>NC_060145.1:83386349-84682152 GCF_021461385.2 Schistocerca piceifrons | reverse complement strand
CCTTTCCTAAGAACTTACCTAGCGGTTAGAAATAAACGCGGTATGAATAGTGTTATACTGAAGCTAGGACAACACAGTTCCAAGTTCACTTAGTGGTTTAAAATATGTACTAACGGTCGCCAGGCAGTGAAACAGTGAAGTATTGGAAAAGCATATGTTTCTTGTTACTGTTTAAGTTGCTTCTTCAAATAAATATTACTCCACGTAAACTATATTGGTGGAGACACTGGAATTTCTATTACACCTTTATACATTACGTTTTCAGAAGAGAAAAAGACCAGTAGATAACTTAAAGGAAGCTGCAAAAGCTTTGGCCAGGCGGACCTTTAGAAAAGCACTTTCTATAACCAACTTAAATACAAAAATACAGGGTGATTCAAAAAGAATACCACAACTTTAGGAATTTAAAACTCTGCAACGACAAAAGGCGGAGCTAAGCACTATCTGTCGGAGAATTAAGGGAGCTATAAAGTTTCATTTTGTTGTACATTTGTTCGCTTGAGGCGCTGTTGACTAGGCGTCAGCGTCAGTTGATGCTAAGATGGCAACCGCTCAACAGAAAGCTTTTTGTGTTATTGAGTACGGCAGAAGTGAATCGACGACAGTTGTTCATCGTGCATTTCGAACGAAGTATGGTGTTAAACCTCCTGATAGGTGGTGTATTAAACGTTGGTATAAATAGTTTACAGAGAATGGGTGTTTGTGCAAAGGGAAAAGTTCTGGACGGCCTCCAAGAAGCCCTGATCTTACCCCCTGCGATTTTTTCTTATGGGGGTATGTTAAGGATATGGTGTTTCGGCCACCTCTCCCAGCCACCATTGATGATTTGAAACGAGAAATAACAGCAGCTATCCAAACTGTTACGCCTGATATGCTACAGAGAGTGTGGAACGAGTTGGAGTATCGGGTTGATATTGCTCGAGTGTCTGGAGGGGGCCATATTGAACATCTCTGAACTTGTTTTTGAGTGAAAAAAAACCTTTTTAAATACTCTTTGTAATGATGTATAACAGAAGGTTATATTATGTTTCTTTCATTAAATACACATTTTTAAAGTTGTGGTATTCTTTTTGAATCACCCTGTACTTTGATACTAGAGCACACACATTTTATACTGAAAATTTCACTTCAAGAAAACCTCTTTATTACTGGAATTTACTCTCAAAAGCTATTACTCTCATTATTTACCGAAAAACAATTTAAATGGTTCCTCTTTATATTAACTTGGCACTTCATAAGTCTGTAAAACAGGATAATCGGATTAATCAAACACCAGGGAGGAAACATATCTAAGTGTATGCGTAGGATGAAATAACAGGGTTAACCAGTTTCTTTTAAAGTTCGAGAATGATTATTCACTATTAAAACAAAGCTTAAATTAATGGTTCACGCTGTACAAAAGTAAAATAGAAAAAAAAAATATTATCTGGTGGATGTAGGCTTGGGTGTGGCGAACAATTACCCACAGTACGGCCTGCAAGTATCTTGCTGTATGGGATCAATTTCTCTACTTAGCGTCGTTCAATTTTACAAATATTAGCCCAGTAACTCGCAGCTATGCCGTAAGCCGTTTGCAGTCTTCATCCCAGGCATTTTTGTGCAAATCTGCAGGCAAAGCTTCTCCTGCTCCACAAGGGAGTTGCCTCAGTCACTGCTGCCTACAGACTGTGTGTCTTACTTCCCGCGCTTGCTCCAGGTAGCACGTCATTTTGCCCTAGCCACGTTTTCCACTCCCCAGAGCCACTTTCGGCTCAACCAAAAGCACATTGGCTTTTACATGACATCTACTTTTTACATTGTTCCTACGCGTGACCATTTCTTACAACTGTCGAATTTACATCAACATTAACAGTTTAAACACACAATAATTTTTAAATACAAAATGTCATCAGAATATTATTTAACGCAATAAACCAATTACATAATATTTTATACATTAATCCCAGATAATGCAAATAACTTCAACTTCCAGTATGACACACTTTACTTTACATGTACAGAAAATGTATTACCAATATGCGAAAATTTTAAAGCAAAAAATTATAAAAAAGTTTAGATGAACCATAAACAAATAGTGTTATACAGTCAGTACCGCCACGTTTTTTTAGCAGAAAATAGTAGCATCTGCAAACTTGATAAAAATCCAAGAGGTTTATGGACATGGAAGGTTTTGATTTTTTTACCTTCTGTCAGATATTTTAGAACTCAGCCATCACTATTCAGGCTAATAGTAACTATAAAAAACTGTCTGGTACATCCCTCTCTGAGTGGCAGGCGATGCCCAACGATAGAGGTACCGTACCCATTCGCCCATTCGCTGAGTCAATAAATGCACATAATGAGCGCTTCACGTCACGTCACTGCATGATGGGCCGTTAAAAGGCAGCAAAATTTGTGACACGGGTCTTTCAGCAAGTGGACAGGATGGAGCACGGGAAGACCTGCAGGCGATCCATGTCGACCCACACGTCACTCCACACTTCACTAATTAATCACTCACAACAGAAGTGACAGCGCATCGCAGTTAAATAGACTGATTTTCTGATCGAGAGGATCCTGTATTGACTGCTCTATTCTCGTTGTAAAAGGAAGTCAGTCCAATTTAAAGACGAGTAACCGTCTGATGTAGAGGCGGTTTACTGGAACAGCCGTTTGACAGAGCGCCGCAGAAGGAAGAATAATAAGGCGAGATACGTCTTCGATTAACTTTGCATATCTCTGAACTGATAATTTTATTTCTATGTTGTGGAGGTCCCGTTTTAAGTCACCTGAAATATCATGGCATCAAATAAGTAGCGCGATTTTGTCTCATGCGGCAAAAGAGCATTCCAGTCAAACGACGTGGCTTAGGTGTCCATGATCTGTTACATTTATACGAAAAATCGCCGTTCATCTTTGTAGTTCCTCTTTCTTTCTCAGGTAGTAGTTAACTGCTAAGCGAATGGGCTTCACGCAGCGCAGGAAATGCCCCTATTGCCCACAGTTGCGAACTTTTATAGCATTATATGGCTGTCCAGAATGAGATTTTCACTCATCAGCGGAGTGTACGCTGAATGAAACTCCCTGGCAGATTAAAATTGTGTGCCGGACCGAGACTCGAACTCGGGACCTTTGACATTCACGGGCAAGTTATGTATCATCTGAGCTACCCGAGAACGACGGGGCGTGCTTGGGTAGCTCAGATGATCGAACCAACGTTAATATTCTGTTTCTGCCATCAGCGAGAGACATTGCGCTCACCATCGCGCAGTCCGCCTTGTGAATCTGTAAGCCCCGTCTGGTACAGCGAAGCGTCCAGAGCGAACAATCTATTACTCCACTTAGGTAGCTCCATTGTTTCAAGGCGCTACAGAGCACCTGGTGGTGGGTGGGGACTTAAACAGCGTCTTACGCCCTGAGGATCAGATCCCTCGCCAAGTCCCATGTCCAGCCTTTCACGCTATGGTCAGAGATCTCGCTTTGCATGATGTATGGACGCTAATCCACGGTGACCGACGCGGATATACACACTTCATCACCCACTCGTCCAGCGGGTTGGACAGGATTTATTTCTCCCGAGGTCTTCAGGCAGCAACGGTCGGTGCACAACTGTGGCCCACTGAATTCACCGACCATCAGGCCTTCATCTGCGCCGTGACTCTGCCACGACAACAGACGAGCCGTAGTAAAGGACCATGGGCTCTTAACGTTAACATTCTCCGGGAAAAGGCTTGCCGTGTAGCCGTCGCTGATACTGGCACAAGTGTGAGCGACGGCGTCATACCTATAATTCCACGACACGATGGTGGACATACTGCGCCAAACCAGCTCGTCGCCGCCCGCTCATCGCGTATGGACGAGACAGGGCGCTTTGGCTCCGAGCCACCTCTGAGTTTTGCTACACGGTCTTGCGGGAACTAGCGTCGCAACATCCTCCGCCAGAGCTCCAAATGGCCGTCCGCCGGACACAGGCACGGCTTCTGCAGACCACGGCTGACAGATTGGACGGCACGAGGGTTCGATCGAGACTGCAAGATTCCATCCCAGAGGAACGAGCCTCTCTTTATCACATCGTCAGAGAACGGACGGGCAACGCGCAGACACACACAACGCCATCTCCCGTGCGCTCACGGATTATTACCTCACACTCTATCTAGCAAATCAACGGCGTGACAACGACATTGAGGACGTTCTGCACGACCTACCACCTTCGGGCAGGGCGCAAGGCTAAGCCACATTCCTGGAGGCCGTCCCGTGGGAAGAAATGCTCATGGCCCTCTCGCGGGGTGCGAGAAAGAAATCGCCTGGACCTGTTGGTCTTCCGCATGAATTTTATAGTACCTTTTCTGGCCTGACGGGGAAAGTTTTGCGGCACATGTGCTACGAAGTCCTGGATCCTGACTTCCGCATCCCCCCCCCCCCTCCGAAGTTCTGTTGGGCGTGATCATCCATATGCCAAAACCAAACGAGGGGTGCAGACCGAAAGACTTCCGGCCATTGACGTTATTGAATTCGGATTACAAGTTGTTCACCTGCATTCTTTGTGCACGACTTCTTAAGTAATAGAACCCAGTACGGTGTCCTCGATGGTGAGTGTTCATCGGAGGTGAGGGTATCATCTGGAGTGCCCCAAGGAAGTGTGATAGATACGATGTTGTTTTCTATCTACATAAATGATCTTTTGGATAGGGTGGATAGCAATGTGCGGCTGTTTGCTGATGATGCTGTGTTGTACGGGAAGGTGTCGTCGTTGAGTGACTGTAGGAGGATACAAGATGACTTGGACAGGATTTGTGATTGGTGTAAAGAATGGCAGCTAACTCTACTTATAGATAAATGTAAATTAATGCAGATGAATAGGAAAAAGAATCCTGTAATGTTAGAATACTCCATTAGTAGTGTAGCGCTTGACACAGTCACGTCGATTAAATATTTGGGCGTAACATTGCAGAGCGATATGAAGTGGGACAAGCATGTAACGGCAGTTGTGGGAAAGGTGGATAGTCGTCTTCGGTTCATTGGTAGAATTTTGGGAAGATGTGGTTCAGCTGTAAAGGAGACCGCTTATAAAACACTAATACGACCTATTCTTGAGTACTGCTCGAGCGTTTGGGATCCCTATCAGGTCGGATTGAGGGACGACATAGAAGCAGTTCAGAGGCGGGCTGCTACATTTGTTACTGATAGGTTTGATCATCACGCGAGTGTTACGGAAATGCTTCAGGAAGTCGGGTGGGAGTCTCTGGAGGAAAGGAGGCGTTCTTTTCGTGAATCGCTACTGAGGAAATTTAGAGAACCAGCATTTGAAGCTGACTCCAGTACAGTTTTACTGGCGCCAACTTATATTTCGCGGAAAGACCACAAAGATAAGATAAGAGAGATTAGGGCTCGTTCTGTTTGGGAGTGGAACAGGGAGAGAAGATGCTAGTTGTGGTACGAGATACCCTCCGCCAAGCACCGTATGGTGGATTGCGAAGTATGTATGTAGATGTAGATGTAGACTGCTCGCTATTGTCAAAGATGCCATTCATGCCGATCAAACATGTCTGGGAGGTGGCAGTAATATAGACACGGCGTTAAGCTCTTATAGAGATGTGGTGGCGCTCATGTCGGCACGCCGCTTAGAAGGCGCCCTCGTGGTGTTTGACCGAGCTGAGCATCATTTCTTGCAGGCTTTCTTAGAGAAGATGGGACTGTCCACAATTTCGGCAGGTGTGGTTCTCCGTCTCATTCACGGAGCCCCTTCCACAGTTATGGTCAATGACTACCGCTATCCACTGTTCACTACTGAGCGCTCAGTGCGATAAGAATGTCCCATGTCAGCCTTTCTCTTCGCCGTCGCCCTCGAGCCTGCACTTCATGGACTACGACAGCGTTTGGAGGGCATTCACCTCTACGATGTGCGTTTTAAATGTTGTGCCTATGCGGCCGATATAGTATTCCTGGCGAGGTCGGCAGAAGATATACATACGGCGATCGCGTGGCTTCAGCAATACGGAGAGGTGGCAGGGAGCCGTATCAACATGGATGTGTGCAAAGGATTTGTGCAAAAGTCATTATATACACTGCTGGCCATCGTAAATGCAACACCCTGAAGGAAGCATCCGAATCAAGTGAAATTTACGCCATGGGTTTGCAGCGATGAGATATGCAACTGATTAGAATTTCAGCGCAGACGCACATCACGCGCGCCTGTGGCGCCACGTCATAGCGCCATTTAAGGCTTGGCGATTTCGACGAGTGTACGTTCGGCGCGTGTGTTTACCTTGTGGTTGTTTCACAAGACGATCAGTTATGCCTCGTAGGCAACAGCGAACATCGTTTGATCAAGTATCCGAGTTCGACAGAGAAAGGATAGTGGCTTACCGAGATTGTGGATTATCATACAGAGAAATCGCTAGTCGTGTTGGACGAAACCAAACAACTGTAATGCGGATATGTGACCGTTGGATGCAGGAGGGTACGACGGACCGACGTGGTCGATCGCATTCACCTCGGTGCACCACTGCACGTGCTGATAGGCAAATTGTGCGCATGGCAGTGACGGATCGCTCAGTGACATCCCGAACCATAGCACAGCACATTGCGTCTGTAACGCATCATCCAGTGTCTGCGCGTACCATTCGACGCCGTTTACAGCAGAGTGGTCTGTCCGCAAGACGTCCATTGCTTCGTCTACCATTGACGCAGAACCACACACGTCTCCGTCGCCAATGGTGTGATGACAGACGGATGTGGACGGCAGAATGGAATGACGTTGTCTTTACTGACGAGGCACGCTTCTGTCTGCAGCACCACGATGGTCGGATTCGAGTGTGGAGACACCGTGGAGAGAGGATGCTGGGCAGCTGCATTATGCACCGCCACACTGGTCTTGCACCGGGTATTATGGTATGGGGCGGTATTGGATATTACTCTCGCACGCCTCTAGTACGCATTGCCTGTACTTTAAATAGCCGGCGCTACATATCCGAGGTGCTGGAGCCAGTTGTCCTTCCTTACCTTCAGGGCTCGGCCACAGCCATATTTCAACAGGATAATGCGCGACCACACGTACACGCATTGTCCAAAGGTTCTTCGTCAATAACCAGATTGAAGTGCTTCCCTGGCCGGCTCGCTCTCCGGATCTTTCGCCGATAGAAAACATGTGGTCCATGGTTGCTCAACGAGTGACCCAGATTACATCCCCAGCTGCCACACCAGATGATCTTTGGCAATGTGTGGAAGCTGCCTGGGCTACTGTACCCCAGGAACACATCCAACGTCTCTTTGACTCAATGCCGAGACGTGTGGCAGCGGTGATCTCCAACAATGGCGGCTACTCTGGCTACTGATTCTGGCAGGAACCACATGCCACAGACGTCTGTAAACGTAATCATTTGATACTTGGTCAACATGTTACCTACAAAATAAATTTTGTTGTGCTACCTCTTGTCTTTCTTGGTGTTGCATTTACGGTGGCCAGCAGTGTATATATCAGTGCATGACATCCAGTCTAACAGACACACGTCCACGTCGTCCGCCCATAGTAACCTCTCAAAACTCTGGCATCTCTCCCCCTACATCCACTACTGCTGGCGACTCACCTCCAACTGCCCAACGCTACCCGCTCTTCACATCCAACTGCCCTGCACTACACAAGTGAATATTCCAGCAATGAGTCCAACAAGCCGCAGACTGCACATAGCGCTGTCAACGATTTTCATACAGAGCACTACGTGGCGTTACCAACATAAAAACCTAAACAGCCTATTTACAACGAGCACAACAGGGCTCGCGCTCTCTTCCTCCGGACGATGCATCACCTACGTACTTCGGACAAGGACACCCTCCCTGATACGCTGATCCAGGAGGTGGTCCGCCGATGCCTGTTGGACATATCACGCCAGCACTGTGTCACATTCGCCCCTATCTGATCGACATAAGTTATCTGTAGGATATCTTGCGGAATCCTAGAACCAAGGACCTCCACCGCTACTTCGAGCGGACGCTGCCTGCTGATGTGGTTGAACGCCGACATCCGGCAGTTGGCTGGAGGCTGGTGTGGAGTAACACACATTTTGGCTGGAGGCTGGTGTGCAGTAACATACACTCCCCTTTCCTTCCCACCACGGTCAGGGAGCTGTGGTATGTGATGATGACTGAAAAATTCCCCACGCGAAATCGTTTACACATGATACATCTTGCCGAGGATCCTCTCTGTCCCAGATGCGCCGCTGTGGACAGCGACATGCACCGTTTCATTTGTGGTTCGGCTACCGACTGCTGGCTCCTCACACGGCGCATGTTGGCATTGTTGCTGCGGCTGACGCCTCAGTCCGTAGAGCCCTCGGAACTGATCCATCCCACCCTCACTTACTTCCCTGCTACTCGTCATAACGCCACGGTGTGGGTTAAGGGTGTGGCATTGTCATACATTTTTAATGAGAGCATTGCAGGGTTGTTAGATTACTGGCATTATTTAACGAGTAACTACACGATTTTACGGCGCAAAGAATCGTATGGTACGCTCTTTGCGAATTACTTGGGGTCGTTGTTTACGCGACCTCAGGACCATTGGGGGTACTGCGTGTGAGAAGAGACTGAGTTATCGCACATGATGGACTGATGAGAGACATCAACGGTAATTATAGGGTGTTTCACCCTCGCTGAACGAGAAGACGACCAGGTTCAAATGGTTCAAATGGCTCTGAGCACTATGGGACTCAACTGCTGAGGTCATTAGTCCCCTAGAACTTAGAACTAGTTAAACCTAACTAACTTAAGGACATCACAAACATCCATGCCCGAGGCAGGATTCGAACCTGCGACCGTAGCGGTCTTGCGGCTCCAGACTGCAGCGCCTTTAACCGCACGGCCACTTCGGCCGGCAAGACGACCAGGACATCCCGTCGTCTGGCTACTGTGGAAACCCCCGAAAAAAAAGATAGAAAAAAAGATTAGCAAATAAAAACATAAAACAAAATTAACAACAAATAAAATATAATAAACTGCTGTACCCGTTCCTCTATCCTTTTCTTTTTTTAATAAAACGTTCAGAGGCGTATTTAATTTTTGTTCCTGGGCGGAGCCGGAAGTGGTGGCGCACGACCGTCCTAGTTAGCCTTAGGGTGAAAGTGGCGGTGGCACTAGCTTTGTTTTTGTTTTAGGTTATTTTTGGGGGCAGTATGGGTGATAGGGGCCAACGTCTGAAGAGGGAGACGTCTAAACACTACAAAATAAAAAAAATAAAAAAATAAAAGTAAAAAATAAATAAATGAAGTAGATATGGTTTTAGGCCAAAAAAAGATAGTAGAGCACTTGCCCGCGAAACGCAAGGGTCCCGAGTTCGAGTCTCGGTGCGGCACACAGTTTTACTCAGCCAGGAAGTTTCATTTTATGGCTCTCTTACACTTTTTCCTTACACTTTTTCCTTCAGACACATGCCGAGGGTTTTATTGCTACTCTTTCAAAATGACAACAGTTGACCTCCTTGCACATCATTCTACTACGAAGATCGCTCTTAATCCTATTTCACCACCTACATTAAATGTTAAGACCTTTGAACGGCTAGGGTGCTCAGAAACTGTCAAATTTTTACAGCAAGAATATACGTAGTCATTTACCGTAGGGATTCAACCAAGTACAGAGCAACTGAAAAATTAACTCGACATCTAAAGAAGTTGTGGTTAATGCTAACGTGGCATCTTAGATGGTAGTATACTGCGCTAAAAAACACTAGCAAAATGAGGCAAAAGGAGGCCTGGCACAATACTGGGAGGTATTCCATGACATTTGTCACCTCAGTGTACATGTCAGCTCCCTCCCACCAGTGATTAACAAAAATAGCAACTGCTTTGAAACCGCGCTGAAATCCACAGTCGACTTGGCAACATTAAGACCTGGTCGGAGCGGGTCAGATGTTTCCTACAGCCACCTTGTTCGATAGGAACGATTTGACGAATGCTGTTTTGTTCGTGTTGTATGATGATGATGATGATGATGATAGACGAGAAAGAATGAAACTAGGTGCCGGCACATAGCCTACTCGTCTGGAACAGCACCAGAGGGGCTGCCGAGTTTGAAGTCCCCATCCGACGGACGGTAAACCAATCAACAGCGTCGTATGCCCTCATTTCGATGGACTTGCGGGAGTATTTAAACGCAAAGTCTGGTAATCAGGAACTTTACGCCACCACCTCTCCTCCCCTTACCGGCCATATCCTGCCACTGAGAATTTCTTTCCCACCATCAGGATTCAAAACGGCTTCCCTGCTGGTCCAATGCCACCCCAAAGCGTGCGTTAGCGATTTCTGCCACGGAGATGGGTCAGCGACAAAAATATGGTTCAAATGGCTCTGAGCACTATGGGACTTAACATCTATGGTCATCAGTCCCCTAGAACTTTGAACTAATTAAACCTAACTAACCTAAGGACATCACACAACACCCAGCCATCACGAGGCAGAGAAAATCCCTGACCCCGCCGGGAATCGAACCCGGGAACCCGCACGACCACGAGCTGCGGGCTGGGTCAGCGACACTTGTCCTTAGTGAGAAGCGTCATCTCTTTCTTTTCCTGGTTCAAATGGCTCTGAGCACTATGGGACTTAACTGCTGAGGTCATCAGTCCCCAAGAACTTAGAACTACTTAAACCTAACTAACCTAAGGACATCACACACATCCATGCCAGAGGCAGGATTCGAACCTGCGACCGCAGCGGTCGCTCGGTTCCAGACTGTAGCGCCTAGAACCGCTCGGCCACTCCGGCCGGCCTGGTTTTAGGGT
Organism: Schistocerca piceifrons; assembly: GCF_021461385.2. NCBI lineage: Eukaryota > Metazoa > Arthropoda > Insecta > Orthoptera > Acrididae > Schistocerca > Schistocerca piceifrons. Next base: position 84,671,405 of record NC_060145.1, on the reverse strand, counting down.
TGCAATTATTTTAGCAATATATGGTAGCAATTACTTCAGGCTATTCGAAAAGCTTTTCAGTACTTAGAATCTCATTAAAAACTTTAGTGAGCCACAATTTCGTTTTATTTTCGAAGGCTCTGAGAAAGTCTAGACTCACGCCATCAAAGCCAACAGCTTCATCTTAACATACTTATTCAAGACTAGATTACTTGTAAAAGTTTGAAATAAATCGATCAAGAAAGTTTTCGATATTTTTGATAATAATATTGGCCCTTTTGATTATAAATTATTTATTAAATTGTCATATACATTAACCTTCAAGCGGGCGCTCCTAAGTTCTTTTTTTTGTAGGACTAGACGTGTGCGATATCCATCGCCCTAACTTCTACGATAAGTTATAATTTCTTTACTTATCAGATAAATATTTATGTTTTGCAGTAATATTGTTATACGTACGTTGGAACTTAAATAGTGGCAACAATGCTGTGGAGATACAATGCTATGGAATTTACTATTGTCGCCGATAGCACACGTTGTTGACATACCTACCTCACCTCCGAGCAAATGGACTCGCCCGTTCCCACGTTACCGCTGTACGCACAATCGAGGGAAACACATCACTTGCGAGCGAGTGGTCTAACGTAACGGTGTCACAGAAACAACGGAGTTGGATCAAAATTGAATGTGCCATATGTCGTACAGCACGGCTGTGTCATCGAGGTCTTTAAGAGGCGAAGAGCTTTGCTAAAGGAGCGGCGACACCTTCTGCGCAACCCACCCATCATTTTGCGCGACAATGCGCGGGCGCATACAGCGCAAGCTGTGCCTGCTCTGTTCGGTCGATGGGACTGGGAAGTACTGTACCATCCATCAAACTCCCCAGACTAAAGTCCTTGTGACTTTGATTTGATTCCGAAGATGAAGGAACCACTTCGTGGCATTCGATTCAGAACTATTGCAGAGATTCGACAGGCAGTAGACCGCTTCATCCGCACCATCAACAGATCAGGCTATGCTAACAGCATACTACGCCTTCCACATCGCTGGCAACGGTTTCTACACAACATTGGTGACTATTTTGAAGGATAGTAACTGGTGCAAACATGTAAATCTTTTATATTTGTTGTGAATAAATAGTTGCCACTATTTAAGTTCCATCCCTGGTATATGTATATTTCTTTTTAAAGCTTTAATCTGCACCTGAATGAAGGAACTCATGGCAAAAGTACGTAACAAAGGGAAGAAATACATCATTTATTTTATGGCTGACAGACAGTTAACCTGTAAGTAATATAAAATTGAGTATTATTTTTTTATTAACTCTCTAGAAATATCTTTTACCTACGATAAATCAACTGCACAGGTAAAACAAATGATGTTCCATTCAGTCTCCTCTTGACGACATGTAACATACATAGGCCCAGCAATCAGATGTGTTTGACATGTAAACTTACACTGATTAGCCAGGACATTATGACCACCTACCTAATAGCCGGTATGTCCACCTTTGGCTAGGCGAACATCGGCGACACATCTTCATACGGAGGAAATGAGGCTTAGGTATGTAGCTAGAAGCAGTTGGCACCACATCTGCGCACACAAATCAGCCAATTTCTGTAAATTCCGGGGAAGGGGCCGTTGAGCCTGTCTTGTTCTACCAGTCTTTCCAGCCTACTGCGTCCGAGATCTTTAATGTGTGGTGAACGCCCAACCCCACAAAGTCTCGACATGGTTTCACCTAGTGTCGAGCCCCCGGTGCCGTCCCAACGCGCCCTCGGTCAGACTCAGACAGATCGCGTGCCTTCCCCCATTGTACAACGGACAGCACACTAACTGATAATACATGCACTGCGACTGTGTCTGACTGGCACCAATAAAAGAAAATTCAAAACATAAATACATCATAAAGTATCAATACTATTTCTAGAAAAAATCTACTTAAATGAATTCTAAATTCAACGCATTATTCTGTCGAAATAGTAACTAGTCATTCCTCGCCAGATGACGCTTCTATCGCTTCGACGTGTTTATATCCATAGTAGGTCGGAGGTCATAATGTTCGGCCCGATCAGTGTCTTGCACTTCACACAAACTTTCGTCGTGGAGTTTCTTTTTCTTTTCCCTTACGGCCTTCTTCCTTTTCTCTGAGGGCCCTGCTGTGTCAATAAGTTATTCTGAAGGGAATTTCCTTCTTGAAAATTCCAAAACATCGGTCGGCAGCGATATGACTTTCGATCATTTTTCAAGTTTTCATTCATCAATCCAAACGTTAAATTCTTTTAAAAATATGTGGATTTTGGAAGGTAAAGTTTGTTTCTTATTAGGAAAGTCAATTTAAAAGTAGCACACTATCCCAGCTATATTTAGCACAGTATAAAATAACATCATAGATCATCGCCTCCTATTTCTGGAAACAGAATATGCTGCTACCATTTTGTCCACAGTATCTACTCTTCCTTTGATGCGATTATAATCATTAATAATAAAATTTTGTACATGGCTGCACGTTCAGAGACCATGAATAGTTACAATTGAAAGAGAACAGCCCTTGGTCACTATTATTAACGAATTAACAGGATTTCAACCCCGCTAGAAGTGTCTTTCTCAAAATTTAAATCAAAGAATGATCTATAACATGGTCACAGAACTATGATAAAAATCGTATGTTACAGAGGATAAGTACAGAATCATCGTGAAAGACTGGCAGTACTTATATGTCATTAATAAAATAATAAATATGCCAAAAGGGCTTTAGTCACAAAGGTATTTAAGATAAAAATTGTGATGGCGAGCCACTAAGGGCTGCTCGTTAGTTACGCGGTTACAGGTGCTTCACTCTGTATCATCCGTTTTTAGTCATTATTCTGTGACAATGTTATAGACCATTCTTTGATTTAGAATCTGAGGAGGACACTCCTAGCAGTGTTGAAACCCTGTAAATTAGTTAAAAATAGTGACCGAGGGCTGTTTTCTTTCAATTGTATCAATAATAATAGTTGGCTTCCCTACTTCGCGATCGATATCATTTGTAACGCACATTCGTGATTGGAGTATAACTGAAAGATATCTTTATTGTTCTAAAGAGTGCCTACAACGGACAATTTTTTCTCTAATATGTCTTCCGCTTGTTGGCACTTCGTGTACCAATAGTCGAGGTCTCATTTCTGTGTGTAACTTTTATGTCGCGGACAAATCTTTTTACAATTTCTATTGGGCTGTTTGATACTTGAAGTGGTCCAGGTGGCTGCTTTGCGACATAGTTGCTTTCCCACATATACTTCAATATCAGGGGGGTAAAAACTATTTCTCTCGCACTAATAAATACTAAATCCCGTATTTGGCGCTTTGGATGGTACATACTGGATTCAGGAGCAGTGGCTCCTAAATCCAACCAAAATTTCGTCGATTGTCACATATTCAGCACGTATACAGAATCTTTTCAGGATAGTTGTAAAGGAATGTAAAAGCTAGTTTGTCAAGTTTTTTTTCTTTCATTTTGAGTGAAACCTCATCACACCTCTTTCGACGCACTACAAATAGAGATATTTTATAGCTCTTTGCGGCCCTCAAGATATCTATATCTTTACCGTCTGACTCTCAAAGCTCTTTTACATTTACATGTTGAATTTCCTTTATACCAATCAAAAATTAAACGCGGAATAGTGACATAATTTCACATCTGTCTGTAACTTTACAATCTCTTGTTCAAAATGGTTCAAATGGCTCTGAGCACTATGGGACTTAACATCTATGGTCATTAGTCCCCTAGAACTTAGAACTACTTAAATCTAACCAACCTAAGGACAGCACACAACACCCAGCCATCACGAGGCAGAGAAAATCCCTGACCCCGCCGGGAATAGAACCCGGGAACCCGGGCGTGGGAAGCGAGAACGCTACCGCACGACCACGAGATGCGTGCTACAATCTCTTGTACCTTCGTAGTTTATTCTAAGGTTGTCAATCCATGTAATATTTATTGGTATGTTATACTATCGTATCTATCTTATCACTATAAAAAAACTTGAAAAACGCATTAGTTTCATTAGAAATATTGTTTGAATACGTTGTGAAACCGGTTGAAACTTTTGTAATTATTTTTCATCAGATTTTTTTTTTCTCAGAGGCTGGTTTATTACTCCATTTTGACATTTTGTCTTTTCCTAAGGAAAACCTAACTTCTGAACTTACGTTTGTCTTTAAGTTCGGAGTATAGTTTCGTGATACTGGTCGCTAAAATGAACTTCTTCGTCACTAAGATCGCCTTCGCTTTCAGCTAGCTCAGCAAGATTTATTCCAAGTCTCTTGGCTTCGTCAAGTTCTTGAAGGTACGCAGGTATGTCTTCGAGTTTTGATGAAGTCTTTGGATCTAGAAAGAATTAGATAAAAAACACTAATACTTGGCCAACGCCTCTTAGACCGAGAAAAGTAATTGATGTTATTGCTTACGTATTTTTCGAACCTTGTAATAAATACCGTCATGAAACGACATTTAAAAAAAAAAAAGGCTCTGAGTACTATGGGACTTAACTGCTGAGGTCATCAGTCCCCTAGAACTTACGACTTACAACTACTTAAACCTAAGTAACCTAAGGACATCGCACACAACCGAGCGAGGTGGCGCAGTGGTTAGCACACTGGACTCGCATTCGGGAGGACAACGGCTCAATCCCACCTCCGGCCATCCTGATTTAGGTTTTCCGTTATTTCCCTAAATCGCTCCAGGCAAATGTCGCGATGGTTCCTTTGAAAAGGCACGGCCGACTTCCTTCCGTGTCCTTCCATAATCCGATGAGACCGATGACGTCGCTGTCTGGTCTCCTTCCCCAAAACAACCCAACATCACACACATCCATGCCCAAGGCAGGATTCGAACCTGCGACCGTAGCGGTCGCGCGGTTCCAGACTGTAGCGCCTAGAACCGCTCGGCCACCCCGTCCGGCACACTTTCACAGTTCGATTCTTTGCTTAGCTGAAGTGAAAATGGTACATGCGTTTAAAATTGTCAGAAAGACACATGCGTGGTACGAATTGTCGCACTACCGTTTTCCTTGCGAAACACCGCAATACTGAACGGCTTTGAGTCGAGGAGGGAGGATAGAGAGAGAGAGGGGGGGGGGGGGGGGGGGAGTGACAGGTAAGCAAATACCTAAGGCTGCCATGTCGCTGGGCAACACGACGAAATTCCGCAAAGGGTTACTCTGTACTCAAGTACGCCTACTAGGATGTTGGAATATGTGTAGCCTATATCTGTCTGACCGTTCATTAGAGTATCGTATAAAAGCTGACGTACAGTAAACTAGTGAAAAACTTTTGATATTTTCATTAACAATGTTAACCAATAACCTGTCTTGATACATGGTGGTCAGAAACAATTTAAAAAAGATGTAGCACGTTAGGTAGTGCAGAGAAATAACCGTTAAGAAAAAATACTTTACGCCGTATCCCACTTAACGATTTGGCACCGTTGAACTACTGTAGAAGTCGGCAGGGACTTTGTCGCTCAGCCGGTGAACAGGTGCAGAAGTCTAGAGCGATCTGCGCCGCTCAGCTGGTGGACAGCTGTAACAGTTCAGCCCCGCCTGCTATTCCTCCCCTTCACTACGTTCGACTTTTCTGTAAGTTTGACGTATGCGGCCTGTAGCGACTGTTGCGGAAGACTGCAGGTAGCAGTGTAGTCAGTAGATGGCAGGGGCATTCAGTTTAAAAGCGTAGTTTTAGCTTCTGCTAAACTTCTGATTTCAAACCCTGGATCAGTTCTCTGAGAACCTGTTGAGCTCCTCACTTAGGTGTGCTGTAAGGGATGTAATACAACACTGTGCGCCTTCCTCTGCTTCCAGATTTATCATTTACAGAAGAATTTTTGGGGGACGAAATTGGCGTAATGTAATGTACTGAAATGTAATGTAAACCAAATGTACTGGGTGATCAAAAAGTCAGTATAAATTTGAAAACTTAGTAATCCACGGAATAATGTAGATAGAGAGGTAAAAATTGATACACATGCTTGGAATGACATGGGGTTTTATTGGAACAAAAAAAGTCTGACAGATGGCGCTGGACAGCAAAACGTCAGTGTCTGCGCATGACAATCGTGTATGAAAGGATCTGCAATGAGAGAGAGAATCAGATGCGCCAGCAGTCGCAGCATGTTGACGTTACTTGAAAAGGCGCTTATAGTGAAGCTGTATTATCAGAATGGGGAATGTGCTAGTTCAGCGTTACGATCCTATCGCCTTAGGAAGGGGATTCGAACGGGTAAAGGTCCGTTGACAAACGCAGCTGTGGCGAGAATGATTTCGAAGTTCGAAGCCACGGGTTGTTTAGACGATAGACCCCGTAGTAGCCGACCGAGCACAAGGCGTAATGCTGCTGGGACAGTTCAGGAAGAAATGGAGACTGTAGCGGGTTCGTCTGTGCACGGGGAAGTCACCGCTCGTGCAGTCGCACGTCGCACCGGCATTCCGTACACTACTGTTTGGTTGGCACTTAGGCGTACCCTCCGATGGTATCTGGACAAAATCCATTCACATCATGAACTGTTGCCTGGCGATTTAGTGAAGCGGAGGGCATTAGCGGTGTGGGTGTTTCAAAAGATGGCGATAGATGACGATTGGTTGAGTAACGTGTTGTGGACCGACGAAGCTCATTTCACGCTCCGACGGTCTGTCAACGCCCACAACTGCAGAATTTGGGCTACCGAAATACTAGAACTGTCGTGGAAACTCCGTTGCACGACAAGAAAGTCACGGTATGTGTGGGATTTACATCTACCGTTATCGGGCCTTTTTTCTTCAAGGAAATGCGTGATTCTGGTTTTGAAACTGCTACCGTAATGGGTGAGAGATACGCCGATATGTTACAGAATCGCATCATCCCCAGCCTGGCTGATAAACACCTGCTGGAACGTACTATGTTTATGCAGGATGGCGCCCCCCCCCCCCCCCCCCCCCGCCCTGCCCCATATTGCTAGACGCGTGAAAGATCTCTTGCGCGCGTCGTTTGGTGATGATCGTGTGCTCGTGCGATTATTGGCTTTGGGGTTACCTGAAGTCGCAAGTGTATCGTGATCGACCGACATCTCTAGGGATGCTGAAAGACAACATCCGACGCCAATGCCTCACCATAACTCCGAACATGCTCTACAGTGCTGTTCACAGCACTATTCCTCGACTACAGCTATTGTTGAGGAATGATGGTGGACATATTGAGCAATTCCTGTTATGAACATCATCTTTGCTTTGTCTTGCTATTCTGATCAGATGAAGAGCCATCTGTCGTACATTTTTTTAACTTTTGTATTTTTTTGGTTCTAATAAAACCCCATGTCATACCAAGCACGTGTGTCAATTTGTACCTCTCTGACTACATTATTCCGTGATTTACTCAGTTTTCAAATTTATACTGACTTTTTGATCACCCGGTAAATAAAAAAATGGTATATGTTATAACAGCAGGAACATTAAATATACGTTTTAATAATAAATCAGCCACACGAAGAGTCCTCTGTCCAGAACCACGGATCTGGTAGCAGGTACGATGAAATTATGCGAACTGTCCAAGAGATCCAAAACAACATTTTTATTCAAAATGAAGATCAAAATCATCTGAATATATGTATCAATGTTTTCCAAATAAGTCTACTGTATAAAATCTTATATTGTGACTAAACTGCGTGTGTGAAAGCAGAGACAGGGAAATACGAGGGTGAGCGGAAAAGTTCACTGTACAGTGTGCTCGCCCAGACAAGACTCAAAAGATAACATACGAATTTATAGTGGAGAAAAATCTCCCTCACAAATGGAGGCCATGCTGACTAGCAACGTGGCAAAGAGCAGTGTCACTCCAGCTGCATGTGCATTCTGTACCATGTGCAGCACTTAATAGAAAAAGTTAAGGCAACTTTCGCTTATTTATGAAGAACAGCCGCCTGAGAAGATTTGCAACATCTGATTGTGTGTCTCTGCGGTCTGCCCGTTTGTTTACAAGTGAGCACTGTGCGTCGGCAGACGTCTAGATACCCCGGTCCGCTTCTGAGAATATTGCGGCTTACTGCGGCCAACCTCAGAGACGGCGGGTGCCCTTTGTCTGGTCTGGGAGCGCTGGACGTCATGTGGGTGCGGCCATCTCCGTGTGACGTCACCTCGCCTCGTCTCACCTCATCACAGAAGGCGCATGGGCGGACGACTCAAAGGACGGGAGTTCGCCTGCCTGCACGTCCCACCCACACACAGACCGTACTTCTGCATAGTCGGTAGCGTGCACACAAAGACTGGGTTCAGAGACAACTCCGGCGTTCAGTTTCGCCGTGACATGACAATTGCACGTGCCGCGGCGTGGGTCGCTTCGTTCTCTTGCTCCACTGCTAGAAGCTAGTCCTCCTCTGCCAGTAGAGAGCAAACTATCGTGAGAGCAGTGTGCAGTAGTTAAGCCCCTAGGTGCCTATTCAGGGGGAAACATATGCAGAATTTTTACCACACTACAAAGTTCGTGTACCTGCTGTTGTTCCCCGAACGTAGTTGTGGAAACAGTTACCGAGTTCTGTCGTAACTGTCTACTAGGAATAGTTTACCGACAGAATACTGGACTGGTTCCAGTGGCTGTGTGACACAGACGGTGAAACGAGAAACCACTATGGATCACAGTATAGGGTTCGAACTGTTTCTAGAATTATAGTTATTTATTAATTATTTCGCTTCTTTACCCTGCTCAAATTTGCTCTTTCAGATAATTTCCTAAAACTCACGTGTTATGAAATGGTGTTTTGTTTTTCTCTACTAGCGAGTTCCAGAGGTTATCCCATTTCGTAACACAACACGTATACCCCACGTTAATCCATAGAAATCCACCAGCTGATCGAGATTTAAACATTTGAAGCTTGCTCTGCAAATAAAGGAACAGTAGCTGGTAACTATAAACTTGTAGTTTCATTCAATGCCAGACACTGTAAAGCTTCACCAAAAATATTAGCATTTAAAGTCATGCTACATATTTTGTAGCTTAAGTGACAATTGATGACAACAGTTCAGTTTATAACAGACTCTCTATAACAACTATCTTATTTAAAATTACTTCAGTGTGAGCATAAAGTCTTGCCACAACAACAAATAACTATTACTCAGGAACTATGCTAGGCACATCATAGCTCAACTCATGATCACTCTTCCGAAGTTTTACTTTTTTCCTTTTCTTCACATACTGTCTTAACTCATGACGTTCTTATGGACGCACCTCTACATGGCTCTGAAAGCATTTGACTTAGAAAATGTAACTCCATTCTGGGTTCAGGGGTGTGGGACTGCGGCTGGTCGATGCTGTTATATTGATATTGCTTCATTAGGCAACTAGTTTCGACGTTCCAGTCACGATATCTTCAGGCCTGTTTCATGTATGACACCATGTGGTGCTCGTGCATGTATAAGAGAAGGGACCAATACGCTTATCTGGTTCCGTCTACATCCGGAGTTCATGAGCATGCATCCTCTTTCAAACGTGCGACGGCAATAGTTGATGTCACATGTGTGAAGAGCAAACATGCTCAGAGGTTCGGATATCTACGGAACCAGATAAGAGCTTTGGTGCCTTGTCTTATAAATGCACGAGTGGTACCTGGAGTCATCCATGTCACAGGTATGAACATAACGTGATTCCAAAGTCGTAACTGGTTGCCTAAAAAAAAAAAAAACACCAATGTAACGCCTGTTGATATGGCATTACTACATTGCGTTTGATTATACTCCCTCTCTCTTTCCCACCCTCTCCCTCACTCTCTCCCTCTCTTCCTTCCTTTCTTTATTTCTTATTACAGGTAGCGTAATTTTAGGACATCTGCTGACACAACGGAGTGTACGAAAGAGAAAGAGCAATGTGTTACATATTTGTGAATGGAAGGTTCAATCGGTAGGAATGGTCCCACATCATAGCCACCACATTCATCAGATATAATAATCTTGACCTTTTTCTTGTGGTGTGACTTTAAGGATAAAGTCTTCACTTCACCAGGTCTTGATGAGCAAACGCTCAAGGCACGAATACTAGATGCTGTAGATGCGCTGATGGACGAAGTGTTGGCAACGAAATAGACAGAAATTGAGTATCACCTAGACGTTCTAGGGAAACGAACGGAGTACATCTGAAGTATGTCCAAAAAAAAAAAAAAAGTGAGTTAAGCTACCATTTGCAAAAAACCGCATAGCTGCATGTAGCGTAGTTGCTTATAAATAAATTTTTGTGATCATGGAAGGACTTTATGCACATCATACATATTACAATCAAAATATTCAAATAATGCGTGTATGCAGGCGTTTAAGTTCTTAAGATTCTCGTTAGCTAAGGAAGCGCCAGATAGTCTGGCATGGCACTCTAACAGGAACCATCCCAGTAACCATCGATTTCCGAAAAGCGTTATACTCAGCACCACGTCTACGCTTGTTATCAAAAGTAATATCGTACAGGGGATCAGGCAAAATGTGTGACTGTTGGCACGGGGAACTCATCATGTTACCCTGGATGGAGAGTCATCGACAGACGTAGAAATCAGTTCGGACGTGCCTCTAGGGAAGTGAAAGGGGACATTTGCTGTTCATGTTGTATGTTAATGACCTTATGGATAATATTAATGGTAACCTCAGTTTTATTGCTGATAATCCAGTTACGCAAAATGAATTAAAGTCTGAAGGAATCGGCACAAATAATATCAGGTCTTAAGATTTCAAAGCGGAGCTTGGCAACTTGATGTTCACATATGTAAAACTGTGCATTTCACAAAACGAAGAAACATAATATCCAACGAACATATCTGGAAAAACTCTCGACGTTACAGAAAAACTTTCAGATGGAAAGGGTCCTAGCAATGAAAAAGACAGTAATTAACGACCAAATCAAATAACCCATGACCCATTGATCGTGTTACCCACTATAACAATAACAAACAGAAAGGTAAGAAATAACCAGACTAAATAATTTGGTGATTCACCCCTGTTCTTCCCATCCTTCTTCCTCTCCCTCCCTCCCCCCCCCCCTTCTCTCTGCCCCCATCTCGTGGTCGTGCGGTAGCGTTCTCGCTTCCCACGCCCGGGTTCCCGGGTTCGATTCCCGGCGGGATCAGGGATTTTCTCTGCCTCGTGATAGCTGGGTGTTGAGTGCTGTCCTTAGGTTAGTTAGGTTTAAGTGGTTCTAAGTTCTAGGGGACTGATGACCATAGATGTTAAGTCCCATAGTGCTCAGAGCCATTTGAACCATTTTTGAACCCCTTCTCTCTCTCTCTCTCTCTCTCTCTCTCTCTCTCTCTCTCTCTCTCTCTCTCTCGCACGCTCTCTCTCTCTCTCACACACACACACAAAAAAATGGTTCAAATGGCTCTGAGCACTATGGGACTCAACATCTTAGGTCATAAGTCCCCTAGAAATTAGAACTACTTAAACCTAACTAACCTAAGGACATCACACACACCCATGCCCGAGGCAGGATTCGAACCTGCGACCGTAGCAGTCCCGCGGTTCCGGACTGCAGCGCCAGAACCGCACGGCCACCGCGGCCGGCCACACACACACACACACACACACACACACACACACACACACACACACACACACACATTCACACATTAAAAATGAGCAGATATTACAAATATCAGGACCATATATACACAACACATACATTTAATACACGATGAAAAGTGCAAGCAAGGTATTGAATTAAATGTGGTCGAAAATACCACGAAAATGTGTCATCTGGAGTGTGGAGACCGAGTAAATGAATTTCCAGGACGCCACACATGGATTAACAACTTTCGGAATCGTGTCACCAAAGGATATTCTAACCTCACGGAACTTGTGCTGCAAAAACTGCTTCTAACCTGAAAAAGAAGAGACTAATAAGAGAAAACGTAATATAGTAACAAACTTGTCACTGTCCGCCCCGATAGCGTCAGTCGGCTCGCAGCCGTGCTAGCGTGCGGAGCTGCTCCGCGCGCCGTCCGACGCTCCGCTCTCGGCGGTGTTTACTTCCGCGTCGCGGTGTTTGTGTCTATCGAGTCCAGTACTAACGTACACCATGGCGCACTCGTACCGCCGTGCAACGATCAAAGTAACGTTTCAGGCCGAACATCCACGACCCAGAGCTTTCGAAGTCGAACAGTTCATACGTGAGGATCTACGTTTGAACCCCCAGGACGTAATCGGCATACATTTTTCCATCACTGCAAGTGTTGTCTACATCAAGATGTCAACGGAGGAAATTTGCAATGACATCATTCACCGTCATGCCACCGGACTGAAATTTAAACACTCTGATGGACATATGGGTGCTGTCACAGTCGCCCATGCTGGATTCGGTCTCCGGACATTGCGGGTGTTTGAGCTCCCGTTCGAGGTGCCTCAGGATGTGGTCGTTCGGTGTGGCCGTGCGGTTCTAAGCGCGTCAGTTTGGAACCGCGTGACCGCTACGGTCGCAGGTTCGAATCCTGCCTCGGGCATGGATGTGTGTGACGTCCTTAGGTTAGTTAGGTTTAAGTAGTTCTAAGTTCTAGGGGACTGATGACCTCAGTAGTTAAGTCCCATAGTGCTCAGAGCCATTTGACCCATTTTGATGTGGTCATTGCCGCTTTCCAACCATATGGCACCGTCTTGGTACACGTCGCGGAGAAGTGGCAAACATTTACGACCTACCCCGTATTCAATGGCGTCCGGCTGACGAAACATGTCCCATCGTACCTGCTGATTGGCGGTGTGAGGGCCATCGCCATGTATGATGGACAGCCACGAACGTGCGCAGGATGTGGCCAGGAGGGACATGTACGTTTCGAATGCTTACACCGCCGTTTAATGCAGACGCCGTTACGTGAAGAGACCCAGGCTTCGACGGTCACGTCCTTACCCATCACCTACGCCAAGGTTGCACAGGACCCCGTCGTACCAATCTCGATTGCGCCAGCAGCATCGTCAACGCCACCCGCCGCAGCACAACGCGCCGGGGACACAAGCACGGCGTCGCCTCCAGTGCTCGCTTCAGGACCGTCCGAGTTGCAGACCGAAACCGATGTTCCTGTTGGAACCATGCACGTCGACCTCGGTGTCGTGCCGACGTCTGCCTTTGTCCAGACGAGTTCGGCGTCCGACGACGGGCGACCACATTCTGATTCAGAAGGCCACATCAGAAAACAACGGACGCCTCGCAAACACAGGAAACGACGACGAACGCCTTCCGATGACGGCCTTTCTCAGACGGCCCCGCGAGATGTCGACCTGATGTCTGACGGTGATCTCCCACATTGCGTCCAGTCGCGCGAGGTGGCAGCAACAGGCGCCCCTCCTGTGACGCCTACTCTCCCAGCCAGGGACGTGTCCCTGCCGTTGTCAACGACTGATGACGGCGGTCCCCCTGCCACTCATGTTGCGGAATCCACAACACCCGTTCCGGAAGTACGTGACCGTCACATGTCCACGTCGTCAGCTTCCTGGGCCGATGACGTTGAAGAAGAAGTGGAACAGGCTGCCAGCGTGTCTGCACAGGACTCCACCTCGGCGACACTGGAGCTGGCGCCCCGCCAGTAATTATCACCACTGCGGGACCACCGGCGGGTCTCCACCTGCCGGCTACTTCTACCGCACGTTCTGCAAATATTGAGGGTGTCCGTACACAGCAATATCGTATCGCCACGATGAATCTTGCCACCATTCGTGCCCCCCATAAACTGACCAGGTTCAGAGACACTATTTATTCTGCGGATGTGGATATAGCACTCTTACAAGAGGTGCTTGTGGCTGACTTCCTAGTTCCCATCGGATACAACACCCATATTTCCCCTGCATCCGATACCGGTAGCGGCGTCGCCATCCTGCTACGCGACGGACTCCCTGCAGAGGACGTCATCTACCTCCCCACTGCGCGAGGTACGGCCCTCACACAGTTCGGCGTGCGTATTATTAATATCTGCGCTCCGTCCGGCACTGGCCGCCGTCATGACCGACAAACTTTTTTTGCCGAAAGCGTCACACCCCTCTTCACCGGTCCGCAGGACGATTTGGTACTCGGTGGGTATTTTAACTCGACACAAGAACCCGCCGACCAACTCCCGCGTCATTACCCCTGTGCATCTCTCTCAGTGGTCATCGTCTAAGACTTGTTGACACATGGAAGAAGCTCCACAGAATTCAACCGGGCTATACTTTCTACACCTCTCACTCGTCAAGCCGCATAGATAGCATCTACGTTACCCGCTCCCTTGCTGATGGCACACGTCATGCCGAAGTCTGGCCCTTGTCCTTTTCATATCATGATGCGTACCTCTGTGACGTCACTCTCGCCCGACAGCAAGTGTGGCATAGTCGTGGTCTGTGGAAACTCAATGTCGCTCACCTGACCTCCTCAGACTGTCGCCGTATGGTCGAAGAAGCGTGGGCACGCTGCCACCATCGTCGCGAAGCCTATGACTCCACCTTATCATGGTGGCTCTCCTGTGCAAAGCCGATCCTCAGGAAGACTCTGATGAGTTATGGGAAGGAATTAAAGGCGTGGCAAACTCATACCCTGCACTTCTACTACACCATTCTACGTGACTGTACGACGATGCCTTTCTCGCCAGCCCGGCAGTCGATGGTCCATCGCACGAAGGCGCAGATCTCCTTGATCATGCGGCGTAACTTGGAAGGCACTGTAGTCCGTTCTCGAGCTTCTAATCGAATCCCTCAAGAACGTCCGTCGATGTACCACCTCCTTCAGGAAAGATAACGACGACGGCGAGCTCTGATCCAAGTCCTCACTGATGTGGAAGGGCGCCGGCACGACAGCCAACAAAGCATCGGTCGTGCTCTCCATGCTCATTTTGCCGGGCTCTACGCAGCCGTACCGCATTCTGCAGCACTGGTCACAGAAGTCGCTCAGCTTACTACGAACACTCTTCCTGAGGATGCAGTGCATGACCTCCAAGACGACGTAACCACAGATGAAGTGGTAGACGCTATCAAGGCGGGTTCCGATAACAGATCTCCTGGACCTGACGGTGTACCGATCGAATTTTATAAAAGTTTTCACTATTTGTTGGCTTCCACGAGGACGGCAACCGCACAAGAGCTGATGTCACCGATGGCAGTGGTCCCGAGCGCCTTTCTAGAAGGCATTATTATCCCCGTACATAAACCGCGCGTGTTATCGAGGATCCAGGACTATCGACCAATTACTTTGTTCAACAGCGACATGAAAATATTCACACGGCTACTGGCATCGCGACTCAAGAAGGTCGCATGTTACGTCACATCCTGCGACTAGACTTCCCTAGGAGGCGACAACAACATCCGTACGGCCCTTTGCCGTTACAGAGACATGATAGCATTAGCGCATTATCAGCGTCTCTCTGGCGCCTTGGCTTCACTGGACTTTAGCCAGGATTTCGACCGTGTTGACCACTTCTGTTTACGGACAGTTTTTCAGCATATGGGTTTTCCTGGCGGTATTGTCACAGTGATTATGCGCCTGTTGTGTAGTGCAACCTCTAAAATCATGTACAATGGTCGCCTTACACCGTCCCTGGTCATCGCACGATCTGTACGACAAGGCTGCCCTCTTTCCACGATTTTGTATGCTTTCGCCTTGGAACCCCTGCTCCAGGGCATGCGCCAACGTTTGGAAGGCATGGCTGTGCAAGGCCACCGTTTTTGTTGTACAGCCTACGCAGACGACATAGTACTACATCTGCGCAGTGAAGACGAAGTACGAGCAGCACTGACATGGGTGGCAACTTACGGCGAAGCTTCGGGGAGCTACCTCAACGTGTCAAAATCCAAGGTCCTGCTCATTGGTGAGGGCTTGCCGGAAGGATACGCTGCTCCCCTTACTGCCACCGCCACCATACGGTGTCTTGGACTTGATTTCACAGCAGACCTGCGCCGCTCAGCGACTATCAATGGTAGACGCTTGCTACAGACAATCAGAGCAAATCTCGCAGAACACCGGCTACGAGCTCTCGACGTTATCCAACGCGCGCAATACGTGAACATGTATCATGCTTCCCGTATACCACACGTGGCTCAAGTACTACCAGTCCCAAATCTCCTGGCGCGACGACTGTTGATGGCTTTCGGCTCCTTCGTCAGCTCGGGATGTTATTCAAGGTGCAGTATGAATCCCTTGCACTGCCGACTCGTGTCAAGGCACTATACGTCAGCTTCCAACTAAAACTTTGACATCGTTGCCCGCAGAGCCTTACTAGCCTCCTGCTTCACAACTTTGCACCGGCCTCCTTGTCCGCCCCAGTACTGGTATCGACCATTCCAACCCCCTTTTATTACATCCAACGATTTTTCCCGGAGTTCAGTTATATCTACCGGCCCTTACCACTTACACGTTTGTACCTCACGAAAACAGTCTCCGAATTGTTACAACAGTGCCGCCCGTCCAACCCCATCGAACGTAAGTATCCACAGTACGTGTGGCGACACGTATGGAAGGCGATCCATGCGCGTGTTTTCCTGAATGAGACGTTCAATCAGCGTGGTACATCACCGTGAATGGCAAACAAGTTAACCGAGATCGTCTGCACCGCATCCATTTCGCCGATTCATCCCTCTGCACCCACTGTGGAGTGGATGACACGGATGTCCACCGGTTCCACTGTGGCACAGCTTTCGACGTATGGACACTTGCGCGGCGAATTTTGACGTTTCTTACTCGCCAGACACCGGCTCAGATCGACGTCCACATGCTTTTGTACCCCGATAAGACTTTCTACCCCTCCGCCAAAACTCACTCTGTGAATTGGATCTGTGGCCACACGATCCGCTATCTTTTTACTTCTGGCGACAAGTCTACGCTAGGATATTGGACTTATCTCAACGAACGACACTGCGTCCTGATACGCAACCCACGCTATAAACAATATTTTTCCAATTTCTTACGGAGCACTTTCGATGACCCACCTAGTAGCTGGAACGTCCAAGCCCTGAGAAACTGAAACCTGTATAAACCGAACCGAACTGAATAGATCTGCTACCCAGAACCCACGCCTACGCCATGAGAAGAAACGTTTGGACGAGCTGGCATGCTGTAGGCGGATACACTTCAGGAGCTCCTGTCAGAACTGGACTTTAACTACAAGTCGCACGACGACTTTAATTAAAAAAAAATCACTTTTCCTTATTTATTCCTCATAATTTGTTCTTAAAGGAAAAAGATATTTGATTTTGGCTTTGAGAAACTTTTTTTTCTTTTTTTGTTCCAAAAGATTGCTTCTTCGCCAACAAGACGAAGGGGACTCATTTTTGTTTACTGGAAGGAGAAACACGTATAATTGGAGTCTTTGTTTTCTCTTGAAAAAAAAAAGCTTTTCCTTATTTATTTCTCATAATTTGTTCTTAAAGGAAAAAGAAATTTGATTTTGGCTTTGAGAAACATTAAAAAAAAAAAAAGATAGCTGAATGGTCAGCGTGACGGGCTACCGTCCTCAAGGGCCCGGGTTCGATCCCCGGGGATTTTATCCACTCATGGACTGGGTGTTGTGTTGACTTCATCATCATTTTATCTCCTCACGGCCAACGACGCAGGTAGCCCAATGTGGTGTCGAATGTAGGAAGACCTGCACCAAGGCGGCCGGACCTGCCCCGTAAGGGGCCTCCCGGCCAACGACGCCAAAGGCTCATTTCCATTTTCCGTACTTGTAACTACTACAGATACATTTCTAGACATGTATTAAAGGCCACAGAAGATGCTTCATAGATAAAAGAAGCGAAACGCACATGAAAAAAAGCAAACAGCCTTTCATTTAGTTGCAATCACGAAATATAACGTCATGAATTTTGAAGCAACTAAGGAACGACGGAAAACAGTTACATGAATTACAAAACGTACAGAGACATTCCGACAGTCATTCTTCCCGCGGTCCATTCAAAAGTAAAAGTCCTTCCAGCTGGTACCGTGTGACGTATACTCAGCCACGCACTTCTCAGTGGTTTGCAGAGTACAGCTGTAGATGCAGAAGTAGACGTTATTTACTGACACAAGAATACCTTGAACAGGATGGCCCGAATAAAAGTCCAATCTGTTAACAATAGCCGGCCGTGTGGCCGTGCGGTTCTAGGCGCTTCAGTCTGGAACCGCGTGACCGCTACGGTCGCAGTTTCGAATCCTGCCTCGGGCATGGATGTTTGTGATGTCTTTACGTTAGTTAGGTTTAACTAGTTCTAAGTTCTAGGGGACTGATGACCACAGATGTTAAGTCCCATAGTACTCAGAGCCATTTTTTTTGTTAACAATAACGGAATCTACTTCGTTTATTCCAGGTATACTCGTACAATGCAGTTGTGTTTATGTATTCTTGAAAAGTAGTTGTTTCGTAATGAAAAAAAAAATCTAGTGCTGGATTGTTCACTCATTCCTGAACAGTAATCACTGAACACACTGCTTATGCTATACACACAAGCTCACCAGACATCACGACCACAAGGATGATGTCTGTTTCCACCTTGTGTATCACAGTTTCCAATATGCTAGCTGTAGAACACGTACGTGACATGTTGAGTTCGTAAAGAGAGTTACACGGTAGTAGCATCCATCGCAGAACTTTGGTGCAAGGTTCTCCAGATTACAGTACTTACTTTTTCTATGGAAGCACATGGCCTGTTATTGAAAGCCATAAATTACGAACAGTGTGAAGGAGTGATTGCGAAGATTTATATGTAGAATACAACACACGTTGCTGTACCAAGAAGCAAATATTTGCATTCAAATTTTGTGTTTTACATATCACTTCTGCTGTCAGCACTAGGCTATTTGAGGTGATCACATGGAATGCAATGATTTTTCTGATCTAGAAAATATTTATCTTTAATCTGTTTTAAATTGTACTCCAGATTTTGACGTCAAACATTTTTCTTACCGGTCATCTAGTGAGGACACTCTCATTGCCAGGCATTAGAAATTTGTGTGTCCACAGCTGGGGATAGGGTTAAACAGTGCTTGGATGACAGATATAGGTAAATGTTTGAGCACGCCTATGGTAATATTGTGAATGAAGATGATCGATATGTTGGTATGTCAACATAGACTTCTTAATGTGCCTAAAAGCAACGGTGTTCGATTCGTAGCCACATAACACTGTAATCATAAAAAAATATCAATTAACAGGGGCCAAAGGTGAGTGTAAACGCCTTGTCGATGACAATCGATTTCAATCCCAAAAGAAATTCGTTAAGTCTGTATTTGACAGTGTTTAGTTCGATCAACGTTCTTTCGGATATGCATGCGTGTCTCAAGAAATGCAGTCATGATGACTTCTAGCCGTATTAAACCACGAACTTAAATCGCAAATTGTGAGTACCACCGTGGCAATACAATTTATTGGAAACAAAGGAAAATTTGTGTTGGACAGGGACTCGAACCAGGATACCTAGTTCTATCCCAGCAAGCTCCAAGGATAGGTTCAACTTCCAGATGTCCCAGAGTCTGCTACCCAAGGTGCTCGCACGATTAAGTCACTGCTGCTGTCACTGAATGGAGGCCAATCTCAACCAGTTTTTGAGTGAACATTGCGAAAGGAACTGCACGCTATGCACATTCCGGTTGGGGGACATCTCACTACTTCATTACTCCGTGGCACATACGACTGCACTTCTTCAATGGTCAAAACAACAACACTAGACGACTTGACGGGTGCAGTGTGAAATGACAAACGGCCATTTTGCGTCTTTTTAAAGGACGGTCCAGTGGGGAGTTCAGTCGGTGGTGTGAACAGGATGTGGTTCATGCCGGATGTGTTTTGGGGTTGTCTCTCGTGCCGAGGTTAGGGCCTGCCCACTGAGGTCACCGTGAACATGAACCAAGATCCAAAACATCTGTTCAATCTTCAATGGAGTGTGGACTGATGCGAAACTTCGTCGTTGATTAAAAGTGTGTGGCAGACAGGGATTCGAAACAGGTATCTTTACCTTTCAAGGGCAAGTGCTCCATCTACTGAGCTACCCAAGTAACACTCGCGATCCGTCTTCACAGCCCTATTTCCTCCAGTTCTGCGCTCGCCAGCGAAAGGCAAAGGTCCCAGGTTTGAGTGCCTCGCGAGCATACAGCCCGGAAGCTTCTAAAACCAAGATGTTAATTTGAACACTCTTGGTGAGCAACCATTTCCCTTCCTTCCACGTTTTCATGATGCGTGCTATGGAGATACCCGTTTCTCGTTACGATCAAAGCTTAGTTTTAGGGCTCCAGTTGCTTTTTTTAGAATTTTACTAAGTTTACAGGACCAGTTTCGAACTTTATATTAGGTCATTATCAAATGCATTCTAAACTACCAAATGATAATACACAATATGAGGCGATTAGATTTTTTTTTTAAGGATAGGAGATGAGACAATGCTTATGCGTGTACAGTAAAATTGCAGAAAGAATATCCAACTTCCGTTATGCTGTAGAGAAGGAACGTCAAATGATGAAAACAGTAGAAGTCAAGTGGGTTTAAAGACGTTTGGGGCCTGACGACGTGATGAGGGGAATCGGCATGTCGTAATTATAAAAATTGTACAAGCCGGTACTTTCATACAGTTAACACATTTTAGCTGAAGCAGAGATATCAGATGTGTTTCAAAGCTGCACTGCATGTTTTGCAGGTAAAATGATACTAGAAACGATAAAACAGCAATAGTCAAGCAAGTATAAAAAAAGTTTTGCGCCCAGTGAGAAAATTGGACGTTTTGTAATTATAAAATGGTAAAACAAAAAAAAACTGTTAACATGCCTTAGCTTAAAAGGGTTATATTCTGAGGTGTTGCAGAATTACAACGGTGATGTTTTCTGAAAGTTATTATTTTAATTAATAAAAGTGTTAAGTAGTTGGAATGGACGAGGAACCCAGGTCGAACATAGCGGTCCTCTAAGAGAATGGTATTTCAACGACTGAATAATTACGACACGTCCATTCTTCTAATCACGTCGTTGGGCGGAAAACTTTTTAAAAATCTACTTGACTTTTATTTTTTTACCGCCTGTTACTAGTATATTATCCCAAACACAAGTAACGTAATTTTGAAACACATCTCTTAACTCTTTTGAAGCCAAAACATATCAACAGAAACATATCAACAGTTCTAAAGCATCGGACTATTTGAGTTTTATAATTACGACATACCCATTTTTTTCATGACGTCATTGGGCACGAACCGGCTTTAAATCTGTTTGACTTCTATTGTTTTCATCATTTAATGTTGCTACCCTACAGCATAAGTTCTATATTATTTCGGCATTGCCTTTTATCTCCTATAAAAAAAAACTAAAATATACTGGGTGTGTCACTAACTATTGCCACCTAGAATAACTCCGAAAGTATGATAGTAGCTGAAAAGTTTGTGCGACAAATGTTTCGTAGGACAACGGGGGGTCATAACATGACGTTGGTTTTTTGTTGATAGGTGGAGTCGCGTCAGAGATATGAAGATCAAATTAGATTTTTTAAATGTGATGCTATAGTTTTGTACTTACTTTCTGACAGCAGCTATCGAGACCAATCTAATGATATATAACAGTAAGGTCTTTGAAGCTCAACGGTCAAAAAGGTATCATGGACGTCCATTTACAGAATGTGTTCGAAGTGATGACCATTGGTATCAGTGCAGTGTTGCAGTCTTCTTATCATGGATTTAGTGGTAGTCCTTATCACTTCGGCACTTATAGAAGCACATGCT
Source organism: Schistocerca piceifrons (assembly GCF_021461385.2). Classification (NCBI taxonomy): domain Eukaryota; kingdom Metazoa; phylum Arthropoda; class Insecta; order Orthoptera; family Acrididae; genus Schistocerca; species Schistocerca piceifrons. Next base: position 84,649,761 of record NC_060145.1, on the reverse strand, counting down.
CTAGAATTCTCTCTCGTATAACGCGCAAATAGTTAATATTCGCCGAACACGACGTACCCATCTAACGTGACATTGACATGTAAACACCATTCGACGGTTTCGCAAGAAAACACTAACAAGGAACGGTAAGGCTAGTATCGTCGAATAAAGCGAGTGTGGAGTGTGAATGATGTATTCCTTCAAGAGCAAGTCGATATGCTTCTCATTTACGGAGAATTCCAAAGAAATTCAGTGAGAGCTATAGACTTATAAGCTGAAAGATATCCTCAACGTACTCACCATACACGTCGTACATTCAAATACGTGTGTGATAAATTAGGAACAACTGGATCTTTAACGCATCGGAATCATATCCAGCAAAGTAAAGTTACTTACGAGGAAACGGAAACTGGTGCACTATCCACTGTGGTTCGAGATCCTTGTGTTAGTTCGCGTCAAATCACAAAGGAATCTGACATGAGCCAGAGTATGTTGTTCGCGTTCTGCATCGCCATAAATACAATCCTTAACATATCAGTCTCCACCAAGAATTAACTGGTACAGACTCATTGCGTCGCACTGAATTCTGCCGATGGGCTTAACTTCAGATTCAGAGCAAGAACACATTAATTAATTTGACGTCATTTACTGACGAGGCTACATTCACGATCCATGGAAATGTTATTTTGCATAACATGCATTATTGGGCAACTGAAAATCCATGTTGGCTTCGGCAAGTTGCACACCAAAAACCATGGTCGGTGAATGTATGGTGTGGGATTCTGTAGGACAGAATTATAGGCCCCTATTTCATCGAAGGAAATCTTAATGGTGGGAAGTACACCACATTCCTGCAAGAAACATTAGGTCTGTTATTGGAAGAAATACCTTTAGGAAAAGGAAGCGACGTGGTATCAACATGATGGGTGTCTGGCACATTTTTCGCTGGTGGCTAGAAATGAGTTGCAGAGACAATTCCCAAATCGTTGAATTGGAAGCGGAAGAGATGTGTTCTAGCCGGCTCGTTCGCGAGACTTGACGGCTCTGGAGTTTTTCTTTTGGGGATCGGTAAAAGACATTGTTTATTAAGATGTTCCGAATACGCCTGAAGATATGTGACAGACGATTGTCGGAGCATGTGCTTCAATAAGTGTCGATGTGATAAAGTTGGGGTTGGGTTGTTTGGAGGACGAGACCAGACAGCGAGGTCATCGGTCTCACGGATTAGGGAAGGACGGGGAAGGAAGTCGGCCGTGCCCTTTGAAAGGAACCATCCCGGCATTTGCCTGGAGCGATTTAGGGAAATCACGGAAAACCTAAATCAGGATGGCCGGACGCAGGATTGAACCGTCGTCGTCCCGAATGCGAGTCCAGTGTGCTAGCCACTGCGCCACCTCGCTCGGTGATGTGATAAAGAATACCACTCAGTCCATGATAAGAAGATTGCAACACTGCACTGATGCAAATGGTCATCACTTCGAACACCTTCTGTAAATGGACGTTCATGCCACCTTTGTGACCTTCGTTGACCTTCAAAGACCTTACTGTTAAATATCATTGTATTTGCTCGATGGCCGCTCTCAGAAAATAAGTACCAAACTGTAGCATCCCATTTAAATAAAGTTGACCTTGTAACACCTCCGTTTTTATCCCGACCTGATCTGATCGAATAGCAGTCCAATATTTATTATTAACATGATCGTGAACCTAATGGGACTGGTAATCGGAATTGACTGCTACGGAAGTTGTTACTTTCCAGTTCGTTCTGCTCAATACTATAATTCTGAATGTCTGGTAATGAGGAACACCAACACAGTTTTACTAATTACGAACTTATATTCTTCTCAAAACACAAAAAAGGAGACAGCCACTGCCTTCATCATACATATCTAATTACGGCTAATCTCAGCACAGGCTTTCTTCATTTTCCATTATTGTCACACGCTAATCCGTCACTGCATCCAACACTGCAATCCAAGGTCAGGCCGGCGCGGTAGACGCAAAACCAAATATCGGCACTAGTAACGTCACTGATCACTTTCATAATGATACTTCTTCACTTTCCCGGTATTAATCTATTACTTAGGGGTCTAACCACGGCGATGGCGACACCCTTCTCCGTTAAAGACCCTGTATTTCAACAATGGCCTTCACACACACACCATTCCCGCCAACCATCCTGGCGCAGCTCAACACTCGATCTCGCAACACGTTACAATCGATTGTTCGCCTGAAACTTCCTGGCAGATTAAAACTGTGTGCCCGACCGAGACTCGAACTCGGGACCTTTGCCTTTACACCCTCTGGGTGTATTCTCTTCAAAGAAGAACGGAACGAAAATAAAGATGCTTGTGAATCCACACCACACAGCCACATACGGTGAGTGCAATGGCTCTTCACGCACAACACGCTGTTTAACGCCACCCCAAATTCGATACTTCTTGTATTCGCTGCATCCCCTAGTGTAAAATGTGTCCCGTCACTCCTAAGAACATCGATCCCTGCCAGAAACAGATGAGTAAATTCATAAAGTTACTGCGGAATATGAGACTTCCGTTGCTGCACTGTCTGGGTCTTGTACGGGTACCTGTGTACTGTCGACTTTGGAATGGACAATCCTCGTGACGTAGCACGAGCACTGGCGCTATCCAGGGCAAGCTACGTAAATTTAAGTATTAACTGTGTTTTTCTTACTTGTCACTTCTTTTTTTGTGTGTTTTTGCTTTTAGGAAGCTTTAATTTTCGAGTAGTTCAAATGGTTCAAATGGCTCTGAGCACTATGGGACTCAACTGCTGAGGTCATTAGTCCCCTAGAACTTAGAACTAGTTAAACCTAACTAAGGACATCACAAACATCCATGCCCGAGGCAGGACTCCAACCTGCGACCGTAGCGGTCTTGCGGTTCCAGACTGCAGCGCCTTTAACCGCACGGCCACTTCGGCCGGCTAATTTTCGAGTACTAGTAATAGTGTTCCATATATTTCGTGTTTGTTTTTAATACAGTCCAGAGACAGTTAGTGCTTATTTTCATTGTTTCCAACAATAAATGTCTAGTAACCACAGTTTAGTCCGCTATCAGCCACTTTTAGTGAATTAGCAGTCTAGTTAAAAGTTGATTGCTTAACTCTCTACAGTAGACTGTTGATTTCTTAGGATGGATAGGATGTGTGTACGGACGCAGGAGGAGCTGGCCACTGTTCGCAAACGGCTGATCGTGCTGATGGCCACGGTCAGCCATCTTCAGGCTGCTGCCTCGGAGTGTAGCGGCTGTGGGGAGTCTGATGCGTCGCATGGTACACCTCAGGTGTTACATGCTTCACCCACTGTCCCCGCTGTCGAGACAGCTTCGCGGGTACCGGGCGCGGTTGGGCCACCCTCTCCCCAAGGGAAGTGGCGGGTTCAACGGCGTTCGCGGCGCACGAGGCGGAGGGTCAATGTGAAGGCTGGCCGTGTGGCATCGCCCGCTCTGACTGTGAGTGGACATGTGTGGCCGCTCCTTCAGCAAGGTCCGAGCAGGCACACAGGGGGAGGGGTTTATTTGTTATTGGGAGCTCCAACGTTAGGCGGGTGATGGGAGCCCCTTAGGGAAATAGCGGAAAGGTCGGGGAAGAAGGCCAGTGTTCACTCTGTCTGCTTGCCGGGGAGTCTCATCCGAGATGTGGAGGAGGCCCTACCGACGGCAATACAGAGCACTGGGAGCAACCGACTGCAAATTGTTGCTCATGTCGGCACCAATGACTCCCGCCGTCTGGGTTCAGAGGTCTTCGTCAGTTCATACAGGCGGTTGGCGGAGTTGGTGAAGTCGGAAAGCCTCGCTCGAGGGGTGGATTCTGAGCTAACTATTTGTAGTGTCGTTCCCAGAACCGATCGCGGTCCTCTACTTTGGAGCCAAGGGGAAGGCTTACACCAGAGGCTCAGACGATTCTGCGGAGTTCTGGGGTGCAAATTTCTCGACTTCCGGTATCGGATGGAGAAATGTAGGGTCCCCCTGAATAGGTCAGGCGTTCGCTACACGCAGGAAGCAGCTAAAAGAGTAGCGGAGTACGTGTGAAGTGAACATGTGGGTTTTTTTAGGTTCGAGAATTCGCTCCCTAGGCCCGACAAGACGCCTCCAAAGACGTCACAAGGTAGCAGTAGGCAAAACGCAACAGGGAATGACAATATTAATGTGGTAATAGTAAACTGCAGGAGGTCTATAGAAAGGTCCCAGAACTGCTCTCATTAATAAACGGTCACAGTGGCCACATAGTACGAGGGACGGAAAGTTGGCTGAAACTAAATGTAAACAGTAATGAAATTCTAAACTCAGATTGGAATGTATACCGCAGAGACTGGCTGGACAGTGAAGGGGGAGGCGTGCTTATAGCGATAAAAAGTGCAGTAGTATAGAAGGAAACTGACGGAGATCTGAAATGTGAAATAATGTGGGTGGAGGTCACGGTTAAAGCAGGCTCAGACATGGTAATTCGATATCTCCATAGGCGCCCTGGCTCAGCAGCTGTTGTGGCAGAACACCTGAAGGAAAATTTGGAATATATTTCGAGTAGATTTCCCGACCATGTTATAGTTTTGGGTGCAGATTTTAATTTACCAGATGTAGACCGGGAGACTCAAACGTTTTTAACGGGTGGCAGGGACAAAGAATCAAGTGAAATTTTTTTAAGTGCGTTATCTGAAAACTACCTTGAGCAGTTAAACGGAGAATCGACTCTTTAACAGAGGATGACAGACTAAAGGCCGTAATACTAAATGTCTTTTTCCAAAGCTGTTTCACAGAGGACGGCTGCACTGTAGTTCCTTCTCTCGATTGTCGCACAGATGACAAAATGGTAGATATCGAAATAGATGACAGATGGATACAAAAAAAAATTAAAATCGCTCAAAAGAGGAAAGGCCGCTGGACCTGATGGGATACCAGTTCGATTTTACACATGCCCCTTGCCCCCCCCCCCCCCCCCCCCCGCCACTGTTGCAGCGGTGTACCGTAGGTATCTAGAAGAACGTAGCGGTCCAAAAGACTGGAAAAAGAGCACAGGTCATCCCTGTTTTCAAGAAAGGACGTCGAACAGATGTGCAGAACTATAGACCTATATCTCTAACGTCGATCAGTTGTAGATCTTTGGAACACGTATTATGCTCGAGTATAATGACTTTTCTGGAGACTAGAAATCTACTCTGTAGGAATCGAAGAAGACGATAGTGTGAAACGCAGCCCGCGCTATTCGTCCACGAGACTCAGAGGGCCATAGACACGGGTTCCCAGGTAGATGACGTGTTTCTTGACTTCCGCAAGTTTCCCACAGTCGTTTAATGAACAAAGTAAGAGCATATGTACTATCAGACCAATTGTTCCTAGGTAACAGAAAGCAGCACGTCATTCTCAATGGAGAGGATTGCCGGCCGGTGTGGCCGAGAGGTTCTAGGCGCTTCAGTCTGGAACCCCGCGACCGCTGCGGTCGCAGATTCGAATCCTGCCTCGGGCATGGATGTGTGTGCTGTCCTTAGGTTAGTTAGGTTTAAGTAATTCTAAGTTCTAGGGGACTGATGACCTCAGATGTCAAGTCCCATAGTGCTCAGAGCCATTTGAAACATTTTTGGAGAGAAGTTTTCCTAAGTAAGAGTGATTTCAGGTGTGCCGCAGGGATATGTCGTAGGACTGTTGCTATTCGCAATATATATAAATGACCCTGTGGATAACATGGGATGTTAATTGAGGCTTTCTGCGGATGATGCCGTAGTATATCGAGAGGTTGTAACAATGGAAAATTGTACTGAAATGCAGGAGGATCTGCAACGAATTGATGCATGGTGCAAGGAATGGTAATTGAATCTCAATGTAGACAAGTGTAATGTGCTGCGAATACATAGAAAGAAAGATCCTTTATCATTTAGCTACAATATAGCAGGTCAGCAACGAAGCAGTTAATTCCATAAATTATCTGGGACTAGGCATTAGGAGTGATTTAAAATGGAATGACCATATAAAATTAATCGTCAGTAAAGCAGATGCCAGACTGATTCATTGGAGGACTCCTAAGGAAATTCAGTCCGAAAACAAAGGAAGTAGTTTACAGTGCACTTGTTCGCCCACTGCTTGAATATTGTTCACCAGTGTGGGACCCGTACCAGATAGGGCTGATAGAAGAGATAGAGAAGATCCAACGGAGAGCAGCGCGCTTCGTTACAGTATCATTTAGTAATCGCGAAAGAGTTACGGAGATGATAGATAAACTCCTGTGGAAGACTCTGCAGGAGAGACGCTCAGTAGCTCGATACATGCTTTTGTTCAAGTTTCGAGAACATACCTTCACCGACGAGTCAAGCAGGATATTGCTCCCTCCTACGTATATCTCGCGAAGAGACCATGAGGATAAAATCAGAGAGATTATAACCCACACAGAGGCATGCCGACAATCTTTCTTTCCATGAAACAATACGAGACTGGAATAGAAGGGAGAACCGATTGAGGTACTCAAGGTACCCTCCGCCACACACTGTCAGGTGGCTTGCGGAGTGTGGATGTAGATGTAGGTGTAGATGAAGTGCTGCATGATCATTTACAGTAGCAGCAGTCTCGTCAATAACTTTCATTAAGACGTCTTCTTCTTCTTGGTCCCACACTATGAGGATCCGTGTTTTCAAATTCCATTATCATTTTCTGTGAACTATTTAATAGCGCCGCTCCTCAAACCTTTCAGTCTGCAATACTCTCTCAGTGAAGCACTGTAATTGCTGTTACTAACAAAAATAAGTTTCACTGTTTCACTAACAGCGCACCATCTCTCTTCTCGATAGCCACTGTGTTCAGTGATGTTACGTCTTGCGAAGTGTCAGCACGGACGTCATGCCGTCATACAAATAGTTGCATTGCGAGATTCTTATTTCGTGGTCACAACTGTAACTAATCTGTTTTCGAACGTAAATCGGTTCCGCATTGAAGCATTAGCATATTTTACAAGTATCACAGTCATAGGATAATAGCAGCCCGCACTGGACCTCCGCTGGGAGCTCCCCTTCAATTAAACCACACAGCGACCCTGCATAGCACCATCATAAAGGTGGCTCCCTCCTTTCAATTCCTCTCAGGGGCTACACTAATGCCCTCTTAATCCACCTGTCGTAGCTAATTTTTTTAACATGCTCGAACCATCACAGGTTTTTATTCAGTACTCACACGTTATGAACTGTGAAACTTCCATTTCTGCTCATATTTTAGACGTTTTGATTTTATTTTCTTGGGTGACCCACATGCATCTTGACATTAAATCTAATTCCACTCTCAGCTCGTCCCTTCTTTCACGCGTAACTAGCTGAATAACCCGTCGTTGCCGATGTATTCACTTATGAGTGCGCCCGAGACTTCATAAGCGTGGAATTTATTTTTGACTTATAAAGCTTCTTTGCATACAGCGTCTGTAGTAGTATGATTAGAGACATGAATGAAGGAGGAGGTTGTTTGCTTCACTATCACGGGATAGATTCCAACACGTAGCATCTGGCCTTGTTCATGATGATGCTATAAGCTCATCAAGACTTGCAGACGTTAAAAGGGAAAAGGTATATTGTTAGCAATAAGTGCCATTCGGAGCATGAAAACTCCCTCACATGCGCCTCTTCCCTCTCAAAATTTCCACTTCTACAGCAGATTTAAGCCTCTATGAGTGAAGGGATATAAGGAGCGAGATATGCCTGACGCTCTCGATGAGAGTTATTTCGTGCCTCAATTTTGGAAGGAGTTTACAAAGAGCGAGTTAAAGACTAATATTCTCAGGCCGCATAAGTCTCGCTTCATGATTTTCATTGAATTGTTGAGACCACACAATCCCCAGTCTTTTAGCTATTCTGGTGTATTCAGAAAGACTCGAAATATTTTGCTAGGCAATTTTAATCGTAAACAGAACGAAATCAAAACTTAATGAATAGGCACTGTGGTGTGCCGGGGTCGGTCGTCTGCGTTTTTGTTACTACGCTATAGTTCAGTCCACCTACGTCGATGTGATTCTTACCGATGTCCCTTCACTCTGTGATAGCAGATATGTGCTAGGCAGTGTAAAGCAGCGATGGTGAAACCACCACCTAATACCTGCCACACACGGGCCGCGTAACTCTAGTTTAGTCAGTTCCTGAAAGTTCATGATTCGAGATCTTCAGTCTACTTGCAGAAAAGCGTTTAAAATTAGATTAACCTTGCATTTTATTCATTCTGAAACAGATGGAATAGCTTTCAAGTCCGTATTTAATATAGTAAAACGTTATCACTCAAAGTTCACTGTCTGCATAAGAAATATTCTCGAAAACCAGCCAGAATTTTAGTAGGTCCGACCCGACTAATTTTCGCGTTCTACCAGTGGCAGACCCACAAATATTCGCGAGTTAAATATTCGGTCGTTTCAGTGGTCTTCTTCGTAAGAGGTGCTCGCCAAAATATTCGGTACAGAGCACGAAACACGCCACGCGGAGTTGTTACCACGACCAGAAAGTTCACAAGCTCATATCTCTTAAACTATTTAATTTAGAAACACCAAACTTTCATCAAAATTTTCGTACCTCCAGTCGCTTCAGTTACGATATGTTCGATCCGAAATTAGCTAACTATTTCCTCATCTTGCAGAGCATTTTTAAGAATCGATCTGACATCGTGTTATCCGTAGACCGGCTAGCAACCGACTCTCCTCGAGGTACTCTCCTATATGCCCACTCCTCTTTTCGCACGGGAACAACTTAATTCTGATTGGCTGTTGATCAAGACGACCAATCAGAACGTTCGTTGTAGATCATTCTAGCAGCCAATCTTGCCTCATCCAATCACTAATGCGACAGTAATTAATGTCAGTAAAACTTCAAATTCTTGTATTTTGTTTAATCAAAATAACCGAAGTGCGAAATATTCTTCAAACTGATATATAAACGTATTCCGCCTCTAACTTCCATTCTGGCTACTTTTATACAAAAGCAAGCACACACCGACATACGTTACCTGAATCGTGTTTGCAACATAAGTTTCCCACGGTTCGTTAGTACAAGGCTGTAAGTAAAATGAAATATTTAATTTTAATGTATGTCCCACATACAGTCTATCAATCATTCTCATGCACTCACAAGAAAAAATGTAATGATGTAATAATTCTGACCTACTTTTGTATTACGTAATGCACAGGGACTAAAGTTTTAAAAAGAAAATTCTAATTAATTGATTTTTTAAGCACTGATAACTTTGGAATCGCTTCAAATGATAATGAAAGTCAATCTGAATTTTGTTCCTAACTTGGTTTTAAAAATCAAGCGTAGGTTTTAGGAGTTTTAGGAAATTCTTTTTATCTCCAGAACGATAATAAATAAAAATCTGAGATTTTGACACCATTATTCCATTAATAACAAAAGGATGTGTACGAAATTTGAACAAAGTCGGATAACAACTAATATGGATTATTTAGATTCGTAGAGGGTATGAATCTTCGTATCGACTGAATCTTCGTATCGACTGAATGTTACGCTATGCAGTTCTCACGGCAGTTAGCGTCACTTGTGCTGTGAGCAAAATGAAAAGAATCGTAGCCATCCTGCAGCCACCGTACTAGACGGCAGCGTGCCATACTGCCACGAATGTCATCTTGTAATAACTTGCTGCGTTACAGGCACCCATATCACAAAGCAGACTTAACAAATTTGTTTTTTTTTCTGACAGAGTATATAAGTTAAACATATCGACAGGAGCAAAGTAATGAGGCTAAGTTTTTAATACAAAAAGCAAAATCGGTAAATCTGTATGTCCTAGCCACCAATATAATTGTGGATCCACCTTGATGTAGAACACTTATTTACTTATTTATTCCTAATCTAATTTATGAGCAAAACTGCCGTCATGAGTGGGTTCCCTAACTCTAAAACACGCCAAAATAGCGTGCTTATAAACATTGTAAACATTACTACACGAGTACTGTTTGGTTCCAAATATTTTGTTCCAATTATTTTCTGTCAATAGTGTCATAATACCTTATCTTGTTTTTAACGATTGTTGTCGCTGTTTCCGGCATATTTTCTGTGTTTCTTTGTTGCCGTTTATCTCTGCTCACATCACGTCGTCTGCAACTGTATGAGTGGCTGTTTGTAAACAAACACGAAAACGTTAACCTATGTGTGTCAGCGTTATACTGTTGGGACTCCGGTATTGTTGTGGATACAGTTTCGGTGTATAGTAGGTTGTTACGTAGTCTGTAATGCACTCACATTTGTTAGAGGACTTGCCGCTGCGTTTAGACAAAGAAAGACAGGGAATATTGAAGAATGGGATATAACCCGTCGGCTCTGAAAAATGACCACAAGTTACCACAGATGGTGCAATGGAAAGACATATACGAATGTTGACTAACAAACGGATGAAGTACAGAGGAAATAGTACTGTCTTATGAGGCCAATTATGTAGACATTCTTCAAAACGAGATTTCAGTGTTATTGAAGAGATCACTTTGAGAACAAGGTTGAGTGTTTTCTTCCACCACATTCTAGTCATCAGGTAACACGTCATCTAAACTTAAGACTTCCCAGAAGCTGGATTGACAGCAATAACCTCGTTTCTTTGCCACTAAGAATTGGGCCTCTAGGGATGGATGGAAGGTGGAGTGTAAAAGAAAATGTAAACGCAAGAGAAGAACTGGATGGAGGATGGATTTAAAACTGTTTGGCGGTAAACAGCTTGATCGCGGTAATGGTGAATGAGCAGTACTGTCTTTAAAACGAAACACAAAGATCATATAATCATACCGGCATCAATAGAAAATGTAACAGACGATTTCCAGTAGAACTAATTATAACTTTGATGTCAAAAAGAATTAACAATACATTTGGTTGCTCGGTTGATTTGGACGAGGGGACCAAACAGCGAGGTCATCGGTCCCATCGGATTAGGGAAGGGTGGGAATAGAAGTCGGCCGTGCCTTTTCAAAGGAACCATCCCGGAATTTGCCTGAAGCGATTTACGGAAATCACGGAAAACCTAAATTGTGATGGTAGGACGCGTGTTTGAACCGTTGTCCTCCCGAATGCGAGTCCAGTGTGCTAACCACTGCGCCACCTCGCTCGGTAATAAAACAGAGGAAGTCAGTTGTATTATCCTGCATACTTGCCTAATATAGGGTGCTTAGGAAGCTGTTTTCTCGGATCGCTAGACAACAGCAACATTTGTCAATGGTTTAAAAAAATGTTTCAGACAAAACTTGATTACTTTTTTTATGGAGAATCCGAATCTGCAATAAAATGGGTATTTCCACTTGAGATTTAAAAGTTGCCCCCCGCCCACCCTAGGGGACGGGGGCTGGGGTTCACGTGTAGTATCATTTGATGTCGCCTTTGAGCTTACCAACTTGTCTCACCCACTATTCTTACCCGATGTATAGTTTTCGAGATAATCTCATCCAAAACTTCAGACGGACCACACTATATATATATATATATATATATATATATATATATATATATATATATATATATATGAATATAATAGAGGGAAACATTCCACGTGGGAAAAATATATCTAAAAACAAAGATGATGCGACTTACCAAAGAAAAGCGCTGGCAGGTCGATAGACACACAAACAAACACAAACATACACACAAAATTCAAGCTTTTGCAACAAACGGTTGCTTCATCAGGAAAGAGGGAAGGAGAGGGAAAGACGAAAGGATGTGGGTTTTAAGGGAGAGGGTAAGGAGTCATTCCAATCCCGGGAGCGGAAAGACTTACCTTAGGGGGAAAAAAGGACAGTTATACACTCGCACACACACACACATATCCATCCGCACATACACAGACACAAGCAGACATTTGTAAAGGTAAGTCTTTCCGCTCCCGGGATTGGAATGACTCCTTACCCTCTCCCTTAAAACCCACATCCTTTCGTCTTTCCCTCTCCTTCCCTCTTTGCTGATGAAGCAACCGTTTGTTGCGAAAGCTTGAATTTTGTGTGTATGTTTGTGTTTGTTTGTGTGTCTATCGACCTGCCAGCGCTTTTCTTTGGTAAGTCTCATCATCTTTGTTTATATATATATATATATATATATATATATATATATATATATATATATGTGTGTGTGTGTGTGTGTGTGTGTGTGTGTGTGTGTGTGTGTGTGCGTGTGTGTAAGTCTAATTTTATAATATGTATGGACTAAATACATAAAACGCTCTTTTTAATGAAGATAGCATGTAGTTAAAGAACAGATAGCAGTGCGATAATGGAACCTTTCCAAGAAATAGATCCTTAAAGTATTTCCGTGACTCATTCTGCGTGATGCGCTTGGTAGCACTCTCATAAACTCCAAAAACAGCCGGACCGTGCACGTCTTAAAAGTGTGCGCCTTACTTATAAGCACTGTGGGGGCGTGCAAATGCGCTTGCGGGGGCGGAAACGCGGTAATATTCGCTCCGTTAACTCTTTTGCCAATTACACACCAATTAAGTTAATTGCCGGGAAAATGTAAGTGGCCTGAGTCAGTGGCTCACCGCAGGAGGATCCTAGGGAAGCACGGCATAATCGTCGTCCGCTTCATGTAGGGAACTCGTAAGCCGCCCAACAGCTGCGTCCCTGTCATAGCTAAAACTAAATGCCCCAGTCACCCGTCTGCAAACTCCTTTTCTGCAGGACTCTATTTGACAGTTGTCTGAAAAGCGCTGCTTGTTATTAGTACCTTGTGAATATCATGGAGATAAGTGTTTTATATTTTCTGTATGTTCCATAAGTACTTTCAGACAGATAATTCGTTTTTTTCTCTTTTAATCCTTTATTTAACATGCAAGGTGTAGAATCACGTAATAAAAGTGGGGTCTGATGTAACATAACGGAAACTTTCTGGCACTGGATAAAATTGTTTGAAATCATCCGTCCCTTTCCATACAGGAGTTTTTGCTTGTATTTTCTTTACTAGCTTTCATCGTTTTCGTATTTGGCTTCTGGTTTGGAAATCATACAAAGCTTTACTAAAATCTATTGGAAATCAGAAATAACTCTTATTCACAGTAGCGTAATACATTTTGTGGGGGGATATACGTGGTATGAGAGCACTCTTCATGACACTTCCTGGCAGATCAAAACTATGTGCCGGACCGTGCCTCGAAAAAGGTACCTTTCCCTCTCACGGGCAAGTGCTCCACCGTCTCAGCCATCCAAGCACGACTCCCGCTTTGTCCCCACAGCTTAACTTCCTCCAGTACCTGGTCTCCAGGTCCCAAACTTTAGAGAACCTACCCTGCGAGGAACTTTAATATCAGCGCACATTCCGCTGCAGAGTGAGAATATCATTCTGAAAACATTCCCCACGCTGTGGCTAAGCCATGTCTCCGTAATATACGTTCTTACAGAAGTGCTAGTTCTGCAAACTTCGCAGGAGAGCTTCTGTGAATTTCGGAACGTAGGAGTCGAGGTATTGGCGGACATAAAGCTATGACGGGGACTAAGTCGTGCTTGGGTAGCTCAGATGTTAGAGCACTTACAAGCGAAAGGCAAAAGTCACGAGTTCGAGTCTCCGTCCGGTACACAGTTTCAATCAGCCAGAAAGTTTCATATCAGCGCACACTCCGGTGCAGAGTGAAAACCTCGTTCTGACCAATGATCATCTCAAATTTGACCCTTTTTTGGAATACCTTCAGTTGCTGTATTCGATCGAGGCCAATTGTCGAAGTACCTAGATTCTGATAATTTGTTATACTTAAAATACGATGACTTAATTACTATTAAATAATTACAACATCTACAAAGCTCTAGCGGTAAGTCTTGCAATACATTGCCCAGACCAAATCCAACATTAGTTTGGTAAACTTCTGATAATACGTAATCGTTTGGTTCACAACAAGATAACACTGTTTTATTTTCATTTTGACATTTTTGCAGTGATTTTTTTTTCTTTTATATTTTCGATCTTTCCACATACTTTCAACCCGGTTTGCATGTGATCAGCACCGCTAATTTGTGAGGGAATCAAAGTGTAATTTGGATGTACTGAATTATTAGACAATGTAACTTAAGTTTATATTACACTTCATTTAATTTATAAGACACATCGTAATTCTGACGTAGGACTTTTCTGACACTTAGGTACTGACGTCACTAGCCAGCATAGATAGAGCTATGGTACCAGCTGAAAGTGGGGACTTGGGCAGTTGCGTTGGCAGTATCAACGGTATAGTTAGAAGACGCTTTTACAGCAACAAATATCCGTATTTTCTAGAAGTTGGAGCTATATTGTTTTTTCCCAAGGGTGAATGTGGCAACACTGAGTTATGTTTCAGTGCATTGATCTCGTGCTATTGGATAAGAACCGAGAACTATATCATTACATTCACGAAGCTCTAGATTTATGGAATCTAAGATATAGTGGTGGAAGATGGTAATGTTACGCATTAGGCCAAAGCAGGCCAACGAACGACAAGAGGCTGGACTCGGCAGAACGTTGGTTGAAAACGCAGTTGCGTTTCGGCTCTCATCCTCACCAAACGATGATCTTGTGGCCAAGGGAGGGATTCAGTCACGTGGAATCGCAGTTGACGCTGATAACTTGGCGACGTTGCTCCTGTTTTGTCATTGTTGTAAAGTAGCGTTAGTTAGTTAGTTAGTTACGTGTTCCATTGATCAATGGCACGGAAAAACCTTTATGATGTGGAACGTGTCAAATGCACAAGAAACACGCACAAGAAACAAGGTTTTTTTTACATCATACTGTTATACCTAAATATTTCTATTTACTATCCCATTCCCTTATACGGCACAAAAAGCATATATTATATCTCCAGATTTATTTTCTCATATTCAAGAAGTCATCTATGGTATAGAATGTCAAGGCGGTATGATTTCAATTTGTTCTTGAAACTATTACTGCTGTCTGTCAGACATTTTATTTCATCTGGTAATTTATCAAAAAGTTTTATAGCAGCGTATTTTACCCCTTTCTGTGCCAGAGACAGGTTAAATAAAGGATAGTATAGGTCTTCCTTTCTTCTGGTTTTGTAATCATTAATGTCGCTGTTGATTTTAAACTGGTCCATGCTGTTGAGAAAAAATTTCGTACTGTGAAGCAGTTGTAAGAATTCCTAACCTTTTAAACAGATGCCTACAAGATGTGCGACTATGAACTCCACATATTATTCTAATTACTTTCTTTTGAACAGTGAATACCTTTTCCCTAAGTGTTGAGTTGCCTCAGAATATTATTCCATATTACATCAGAGAGTGGAATTATGCAAAGTATGTTAACTTACTAATTTCTACATCCTCAAAATTGGCAATTATTCTGATTGAAAAAGTTGCTGAACCTAGTCGCTTTAGGAGATACAAAATATGACTTTTCCAATTAAGATTCTCATGTATATGTACACCCAAAAACAGTATGCTCTACCCTGGCTACTGACTTCTTTTGATGTGTTATGTTTATTGAAGGAATTATCCTTTTTGCAGCAGAAAATTCGATGTACTGTGTTTTTTCAAACTTCAGAGCAAGCTCATTTATAGAAAACCAATTAATAACTTTTCCAAAAACCTTATTTGTATCATTTTCTATCGGACTTTCTCTTACTGGATTAATAATTATGCTTGTATCATCAGCAAACAGTGTCAGTTCAGCATTTTGTTTCCCATAAGAAGGGAGGTCATTCACATGTATCAAGAACAGGAGGGGACCCATGATCGAACCTTGTGGAACACCTAATGTGATTTCATCCCAGTTGGATGAAGTGGCAAACTCCTTTGAATCACTTGAAACACATAAAAAGACTTTTTTGCTTACTGTTCACCGGCCGGTATTATGAGGGAAGAAGAGGATTTAGCAATCGTCGCATGTGCAGCATTTATTTCATTGCAAGAAGCCGATTATGAGAAAAACAAGAAGAAGAAATGCGGCCTGGTAGGCGACCCTTGTTTTAAAAGTAAGGGGCAGTGTGGTGGGACAGAATGTCTACGTCAAAGCTGAAGTGGTATATAGACTGTTTCATAACCTCTTTTTCCCGAATGAAAACTACAATTTTGAAATGTCATTGAATACTCTAGTTCCTAATATTTTTAGGAATCCTGTACCTGCAGCCACAAGATGAGTGGTCACTCTAGTTATGTTTTTTCTCTTTGACGTTCACGGTGAAAAGATGTCAATTACGAATTCATTTCCTTTTTCAGGTCGTGCGTATTTCTTTCTAATGGCTCACTTACTTCCCTTCAAGGATCTAATCTTTACAATTTGCTTTTATAACTACAGTTTTTAGAGCCACGTGAACATCCCCGTTCACGATGAAACACTGTCGGGTTTAAGGCTGTCTCTCTCTGCATTTAGCACTCCATACTCGACGATTTTTAAACACTATAAATACACAGCCTTAGCGAGAGCAGGCATTTTGCCTGCAGGGGAAAGAGGACTGTTGAAATTAAGTCTTTCAGGACAATCACAACTCGCGCTCAATATGCTTTATTGACTGGTTTCGCTCTTTAGCAACCAGCTACCCTACTTTCAACTGTATATACCAGTGTTTCTGATTACGTTCTCGTTAAATGAGAGAGTGAAAACGGACAACAAAACGTAATAAGTACGTCTTGTTCCTGTCGTTAAAAAAAAGTATATAGCCGTTCCACAGACAAACCAAACTCTAGGGAACCAATAATATTGAACCCGGTGCTCACATTAGGAGAGAGGACCCAAGGCCAGCCAACCGCCAACGCCTTCATATTACCGCCAGCGGACTGAACTGCAACCAAGGCCAACAGCTTCGTTGGCTCCTATCAGTTGCCGGTACACACTACGAGAATATCGGCAAACGAAGCGGCTGGCTGTCATTCGTTGACCTTAGTTGGCCTAGTGTGCTTCGAGCAGAAGTTCGCCTGGATGATGTGGCCAGACACGACCATTGACCTGATGCGACAAGAAACGTGATTCACGCGACCAGGCGAAAACTTAAGGTTTGTCCACTTTCGAGTCCCAATGATCCCGTGCTGACTGGACGATGTCGTCGTATCAACACAGGAACACACAGTGGTCGACTGCTGCTTAGCCCTACGTCCAACAACACGCGATGAGAAGGAACAGTTGTGTCTTTACCAGCACTCTTCCGCTAGATTTGCCACTAATCACCGCCCATTCTGTTTCTAGAGCGTTTTGTAATTAGGCGTGTGCGTGCAAAGCCCTGTCGCCTACTCGTATTTCCACTGTGCAACGTTCCGTAGGCGACCACGACAGTAGCACACGAACAGGCGACTTGTTTCGTCGGTTCCTAGACGTCCGGTCATGGCTCCGGGCGATGACGATCTGCACTACGTCAGAGTCGCTTATGGCAGCGGACTTCATCTGCGAGCCGTATCGTCGCTAGAATTATTCACAACTCCTCTTTTCTCTGCTTGTATGTCTCGTACTTTGCTTACCCCGTCATGTGCCTGAGACCCCGCCAGGCGATATTCACTTCAGCGTTGGGCAGTGCTCTTAGTGTTTTCGTTCAACAGAGCATCTGTGGCAAACCTCTCATTAATTTCCCAGATTGTTTCTACGTTAAAAAACGGCTATTGGTCTTGGCCACGCGTTAATCAATGTTACTTTGCCTTGTGCCTTTCGGCTTTAGGCCACTCTGAGATACTTGTAAAACATTCATGTGTAAAACGTAATGTATTACACATATTTGAGCCAGTGAGAATGGCGTAAGGCCGAAACGAGTAAGGCAGAGTAAAATTAATTAATACAGAGGTCAAGATTAATGTCCGTTTTTGAGTGTATTTAAAATGGCTGCTACATCTCAAAAAAACGTTTTATGCATTTTGCTGCTGTCTTCACTTTTTGGCAGTTCCTTTCGATGAAAGTTTGTAGCAATACCCTTCTTGCTTGATAGGTTCCCAGGAATTACGCCGGATAATACTGTAGAAACCGCACACAGCCGACACGGTAGCTCAGCGTGCGGTTTCTGCAGTATCATCCGGCGTAATTCGCGGGAACCTGTCAAGCAGATGCAGCGCCGGGAAAGCTGCAACAAAACAATACCCTTCTTGCTTTGGTAAACAGAGGGCGTTTCTGGTCAGTAGGTTCTGAGGGGTTGCACAAAAATAGGGAAATACCGCGAGATACGCAAGCTTGACCATAAATGCTGATTTCTTTAATTTATGTTAGGGACTGAAAACCCATGAACTCAAGATCACATATCAAATCTTCTTTATTTGGACTGATTGCTATTTTCGGCTAACAATCTATCCATCTACGATAATGATCGAAGCAGACGAAATGAATTAAAATTTGTGCTGCGGTTGGGACTCGAACCAGGGTCTTCTTGCTTGCTAGGCACAAATGCTAACCTTTTTTTTCTTTTTTTAAATTTTGATCGTTGTTGATCGTTGTGTCTGTTCGTTGCGGACGTTAGTTGACATCCGTTCAAGTTCGTTGTTGATCCTTTCACTCAGTTTTTTTATTACAGAGGTAAACCAGCTCTCTGACCGAACACGCTGAGCTACCGTGCAGGCTGTCCATTACACCACCGCAGTACGATGGTCAACATTACTGCACGAACTACCTAAACTGAGTGCCCTCCCCAACACAAATTCATTTTTCCCTTACATATTGTCACTACTGCCAGGACTCTCCTATACTGGCAAGCACCCCAGCCAGCTCAGGGAACATTTAATTATAAAACCTAGCCATCTTTAGATCAAACATATAAAGCACATTTTTTTCTAGCGTTTTATGGCACGTATTCTGTAATTAATGCGCGTATATACTCATCAACCCTATTACAATATTATGTGCAGTTTTGTAAGCTGTTGTGCGTTGCTAACATGAAGAAAAAATCTGTTTTACATCTTAAATCTGAAAATGGCTAGATTGTTGGCCGAAACCAGCGACCGATCCAAATAAAGAAGATATAAAGAAACAAATAAGTTTTACAACTGTAGCGGACTTTATCATTCCTGACTAATAAAGAAGATTTCGTGTCCGATCTTGACTGCATGGGCTTCCAATCTACTACATAAGTTTAAAAAATTACAGCAGACCACGTCAACGAATTTGATAAATGCAGATGCTAGTCAAACAGGTTGCGCTGTTGTGTTGGACTACGAACGGCACCTGTGCAGTGTCCTCAGAACGTTACGAGTTTCAGTCACGATCTGAACTGTTTTCTGTACAGTTGAGTGTGCACTATGTCGGAGACAGTGAATTCGATGGTGGGCAAATTCTTGGTGCTCGCGCGGTGGGTGCTTCCGTAACCAAGGTAGGGAAAGTGATGTTTAAAGGGGCACCACATACGGGAAAAGCGGGAAAAGATCACTAGTTAAGCCACAACACGGACTAAAGTGTCTGCAGAGTCATTTTGACGGATTGTCATTGATGAGGATTGCGACAACACTAAGAAGACGCCTCCTGGAAAAGCAGTGCAGAACTGAATGTTGCTAACTCTCTCAGCACCAAAGCAACACGAAGGAAGCTGCATAATGAAGGGACTGCAGGACGAACTGGAATTAAAAAACCACTCAGCAGTAACGCTAAAGCCCGTAACGATGAAATATCAACAAAGTTAATTAAGGCATGTTCTTGTGAGTTTAGTAAAATTCTAAGTTACTTGTGTAACCAGTCAATTATAACTGGGACATTTCCCAACTGGCTAAAATATGCAGATGTTAAGACTCTATTCAAGAAAGGGGATAAAGAGATACCATCAAACTACAGACCGATTTCACTTTTGGCAGCATTCCCAAAAATTTTAGAAAAAGCAATGTACAGGCAGCTTCTCGACCATCTGACCACAAATAACATTTTATCAAGAACACAGTTTGGATTTCTCAAGGTTCTGATATCGAGAAGGCTATTTATACTTACAGTGAAAATGTACTTAACTCATTAAATAACAAATTACAAGCAGCAGGTATTTTCTGTGATTTTTCAAAGGCATTTGATTGCGTGAACCACGACATCCTTTTAAATAAATTAGAATTCTTTGGTGTCACGGGCAGTGCTGCAAAATGATTCAAGTCATACCTCGCTAACAGGAAACAAAGGGTGTCAGTGCAAGGGACTAGTGAATTAAGTCATCAGTCATCATCAGGATGGGAAGAAATTACATGTGGTGTCCCACAAGGATCCATTGCTTTTTCTTGTGTACATGAATGATCTCTCATCAGTTACACTGCCAGAAGCAGAGCTCATTTTGTTTGCAGATGACACAAGTATTGCAATAAATAGTATGTCGAGTGTAGTTCTACAAAGATCTGCTAATGGTATTTTCATGGATATTAATACAGGGTGTATACGCGGACAAGGAAAAAAAAATCCCGGATTTTTCCCGGATCTCCTGGTTAAAAATACATTTTCTCCCGGGTGTAAATACACTTTTGCCATGTTAAGTGACAGTATATTTTCCTTCGGAACTGTAAACCTTATCTTTTGATAGGACATGGTTTTATACAGGAGCGTAGAATTTCCCGGCACTTTAGAAAACGATACTCGGGGGGGACATGTTTTGGAAAGATCTTTGATGTGCAGCAACATGTACGCTGCATATTTTCGTATTAAGAAAGTATAAACTCGAATTCCACCAACAGGAAAAGTTAATGGTTTAAATTAATATACATAGTGTTGCTACAAGAAAAGCAAAGCTTTCACATATAATATTTATCTCGAAGATTAATAAGCTGCAAGAGAAGCTAAGCTTTCACATATAATGTTGATCTGTTTAGCCCATGTTACACTTTAAGATACATCACACAAATTCTTAATACCGACATAAATCTCTGATCTTTTGGGCTCGAAATTCTTCTACATGGCTCGTCATCGAAGAGTTGATTTTTAAAAGAGACCAAACATTCTGTGATTTTAGAAATTCATCGTACATTCTCGCACATAGTTAATCTTGCGTAAAAGGAAATTTACTTTGAAAATAACGCTTTCCGAACAACAATTCGCAATATTTTCCCGTGACCTGTTAGAAATAGATTCATTTCAGCAGTTTCCAGACAGCGCCAGATAAGGGGCGTCACTGCCCTTGCGCAGCTACGGTGACGTAGGAAGCCCGCATGTTCGTATGTGTAAAACATTAGAAGATCTTACATTATGTCATAAAAGCAACAAGACATCAGAGGATACTCCAAGAGCGTCAGAATTTCGTGAACCATACTAAAATGCATAGTTCGCCCTACAGTGCATATTCGTATGTTCAGATTCTCAATGACGTAGGCCTCGACCAGATATGAAGCTTTTCAGTGTGGTTTCCGGGACGCAAATTTTCTTGGAGTACCAGAGTACTGTATTATCTCTTGTATGGTTCTTTATTATGGCATAATGCCGTACGTGCTAGAAGATGAAAACGTGCACCTGAAATGCAGCGATCAGTTGAAACTAGCCAATAGTGTGGAATAAATTGACTGCCTCAGCAGGAAATCTGAATAAAAGATTTATTTATCAAATCGACAAAAATAACTTCATTGTTCTGCAAAGCGATTAATGCTTGACTGTTAGAAAGGTGGAAATAAAATGAAATCTTACTCTACTAACATAGTTTACCCTTCCGTAATTATGTGAATGTATTTTAATTCACTTGATAGCTCCCAGCTACAGAAATCCATCTTGTTTTCGTTTGACGTGAGAGCAGTAAACGAAGAGGAAACAGATAAATCACTAAATGTAGAAATGGGTCACGTGGAGACTAACCCCCCCCCCCCCCAACTATAACTCAGACTGCTCTGCGCATCAAGACGTCAAAATAAAAAAAGACTTTTCAAAAATAAGTTCATTTTGTAGCGCACATCCTTCTGAAGAGTCTGATATATCTTTTATGTACTTTTATGTATCTTCGAGGAAATGTAAGAAACGTTATTTGCTCTTAAGTATGCAGTGAGGTGCCACGCATCTTCAAACAACATTTTTATGCCGCACGTCACTGTATTTCGATCTGTGGAACTCAAACGTGTATATTCTGTAATGGATGCCATCAAACTATTTCAGGACAGTGGAAATTAAAATGTCCTGTAGCGCCTCTCCTGCTCCCGGCCGGCCAGTTTGACATCCTGCCCCCCCCCCCCTCTCTTTTTTTTTTGTAAAAAAGGCCCCCACAATTAATACTGGGTAGGATTATTTGTAATCAGGAGAACAAGAACTCTTCAGAGAAACTGGACTCTTTATTGCCTATAAGCTAATAACTTGCTCTTCTGTGTGACATAAAATTAAATATAGGACACCTAAAACCAGTAAAGACAGGAGACAGGCAAGACAGTACACATTTCTTCAATCCTTAGGTTCTAGCGATTTTTCTCTCTAATCTTGCTACAACTTTACATGGCGTCCTTTCCTTTCTTCGAAAGGACTACTACCTTATCAAAGTTCGTCAAACGTTTTGCTACATGAAAAATAGAAATGTCGTTGTCTAATACAGAAAAAGCTGTTAATACAAATAGTACCCAAGACTGGTGTGGTTTCCCGATCCAATTACGTCTATTTTGTCACTGTGTGCTGGAGAAAAGAAAATAGGCCTTTCTAATATTGCAGAAATTGGAACACACACTAAATAAGCGAGACTGTTTTGGCAATAATGATCATTATTATAACACGTCAGAATATAGCTCACGAAGTACGATTACAAAATGCCTCTTTGGCCCATTACAAGCAAAATGCTTTACGTTAGGAAATAGTTTCACATTTCATTCATACGCTCCAGTTTCTCATGCACGAGACCGAAAAGTAGTAGAACGAAATTTTTGCATATATTTGGAATCGTCATATTCTTCCATAATTTGTTTGATGTCCCCGTTTCTTCTCCTTCCTCGTGCTGACAAACAGTCTTGTCATCACTAATACTGTAACTATTCCCATCACTGTCAAAACTCATTCTCCGGTTAACTTCACTAACCCTGCCACAGTCACCGGCTTGGTTATCCAGCGATTATTCTCTGGTTCGGCGTTATTATATGTTCGTACAATGCGTTTTCCGCGCTACTCCCAGAATGGAACTTCAGCGGCTACTAACCGGGGACTACAACTGGCTCTGTCTCGTGTAGCGATCTGGCCAAAAAATTTCTGTCAAAATTTCACTTTCTTGGATTCACCGAGAAGATAATACGTAATCTATCTTACCTCTTATTAGTTTATTTCCACTCTGGCAGTCTGAATCTCTATGGACATCGTTAGCAATTATAACAGCGCTGAACATTCGCAAACCGAATCAGCAACACAAACAAGCAGGAGTTGGCATTCACCGGTTCTGCTTTATTCCGCTCAGCTCGTATAGCCCCGCCCCGTTTTGTCTGCAGGAAAGTTTATTTCTAGATGTGACGAGGATTCCCCTGGCAGAGACATCACGTGCACTACGCACGCATTCAAAAATCAACTTATAATTCATTCAGAAATCAACTTAGAATGTGTTCAGAAACCAGCAGGGGTGCGTTTCAAAATCATATGAATAATCGATAGACTGACTTGCGCTGGATGCTAGGTGCTTTGTGAAACAAGGTTTTTTTTCCTCAAGAATATGAATTTCCCCCTCCTCCCGAAATTGCCGCCCGGTTTTAGATACCACGGTTGGCCCCCACTCCCCACTAGATCCGGGCCTGCTGCACACGCGTGAATTCTGGCAGCTTGGGTGCGCCAGTAAAATTTTTCCGGGTACCATGTGGCTGGTTGCTGCTACAGCGGCTTACACAGCCAACAGCCACATTTCTGTAGCCAGAAGCGGGAGAAGGTACTACTCATACGCGACTCAACTGCGCGTGTGCATGAGCCTGCTCGTAACTAATTAAATGAGTCTAATGTAAACAGTAGTGAAGTCATGCTCATTGAAGGCAATTTGTTGTTATGAATCATTGCATGGTCTTCCGAAAGCCTTTGACACATTTGGCAGACGCTTGTACGACCACTGTGTTATTTTATATGGCGAATTTCCTTTGCAATTTAAGTTTTATTTTCTTTTTTTCTCTCGTTCATCTTTTAATGCTGCAGTATTATTCTGCAGTAGCGGGATACAGGAATATCCTTTGTTAGAGTAACGGTTCTTACCAGTAAAAATTACAAAAATTTAATGGAAAACTACAACAACGAAAAATTCCCGGAATTCTAAAAAATTCCCGGGTTTTTCCCGATTTTCTCCCGGATGAAAAAATTTCCGGGTTTTTCCCGGATCTCCCGGTTGTCCCGGATCGTATACACCCGGTAATAAATAGTTTAAAGCCAACTCACTGACGCTAAACTTGGAAAAGACTCACTATATGCAATTCAGAACCTGTAAGAGGTTTCCACCCAGCATATGCATAAAGTATGAAGAGGAGCAGATAGAAGAGGTTGACAGTCTTAACATACCGGGATTACAACTTGATAATAAATTCAGTTGGGAGGAGCACACCACAGAACTGCAGAAACGCCTTAACAAATCTGTATTTGCAATTCGAGTGTTAGCTGACATAGGCGACATAAAAACGGAAAAGCTTACATACTTTGCCTACTTTCATTCCATATAGTCATATGGTATAATATTTTGGGGTAACTCTTCAAGTCAAACAAATGTTTTCAGAGTGCAAAAGCGTGTAATACGTATTATTTGTGAAGCAAACTCACGGACGTCCTTTAGAAACCTCTTCAAAGAACTGGGTATACTAACTACTGTCTCTCAGTATATTTACTCCTTAATGAAATTTGTCCTAAATAATATATCTCTTTTGCCAACAAACAGCTCAGTTCATACTGAAACGTCCCCTTACAAAAATTAATGAATGACTGTGCTACATTATTTGATTTTCAAAGAGCTGAGCAAAACTGAACGTACTCAGACATTCACTGAATGACACACAATATTTTTAGCGCAACGCAATCTGACTTTCAGTAATCCCTACAAAAGAATGGCCCTGACTAACAATAACCTATACCTTTCGTGAATCACTTACCTCACAAAAATCTTCGTTACTCAAAATAAAGCAATACTGCGAGCGCCACTACAGCCAGCTAAATAAAAGATTCAAATTACTGAAGGCACTAACTACTGATAAGCATGGTTAGCAAATGAAAGATTTTGATAGAGAACAAACAATGTATTTACCTTAACAGTGTTCAAAAGTCATAATATATATAGCAGTTCATGACATCCAATATTACAAATTTACTCCTTCTGATGGACACACGTCCACATCGTCCGCTCTCAAAATTCCGCCATCTCTCTCCCCACATCCACCACTGCTGGCGGCTCACCTCCAGGCTCCAACTGCGCAACGCTACGCGCTGTTAACATCCAGCTGCCCAACAATACAATGGCAGACAACAATGCAAACTAGCCACAGACTGCACGCAGCACAGCCAGTGATTTTCATACAGAGCGCTACGTGGCGTTACCAATAAAAAAAACCTAAACAGCCTACTTACAATACGTACAATACCAGGAACAAAAATGATCTGCACAAGGACTTAAAAGCACTTACTTTAGTTCAAAAAGGGGTCCACTACCCAGGAACACTCATCTTCAATAATTTGCCAGCAAACATAAAAAAAATTTAGTTACAAATAAAGATCAGTTTAAAAGGAGCCTGAAAAAATTACTGGTGGCCAACTCCTTCTACTCCATTGACGAATTTTTTAGTAGAAACTAATGATGAATATATTCATACTATTAGTATTGTTATTTCAGCTTAAAAAAATTTTCATGTTCCACATCCACGAGGATCTCCTCAGCACGGATCTATGGAACGAAAAAATAATCTCATCTAATCTAATCTAATAGAAAACGTGACGCAGAAGACGTAAAATCTGGACTGTGGAGAAATGGAGGAATGTCATTGGTTCGGATGAGTCTGTTTTCACACTGTTTTCACCTTCCAGTCGAATTCATGTCCCAAGTGTGACATGGGCGGTGATCTATAGCATTTTGGGCAGCCGTATCGTGGTTTCCCGCTGGGCCCCGTGGTTGCTCTGCAACGTCGCATTACTGCCGGGGTCAATGTGACTATTAGCGCCGATCAACGTTTGGTCCCCAGAAGTGATACTGTGTTCCAACAGGGCACCTGTTCCATAGGTCGCGTCGTCCAGGACTAACGTCGTGAGCACGAGATTGAATTGTCACATTTTTCCCTGGCGGCGGTCACACTCACCACATGTCATTATTATTGAGCTTTTGTGGTCTACTTTGAAGAGAATGTTACGTGATCGCTACAGCAACATTACCTCATTTTACCACTATTTTGCAGGAAGAATGGTACAACTTTACCTGAAAATCGTGCGGGACCCGTACTTACCCATTTCGGGGCGACTGGAAGCTGTTTTGGATGCCCACGGTTTTCGTACAGCGTACTATGCATAATAATGTGGTGTTTTTGGTGTTTCCATGCTTTCTTCAATCCCCTGTATTTCTTCCGGAATTTCCATTAACGTTCACTACTTCTCTTGCCCCTATCGTGAACGTCGTAATACCTGCGATTAGTTGGCCGCAGGAAATTCTCACTGCGGTAGATTGCCGTCAACTACTCGTTGCAGCTGCAACTTCGGTTCGCCAACTTGCTGTTTAGCTACAGAACCATGCGTGCCACAGCTAACCTGTGCAGTCCACACTGCGCTCTCACACGTGGCTGCCTGCACAATCAAGACTTGCGCAGATATGGTTTTGTCTCAGTCGCCTTAACAGGAAGCGCAGGTATACAATTTCAGCATCCACATACTCAGATTTCGTTGCACAGGAAAACCCCCTCAGGTCTAAATGAACGTGCGTGGCGTGCTTCAGTTGTAATTCCGCCCACGAAGAAGAGGTCATTAGTGGCATTTGGACAGTTTCGACCAAATGCTGAAACGTTGTTTGTTAAATTGTTAGGTGAAACTCTGCTTAAAGTTTGAAACGAGGCAAGCGAAAAAAAAAAAGGCAGAGAGGAATGAACCAAGCGGACCGCTCATCAGTTCAGTTTTCAGCAGTTGAGGTGGGGGAAGCGACCAGTAAGAAGTAGCATCGAGATGAATGAGGGAGCAGAAAGAGAAAGAGAGAAAGAGAGAGAGAGGAACGGTAGAAACTGTGGCTTGCTATTCAGCAGGTGTAGCCTCCCACAGTGGGCATAATGAGCAGAGAAAAAGAAAGAAAAGGGTGAGTTCTTCCGGGCGGCAGTTTTGCGCTGGAAAAATCTGCACAGACTTTCCACACGGAGTGCAGTTGCGGAGAACAAACAAGGAAGTCGGAAGCTTGTATAACTGTTTCGTGCGCTGAAAGTTAGCAATTAACAAATATACTGCCACTTCCGATCGATCGCATCGTGAAACGGCTCGGCGGACATAACGAACATTTCGCTGGTTCAGTAATGTAGTCTAACTCCGGCTCTGAGGCCCTCCCCCTCCTCTCTCCTCCCCCCCCCTGTCACAATGTAAATGTATTGTAGAAACTCAGCAGCCTAATTTCTTCTACACTTCATGACTGTGTTCATGACTCTTTAGATCTGAGTACTCTCACCGCGCATACCTCAACTGTCTCCTTTCCTGTAGTCAATGAACTCCTTCCTTCCACTTTCTTAATCACTGTTAATCGGGGAGAGGAGAGGAAGTCTTCAATGAAGTATTACTGAGTACGCCATCACTATGGACAGCCTATTATTGGTCGTGGCCTATAACTAACCTTTTACCGCGCCTCGTGTTCTGCACTTAATATTGTCATGAGAAGGGATTTGTACTCCATCCCCCACATTTTAGGTTCTGTTTCTCTATCTCTCTTTCTCTCGCCCTCTCTCTCTCTCTCTCTCTCTCACACACACACACAGACACACACACAGACACGCACACACACTGTAACATTTATGTCTAAAGTAAGGTGTGATCTTTATGTCTAATAAAGAACAGTTATTTCAAGTGCTGTGCTGACTGCATATCTGAATATATCTGAATACGTGTATCTGTATATTTGCCTGATCCTGTTTTAAATAAACTGTCTGCTACCAAGAAAGCAGTAAACCCAAAGCAATTAAAACCTGTGCACGATAATGACAAATTAGAGGTAAGTACATTGAAATCCACTCGATCTTCCTGAGGCGCTATAAGTTTGAATAATTGCAAAAGTAGTTCCTGTACGAAAATAAACTGTGTGAAATAAATTTCTTACGTCTTATTGGTGTCGCCTTGATAATGCGTTTTTCTACTCCCACCACTACTAAATTAACTATAGCTGCGAACGTCAAAATGCAAGATATGACTGAGACACATTTAGAATTTGTTTAAATAAAAGCTACTTACAATTGGGAGGCGGAACATGACTGAGGAGAATCACTGTAATATCTTATTTAAAAGTCTCACTATATAGTTAAACTGGCCTGCAATTCTTAAGCCATATCATAAAAATTACTTTTGTGCATACAAATGATGTTTACAAAAACTGCAATAAAAAACTTAGGATTACATACAAAGCTGGTCTCATTCAAGATCGTTCTACATCAAAACATGAATGCTGATTACCTTTGCGATACTAGCCTCACAGCGTTCTTTCACACGTACATCTTTGTAATCGACATATCTCTTGTGCTCTTGGATAATAAGTTAAAAATTTTCATTATGTGTACCTATTTCACGACACATGTACACACACATACACGTTTCCATTGTACAAGGTATTAGACGAATAAGTACAGACACTGTAATCATTGGTACATTAATATGTACCTATCTGCGTAGGTTATTTGTGTTTCTCTCTGCGTCTAACAGTCTTGCCACAATCACGTCACATAATTTTCTGCCTGATATGTTCTGTACGGTCGTAACTGCACTGCTAACTGGACTACGCTGTCAGTATAGACCAGGCGTTCGAGAACTTTTCCACTGACGGAACACTTTTAGAATCCTCGCACTTTGATGGAACGCCTTGTTTATTTTGAAGATTAATAATTTCTTAAAAACAAATAAGAAAACTAGTTTTGTTCAGTGATTACTTCAATTTTAAATCATGTCTAACTATACAGTAATCACTATAAAATTTTAAAAAATAATCAGCGTCGCCCAGGTGTCTGGAAAAACCGCCGTGTTATTAATAGTTTTTCGCGAAGCACGTATGCACTTCCCACGGAACACCAGTCTTCCGCAGACCATAGTTTGGGAAACCCGTGTATAGGCTAAGAGTTTCCTGTCCGTGTGTCAACACCAGACGTGGTGCTCAGAGAAAAATAAGCCTTAATAGCTAAAGTCTCCAGGTGCTGAGTAGCTGACAGCATCTGGAGACTTCCGCGGTTCTTCCTCCGTGGATTCATCTCGATACATCAATTATCAAGTATAGTCTGAAGATGGTGCTCCTTTGGCTGTCACCGGTCGCCAATAAATGTGATTTGTGCGATACATACTGTATTATAACTTCAATTGTGAAAATCGATCGCTGTTTCTCCCAAAATGTTTTCGAAAAAATATTTTTGAATTCGGAGGTGAAAGCTGATGGGTGAAATTTCTTGAAAATATCTCGCCCGCAAGTCAGAACGCCCCAACTCACTTGTCAAGTGCATGACACTCCATCCCGTATTTCACGATAATACAAAACGAGCTGCATCCCTTTAAAATTATTCAGTGTCCTCTGTGAATCCCATGTGATATGAATCCCATAGCGTGCGGCTATACTCCAGAAGAGGATGGACAAGCGTAAATGTAGGCAGTCCTTTAGTAGGTTTGTTGCATCTTCTAAATGTTCTTCCTTCCCGACAACATTATTTGTGTGATGGGTCCAATTCAAATTGATCGTAATTCCAATCACTAGATATTTACTTGGACCGACAACGTTTTAATGTGTGTGATTTATTGTGTATTTGAAATATAACGTAACTGCTTTAATACTCACGAGGGAGACCTCGCTGACCTTAAGCCTTATAATCTATTTTCCTCGCCATACAGTTTTCTTATCTAAAATCGTTTTGGAATTGGTTGATGATCTTCTAATGACTTTAGTAAATCCTAAGCGACAGCATCGTCTTCAAACTATCTACGAGGGCCGCCCACACTGCTAAACTGTTTTTCATAGAATGCGAACAGAAGAGAGCCTGTAACACTTCCCCTGGGTACCCCCGATATCATTTCGTTTTCGCAATATGACTTAGTATCAGTTACTACGAAATGTGACCTTTCAGACTGGAATCTATTCGCACAGCTGTAACTACATGTAATATGGAGGCAAAGGAATTTGACTGCTTCTGCTAAAGGGAGTCAAATTCTTCTAGAAATTTGAAAATATGGAAACAACTTGAGATCCCCTGTCGATGACATTCACTACTTAATGTGATGAAACAGCCACTTGTGTCTATAAATTATGTATTGTTAATTTATACTGGTTATGTGTCAATAGATAGTTTTCTTCAAGGTATTTCGTTATGTTGCAATATAGCATATGTTCAAAAATTCTACAATAATACGAACATCATTATTATACAGGGTATCTCAGAAATGTTGCGACATACTTCGAGGCATCGTAGAGGTTGTCTTGGGGAACAAATCGAGTAAAGGAACCCACGTCCCCAAACGTCAGCCAACGACTTTGCAGAGCATCAAAGTTGTAGGCGCCACCCCTTCAGCACCAAACGTGACTTTTTACGCTGACGAACATTAGACAGAACGTCTCGAAATGTTATTTGTTATTCAGTGAAGTGACCGACTGCCACTATCGTCAGTGGAAGAGATAGAGCTAGCTGCTGCAGGCAGTCCTTATCTCCAATGAATGCGATTCTCTGTTGCCTTAGTGGATAACTGTTTTGGATACGGGTTTCGATCTCCAGTTTATCGTCTCCCCATATTCCGAAAAACACTAAAGATATTGGAGGGTTCGAGGAGACAAATAAGCTGCGGATGGAAACCCATATCTGAAACCGACATCCACTGATGCAAATGAGTGTCGCATTTACAGGAGACCATGCCCTCCTACACAGCAGCTAGCTCCATCGCTGCGATCGTGGCAACCAGTCGCGACCACTCAATAACTTTGCGGGGCTTTCGGCCTACGGTACGTGTGCGTCCAAAGTCACGTGTCTGCCGAGGGGTGACCTAGCGGCAGGTGCTGTCGTCTCTAACTCTGACACTTTGTAGCGTCGTTGCATGACGTTTACGGATACCGGTTCCTATCCTCGACCTGTTTCTTATGCCACGCTTTACAACCCATCGAAGTTTAACTTTTTATACCTGCGATTCAAAGTCACGTAGGACTTAATAAGAGACATCACATTTACGCCAGTGACTGTAACACTTTCTTTCTTTCATGATTGCAATTTCGGCCTTAGGCCATTATCAAGTGCAGATTTTTGTGGCTAAATTGCAATCGTGAAATAAAGAAAGTGTTACAGTCACTGGCGTAAATATGATGTCTTTTATACCATCGAAAGTTCTTGCAACATTTCTGGGACACACTGTATACAGGAATAAATCAAGTATGTATTCCCCTTCATGGGAGAGAAACTACCAGGACACAAAAAGTTAGCATATTTCCCGCGCTTTATAATACACTACATTCCCGAAATTTGGCCTCTGCTCCATGGAGAAAACAGAACCTTCAAAAGGCAAAGGAAAGAGCTGGCTTTAGTTGTGGATGTAACACACTACACCATTTGTTAGTTGTGGATGAAAGTAAAGAATAGGGTACAGAGTACGAAATACCATTCTAAGATTCACAAATTACGAGACGATTTTCGGCTCAGGTTCAACAGATTCGGTAGACTGTCGTTAGGCAACAGGGAATACGTTCAAGCATGTTAGCACACAGGGGGGTACGAGGGAAGGTCATACAGCCTTAACAATCACCGTGGAATCAAATTTCAGTAATTAGTTACTTATTTGTTTACAGGTATGCTTACATTTTCGCTGTATGCTACACGCTGAAACACCTAAGCCACATTACCATAGCACTCTGTTAGAGGAGTCCAGGATACAGTGCAGTATTCCGTGACAGTTCGATATTGGCAACAGGGAATATGTTTCAGCCATGTAATGGCAATTCATACTGATAAGGATGTCATCTGGACTGAATAACTCGAACTGAAATTCAGGCGGGTGTTCTTCTCTGAATATGTGCTGGTTGTTGAAGAGAAGAGCAAATTCGTCCCACAGCGTCATAGTGGGAGAGCTTCAAGTGTACATTCCTTACAGCTACGTACGACCTAGAACAACCCAGAAATGTTTGTAACAGTTTTCACTGGGTCCGTGTATCTCATGCGGAAAGACCACTGAAAGCGTGGCAAACAACGACACTCATGGTGTCATGGTGTCACGTATTACAATTAATTTGTGAACAAACATTCCTAAATAAAGCCTGAGTAAGACGTAGCGCAACTATGAAAAGTTGTTGCTGCTATACTCGGATTTACAGTGTCATTTCCTTGCGTAAAGGCGAGGATGGAACATTTAACACAAAGCATGATCCGTATCTGCGTGAACTGAAGTAAAACAGTAATTAATAGAGAGTGTGGTCTATGGCCTACGGGTAGCCGTAGCGTCTTTGATGAGTAATCAAAACATATTCGATCCCGGGTACGAAACCAGCCGCCGTTTGAATTTTGATTAATAATCAGCATTGGTGGCCGAAGACTTCCGGCATAAGGAGTCTGCCTTATTCTGCCAACGGCCTTGTCAAAGAGAGCGGAGGAGCGGACAGGTTCAGGAAATTCCCCTGCTCTTGGGGTGGGAAACTGCCCCTAAAGGAGAAGGAATCAGCAACAAGCAATGGTAATGGAAACCACTGCATTAATGACACAAAGCGTGTATACATAGATCATTTGACCTTGAGCTGAAAAAGTGTCACGATGATCTTTCCATTGACAAATGCTTTCGGAATAGTCCCCCATACGGATCTCCGGTAGGGCCTGCCAAGGGGAAGCTGACAATGCGAAAATGAATGAATAACCAACGAAAGGATAACGTCCTAACAGTCGGGGCATGGAGTGTCAGAAACTTGAACGTCGTAGGGAAGCTAGAAAATCAGAAAAGGGAATGCAAACGCTCAGATACAGTAGGGTCCAGTGAAGTGAAATGGAAAGAAGACAAGGAAAATGGTACAACGGGAGTAGGATTCATTATGAATAGGATGGTAGGGCAGAGAGTGTGTGTTACCTTGAACAGTTCAGTGATAGGGTTGTTCTTATCGACAGTACACCAACACCGACAACGATAGTTCAGGTATAAATGCCGACGTCGCAATCTGAAGATGAAGAGATAGAAAAGTATATGAGGATGTTGAAAGAGTAATACACTACGTAAAGGAAGATGAAAGTGAATTAATAATGTGGGACTGGAATGCAGTTGTTGAGAAAGGAATGGAAGAAACGTTACAGGAGATTATGGGCTTGGGACATGGAATGACAGAGGAGAAAGACTAATTGAGTTCTATAATAAATTTCATCTAGTAATAGCGAATACTTTGTTCAAAAAACACAAGAGAGGGGGATACACGTGGAAAAAGTCATACAGAGACTCCAAAATCAGATACTGAATTGTAAGGGGTACCCACAGGCAGATATAGACTCGGGTCACAATGCAGTAGTGACGAAGAGTACGCTGAAGTTTAAGAGGGTAGTCAGGAAAAATCAATACGCAAAGTCATGTGGTACCGGAGAACTAATAAATAACGAGATTCGCTTGAAGTTCTCTATGGCTATAGATACAGCAATAAAGAGTAGGTCAGTAGGCAGAACAGTTGAAGACGGGTGGACAAAAAAGGGCCGTCTCAGAGGTTGGAATGAAATACATAGGTACAAAGAAGGTAACTGTGAAGAACCCATGGATGACAGAAGAAATGCTTCAGTTGATCGATGAAAGGAAAAAGTATAAAAACGTTCACGGAAATTCAGGAATACACACTGAAGCGACGACGAAACTGGAATAGGCATGCGTGGTCACATACAAAGATATGTAAACAGGTGAAATACGGCGCAGCGGTCGGCAAGGCCTTGAAACGTCCCCTTAGAAAAATTATAAGTGACTGTGCTTAAACTGACACACAATATTTTTTAGCGCAACGCAATCTGACTTTCAATAATCCCTACAAAAGAATGGCCGTGACTAACATTAACCTATACCTTTCACAAATCACTTACCTCACAAAAATCTTCGTTACTCGAACTACTGCAATACAGCGAGCGCCACTACTGCCAGCTAAATAAAAGATTCAAACTACTGAAGGCACTAACTACTGATAGGCACAGTTAGCAAAAGAAAGATTTTGATAGAGAACGAACAATGTATTTACCTTAATATTGTTCAAAAGTCATAATATATATAACAGTTCATGACAATCATTCTTACAAACCTCAAAACTCCGCCATTTCTCTCCCCACATCCACCACTGCTGGCGGCTCACCTCCAACTGCTCAACGCTACGCGCTGTTAACAGCCAACTGCCCAACACTACAATAGCATATACTCCAACAATGCAAACCAACCACAGCCTTCACACAGCACAGTCAGTGATTTTCATATAGAGCGCTACGTGGCGTTACCAATAAGAAAATCTAAACAGCCTACTTACATAGCCCCCATGATTCCCACAAAAAATTTTACAAATTGTTTTGGGCAGTGGCCAATACAGATTTGAAAAAAATTTTCATAATTACAATAACAAAGAAATCAAATGCACACGCTTATTGATACGATGTTGGTCAAAAGCTAAAACTTTTTCACAGTCCATAAAGACAGTCCTGATCATTCATCACAGTAAAATTGCAGTGTTTTTCTCAAAGGCTGAGCAGCAAAAGAAAATGCACACAGAAGTAGTGGATTTCCATGCAGTCTTGAAGAAGTAATGTTGTCCTTCCAACGGAAAGACAGTGTTGACTCTCGACATGCAGACAGGCAATGGGCCACAACAGAGCAAACCCACAGCAGAGTCATTCGACGTTTTGAAGAATATTGGTAGGTAGGTCATCACAGAGCAGACCCACAATAGTCTTGGTAGAGAGTATGGTATTGGTGGGCCACCAAAGGTGCTGACCCACTGCAGTCCTTGTAGAAATAATGGTATTGATGGATCATCAAAGGTGTAGACCCACTGTAGTCCTTGTAGAGATGGCTAGCAGCCATCTGCTGCGAATGTGCAGGTGCACAATCACCATCGAAGAGTCTTGGAGAGAATATAGCAAGTCCGTGAACCACCACTAGTGCACTCACGAAAATATTTTTTGAAATGTCCTTAGAACCAACAATGCTGTTATCCAGTCCCTTGCTGAATTATTAACACATGTGCAAACACTAACAGTCCCCACTTCTCATATATTGTGCATATACTATGACCAACAGAAACGTGTGCACTGAAAAAAATGCTTACAAATTACTTAATTTGCTGAACTGGTGTCCATTACAATTTTATAATATGAGAATACAATTACAAAGATACATAAAACATCATTAAAAACATAATAATACAAATAATATTTGCAGTAATACAGGCTTTACAAAAGAATATAAATAAACATATACATCAGTGTTACAGGAATTATGACATAAGTAAATGTATAAAATAATAAGAATAGTTTTCGAAACATTAATTTCACATATGAGCATTGAAAGAGAACAGAATAAATAATGTCTAAAAATCTTTACAAAGTAAATAACACATTATTAGAAAAATTCTACAACATAACTCTTATCAGATAAACACATAAAGACGTGAAGAACACAAATACACAAGAGTACACAAACACATAACAGAAAAACACAGGAGGAAAGGACAGGGTTTGTTTTCAGTGTAACATTTGGTACTGAAGTCCAACCCAAATCTTCATTCCATAGATCTTTCGTCTTATTTCAACATTTGTTTCCACCAAAAAATCCAATCCAAACATGCTTTCTGTATTTATATGTTCACATATTTCTTACCTCATTATTTATTTTCCATTATCTTACCTCATCATTTATTTCCAAGAAAAGCCTACCGAAACCTGTGGTCCCTAAACCCTACTTTTTTGTTCATATCCTCTTTCAAAATACTTTTTTGGCCAA
This sequence comes from Schistocerca piceifrons, assembly GCF_021461385.2. NCBI lineage: Eukaryota > Metazoa > Arthropoda > Insecta > Orthoptera > Acrididae > Schistocerca > Schistocerca piceifrons. The sequence goes on along the minus strand of NC_060145.1, from coordinate 84,613,907 downwards.
ACCATTTTCTTATAGCTTCTCAATGCATTTCTTCCAATTCATCATAGTTAGTTTCTTATATAGTCTACCCCCTCTTAAGCTAACTTAAATCTACTGAGCTCAGATATATATATCAAGACGAGGCAATGCAGCAGCACATAACAGCTAACACAAACAGCAATGACAAAAAAACGCAAATTCGTAAAGCAAGCAGTAGTATATATATATATATATATATATATATATATATATATATATATATATATATATAAATTAGCAAACCAATTGCAATATTACAAATAATATAAGGCAATGTGCAGCAAACAAGAAAAATAAATCTGTAGTAAAACTGGCTTAACTGAGTAGTACAAAGTCAAATTCAGTAACACTATGCCTGGCAAACAGCAGCAGCAAATGCAATAACTTATATCTAAACATGACAAAGCTCAAGCAGAAAAAATATTACAGTAAAAATGGCCATGTTTAATACCTATGTCACATCTTAACATTAGAGTGATGCATCACAAGAACTTACTCTAGCAGACAAGTTACCAAATTGTAAAAAAATTATTTATGCAATTCCTGTGAAGGGAAATGTCTATTTATGTTCCCTCGTTTTCTTGGAAGTAGATCATAAAATTATTTTTTACTGGATCTGTAGGCATAAAATAACTATATTAGCACATCGATTAAATTTTATTTTAAACAATGCTGCAGTGCAGCTAGAAACAGATATTAAACAAAATGAGTAAATAAATACATAAAGCAAGACTTGAAATGTCATTCACTAGCCATATGGCATTTCATAAGGCAGTAAACAATAATTTCAACTAGCAAGACAATAGACGTGAAATGTTTCTCATCATTTCATTTCAGTAAATATCATAAATTAAGAGCTCCACAGTGTAATCATATGTTTTCAAGTTTGGGTGTGTCGTATCTGCGATGCTTTCTATAAAGAAATGTCAATTGTGAAGATAATGGCCTCTTTTTTTTCCACCTGTGCCTATGAAAGGCACACACTAATGGCCTTTTTTTCAGGCGACTGTCGTGCAGCTGGGTGCTCACAGTGGCCTACCTTCCTTACTGAAATATTTACAACACCAGTTTTCACTACAGTGACAGTCTCATATAAAAAATTTCGCAGGTCGAGAATTTGCGTTGCAAATGTGTAGAAACAAAATCCTATGAATATAACAGTGTGCAAAAAATTTTCGCCTGCATTGTGATACATTCACGCATTTACACACATTTCATAACTCTTAAAGTCTGATTCTTGGTTTCCAACATCCTTTTCCACAAATCAGAGTCCCTAACCACTACACCTTATTCCTTGCCTTATTACACATATACATATTCATCAACGCATCTTCAATATTTCATCATAATAAATACATAGAATCATCAGATTCCTCATACAGCATCATCTCATTGATCATAAACATACCTCAACAGCATAATACACATCATCATCATAATAATAACATCATAGCAGATCAATCACATCTCAAAATCGTCGTAGCTTTCTGAATATTTTAAAACATAAAAAAAATTCTCTGCTCACTTCAAAAGAGTCATCTACCTCAAACGTACTTTAAAATCATGATCCAATACCAAATACATCATTCAGAGCTCTCATAGTATCACAACGGTTCCGAAAAAATATGAACACTTCACAAAGTATAGACAAAATACAGTTTCATAAGTGTGAAGTTATCCAACTGTGTAATTACGTAAACATCTGTCACTGACATAGTAAAAAAAATGTGTTTGTCTCTCTCAGTTAAATAATCAGATAGCTGTGTAATTTTGTGTTACAGAAATATGGTACCGATGTGTAAAGTTGTATAAGTAAATACCATATTAGCTAGGGCTCCTTGTGCTTGCTAAACACATGGTACACAAAGTAAGCGTGTACCCCCCTGAGGATTAATGTAATTATACTCTCAGGTGCTACAGATTACAGCAATGGAATGAAATGTATCACGGAAAACTTTCTTTGTAACTCAAAAATATTTAAAAATAAATGTTTTAAGTACAAAATTATTCACTCAAATGCGTGTCCTGTAGCGCTAAATTGTGCGTCATGTTGTAACATAATCTCTGTCATTACTTAAGGATAAAAAATGTGTCAAGTGTCGTAATTATCGTCGTCCGTAAGCAAAGTTCTGTGGAAGTCAATGTACTTACCTCGTAATAAACAAAAGCGAAATGCTATGTGTATAGATATCGTTGTTGTTATGCTTATTGCCATCATCAAGAAAGTACTACACTGTAACGTATTGTTGTGCTACAAAAAAGGCTGTCTCATTGTAGCTATACCACAAAAGTTACTATTAAAACATGTTTTACTTTCCAGAATAATACATAAAAACTGTGCAGATATAAAACAGATACACCACAAAAGGAACTATGTAAATTGTGTCACACATTAGTAGTGTCGTGATATAATCGTGTAGCTGTCAAAGAAACCAAATACTAAGTCATCTTTAATCTCACAGAAACTACTTCAAATAAGGAATGTCTTTTCAAGTAAACCAAAATGTTACATTAAAATCTCATTAGCAGTATATGTTCTAAGTATGTAAGCCTGATAGTCGTCATGTAATCGTGCAACTAACAAGCAAGAATGTACAAATAACGACACTGTGTTGTCTGTTCACTATAACAATGCATTCGTAATTACTGTCTAAATATGTTCCCTAGATTCTAGACTGGATAGTTAACTTCAAAACATTGTTGCATGTTAACTGTTTATAAGTGTGACAAAGCGTAGTAGTAGCGTGAAGTGAAAGATTTTATTGCAAAGACCAAGTTAAAAAGCAGATTATCTTTCAATAAACGGTTTTACATGTGAAATGTGGTGTAAACCTTTACTCTTCCAAGTACACAGAGTTTCAACTTCAACGGAATTATCATGTGGTATATGGTACATCGGTAAAGAATGCTCAAATTTTTCTCAAGGTTAGCGTCTATGTTATTTTTCTCTGAGCCAGCTGGCGCTCGTGGCTGCCTGCGGTGCGAGTCATTGTCTGCTATCTCTTTGTTGGCATGCGTCGTTATTGGGATTAGGAGACCTAACTTCTACAAATTATCCTTGCCGAGATGGCCCAACCCTGTTTGAATCCCGCCAGTTATGATGAAATTCAGCTCTGTCGTAATGATTATATCGTCTATCGTCATGTCGGTAGTTACTGTAGTTTCTTTATTGTCGGTTAAGTGGTGGAGAATTTCTCCCTAAATCGTAACTGTTGCGTCTGACGTTATTCTGTATCCCTTGATAGTAATTGTTTTGGTTCCCATATTGTCGGTTTCTCTGATTATCTCTGTGATAGTCATTACTGCAGAGATGTAATCTTTCCCTGTAATTATTACCACTCTGTCGACGGTTGTCATATGGGTGGCGTTTGTTTTGGTCACGATTTGTGTTGTAAGAATAGCCTTGTCGTGTCCATTTATTATTTCTGTTATCGCAGAATTGTGACGACTGTAACCTGTAATTATTGTGTTCCTGTTTTCGCGTTCCGCAATTGTCAGTGTCAATTTCTCATTCTTGTAAGAGTCCCTGAAAAGCTTCATCATAAATGTTCAGGTAATTTGATTAAGCAAATGCAGATGAGTTCTGAGGTCTGTATGGGTTTGACTGGTACTGATTCTTGTGCAACATGTCTTCAAAGTATTTCACAAGACTGGAAAATTCAGACTGTTCGAAATGTTTCATCAGTATGATGCTATGTTTTACTCAGTCTCGTGTAGCTTGAGACCAATATGCTGAGAGGAAGGCATGATAAAATTCTCCTTCTCTGTGACAATCGTGAATGACCGATCGCATTCTTTCAGCTGGTTTATTCTCTAAGTAGCCACACATAAATCCTAATCTGTGCTCTAATGACCAGTTGGGAGGAAAACAATGAGGGAATTGATGGAGCCACGCTTGTGAATGAATGTCGCTGCCAGAATTCTTAAATGTTTTGAATTTACATGTAGTAATGAACAGCTTATAGTCAAAATCAGCATGTCGGCGAGTCGCATGTCAGTCATTGTTACGTCGTTTCGGCGGTTCCATCTCAAAATTCGGTGCACCTTGCCAATTCCTTACATAATTTCCGAAATGCCCTGTGTTATTATTTTGTGGCTTTTCCGTATCTCTAAGTCCCTCTTCCTGTGTTGGAGCGCGAGTGTCCTCTGAAAGATGTAATTTTTGTATTACTTGTGCCAACTGATCTTGTACTTCCCGGATTTCCCTTTTGTGTTGCGTATTAATTTGATTCTGATTTTGTTTGAATTTCTTAATTTGTTCATACTCTTCTGTGTCAGTGATGGCTACAGGTCTTGTGTCATTCAGATCATCATCTACCTTTTCAGATAAGTTAGTGAACTGATCCGAAAGTTCGGCTACTTTCTCCGATAGTGTACTTATTTCCTCAGTGTGTTTTTCTGAACCAAATTTCAGAGTGTCCATTTGTGTTGAAATCGTATCTACTGTGTCCTTTAAGTTTTCCTGAGTTTTTGCAAGTTGCGTAATCAAATCGGTAGATGCAACTGATTCAATTTTAGCTTGCAAGGTCTCATGATTTTCAGTTCTTTTATGGCTGCTTCGTGATTCTGTAATGTATTTTCATGCCGTGAAAAAATAGGTTGGAAATGCTCACAAATTTGTGTTTTTACGCCATTTCAGACTTTTTGACATTTCGATTCGATTTTATGTAACTCAGTAGTTAAATCTTCACGTGTTTGTTCAAGCGTATGTTCTACTGAGTCTAACTTTTGAAGCTTTTGTTCCATTGCGTCTAACTTTTGAAGCTTTTGCTGTGTTCCATTGTGTCTAACTTTTGCTGTATTTGTCTCTGATTTTGTTTCATTTGTTGCATTAATTGCAATAATAATGTATTAGTGTCTGGAATCTGTTCCTCTATGCTTTTCGCCAGTGTATTTGCACCGACAACATTCATATTTTGACAAGCAGAAAATGTGTCTTGACTTATTCGAGAAAACGGTGAGGACGCAAAACCTGAATCTACAGTATTTGCAAGATTGTGTCCTGTCATTTCGGATTCCTGAGGCGAGCTGTTGCCGAATGATCGATCTATAATGCTTCCCTGTTCACTAATTGTTTCACTGCCTACACCATTGTTTGCAGCCCACTCCATTTCCCTATGCACAATTACCAAATTAGTACTTTGAACATTAGTTAATTCATTACTCGGCGGCGCTAACACACTGCTTTCGTCTTCAGTGTCATTTCTCAGTTTACTTTGGAGCCTAGTATTACGTTTTTCACACGCCATTATTGTCACAATATTTCACACGACAACACAGAAAACCACAATTTGAAGAACAAAATAAGGAAACACATTAACATAGCATTGAAAATAATATCTCGTTAATTGCAAGCGCAGCTGCGAAAGACTTGGTGCAAATCTACATGCATGCCACAACTGTTTTACTGTACAAGAATGAAAAACTACAACTACAAAGTAAATTCTCTCTACAATTACGTGCTACCAATAAACAAAGGCTGCACTAATTACACAAACTACAAGAAAAAAATCAGAAGATTCCAGTGTGATATCCTGGCAGGGTCGCCATATGAAACGTCCCCTTAGAAAAATTATACATGACTGTGCTTAAACTGACACACAATATTTCTTAGCGCAATGCAATCTGACTTTCAAAAATCCCTATAAAAGAATGGCCCTGACTAACATTAATCTATACGTTTCACAAATCACTTACCTCACAAAAATCTTCGTTACTCAAACTACAGCAATACAGCGAGCGCCACTACTGCCAGCTAAATAAAAGATTCAAACTACTGAAGGCACTAACTACTGATAGGCACAGTTAGCAAAAGAAAGATTTTGATAGAGAACAAACAATGTATTTGCCGTAATATTGTTCAAAAGTTATAATATATATAGCAGTTCATGACATCCATTCTTACAGATTTCAAAACTCCACCATTTCTCTCCCCACATCCACCACTGCTGGCGGCTTACCTCCAACTGCACAACGCTATGCGCTGTTAACAGCCAACTGCCCAACACTACAATAGCATATACTCCAACAATTGCAAACCAACCACAGTCTTCACACAGCACAGTCAGTGATTTTCATATAGAGCGCTACGTGGCGTTACCAATAAGAAAACCTAAACAGCCTACTTACAGCCTATATGAGACAAGAAGTGTCTGGCGCAGTTTTCTGATCGATAACTGCTGCTACAACGGCAGGTTATTAAGATTTAAGTGAGTTTGAACGTTATAGTCGGCGCACGAGGAATGGGGCACAACATCCCAGAGATAGTCATGAAGGTGGGATTTTCCGGTACGACCATTTCACTAGCGTACCGTCAGTTTCAGCAGTCTGGTAAACCATCAAATATCCGACATCGCAGAGGCCGAAGAAAAATCCTGCAAGAACGGGACCAGAGAAGACGGAAGGGAATCTTTCGACGTGACAGAAGTGCAAGCTATCCAAAGATTGCGGCAGATTTCAATGTTGGGCCTTCAATACATGTCAGCATGCGAACCATTGAACGAAACATCATCGCCTCGGGCTTTCGGAGCCGGAGGCCCACTCGTGTACCCTTCAAGACTACACGACACAAAGCTTTATGCCTCTCACGGGCCTGTCAACACCGACATTCAACTGGGCGGCTGGAAACATGTTGCCTGGTCGGACGAGCGTCGTTTCAAACTGCGTCTAGCGGGTCGATGTATATGGGTATGGAGACAACCTCGTGAATCCATTGACACTGCATGTCAGCAGCGGACTGTTTAAGTTGGTGGAGGCTCTGTAATGGCGTGGGGCGTGTGCATTTGGAGTCACATGGGAACCTTGACAAGTGTAGATACGATTCTGACATGTGACACGTACGTAAGCACCCTGTCTTATCACCTGCATCCATTCATGTCCATTGTGTATTCCGACGGACTTGGGTAATTCCAGCAGGACAACGTGACAACCCCATATATCCATAATTGCTAAAGTGTGGCTCCAGAAACCCTCTTCTGAGTTTAAATACTTTCGCTGGCCACCAAACGCCCCAGACATGAACACTATTGAGGATATCTGGGATGCCTTGCAACGTGCTGTGCAGAAGCGATCTGCACCCGTTCATACTCTTACGTATTTATGGACAGCCCTGCAGGATTCATGGTGTCATTTCCCTCCAGTACTACTTCAGAAATTAGTCGAGTCCATGCCAGGTCCTGTTGCGGCACTTCTGGGTGGTCGCTGGATCCGACACGATTTTAGTCAGGTGTACCAGTTTCTTTGGCTCTTCAGTGTATAGAAACACAAGTCGCTCAGGAATGAAATAAATAGGAAGTGCAGGGAAGCAAAGACGAAATGGCTCTATGAAAAATGTGAAGAAATCTAAAAAGAAATTATTGTCGTAATGACTGACTCAGCGGATAGGAAAGTTAATACAACCTTCGGAGAAGTTAATAAGAAGGTTGGTAACATCAAAAGCGCATCGGGAATTGCAACGTTAAATGCAGAGGAGAGAGCGGATAGATGGAAAGAGTACACTGAAGGCCCCTATGAGGGTGAAGATTTGTCAAATGTAATAGAAGAAGAAACGGAGTCGATATGGAAGGGATAGAGGATCTAGTATTACAATCAGAATTTAAGAAACCTTTGGAGGACTTAAGATCAAGTAAGGCAGAAGAGATAAATAACAAGGCATCAGAATTCCTAAAATCATTGGGGGAAGTGGTAACATAAGGACTATTCATGTTGATGTGTAGAATGTATGAGTCTGGCGACGTACCATTTGATTTTCGGAAAAATATTATCCACAGAATTCCGAAGACTGCAAGAACTGACAAGTACGAGAATTATCGTACAATCAGCTTAACCGTTTAAGCATCCAAGTTGCTTAAAATAAGAATATATAGAGGAACGGAAAAGAAAACTGATGTTTTAGATGTAGTTTGGCTTCAGAAGATATAAAGGCACCAGAGAGTCAATCATGACGTTCCAGTTGATAATGGAAGCAAGACTAGAGAAAAAGCAAAGCACGTTCATAGGACTTATCGTCTGGAAAAAGCATTCGACAATGTAAAATGGTGCAAGATGTTCGAAATTCTGAGAAAAATAGAGGTAGCTATATGGAGAGAAAGGTAATATACAATACGTACAAAAGGCAAGAGGGAATAATAAGAGTGGGCGATTAAGAATGAAGTGCTATGATTAGAAATAGTTTAAGATAGGGATGTAGTCCTTCGAGCTTACTGTTCAATCTGTACATCGAAGAAGCGACTATGGAAATAACAGAAAGATGCAGGAGTGGAATTAAAATTTAAAGTGAAGGGATATCAGTGTTACGATTCTCTGATGACATTGCTATCCTGAGTGGAAGAAGAATTACATGATCTGCTGAATGGAATGAACAGTCTAATGAGCACAGAATATGGATTCAGAATAAAACGAAGAAAGACGAAAGTAATGAGAAGTAGCAGAAATGAGAACAGCGAGAATTTATCAGGATTGATGGTCACGAAGTAGATGAAGTTGCGGGCTTTCCAAAATAACTACGCACCCACCGACTCAGAGTTTTGGCTGGTTTCGTTGTCTAGGGGCTGGGATACGTAGCTGCCGCATTACAAGCCAAATACTGCTGAGTCTACAGTATACAATATGAATAGACACATGAATCGAATGGTCGAAGGTTCCTATCACCCGGCAATTGCGAATTAATGTAGTAATTTATAAATGTAAGACTGTAATTAAATAAAATCTGCAGGTACTGTCTTAACGACTTTAAATGATGAGTAGGATAGTAGAAGTACTTTTGAGAATGCAGTATATTTCTGCAAAATACTTATTGATGTCGATGGTCCAGCAATTAAATAAAATATAAGTTGAATTATGGGGAAACAACAGATTCCTACAGCACGTAATTAGTTATGAACAACAACATAGCTCGCGAGATATTCACTTCTAAGCGCACACTACGTCTTCACTGTAGAAGCCACGGAAATCTCACAAGTGCACAAGTCGGCACTCCGAAGCATTTCTATCTCTCGCGACCACGCGCAAACCTCTCCACACTTCAAGTCTCTCTGGCGACCGTGCGTCTGTCGCCCGTACCGTCCCGGCACTTCCCGTGTCCTGTGCCGTCCTGTCCAGGACTACCACGTGTCCTCTCTCGAAACGATGCTCTTCTCCCACTTCCATCCAGTCTCCCCATTCACGAGCGCTGTGATTGGCTAGAGCGCTCGCGCCATGTCTTCAAACCAATGCACACTAACAACATAATGAAACACATACGAAATACTGGAATTACATTTAAATACTTGAAATTAAATAAATGTTCCTACGGGTGGACCATAAACACGCTCTGACACACATTATTAAATACATAAACAAATTAAATAAACATACTATCAAAAGAAAAGATGCAAAAGGTAGGCCAGGTGCGTAGTGTCTCTGTGCTTTCTAAAACACAGTAAATAATTGACCAGTTTCTTCATGAAGATCATATATCGGATATTAACAAAGACATAGATGAATCAATATATTTGTAAGAATGCTGCTACCGCTTTTGCGTGTAACTGTGGAGTACATACGGCCTGACGCGATCGATAGTAATCGGCCACTTTGACGTCCAATAACTCATGTATTACTTAAGTTACATGCCTGTAATTCATACCAATTTAGGTTTACCCTAATAGCTTTCTAAATACACGGCGATCGACAAAATCGGATGAAGCGTTTATATTTAGGAAATTCGTGTTACTTGTGTAATTTACCATCAGACACTAAACCTTAAACTAATAAAGATATTGAAAATTTGATTACACCATCAGAATCGTCTTGCAAATAATAGTAATGTACTGTTTCTTTTCGAGCATCATGATTCATCTGGCTACTATTAATTTCTGTACGAACTGTGAAATGTCTGCCATTAAGGTTTCACAAAGTCAGCCATCTTTGGCACTCCCGGCATAGACATCTCCTTCATCGACACAAAGCACCGTCCTCGTCACAGCGGAATTCCCAGCCACGCGGCTGGACCATGCGCTGGGTCTACCCCTCTCGTCCGGCTAACGTTCGGCACCACGTGTTTACTGCCGGGCCCCTGCTTTGACGAGCGTCCTGTGCGGCCGCCCCAGTTCCGAACATGTAATGTTTGCAGGTCGCCACAACTCGCCCGTTACCTCACAAAGTTAAGCGATTCTGCCACCTTGTCAGCAAAATAACCAATGACGGAGGGAGCAAAGAGGACATCAAAAGTAGACTAGCACTGGCAAAAAGGATATTCCTGGACAATTGAAGTCTACTGGTATCAAACATTGGCCTCAATTTGAAGAAGAATTCTCTGAGAATTTACTTTTGGATCACAGCATTGTATGGTAGAGAAACATGGACTGTGGAAAAACCGGAACAGGAGAGACTCGAAGTTTTTGAGAGGTAATGCTACAAAAGAATGTTGAAAATTAGTTTGACTGATACGGTAAGGAATGAGGAGGTTCTGCGTAGAAGGGTAGAATCAGAGAGGATAGGAATGTGTGGAGAACACTGACAAGGAGAAGGGACAGGATGATAGAACATCTGTTAAGACTCAGGGAATGACTGTCATAGAACTAGAGGGAGCGGTAGAGGGGAAAACTGTAGAGTAAGACAGATGTTGGAATATATCCAGCAAATAATTGAGGACGTACGGAAGTGGTACTCTGAGATGAAGAGAGAAGAGTTTGGCACAGGCATTCATATAACTGATTCGCCTAGATGGGTAATGGATCCGTCTGCTTCAGTGCGGATGCAGAAGTACGTCCGATCTCTAGCGGGAGCCTCAGAGTAGCTAGCTTAGAGGAATGGACACGGACTGTGTGTAGGTGGCCCTCAGTGGAAATGTGGGCCGGCCTTGAGGCGTGCCGAGATAGTCTGCGAAGTTGCGAGAACACTACGTTCGAATCTCGGTCCGGTACACATTTTCACATGTCGCCGCTATTCCGCATAATGTCCCAATAAAGCTGATGTCAGTAATCCCTTCCCTCTTCCTCTCCTTTCTCCCCCCTCCCTCCCCCAATCAACATTCGATTTACATATATTAAATTTATTGAACTTTCTTGATCATGTTTCAGCATAATTGACAGAAGGGATGAGTGTTGGATTACAACATTCTTGCATTTGCATTTCAATCAAACAGTAATTTCAATTCTATATTTTTCATCTAAGAATGAATCACCATTAACTAATACAATTAAGTCACGATATTGGATCACCAAGTGATCATACGTTCACTCACACTGATTAAAATTAGACCAATCATCCCGTTGTGTTATAAACATAAACACCACGCGGTAATGCAACGCTCCACCGCTGACAGAACTCGTGGCAGTGAAGTGGTGACTATGCTGCAGTCGGTTATTTGCGATCGCCGCAGTAAGACATCTCGACGTGACAGAATGATAGAAACGAGGTACAGTGTTGCACGTTCCGCTGATTACAAAGTGGGTGAAATTTCCTTGTATGTTGGTGTATCAACGAGGACTATCCAACGTGCCTACAGGGTATGGAGTACAGCTCGCAGTCGTGTATCGTGGTTTGGGAATAGCTATCGACGCAAGGTTGCTAATCAACGCTGGCAGGACACAAGTCTCACGCCTAGTTAACGACGGCTCGATTTCAGTCCTGTCAGGAGTCGTTGCTGTCAGTGAGCGCAGAATTGTTTCAATGTTTCCGAGCGAACACTGCGAAGGCAACAGCGAGTGACAGACATTTCCTATTGTTCACATGGACGCATAGTGGTGAACATTTTCAGTGGAACATCTTCAGTGGGACAAACAATACAGCAACTGACCAGTAGGTGATAGAGACGTGTAGTGATGTCTCACTATTCATGAATTTGCCTCTTTTCAAATGATGCAAGGCGACGACGCACCAACAGCCCAAGGAGGCCTTTAATTAAAATGGCGTTCAGGATGTAGTGTAGGCCAGATGTGGTTCTGTGATGTTCTGAGGGCGTTTATCACACCGTGACTTCTCTCCACTTATTTCCGTCAACGTGAAACAGGAACCTTTCTGTAGCATTGTCGGTGTCCAAATGTTGCCTTTTTTAGGGTTCTGTACTTCAGTCGCAAATACGGAGCCTTTAAAGGATCACTTTATTGTCCTTCTGTCTGTTCTGTCCGACTGTCAGAATCACTTTGTCTCGTGGACGGGTAGAGGTATCAAGTTAAAATATTTGTCATTTGATACAGTCCACTGTCTCTCGGCGGTGCAAAAGATTAAGCGCCTAAGTCAATGCTACCAAGAGATATGGCCATTTGTTGATACTTGAAAACTCTCTCATTAATCGCTATAGGATACTCCCCTCTGACCTAGCATCATGGATCTTTTCAAGAAGCAAGGTTGCACAGTACAAGTAATGGAAAAATTCCAAAGATTGTTAATTTGTAGTTATATCACATATAAATATTTTTTTGCCATTACGAACTTACGCTGCATCGGTAATTTATCAAAAATCTCACAAACTACTGTAGAGGTTTTTATCTAGTTTTTAGTAATAGGTAGAGAGATTGACGAGGGAGGTTTGTTTATGTAATTTACAAATATTTCGTGCTAACTGGCTGAGCTACTAAGTGAAGTCCCATACCGCTGTGGCAACGATGCCCTTGCCATCAAGCCGCGATAGGTGTACTGCGGACCGAGTACTGCGCTATGATGTCGCTTGGATCACAGGTCGGATTTCAAAATTTTGTACATGTCTGGAACAATGTTCATAGGCTGAAATCTTCGTGACGAAATAATAAGCAGCCAATCAGTTGCAAAATGGAACGTTTATTTAAGTCCCTTGACTATGGTTTCACAGGCCAACGGAAAATTTTTTTAAACCTTTTTTTTACTTTGATAGCTGATATTTATAGATTTTTATGAGTTGAATCCAAATCCAGCCTTAGTTTTTTTGTATCACCCATAGTTTTAGAGCAATATGCTTTTTATTATATAGAAGAAAAATGTCTGAGGAGTACACTAAATCACCTTCTTGCTGAAAAAAAAAAAACCTTGGAAAATTGCTGCTCTCTCTTTCTATACATGTATATGCTGGTTCCGACTGCCAATAAGTTCTTTCCTTTTAATCTAGAGTCAAGCAATTCAGCTTTTTCTTTCGTTAACCCCTGATCCCTAACCAAATCTTTAGGCTCGGTCCGAGTAAACAATTTGGGCTCTAGACTTTCTGTATTACAATGAAATTCATCATCATCGGGTTCATGTAAATCAGATTGTACATCAGAAAATACTTCTCTTGCAATAGAATTTCAACCATCTTGTGGTCCAGGAACTGGTAAATCTAAACCATGCCCTACTGGACGGACGGCGGACGGAAGGTTAGGGTAGCTTATTACCTTCTTGTTTTTCGAATTATGACCAGTAATATCAACACTGTAAAAGTAGCAATCATCGGAATGATTTCTTGGTTCCCTCCATATCATAGGAACAGCAAATCTAAAGGCTTTTCTCTCCTTTTTGGACCATTTTCTCAGATCTTCAATACACACGGAACATACATTATGCGGCGCCCAAGATTTATCTTGATCACCAAGTGTAGGTGCAAAGTATGATAGATAAACCTTTTTCACAAAGTCTGTAACGTTTATCTGGTGTTTCTTAATCGTAAATTCACGACAAATATAACAAAAACTGTCAGCAGAGTTTTCATAACCACGATTAGACATGGTATTGAGCACATGTACAGGAAACGGAAAAGTTAGGTTAGGTTGACAGTAAACAAAACACCACCCGTTAACATAAAAATAGAATCGACCTTTTTCTGCCAGCAAATGTTTTTCAGCAGTGCTAACAACGTGATCTACATTCATTACACCTCCTTTTTAAATTATTTTATCATATTCTTTAAAAAATCGTTTAATTTAATAAATTTAACTGTGAAATGTGAAGAAATGGTGGGTGATAAAGTATTTTAAGTATCATATTTGCATTTTCCACCCTAAAAAACGTAAGAATAAGGTATTTTCAGCAAAAAAGTTTTTCCATCGTTGGCCTGTGATATGAAAGCTTCTCCTTCAAAGGATATTAGTGATAGATGGGTTCCATGGTGGGTTCCATGTTTTAGCGGAGTTCTTTTAAAAATAGCGGTATGGGTCAGTAAAATATAAGATTTCACCTCCATCAAACCAAAAGCATGCCCAAAAAGATGGTTGTCATTGGGTAACACTTCACCAATGTACAGTTCACGTATAGCTAGGCTGTTGGATTAGCTGTACATTGGTGAAGTGTTACTGAACGACAACCACTATGAAGGGCATGTTTTTAATATTATGAAGATGAATTTTTTTATTTTACTGAATCCTTACGGCTGTTTCTTAATAGATCTCCACTGCAACATGGAGCACCCTTGTCACTAGATCCTTCGAAAGAAGATATTTCTATAAACAATGAAACTATGGTCAAGGGTTTTAAGTAAGAAGACATCACAGGTCCTTTACGAACTGCTCATTCTACACTCGAACACACACACAGTCTATGCCTCCAACACGTACATCGCTTCTAACGCTTCAGAGCAAAATAATAGTGGTAACTATTATAATACTGCACTTCCACTGTGTGGGATTAGATACGAATATCCCATAAAATCTTAGCTGAATCATTCTACAGATCATTACGTCATTTTCGTAACAGCAATAGCCCTGAGGCCAACCGTATCTTTCTGTTCTCTGTAGACTAATGTCAAATCCCACCAGTAACCGCAAAAGGAACGGGAGAAGATGGTCAACGCATGTGCAATTGCCACTTACCTTAGGGGGCTACTATAACTCCAGAATTACAAACATAAAGTAAAAATTACAAGAGTGAATGTGAAATTAGACAAAAATGTAATCTTACGATTAAAATATTCTTGAAAGTTTCGGATTTCCCGGAAGTGGTAACTTGTCAGTATAGATGTCGATAAAAATGGTCGAAAAAATGGATTCCGGGGATGCATGAATTACCTATGTAAGCTATATACACTGGAGCGCCCAAGAAACAGATATAGGCTTGCGTTTTTAAAAACAGAGATACGCAAACAGGCAGAATACGGCGCTGTGGACGGCAACACCTATACAAGACAACAAGTGTCTGGCGCCGTTGTCAGATCAGTTACTGCTGCTACAAGTGCACGTTATCAAGATTTAAGTGAGCTTGAACGTGGTGTTATAGTCTGCGCACGAGCGATGGGACACAGCACCTCCGAGGTAGCGATGGTGGGGATTTTTCGGTACGACCATTTCAAGAGTGTACCCTCAATATCAGGAATCCGGTAGAACATCAGCTCCTGCAAGAACAAACAGGACGAACGGCGACAGAAGAGAATCGTTCAACGTGACGGAAGTGCAACCCTTCAACAAATTGCCGTGGATTTCATTGCTGGGCCATCAACAAGTGTCAGCGTGCGAATCATTCAACGATAAAGGCTTTCGGAGCCGAAGGTCCACTCGTGTACATTTGATGACTGCACGACACAAAGCTTTACGCCTCGCCTAGGCCCGTCAACACAGACTTTGAGCTGTTGATGTCTGGAAACATATTGCCTGGTCGGACGAGTCTCGTTTAAATTGCATCTAGAGGATGTACTTGTACGGGTATGGAGAGAACATTATGAATTCAAGGGCCTTGCATGTCAGAAGGGAACTGTTCAAGCTGGTGGAGGCTTCGTAATGGTGTAGGGAATGTGCAGTTGGAGTGATATGGGACCCCTGATACGTCTACACACGAATCTGACAGGTGACACGTACGTAAGCATCCTGTTTCATCACCTGCATCCATTCATGACCATTGTGCATTCCGACGGGCTTGGGCAATTACAGCAGAGCAATGCAACACCCCACACGTCCAGTACTGCTACAGAGTGGCTCCAGGAACATTCTTCTGAACACTTCCGCTGGCCACCAAACTCCCCAGACATGACCATTATTGAGTATATCTGGGATGCCTTTGAACGTGCTGTTCAGAAGAGCTCTCGACACCCCCGCAGCCACGGATTCATCCGTGCAGTATTCATGACATCAGACGTTAGTCGATCCCATGGCAAAGTCGTTCTACGGCACTTCTGAGTACTCTCGGGGGCCCTACGCCATGTCAGGCAGGTGTACCGGTTTTTTTTGGCTCTTCAATGAATATACGGGGAGTTACAGGTATAAGTGCAGATACTTCTATTGCTGACTGAAGACGGCGAAATCAACAATAATTCATTATCATTTGCGTCCTTTTCAGACTAATAATTGTAACCATTACAAGTCGTATGTTTCTAGGTTGATGACAATCTAAAGTACATGTGGCAAGAGCAATCAGTTAACGTTTATTTTCCCCTGGGCATCAGGTCAGGTGTTGCAGGTTAGGTGCATGGGCGCAAAATAGTTAGTCTATACCGACAGGCATAACTGACTTACGGGCGCAGTACGACCGTGAAGCAAACTTCACGTCGTAAAATTTGTGACGTGTTCATGGGAAGACCGTTCGATGCAGAGAAAAACCAATGAACCAACTGAAGTGTGTACACATTAAGGTACTTCATATCAAAACGTCTGCACTTATACCCCTAACGTCCTGTATAATACGGAACTCTGGAGTGTATGTCCTACTCGCACTTTTTTTTTTCTACATGTTCATGATGAGTCTGTTTTGGACACTCGCAAGAACACTATAACCGTGTTTTTTTCCATGCTTGGTTTTTTTGCCGGCCGGAGTGGCCGAGCGGTTAAAGGCGCTACAGTCCGGAACCGCACGATTGCGACGGTCGCAAGTTCGAATCCTGCCTCGGGCATGGCTGTGTGTGATGTCCTTAGGTTAGTTAGGTTTAAGTAGTTCTAAGGTCTAGGGGACTTATGACCACAGCAGTTGAGTCCCATAGTGCTCACAGCCATTTGAACCATTTTTGAACCATGCTTGGTTTGCTGGTTGATAATCCCTGAAGCAACCTATTTCCCATTGAATAACTCGTTCTCAATCCCAAAGAAATTCTGGAAAAATCTGGAACAGCAAGTGATATGTCGCAATCAACACCCCTATCTCCCCCCCCCCCCCAACTCCCCCCCCCCCACCACACACACACACACACACACACACACACACACACACACACACACACAGTTTGGTAATTCTGCGTCATCTCATTACCAGTTAGTGGTTTCATCTGGATAGGAAGTATCTGGAAAGACTTGTGGACTCTCTTCATAACCGAATTGTTACGTCCCTGAAGTGGGCTAATGCTTTTCTTCCAGTCAATGGCACTGGTAACTGACAAGCTTTCATTCTGCACCCGTTTTAACGTTAAAAGAGGACACATATTTGGAACTGTTCTAGGAATGTGAAGCACCGAGACAGGACATTAGTGAAACAGTTAGCTCGCCGATTGTTCGGCGGAAGGTTTTATGCTGCAGCACTTCCGCAAACTGTCCGGTGACACGTTGTCCACACACTCAGTGTAAACGCACCGCTGCGGCCATTAGCTTCCCGGATGCAACTATAAACCAACGGAGCGAGAAATTCGGCGGTCATTTCCATTGCAAACGAGAGCCAATGGGGGCGCTCTTTGGGCCGGTAAAGCCGTTAGCACAGCCGCCGGCCGCTGCAGCGGACTGCTAATTGCTGCGAATCGAGACCCGAACGACCTCCTCGGCGCAATCAGCCACTTTAAAGCGTTAAAGCGGCGCCAGCCGACCTCTGTCCAGCCCCCCAATTCTTCACCGGACCAGGCGTCGCTGGTGGCGACAGGTCAGTCACCTTGAGCCTGGGAAACAGCACGGACGAAAAATTCGCGAATAGCCAATAACGGGCGCAATCCCGAGCTTTCGGTATCATTATGTACTCATTTCACAATACAAATAATATAACGGGATGTGAGTACGACGGAAATTGATGACAGATTAATACTGTGGGTCTGTTACGGGCGGTACTCTTACCGATTTGGTAAGTACACTATCGGCCATTAAAATTGCTACACCTCCAAGATGACGTGCTACAGATGCAAAATTTAACCGACAGGAAGAAATTGCTGTGATAAGCAAATGATTAGTTTTGCAGAGCATTCACACAAGGTTGGTGCCGGTGGCGACACCTACAACGTGCTGACATAAGGAAAGTTTCCAACCGATTTCTCATACACAAACAGCAGTTGACCGTCGCTGCCTGGTGAAACGTTGTTGTGATGCCTCGTGTAAGGAGGAGAAATGCGTACGGACTGTAGCCTATCACGATCGCGGTTTATCGTATCGCAACATTGCTGCTCGCGTTGGTCGAGATCCAATGACTGTTAGCAGAATATGGAATCGGTGGTTTCAGGAGGGTAATACGGAACGCCGTGCTGGATCCCAACTGCCTCGCATCACTAGCAGTCGAGATGACAGGCATCTTATCCGTATGGCTGAAACGGATCGTGCAGCCACGTGTAGATCCGAGTCAACAGATGGGGCCGTTTGCAACACAACCATCTGCACGACGACGTTTGCAGCAGCATGGACTATCAGCTCGAAGACCATTGCTGCGGTTACCCTCGACGCAGCATCACAGACAGGAGCGCCTGCGATGGTGCACTCAACGACGAACCTGGATGTACGAATGGCAAAACGTCATTTTTTCGGATGAATCCAGGTTCTGTTTACAGCATCATGATGATCGCAACAGTGTTTGGCGACATCGCAGCGAACGCACATTGGAAGCGTGTATTCGTCATCGCCATACTGGCATATCACCCGGCGTGATGGTAAGGGTTGTCATTGGTTACACGTCTCGGTCACCTCTTCTTCGCATTGACGGCACTTTGACCAGTTGACGTTACATTTCAGATGTGTTACGTCCCGTGGCTCTACCTTTCATTCGATCCCTGCGAAACCCTACATTTCAGCAAGATAATGCACGACCGCATGTTGCAGGTCCTGTACGGGCCTTTATGGATACAGAAAATGTTCGATTGCTACCCTGGCCAGCACATATTCCAGATGTCTCACCAATTGAAAACGTCTGGTCAATGGTGGCCGAGCAACTGGCTCCTCACAATACGCCAGACACTACTCTTGATGAACTGTGGTATCGTGTTGAAGCTACATGGGCAGCTGTACCTGTACACGCCATTAAAGCTCTGTTTGACTCAGTGCCCAGGCGTATCAAGGCCGTTATTACGGCCAGAGGTGGTTGTTCTGGGTACTGATTTCTCAGGATCTATGCACCCAAATTGCGTGAAAATGTAATCAGATGTCAGTTCTAGTGTAATATACACTCCTGGAAATTGAAATAAGAACACCGTGAATTCATTGTCCCAGGAAGGGGAAACTTTATTGACACATTCCTGGGGTCAGATACATCACATGATCACACTGACAGAACCACAGGCACATAGACACAGGCAACAGAGCATGCACAATGTCGGCACTAGTACAGTGTATATCCACCTTTCGCAGCAATGCAGGCTGCTATTCTCCCATGGAGACGATCGTAGAGATGCTGGATGTAGTCCTGTGGAACGGCTTGCCATGCCATTTCCACCTGGCGCCTCAGTTGGACCAGCGTTCGTGCTGGACGTGCAGACCGCGTGAGACGACGCTTCATCCAGTCCCAAACATGCTCAATGGGGGACAGATCCGGAGATCTTGCTGGCCAGGGTAGTTGACTTACACCTTCTAGAGCACGTTGGGTGGCACGGGATACATGCGGACGTGCATTGTCCTGTTGGAACAGCAAGTTCCCTTGCCGGTCTAGCAATGGTAGAACGATGGGTTCGATGACGGTTTGGATGTACCGTGCACTATTCAGTGTCCCCTCGACGATCACCAGTGGTGTGCGGCCAGTGTAGGAGATCGCTCCCCACACCATGATGCCGAGTGTTGGCCCTGTGTGCCTCGGTCGTATGCAGTCCTGATTGTGGCGCACACCTGCACGGCGCCAAACACACATACGACCATCATTGGCACCAAGGCAGAAGCGACTCTCATCGCTGAAGACGGCACGTCTCCATTCGTCCCTCCATTCACGCCTGTCGCGACACCACTGGAGGCGGGCTGCACAATGTTGGGGCGTGAGCGGAAGACGGCTTAACGGTGTGCGGGACCGTAGCCCAGCTTCATGGAGACGGTTGCGAATGGTCCTCGCCGATACCCCAGGAGCAACAGTGTCCCTAATTTGCTGGGAAGTGGCGGTGCGGTCCCCTACGGCACTGCGTAGGATCCTACGGTCTTGGCGTGCATCCGTGCGTCGCTGCGGTCCGGTCCCAGGTCGACGGGCACGTGCACCTTCCGCCGACCACTGGCGACAACATCGATGTACTGTGGAGACCTCACGCCCCACGTGTTGAGCAATTCGGCGGTACGTCCACCCGGCCTCCCGCATGCCCACTATACGCCCTCGCTCAAAGTCCGTCAACTGCATATACGGTTCACGTCCACGCTGTCGCGGCATGCTACCAGTGTTAAAGACTGCGATGGAGCTCCGTATGCCACGGCAAACTGGCTGACACTGACGGCGGCGGTGCACAAATGCTGCGCAGCTAGCGCCATTCGACGGCCAACACCGCGGTTCCTGGTGTGTCCGCAGTGGCGTGCATGTGATCATTGCTTGTACAGCCCTCTCGCAGTGTCCGGAGCAAGTATGGTGGGTCTGACACACCGGTGTCAATGTGTTCTTTTTTCTATTTCCAGGAGTGTAGTTATGAACAGATATACGGTGTCTATCATAATTAACAGCGTTCATTATACAATTATAGAATCAAAAATACTGCAACAAACATAAAAAGACGAGCCATTTGCTGCTGAATAGTTAATATTTTACGAACGAGTATACACTGACTTCTGTGCGAGCTATTCTCCTATTGTGAACTAATGTATTATAAATGTAAATTTTCGATTAAGTCCCCATTTAATTCAGTATCGAACGCCTTGACAAAGTGATAACCGTAGAAGATCTTTTCGGCCTTTGCTCACACAAACTGCACTGACTTTCTTCACTTTCCTGTTCCTTCAAAGTGGCAGAGACTACAACCGGTGCAATAATGGAAAGCTGGTTTTCACATTCATTTTCTTTCTATTTATATTTTCAGTAGCATGCATTTCAGTACGTTTAATGGGGAAGTTAGGTCTACAATTCTTTCCAAAACTTTGAGCGAATCCTACGCAAAACGACGCAAAATGATTTCATTCCGTCAAACTAATGTGCAATTGTCAATAGACGTTGTAATTCACTCATTTGCTTTCAATCTCTGCTGCCGAGCACAAGGGCAGTACGGCAAAGATAGCTGTTGCGTTTGTTTACTCGTGGCAACAATAACTCACACTGTTTACCTGGCCCTAATCACATCCAGGCTTCGAAAACACTCCCCGTTCCGTATCCCTGAAGTATTTTTGCTTATAGATTTAGGGGAACGTTAGTACGAATTGGTCACCTAAGGAAATTGTGTAGTAAAATCCTCGGATATTGTAATAAATATTTTAGTTTCAGAGTAATTTGAACTTTGTCTTTTGCATTTCGAAATAGTAGACACATAAGTCATAAATATTCACTGATCATGAAATATTTGAAAAATAAAAACATGTTTCATAGGCCCAATTAACTGGTTTCCTTCATTGGGCCTAGCAATTTCCATGAATAAACTACAGAGTAATAGCTTTTAAATACTACACACCTCTATATATATGCCAGTACATTTTATATTTTTACAGTTTTTTATTGGCATCTGAAATCGAATAACATGTATTCAAAACCAAGGTGGCTAAAAGTAGAAAGGACTATCAAAACATTTACAATTAGAAAACCTATAGCGAAAGCTGTTACTTAAATTTTGTTCATGAATCCAAATTCCTGGTGGCTCGTTCAAGGCAACTCGCACTACATCGCTTAAAAACCTAGTTTCTGTCCACGGCACGTAACTTTATATTGTGAATGCGATAAAAAGGTGTGAACTGCTCGTACTTTCAGATGATGGCTGCAGCAATTTCATCTCTGTTACCATATCGCTACGAAATTTCAGTCATTAACAATAATAAGTTTCAAGAACATAACGCAAACCACATCCTTTCTCAATGTTGCTTTGTGTCTTCGTGGAACATCTCACCAAGAAGGCGGCAAATCTTTGGCAACACGCTACGATGCCTCTGTCGTCAATATCCATAGAGAAGTCTATTGATGCAGCTGGTCCATCAACAGCAACCCTATCCTACTTTTCTGTTTATGATCTACGAAAGCTGTTGTTTCTTTATAGATTCGTCATTTCGACAACTTACTGCTATAATAATCCAACTGCACGTTGCCAACACATCTCCACTTGTCTACTGTCTTCAGAAGATAGCAGTGCGTCTCGTCATCTGGATGCGTAGCATCCACTTCTACACAAATCGACAATCTCGATGAGCCTACGCTAATGAAAGTCACGAAAATAGTTCGTCGATATGTGCTAAGAATTGGGGAAAGATTCCTGAGTTATAACTTAGGAGCTGATAATTAAAGGAATCAATCAGTGTAAATCCAAATACCTAGTCCACTCATTTCGTAAACCTGCTAGTATCCATAAATGTAACCGTTTGCCGTGGGGAAAAAATATGAACGATACTGGTTCTAGATTTGAGGGCGCTGTTTATCCAATCAACTATTTTAATTTGTTACTTGGAGCTAGCGAAGCAGTTTTTCAGTAGTATTGAATCTGGATTAAAGTAATTCGACGTAGACCACTCGCTACAACCTTTCTGCTAGGAATGATGCAATCAACTCCAGGTGAGTACGTCGTCATCTCCACTCTGTATGATAGACGAAGTTTACGTGTGCAGTATACCAGGGCCTTAATGGACTGAATAATTCAAAACACAAAATCTGCTCGTAGGACACTGAATTGAAGGTTAGTGGCACAAATGTAATAAACACTAATATGAGTGACGAGGATGCCATGGGACAGCAAGACTTCATCTGACAGAGGATAATGTCATATATGATTATTGTAAATAGGCACATTATGTGACAAAGTTTATGGAAAATGTAACTCTATTATGTATATAGAGGAATGCCGTGGTACAGTTCATATCCTACTAGTGGAAGATAATAAAGTGTAGTATACTGGTTGTTTGTAATGTATATTATGTTGAAGATACGAATAACTTTCACGCGTCGACGAGTATGTTTTTCTTATCTACAAGGTAGACATGTATATATTTGTGTATAATGAAGAAATAGTAGTTATAGTAGTTAATGGCTCATCTTCAGCTGTGTTAATTCTATAAAACTTACCATCGGAAATTTAAATTTTTGATTTAACTATCAGTTAAGTGTATATGTAATCGTTTCTTTTGCTAAATCCAGCAAGAAGGAGCATTTTTCAGCTTCCAAACAAACAGATAATTTACGCACTGTGCATGAAACACATAAATGCTTTTAAGTTCATATATTAAGTGAGTTTAATCACAGTGGTCTAAGCCACAAACTTGTGAATGAGAAGCATTTTTGTCACAATATGGAAGAGTTTTACAATGAGTAAGTAAAGTTTTGTTGTTTCTCTCTGTACGTACTAGCACATCTGAAATGCGAACCATAGTCTTAGCGGGCTTTTTGTGATTAAACAGTGGAAGAGATGGAATTTTCACACGCTGTTCATGTACTGCCTGCGAATATATATCGGGATTTCAGGTAATGTCTACCTGAATATCTGGCCTGGAATAAGGCACACAATGAATACAAATTTGTCAGAAGAAAATTTGTTATTGAGATAATTTTCTAGTGTTTCTTAACTGAAAGTAAAGATTAAACTATGCTGAATGAACGTATAACATGATACTTCGACGGAGATTACTTCTAGAAAAATAAATTAAATCAGCGAAATACTGAAAATTTAATAATTATCTTTGGGGCAAAGTTGAAACGTGACAACAGTCTATTAGAAGAGGAGTTCTGTCAAGAAAGAGAATTAAAAATAATTTCAACAAATTTACAGTGATGTCGTTAAGGACAAAGAACGTGCAAGTCCTTTTGTATCACAGAACTAGTTTTCGACAATGAATCAACTACAACCATCTGAAATGTAATGCTATTGAAGAATGTTACAAATTAAGCAGACCTTACAGCATGAAATGATGTGCTAAAAAAGTGAGAGGAAGGAAATCTGTAGTGGCCTCATACTTGAAGAAAGGGTTTGTTGGGGACCATCTAATACGGCTTCCTGGCACAGTTAACTTTCTGCTCGAAGGAGTAACAGTACGGAAAAACAACAGAGACCACCAAACAAGAATGCGTGAAACATATTGCAGTGAATGTTAGAAGTACTAGTCCAATATGATGAAAAGATAAGCATGAGATAGCAAAATATCGGAGACACCATGTGAGATAACAGACAGCCGTGGCTAACGCCCGCCGGTTGGGGAGATAAAGCATTGTGGCATTAGTAACATACTCACAAGGTGGCAGTGTGTTGGAGCCTTCATTAAGAGCAGACGACACGTGAGAGTCTGCTGTTGGTGGAACGCACTGACCATGAAGTAATCCGCAACTGTCAGCAGCCAGCAAGTAAACTGAGGATTACTGTGAGTGCCCTTCCCTGTGCTATTGGCCGTTGCAAGGTGGCAGGTTACGTGAGAAAACTCTGGGGTCACAAGTTATTTCACGGCTGCCAAACGAAAAGAAACACGGTACGGACAAAGGGACGTAATAGTCAATGACACCACATGTAAGGGTAAAACGAGGAGGGCAATCACGCTTAAAGGAGCAGTCTATTAGTGTCACATAACCTTCGCTAGACACGAAGGGAAAAGTTGAAGCACATTTTATTTTTAAGACGTAGTCATCGATCATAACAAAGAAAGTATGAACTCACAGCTCTTGAAAAGCACTGTGGACAGTCAGTACCAGTTTTTTGTTAGACATTACAAAGTGAATAATATGAATGATGGTTTCAATGATTAATATTGTGATGTAAGCACGAAAGAATTTTAAATCCGGTATAGCGCCACTGTGGGACAATACAGCAAATAGCTGTCTGGAAATGTATAGTTCTTCTTAGGTTTGAAGAGCCATTCGTGAATATAGCTGATTTTGAGAGACGAGTCGTAATAAGATAGTAAATAACTCAAACATCAGAATTAATTTTCACTCTGCAGCAGATCGTGCGCTGGTTTGAAACTTTCAGGTAGATTTGTGTGTTCTGGACCTGGATTTGAAACTGGGACGTAAGCTATGAGGCCCTATAGGATGTAAATCTGTGAAGAAAGGGGTGTGGGGGGTGGGGGGGGGGAGGGGAGGAGGAGGGGGGGGGGGAGGAATTATCGTGAGTCGTTCTCTGCTATCTCAATCGGTAAAGAACTTGCTCACAGAGGGAAAAGTTCCCATATTTCAGTTTGCCAGGGAGATTCTACTCACTAAGTTCCTCCAAATTGTCACCATATTAAAGCTGGTGTACTGGTTGTACTTAATACAAGGTATTTCCGTAAGAACTTGCAAAAATTTAAGAGTACATGGAATATGCCGTGCTGAGCAATTTGAGGTAGGGAACCTGGGTTCGGAGAAGCCAGCTTAAGGAGATAATAGGAATAAAATCAGATTACTGTGTACTTTCTTATTTACATTAGTTACAGTTAACTGCAAACAGCATCATTACACACAGTGAACGTACCATTCGTACTGTATCTTACAAAAAGTGCTGAAACTGACGACCATCAACCTCAATGCAAGCATGACACCAGCGAACAAGATTCTGATGCACCATGACAAATATCTCTGGTGTGTTTTAGAATCACATCATAGGCAGCTACAATTCTGACAACTAATTCTACCTCCGTATCCATGGGGGTCTCGAACACAAGTGAATTTAAAGATACACGTAGCAAACAATCAACGCGATTCAGGTGAGGTGACCACGCAGGTTATGGAATAGGTCATCCCTTCCAGTCCAGCGACCGAGAAACATAGCACTGAGATGAAACTTCCTGGCAGATTAAAACTGCGTGCCCGACCGAGACTCGAACTCGGGGCCTTTGCCTTTCGCGGCCAAGTGCTCTACCATCTGAGCTACCGAAGCACGACTCACGCCCGGTACTCACAGCTTTATTTCTGCCAGTATCTCGTCTCCTACCTTCCAAACTTTACAGAAGCTCTCCTGCGAACCTTGCAGAACTAGCACTCCTGAAAGAAAGGATATAGCGGAGACATGGCTTAGCCACAGCCTGGGGAATGTTTCCAGAATGAGATTTTCACTCTGCAGCGGAGTGTGCGCTGATATGAAACTTCCTGCCAAATTAAAACTGTGTGCCCGACCGAGACTCGAACTCGAGACCTTTGCCTTTCGCGGGCAAGTGCTCTACCATCTGAGCTACCGAAGCACGACTCACGCCCGGTACTCACAGGTTTCATATCAGCGCACACTCCGCTGCAGAGTGAAAATCTCATTCTGGATAGCACTGAGATGTTTGCGGACTTCCACACTGAAGGGAAGCGGTGCTCCGTCACGTTGTATGCACATCCTGTCACGACATAGGAAAATGTAAATACGGTACAACACAGCCGCCTTATGCACAAGCAAAGTAAACGAAACCTGCATCATGACTTCCTAGTAATCCTCCTTCTTTACGTGCAGGGGATAAAGAATGTACATGTAAATAAACACCACAGTACGTATAAACTTGTATGCATAGTAGTTGTAAATAAGTTGGAAATGGGTAATGCTAGGCAAAGTGGTAGACAAGTTTACTTCCGTATCTTCTTAAGCTGGCTTCTCCGATGCCAGGATCTCTGTCTCAAATTTTTCAGTGTAGCGTTCTGTTACATTTTTGCACGCTATTACAGAAACACTCTTATACAACACTTGCGGTGGCGGTAAGTTAAAAGTAGTTTTTTATTCATTGAAACCTCTGCGCGTTTTCAGAGATGTCAGAAAGCAAGGGCGAATTATGTAAGACGTGTATACCCATACTTTCAGCAGTAGTATACACAGTAAAGACATTTTTGTAAGTTTTGCAACGATAGGTGGAAGGATATTTAAGGGCAGCGGCTACATTGGCCCAGTTCTTCCGGGTGTGCGAGCTTGTCGGGGGAAGACTTGCGCGGATGTGCGGCCTGTCAGTCGAGAACCAGAAGTGTTCGAAATTTTTCGTGCGACAAGTCTAAAAAACTTATAAAATTACTGTGTGAGTTTGTGGACTTTAGAAAGTTTTTCACAGGCGATTTGGTGAACAGCAACTCTAAAGAATCCTGTAGTGTTACAGATTTGTCAGATATTTCCGTTGGCTCGTGGACGTTGTCCACAACAGATTTTTTTTCCTGACTTTAGCTCTCAACACCAGTGTGATCTTCAGGATTTGGTAAATTCCTGATATAGCTCACAGATCAATCTCTCGTTGCATTCACGGCAGTTAATCAGTTGTGAGATGAACATTTATATTTACTAAACTACTGTTTAGGTGGTTTTATTTCGCGAACAATGTCTTGCTTGCATATTATTTTTATCTGGTTCTTAATAGAACAGTACTCGAACTATGCGACGGGTAAGTGATCATCCGTTTGACACCAACACAGCCATCAAACTTTAATATCGACCACAACTTCAGAACTGAGGGAATAAAGACGTAACCGTTTGCAAGTACAAGAAGACTGCTAACTTAAAAAGAAAAAAAGTATCCGCCAACCATCAACGGCAGACCTTAGGTACGCAAATATCTTTACAGCAGATTAGAGGTTTCATGAAATTTCATCATGGTATCTGAAATTTCTTGTCGAGTGACTCGTATCTTTTCTGCAGGTATGAAAACTAAATTATTTCCGCTCATTATATTACTTTGGCGATATAACATAATATTCACTTTATTAACCCTTAAAGTCAAAACAATTGAAAAACTTACATTGTGTAACGTAATGTAGAAGAAAATATAATAAAGAGTAGCCATGCAGCAGAACAAGTTAACAAATTGAAGGCACAGTCAGTGAAGGCTGGGCTTCAAATCTCCTGTGCGAAGACGCACTGTTAGACAAACGTAATATCAGCAGCAGGAAAAATGCAGACCGGTCTAGTAAAAAATAAAGCTGGCAAAATTTAAACACCTGTATGAGTGGACAGAACCCCACTTATGAGACATAGAAGCCTTCGTACCACGTATTAACATAATATAAATGAGCTACCAACCAACTAAAAGCATCTACAGTGAGAGATCGATATCTTTATATGACAAAATTTGATACTGCTGGACTGAGTAGCCATGCAGCAGAACAAGTTAACAAATTGAAGGCACAGTCAGTGAAGGCTGGGCTTCAAATCTCCTGTGCGAAGACGCACTTTAAGACAAATGTAATATCAGCAGCAGGAAAAACGCCGACCGGTCTAGTAAAAAATAAAGCTGGCAAAATTTAAACACCTGTATGAGTGGACAGAACCCCACTTATGAGACATAGAAGCCTTCGTACCACGTATTAACATAATATAAATGAACTACCAACCAACTAAAAGCATCTACAGTGAGAGATCGATATCCTTAAATGACAAAATTAGATACTGCTGGACTGTTGTTACTATATCGTAGGTTCGGCACGAGGCAGAGACTCTTAAAATGAACAAGAAGTGTCTAATGGAAAACCTTGAGGCGAAAGACTGGAAGAAAGATATTGAGAAAAGTCGTTAGTTCCATCAAAGAGAGCAACGAGTACGGAATACGTTGCAACCATACACTCTTTAAACACATGGAGAGAATTTCACGGTTCGGAAAAAAAGGATTGCCTTTTATGGCCACGTGACACGACTGAGCTCAGGAAGGATATTTGAAAGCACATTAACCTACTTTCAAGGTTAAGAAAAGCAAAGCGACAGGATTCACAGAAAGTCGAAAAATAAATGGAAATTACTGCCAAAGATATCCAGGAGCGTGATCCGCTTGAGGGAAAATTACGAACGCACAACGGTTTCCAGTAAAAGACTAAGCTGATGACACGAAAGGCGTGGAAACAAGAGAGAAAACAACAACAACGGATACGAATCCACGAGCATTGGGTGGCAGTCAGAGCCTGGATAAAAGAGAAGAATTCACGTGGCTGAAACGCAGAAAGAAGTAAAAACAAATTGCAAAATGACCGAGACAGTATATGTAGGGTGCGAAAAGTGGCAATTGTCTCTCAATACGGAAAAGCGTCAGGCAATCCTCATGAGTACAAAAAGAAATCCGTTAAGGTTCTTCACGGTAAATGATAACAGCCAAACAAGGTTCGGTTACACGAAAAACAACACAAATTTAACGGCTTTCAATTCGACTAAGTATCTAGAAATTACAAATACGAACTGGATCACATAGATAATGTTGTGGGGAAGGCAAACCAAAGGCTATGTTTTATTGACAGAACGCAACAGATCTACTTAAGCAGTGGTTCCTAACCTTTCTCAGGCCATTTTCTGTGAATGCAATTAGACATTAGCTAATTAGCTAATACCCGCAACCCCCCTCACCCTTTCCCCCCTCCTCCCGCCATGTCGTCTGTTGCCTCCACATTATCACCAACTTTACCATTTAACTAAACTGTAGAATGAGAGACTTTTCTTGGAACACTTTTATTTTTAAAATTATGAAAGACGTACAGTATTTAGTTTAGTGTGTGTGTTTGTGTTAGACTGAATAACGAAGGAATTAGTGGTGCATCGCTAATGCTACCTACAACTCCTTCTCAGATAAGAAGGCTAACTATCGACAGTGAGGGCAGACACATGTTACTAAAAATTTTTACCCTTCATTACTCCCCTCCACTGCGGCACTTCCTTGACTTGCACAATGGAACCCCATTTAAAATCAAACAAGTTAGAATATGTGAACTGTACTTACTGGTCGTAAGTCACTTTATTGCTGCATTCCTTACTTCTAAACTAGCAGAGACAGGGAGACTTTAGGCTGTGTCTCAACACAGCCACTAATAGCAACTAATAATGACAGTAATAATAATACTGAGTACAAAGCTGCAGTAGCTCTTAAATAGTTACTCCTTTGTCGTGCTGTCAATAATTCATCTTTGTGTTTCCAAGCGAATAGTGAAGTAATTTCTGGACTACTACGGCAGGTACTATCTACAACCTGGAAAAGACATTTCCTGGAGATATTTAAGCATTGGTTACGCATATGTCTCATTTTTATCAGCAGCGATATACTGGACAATGAACAGCATATACGTGTAGTGGGTGGGCTATGTGAGGAACCTGTAACCCCCATCGAATTAAGTCTCTGTATATCCATCTTTTTAGATATGGTTGCGGGATGCTGATGGTTGAAGTGATCACAGTAGCAAATTTCTACTCTCACCGGTATTATTGGCCGCTGTTTTGATCACAACCGAGGTGGATTATTCCTACACGTCGGTCAGGGGCCTAAAGATAGAGTAGTAAAACGCTGAAACTGGATGCCACATAAAATAAGGTTGAAAACTTGACGGGTCGCATTAATGCTGCTGATAAAATCTAATTATTGATAACTTATATAATGAATATTAACAATCTTACAAAACTGTGATAACAGTAATGATCTTTTGAAAACTATTTAGTTTCGTGACTGTAAGAGAATCAAATCTTTTAGTTTTTACCCATCAGAAAATTTCATTTTGCCTCCCTGGAGGTAATTACCATCAGGTTGGCAACCAATGTACTAAAGAGCTACCACTGCTAGAGTATTGCTGTGCAGTGCGAGATCCTGTTCGAAAGTGGAACGGTAGAAAAATGTGTTGAAGGAGTTTAAATGAATCCTCTGCTAGCCACTTAATCGTGAATTGCAAAATAATCATGCAGATGTAGATGCAGATCCTTACCATGTGGGACTGACGAAGGAGATCGACATCAATATACGTACAAAGAAGGGCAGGTCGTTTTGTATGGTAACGAAATACGACAATGTCAACGATATGCTAAAAAAGCTGGGATTGAAATATTCAAAACAAAAACATTTTCGTAGCTGCCAGATTTTTTCCAGAAATTTTCTGAATGTGAAAATATTTCACTGTCACCAATCTACAGTGGAAGAAATGATCACCATAATAAAACAAATCAGAGCTCGGACAGAAAGATTTAAGCGTTCATTTTTCCCACGCACTGTTAGAGGGTGGAACGGTAGAGAAACAGTCTGAAGGTTGTTCGGAAAACCCACTGCAAGGCACTTATGCGTGACTTTCAGAGTAGTCATGTAGATGTAGATGTAACAGCGCAGTGTGCAAATGAGATAAGGAACACTTGTGTATATGGCAGTAAATAATAAAAGTAATACTTCAAATATGAATTATTTACACACAATATCACAAACTAAGCTTCTGGTTTTGTAAGTTGTATCACGTCTCCCAAAAATCTGAAACGAAATCAAAGTTTGTTGCTGGAAAACGAAGTAGCTGAAATATCTTTCCTATATCTGACTACTGGTGTTTTAAGGTATCGCTTCCTCAGAACATTCCTTTCGACCATTATGCATACGTAACGGGTTACTACTGAATAGTCCCACATCGGCTCGAAAGTAAATACAAATACTCGGTCTGGAGGGAACGGGAGTGGCAGATAGTGAAAGCTGTAGCTCGGAGACCACATTCCACAGGAAGAAAGGAATGCACAGCGTAAATGCCTGTCTTTGTCAGGGAGCACGCATTAATCTCGTTTACGGTATTCGGTCCCGAAAGTCAATAAGCCGATCGACGTGCTGTAGAATTTAATCTCATTAGCAGTGTTTATCCGGGAGTTATTTCGATGCAGCAGTGCAAATATGAGGAAGGTTGCCGCGCCGGGATCAAAATCGACAGATTTGGAAACGTTTTAAAAAGCCAACAATACAACACTGCAAAAGCAAGCATATCGCGCTGACTAGTATTGCATTCAGCCAACGGGGCAATTATTCAGGACCATTATAAAATTCCCCTCAGAAGCCGTGTTCACTAAAGCTCATCTGGGTGACTATTTTACGGTAGTGACTCTATCAGAGGGGTGGGGGAGAGGACAAAAGTGTTGCAAGAACATGGAGGAAAAGTTCTTACAAAATTTATGTGGTGACATATGAATATAAGAGCATACTACCGTAAATCTTCACAGAACTGTGTGATTTTTGGTAATGAGTGGAAATTCAATGTCGTTTATTCTGACGGCAAAACGTGAAAGAGACGTATTAGATACATAATTTTCATCCGAAGGAGCTGTAGAAATGAGAATGTTCAGTCAGCAATAACATGAAAGACGACGACGTGCACCACACTTTTAAAAAGAAGTTGTAGCTTGTGTAACCAAGTGGAAAAACTAGACATAAAAATACTTATCATTTGGCTAAGGATAACAGTAAAAATTAGAAAGCATTCAGGATACAAAATTGCCTTCTTTGTATCATCAAAGTCATTGTAAACTCCTGATTTAAATCCAACTGAAAATCTATGAGCTCAGATAGAAACTATGGAAAAATTATTTATTACACCCGTAATTAAATGAAAAAGAAGCCTACAGTGAAGAGAGCGTGTTGTGTCCAGTATGACTTGAAAACTGATTTCCAATACGGCGAAACTCATACGTCGCCAACTTCTGCTACTATGCGTTGGTGTTGTTTATTTCGATTTCAAGTAAATTTATATTTATTCGACAGTATTATAGCTTTAATTGGTGATTATTTTCTGATCATTATGGACAACAAATCCTTTTTTTGTATTTATTTTTGTCATCGTATATCCTGAGAAGAACATTGTTTACTTCAAAATTTGGTTAGTCTTCAACTAGCCACAGCTAACAAAATCAAAGAAGCTTTTCTAACTGTACATAGCGGTCATCTTCATTCATAACAGCAGAAGCAATTTAACATTCATTGTTGGACCAAGACCCCCTCAATCCTTCCCCACGAGTCTCGTTGTTCGACTTGTGCATCCATGCCACTCCTACATATTTTTGTAATGTTGTATATCCACCTTTCATTACATCGTCTATTCCATCTGTTCTTATCTCTTAGAATCCGGAAAAGCTCTTCTATGGTATTGGAGTAAAACCTTCAGTACAATATTAGATGTTACCAGAATGAGATTTTCACTCTGCAGTGGAGTGAGCGCTGATATGAAACTTCCTGGCAGATTAAAACTCTGTGCCCGACCGAGACTCGAACTCGGGACCTTTGCCTTTCGCGGGCAAGTGCTCTACGATCTGAGCTACCGAAACACGACTCACGACTTGCCCGCGAAAGGCAAAGGTCCCGAGTTCGAGTCTCGGTCGGGCACACAGTTTTAATCTGCTAGGAAGTTTCATATCAGCGCACACTCCGCTGCAGAGTGAAAATCTCATTCTGGAAACATCCCCCAGGCTGTGGCTAAGCCATGTCTCCGCTGTATCCTTTCTTTCAGGAGTGCTAGTTCTGCAAGGTTCGCAGGAGAGCTTCTGTAAAGCTTGGAAGGTAGGAGACGAGATTCTGGCAGAAGTAAAGCTGCGAGTACCGGGCGTGAGTCGTTCTTCGGTAGCTCAGATGGTAGAGCACTTGCCCGCGAAAGGCAAAGGTCCCGAGTTCGAGTCTCGGTCGGGCATACAGTTTTAATCTGCCAGGAAGTGTCAATAATAGCTGTATTTATTTTCGGAAATGAAGAAGGAAAACGATCCGCGGTGGTGTCCTGGAAAGCAATGACCCCGAATTTTTTATATGAAAACGCTTAAACCTTTTAAACAAAAAAGACATGGTGAATGTAATACATCTTTATTCTTAATATCTACATAATTATTTCTCAACACACTCACCCTGGTGAGAAACACATTCCTCCCAGCGAGAGACCCGTTTGTTGATACCGTCATTGTAGACTCTTTGACTCTGTTGATGGGATCACAACTTCACCTCTGCTTGTACCGCTTCATCAGTAACGAAATGAGGTCCTAGAATTTTTCAACACGCCCTCGTATTACATTTTGTATATTATGTATTATTAACAGTAAAATATCCAGAACTGAAGCTGATACCGCCTATTTACAAGTCTGAATCGACTTCAGGTAGCAAGTCCTCTTGCCACTCTTGATCTGTCTTTGGACATTGTCTTCAGTAATCTGCTGCAAAGAAATATGAAGCTGCTGTCTATATGTTTGACAAAGTGTGTATGTACTTGCAATTGCTTACTGCCACATCAGTCCTTATATTCCTTTTTCGTTGTTGGAGATTCTACAAGTTACCATGTAGACCACATGTAACATTACATTTCGTTCAAAAGTCTAATTTTATTACCTAGTTTCGAAGAGTTTTAAATATACTGAAACCACACAGTGGTATTGGAGGACTGTATCTTCCAATAATGGAGAGATCTCAGAGATAGAGCAATGAGCAACCACGTAATGTGTTATAAGGTTTCGAAAGGAATGTTTACCATTCAGTTTTACTGTACACGTCTATTCTCTATTTCCTTACGCTCATTTGTATTTGCTTGCTACTGCTGTAACAGACCTAAAGTAATGTTGTGACACGTAGTAACATTATGACAACAGTTTTTTGTACCAACGTGTACAGTATCGCTGCTGAGGGTACAGTTATCCTAGTAATAAACTATCATGAAAGTCCCTTAAGGTAAGATGTCTGTTCTGTATACATTGATAGTATCTTACCCATAGAACAAAAATTAACTAAATAGAAGTTGGCCTTCAACAACCGCTACAGGTGCTGTAAGCCGTGTTGGTCAGAATATAGTAGCTCTTCCTCGCCGAGGTGTGTCAGGTTCGAACAGTTGTTGTGGAATTCAGGTTCCTGTCAGCAACATACAATCTGCTGTGTCGAACTCATTTATTAATAACACAGCATGTTGTTGTCAATGGAGAGACGTCTACAGACGTTAAAGTAACCTCTGGCGTGCCACAGGGGAGTTTTATGGGACCATTGCTTTTCACAATGTATATAAATGACGTAGTAGATAGTGTTGGAAGTCCCATGCGGCTTTTCGCGGATGATGCTGTAGTATACAGAGAAGTTGCAGCATTAGAAAATTGTGGCGAAATGCAGGAAGATCTGCAGCGGATAGGCACTTGGTGCAGGGAGTGGCAACTGACCCTTAACATAGACAAATGTAATGTATTGCGAATACATAGAAAGAAGGATCCTTTATTGTATGAGTATATGATAGCGGCACAAACACTGGTAGCAGTAACTTCTGTAAAATATCTGGGAGTATGCGTGCGGAACGATTTGAAGTGGAATGATCATATAAAATTAATTGTTGGTAAGGCGGATACCAGGTTGAGATTCATTGGGAGAGTCCTTAGAAAATGTAGTCCATCAACAAAGGAGATGGCTTACAAAACACTCGTTCGACCTATACTTGAGTATTGCTCATCAGTGTGGGATCCGTACCAGATGGGGTTGACGGAGGAGATAGAGAAGATGCAAAGAAGAGCGGCGCGGTTCGTCACAGGGTTATTTGGTAACCGTGATAGCGTTACGGAGATGTTTAACAAACTCAATTGGCAGACTCTGCAAGAGAGGCGCTCTGCATCGCGGTGTAGCTTGCTGTCCAGGTTTCGAGAGGGTGCGTTTCTGGATGAGGTATCGAATATATTGCTACCCCCTACTTATACCTCCCGAGGAGATCACGAATGTAAAATTAGAGAGATTCGAGCGCGCATGGAGGCTTTCAGACAGTCGTTCTTCCCGCGAACCATACGCGACTGGAACAGGAAAGGGAGGTAATGACAGTGGCACGTAAAGTGCCCTCCGCCACACACCGTTGGGTGGCTTGCGGAGAATAAATGTAGATGTAGATGTAGATGTCTACCAGTAAAAGAAAATGTGAATTTCGCATGCCATTGAGGCTAGAATATCCCACGGAGTGCGTTCAGCCACCAGTCGAAAAGGGTGCTATTCCTCCGCGCACTTTGACTTTTTTCGATGCGGAAACGTGACAGTTGCGTCGTGCAAGAGAGTGTAATGCATGGACGGATAGTGTACTGTCATGCATGTGCTGATGATGAGCGGGGGCGAAGCGTGAAACCCAGTGCTGGCACTTAGCTTACTGCTCTCGAGTACCACGAAGGGAGCAGCCGAGCCTAAATTCCCTACCCGGCGGACGGATCACCATCATCACTTCACGGGCCACTGTGAAGTAGTTTGGTATTTAAAACAGGGCATCGGCGCCAAGAGTGGTAATCAGGAATCCTACGCCACCACCTCTCTTGCAGTCCAAATACTGGCTACTGAAATTTAACGCACCACCAGGATTCTATACGGCTTACGTAAGAGTCGCGCCCCGTCCGCACAGGAATTTATCAGTGACCTCGCCTGTTGGGATGTATCGAGAGTTTCACTGCATTGTCGGAAATGAATATACACAGACGTAGTTTGGTATGCAAATGTGGACGACACAAAGCACAGTGGAGGCGGCACCCCAGTACGGCATCTAGGACAGGCGCCAGCACTTGAATTGCGGCCGCTATGAGAGAGACAGCTGTAGGCTGTCATTGCAACACTACTTGGGGCTGCAAGTCCCCAACCATAGATCTGGGTGGTGCTTGCTCCGTGTAGTACTGAACTGAAGGTCTCGATGTATGAGAGTCAGTGACAGTTGCACAGGAGACGCAGATTTTATGTGTGATCTAGCTGCGCAGACGCCAAATGGGTCAATAGACAATGCAAGCAGTAGTGGGTATGCGAGGTGCCGGGGCTAGCAGTGTATTTAACACTAAATTCTTCTAGAATCTTCATATGGAAATGATGCTCTAAGCCCCCACCCCCCGTTTTCTAACTCCGACTTTTGCTGTTGCACATGGATTGAGAAGAAACGCGAACTGACTGTCATCGACCCTGCAAGTGGAGTAGAAAAGAGTTTGGCACCTGCAATAATTTAATTTGATAGAAATTAATTAGATAAAGGAAAGTTTCATTAACGTTGTGAGAAATGAAAGGGTTGCTCTGCTGATTAACAGAATGAAAGTTCTGTCCAAAATAACAATTTGATTTATTATGACTAAACTCAAAATAATAAGCAAAACATATGAAACATTTACAATACATCAAATTGGATACTCAAATAAAAGCTGTGAAGGTGAGGTTGTCCATAAAATAGATTGTGACATTTATGACCAAGAGCTATATGGATCCATTTCCTTGCAACTCAAGTCTTAAGAGAAACACCCAGCCAACCCACCATTTATTGCTGCTACGGTCGTGAGAACTCAGACAATGAACACCCAAGACAGAACATAGTTATAAAAGACGAACAGGCGCGCTCTGCTGAGCTCTGATTATCACCTAGCAAAATTCCCTAATCTGCCAGTGCTGCGGACATACATTACCTAGCTGTCTTCTTAACTGCAAGGACACGATCTGGCGTACCGGAGACGATGGCTAATTGCTTCGACGTCCCGTCATGGTGATGATAATGTCACGAGTATAGCCCGAAACAAATTATCCTGGTCTGTTTGTTCCAGACTAAAGACTTCCTAGTAATACAAATGCGCCTCTAGGGAGACGAAGAAGGCCCGCCACACAATCACTGACGGTACAGTGATTGGTTTCAACAAGGGAAGTCACACAGTAACTCCAATACAGTCAACTTAAGCCAAAACTGTTCAAGACAGACAACATAGCCCGCTAGTACGCAGAATGCTCAATTGCCAACTGCACTCGGAAAGCTACGTTGAAGTCGAAACTTCAGCAACTTCGTCAAACAGGTACAATTAAATGAAAGTATATTAGACAGCCAACGGAAGCCATGCTGTCCAGAGCAGCGGGAGCTCAGTCTTGTAACCTACCCCGACCGAAAGGCAAGAGCCAACTCTCTCAAGAGCACCTGTACAATCCGAACAGAGAACGTTTACCATCCCCACGACAGTGGCCGTGGTTAAACGTTCCAATCAGCAACTCGAAAACCGGCGGAAAATTCCACTCTATTGCCGACGCACTACCACCAATGGAGATACTTGGTGCCAATTTGTGCGCCGATTTTGCTATGTCACGGAGCTATCCCCTGAGCAAGCCAATCACGGTTATTATTTTGCAGAAAACGCGGCAATTTGCCCTCCAAGACTGTCTGGGAACACAAGTCATTCCCACGTCTCGCTGGTAGCCCGCCAGAAAGTGTTTTCATTAAGTTTCTGCGAAGGAACGGAATCTCTAGCCCAGCCGCTCCCTCAGGCCCCTGTGGGCGTGTCGTCCCCGCTCTTATGACAATGTCGGCGTCTGGAAAGCATCCACTCGACTCCCTCACACCCGTCGGCTTAACCCTTTCAAGATCAGCAGAACCCGCCTGTCACCGGACCACCCGAGAGGCGAGAGACGCTGCATGGGAAGTCCGCGTGTGAAGGAATAGCAACTTTTCACCGCATGCAATTAGAGAGGAAAATCGAATTACTCAGACTAAGATAGAAATATGAGAGGGGGCCACTCTCAGGTAGATGGAGACCTATATAAAAGCCCCTCAGCAACCACTTGTTTTGCTGCTTTAATTAAATGAAAGTACGAGTACATGGTTCCAGGGACCGTTTCAGGTCTCAAATATCTATTATGTATGTGTGCATGCAGACTGAAGCGAGGAATGAAAATTTGTACGAACAGTGGGATTCAAACCGCGCTCACTAGGTAGATGCGCTAACTGCTATGCCACACTGACACTGTGGTTCTGTATAACTGCACAGACTACCCTAGCTCACCTCCCTCCTCAGTCTAAATCCCTTCAAGCCGCAGCCCACTTCGTATTCCCCTAAGCTCGAACAGCATTGCCGAGGCTCTCGAACTGTACTGGAATAGCCCCTCACCATCGAACAAACCTTAGGGTAGTCTGTGCGGTTGTGCACAGCCACTGTGCCATGGTGGCGTAGCGGTAAGCTCATCTGCCTAGTGAGCAGGATACCCGGTTTCGAATCCCAACCTCAGTTTGCGCTCTGCATACATACAACATTTTTTGCTGCTGTTGGTAGTGGCAGCACGTAGCGGCGGTAGCCAAAACGTTGATAAGGCTTCTTGCGTCACTTGTTTCAGCGGAGACGTAGTATAGGCTGTGGTCAAGACACCATCGATGTTATCAGCTGCGAGAAGACTGCGGTAATACGTAGATACATTTAGTATGTTATGCTTCTTTACGTTCCTCCCTTCTTCTTGAAGTTCTGCCCCTGAATTCTTAGTTATCACTGGTTCCTGAGAGCGCTGGGAGCAAAGCTGTGGCCGGCCGGAGTGGCCGTGCGGTTCTAGGCGCTACAGTCTGGAACCGAGCGACCGCTACGGTCGCGGGATCGAATCCTGCCTCGGGCATGGATGTGTGTGATGTCCTTAGGTTGGTTAGGTTTAAGTAGTTCTAAGTTCTAGGCGGCTGATGACCTCAGAAGTTAAGTCGCATAGTGCTCAGAGCCATTTGAACCATTTTGAACAAAGCTGTTACACATGCACACTCGGGCTCCCAATATTCTGGTCTGCAGATTTCCGCAATTCTTAAACCTATTCAACCTATTTTCTTTAGCTGAGGAGGTCACTGCTTGACACTGCTTCGTGCAGCAATGACGTTCTTTGAATGTCTGCAGGAGCGGAAGTAAAGGATCTTGGAGTTAAGGTTAAGTGGATTTGGACTTGCAGTGTTTCATCTACAACCACCACTAAAAACTCGGTGTCCAATATTTCTCCAACAATTCCACTAGAACCATGAGAATGTATCAAAGTTAACTATGGAAGAACGTTAAACACACCGCTCTACAAAACTTAAGGACAAGACTGATGACGTACCATTACATATTTATGCGTGGGGGGAAACGTGGATGGTAAGCCTGGCGAGACGAAACGCAACGTAACGCTTGTCGGTAAAAGAGACCAACACCAAGCACTGGCCGTGGCTGAGTCAACTACAGCAGCAGATGGCTCCTACATTGTTAACAGGCCAGAAGGGAGCTACGTCAAACAGTGGGTGCCACTGCACCCACATCTGACAAGACTGCGCCGTTCGCGATGGCGCCGAGACCATAGGGCTGGACCAACAAAGAGAGGGTTCAGATTCGGTCGGAGCTGTGATTCTGGATGATGCTCATATTGCCAGCGGTAGACCCACATAATGCGCCCAGGAATATTGTTTAGGATGATTGCTCTGGTAGTCCACGCATTGTGGCGTGGGGGGGGGGGGGGGGGGGGGGTACACTGTTGTACGGGTGTACTGTTCTCCAAAGCTTTGAACACGGTACACTCAACGATCAATGTAGTAGTGACGCTGCACACCTGCTCCATGTTCGTCATTTCAGGGGTGTAGGTTTGTGGACGAATGCCCGACTACCTGGGACAGCAAAGTTGGAGGAGCTGATCGAACGAGTGGATTCGGCGAATGGACTTTCCTGCCCCTGCCTCCACTGCCTCCCCCCCCCCCCCCGCCCCGCCACCCATTTAAAGTTCATCGAGCACCAGTAAGCTGCGTTGGACAGACGTACTGCAGAACGGCCACGAGCAACCATCCAGCAGCTGTCAACCGCTCACGTGAACAAATGGAACGCCCAATCACAATAACTGTTTACCAGCCTTGTAGTGAGCGTGGGACCATGCTGCATGGTATTCTTTGCTGTCCGTGGTGATCGCACAGCCTATTAAGAACAATGTCCCGCTATTTTTAATGTCCAGGGGATCTTAATAAATAACCATTACTTCAGAGTAATTATTGATATCTTATGACAGTGTCACTCCCGTTCGCCTCGTTGTGTATTTCTTTCAGTTACTTTCTAATCTGTACTGTAGCCGTTCTTCCTATTTATGGTCCACGTTTCATCGAGGATGTCACTTGGCCGTGACACTTCATGCCCCTGCGTCTTGGCATCCCGACGACCAAAGTTCAAAATGAACTGGAATCAGCATAGATATGCAACTCAGAGTTACTTTTGTCTTTAAGTTCTGAACACCAGAGTAATGCAGAAGAAGGACCTACACGTTAAATTGCATACATGGCACAACATAGCAGGAAATAAAATTGTTGTACTTTAACCAGTTGCAAGCTACATGCTATTTCTTCCTGGGCAAATATTGCTTCGTTAGGGCTCTTACACTGAATTAAATTAAGTAATTAAAAAATCTCGTAACTCAATAATCATTTACAATAAATATGAAAAAAACCAATGAAGACAATTGCTCGAGTTCCTACCACTTGAAGCTAGGAAAGGTGGCACGTCGCTTTTACCACTTAGTACGAGATGTCTCTCATCAGTACTCGTTAACTTCAACTGCAAAGGCTATGCAATAACGACTGACGAGACAATAATTGTCATCTAGATTTCGTCTCATCCTTAAAAGTTCAGATTGGACTTAAGTACTCTACTGCAAGGGTCTTCAGTAACGTCCCATCTAACGCAAAGAAAAAAACTTGCGATCCCTAACGCTGTGGAGATAGATATGTAATAAATCTGAAACCAAAGCCGTTTTGATGTAAATAAACTTTTTATAAATTATACTTGTTGTTGGTTG
Source organism: Schistocerca piceifrons (assembly GCF_021461385.2). Taxonomy (NCBI): domain Eukaryota; kingdom Metazoa; phylum Arthropoda; class Insecta; order Orthoptera; family Acrididae; genus Schistocerca; species Schistocerca piceifrons. Next base: position 84,572,616 of record NC_060145.1, on the reverse strand, counting down.
CTGTTTAAATAATAACCCTTACATCCAACCAATTTAAATTTAAATTAAAAACAAAGAAAATCTTTCGATCGATTGTACAGACAAACAAATATATACTTTGCACTCCTTAAATAATTTAGGTGATTCTAACGCTTTTTGTTATGTTAAGTTCAGAAATAGTAATGATTTCTATCACATACTATTTTTTTCACAAAAGTGATGATAAAACCAGAAAATGTATATAAAACACATACAGTTAAAAAAAAATTTATTTAAGAAACATGATGAAATTGGGCATCCCTAACTAACACTCGCTGTGCAGCATTCAGCACTAGCGACCGATCATGCTGACGTCCCCTCGGCCCCTATTCCATTTGTTTAATGTTTCGATAGAACCCCTGTTCCTTACTCAAGGCGTATAGATTTCCTAGAAAATAGCCGACGAAGCAGTGCAGAAAGTGCTGCATCAAGCTCAATGAGGCCTCCAATACTTTTAAGTTCTCCAGCATGTTTCTCACAAATTTTCGTAATCAGAGTCTTTGCAGCTGCAAGATGATATTTAAATTTCATTCACTTTCTCTTCAAATGTTTCGTGTGTGATTAGTTTCCAAAACGTTGGGACTGACGAAAACCTTAGATTGTGTGAGAGCCACGGTAGCTTACTTGTCACATACTTAAAAGTGTCACCATCTTTTGGTAGGGCTTTAAAATAGTAATTTCATATTGCCGAGTTTTATGTGAAGTGGACGCATTTGTTGTTTGGGTCCACCTTTGACTCTACCAATACGTTTTCCCCTCCAACTTCTGGTGTCCTACTTGGCCAGCTTTTTGGAGACCAGTTCTTGTCTTTTGCACGACTGTCCCAACTGCACAATAAGCATGGGTCCTCCCTCACGACTTGATCACACGTGATATGGCGACCATGACTTGTACTGGTGCCCAACCTTCGCGCCAAAGTACGCAAAATACACTCCTTTCACTTAGTCTGGTAGTGTCTGCTGCTGCTTTTTCACTACCAGATTGTCACCGATGCATCAGAAGTGGTCGGGAGAATTAATACAGCCCCTCGCAAAAAAAACGCACTATTCGATTTATCTCCCGTTGTGTGAAAAATGATATTTAAAACAAACACACATGTCTCAGCATCATATCACCGATTTATATAGGTAGCTGTATTATAGACAATAAAATTAAACATACTTTTGTAGCAGTTTACACTGCAAACCTTCACAAAGCAATACCGGCGTTATTAGAACGGTTACCTGAGTGCGTTTTGCACGCGTCACAGAAATTTTAAATTTGTTTCAAAATTGCATATGATTGAACATTCTATGCACTTTACTTGAAATCAGCGTCCAAAACTTAACTAGAAAAAACCTCAATCCTTAACACAAACATTCATTGTCAACCATTGCTATCTGATAATCTAGATTCAATGATTTCAGTATGGCAAGTCGCTATTTTCATTGTGAAGCTGCATGTCTAAAAGTTCTGTTTGGTAAACAAATCTCTGTCGTTATATATGTAACTACTATATTTGCTAAATATCAGTGTATCCACACTAACATCGAATCATTAGTAAGAGATTAAAAGCAAGTACTCAGTGTAACTGGGGAACTAGGGCCTTTCTTCCTTTCTTTGTACAGCAGCGACTTTTGAGATAATTTATTAGGTTAAATGTAACTGGCATAAAAGTACTGCAATTAGTATAGCCACAGTTTATGGGTGATAGTTGCATACATTCAAGTTCCTCAGAGTCTCTTTCTTCGGTCAATATTTGCTTCCCTGAAAGTGGCCCTGTTAGGTGGGATATGTGGAACACAACGAATTAATTACTATAATGACATATCTGCATAAGCGAATCAGTCAGTGTAAGCTTAATAAGTATCATTTGTTCATTTTAACGCATATACTGGTTTCATTGTTAGAGCAGATACACCAAATAGGTGCTTATAATGAATAATCTTTATTTACGACAGAGTGTTTCGGCTTTACCGACATTTTCAAGTACAATTTTCGTGAGAGCCGGTATGGATACCAATGTCATTCATATTAAAGTACCTGTCTTGTACTCACGTCTAGACTGATGTGACGTCTATACTGCATCATTTGTGGACTGTTTTGTAACTGTCACTGCTTTAATAAGATCGCAAATGATGTCAAGATGTTGAAACTAAAACGTTAATTACGACGTGACAGCAGTCTGACACTTCCACTCTTACGACGCTTTATGTCTACAAAGTGCGTGCAGATGAAAGCGGTATTACTTTATTAACTAAAATTTGTTACGATCATCTTTGTTTGTTGCATATGATACTTCCGATTGATCCATTCTATATGTTCGTTTAGTATTTTTTGTGGGCATTTTCTCATGTACATATAAATTTCTTATTGCTCAAGAATGTTCATTGCAAAACCTTTATGTATTCTGCGCAATGAACATTCTTGAGGAATTAGAAATCTATATGTACACGAGAAAATACCCTCAAAAACTACTAAACGAACGTACAGAGTTTAGACAAAAGTACTATCTTAACAACTTTATTGAACTTTTAGAATGCGCAAATGGATAAATCGGAAGTACCATATGCAACTGCCAAAGATGTTCGTAACAAATTTTAGTTAATAAAATAATATGGCTTTCGTCTGCGCAGTCTTTGTAAACATATAGCGTCGTAAGAATGGAAGTGTCAAACTGCTGTCACGTCGTAATTAAGATTTCATTTTCAACATCTCGACATTATTTGCGATCTTATTAAAGCAGTGACAGTTACAAAACAGTCCACTAATGATGCAATATAGACGTCACATCAATTTAGACGTGAGTACAAGACAGATACTTTAATATGAATGATACTGGCATGCGCCGGCCGGAGTGGCTGAGCGAATCTAGGCGCTACATCTAGAACCGCGCGACCGCTACGGTCGCAGGTTCGAATCCTGCCTAGGGCATGGATGTGTGTGATGTCGTTAGATTAGTTAGGTTTAGGTAGTTCTAAGTTCTAGGAGACTGATAACCTCAGAAGTTCAGTCCCATAGTGCTCAGAGCTATTTGAACCATTTGATATTAGCATGGATACCTCCGAAAATTGTAATTGCAGGTACTTGAGAATGGGAATAAAGCCGAAACAGATGTTTGGTGTATTTACCCTAATAATCAAGTCGTTATCAGACATACATTACGCAGCTGGCCCTAAAGAAGAAGGAAAAAAAGCAATTATTTCATTGCCATTGCAGGACACTGCGGATTGGCTACAATATATGCACATTTCATTTGCTAATCTTTCTGTGAACCTAACACTGGTTGTCCATGTGCCGGACTTCTGAAGGCAGCTAAAGCCATTGAATATCCGTAATTGCCGACACGCGGGGAGGAAACAGTTCTAAGCGGCGTGTACGTCGTTCATTGAAAAGTAATTACTCCCGCAGCAGGAGCAGTTCGGCGAAAGCGTGAAAGCGCACAGCATCTGCTCTCACCCGCAGGGGCGGACGCGTGGGTTATTAAGGCGCGTTCTGTGCTGGACGCAGCGCCAAAAGGGATTATACAGTGGCGCACCGGCTGGACCACGCACCCCCCCGCCCCTCCCCCAAGCGTCTGTGGCTAGCCAGATCCGCTTACGGCTCATACCGGCATTTAGCCTGCCCACCCCTAATTTTTCCGACAAGTACTGCGGGACGGGATTTTGCTGTCCGTTTCAGAAGAGATTACGCGTTATGGACGCGTTTGTCCGTAATCTACGTCCGCCGTTCGCTTCTGTCGCATGCCGATTCCAGTTCTGTTTCCCGGTAGCGATTACGCAACTTCCACTTATTTGCTCTGCAATAGACCGCAGGCTTTTGAACTGCGCTACGACTGTGACTCTACTGTGACACGAACCGTGCATTGAACGTTTGCTTTCGTCAGCATTATCTACCATTTGCAAACTGTATTGACACAGGGAGCGTTGTAGTGTCTCACCTACGTTTACTAACTGTATCTGGGTGATACAGTACGAGAATGGAAAACTCAGTTTCGGACAATATTTCGGACAATTACACAGACTATTTTAGCATCTCCATTACAGCATATAAGGTCAAATATTGATCAGAAAAAGTATTTCTTGTAATTGAATGTACTTGTTGGCTACAAAACGTACGAAATAGAGGAGGATGTACGAAAGTATAAAAAAAAAACAGAAACACAGCACATTACATATGGATCTACATACATACTCTGCAAGCTAACGACAGTGCGTGGCGGCGGGTACCCTGCACCACTACATTACCTTTCCTGTTCCTCTCGCAAATAGATCGAGGCAAAAACGACTCTAATCTCTCGTGTCTAGTCTTCGCGGTCCGTGCGTGAAATGTATGTTGGAGCCAGTAGAATCGTTCTCCAGTCAGCTTCGAATACTGGTTCTTTAAATTTTCTCAAACCATTGTTTTTCGAATTTATTTAACTTCATAGCCGAACCATAGTCACAGTAAACTACAAAAATGATCTAATGTATTTACAGCTTTACAGCTTCTGTATATTATACCATTTATTGTCATCTACATTTTCTTTGTGCAAATGCTCTAATGTATAACCCAGACCTACGGCTACGTTTCCTAATCCAGACCTTCCATCATCATCAGGTCACAATTAGTGATACACAAACTTTGTTGTTTCTTCACCGTTTGTTATACCATATTTTGTCATATATATATATATATATATATATATATATATATATATATATATATATATATTTCTTTGTATGAATGATCTATGAATGAACTGTTGTACGTTTGGTTTCATTCTCTGAGCATTACATACACAAAATATTTGTTTTTAAAATTTAGTTGATGACTTTCTAACATTCTGCGTGGTGTCTGTTTGTTCCATATCGTGTCTCCCTACCACTTTCGCGCAACGACGCTCTGAGCGTATTTTTTAGGCAATTGACTAGTTTGAACCTGGGACCTGTTGCTGGTGAGGAGACGCCAGACCACACATGACATGTAGAATTCAGAAGAGTTCCGTGAGACTAGCGATGATATAACCAAATACTTAATGATTTCAGCGTCAGCTCCACTGCACTCCCTGTAAAAGAATCTTAATACTAACTAAATTTAGTGGAAGGGGTTCAAGGCTTTCCTATTTTTAGTTAGCTGGTAAAATAACGTCAAAAAAGCAGTTAAGTTTACCATTGGAAATTTTATTCTACTCACAAAACATTGTTTATAAATTGCACAATTGATAAAAGGAAATGTTTTAATACAGGATGGTAAAAACCAACTGCATTCAACAAAAATGTGAACGAATATTCCCTGAATGGGTTTCCAAGTTCTACAATGGATCGAAGGATGACCTATGCCATATCACATCTATAATCTAGGTTTAAATTAAGTTTCACAAGAGAGAAAACTATCAAAATGGTCTACAGTGACCCTCAATTATCTTTAATTACTTATCTAACTTGTCGTAAATTACAGTGGCTGATGTGGCTTCTCAATAACTATATAACAGAAAGATCATCGCGTTTCAGATTTTTACTTCAAGTGGCAAATGTGAACACCATGAGCTTTAATTGACGATCGACACTAGTATTACGCAAAAAGGGGATGTAATAGATGAGACTTCTGCAGTTCTGAGTGAAGCCTTATGCGCTCAAAAATGCGGCATCGCGTGCGTTCATTACCTTGTCGGTGTTCGTCCGAGGGCTGCGGGCAGCACAGCTCCGCTCACCTCACCGTCTCGGAAGCAACTCTCCCCTAACTTCTCGTTACTACAATTTACCGAAGTTGGTTTAAAAAAAAAATCTTACTTTGGTTAATTTAATGTCACGATTTATGCGGAGCTTTGTGACATACTACTGGATTTGCTTATCATGTCAGGGTTTTCATGGAAGGTGTTGGATTTGCCTGACACCTTACAACTTTTATAGTCGTGTAGCCTACATTACGGCGTTATTACCTGGTTTGTGGACTACCATTGTTGTTGCTCTAATCTTTGGAGAGTATCTACATCGACATCCATACTCCGCAAGCCACCTGACGGTGTATGGCGGAGGGTACCTTGAGTACCTCCATCGGTTTTCCCTTCTATTCCGGTCTCGTATTGTTCGTCGAAAGAAAGTTTGTCGGTGTGCCTCTCTGTGGCTCTAATCTCTCTGATTTTATCCTCATGGTCTCTTCGCGAGATATACGTAGGGGGGAGCAATATACTGCTTGACTCCTCGGTCAAGGTATGTTCTCGAAACTTCAACAAAAGCCCGTACCGAGCAACTGAGCGTCCCTCTTGTAGAGTCTTCCACTGGAGTTTATCTACCATCTCCGTAACGCTTTCGCGATTACTAAATGATCCTGTAACGAAGCGCGCTGCTCTCCGTTGGATCTTCTCTATCTCTTCTATCAACCCTATCTGGTACGGATCCCACACCGGTGAGCAGTATTCAAGCAGTGGGCAAACAAGTGTACTGTAACCTACCTCCTTTGTTTTCGGACTGCATTTCCTTAGGATTCTTCCAATGAATCTAAGTCTGGCATCTGATTTACCGACGATTAATTTTGTATGGTAATTCCATTTTAAATCACTCCTAATGCCTACTCCCAGATAATTTATGCAATTAACTGCTTCCATTTGCAGACCTGCGATATTGTATCTAAATGATAGAGGATCTTTCTTCCTATGTATTCGCAGCACGTTATGCATGTCTACATTGAGATTCAATTGCCATTTCCTGCACCATGCGTCAATTCGTTGCAGATCCTTCTGCATTTCAGTACAATTTTCCATTGTTACAACCTCTCGATATACCACAGCAACACCCGCAAAAAGCCTCAGTGAACTTCCGATGTTATCACGAGGTCATTTATATATATTGTGTATTGTTCATATCATTCCCAGCTACTAAGTGTTACCCGTACCCAGCCTCTTTTAAGTGATGTGTATGCTGTAATCGATTGTGCATATGCAATATCGAGCGAGAGCCTCGTTAATTACATACCCTTGCTATACTATACATGGTAGTCCATTGATCGTGACCGGTCGAAATATCTCAGGAAATAAGCGTCAAACGAAAAACCTACAAAGAACGAAACTTGTCTAGCTTGAAAGGGGAAACCAGATGGCGCTATGGTTGGCCCGCTAGATGGCGCTGCCATAGGTTAAACGAATATTAATTGCGTTTTCTTAAATAGCAACCACCTTTTTTTATTACATATTCGTGTAATACGTAAAGAAATATGAATGTTTTAGTTGGACCACTTTTTTTGCTTTGTGGTAGATGGCGCTGTAATAGTCACAAACATATGGCTCACAATTTTAGACGAACAGTTGGTAACAGGTAGGTTTTTTAAATTAAAATACAGAACGTTGGTACGTTTGAACATTATATTTCGGTTTCTGAGAACGCATTACCTGTACATACCACAGTAATGCAATAAATGCTTAAAATAATGGCCGTCAACATTTTATTTCGGTTTCTGAGAACGCATGCTGTTATAGCGTGATTACCTGTAAATACCACATTAATGCAATAAATGCTCAAAATGATGTCCGACAACCTCAATGCATTTGGCAATACGTGTAACGACATTCCTCTCAACAGCGAGTAGTTCGCCTTCCGTGATGTTCACACATGCACCGACAATGCGCTGACGCATGTTGTCAGGCGTTGCCGGGGGATCACGATAGCAAATATCCTTCAACTTTCCCCACAGAAAGAAATCCGGGGACGTCAGATCCGGTGAACGTGCGGACCACGGTATGGTGCTTCGACGACCAATCCACGTCTCATGAAATATGCTATTCAATACCGCTTCAACCGCATGCGAGCTATGTGCCGGACATCCATCATGTTGGAAGCACTTCGCCATTCTTTCATGCAGTGAAACATCTTGTACTAACATCAGTAGAACATTACGTAGGAAATCAGCATACATTGCCCATTTAGATTGCCATCGATGAAATGGGAGCCAATTATCCTTCCTCCCATACTGACGCACCATTCATTACCCCGCCAAGGTTGCTGATGTTCCACTTGCCGCAGCCATCGTGGATTTTCCGTTGCCCAGTGGTGCATCGCTTCGTCGCTAAATAGAACGCGTGCAAAAAATCTGTCATCGTCCCATAATATCTCTTTTGCCCAGTGGCAGAACTGTACACGACGTTCAAAGTCGTCGCCATGCAATTCCTGATGCATAGAAATATGGTACGGGTGCAATCGATGTTGATGTAGCATTCTCAACACCGACGTTTTTGAGATTCCCGATTCTCGCGCAATTTGTCTGCTGCTGACGTGGGGATTAGCCGCGACAGCAGCGAAAACACCCACTGGGGCATCATCATTTGTTGCAGGTCGTGTTTGACGTTTCACATGTGGGTGAACACTTCCTGTTTACTTAAATAACGTAACTATCCGGTGAACGGTCCGGACACTTGGATGATGTCGTCCAGGATACCGAGCAGCATACATAGCACACGCTCATTGGGCATTTTGATCACAACAGCCATTCATCAACACGATATCGACCTTTTCTGTCATCGGTAAGCGGTCCATTTTAACACGGGTAACGTACCACGAAGCAAATACCGTCCACACTGGCGGAACGTTACGTGAAACTACTGAGTGCTGTGTCCATCGCGTTCATCAATTGTGTGTTAATCTCGGCTATATTTGTGCCATTCAAGCAAACAGTTGTTTCTTGAACACAGTGCAATTGAGTGCTGTGTTCAAGATTAAAAGATATGTATTCTCAACTTTAAGACGCTTAGATGATACTATAATAACGATTGGCGTTATTTTATTCATATTTTACGGTTCGATTATCAGTGATCTTCATTTTATTTTGCGGAAATGGAGATTTTTGTCTCATGTGGTGTCTGTACAATATGTACAACTAATAATATACAGTCTTCATGCACGGATGGTGTTACTTCGCCCGCATCTCGTGGTCGTGCGGTAGCGTTGTCGCTTCCCACGCCCGGGTTCCCGGGTTCGATTCCCGGCGGGGTCAGGGATTTTCTCTGCCTCGTGATGGCTGGGTGTTGTGTGATGTCCTTAGGTTAGTTAGGTTTAAGTAGTTCTAAGTTCTAGGGGACTGATGACCATAGATGTTAAGTCCCATAGTGCTCAGAGCCATTTGAACCATTTTTTTTTTTTTTTTTTTTTGTTACTTCATTAACTTCACCAAAGTACAGTTTTGTGCTTTACGTAAGGAATTTTTCTTATCTCAAGAAGAACCTGTCGTGTCATCAGGCAAGCCTAAGTGGCAGTGCGGTTAAAGGCGCTGCAGTCTGGAACCGCAAGACCGCTACGGTCGCAGGTTCGAATCCTGCCTCGGGCATGGATGTTTGTGATGTCCTTAGGTTAGTTAGGTTTAACTAGTTCTAAGTTCTAGGGGACTAATGACCTCAGCAGTTGAGTCCCATAGTGATCAGAGCCATTTTGTCGTGTCATCAGGAAATTTTACTATTTTTTAAGAACTGACGACTGTTAATTTTTTGCAGGTGCGCTCCAATACTTCAGGTAAAGGTTTCATTTCATACTTGGGCTATTTTTGTTTCAGAATGACAGCAGAATTGCTAGGATTAATAAGGCTAAATTTTTACCTGTGAGATTCGTTATGCAAGTACTTGGACAACACCGATCCTAATCCAACATATAAGACGTTAAGGTTTTAATGTTTTGTGTAGATAAAGGCTTAACCTAGATCAGTTGCACTGAAGTTGCTTCTTTGCCATTACTATATGACGAGTTTTAATGTAACGTAACAAATTCCCAGTATTGGGTCTTATGACAAAGGTGTTGTGGTTAGATGTTACTTATATTTCAGGTTTTCGTAATTAATAGCAGAGTTATTTCATACTTGTTACATATGATAATGGTGAACGAACTTAACCGAAACTAGTCATGTAAACTTTTTGTAATTAACTGTGACTATGGCTCGACTACTACACTGTCAAATAAATATGGAAGAACTTACGCTTACAGTCATGTCTAATTACAAATTTCCCAATACTATTGCTCGGAAAGAAGGTTGCCTTCCTTCCAGCGATTCCCATTTGAATAGGCAAAGCATTTCCATGGATTCCCATTTCAGTTCCAAAGCAACTCCGTAACGTTTGCATCCTGTTCGAACCAACTGATAACCAGCATCCCGCCTTTGAACTGCTTCGACGTCTTCCTTTAATCCGACGTGGTGTGGATACAAACACTAGAGCGATACTTCAGAATAGGTCGCACTAGCGTCATACATGAGGTGTACTTTACAGGTGACTCACCTGTTCCCAAAATTCTCCCAATAAACCGAAATCGATCATTCGTCTTCCTTACCACAATCCTCACATGCTCATACCACATCGCTCCTCAACGTTACGCCCAGATATTTAAACGCCGAGGCTGTGTCAAGTTGGACACAACTAATGCTGCGGCTGAGCATTCGGGTTTGTTTTTCCTACTCATCTGAGTTAACTTACAATGATCTACATTTAGATCTAATTGCCATCCATTACACCAAGCAGAAATTCTATTTAAGTCATCTTGTATCCTTCTACAGTCACTGAATTTCTGCACCCTCCCATACATCACAGCATCATCAGGAGATAACGGCAGTGTAGAGAAAATAATAGTCACGAAATGGACAAATACGGGTCATGTATAGTTAACAAGGAAATTTATGACATTGTTGTTACCAAATATTGCCAGGTTCAGTAGCGATGATAGAGATGGACAACATTCGTGCACCTTTCTCCACGGTAGACCATAAAGGCCCAGTAATACTGATCTGGGGATTGTGTTGCCTAGGGGACATGTGACAATTCATCCTCGTGCTTAGAAAACCAGTCTTCTACGATGGGAGCTTCGTGAATAGGGCCGGTTGTCTTGGAACATAGCGTTGGACTGGGCAACAAAAACTGCACCAGGGGATGAACCTGATCGGAGGAAGTGGTCACATAATCCTTGGCAGTAATGCAACCTCCCGCAGTAACCACAGTAACGAATACCACGATATGGCTCCCCAAAATATCACCGAAACCCCGACGTTTTTCACTCTTGGAACGTAATCTTGGCCTGAGGTTGCAACCACTGTGAAATAAAACATCCGACCAAATGACCTTCTTCCATTACTCTATAGTCTATGTTTTTAGAATTCAGCATCTCGTTTTCCTGTTAAGGGCATCACTGATGAGTGGTTTTGGAATTGCAGTTCACAAAAAAGGCCCAGCTTATACAACTCCTTTTGTGTTGTCTTGATGCTGACAGGGTTCGCGATTGCGGCATTCAGTCCTGCAGTGACTTTTGCAGCTGCTGTCGTATTATTTTTCGTCACAATCCATTTCAATGACTGTCTATCACAATCACTCGATACACGCTGTCATCCGCTTTGTGACTTTGCGTATGATTTTTTACCGCTTTCCCTGCTTGCAGTATAAATCCTCGATATGGTACCAGTTCAAACACAGAACACTTACGATGTCTTCGTTACGAAAGCACACCACAGGCGAACCAACAATTTAACCAAGTTTGAATACACTTATCTATGGCATAATGCACAATGCACTCAAAAGTACGCAGAACATTGTTTTGTCCACGACTGACGCTTGCAAGATACTGAATACATTTCGCAGGTGCAGTTCGTGGTCATTTATTTTTGAGTAAGCAGTCTTCTGACTGATTTGTTGCGGCAGGCCATGAATTCCTCCCCTGTGCCAACCTCTTCACCTCAGAGTAGCACTCACAACCTACGTCCTCAATTATCTGCTGGATGTATTCCAATCTCTGTCTTCCTCTACAATTTTTGGCCTCTGCAGCTCCCTCTACTACCACGGAAGTCAGTCCCTGATGTCTTACTAGTTATCATATCATGCTGTCCCTTCTCCTTGTCAGCGTTTTCCATATATCCCTTTCCTCTCCGAATATGCACAGAACCTCCTCACCAGTCCGTCTAATTTTCAACATTCTTCCGTAACATCATTTCTCAAATTCTTCGATTCTTTTCTGTTTCGGTTTTCCCACAGCCAGTGTTTCACCACCATACAATTCTGTGCTCCAAACGTATATTCTCAGAAATTTCTTTCTCAAATTAAGGCCTTTTTTGATACTACTAGACTTCTCTTGATCAGAAATGCCCTTCTTTCCAGTGCTAGTCTGCTTTTGATGTCCTCCTTGCTCCGTCCGTCATTGGTTATTTTGCTGTCTAGATAACAGAATTCCTTTTCTTCATTTACTTCGTGACCATCAATCCTGATAAGTTTCTCGTTATTCTCATTTCGGCTACTTCTCATTACTTTCGTAATTCTTCGATTTATTCTCAGTCCATATTCTGTACTCATTGGACTGTCCATTCTATTCAGCAGATCGTGTAATTCTTCTTCACTTTCACTCAGGATAGCAATGTCATCAGCGAATCGTGTCACTGATATTCTTTCACCTTGAATTTTAATTCCACTCATGAAATTTCTGTTATTTCCACCATTCCTTCTTCGTTTTACAGACTGAACAGTAGGGGCGAAAGGCTACCTCCCTGTCTTAAACCCTTTTTAATCCGAGCATTTCGTTCTTGGTCGTCCACTCTTATTATTCCCTTTGGCTCCTGTACATATTGTATATTACCCATCTTTCCCTACACGTTACCCCTCTTTTTTCTCAGAATTACGAAGATCTTGTCTGTATTACATTGTCCAACGACACATCCTAAGTTTTCTTTTCCATTCTCCCGTATATTGTCCTTGTCAGAAACTTGGATGCATGAGCTGTTAAGCTGATTGAACTATAATTCTCGCTTTTGCAGTCTTTTGTGGTTGATATTTTTCCGAAAGTCAGATGGTATCTGCCAGACTCATACATTCTACACACCAACGTGAATAGTCGTTTTGTTGCCACGTCCTCTAACTAATTTATAAATTCTGGTGGAATATAATCGATCCCTTCTGCGTTATTTGATCTGAAGTCCTCCAACGCTCTCTTAAATGCTGATTCTAATACTGAATCCCCTATATCTTCCAAATCGACTCCTGTTCCTTCTTCTATCACATCAGACATCTCTTCCCCCTCATAGAGGCCTTCAATGCACTGTTTCCACCTATCCGCTCTCTCCTCTGCATTAAACAATGGAATTTCGGTTGCACTCATAATGTTATCACCCTTGCTTTTTATTTGAACAAAGGTTGTTTTGACTTTGCCATATGCTGAGTCACTCCTTCCGAATATCATTCGCCGGCCGGTGTGGCCGAGAGGTTCTGGGCGCTTCTGTCCGGAATCACGCTGCTGCTATGGTCGCAGGTTCGAACCCTGTCTCGGGCATGGATGTGTGTGATGTCCTTAGGTTAGTTAGGTTTAAGTAGTTCTAATCTAGGGGACTGATGACCTCAGATGTTAAGTACCATAGTGCTTAGAGCCATCTGAACCATTTTTTCGATTGTCATATCTTTTTCGATTTCCTCACTTTTTCCACGCAGCCATTTCGTCTTAGCTTCCCTGCACCTCCTATTTGTTTCATTCCTCACCGACCTGTATTTCTATATTCCTGAATCTCCCTGAACACTTTTGTACTTCCTTCTTTCATTGATCAGCTCAAGTATTTCTTCTGTTACCCATGGTTTCTTCGTAGTTGCGATCTTCGTACCTATGGTTTTCTTTCCAACTTCTGTAGCTTCCGTTTTTAGAGATATTCATTCCTTTTCAACTGTACTGCCAACTGATCTAGTCCTTATTGCTGCATCTATAGCCTTGGAGAACTTCAAACATATCTCGTCATCCTTCTTACTTCCGTATCCCACTTCTTTGCGTATTGATAGTTCCTGACTAGTCTCTTGAAGTTCAGCCTACTCTTCACCACTGTAACTGCACACGTAAACAAACCTAATTGAATATTTTAAGGTCATGACTATACCTAGTTAATGCATGGGGAGGTGTCATGAGCATAAGCGATGGAGTACAATTCAAGCAACAGAAATGCTCTTTCTTAGATAGTAAATACAATTCAATAGATTAGACAAAATTACTGGCGAAAATTTTAGGAATGAATGGAATATCTATATATTAAAAGAACATCCATGACAAGTAAAAAAATATGAATGTATCAACAGAATGAAGTGTCATAATTACCTCTCGAAAGCACAATGTGTGAAACTGAAAGCGGTATAAGACGTAGAAAATAATGTATCCAAATGCTTGAGGTGTATACCGTGACGGAGTACTGGATAAAATGTTTTCGGTTAACCTAGTCACGTAATATAGAGACAAAAATCCGCTAACATTCTTACCTGACATGGATTATAGTCTATAATATCGCCGTTTTGTGAAGAGCCATTACGGAGAACCACGAAGCTAGAATACACCGTGCCTACGAGCTGTGTGCGAAGTTGTGGAACACCTGGAACATACCATCATCAGCGAAGTAAATTACGAGCGCCAGTTCAATAGCGTGTTGGTCAACCTCTGGCACACAGTGCAGAAATGATGCTGTGCGGAAAGAATTCGACGAATGTTTGATACAGGTAACACATGTTTACGCACAAGTCACGCGTTCCTCTTCCGGACCGGTGGTTTGCGGGCCTGCAGTCGGTGCACTCTACCGTTCCAAATGCCATTCATCGAGTTCAGTTGAGACGAATTTGTCGGTCAAGAAATTAACGTGATTTTACTATCATGCTAACGCAATTCTGACCTTGTGGCACTGATTGTAATCCTGCTGGGGAGATGCCGTCACCGTCAAGCATATTTATTTATTTATTTATTTATTTTATTTATTGATTTATTTAACCTGGCAAGATTAGGGCCATCAGGCCCTCTCTTACATCTAACCAGGCATTCTACTTATTTTACATTCATACGTTTTAGTAGGCATGTTAAACTGCATCTAGTACAAAAAGTGAAATAAACAATTAGAAAGGTACACCTGGAAAAATACATACGTATAGAGTTTATATTCGTAGATCATAAGTACTGTTATAATTAGACATTATTGAAGAGACAAATTTTAGATAGGAGTGCTGGCAGCAGGGAGTGTGAGGGAGACTCATGGTGAAGGGAGGAGAAGAATAGATATGATGAAACATGATTAAGGAAATATAAAGGAAAAGAAGATTGCCTGGATAATAGAGATAGATGAAGGGGAAGGCATCTCAGGAGCAAGATAGGAGACGCTAGCTTTGCTATTTGACAGAGGATTGGCCTGGTACATTAATTATGTGCACGTGGTCGTTTCAAACGAAGAATAACGGCAACTTCCTGGGTTAACCGAAATTTGTAGTACCGCCTACTCCTGAGTACGTTTATTTCGTTCACGGCTACCAAGAATGACATTCATATTTCTCAAACACACCAAAACAACCATGTACGAGCAGCGCCTATTAGACAGAGGGGGTCCGACAGCCGATCAAGTCATTCCACCAGGAACGAGGTACACGGCTCGTGTAGTAGTTCAGCCATGCCTAGACGGTCAATACCGCTTCTCGATCGCGTTTGTTTTGTAACATTGTGCGAGGAAGGTCTCTCAACCAGGGAAGTGTCCAGGCGTCTCAGAGTGATCCAAAGCGATGTTTCCGGAATGAGATTTTCACTCTGCAGCGGAGTGTGAGCTGGTATGAAACTTCCTGGCAGTTTAAAACTGTGTGCCGAAACGAGACTCAGTTGGTAGTGCACTTGCCCGATAAAGGCAAAGGTCCTGAGTTCGAGTTTCGGTCCGGCACACAGTTTTAAACTGCCAGGAAGTTTCAAAACGATGTTGTTCGGACGTGGAGGAGATACAGAGAGACAGGAATTGCCGATGACATGCCTCGCTCAGGCCGCCCAAGAGCTACTGTTCTAGGCGCTACAGTCTGGAACCGCGCGACCGCTACGGTCGCAGGTTCGAATCCTGCCTCGGGCATGGATGTGTGTGATGTCCTTAGGTTAGTTAGGTTTAAGTAATTCTAGGTTCTAGGGGACTGATGACCTCAGATGTTAAGTCCCATAGTGCTCAGAGCCATTTGAACCATTTGACCACTACCTACGGATTATGGTTCGGAGGAAACCTGACAGCAACGCCACCATGTTGAATAATGCTTTTCGTGCAGTCACAGGACGTCATGTGACGGCCCAACTGTGCGCATTAGGCTGCAAGATGCTCAACTTCACTCTCGACGTCCATGGCGAGGTCCATATTGCAACCACGACACCTTGCAGCGCGGTACAGATGGGCCGAATGGACCGCTCAGGATTGCTATCACGTTCTCTTCACCGATGAATGTAGTATATGCCTTCAACCAGACAATCATCGGAGACGTGTTTGGAGGCAACACGGTCAGGCTGAACGCCTTAGACACACTGTCCAGAGAGTGCATCAAGGTGGAGATTCGCTGCTGTTTTGGGGTGGCATTATGTGGGGCTGACGTACGCCGCTGGTGGTCATGGAAGGCGCCGTAGCGGCTGTCCGATACGTGAATTCCATCCTCTTGCCGATAGTGCAACCATATCGGCGGCATCCTGGCAAGAAATTCGCCTTCATGGACGACAATTCGCGCCCCCATCGTGCTCATCTTGTGAATGACTTCCTTCAGGATAACGACATCCCTCGACTAGAGTGGCGAGGATGTTCTCCAGACACTCTATCGAACGTAGATTCAAAAGGGCTGTTTATGGATGACGTGACCCACCAACCACTCTGAGAGATCAACGCCGAATCGCACAACATGCAGTGTGTGGTTTTGATGAGGAATAAAAAAGGCGGAAATGTTGTTGACCTCTATTCCATTTTTCTGTACAGGTTCCGGAAATCTCGGAACCAAGGTGATGCAAAACTTTATTTTTTGTGTATGTACTTACGCTCTACATTAGTGTATTCCCGAAATCTTCTATCTTTTCAAATTGTCCATAACGTAATAATATATTGGCACATTTGTCTCCGATGATGATGTCCTACGAAAATTAGTTACCTTATGATTCCATTTTAAATAACTTATCAAAAATGTGACGTAATGAAGATATTTTCCGAAATATATTTGTTCACGAAATTTATTTAGTCACTAAATATTGGGTTGGTGCATGACTTCATAGCGTTCTACCATAACCTTAATAAATACATCAGATATTCGTAACAGAGAGTTTAGTTTTCCGTAATATATATTCCTTCACTATTTGCAACGGTCTGCCAACACTTGGGCAACTTTTCGATTCTGAGACTGGAACGCACTTCGTTTTGAGGCCAAGTACTCGTCGAGACATGTTCGGAGTGCATGTTCATCAGGAAAGGAAGTTCCTTCAAGGTTGTTCCATAGAGAGTGGGAAGCGTGAAAATCTGAGGGTGCAAGATCAGATGAATAAGGTGGGTGAGGAATTACATCCCACCCCAACCGTTTGATATATATATATTTTTTTCAGTGTAGCAGAATGCGGACAGGTGTTATTATGGAGTAGCTGCGCTTCACGCGTCGAGCATATGCGCAAAACTATAGGCCTATGTCTCTGACATCGATCTGTTGTAGAATTTTAGTACATGTTTTTTGCTCGCGTAACATGTCATTTCTGGAAACCCAGAATCTACACTGCAGGAATCTATATGGATTCCGGAAAAAGCGATCGTGTGAGACCCAACTCGCTTTATTTGTTCATGAAACATTAGATACAGGCTCCCAGGTAGATGCCATTTACCTTGACTTCCGGAAGGCGTTAGATACAGTTCCGCACTGTCGTCTGATAAACAAAGTAAGAGCCTACGGAATATCACACCAGCTGTGTGGCTGGATTGAAGAGTTTTTAGCAAACAGAACACAGCATGTTATTCTCAATGGAGAGACGTCTACAGACGTTAAAGTAACCTCTGGCGTGCCACAGCGGAGTGTTAAGGGACCATTGCTTTTCACAACATATATAAATGACCTAGTAGATAGTGTCGGAAGTTCCATGCGGCTTTTTACGGATGATGCTGTAGTATAAAGAGAAGTTACAGCATTAGAAAATTGTAGCAAAATGCAGGAAGATCTGCAGCGGATAGGTACTTGACGCAGGGAGTGGCAACTGACCCTTAACATAGGCAAATGTAACGTATTACGAATACATAGAAAGATGGATCCTTCATTGCATGATTATATGATAGCAGAACAAACACTGGTAGCAGTTACTTCTGTAAAATATCTGGGAGTATGCGTACGGAACGATTTGAAGTGGAATGATCGTATAAAATTAATTGTTGGTAAGGCGGGTACCAGGTTGAGATTCATTGGGAGAGTCGTTAGAAAATGTAGTGCATCAACAAACGAGGTCGCTTACAAAACACTCGTTCGACCTATACTTGAGTATTGCTCATCAGTGTGGGATCCGTACCAGGTCGGGTTGACAGAGGAGATAGAGAAGATCCAAAGAACAGTGGCGCGTTTCGTCACAGGGTTAATTGGTAAGCGTGATCGCGTTACGGAGATGTTTAGCAAACTCAAGTGGTAGAATCTGCAAGAGAGGCGCTCTGCATCGCGGTGTAGATTGCTCGCCAGGTTTCGAGAGGGTGCGTTTCTGGATGAGGTATCGAATATATTGCTTCCCCCTATTTAGACCTCCCGAGGAGATCACGATCGTAAAACCACAGAGATTCGAGCGCGCGCGGAGCCTTTCCAGCAGTCGTTCTTCCCGCGAACCATACGCGACTTGAACAGGAAAGGGAGGTAATGACAGTGGCACGTAAAGTGCCCTCCGCCACACACCGTTGGGTGGCTTGCGGAGTATAAATGTAGATATAGATCCTCGTCACCAATAACGATACGGGATAGGAATGGTTAGTGTTACGAACCAGCTGATGATGAGCAAGCAGGGACACATGTCGACCACCTGCAGATTTGTGTGATTTTGGCTTAGAGCTTAAGATACCCATACTCCAGATTTTCTGAACCTTCTCCATTACATGTAAAAGTGCACGATGGTGGAATGATCACAGCTCATTACATTTCCCAGTACACGAATATACTGATGGGGATCACTGTCGGTTAGTGCGTTTAGAAGGTCTTCTTCAAACCCAAGGACTTCTTGAACGTGGAGAGTCACTTATGTCAAAACCATCCTTCTTAAAAAGGCAAAAACCATCTTCTTGCAGTGCCCTGTCCAACCGCGTCATCGCCATACACGGAGGAAATGTTTCTGTCTGCCCCCGCTCCTGTCACTCGTCTACTGAATTAAAACAGAAGAATATGTCGGAAATGTTCTCATTTCTCCAGTTTGCGCTCCATTTTCTAGCGTCCACATCTCCACACATTATCAGCAAAGGACAAAATGACAATTTGCAAACTCACAGTGCAACAGTGAACTACAAATAAAAAAATGGCAATCGATGAATAAACGCATAGCAACCGGAACACCAACATGTAAAACACAAACGCGGTGAACTTATGCATCAACCTAATAGAAAATTACACTTATGTTTCATAACTTTATTTAGTCTTTAATAAGTACATTCACTTAGTAGGAAGTGGTTAATTTTTATTGTTTTACACATATTTCAAATTTTCAATAGCTGTATTTCACAACTATTTAAAACAATCTACGTTATTAATTTTATGCTTATTTTTTGTAGACTTCAAAACATACAATTTTGTTTAAATTGTTCACAACTGAAAAATAGGAAGTGAAAATGATTATTAATTTGAACCATTACCGTTTCTAGATCGTACTAGAAGCTTGTGTTCTAATACACAGAACTCAATCTGTCCAAATTCGGTCGGTCGTAGTACAGTCGTTGTTGAGTCGTCACCTGGCACGTAGCCTGCCAGTTAAGCGCGAGTCCTTTGTCTGTCTGTATTTGGCGGTACGTATCTGTGTGTTTTGCTGCGCCTCTATATGAAGTCTCTGTGGAATGTTATCACCATGAAAAAGGCGGTTTTGTGTGAAGCTCTCTTTAGTACATGGAGAGTGTTTATTGGAAAACTACAGTGTTACGAGATCAAACAGAAACAATAAATATCGTGCAGTGTAATTGTGGAGATGCTTGTTCGCTATGAAATCAAAATGCCAGAACGTCAGTTCTACAACTAGACAAAGAAGACAGTGAACCTGAAATGTGGAACTGCTACAAAGATGAGTCTAAAATTTTACTCATATTTTCATCCGTACATGAGCTTTATACATTACACATGTCTACATTGAGATTCAATTGCCATTCCCTGCACCATGCGTCAATTCGCTGCAGATCCTCCTGCTTTTCAGTACAATTTTCCATTGTTACAACCTCTCGATATAGCGCAGCACCATCCGAAAAAAGCCCCAGTGAACTTGCGATTTATCCACAAGGTCATTTATGTATATTGTGAACAGCAACCGTCCTACGACACTCCCCTGCGGCACACCTGAAATCACTCTTACTTCGGAAGACTTCTCTCCATTGAGAATGACATGCTGCGTTCTGTTATCTAGGAACTCTTCAATCCAATCACACAATTGGTCTGATAGTCCATATGCTCTTACTTTGTTCATTAAATGACTGTGGGGGAACTGTATGGAACGCCTTGCGGAAGTCAAGAAACACGGCATCTACCTGGGAACCCGTTCTATGGCCCTCTGAGTCTCGTGGACGAATAGCGCGAGCTGGGTTTCACACGACAGTCGTTTTCGAAACCCATGCTAATTCCTACAGAGTAGATTTCTAGTCTCCAGAAAAGTCGTTATACTCGAACATAATACGTGTTCCAAACTTCTACAACTGATCGACTTTAGAGATATAAGTCTTTAGTTCTGCACATCTGTTCGACGTCCCTTCTTGAAAACGGGGAAGACCTGTGCCTTTTTGCAATCCCTTGGACCGCTACGCTCTTCTAGAGACCTACGGGACACCGCTGCAAGGTGGGGAGCGAGTTCCTTCGCGTACTCTGTGTAAAATCGAACTGGTATCTTTTGAGCGAGTACCATTCATATCATCTTGTTTCTTTCTCTTCGAGTGTATTTGTTGTGTTAGCAGTTTCTAATGCCAGAAGAGTGTATAACAGCGATTCGTAATTCGAGAGTGATTCTTAAGTAAAAGAAAGGAAGTGTGACATCATATAGTCCGCAATAATGATCAAGCAGTTCACGGCTGTCATGGTGCCGTTAGTAACTGCTATTGGTTCCATATCCAGCGTCTCCAGAGTTTTTGACCCAGGTGGCGCAGTGGGTTCGTATACGATAGGACGACGGTTCAAATCCGCTTCCGGTCCTCCTGATTTTTCCGTGATTTCCTTAAATCGCTTCAGGCAAATGCCAGAATGGTTCCTTTTAAAGGGTACGGCCGAATTTCTCACCTTCCCTAATCCGATGCGACCGATGACCACGCTGTTTGGTCTCCTCCCCCGAATCAACCAACCAACCAACCATTGGTTCCGCGGAAACACTGTCAAAGTCCTCCAAATCCCAATACAAGTGCAACCGCAGACAGCCTGCGCACGTGGCGCAGTGAATTTTTTGAGTGGCGTGTATTAGGCAACTTATTTAATCGAGCAATTGATTCATGATCATATCTCAATAACCCCTGCTCAGAGTGATAGAAATTGTCGATGTTGTTCACTTATAAATGGAGCACGCAGGGGTTCTTGTTGTTGGCTGCCCTAATGTACGTGTTGTTGAAGTAAGAGCAGCCGGCAGAGTGTGTAACCGCATGGAGACCAGCAGTTACTATTTCTTTTTAACAATCCGCTGATTGGATTACTATTAGGAGGCTGATTAGCACGAAGGTGTGTGTGATATATTTTGGGTTTTTGGGACAGTATCAAATGGCTCTGAGCACTATGGGACTTAACATCTATGGTCATCAGTCCCCTAGAACTTAGAACTACTTAAACCTAACTAACCTAAGGACATCACACACATCCATGCCCGAGGCAGGGTTCGAACCTGCGACCGTGGCAGTCGCGCGGCTGCGGACTGGGACAGTATCCTGAAGTTATGTATTGTCTGTATGAGATTTTCAGTGTATGTTGATTGCCATCAAATCTATGACCCTTGTATATTGCTGTAAAATTTGGGTCACTTCTATTGAAAGCACTTACTCAGTTACTAGTACAGACTCGTATTCTGTAAAGCTAGTCATTTGTACGTAGCATCATATAATCGTGGATTTATTTGGAAGCACTGACTCAGTTATTAGTAAAGGGTAGTATTCTGTAAAGGCAATCATTTGTACACAGAACTTAATACGCATGCATTTACTTCAATGCACTCTTTCAGTATTAGTACAGGTGCAAATGATTGCCGGCCGGGGTGGCCGAGCGGTTCTAGGCGCTACAGTCTGGAACCGCGCGACCGCTACGGTCGCTGGTTTGAATCCTGCCTCGGGCATGGATGTGTGTGATGTCCTTAGGACAGTTAGGTTTAAGTAGTTTTAAGCTCTAGGGGACTGATGACCTCAGAAGTTAAGTCCCATAGTGCTCAGAGCCATTTGAACCATTTTCTTGCTAATGAGTCTTCATTTATTCGTATTGCTTATTGATCTCTTAACGTATATTAATTGATGTTTGATTGGTCTTTGCCGTGTCTTTTGCGGTTTGTTTGTGTTCCAGTTTTCTGGGAGTTAGGGTGTGTGGGAGCGGCGCCACGTTCTGCTTCGGTGCACAGAAGTTGTGACGTGTCGTCTAATGGGAAGTGACTTCCGGTTGGGCCCCCAGGTTTAGGTGTTGTTTTTGACGGGTGGTCTGCTGCTACCGCGATTTTAAGTTGTCACCTTTTGCCCAGGGCAGCCTGGCGTCATTGCCCGTTTGGTAAACATTTAACGTTTTTCGTGTATATTTTTAAGAAATATAGGTTTTTTATTTGCTTGGATATGAATTGTATTAAATTGTAACTTTTGCTGCTTGTGTTATTTGGGTTCTTAACGAACTGGTGTGCGTTTCATAAATCACTTTCGTATTGCCAATTATTGCCTTTTTAAAATAAATTATCTGTGCCGCGTTTCTTTAAATTACTTTCTGATTGTAATTTATTGTTCCTTTAAGTATTGAAATCTCTGTGGCCCATCTCCTTAACTCAGTTTTCCCAATTGTAATTTGCTGCCTTGCTTGTGAAGCAAGCTATCTGTAATAGTTTGGTATGGTCTTAAAGATGTACACGCGTCGATTGTCTCTTAGCTGTTTTATAAAAATTGTCTTTGAATAAATTGTTAATTTACTGATTTGGTAGTTGTGTTTAAGGAGTGACATTATAGGGGCCTTGACCTTCCATGCTAAGTGTACACCTCATCCCGACTTCCTCAGTCACAGGGCGCATACGAGTCCGAAACCGATAGTGTGTTAAATAAAAGAACCTTACAACTGTAGCGTTATTTTCAACCTCTGCCAATTTTTTTTTAATCTACATTTCACAACGAATCAATTGAGGCCAGCGACCATATCTGACAATGGAAAAGTTTTACGGTTTAAAATCTAAAGCTAAAATCTTCTTGGGTGTTAGGTCGCATCATATTTCCTCTAAAGTAATCGACGTTTCGACCCCTCTTCTGGGATCTTCTTCAGAATCTTCCGGTGTCCACTATTGATAGACGCGGCTTAATACCCCAGAAGATTTTAACTTTAGTGAGAACGGCCACGAAAGTCTGTTATCGAAATCTCTGTCTTATCGTTATGTAAACAATCTGATACCTCTCCAGGTCTCTTGCACGCATACAGCCTTCTTCCTTGATTCTTAAACCAACTGTTGGCGATGATTAACTTATGCTCTGTGCTAAACGCTGCCAGGAAGCTTCTTCTTTTATTGCTGTCTTCTAGTCCATATTGTCCTATTATTTTGCTTTTCTTTTTCTTCCTACTCCTAATTCCAGTCACCCATCACCAGTCTGCCTCTCGCTCTGTTTTATCTCATAAGACATTCTTCGAATCTCTTCATTTCTCTCAGTCTCTTCATCATCTGCAGATCAAGCTCTGCGTTACCTCTGATTCTGTATTTATAACTCTTTACTCACCTGTTTGGAAGTCCTGTTTATCCTGCCAGCGAACTTCACTAATCACCCTTATATCTAACATCAACCTGTTCTTTCTCTTTTTCGGATTTTCTATCCTCCCTACCCTATTAAGGGATCTAACTTTCCACGCTCCGGTTCGTAGAATGCCAGTTAGGTTTTTACTGATGACGGCATCATCCTGAGAAGTGACTAGTGAAGTTTCCCCCGAATATGACACTGGTGAATAAAAGGAAATAGGAAAATAAGGCTAACTGGCGAAAGGGACCCGTATCTACACCTGGGAATGGAAAACAGTAACACGAAATGAAGAAGCTTAGGAAGAAGAGCTACCGAAAAATTAACCGACTCACATTTAAAAAAAAAAAAAAAAAAAAAAAAAAAAAAAAAAAAAAAAAAAAAAAAAAAAAAAAAAAAAAACCTTATTGCTCAAGGACATTCATGCCACTGGAAAACGTTGAGGACAGTTGAACAACTGACCGTTGGAAACAATGGAAAGAGAATTAGTCGTAAAGGGAAGTATTACAGCAGGTCTCCGAAATTCAGAAGTAAAAAAAGTCATTGCAACTCATTTTCTATCCCTACATATAATTAAATAGCTTAACACAATGATGTGCAGGAAATGGATTCATGAAGAAATAAAAAGAAACCATACCCCAACATTTAAAGAAATATTCGTGAATAAAAATCTGTAGGCTGAGATAATCATCCATACAAAAACGTAAAATTAAGATTTGATGGACACTAAAGATGAACATCCTGTTTTTTAAGCATTATTATGTTCAAAGTGTCGAATAAATGCAAGGGGAAGCGAAATACAATAGGAGAGGAAACGAGACACTAACGTGTTTGAAGGACAGTAAGGGTAGCACCAAAATAAGGCCCATACCATAATCTCTTTATCAGTGCGATACAGTCTTTCAGCGAAAGTTTGAAACTCAAAGAATACAGCCAGTATCGATAAAACAATGTTGATATTGCTGTAATATGTGAAGGCGGAGAAGCTGCCTCGAAGCATAAAAGAAAGCACAAATGCTACAGAAATAAATACCACGCTTCCGGGACGGTAAGAGATGGTCTGCCAAAATTCACGGAATTTTCGCCTTAAATTTTCGGAGTAAGTAATATTGAGTGGAATAGTTGTCCGTTATTTCTCGAGGAATTTGATGTTATTAGAAGCCAAAGGCTTATTTGATTACAGAATTTAATAACGTCTGATTTATTTTTCAGTACATATAAACCGATCATCGTTATGAATATCGAGCTAAACATTCAGCTGGCTTATTACAGAGTTGAATTTAATAACGTCGTATTTGCTTGCTATTTCATACCATTTGATCGCAGAAATTAATTTCAAGTTAAACATTCACGTTGCCGAAAATTCACGGAGACAGATGTAATTCTTTTAAGAACCAGAACGATAAAATATGTATACAGTCATTATCTGTAAACTTCTTTTTACTTTCAATTGAAATAACAATTTATGGAGCATTCCGATAATGTAGGATATTATAAGGTTAAATTAAGTAGCCTACCGAGGCTAAGAAAGCAACGGTACTGAGACTAACCAAGTTTTCTTTACACTGAACAAAATTTATGTAAATATATCGAGCAAAGGAATTAAATTATCCGCCTCTATGAAAGTATTCAGTCTTCACCGAGAAAAGTTTAGCTATTATTGATCACTTTCGGCGTCTACACTAGGTTGTTGATCTGCAGCGACACCTTTCTATGCACAATGCCTGCTGATTATTTGTGGCTTGACAGGTGTTCATCGCGTTCGCCATTAAGTTCAGGTGCACGACAGTAACATAATTATTACTTCAGGAAGAAATAACGACTAGGAGGGAGAAATGTTCAACTACCTAAATAGTCATCAAAAGTATTACAAGAAAAGCCAAAGAAATATTTTAAACAAATTTACAAATGTGGGGCCAGTCTCAGCCAATCTTCGTTACGGAGGCGCATAACCAGAATCGATGATAGCATCTGGGGCACCTCAAGTAAGTTCAGATGGTTCAAATGGCTCTGAGCACTATGGGACTTAACATCTGAGGTCATCAGTCCCCTAGAAGTTACAACTACTTAAACCTAACTAACCTAAGTACATCAAACACATCCATACCCGAGGCAGGATTCGGACCTGCGACCATAGCGATCGCGCAGTTCCAGACTGAAACGCCTAGAACCGCTCGAGGCATTTTCAGAATGATTATGTAATTTGCGAGGCGAAATGTACCCTGAACTGTCAAAAAGCAGACTTCTGCAACCAAAGTGTTAGGCAAACCATCCGCCACTGCGAAAAAATGGCACACTGAAGGGTGAATGTATAGAGGGTTGATAACACTATCACAAAAGTCATGTTCACATTTTGATTTTTTTTTTTTTTTTTAGAGGGCGTATGAAAGACTTTACGACTAACTTTCCTGTATTCTGAAAGTAACTTTATGTAGAAAACAGCAGCTGCGTTTTTCCGCTCCAGTTATAACGTTCGTATGGTTTTATATCGTTTTAACAAGTGGGCAGACTACACTGGCGCCTGAAGTTACAAGCCAATAGAAATAACAAAGAATTACGTCAGTTCGTTCAGAATTAATTGGATAAAGCGATACGAAAATATAAGAAGCTTATGTGCTCTGCTGTTGGCGACCGGGACCCAGTTAAAGTTATTTCTTGTTCCGCTCGCTTGGTGCCTTGGACTGCAACAGGGACCGCCGGTCTAGGACGAACGACGCCGGCTTAAGCAAGTGAAGATCGGACCGTGGCGTCTGGAATTGTATGCAGCACTAATCCGTGCCAGTGGAGTGAAAAGAATTTCGGTTTAAGAGATTACTGGTGTAGCTCTGTTAAGCTGTTGCCGTGTCTCTTGAAATACAAGCAACATCAGTGATTTATATAGAGAACCCACGGACGTTTTTATCTGGTCAGAAAAGCCGTGCCTTCTCACGGCTTCGGCTAATACCGTCGTCCAAATCCCGGATCACCTGGCGCCGTATATCTTCAGGCGCGCCCAGGAGCTTCCGTAAACCCACGTGTAGGATACAGTTGGTAGCGTTCGCACAAGTGAACGATCCGACATTTTCGCAGCTTCTCGGCATTAGCGCAGTTGTAGTGAACGAGCATTTATATTAATTTGGAGCAACCATAAATAAAAGTCTACACGTGGAAGAGGATTAGTTTCGACTGAACAGAAAAGTAACTCAGACATTTTCTTCCGACCTCAAGCGATAAGCAC
This sequence comes from Schistocerca piceifrons, assembly GCF_021461385.2. Lineage (NCBI taxonomy): Eukaryota > Metazoa > Arthropoda > Insecta > Orthoptera > Acrididae > Schistocerca > Schistocerca piceifrons. The sequence continues at coordinate 84,545,555 of NC_060145.1, read as the reverse complement.
AGTGGACATCAGGTTGCACCGGAAGAGATGGTGGTTAATGTTTTAACGTAGCACGATTAACATATTTCATTTCTTATAAACAACAACGACTTCGATTCCACATTATCATCATCTACCTCTTCATCTTCTTCTTCTGTTTTCACTACGTCATTGGAGCACTTCAGTCATTCTCTGTTCATCTTCTTCGATAGAATTTCTTTTCGAATTGCCCAGTATATTTTCATATTTTCTGATCTTTCTACTCGTTCTTCATCTGTAAATATCCTTTCTGGTGTTTGTGGTGCGTCTATTCTAAGTTTAAATCTTATCTTCATCTCTTTTACAGTTTCTTCAAATTTTTTGTTTTATTTTCCAAATCTTCCTAGGTTAATTCTACCTCTATCGTATCATGTCTGATTTCCTTTATCCGTCGTTCTTGTTGCTTCATGCTACAAAATTTCTCCTTAATTTTTCTTGGTAATCTGGTTTCGGGTGTCTTAATGCGACCAAAATAGTGTAATAATGTAACCAAAAACAAAGATTTCCATTTTCCGTGTAGTATCTGTAATGGTCCCCAGGTCGCCGTATACCCCTTCATTTAGCGCTCTCTATCATTATCCAGATTTCTTATATTTCCTATTTGTACAGTTCCAGCTATTCTTCTCTCTACTCTTAGGAGTTGGTCAATTATGTTTTTCTGGTTGACACTGAAAAGAGTTTCAGTTCCATACGTGACCACTGCTTGAACAACCGCCTTGTAATGTTTCAGTTTTGTTTTGATTAATAGCCATTCCAAATTTATGTAGACCATGTTAATTTTTGATCTTTTATCATTTTGTTAACTCTTTTTTGCCATGCATGTTTCCCGTCCAGGTTGACTGTAACAATTTGTTCTAGGTATTTAAATTATTTCACTGTTTATATTTTTTCTGTTATTTACTGTTATGTGGCTGAATACTAATAAACCTGCTCCCGTTATTTGTCTTCTCGAAATGTATCTACGGCACTATTTTTTTGTGCTGTATTCTGTAAGCTTGTTGCACGATTTGTAGTTTCTTGATAGTAACGCTAAGTCGTCTTCGAATCCCAAGCAATTTAAGTTTGTTTAATCTTTCTTGGTTCCAATTATTATATTTTCAGGATTTTTCTTTTCATTTCATCTGGTACTACAGAGAAAAGGTGAAAAGTAATGGCAATAAACCAACTCCATGTCTAAACCACGTTTAAATCGTAAATGGCTAAGATACTCCTCTCCTTATTAATTTCGCATGGTCACCAAATTTCCTCGATATCTTCTCGTTGAGTACCTGTGGACAATCAAAAGAGTTTTTGAAGTCTACAAAGGTTATGATTTGTTGTTTCTGTCTTATTTAACAGTAACCTGTTACCAATTTAAGAGCGATTTTCAATTCCGGGCAGCTTCTGCACCATCTATATCTTTCTTGGTATTCTCCTAGTTGCAGTTAAAACTGATCTTTACAGCTACTGTATAGAATCCTTGACGTGACGTTATCTGTGATATCCAAAAGGGAAATTCCTCTGTAATTATTTGAATTTAATTTTTCTTGTTTTCGTACAATGGGTGCTAAGAGGTGGAGTCAATTCACTGGCAGTTCCATTTTTTTTTTTTTTTTTTTTTTTTTTTGCGTTTTAAGCATTGATGTAATGATGTCTTCACTGATTCAGCTGCATATTTCCTACATTCTACAAATGTTTGATCTTCTCCACTTACTTGACAGTTTTTGAGCTCTGTAAAAACATTGTAGACGTGATGGATTGCAGGTTGTTGTTGTTGTGGTCTTCAGTCCTGAGACTGGTTTGATGCAGCTCTCCATGCTACTCTATCTTGTGCAAGCTTCTTCATCTCCCAGTACCTACTGCAACCTACATCCTTCTGAATCTGCTTAGTGTATTGATCTCTTGGTCTCCCTCTACGATTTTTACCCTCCACGCTGCCCTCCAATGCTAAATTTGTGATCCCTTGATGCCTCAAAACATGTCCTACCAACCGATCCCTTCTTCTAGTCAAGTTGTGCCACAAACTTCTCTTTTCCCCAATCCTATTCAATACCTCCTCATTAGTTATGTGATCTACCCACCTTATCTTCAGCATTCTTCTGTAGCATCACATTTCGAAAGCTTCTATTCTCTTCTAGTCCAAACTGGTTATCGTCCATGTCTCACTTCCATACATGGCTACACTCCATACAAACACTTTCAGAAACGACTTCCTGACACTTAAATCTATACTCGATGTTAATAAATTTCTCTTCTTCAGAAACGATTTCCTTGCCATTGCCAGTCTACATTTTATATCCTCTCTACTTCGACCATCATCAGTTATTTTACTCCCTAAATAGCAAAACTCCTTTACTACTTTAAGTGTCTCATTTCCTAATCTAATCCCCTCAGCATCACCCGATTTAATTTGACTTCATTCCATTATCCTCGTTTTGCTTTTGTTGATGTTCATCTTATATCCTCCTTTCAAGACACTGTCCATTCCGTTCAACTGCTCTTCCAAGTCCTTTGCTGTCTCTGACAGAATTACAATGTCATCGGCGAACCTCAAAGTTTTTATTTCTTCTCCATGGATTTTAATACCCACTCCGAATTTTTCTTTTGTTTACTGCTTGCTCAATATACAGATTGAATAACATCGGGGAGAGGCTACAACCCTGTCTCACTCCTTTCCCAACCACTGCTTCCCTTTCATGCCCCTCGACTCTTATAACTGCCATCTGGTTTCTGTACAAATTGTAAATAGCCTTTCGCTCCCTGTATTTTACCCCTGCCACCTTCAGAATTTGAAAGAGAGTATTCCAGTTAACGTTGTCAAAAGCTTTCTCTAAGTCTACAAATGCTAGAAACGTAGGTTTGCCTTTTCTTAATCTTTCTTCTAAGATAAGTCGTAGGGTTAGTATTGCCTCACGTGTTCCAACATTTCTACGGAATCCAAACTGATCTTCCCCGAGGTCCGCTTCTACCAGTTTTTCCATTCGTCTGTAAAGAATTCGCGTTAGTATTTTGCAGCTGTGACTTATTAAACTGATAGTTCGGTAATTTTCACATCTGTCAACACCTGCTTTCTTTGGGATTGGAATTATCATATTCTTCTTGAAGTCTGTGGGTATTTCGCCTGTCTCATGCATCTTGCTCACCAGATGGTAGAGTTTTGTCATGACTGGCTCTCCCAAGGCCGTCAGTAGTTCTAATGGAATGTTGTCTACTCCCGGGGCCTTGTTTCGACTCAGGTCTTTCAGTGCTCTGTCAAACTCTTCACGCAGTATCTTATCTCCCATTTCATCTTCATCTACATCATCTTCCATTTCCATAATATTGTCCTCAAGTACATCGCCCTTGTATAAACCCTCTATATACTCCTTCCACCTTTCTGCCTTCCCTTCTTTGCTTAGAACTGGGTTGCCATCTGAGCTCTTGATATTCATACAAGGGGTTCTCTTCTCTCCAAAATTCTCTTTAATTTTCCTGTAGGCAGTATCTATCTTACCCCTAGTGAGACAAGCCTCTACATCCTTACATTTGTCCTCTAGCCATCCCTGCTTAGCCATTTTGCACTTCCTGTCGATCTCATTTTTGAGACGTTTGTATTCCTTTTTGCCTGCTTCATTTACTGCATTTTTATATTTTCTCCTTTCATCAATTAAATTCAATATTTCTTCTGTTACCCAAGGATTTCTATTAGCCCTCGTCTTTATACCTACTTGATCCACTGCTGCCTTCACTACTTCATCCCTCAGAGCTACCCATTCTTCTTCTACTGTATTTCTTTCCCCCATTCCTGTCAATTGTTCCCTTATGCTCTCCCTGAAACTCTGTACAACCTCTTGTTCTTTCAGTTTATCCAGGGGATTGCAGGTAGATCTACATTTTCATTATAAAAATATGTACTTCTAATGATAGAAGCAAACAGTGAGAAAACAATGATTACTTAATTGTCAAGATCTCCCGAATTGAACTACTTCCAATAAACGTAGACACTACTATTAAAAAACCACTTGAAAATGGTAGATCTACATTTTCAAGTGGTTTTGTAATAGTAGTGTCTACGTTTATTGGAAGTAGTTCAATTCGGGAGATCTTGACAATTAAGTAATCATTGTTTTCTCACTGTTTGCTTCTATCATTAGAAGTACATATTTTTATAATGATTTTTGACCCTTCTTATTGTATTTTGGATTGCCTTTCTTTGTACTGTGAGTTCCGAGTGCTATTCTTCAGTTTCATGACTTTGATAGTCTTCACTTCTAAATAGCACTGTTTTACAACACTCATCTTCCTACCATTGATGTTTTTTCCTTAGCTTTATTGGGGCTACCTGCTCAGTTATTTACTTGAAATAGGGAACTATTTTCTCTAGATAATGTGTCAGTTTCATATTCCTTGTTTTCTATTTCTTGTACTTACATATTTATGAGTTTCGTAGGTTCTCTTCCTTTTAGGGTGGGATTTTTTCCTTGTCAGTGGGGTAAACTACATTTTTATTTTTATCATGTAATGATCTGATCCAGTATCTGTTCTCAGAAGTTTCGCATTGTTGATTTCCCTCTGGTAGTTTTTTATCATGCTTTCGTGATCCAGATGGTATCCTGCTCCTTTTCATCTGGGTGTTTCCATGTTTAGAACTTATTTGATGTTCCCTTAAGGTATGTTGACCCTAAGATCATGTCATTATTTCTGCAGAATCCCACCACTCTCTTGCCATTCGTGTTTGTTCTTCTTCGTGCTGGTCATTTCCCTATCACTTCCCTTCCTAACTGAGCATTAAAATCTTCAATTACAATATTGGCGTGATTTTCTTAATGTGTGTTGTATGATCTAAAGCAGGGGCGGGCAAACGTTGCACGCGGCTCATGAGCGCACAGCGCTGCACGTGTGCTGCTCGCGTGCAGGAGTCGAATGGGGCAGTGGCGACAGCCGGCGGGTTGCGGCAGTGTAGTGCCAGGCTAGCTGCGGACGTTGATACGAAGCGACCACTACGTAGTGAACGTTGTATTTCAAGAACCGGAAAATGCTGAGTGAAACAAGGAAACGGAGAAGTGGAGATTTGCTAAAAAGTAATGGGAGAATCATTTTTTCTTTGTGCAAAAACGAGAAAATTCGAAATGTTTAATATGTGGCAGTATTCTCGCTGGTCAGTTTATTGTCGGATTCTGAGTTAATGGGGAAATTGACTGAGCTTAAGAAGAGCGATCTGACGATACTAAATGAATCTGTCTTAGTTGCTGTGGTCACGAGAGATCTGCAACTTACTTTCGTCATGTCTCTCATCTAACTGATTTAACACTTTATGGAGCACTGTTTTAAATTTTTCAGGATGACAACAATAATAGCCCAGCGGTACGTGCAAGTTATACGATTGCGCTTAATATAGCGAGAGCTGGAAAACCATTTGCTGAAATAGTAAGTCTCGGTTAAGACCAGACATCAGTGATGAAAATTTAGGTAACTGTTTGCGTTTGTCTGTATGTAGAAATTTTGTTCCACTCCACCTATGATAATTAAATAAAACGTATCGTAGGTAATAGGTACTCTTTCAAACCACGATATCTTTGAAGCACTCCTACTAACCTTATTCATACACTCAATAAAGCAAGCAAGGAAACAAAACGCATTGCAGAGGAAGGAGCGGCCAGAAGGTATGGTGGGGAGGGGAGATAAGCGGGTGGCCAGCTTTCCCCTGTGTGCACGCAGAACATCTGTTAACTGCACGCGTGCAAGTGCACCGCACACGTGCAGGATTCCTGCCCGCCCCTGATCTAAAGGCTCCCAAAATTTATTCACCTCTTCACGGTGCTCTTTCTTGTTAGTTGTATCCTTTGTTGGGGCATGGGCATTTATTATTGTGTATATTTTATTTGCAGATTTTATAGTTAGTGTTGATAAGCTGGGAGATTGTAATTTAAATGCTATTACGGATCCAAATATTCTGAGAAAGCAAAATTCCGTTCCGAAATGTGGACATTCTTATAAATCTATGTCTTCATGATACTATTGGTTCCTGTCAATGTTTCTCACTTGCTGAAGACCAGTTATTAGAATCGTTTTGCGATCACTTTCCGCCTGTCAAAATTTTGGGTTTCCCTGTTTATAAAGTTGAATCTATGTTGTGTGTTGTTATATAAGTTTATCCGTCCTTCCTTGAGGCTAAATTTTGATCTTCTGTCAGTCTTGGGTATTTTGAAATGTTCCTGCTAATCAGAGTTATCTTTCATCTATTTATTTATTATTTTTAAAATGCTTCGTGCTGTGATCCATTCATCTAGTTACAAAAATAAGAAATCAAGTGACAAGATTAAACGAAAATTTAGTTCTTGTATATGGCACAGAACGTACGGATTTTCTAAATAAAAAAATATGCTGATTGCTCAGTTTCACCAACTGTCCCAGAGTATTAATATGGTATGACAGAGTAAGTTAATCGAGATGCGATATTATGCTTGTCAAAGTGTCAGAAACGTATGCTTACTGCCCTATGAGAACGGTAGTTGTTATTTTGGGAAACAGGTCTCAGCAAATTGATCATGAAGATGCACAAGAAAGGAATCCTTTCTGTCATAGAGAATGTCGAAATAAATTTCCTGGTTCACGTTCACGGTAACCTGATTATGTGGGTCCAATCAGTGGTGTAGAAAATACTCAATAAACAGCACCAGCCCGAATTAAAGCCTCCACTTACACAGAAGAATAAATGACACATTGGTCCTCATTGCATTCGACGTGTTGCACAGTTTGATGAGACAAAACTAAGACTCGTCAGTCCACACTGCACTCCTCTAGTCAGCTTCTGTCCAGTCTACATCTTGTTTGGCCTGTTAAAAGTCTTTCAGCTTTATGTATCGCTTATAGCAGTCGCCTTTTCGACGTATAAGACTCCAAACATATAGTGTGTGAAGATTCATTCGCCATGTTTGCTAGGAAACTGGCTGAGATGGAACAGCACTCAATGGCAGCAGCATCGCGTTAGAAGCCAATTGTCGTCGACAAGGGGCGGCAACTGTCTCCTTTAGCATCTTTTAACGACCACAGTTACATTTTCATGAGAGATTACCATTCCTTGAACACGCACTGAACATTCCTCGTTGGCAACTTCATTGAAGGTATGTCTGCGGGACGTCCAGAAACGATAGCTTGGTTCCACCATTCCGTCACATCTCAGAATCACACATTGCTGCACCCTTTACGTACAACCGACAGGCAGATGCACGTCACATCCCTGGGGTAGTGACATGACCGCCTGGTGGCGGTTCCAAAGCGCTACATGGCGACCAGTGTGTTCTTTTAAGGGAGTCACTATTATTTTCTCGCCGGCCGGAGTAGCAGAGCGGTTCTAGGCGCTACAGTCTGGAGCCGCGCAACCGCTACGGTCGCTGGCTCGAATCCTGCCTCGGGCATGGATGTGTGTGATGTCCTTAGGTTAGTTAGATTTAAGTAGTTCTAAGTTCTAGGGGACTGATGACCTCAGATGTTAAGTTCCATAGTGCGCAGGGCCATTTGAACCATTTTTTATTATGTTCTCTGTGGAGCTTCCTTTAGCAGTTGCGTCGTTTTACTGGTATCTGGTGAACCTCCAAGATACAACAGACGCTTTTCTGGATTTGTGGATGATCCTCCTCCTACAAACGGAAGGTATCCTCATTTTACTAATGTTCAGCCACTGTGATATAGAAGAAGTATGTGCATTAACTGAGTCCGTGGAGCAAACGACCACACATTCTGAGTTGCAAGAATCTTCATATGCTGCTGCTAAACGGTTTCGTATGCTGAGAGAAGTGGACTGATAACACATGAAACGTTACATTAAAACATACGACAAGCCACCCAAGCAAGGTTAGAAAATCTAATAGCGTACGACGTCACCCTCGTCTCAACTTGATCTTATGAATCCCCTTTTCCAACTACTTGCCAATACTGTACTAAAGCTGATAATTATTTCGCAGTCATTGTCATTACTATCTATGAGCCAAAACTATGACAAACTAGAGACACGAGTTAAAAAATTTATTAATACGTTTCTCTTGACAGGAAGTTCCCTTTCTATCTTTCTCTGTAACAATATATCGAAGCAATTATTACCCTACAAATCGGCATGCTTTACAGTATGCGTTAGTTTTACTAGCAAACAACTCGTATGACTAAGAATTTATATTTGGTGTGATTAATGGCAGCTTGTTCTAAATGTAAAGAAAAAATGTAAGTTAATGCATATGAGTAGCGAAAACAATCTTGTGACGTTTGACTGCACCCATAGCAGTGCGCTGCCTGACACAGTCACATCGATTTTACGAGCGTTGTGCCGAGAATAATGCCTCCTACTTTTCTGTAATTCTTCACTGCTGAAGTAACTGCGCCAATTGCAATCCATCGAAACTTGCTAAAGGTGTATGGAAAAGATACAATAGACGTGAGCAATGTAAGGCGCCGGGTACGGCTTTTCCAAGGTGGTGAAAACAGAGTGCATGACAAAGTACGGCTGGGTCTACCCCGCACAGCATTCATCCCTCGCAATGAAAAGCGTCTTGATCAACTCTTCCGCGCTGATCGTGAATTTTGTGCAAAGCTGAATGTCTGCTGTAATGCCTTGGTAACAATGTTGGAACATCTCGGTCATCGCAAAGTCTGTGCGAGATGGGGCTCGCGGATACTTACAGAAGTACAGAAAACTCATCGAATGGAAATTTGTCGAAAGCTGCTGGACTAATACGAAGCTGAAGGCGATAGTTTTCTGAATAGCACCGTCACCGGAGATGAGGCGTCGTGCCACCACTACTAGCCGGAATCCAAAAGACAGTCCATGGAAAGGCGACATGCGAATTCTTCGTCAAAGAAGAAATTCAAGACGCAGGCAAAGTTATGTGCAGTCTTCTGGGATAGCCACGGTGTGGTTCTTTCGGCTGCCCTGGAACCTGGAGAAATTGTCAATTCAGCAGGCTTCAAGACAACGATGACTAAGCTGAAAGAATTAATTTCCAGGGTAAGGCCAGAGAAGATTACCAACTTTCATTTGCAATGTGGTAGCTCCAGGCCTCACAGCTGTTTTGCGACCATGCAATTCATTGCAAAATTCGGCTGTACTGCCTTACTACATCCACCGCACAGTCGTGATCTAGCGCCTTCAGACTTCAATCTCTTCGGGCCTGTGAATAATCGACTACGTGGCGAACATTTTCGAGACTCGGATGCTGTAGTAAAACAGCAAGAAAGTGGTTTTCCTCTACTGGTTTCGTTCCCTACCAGCGCGACATGCAGCCTCTGATTCATAGTTGGCAAACGTGCATAACTAATGGTGGTGAATATATAGAAAAATTACACTCTATAGCTGACATAGTGCCTTATTACGCTTTGCACACGATTTATATATCTCCTGGATAAAAATAAGAGGTACTACTTTCGGAACGAACCTCGATATCTAGGCGTCTCCCTGCGATATCAAATGGAACGTGCAGGTTGGAATGAATGGTCGCCTTCGTTTTGTTGGGAGAATTTTTGGGACGTGTAGCTCATCAGTAAAGGAGACGACGTATAGAACACTAGTGCGACCCAGTCTCGAGTAATGATCGAGTGTATGGGGTCGCCACCGAGTCGGATTTAAGGAAGACACCGAAACATTTCAGATACATGTTGCCAGGTTTGTTACCTGTAGGTGCGGTCAGCATTTAAGTTTTATGGAGATGCTTCGTGAACTCTGGAAGGCACCGACACTCTTTTTCCGAGGCACTATTGACGGAATTTAGAGAACCAGATTCTGAGGCTGACCGCAGAACGATTCTACTCCCGCCAATGTACATATCCCGTAAGGACCACGGAGATAATTCGTACTGAGGCTTATAGAAAGCCGTTTTTTCCTCGCTCTATTTGCGAATGAAACATTGAAGATAATTACTAGCAGCGGAACGCGATACCTCCGATATGCACCGTATCGTAACTTGTGATGAATGTAGATGTAAATGTGCGTGAGTATTTTGCTGACGTTCTACGACACTATACATACAGTCGCTGACTACTGTTGCTATATAAGGAACCGTCAAATCAATGTGTACTCCCAAACTTTTAAGATGTCAGACGACTCTTTAGTTATCGTTAAAACTTTTCCTTGGAATAAAATACACTCCTGGAAATTGAAATAAGAACACCGTGAATTCATTGTCCCAGGAAGGGGAAACTTTATTCACACATTCCTGGGGTCAGATACATCACATGATCACACTGACAGAACCACAGGCACATAGACACAGGCAACAGAGCATGCACAATGTCGGCACTAGTACAGTGTATATCCACCTTTCGCAGCAATGCAGGCTGCTATTCTCCCATGGAGACGATCGTAGAGATGCTGGATGTAGTCCTGTGGAACGGCTTGCCATGCCATTTCCACCTGGCGCCTCAGTTGGACCAGCGTTCGTGCTGGACGTGCAGACCGCGTGAGACGACGCTTCATCCAGTCCCAAACATGCTCAATGGGGGACAGATCCGAAGATCTTGCTGGCCAGGGTAGTTGACTTCCACCTTCTAGAGCACGTTGGGTGGCACGGGATACATGCGGACGTGCATTGTCCTGTTCGAACAGCAAGTTCCCTTGCCGGTCTAGGAATGGCAGAACGATGGGTTCGATGACGGTTTGGATGTACCGTGCACTATTCAGTGTCCCCTCGACGATCACCAGTGGTGTACGGCCAGTGTAGGAGATCGCTCCCCACACCATGATGCCGGGTGTTGGCCCTGTGTGCCTCGGTCGTATGCAGTCCTGATTGTGGCGCTCACCTGCACGGCGCCAAACACGCATACGACCATCATTGGCACCAAGGCAGAAGCGACTCTCATCGCTGAAGACGACACGTCTCCATTCGTCCCTCCATTCACGCCTGTCGCGACACCACTGGAGGCAGGCTGCACGATGTTGGGGCGTGAGCGGAAGACGGCCTAACGGTGTGCGGGACCGTAGCCCAGCTTCATGGAGACGGTTGCGAATGGTCCTCGCCGATACCCCAGGAGCAACAGTGTCCCTAATTTGCTGGGAAGTGGCGGTGCGGTCCCCTACGGCACTGCGTAGGATCCTACGGTCTTGGCGTGTATCCGTGCGTCGCTGCGGTCCGGTCCCAGGTCGACGGGCACGTGCACCTTCCGCCGACCACTGGCGACAACATCGATGTACTGTGGAGACCTCACGCCCCACGTGTTGAGCAATTTGGCGGTACGTCCACCCGGCCTCCCGCATGCCCACTATACGCCCTCTCTCAAAGTCCGTCAACTGCACATACGGTTCACGTCCACGCTGTCGCGGCATGCTACCAGTGTTAAAGACTGCGATGGAGCTCCGTATGCCACGGCAAACTGGCTGACACTGACGGCGGCGGTGCACAAATGCTGCGCAGCTAGCGCCATTCGACGGCCAACACCGCGGTTCCTGGTGTGTCCGCTGTGCCGTGCGTGTGATCATTGCTTGTACAGCCCTCTCGCAGTGTCCGGAGCAAGTATGGTGGGTCTGACACACCGGTGTCAATGTGTTCTTTTTTCCATTTCCAGGAGTGTATTTAAATTTCACGTAATTAAAAAGGTGTGATAGAGATCTAACTGCGTTTCAATCCATGATGCTACAGTTATTATTATTATTATTGGATCTTTAATGGTTTTCACCCCTTTCACCATACAGCCATCTTATTCGTACACAGTGCCATGGAAGTATTTCCCTGATTTCCCTGCTGGCGTAGCAAATTTCCTATCATCCTTCTCCTATTTCTTGTCAGTGTTTTCTACATATTCCTTTCCTCACCGATTCTGCGGAGAACCACCACCACCACCTTACCAGCTGACCTAATTTTCAACATTCGTGTGTGGCACCACATCTCAGATGCTTCGATTCTCTTCTTCTTTTCCCACAGTCCTTGTTTCAATCACATACAACGCTTTGCTGCAAACTGGGCCTATCCCAAAATTGCAAAAGATTGCCACAGCCACTTTAACCCTGCCCGGTATTGCCGGCCGGTGTGGCCGAGCGGTTCTCGGCACTTCAGTCTGGAACCGCGCGACCGCTACGGTCGCAGGTTCTAAACCTGCCTCGGGCATGGATGTGTGTGATGTCCTTAGGTTAGTTAGGTTTAAGTAGTTCTAAGTTCTAGGGGACTGATGACCTCAGAAGTTAAGTCCCATAGTGCTCAGAGCCATTTGAACCATTTGAACCTGCCCTTTATTAAAATTCAGCACCACTCAGTCTCTTCAGGCGCTGGCTCCTTTCTATACTACTGTCCTGTCTTTTAGTATACTACAATTTTTTAATATAATACTGTCCTCCATGATTTAATATATATATATATATATATATATATATATATATATATATATATATATATATATATATATATAGGGCTATTACAAATGATTGAAGCGATTTCATAAATTCACTGTAGCTCCATTCATTGATATATGGTCACGACACACTACAGATACGTAGAAAAACTCATAAAGTTTTGTTCGGCTGAGCGCTCGAGAGCGCAGTGAGCCAAAATGGCGACAGGAGCCGAGAAAGCGTATGTCGTGCTTGAAATGCACTCGCATCAGTCAGTCACAACAGTGCAACGACACTTCAGGACGAAGTTCAACAAAGATCCACCAACTGCTAACTCCATTCGGCGATGGTATGTGCAGTTTAAAGCTTCTGGATGCCTCTGTAAGGGGAAATCAACGGGTCGGCCTGCAGTGAGCGAAGAAACGGTTGAAAGCGTGCGGGCAAGTTTCGCGCGTAGCCCGCGGAAGTCGACGAATAAAGCAAGCAGGGAGCTAAACGTACCACAGCCGACGGTTTGGAAAATCTTACGGAAAAGGCTAAAGCAGAAGTCTTACCGTTTACAATTGCTACAAGCCCTGACACCCGATGACAAAGTCAAACGCTTTGAATTTTCGGCGCGGCTGCAACAGCTCATGGAAGAGGATGCGTTCAGTGCGAAACTTGTTTTCAGTGATGAAGCAACATTTTTTCTTAATGGTGAAGTGAACAGACGCTATGTGCGAATCTGGGCGGTAGAGAATCCTCACGCATTCGTGCAGCAAATTCGCAATTCACCAAAAGTTAACGTGTTTTGTGCAATCTCACAGTTTAAAGTTCTTCTGCGAAAAAAATGTTACAGGACACGTGTATCTGGACATGCTGAAAAATTGGCTCATGCCACAACTGGAGACCGACAGCGCCGACTTCATCTTTCAACAAGATCGTGCTCCACCGCACTTCCATCATGATGTTCAGCATTTCTTAAACAGGAGATTGGGAAACCGATGGATCGGTCGTGGTGGAGATCATGATAGGCAATTCATGTCATGGCCTCCACGCACTCCCGACTTAGCCCAATGCGATTTCTTTCTGTGGGATTATGTGAAAGATTCAGTGTTTAAACCTCCTCTACCAAGAGACGTGCCAGAACTGCGAGCTCGCATCAACGATGCTTTCGAACTCATTGATGGGGACATGCTGCGCCGAGTGTGGGAGGAACTTGATTATCGGCTTGATGTCTGCCGAATCACTAAAGGGGCACATATCGAACATTTGTGAATGCCTAAAAAAACTTTTTGAGCTTTTGTATGTGTGTGCAAAGCATTGTGAAAATATCTCAAATAATAAAGTTATTGTAGAGCTGTGAAATCGCTTCAATCATTTGTAATAACCCCGTATATATATGGTAACTCGATCGAGCTTACCTACCAAGTGACTACAAACGTCATTATGGGATAGTCGATGGTTCTTGAAATTCCCGGCAGAACCGCAAATTCGTCTGTACATTCTTATATAATAGAAGACGAATCGTCAGAATTTTACTCACCAGTTGGGAGTTCGTAGCTTCTGTCATTAAAATTCATCATCTGATTCCACTATGATAGTTTTAGGGCCAAATAATCAATTATGCTGCTGACAGTATCAAGCTTTAATGATATGCGACCATCTACCGCCAACAACAGAATACGTTTTTTAGTCTTGTTCAGATACTTTAGTTTTTGTAGGTAGCTGTCACTGAATTTTCGGACGACCACTTATCCCGCTTTAGATGATTCACCGCCAGACTATTGCAAGTCAGTTCCTGCCTTCGAGCCGCTACAGTCTGGAACCGAGCGACCGCTACGGTCGCAGGTTCGACTCCTGCTTCGGGCATGGATGTATGTTATGTCCTTAGGTTAGTTAGGTTTAAGTAGTTCTAAGTTCTAGGGGACTGATGACCTCAGGAGTTAAGTCGCATAGTGCTCAGAGCCATTTGAACCTGCCTTCTAGCGGCTTTCACCTCCTTTAACACAACTACATTTTATTTACAAGGTTTACGTATGAAAGAAACGAAATAGATAAACACGTTACCATACTCGTAAAAACTATTAACTACTTAATATGAATCTGTAATTGTTGTCGATCAATAAGTTCTATAGTGACAACGTTTACGTTACTTGGCCGTCACACTGTATGATTTCTCCTGTACCCACTGTGTATTAATTTCCTCCTATATGTGACCTCGAAATCAAGATACTGTGCAGTTAAAGACTGTCGAATCAGAAATGACGATAAAGTCGTTCAGGACGCTCCACATAAAAGAGTAATTTTTAGATGACTGTTATTCAGAGCGCTAAATATCAGCCAGAAACATTTCGAACAAGCCGACTTCGACAAATATATTCTATTTTGTTGTCGTTTCTATACCTCTACGCCAAAACGTACGCCGTTCGTTATTTTCGAACCAGTTAGCCATATTATAACAGCGATTAACTATTGAATCTGCCTACGAGGGAAACTAAACTAATAAAAACAAGCAAAGCTCGTTTTCAAGACCAAAATAACGATACTGCTTACCTTCTACGCTCCAACCTGTTCGGGTGAATCATTTTTCGCTGGAGACGTCTCATCTATCGTCCTTTCAGAAGACAAGTTGCCAAAAGGAGGCAGCAGAAAGACAAAATCAGGTGACATCTGACGCTCGTGGTGTCGCAGGAGATTTATGTCGTCTGCTGATGTGCCCTTTGACGGCTCACTGGAGCGTAACAACTAGGAAATTGCCTCATGGCACAAGGCGGCCCTTCCTGTCAAGGCAGAATCCTATAAACGGCATGTCGATGGATTCCTTTGTAAGAAAGCCCCGACTCTTTGCTACTTTTTCTTTCTGTTGCTGGCCAGACTCGGCTCAGAAAAACTCAACTATTATATTTTTCATCGAATCCGTCCCCAGATACTGGAGACAGTGTCGAACTACGGAATGTGCGTGCACCCAATTTAGTGGACGTCGTCATCATCATCGTCAAGTATATTTTGGGTTACACATATTGCCTGTGCCGAAATGAAAAACCTTAAAAATAATCGCACCATCTTCTTCCTGATCGTCCTATCCTTCTTCTACACTTGGATCTGTGGCCATCAGTTCCCCTGATATCCGGCTTTGATTCATAGGTAGTAATTCTTTATCGTTGGATCTTTTCTACTCTTTGTATATTTCGTTACACGTCACTAACGTGCCTGTCGTGATACGAAACTAGTGTTACCCTTTGGGAGGATTTTTGGTTTTGACCGTGCGTGTGTCTAATGGATAAAGGTATCGAACAGTAATTTTGAATATATTGTAATTAATAAAAGAAAGCAGGCTTTACTTTGGGGATAATGAAAGTAGAGGAGTTCACACGAATGAAACAACAAACGGTCGCCACCCTAATTAGGAATATTCATTTGAAATATTATGCTTAAGAAAATTGAATACTCATTGTTGAAGTGACTTTCATTAATACTCCCTTTGAATAGGCACTGGATTCATACGACTACAGGTCGAGCTAAATTGTGGGCAGCAGTAATTACCATTATTGCACAAATCAGTAATCATAGAAAGCCAATTAGTACTTCACTCATAATAATAATAGTTACTATTGCAATCATTAAGCAACTCAGTACTGAGATGTTACTGCAGGAAACACTGAACTAAAGATGGGCATGAAAAGAGTTCTGACTTAACTAACATATAAATACCACAAATGAAATTAAATAATACTACACATACACTTTTTATACTCCCATTTATATAAATATATCAGATTTATTTAGTAGCGACGATATTCCATATATGTTTCTAATACCAAAAGAATATAGTGGGTACCTTTACACCGATACTGTCTCACTAGTTAAACTCTTTGACTATTTCAGAAACAAAGTGCAATTCAACCAAAATTAAATTTTACGCTCACTTAGAATAATTTATGTTTTCATCCTTCAAAGCAAATTTCTCAACATTGAGATCAATTAACCTCAAGGAAAAAAAAATCGTTCATCATAGCAATGAAGGCTAAATTACGTTTCAAATAAGATTAATTTATGTCACCTGTGAATCAGGTACTTTAGATAGTAACATTTACACTCTCTGGCAGTGAATTTTTGCACATTTAATACACAACAACAAAACACTATTTTGTTAGAAACAGGATACTCGGTTTCCTGCACACTGAGGAGGGATCTCGGTTCATGGTTAGGAAAAAGTTCTAAACACTGGTTTATAGCACTTGGATTATTATTGAGAACACTCACACAAATTAACTGGTCTATGCTATAACACATATTTGTGTGCCTGAAGTTGGTAGAACAGTGGCGAAGTAGTGGTGGCAAGCGACGTGGCAGTCAACTGTACTCACGACTTTTGATGTTGAATTCTCTTAACAATTTCCTCTTGGCAACGGATTTTTATCGCATTAGAGCCATTCCTTATTGCCAAGAGCACCTTGCAACAGCCGAATCCACATCCGAGGCAAAACTTCGTGCAAAACGGCTTCCAAATACCACTCTTGGCAGCCTCGGTGTTTACCGTGCAACGGTTAGCCTCTGACAGAGTACCGTTCCCACGAACTAACCGTCCAGTTCGACCACCAAAGCCACCTTTTACATCGCACCAAGCCACTTCTGTTGCGGAGGAACTTCCCTACAGCTTTTACCTTTTACAAAACAAGTTCCCTAAGCATAAACCAGCTTCCTATATACAAATTTTTCTTTATGAACATACATATATTATAAAATTTCACAATTTTTAACATCATTTAGCTTTTAAAATATATATATTACAAACTTTAACTTCCCTGTCACAAACCAATGCCCTTAACTAACAAAGAACCAACACTTAGTTACATAGAATAAATCTATTTCTAATCAGTATTGGTGTTACACATGGAGCTCTTCTCTTATCTGCTGTTGTTACGATCTTCTAGTTTGCATCCCTTTAAAATTCCTAGAAGTCCCATTTCTGCCGATTCAGGTTTCTACAATTGTTTGGTTGGTGAAGTCCATACTGGAGGAATAAATAATTGAAGATTAAAGAAACTGCTGAAACAATCTTATTTAAAGTGGCACTTAAGTAGTACCTTTCCTGCAGTACAGTGTTATATTGCATGATTATTTACATTACCCAGAGCAGGGTTTAGTAAAATATTTCACTGATATAAATAATAATATCAATTCTGAAACATCTATTATTACACATAATTCTTTTACACAATATTTTTCCTTTTTTGTATCATTTGAGGAAAAGAACTGCAGCCTGTCATATAGAATGTAAGGGGCCTACATAGCAAAAGACAACAACTTAATCAAGAACTACTGAAGGCAAAAGTTGATATAGTAGTAATAACGGAACTGGAAGAGAAACAAACAAGATCCAATGAAGGGAAAGATTATGTTCTGAAGCACAGTGGTAAATAAAATATATTCATACACTGCGACTGATGTAAGAATTGATGGCTTTTGACCCTGAATAAAGAAAAATCTCAAGTTATTCACATAAGTACTAAAAGAAATCCGCTAAATTTCGATTATGAGATAAGTCACACAAATCTGAGGGCTGTAAACTCAACTAAATACTTAGGGATTACAATTACAAATAACCTAAACTCGAACGATCACATAGATAATGTTGTGGGTAGTGCAAATTAAAGACTACGATTCATTGGCAGAACACTCAGAAGGTGCAACAGGTCTACTAAAGAGACTGCTTACACCACGCTTGTCCACCCTGTTCTGGAATATTGCTGTGCGGTGTGGGATCCGCATCAGGCGAGACTAACGGATGACATCGAAAAAGTTCAAAGAAGGGCAGCTCGTTTTGTATTATCGCGAATTAGGGGAGATAGTGTCACAGACATGATACGTGAATTGGAGTGGCAATCAATAAAACAAAGGCTTTTTCAAAAAAAAAAACATTCTTTTTAATATTCAGTCTTGATCGCACCAGTTGGATTTTTGTGAAAAACATTTTTATGATCTCTTTGACGAGATTCTATGAACACGTATGTACTCTTTTGTTCAGAAAATCATAGGACCCAGTTGTATCCATGGCAGAAATGTACCTTAGAACAGTATCTAAATATTTGTATCACTATCTTAAACTTGCAACTAGAAAAATTACGAAATATGAATCCATTTTTAATGAATAAGTTTTATGACATTTTAAAAAGTGTATGTAATATCATAGCGGTCTGCAGCTGATCATTCCATTATTACAGTTATCATCAGTGGCAAATAAAGTTAATATAAGACAGACAGACTGAATCTAACACAGGTGTATACTTGCAGTCGAGTCACAATTCACATGTCGATATGATGCAGCAATGCCAAAGACCTTCACAACATCGTTGACTTTGAAACCATTGTGGTAGTACCATCTTCGCCCATCGAGAGCACACTGGGTTTACATCTTCTGTACAGTTATTTTAAAGCTTTTAATTGATATTTTATATAATATTTAAGTAGTTCCATGGCTGTAAAGAGATATTTTATACATAACTATTTTTATGTTATTATTGCACTTTTTTATACGTTTTGACTATTATGTGAACCCGTTTCACACTGATTGGTTGACGTGAGGTAGAGGGAGAAGAGGTAGGCGGAGCATCTTCGTATTCAAGCGTATGCCCGTCACATGCTGGCACCAGGTGACATTACAGCAGCTGAGAAGAGTGCTCCACCTACCATCTTCGAAGGATGCCATGGGTATAAAAATCTTATTGTATTTTATCCTTAAAAGCATTTAGTCATATTTTATTGTCAGTCTAGTAAGTTTTCTATTACTTTCTAAGTTAAATTACAGGTCTGATGATGATAATGTGATATGACCGAAACCGGTCACCTATGTTCTTGTAGCATACGTGGTGCGATCAAGACTGAATTTTAAAAAGAAAAATTTGTAAAACATTTTTTGATCGCTGTTCCAAAAATGTTCAAAGGCGTTTTTCGTTTCGACAGGATCTTTTCATGCAGTTTCAATCACCAGTTTTCTCCTCCGATTGCGAAAACATTCTGTTGGAACCCACCTACATAGGGAGAAATGATCATCGCGATAAAATAAGAGAAGTCAGGGCTCGTGCAGCAAAATTTAAGTGCTCGTTTTTCCCACGTGTCGTTTGAGACTGGAACGGTTGAGAGACAGCTTGAAGATAGTTCACTGAACCCTCTGCCAGGCACTTTGTCGTGAATAGCAGAGTAATCACGTATATGTAGATGGAGATGTAGATTATGTATTTAAAACTAAAGTTTGAATATTAATATCATAGTATACATGTATCCGAGGTAGGCAGGAAAGAGGAAACATGGGAAGCTTTTTCAGTAACTGCAGACAGTCTTGGATTACCATACCTGATCACGAGTATACCATAATCGCGTAGAATGTTAACAGAACATTAGGAAAAACGACTTCACAGGAGACACTAGGACCCAATGGAGAAGATTATAAGAATTGGAATGATGAACAACTAAGAGACTTCGCAACATTTAAATAATCTGACGGTAACAAATTAGATTCACTGACAAAAAATCCATAAGGATCTCTACGGAATCTATTTAAGAGCTTGTAAAATAATAAAATCTCTTAGTAAAGAGGAGAAATTAGGATGAACATAGTAGTTCCGAAACCTACGGAGAGCGAAAGAAGAAAATATTGTAACGCCGGAATCAGATGTGAATGAAGATCCAGTCCCCCTTGCCAGGACGGGAAAGTGCAAAAAGGTTCATGAAAAACAGAAAATGTACAGGAGGAGATACCATAAACACGGAGCTTGATAAATATGCAAATGAAAATTTTAAGATGAGGCTTCCAAATTTTATAAATCTATGCTGGACTACTGAAGATGTTCGGGAACTTTGCAGAGCCAGATAATCCTACCTGTATTTAAAAACAGGAGGCCGGAATGATGGCAATAGCTATAGACTGATAAACCCACTAAACTTTAGGTGTATAAGATAAATGCGAAAATATTTTACAAAAGATTAAATGCTTATGACAGAGAATTTTCGAATAGAGCAAAATGGTTTTAGAGCGGGAACATTATGTATAGATTGCGATATCTCTATAAATCAAATACTAGAAAGACATAGATAATTTAATCTCCCAGTGTAGATCATAAAAAGCTCTTCAACTCGGTGATGAGATTTAAGTTATTGGAAATTTAGGAGAGTATGGGGTTTCCCAGCATCATAAGATCATTTCAGAGGTGGTATACTGATAACAGTATCAAGATATACGATGACTCAACCAATAGTACTACAACGGGAAGAACCACACAAGGGCTGAGACAGCTGTATATGACATTGCCTCTACATGGCAGAAGAAAATAGTACGTGACCCCCCAGGAATGTACAGTATTTAGATCATTCTTCTTTACAGATTACCAGACTAGACTAGTCGATATGGAAGAGAGCCTTCAACAAGCTCTATGGTCGTTGCGAACAATAGCAAAACGATATGATCCAACAGTTTCCACAAAGAAAACTACAGTTGCGGCCGTTTGTGAAAAAGAACATCTTAGAGCTAAAATCATACTTGAGAATATCGTACTGGGCCAAGTCCATATGTTCGTCTACCTAGTCTGTGATGTCTCTTATGCTTATGATAATGGCCCTGAAAACAAACTACAGAAGTACTTACACACGCTATGTGCGATTAAGAGAACTCTCCTTGACGAAACCGGGAAAGAGACACTACTTAAACAGTACAATACTATGACTGTGCCTTTAGTGATATATCGATGCCAAGCAGGATTTCATTGTATTTTTCTTTATGAGTTAACGATAGTGATGCGTTTCCTTTCTGCAGCCGAGCTAGAGACGTAAAATTAGAGTCGTAAACGGTTTAACTACAATGCGT
Organism: Schistocerca piceifrons; assembly: GCF_021461385.2. Classification (NCBI taxonomy): domain Eukaryota; kingdom Metazoa; phylum Arthropoda; class Insecta; order Orthoptera; family Acrididae; genus Schistocerca; species Schistocerca piceifrons. The sequence goes on along the minus strand of NC_060145.1, from coordinate 84,524,430 downwards.
TTTCTTTTTAACGGTTTTATGATTGGTTTATTTGGATGCTTAAATTACTAAACCCCCCCTCCACACCATGAACCATGCATCTTGCCGTTGGCGGGGAGGCTTGCGTGCCTCAGTGATACAGATCTGTTGAGAGGCCAGACAAACGTGTGAAGAGGGGCAGCAGCCTTTTCAGTAGTTTCAGGGGCAACAGTCTGGATGATGGACTGATCTGGCCTTGTAACATTAACCAAAACGGCCTTGCTGTGCTGGTACTGCGAACGGCTGAAAGCAAGGGGAAACTACAGCCATAATTTTTTCCCGAGGGCATGCAGCTTTACTGTATGGTTAAATGATTATGGCGTCCTCTTGGGTAAAATATTCCAGAGGTAAAATAGTCCCCCAATCTGATCTCCGGGCGAGGACAACTCAGGAGGACGTTGTTATCGGAAGAAAGAAAACTGGCGTTCTACAGATCGGAGCGTGGAATGTCAGATCCCTTAATCGGGCAGTTAGGTTAGAAAATTTAAAAAGGGAAATGGATAGGTTAAAGTTAGACATAGCGGGAATTAGCGAAGTTCGGTGGCAGGAAGAACAAGACTTTTGGTCAGGTGAATACACACGTTATAAATACCTAATCAAATAGGGGTAATGCAGAAGTAGGTTTAATAATGAATAAAAAAAATAGGAATGCGGGTACGCTACTACAAACAACATAGTGAACGCATTATTGTGGCCAAGATAAATACGAAGCCCACGCATTCCACGGGAATACAAGTATATATGCCAACTAGCTCCGCAGATGACGAAGAGATTGACGAAATGTATGATGAGATAAAAGAAATTATTCAGAAAGTGAAGGGAGACGAAAATTTAATAGTCGTGGGTGACTGGGATTGGAGAAGGAAGAGAAGGAAACGTAGTAAGTGAATATGGAACGGGGCTAAGGAATGAAAGAGGAAACCATCTGGTAGCATTCTGCACAGAGCATAACTTAATCATAGCTAACACTTGGTTCAAGAATCATGAAAGAAGGTTGTATACATGGAAGAAGCCTAGAGATACTGGAAGGTTTCAGAAAGATTATATAATGGTAAGACAGAGATTTTGGAATCAGGTTGTAATTGTATGACATTTCCAGGGGTAGATAGGGACTCTGACCACAATCTATTGGATATGAACTGTAGATTAAAACTGAAGGAACTGCAAAAAGGTGGGAATATAAGGAGATGGGACCTGGACAAACTGACTAAACCAGAGGTTGTACAGAGTTTCATGGAGAGCATTAGGGAACGATTGACAAGAATGAGGGAAAGAAATACAACAGAAGAAGGATGGGTAGCTTTGAGAGATGAAATAGTGAAGACAGTAGAGGATCAAATAGGTAAAAAGACAAGGGCTAGTAGAAATCATTGGGTAACAGAAGAGATAATGAATTTAATTGATGTAAGGAGAAAATACAAAAACGCAGTAAATGAAGCAGGCAAAAAGGAATACAAACGTCTCCAAAATGAGATCTACTGGAAGTGCAAAACGGCTAATCAGGGATGGCTAGAGGACAAATGTAAGGATGCAGAGGCGTATGTAACTAGGGGTAAGATAGATACTGCCTACAGGAAAATTAAAGAGACCTTTGGAGAAAAGAGAACCACTTGCATGAATATCAAGAGCTCAGATGGAAACCCAGTTCTAAGCAAAGAAGGGAAAGCAGAAAAGTGGAAGGAGTATATGGAGGGTCTATTCAAGGGCGATGTTCTTGAGGACAATATTGTGGAAATGGAAGAGGATGTAGATGAAGATGAAATGGGAGATATGATACTGCGTGAAGAGTTTGACAGAGCACTGAAAGACCGAAGTCGAAACAGTGAGCCGGGAGTAGACAACATTCTATTAGAACTACTGATAGCCTTGGGAGAGCCAGCCCTGACAAAATTCTACCATCTGGTGAGCAAGATGTATGAGACAGGCGAAATACCCTCAGACCTCAAGAAAATATAATAATTCCAATCCCAAAGAAAGCAGGTGTAGACGTATGTGAAAATTACCGAACTATCAGTTTAGTAAGCCACGGCTGCAAAATACTAACACGAATTCCTTACAGACGAATGGAAAAACTGGTAGAAGCCGACCCCGGGGAAGCTCAGTTTGGATTCCGTAGAAATACTGGAACACGAGAGGCAATACTGACCTTATGATTTCTCTTAGAATATAGATTAAGGAAAGACAAACCTACGTTTCTAGCATTTGTAGAATTAGGGAAAGCTTTTCACAATGTTGACTAGAATACTCTCTTTCAAATTCTGAGCTTGGCAGGGGTAAAATACAGGGAGCGAAAGGCTATTTACAATTTGTACGGAAACCAGATGGCAGTTATAAGAGTCGAGGGTCATGAAAGGAAAGCAGTGGTTGGGAAGGGAGTGAGACAGGTTTTTAGCCTATCCCCGATGTTATCAGTCTGTATATTGAGCAAGCAGTAAAGGAAACAAAACAAAAATTCGGAGTAGGAATTAAAAGTCATGGAAAAGAAATAAAAACTTTGAGGTTTGCCGATGACATTGTAATTCTATCAGAGACAGCAAAGGACCTGTAAGAGCAGCTGAACGGAATGGACAATGTCTTGAAATGAGGATATAAGATGAACATCAACAAAAGCAAAACGAGGATAATGGAATGTAGTCAAATTAAATCGGATGATGTTGCGGGAATTACGTTAGAAAATGAAACGCTTAAGGTAGTAAATGTGTTTTGCTATTTGGGGAGCAAAATAACTGATGATGGTCGAAGTAGAAAGGATATAAAATGTAGGCTGGCAATGGCAAGGAATGCGTTTCAGAAGAAGAGAAATTTGTTAACATCGAGTATAGATTTAAGTGTCAGGTAGTCGTTTCTCAAAGTATTTTTATGGAGTGTAGCCATGTATGGAAGCGAAACGTGGACGATAAATAGTTTGGACAAGAAGAGAATAGAAACTTTAGAAATGTGGTGCTTCAGAAGGATGCTGAAGATTAGATGGGTAGATCACATAACTAATGAGGAGGTATTGAATAGGATTGGGGAGACGAGGAGTTTGTGGCACAACTTGACTAGAAGAAGGGATCGGTTGGTAGGACATATTCTGAGGCATCAAGGGATCACCAATTTAGTATTAGAGGGCAGCGTGGAGGCTAAAAAACGTAGAGGGAGACCAAGAGATGAATACACTAAACAGATTCAGAAGGATGTAGGCTGCAGGTGGTACTGGGATCTGAAGAATCTTGCACAGGATAGAGTAGCATGCTGTTCAGTTTTGGAACACAACCAGCTTAGAGGCAGAAGTGATGGCACTTTCTGCAGGACCTGGCCATCATTATGAAGGACAATGCTCAAGCGCGTACAGTGCAAGCTGTTACTGATTTGTTTGACTGATGGGGCTGCTAAGTGCTATATCACCTACTGCACTCACCTGACTTAAGCCCTCGTGAGTTCAACTCGATTTCTAAACTGAAGGAAACGCTTCACGGCATTCGCTTCACAACTGCTACAAATTCGTCGAGCAATAGTCCGCGCCGCTCGAACTGTGAACACAACTGGCACTGCTAAGAGTATCCTACGACTTCCACATCGCTGGCAACGGGTTATACACAATGCTGGTGACTACTTTCAAGGTCAGTAAAACTTTGAAACTCGTACCTATTTTGTACGGGCTGTTAATGAATATTGCCACTATTGAAGTTCCAGCCTTCGTATATCACAAGCTGTTAGAAGAGTCAGTCAACAGCGGACAGGAGCTAGATGAACACAAAACCAGCTCTGAAGACGAGTGCCCTAAACACCATCGGTAAATGCTCATAACATTAATGACTGTTTCGTTGATATCTTAAACCTACCAACTTAGAAACAAAAAAACTTTATTCGTAGTTATCAGGAAAAGTATTACGAATGTGTTAATTATAGTAACATTGATAGTTTGTATTAAATGAAGTAATAAATATCATTTAAGACCAGTAGTCCGTGTATTTGCCAGTCTCGCTTAAAGGGTAAATGTATTCTTTAAGGAGAAAAATTAGAGACTGTTCTAAAATGCCTTCGAGTTCTTGCGGATACTGTCGAAAGTTAACTAATATTTTTGAATGATCCAGAATGCAACTTGGGAACGTCGCATATCACAGTGGTTCACATTCCACCAAAACCGCCTTAAACGCAACACAGTAAAGGCAGAGGAATAACTCAAAAGAGTACTCAGTTACAGAGAGACACTACGTAAACAAAGAATGGCTGTATGAGAGAACAATTTTAGCAAAAATAAAATGAAGAAATTCAACAAATCTTAGAATGCTGAATATGATACCAGGGGAAGAAGAAAGACATAAACCCAGTGGAGCAAGACGAAAGCATAAACATCTCTACAGAATTCCCAAGATTTCTCAATGTTTCCGATATTCCTTGCCGAAAAAGCTTCTGAATTAGATGGTAGAAACGGGAAGTGAGTTTTCTCATTATGAGAGTAGTGAAGGGCGATCTGTTTTGATTGTTAAAATCATTCAAAAGCCATGATTACACAAAATATTTTTTATTCAAGACAACCGGTTTCAACAGTCTTAGCTGTGATCTTCAGGTCTTAAGCATTTTTTGCAGTAAAACATGTTTATTTTACACTTATCTCATGCACAGATTGGCAAGTGGATAAAATCAGCACATTATAAACGTTTGTCTTCGTTAAAATATTTGGACAAGATGCTGTGCGCTTTTAAATACGAGTATTTTAGCGACGACAAACGTTTATAATCTGCTGAGTTTTATCCGCTTGACATTCTGTGGGTGGGGTCACCGTAAAATGAACGTATTTTACTAGACAAAATGTTTAAGACCTGTAGATGACAGCTAAGACCACTGAAACCGGCTGTCTAGAATAACAAATATTATGTGCGATTCTGGCCTTTGAATGGCTAACAAGAAACGGGAATGTTAACGGAAAAAGCAGGCGGCAGGCGTAGTACACAGACCAGGAATTTCACTCATTTGAGCTAACTCGCTGTTAAGCTTTAAGTTGGCTCCCATTTCCGGTAAGATTATCGTGCAGCTAGACTAACAATAAGATACAAGGGCAAACATTCGACTGTTATGGAGTGAATTTCTTTAAAAAATACGTTTTTTGCACTTAGCACGTAGCGTGTTCGCGTTTTGCACAACCATATCCGAAAGCAAAACGTTGAAAATCTATAAGGATATACTTTAGTGAAGCTAAAACTATACCGATGAGAAGATTAATTGCACTTTTTTTCCAGTTGAGAAAACAAGTAAAAAAAAGGCCAAATGGAGTAGGTCTTTTGCAGGTATCCAGTTAAATAAAATTTTTGTAAAACTTGCTATGTGTAGTAGAATATCCCCTGTCCAACATCTGAACATTCGGCCTGCAATCTGGAAATGAAGCTCACGTGCTGAGTTGCTCCTGGGGCTGAAATGGAACGGAATTCAGTGCCGGAGTGCGGGTGATGCGTCTCCAGTTAGCGGTAGATGACGTCACGGCTGTTAGGGCACGCGGCTTGCTCAGCGGGTCTTTTGTCTTCCGCCGAACCCGGCCAACCGGCGCTGCCCGCAGTTGGTGCGGCCGGCCGGACTCCCCAATAACTGCCCGCCTCATTGGCTACTCGCTAGATTTATGTAACTGCAGGCTCCATCGAGAAACGGGAAAAAGCACCGAACGCTTGGGAGAGCCACATTTCGCTCTGCAAATAGCACTCAGTTGATCTCTGACTGCAGCAAATTATCTGCACAATTGTTTCCCCAACCCCTTGGAAAAAAAGTAATTGCGTGACTGTCGTGGATGAATATTTTAAGTTCACAGTGTTTTGCCAGTTGGTGGCTGTCTACAGGGTGTTACAACTTTCAGGAAACATTCCTCACACACAAAGAAAGAAAATATGTTACGTGGGCATGTGTCCGGAAACGCTTAATTTCCATGTTAGAGCTCATTTTATTACTTATCTTCAAATCACATTAATCATGGAATGGAAACACACGGCAACAGAACGTACCAGCGTGACTTCAAACACTTTGTTACAGGAAATGTTCAAAATGTCCTCCGTTAGCGAGGATACATGTATCCACCCTCCGTCGCATGGAATCCCTGATGCGCTGATGCAGCCCTGGAGAATAGCGTATTGTATCACAGCCGTCCACAATACGAGCACGAACAGTCTCTACATTTGGTACCAGGGTTGCGTAGACAAGAGCTTTCAAATGCCATCATAAATAAAAGTCAAGAGGGTTGAGGTCAGGAGAGCGTGGAGGCCATGGAATTGGTCCGCCTCTACCAATCCATCGGTCACCGAATCTGTTGTTGAGAAGCGTACGAACGCTTCGACTGAAATGTGCAGGAGCTCCATCGTGCATGAACCACATTTTGTGTCGTACTTGTAAAGGCCCATGTTCTAAAAGCACAGGTAGAGTATCCCGTATGAAATCAGCATAACGTGCTCCATTGAGCGTAGGTGGAAGAACATGGGGCCCAATCAAGACATTACCAACAATGCCTGCCCAAACTGATGTGCTTGATGCTAGTACTGTAGAGCAATGAGTCGCATGTCAACACAAGCACCGAAGTCAACGTTACCTTCCTTCAATTGGCCAATTGGCGGTCAATCGAGGAAGTACAGTAGATACTGACGAAACTAAAATGGGCTCTAACATGGAAATTAAGCGTTGCCGGACACATGTCCACATAACATTTTTTCTTTATTTGTGTGTGAGGAATGTTTCCTGAAAGTTTGGCCGTACCTTTTTGTAACACCCTGTATAGACGAGCTGAGGTTTACCGCACCACCATCTTTATGATTGAGCTTGAAAGGTCTCTGTTGGATTCCTTTCATGTTAATTTCTTAAATCTGTTGTCATTTACGGCATAAATTCCTCTTCTAAATTTACTGTGGTGTTTCTGACTATCTGGGAGGAGACTGAGCAGTGAAACGTGTTACTTTTACACATAAACAAGAACGATCTGTCACACTACTACATTTTAAAACACAGTTTATATGTAATCCATGTCACACAGTCTCATACGGAACCTACATCCGCGTTCTTTTATATACTGTATATGATAAGGTACTGTCATCCCCCTTCCCTTCTGTGTGAGAGGATGAATGAGCAAATGTATTTCTAGTTGCATGCTTGATGGCAGCAGACAAGCCTGTCTGCTAGAGAACAGTAGGACCAACGTCGGAACAGATAGCTACACTTTCTAAAAGCAGAGAGGTTTCTATTCTTAGTATGGTCCTGTCCGTCCCTTGTCATGTTGGTATAGGAAGCTGCCTCTCTGGTCACTTCCATTTGTATCTGTTAAGCACGCTCGGTAGCGGGCCAGGGCAGTCTGTCTGTGGCGAACGTCTGAAGTGGTAAGACCTCCGGCTAAGCGCGTGTCTGCTAAGTCCGTAGGACAATGGATTTCTTAAGTTCAGCCTAACTGAAAATTTAATCACCTTTATTTCAAGTTTATCTCTAAAATATCTAATATTATCTTAAATTGCAACCCAGTGTAATTCGAGTGTGAAGTTCAGAATATCTTCCGGTAGTTTCTTTGTCACTACTTTGTGAGTAAAGTGGAATCAGGTGTTGATCAGTAATTCTAACTAACAATCTTAAATGCGAATGTGCATGAGATTATAACGTCTCGTCTTGACAATATTTTTCAATATAGCAACTTTTCTTTATGTTCAACCCGCGTGGGGTGTACTTTGTGAGACCAGTACCACGTGCTTATACAACTGTTTGACCCATCAGGTTAATAGTAAGACGATAGTAACCAGTTCGAGGTTTTTCTTTAGTAAATTGCGTTTCGATGTAATTTATTTTCATTATCAAAATTATTGTGGAGTTACACTCTTTGTGTAAACCAAGTTGACCACGTGAAGCATGTGGTGTAAGCATCAAAGTAGCCCTCAGCTATTCTTTTCGGGAAGATTTCACAGAGAGTTAGTATGAATTTAGTATACCAGTGTGTGGTAATTTCATGACGGACAGGATTGCGCTACGAACCTAACTTCTTTGGGTGAATTGAATCGGTTGGTTGTGGTTAATTTCCTCTTGCATATGTTCCAACGTTCTTTGTGTATTATTTTATGAATGCAGTGTTGTATGCAGTCTTCCAATCTTCGCTCCATATTTGATGTGTTCCGTAAGATTATAAACTCACATTTTCACAATCCTAAATAAGGCACCAGTTTAGTTATGAATCAAGTTTAATATGCTGAAATTTGAACCGCACAATGATCAATGTTAAAATAAATGTCCAAATATAAACTGATTTATTTCTTTTTATTTCAATTGTCTTTTTATATATATATCACCGGTTATCGTAATATGAGTACTAAAAGATTATAATTAATGTTAGTCTGGTTGGGAATTTGGTAAGCTAGACTGGATACCTGGTGAAACAGTTGCGCAGTAATGCAAGGTTAACTTCCTCGGATAGCTCACAGATTTTAACCCACTTTTATGGTCTTGAATATCAGCACCGCTTTCAGACCAAATTAATGCAACAACCCTACAAGCTCACACTTGTGTCCGTGTTTGCGTATAAGCAAATTTGTTTGTGGACAGGTTCCGCACTGACCACACACGTTTTCTCTTCTTGTTACCTACACAGAAGTTACAACTTCATCAATGTGTTTTTTTCTGCTAGTAACAGTATGAATATCTGAAAAACTAAACTCATGCTTGCTCAAGGCAGACCCTATTCTAAAACAAAGTTATTAAGACGTGATGTTCGGCAGTCGTATGCTCTTTGATGAGATTAGTAAAACCATTAACGTGTAACATCTTAACCATCACCAAAAACATTTCGAGTTTGAAATGAAAATTAAAACAGCAGCAGCCACCTTTTCTGCAATCATTTTATTCACATAACCAGTTTCTGTGTTGCGTAAATAAATTTAATGTAACAGAGATGGTTGCAGGTGGTTTTCACTTCAATTTCGAGTCCTTGTAACCATCCACTACAGTGATTCACGTACAAACGTTTCGAGTTTAGTGTCAAAGCATTTTCGCCTGCAGTCAGTCAGTTTCATAAACCTACATTTCAATTCTGTAAAGAAAAACTATTCTACCTGTAGTGCAAAATACATGAGACACGCGATATATGCTCAGACTTTAAGAATAATATAATAATTCGAGTTGCAAAATAGGCAGGTGCTGTCAGGTGTGAAAACTACTGAGGCATCAGTTTAATAACACTTGGTTATAAAATACTGCCACGCATTATTTACAAAAGATCCGTTAAACTGGTAGAAGCCAACCTTGCGAAACCTCAGTTTTGGTTTCGGGGAAATGTAGGAAGACATGAGGGAATACTGTAATTTATCTTACATTAGTACAAGAACGGCAGTTTCAAGTTTGTAGCGTATTTACATTCAGAGAAAGCTTGTGAAACTGTTGTCTTCAAGACACTCTTTGAAATTCTAAAGGTAGCAGAGATAAAATACAGGAAGTGAAAGGTCATTTACAGCTTGTACAGAACCCAGCCTGGAGCTATACCAGGGGGTGTTGAAAAGTAACGCCTCGGAATCTTTTGTGCAAAAACACTGAAAGACTTTTAAATAAAACAAACGCTATTAACCTTCCACATCTTTATTCTTCGCTTCTAAGTATTTGCAGCCCTCTGCCTCTATAGAGCTCCGAACTGCAGCATGTAACATGGCGGTGTTTAATGTAAGTGTGTAGGTTCGTGAGAAACAAGCGTGCTGTAATCGATTTTCGAGTTCGAAGAGTACGTCCACACACGGAATACTCTGTCCTTCAGCATAACAATGTCAGACCACACACGAGCACTGTGACACCTGCAACAATCCCTCGCCTTGGATTCACTGTCATCGACCATCCACCCTACAGTACGAGCTTGGCGCCATCCTATATTCATCCGTTTCCGAAAAGCAAGGCACACCTTCCAGCACTTCTCTTTGATGGAGATGAAACGACTCAAGCAGAGGTGAGGTTGTGACTCCGTCATCTAAATGAAACATTCTGTAGTGACGGTGTCAACAAACTGGTCTGTCGTTGGCGGAAATGTGTTCGTCGTCAGGGTGACTGTATTGACAAGTATACACGTAGACGTGAAGAATAAAAATTTACAATGTTACTGAAGTATGTTTTAGGTAAAAACCTTAAGAGTTTTCGTGTAAAAAAAGGGGAGGCATTACTTTTCAGAACGCCCTCTAAAGAGTCCAAAGACTTCAATGGGAAGCCCTGGTGTAAGGTGCAGTTCTTTGATGTTACGACGTAGAGATATTGTGCTCCTTACTTATCGCTGGCTTCTGCAATTTTCGAAGCCGAGCGTGCCTTTCTTTGGATGGAGCATTGTCTTGCTGTATAACGCGAACAATGGTCCCGAGGGAGAGTCTTTGCTGCGTTTCCTCACGGAGTGGTCGTGCGCGGCAGCATCACTGGTAAATGATATGAAGAATTTGGTTGGAACTATAGTTAAGAGTTGAAAGAGTTACATCAGTTTGTAGGAGAAATGTGTTTGAATAATTCAGTCATTTCGGGGAATGAGCGCGGGATTATTTAATAGATTTGCGACTGAAACAGTATCGTGTTTGTGAATCAATAACTTTCGTGGAGAAACGTATTGATAGTAGAACGGAAATGAAAAAGCTTCCGTGAACAATGATAACTTGCTAAGTTAATGCAACAAAACAAGTAGCAAATGGTTACTTCATCGTCATCGTCAATGTGATACGAGCTTAACTGTTAACACGAGACTGGATCAGTTTAAGCATAGTTAGGGAAATATTTTTCGTGCTAAAGAGACAATAAAACAAAGTAATCTGACTTGTACTGTTATTATTTCAGAGTGACATTTCCCATTTTTCAATTGAACAACCATAAAATTGGAAAAGTATAAGAGACGTGTTGGTAATAGGCGCATGGTCAGGTTTATTTCTTAACGAAGCATGTTCTCAGTAAAGACATCAACTTCGAGTCTGACAGCCGCGAAAATATACGCTATACAAACTAAAGAGACGGAGACAGCCATATTGCACCTGTCTCCACATCAGGATGCATTTTTATAATACGAGAGAAGCAGGATGAGAGTGAACGAGATACTGGAAGGTATAGACAGGGATGTAGAGCCATGCCGACTACTGTGCCGTGGACAGCTGCGGTTGAGCATCCACGGAGCGAACAACATCCCTGTCGAGGTAGTCCCACAGACACTCTATTGGTGTTAAATCCGGGAAGTACAGTGGCCAGAGGAGTACTGTGGACTCACCCCGGTGCTCTTCGGACCACGCACGCACACTGTGGGCTGTGTGACCCTTTGCATTGTCCAGCCGGTAGATACCTTCGCGCTGAGGAAGAACATACAGCACCAACGGCTGGACATGGTTCCCAAGGATAGATGTACATCTACATCTATACTTTTACTCCGCAAGCCACCCAACGGTGTGTGGCGGTGGGCACTTTACGTGCCACTGTCATTACCTCACTTTTCTGTTCCAGTTGCGTATGGTTCGCGGGAAGAACGACTGTCTGAAAGCCTCCGTGCGCGCTCGAATCTCTCTAATTTTACATTCGTGATATCCTCGGGAGGTATAAGTAGGGGGAAGCAATATATTCGATACCTCATCCAGAAACACACCCTCTCGAAACCTGGCGAGCAAGCTACACCGCGATGCAGAGCACCTCTCTTGCAGAGTCTGCCACTTGAGTTTGCTAAACATCTCCGTAACGCTATTACGCTTACCTAATAACCCTGTGACGAAACGCACCGCTCTTCTTTGCATCTTATCTCCTCCGTCAACTCGATCTGGTACGGATCCCACACTGATGATCAATACTCAAGTATAGGTCGAACGAGTGTTTTGTAAGCCACCTCGTTTGTTGATGGACTACATTTTCTAACGACTCTCTCAATGAATCTCAACCTGGTACCCGCCTTACCAACAATTAATTTTATATGATCATTCCACTTCAAATCGTTCCGCACGCATACTCCCAGTTATTTTACAGAGGTAACTGCCACCTGGGTTTGTTCCGTTATCATATAATCATACAATAAAGGATCCTTCTTTCTATGTATTCGCAATACATTACATTTGTCTATGTTGAGAGTCAGTTGCCACTCCCTGCACCAAGTGCCTATCTTCCTGCATTTCGCTGCAATTTTCTAATGCTGCAACTTCTCTGTATACTACAGCATCATCCGCGAAAAGCCGCATGGAACTTCCGACACTATCTACTAGGTCATTTATACACTCCTGGAAATTGAAATAAGAACACCGTGAATTCATTGTCCCAGGAAGGGGAAACTTTATTCACACATTCCTGGGGTCAGATACATCACATGATCACACTGACAGAACCACAGGCACATAGACACAGGCAACAGAGCATGCACAATGTCGGCACTAGTACAGTGTATATCCACCTTTCGCAGCAATGCAGGCTGCTATTCTCCCATGGAGACGATCGTAGAGATGCTGGATGTAGTCCTGTGGAACGGCTTGCCATGCCATTTCCACCTGGCGCCTCAGTTGGACCAGCGTTCGTGCTGGACGTGCAGACCGCGTGAGACGACGCTTCATCCAGTCCCAAACATGCTCAATGGGGGACAGATCCGAAGATCTTGCTGGCCAGGGTAGTTGACTTCCACCTTCTAGAGCACGTTGGGTGGCACGGGATACATGCGGACGTGCATTGTCCTGTTCGAACAGCAAGTTCCCTTGCCGGTCTAGGAATGGCAGAACGATGGGTTCGATGACGGTTTGGATGTACCGTGCACTATTCAGTGTCCCCTCGACGATCACCAGTGGTGTACGGCCAGTGTAGGAGATCGCTCCCCACACCATGATGCCGGGTGTTGGCCCTGTGTGCCTCGGTCGTATGCAGTCCTGATTGTGGCGCTCACCTGCACGGCGCCAAACACGCATACGACCATCATTGGCACCAAGGCAGAAGCGACTCTCATCGCTGAAGACGACACGTCTCCATTCGTCCCTCCATTCACGCCTGTCGCGACACCACTGGAGGCAGGCTGCACGATGTTGGGGCGTGAGCGGAAGACGGCCTAACGGTGTGCGGGACCGTAGCCCAGCTTCATGGAGACGGTTGCGAATGGTCCTCGCCGATATCCCAGGAGCAACAGTGTCCCTAATTTGCTGGGAAGTGGCGGTGCGGTCCCCTACGGCACTGCGTAGGATCCTACGGTCTTAGCGTGCATCCGTGCGTCGCTGCGGACCTGTCCCAGGTCGACGGGCACGTGCACCTTCCGCCGACCACTGGCGACAACATCGATGTGCTGTGGAGACCTCACACCCCACGTGTTGAGCAATTCGGCGGTACGTCCACCCGGCCTCCCGCATGCCCACTATACGCCCTCGCTCAAAGTCCGTCAACTGCACATACGGTTCACGTCCACGCTGTCGCGGCATGCTACCAGTGTTAAAGACTGCGATGGAGCTCCGTATGCCACGGCAAACTGGCTGACACTGACGGCGGCGGTGCACAAATGCTGCGCAGCTAGCGCCATTCGACGGCCAACACCGCGGTTCCTGGTGTGTCCGCTGTGCCGTGCGTGTGATCATTGCTTGTACAGCCCTCTCGCAGTGTCCGGAGCAAGTATGGTGGGTCTGACACACCGGTGTCAATGTGTTCTTTTTTCCATTTCCAGGAGTGTATATATTGTGAAAAGCAATGGTCCCATAACACTTCCCTGTGGCCCACCAGAGGTTACTTTAACGTCTGCAGACGTCTCTCCATTGAGAACAATATGCTCTGTTCTGTTTGCTAAAAACTCTTCAATCCAGCCACACAGCTGGTGTGATATTCCGTAGGCTCTTACTTTGCTTATCAGGCGACAGTGCTGAACTGTATCGAACGCCTTCCGGAAGTCAAGGGAAATAGCATCTACCTGGGAGCCTGTATCTAATATTTTCTGGGTCTCATGAACAAATAAAGCGAGTTGATTCTCACACGAGCGCTGTTTCCGGAATCCATGTTGATTCCTACAGAGTAGATTCTGGGTTTCCAAAAACCACATGATACTCGAGCAAAAAACATGTTCTAAAATTCTACAACAGATCGACGTCAGAGATATAGGTCTATAGTTTTGCGCATCTGCTCGACAACCCTTCTTGAAGACTGGGACTACCTGTGCTCTTTTCCAATCACTTGGAACCTTCCGTTCCTCTAGAGACTTGAGGTATACGGCTGTAAGAAGGGGGGCAAGTTCTTTCGCGTACTCTGTGTAGAATCGAATTGGTATCCCGTCAGGTCCAGTGTACTTTCCTCTGTTGAGTGATTCCAGTTGTTTTTCTATTCCTTGGACACTTATTTCGATGTATGTTTGTGTTGGTGCAATGTGCCTTCCAGGATGTCCAGATCACCCAGATAATTTTACGAAAACATTCCCCAGACCGAAAATTCCTGGCAGATTAAAATTGTGTGCCCGACCGAGACTGGAACTCGGAACCTTTGCCTTTCGCGGGCAAGTGCTCTGCCACCTGAGCTATCCAAGCATGACTCAACACCCCTCCTCACCACTTTACTTCTGCCAGTACCTCGTCTTCTACCTTCCAAACTTTACTAAAGCTCTACTGTGAAACCTTGCAGAACTAGCACTCCTGAAAGAAAGGATATTGCGGAAACATGGCTTAGCCACAGCCTGGGGGATGTTTCCAGAATGAAGTGTGCTCTGATATGAAACTTCCAGGCAGATTAAAACTGTGTGCCGGACCGAGACTCGAACTCGGGAACTTTGTCTTTCGCGGGCAAGTGCTCTACCATCTACACAGTTGTAATCTGCGAAGAAGTTTCATATCAGCGCACCTCCGCTGCACAGTGAAAATCTCATTCTGGAAATGGCACAACTCCAGTAATAAATATAGACTTTGAACAGAAGTCTGTAGCTAAGGTAGAATTTTCAAAATTTTTAGGTGTGTCCATTGATGAGAGGTTAAACTGGAAGCAATTCATTCATGGTCTGCTGAAACGTCTGAGTTCAGCTACGTATGCTATTAGGGTTATTGCAAATTTTGGTGATAAGAATCTCAGTAAATTAGCTTACTATGTCTACTTTCATTCACTGCTTTCATATCGCACCATATTCTGGGGTAATTAGTCGTTGAGTAGAAAAGTATTCATTGCTCAAAAACGTGTAATCAGAATAATTACTGTAGCCCACCTACGGTCATCCTGCAGACATCTATTTAAGGATCTAGGGATCCTCACAGTAACCTCACAGTATATATATTCACTTATGAAATTTGTTGTTAATAATGCAACCCGGTTCAAAAGTAATAGCAGTGTGCATAGCTGTAACACCAGGAGCAAGGATGATCTTCACTATGCAGGGTTAAATCTGACTTTGGCACAGAAAGGGGTAAATTATGCTGCCACAAAAAGTCTTTGGTCACCTACCAAACAGCATCAAAAGCCTGACAGATAGCCAACCAACATTTAAAAATAAATTAAAAGAATTTGTAGATGAGAACTCCTTCTATTCATTGGCTGAATTTTTAGATATAAATTAAGGGAGGGGGGAAAAAACAAAGAAAAAACAACTTAAACATTAGTGTCATGCAATATTCTGTGTAATGTAATATCTTGTACAGACATCTTTTATTAACCTGACACGTTCCACATCATTACGAAGTGTCGTATTCATGATCTATGGAACAAGTTTTAATCTAATCTAATCTAACCCTCCCTCCCCCCCCCCCCCCCCCCCCCCCAGGCCATAACGCTACGACGATTGTTGGAGTGTGTTAGCTAACAGACGTTTCACTTCGTACGCCTTCCATCTGATGGAGCACAAAACGTGATTCATCTGAAAAGACCACCTGTCGCCACTGAGTGGATGTCCACTTGTAGTACGTGCGAGTGAAGTCCAGACTTCGTCGCCGATGAACAGGTCACAACACGGTTCCATAAACCAGGCTCCACCTGCGCAAGCCCATACGCAGCAAAGGTCGGTGAGGAGACCCTGTTGGTAACTCCTCGGTTCATCTGGGCGGTCAGCTGCTCAATAGCTACACGTCTATTCGCCCCTACACGTGTCCACAGCTGTCGTTCATCCCTTCCATCTGTCGTGGACCACAGCTGCCTCGACGCCGGTTTTGGGTAGCGCAGTTTTGCCATGCACGGTGTATAACTACGGCGGCACGTGAACAGTTTACAGACTTGGGCGTTATGCCTAAAGTCAATGATCGTGCCCTTTTGGGCGCCAGTTAAGTCGCCCCGTTTCCAAATTACATCTCCACTGTTTACCGCCTCCCACCAACACGCATTACGAGCATATAAACCCCCAGCTCTTAGTGTTGCCACATGCCGTCTGTGAGTGATTTTTGACCGTTGACGTGAAACATACCTGTTGGTTACATTAATCAGACCAGACCGTGTATTTTAGTACTGTAACTATACAGACATATTAAACTCGTCTTACCGTGAAAGGACAACAACTCTTGACGAAGAATAGTAATTCGTGGCAGAATCGTACTACAGTAGTTGACAAGCAAATGAGATAGCTCTGTAGCATACCTCCAGTGTTATCCAATCTCTACGTTGACTAATCAGACAAATTTCGAAATGAGATAATAGTTTAGGGAGAAGAAATGAAAAAACTTTGGGATGTTCCGATGATGGAATACTGTCAGAGATCGCAATGGAATTTTAATGCACTACTGGCCATTAAAATTGCTACACCACGAAGATGTCATGCTACAGACGCGAAATTTAACCGACAGGAAAAAGATGCTGTGATATGCAAATGATTAGCTTCTCAGAGCATTCACACATGGTTGGCGCAGGTGGTGACACCTACAACGTGCTGACATGAGCAAAGTTTCCAACCGATTTCTCATACACAGACACCAGTTGACCGGCGTTGCTTGGTGAAACATTGTTGTGATGCCTCCTGAAAGGAGGAGAAATGCGTACCATCACTTTCCGACTTTGGTAAAGGTCGGATTGTAATCTCTCGCGATTGCAGTTTACCGTATCGCGACATTGCTGCTCGCGTTGGTCGAGGTCCAATGACTGTTAGCAGAATATGGAATTGATGGGTTCAGGAGGGTAATACGGAACGCCGTGCTGCATCCCAACGGCCTCGTATCACTAGCACTCGAGATGACAGGCATCTTATAATCATGGCTGTAACGGATCGTGCAGCCACGTCTCGATCCCTGAGTCAACAGATGGGGACGTTTGCAAGACAACAACTATCTGCACGAACAGTTCTACGACGTTTGCAGCAGCATCGACTATCAGCTCGGAGACCATGGCTGCGGTTACCCTTGACGCTGCATCACAGACAGGAGCGCCTGCGATGGTGTACTCAACGACGAACCTGGGTGCACGAAAGACAAAACGTCATTTTTTCGGATGAATCCAGGATGGTCGCATCCGTGTTTGACGACATCGCGGTGAACGCACATTGGAAGCGTGTATTCGTCATCGCCATACTGGCGTATCACCGGGTGTGATGGTATGGGGTGCCATTGGTTACACGTCTCGGTCACCTCTTGTTCGTATTGACGGCACTTTGAACAGTAGACGTTACATTTCAGATGTATTACGACCCGTGGCTCTACCCTTCATTCGGTCCCTGCGAAACCCTACATTTCAGCAGGACAATGCACGAACGCATATTGCACGTCCTGTACGGACCTTTCTGGAGACAGAAAATGTTAGACTGCTGCCCTGGCCAGCATAATCTCCAGATCTCTCACCAACTGAAAACGTTTGGTCAATGGTGGTCGAGGAACTGGCTCGTCACAATACGCCAGTCACTACTCTTGATGAACTGAGGTGTCGTTTTGAAGCTGCTTGGGCAGCTGTACCTGTGCACGCCATCCAAGCTGTGTTTGACTCAATGCCCAGGTGTATCAAGGCCGTTATTACGGCCAGAGGTGGCTGATCTGGGTACTAATTTCTCAGGATTTATCCACTCAAATTGCGTGAAAATGTAATCACATGTCAGTTCTAGAATAATATATTTGTTCAATGAATACCCGTTTACCATCTGCATTTCTCCTTGGTGTAGCAATTTTAATGGCCAGTAGTGTAGCATGTGAGCGGACAGAACAGTGCCTTGAAGACAACAAAAGCTAAACAAGGATAATGGAATGTAGTCGAATTAAGTCAGGTGACTCTGAGGGAATCGTATAGGGCAAAGAGACACTAAATGTATGAGTTTTCCTATCTGGGCAGCAAAGTAATTGATGAATGCTGAAGTGGAGAGGTGTCGTTTCCCAACACAGCTTCCCAACCATTTCTATTTCTGTTGGCTTTGGTATTATCTGCGTGGCATAATCAGGACGTTAACGACAATATGGGTTTTGTCAGCTTACTTCTCAAGCTTTATAGCGGAGATGAGAGGGAGGAGTTCCCTTTGCTGGGATGGGTGTTCGGTTACAACAGGTTGGTTGATTTGGCAGGACTAGTTTGTTGAAGTAAAATATTATTTATTTTAGTCAATCCGTTTATTGTTATAACCAACATATTTGTTTATTGAGGTGTCAGACCAAAACCGCTTAACAGAATGTCAAATGCTTTCAGTAATCACTAGAAACGACTTTTATCAGAGAGGGGTGGTTTCACTACCAATCGGTCACCTAACTAAATCATTGATCGTCAACACTTTGAAATAATTCCCTATCAGGCAAGTTCCACTTGTCCTGTAGTACAAGAGATAAGTTCCTGCTGTTCTCTGAAATTCCTCTACTTTAATTCTTTGAGACAGAGAGAGCAGTCTCTCTTCAGTAATTTTGCAGTGATTGCCATAAAATTGCTACTTAGTTTTCAGTTGCCATGTGCCCAGGGTCTATCATCTCCTTCTCGTAGTTGAAGTGTCTTCTGCTCCATGACGTGCTGCTGAGGAGCTTCACCACACTCTGGCTGCTCGAGTTACCCGCTGAATCTCTACTTTCCTTTAATCTGACCCTCTCTGAGCTTTTGTTCCGTTCTACATTGGCTTTGGCTGCACAAGTCTCTTTGCAACACCTGTCGGGAATACTCCCTTGGAAGGGATATGATCGTCTTAATGTTTGACTATCATTCTAGCTTCGACTAAAAATTCCTCCAACATGTGCATCCGAAGGTTATGCATCCGAAGGTTACCACTGACGTCTGTAACCCCCACCCTCGTCGCCTTGGGGAACCGTTAAGAATAATTCCCCTGTAGTCAGTTTCGTCAGCAGCTGAGAAAAAACCATTTTCGTTTGCCTTGGGACTCACTACCTCATCGTAATTTTCACCCATCCGTTCCATGCACTCGAAAACGTAGTTACGATCCAACATGTAACTGAAATGATTAACTTCTTATGATCTGACATGGAAATAAAATTATTAACATTTTCTACAGTCGTCACAGAGTATATAAAATACGGAAGAAAAAAATGTTTCAGAAAGAGAGTAGTTTCTTAAGGTCCAGTGTTGATCTATGTGTTTGTAAGTCTCTGCTGAAGATGTCGGAAGTGTAGCCTTGTAAACATGGACAATAAGCAGTTCAGACAAGCACAGAATTTTATGAAATGTGGTGTTACATAAGAATCCAGAAGTTTAGATAGGTACATGTAATAAATAACGGAGAGGTACTGAAGAGAACACCTGGAGAAAATTTTTAGGCGCAATGTGAGTAAAAGAAAGGTTGGATTGGTACGACACGTTAAGGATACGTCACTTCGGCAAAGGAAGGAATTGTGATGGTTAAAAATTGTAGAAAAAGATCTAGCTTAAATAAATAAGCAGATTCAAATAGACTTTGCAGTAGTTAATCAGAGATGCCAAAATTTGTACAGAACAGACATGCTTAGTAAGCTCCAGAGAACCAGTTTTAGGAATGAAGATCACGAGACAAAGTGGATGTGTGGGTGCGGTGGTGGGCCCTTTAATCGCACGCACTGGTGGAAGAGACGACATTTCGTTGAGCCGGGCCGTCAGCAGGCGCTAACACAGATTTAATCAGCGCAGTGTGCGGAGCAGAGGAGCGACCACAGAGCCATGTGGGACAGGCGGTTGCCGGAGATTAATGTGTCCCGGAAGTGGGCGGCTCCCGCGGGACTAAATGAGGCGCGCGCCGTGATGGAGCGACGCATCCCTCAGGAGGCCTGCCGCCGCTCCCAGCCGGGACGCCTGGCGTCGCTCCCACGGCCTGTTCCGGCAGTGTTCCCGACTACAGTCCTTAGGGACGCACCATCAGTCACCTGTCGGGTGCACTTCATACACCCCTCATATGGTTCATGCCTCTGATACCGCTGTTGCTGTAAGTGGGCCGTATTATGTGATGAAATGAAAACGATGTCTAAAAAATGAGAAGCGCAAAACGGCTAAGCAGGAATGGTTAGAGGGCAAATCTAAGGATTGGGAGCATATATCACTAGGGGAAAGAGAGATACCGGCAACACGAACACTAAGGAGGGCTTTGGAGAAAATAGAAGCAGCCATATGAATATCAAAAGCTCAGATGGAAAACTATTTCTGAACATACACGAGAAACCTGAAAAGTAGAAGATATTTACGATAGAGTACAATTTGAAGGCAATAGTATAATAACTGAAAAGGATTTTAATGGAAATGAGGTGAGTGATTTGATAACGCAAGAAGAATTTCACAGAGCACTGAAAGATTCAAGTCGAAACAAGATCCCAGAAGTAGACGACATTCCACCACAATTACGGATTAGTGTTTGGGGCGGCCAGCCGTGACAAAACTGTTGCATTTGGTATACAAGAGGTACGAGACAATCCAACTACCCTCAGACTACCATACAAAATAATAATTCCAAACCCAAAGAATGCAGGGCTGAATGGTGTGAATATTAACGAACTATCATGGTTGCAAAACACTCAAATGAACTGGAACTTCCTGGCAGATTAAAACTGTGTGCCGGACCGAGACTCGAACTCGGGACCTTTGCTCTCGCAAGCAAGTGCTCTACCAATTTTGCTACCCAAGCACGACTCACGACCCTTCCTCACAGCTTTACTTCTGCCAGTACCTCGTCTCCTACCTTCCAAACTTTACGGAAGCTCTCCTACGAACCTTGCAGAACTAGCACTCCTGAAAGACAGGATATTGTGGAGACATGGCTTAGCCACAGCCTGGGGGATGTTTCCAGAATGAGATTTTCACTCTGAAGCGGAGTGTGCGCTGATATGAAACTTCCTGGCAGATTAAAACTGTGTGCGAGACCGAGACTCGATCTCGGGACCTTTGCCTTTCGCGGGCAAGTGCTCTACCAAATGAGCTACCCAAGCACGACTCACGACCCATCCTCACAGCTCTACTTCTGCCAGTTCGAATCTCGGTCCGGCACACAGTTTTAATCTGCCAAGAAGTTTCATATCAGCGCACACTCCGCTGCAGAGTGAAAATCTCATTCCGGACTAAAATGAACTATTTAGAGACTAGGGATATTCCGTCCGGTGCATAGGCTGCCGTTAACACCGCGACGCAGAGGCCTGCGTCGGGAATAGTACCATGGCTGGGAAGCATGGATCGCTTATGAATGACGTGGCGTTGTTTTCAGCAATCAATAGCGGCTTTGCAATTACCAGATGACCATCTGCGGCGTGGACGGCGGCGGCCTGAGGATACGTCCCATGTTGTGCGGAGACACGATGGTATAACTCCTGCTATCGTTGTACGTCAATCCATCGGGTACGAGCATAGGTCACGGCAGACAACCATTGGCGGAACTCTAACGGCATAACCGTACGTCACTCACATCGTGGCTCATCATGTATTATCTCTCTTGCGACAGTATCGTGGTACCACTTTTTGTTTCCTCCTCCCTTCTGAGTGCTCCAATTTTTGTGAGGCAGTGTAGCTTCGCCGCTGTAATCGGACACTGAAAATATTATTTCCACCTCCACGTTCCTTCATATACCACTCCGTGTCTGTCTACACTTTTCAGAACAGCTGTTTCATTCAAACTGATTTGTCCCCCAAGAACGTCAGCAACAGTTGGAATATTTACGAGTAACATCCAAGACAAAGAAGTCGCTATACTGGTTACAACTTCAGAAACAGCAGCAAAACTCGCGATCTTCATACTTCATGACGTAAATTTAATATGCGCTTACAATTCACGTACCAAAATAGAGATGTGCAGAAGAAGAACAGTAGCAGGCTATGGAAAAAAGTAAATATCCATATTTGGCGACTGTGGAGGGCCTGCTGTTATTAGTATAAAAGATACTGTCTCGATATACACCAGGACAGTAATTTTCGGAGAAGTATTAGCGATAGGATTGTAATTTATATAGAGAAGGCAAGCTGACGTCAACAGACGAAACCACTGAAGAGGTGGTCAGTGGCAGTGTGCTCCAGCATAAGAGGGAAACAAGTGAACCCGCTGAGAGTGATATACACTACTGGCCATTAAAATTGCTACACTACGAAGATGACGTGCTACAGACGCGAAATTTAACCGACAGGAAGAAGATGCTGTGATATGCAAACGATTAGCTTTGCAGAGCATTCACACAAGGTTGGTGCCGGTGGCGACACCTACAACGTGCTGACATGAGGAAAGTTTCCAACCGATTTCTCATACACAAACGGCAGTTGACCGGCGTTGCCTGGTGAAACGTTGTTGTGATGCCTCGTGTAAGGTGGAGAAATGCGTACCATCACGTTTCCGACTTTCCGAATGTAGCCTATCGCGATTGCGGTTTATCGTATAGCGACATTGCTGCTCGCGTTGGTCGAGATCCAATGACTGTTATCAGATTATGGAATTGGTGGGTTCAGGAGGGTAATACGGAACGCCGTGCTGCATCCCAACGATCTCGTATCACTAGCAGTCGAGATGACAGGCATCTTACCCGCATAGCTGTAACGGATCATGCAGCCACGTATCGTTGCCTGAGTCAACAGATGGCGACGTTTGCAAGACAACAACCATCTGCACGAACAGTTCGACGACGTTTGCAGCAGCATTGACTATCAAATCGGAGACCATGGCTGCGGTTACCCTTGATGCTGCATCACAGAGAGGAGCGCCTGCGATGGCGTACTCAACGACGAACCTGGGTGCACGAATGGCAAAACTTAATTTTGTCGGTTGAATCCAGTTTCTGTTAACAGCATCATGATGGTCGCATCCGTGTTTGGCAACATCTCGGTGAACGCACATTGGAAGCGTGTATTCGTCATCACCATACTGGCGTATCACCCG
Source organism: Schistocerca piceifrons (assembly GCF_021461385.2). NCBI lineage: Eukaryota > Metazoa > Arthropoda > Insecta > Orthoptera > Acrididae > Schistocerca > Schistocerca piceifrons. Next base: position 84,501,302 of record NC_060145.1, on the reverse strand, counting down.
GCGTGATGGTATGGGGTGCCATTGATTACACGTCTCCGTCACCTCTTGTTCGCATTGACGGCACTTTGAACAGTGGACATTACATTTGAGATGTGTTAGGACCCGCAGCTCTACCCTTCATTCGATCCCTGCGAAATACTATATTTCAGCAGGATAATGCACGACCGGATGTTGCAGGTCCTGCAAGGGCCTTTCTGGATACAGAAAATGTTCTACTGCTGCCCTGGCCAGCACATTCTCCAGCTCTCTCATCAACTGTAAACGTCTAATCAATGGTGGCCGAGCAACTGGCTCGTCATAATACGCCAGTCACTACTCTTGATGAACTGTAGTATCGTGTTGAAGCTGCATGGGCAGCTGTACCTGTACACGCCATCCAAGCTGTGTTTGACTCAATGCCCAGGCGTATCAAGGCCGTTATTACGGCCAGAGGTGGTTGTTCTGGGTACTGATTTCTCAGGATCTATGCACCCAAATTGCGTGAAAATGTAATCACGTGTCAGTTCTAGTGTAATATATTTGTCCAATGAATACTCGTTTATCATCTGCATCTCTTCTTAGTGTAGCAATTTTAATGACCAGTAGTGTAAAAGTGATAGCAGGTTATGTGGAAGCAAGTCGGAAAAAGGAAACAAAAAAAGCAACATTACAGAACCATAGGCTGAGCTGATGAATCGGTTTGCTTCAGGGCAGTGATCTGTTTTATTGGAATTATCGTTTTATAACGTTGTCGCCTTGAATAACCTGAAGCCAACGGTCCTTAACAAATTTTAACCAGTACGAGTGTAATAATGCAGGCAGTTGCTCTGAGTCCTTTTGCAAGCACTTTCTTTACCATGGTTGGTGGAAGCATCACATCCCTTTTGTGATAATGTATTTGCAAAGCCCTGGAGCACATTTTTCGAGGTACTTCCCGACCGCGTGGAATTACTACGAGCAGACAAGGTTTATTACGGACGTGTCAGTAAATGCAATTCTTCGAATACGTTCCTTCCTTCCTCAATCTTGCCACATATTCCCCCAGATAGAAAACGCGCACACTGCTCAGAGGGGTGTCACATCGCACGGCGAAGCTGTTGGAAATAATGAGGGGAGCTTCAGAAGCAATTACAGGCGTGCGCGCATTACAGCTGGTTGGATGCCGCTAGGTACTCCGCCTAATTGCTTCATCCAACCGGAAAACTAATTACATCGGTCGAGACGGCGCTGGGAACAGCTAGAGGAAGCGGCGTCAACTTTGTGGAGAAGCTGGTGTTTTCCTAGAAGCTCGTCGGAATATCTAATAACGGAAACTCCTTGGGAGCATTTCCCAAATGTGTGAAGAAAACTTTTGATTCACGTTGCAGCTTTTACATTGGTGAGCGAGCTCTAAAGCTTAGTGCAATAAAGAGCTGCGGTACGAAAACGATAGTGAAATGTAAATAAAGGTATATGGAATAAATATACGTGAATATCCCATTAATATGCTGCGACACAAATTGTCTGAGGCAGTGGGGAGAGGCAAACTTATGAAGCTGAGATGAGTACTATTTCATAAAGTACTGACGCTGAAGCTATAGACGAGAATTGGAAAATTTTAGATTTTGTCGTTGACCTACACACTCTTGGTTATAATTTGATGAAGCTGGCTGTGTTGTTGGTATGTACGGCAACAAACGCTAATCATTCTAACTTCCAGCACTCTTCTAGTTCTTCGTCGGCCCTTAGAAGAGGGAGTACTTGTGGAAGGACCGTTACCGTATCAGTATCGATATTCCTGAGGCAGGACACTCCTTGGGCACTAGTAACAGCTGCGTGTTCGTTAGGATGATCAGAGAATGTAACGATGACTTCCAGTGGTGGGAGACGCGGATATAGCTTTGGTGTGAAGCGACACTTTCCGAGTGACTGCTTGACTAGAGCAACCTACTCCCGGTGAACCGAGCTGCGAACTGTGATAGAGAAATTACCATATTTCTCGTATACATGGGCTGCACCAATAAATGGAATCACCGCGAGAAACGCACGCTTGAACAGAAGTGCAAATTCTAGCCAAGCCTGCCGCTGGCGCTGTCGTATTTGACCACAAACGACATCTTTTCAATGTCCCCAACAAGTTGCAAGTGTCAGTAGTGGTGAGAATAGTGGTACGTGTAGTTACGAGTGAGTGCATCCTGTTGGAGCTAAGTGAATTCGAAATTGTTGGCATTCGTCTGGTTAATGCTTCCGTAACCAAGATAGCAGAAAGGTTTTGGTATTTCAAGGGGGTGCAGACTGCTTGTAGTAAAGAGCGAAACTTGGCAGTGGTCCGGTGATGTCTCGGACAGCCAGATCGTGGTATTCCATGGACCCCACGGTTACTCTGCGAGGTCGCACTCCTGTCAGGGATGATGCGATCATTCTGGGTGATCAGGTCGAACCCTTTGTCCCGTAGGGGTGATGCTGGGTGCCACGATGATGAGGATCTTGTTCACAAGCCTCTCATTGTCCAGGACTGCTTTTGTGATAACGAGAATGACTTTTGAATCTCCCCTCGGCATCACAGTCATCAGTCGTTATCCTGTTAGAGACTACTGGAAGCTGTTTTGAATGCCAATGCTTTTGTTCCACCGCATTAGGCATGGTAATGTGTTGGGTTTTCAGTGCTTCCATATTTTTGTCCACCCCTCTATGTATTCCGTTAATACCGGCTCTGAGCACTATAGGACTTAACTTCTGAGGTCATCAGTCCCCTAGAACTTAGAACTACTTAAACCTAACTAACCCAAGTACATCACACACATCCATACCCGAGGCAGGATTCGAACCTGTGACCGTAGCAGTCGCGCGATTCCACACTGAAGAGCCTAGAACTGCTCGTCCACTCCGGCCGGCCGTTAATACTGAACAGACGTTCTGCAACTATTATAATTTAAGTGTTTAGTTAGTTGATTTTCAGGAATCTTTCGGCGCATAACGGCCATTGACGTTCTTCCTTCCTCTATTCGTTCTTTACATTTCCTTATACCCATTCTTAATGTGATTTTCAATGTAGTTTTGAAATTATAGCCACTTTTGCGTTTTCTATAATACATGGTCACGCATTGTACGTCATTACTAATTGGTAGCAATGCAGGCCTGACGACGACAGGGCGTGCTGTGCATGATACCAATCTCGTGTTGAGGCTCTAACGCCCATTCCTGGGGAGCTGCTGGCAACTCTTGGAGACTCGTTGGCGAATGCTGAAGTGGTTCAACCCATCACCCTAGTGCAACCCAGACATGCTCTATCGGATTCAAATCGTGAAAGCGAGCACGCCACGCCACGGGTGCAATGTCTTCCAAGAAAACATCAACCGCTGTTGCTCTGTCAGGTCGATCTTTGTCGTCCATCAATACGAAGTTTGGGCCCAAAGCACCTCGCAACAACCGCACACGAGCTCCCAAGATCTTGTCACGATACCTGGCAGCAGTTACGTCGTGCCGATTCCCCCATACTATTTCACGAAGAGGTGTTCATGTGGTAAACTTAATCCCTCCCCACAACATTAGGGACCCTCCTCGATATCAGCCTCTTTTCATAATTTTTGGGTTCCCAAATCGTGTTCCACTTTCCCTCCATATGCGAGATTCACCCTCCCAACCAAATCGGGACTCGTCTGTGAAAAGAGCATTGGCCCCGTATTCGACCACCCAGCTGGCATATTGACGACTCCGCACTAGACGTTCCCTTCTGTGAAGACACATCAGTGGTACACATACAGCAGGTCTCCGACAATAAAGGCCACTCTACCGAAGCCTTCTGGACAATGTTTGACTCGATGCGACACATCCAGTGGATACTTGGAGATCAGGTGACAGTGCTAAGACGGTACCAACGTGCCCTTACATCCGAGTAACGGCCCTCTCTTTCTGATATCAAACGTGGTCTGTCCTGTCCTGCTCTTTGGGATACGGTTTCGGTCTCTATAAATTGTCGCCAGAGCACGGAAACAGCAGAACGATTCACATTAAGCAACCCTGCCACATCAGTTTGCGACGGCCCTCCTTTCATTCTTCCTATGGCCCCCCACCGCAGAGAATCTGGCAGACGTCTTCTTTGTGCCATACTGCACCGTCGGCGACTGCATACACAGCGATTATGGATGTATGGGACCACCTGGCAAACACTAATCCGTTTGATAGGTGCCATGGCGTCATCGTTAACGTGGTTGTCCGTTGACCGGCATGCCATTTTTCGTGCAGAAGACGACTGTACCGACACCTGTTGACGGTCTGTATAATTATATGGTAAATTAGACAGAAGGCGGTGAAACAGCGCTTCGTTGCTTAATTCTGGACACCAGTGTACTTGTATTTTGAGTGGAATGCTCCTTGCTCTTTTTAAGCGTTGCGTGTTAAATGAAACGTTCGATTTCGTCACTGTTTTGTTTCTTTAATTCGCATATGTAGCCTTTGCAAATTATTCACGTAGGCATTCTGTAATCAGTCTTGATATGTAGTGCATACTCTCCGAGTTAAGTCTATATGAAACAATGCATGCCTACCTCTGATGAATCCCGCTTGCTGCTAGCCAGTCAGGTCAACGGGTAGTTAGTTACTCCCACGTGGCGAGAGAGTATTTAAATCGCGTTTGAAAAAATTAGGGTGAGAGCCTTTCATTTATTTTCAGTGGTTGTTAATAGGCAGTGTTTCAGTCATTTCAGTCGTTCGATACTTTTATTTTCAGAGTTATTTTGCAATCATCTGCGACCTGAATTAGTGATGAATCACGAACAACGAATTGATATAGGCGCGAGATATTTCAGAGGATCAGGGATGGTCGGGATAGTTTATTGGAAAGCGATTGCATAACTGTGTCACGGTTATTCAGTCCATGGCATCACGCGTTCAGTTTTGTCATCCAGTCCTACACTTTTGATTATTGAATGCTTCACTGGAGAACGGGATAGAAAACGAATATGTCTGTGATTCCTAGAATTTCAAAAAATGGCTCTAAGCACTACGAGACTTAACATTTGAGGTCATCAGTCCCCTAGACTTAGAACTACTTAAACCTAACTAAGGACATCACACACATCCATGCCAGAGGCAGGATTCGAACATGCGACCCTAGCAGCAGCGCGGTTCCGGACTGAAGCGCCTAGAACCGCTCGGCTACAGCGGCCGGCCCTAGAATTTCGATTCATGTTTCACGTGCGAACCGTGAATTTACTTTCAAAATTTTTTTTAAAGAAATTATTTACTAGCGATTCATCAAGAACATTAACACATTTAATCACACTAGGTGAGCGTGGAAGTAGTTGACAGGAAGAAACTGTTGGAAAATGAAACTACTTTTAACAAATGTGAATTTTATTGCTAAAAGCTTTTTCAAAACAGATTTAAAATTATAAGCAGAAAAGCACCCTCGAAATATCAAGTTACAATTTTAGTTAGAGGCAGAAAGAACAATATTAACAGTAGGAGCCTTCAGGCTGAGAAGCTTGCCTGCTCCCTTTCAAGACGGCCGTAGTCATAACCCCTCACAACAACCTCTGAAAGAGTACATTGGTGCCAATCTGCAACACACCAGATTACTTTAACAAAAATTTTTTAACAACTCACACAAACACGTAAACTATGCACCCCGTAAGAGGGATGGAAATGTTACAACACTCAAATTATTTGCCACCGAAAGTGCAATTTTTTTTTTAAAGGACTGTTACGGTGGAAGGGTGGCAACCTTATAACCTAAAATGACTATTTAAATAAAACCCATAAAATACAGACTTACATAAATATACCACATGCTCTACATTACACATATACCACCTCACAAGATGATAGGCAAGATAAAAACATATTTCAAGAATTCGGCCTTTAAGCAATAAATTCGTTATTCGTTAACACCGAATCCGACAAACATGACAGAGACGGCTATTAACGTATGGCAAATTGACGGGGCGGAGGGGGGGGTGTTACTAAACAACCCGAACCGAAGATTGCTCTAAACCTCCCCAATTCCACAAGGGAAAATTCACAAATAACCACCTTCCCGCGGGTGGGACGACTCCAAAACAAAGTGGCTGGTGACCTCACCAAGAAAACGAGTAGAATTTAACAAGTAAATGAAACAACGTATCTCCAGTCACTTAACTTCTAATAAACTGCGATTTCTGGCGAAGACCTGGCGCAGCACCCCCAACGCTCTCCCGATTGTCCGCTGCCAGCCACTTCAACGGACGCAGGAAGGCGCGAAGATCTCCCGTCTCATGGCGTCGCAGCTCGCCCCGGCCAGCCCGATGTCGTGGTTGCGATCCTGTTGTGTGGACCGCGAAGTCACTACCCCTCTCTACACGGCGCTGCCCACTGGACTCAAGTGGGAACCTCAGATGCGCCGACGCTCAAGGCAGACAAGTCATCTCGTGTCTCAGAGCGCGACCGACCAACCGACTGATCCAACCGCCAATGACCGTTGCCCGAACACCTCGAGCAGACTGGCGGCCTAAGGTGCAGACTCAGATGCAAGAACTCAGCTACGACCGGGCGACCAGTAGCTGAGTTCTGTTACTGGCAGAGTGGCAAGACTCTCATTTTCTGGCTTTAAAGTTTGATCCAAACGACAGACATACTAGTGCATGGGGGCTTAATTAAATAAAATGGAAATATTTTTAGTAGCCGTGTGTCCGGTTACGAAGTTTCGTAACCGGTTGGCCCAGAGTAGTATTAGTACACAATCTGACTGCATAGAATAACAATAAAGAATGAAGGGAAATTTCCGTTAACACAATTGATTAATTAAGTCCCCAGCAACTTAAAAAGGTACGAAACAACAAAGCACAAATGTAACTGTTCTATGTGTGGAAGTGTGATTCAACGTACACGTATCTGGCTCGGTTCTTCCTCAATACAACAACATATTTTAAACACCATTTACAATGAAGTAATTAAAAAACCTGAAATACTATAATTGCACATAGAAACCAGAATTACAGTCTAATACACGAACAAAAGCCAGATGATTTGTTGACTGAACCTGTGACCAAGAGGCATTGTTATTTAGGAAATTTGAAATAAAATTTTTTTTTGTTACCTTCATGTATATTGACGAAAAATACACTATGATCATTGCAAGATCCCCAATCAAACAGCATCTGCTGTCTCTCCCAAAAGAACAACTGCACACGACATGCTCACAACTAGTACTGCTATCCACATCCTCTCAACAAGCACTGCCCACGGCAACCTCTGAAGTACTACTGCCCACGGAAACTTCTGAACTACAACTGCCAGTGGAGGCGGCTGAATAATACTCTTTGGCGCAATCTCTGGCGCTGTGACTCAGTGTAGCCACCTTTCACTAGCACTCCAACGACAGACAGACACTAACTGCCGCACAAATGCAAACGTGACAGACCACCAACTGGTGACGCGAGACTGACCTAGCCTCACTCCGACTGACTCTCTGCCGAGCTAATAGCGCCCCTTAAATGGACGTGAACAGGCAATCTTTCCGCTTTCCCACCAGAGGGAGACACGAAAGCTGCGATTACCACAGCGACGCCACCGCCGAAAACGGAGGGCGACTGCTCCACACAACGCGCTGCGGCGCGCTCTTCAAAACAGCAACTTTTTACCACGGCTCAACGTGTATTGTGAATGCCCTGTGGCTTGTGTTCTTTCATTAATTTTAATACAGTATAAAGTATCAGCTGAAATCAGCTGTTACTCATTTCACAATTTTCAGACTGTGAGAGGTAGTTTTTGTCGCTTGCGACAGGGCGGTAAAAATAAAGATAGAGGTGCGGTTGCAGAGAATTCACACGAACGTGCATATACAAATGTTGGTTAAAAATGTTATTGCAAATTTTGGCTCACACGTTAGTATCTGTGATGATTTCCACACTTGGTGCATTAGTACACTTCCACACCCGCGCATTTGTTATAGTTTTGAATTAATTATCCATTCGGACATAAGTAGAGTTTATGCTAGGGAACAAGAGTTAGGCGATTATTATATAAAAATCTGTTTTTCACGACACAGTTCAATCACTATTTATTGGCGTTATCCTTTTCTTTCACACAATGAAATTATCACTCGTGAGATGGTTTACAGTTTTACTTTAATAATAATTTGACTCCGAACCCCCAATAGCAATAATGTAGGCTGCTATCATCCAAAGGTATTCAGCAATTCGAACAGTACCACAAGTCCCACTGTCCTCTTTGTTCTAACAGTTTTGGCGCGAAATCACAGTTCGCCACATGTTCACTTACGGTGATGTATACCTGGTAAATCGCGCTCACACAAATAATCGTAGCACTTCCAGTTCACCAAATCTATGCTTGCACACTTGCACTATCAAACAATACTCTTTGTCGAAATAAATCGACGCTAAAACGAATTCTCAAACGACCACATGGACCACCTCAAGTGGGGCTTGCTAGCCACCCACTCTCCAAAACGACTGACCAACGACTGACCCCTGACCATTTTTTTTTTTAAATAGAGGTGGAGCCCCTCCACGCCCACACCGGCATGATGGCCAACACAAAAGGTCTACTGCCATCTCTGCAAGGGTTAGTATTCACTAAAGTGAGGTGTCGCAGGATGTGGGTACTGCGATGTTTGCGTACGTCTGGTTAGGATTAACCATTAATACGCGCTCATCTAGAGATAGATTGGTCGAAATCTGACGAAGGGTAGCGGTTTGAAGGGCAGAGGAAAAAAAGTGCCAAAGTAAGAGCCAAGGGAAAAAAACCTCTGCGAAAGTTAGGTCGGGCGGCAAGAGCAGTATTGACCCCTGACCAAGATGGCCACTCGCTTATATAGGCTCGGACGTCTACCCCCCTGGTTATGCAAGTACCAATCTCATCAGTTAAGTTTATAAATTTTGATACATACATCCCTCGACAGAAATAAGTTCACTATCGGAACCGCGCTAAAAAGTACATCTTATTTACTATTTTACATTAATTTCTAGAATTATTCTATCGCCCGTGAATCAAGTTTTTAGTTTTTGCACTTAGCACAAATTTGTTTGTTTACATCTGTGCTGCAAAGTTTAACATAGAACTGCATGTAGCACCGTTTTTACACGTAATCTTTAGCGATCTACACATTTCGCTGTTCAAAATCTTCATACCTATAATAATTAATTAATTATGGGCGATAAACGTCAATAATAATTTGCAAACAATGAAAACTATTGCAAGTTAAGTGTATAGTATAACTTAACTAGTTTAATATACGTGTGATGCCACCCAAAATATTATATAGTGCCGTCCTTTACCTCATGAATTTTCTATTGAATTTTATAAACAATTTTCCCTCAAACTTTGTTTATTGCTCTTTACGGGCTTAATTATATATGAATCTTAACATATGACTACGGCACTCTATCCGCTATGACGAAACGTTTTTAATGAGTGCTCGCTCATCCCTGTAAGTTGTTATTTACTATTTTTATTAATCTTTCAGTATTCGTGATACTAACCGATTTTGAGGTACCTTAACTTTTGCGTCTCGTGACTTGAAATAAAAATCGATCTTTCAGAGGGTGAATATTGCTGACCTCAATCCACTGCCGCATCGCTCTTCACCATAAGTTACATAGTTTTCGCGCAATGCGCGAAAAACCAAACAATGCCCCAAGCTGCGGGCCACGTGGCCGCCTGGCGGCAGAGATCGACCGTTGTAAATCTCGCACCGTGTGGCGCGCTAGCTCTCCACAATGCAATCCTTGCATACTAGAAACATCCATCTAGTAACGGGACTTTGTACCGTCACACGCTGGTTCCAGAATTTCAGTGTATGTGTGTGTATGTCTCCACGAAAGAACTTACACTAAACATGGGATTTATGCCATTAGCAGTCCTTAATATTATATGTACGAGTTTTCTTTCGAACTACGTCATTATCCTATTTTTTGAAGTATTAACACTAATTAGCTATGTTCCAATTGAGGTGTCGTGATAATAATCCACTGGAGCCATCCCATTCCCTGACCACTTCAACATGCTTTAGTTTTCATACGGTTTTACAACTGACTCTTCTGACTGTTTGACGTCGAGTTGTACAAACTATGCCTGCCAATTGCCAATATCGCGGTTTACTGTGTGATCTGTTCCGTCTACTGCTTGTTTTTACGATCGAAGTCGTGTTCCGTTACAGAACTGTTTGATCATGAACCGCGGCTTGGTTTAACTATGTATCTTAACAGACCAGTTCTATGCCACTGACAGTCTCAATATACAGGGTATTTTTCTTAACTTGAGATTACCACATTTCTCAAAAACGGCCCATCTTCCGAAAACAATGTTCTGTGTGAAAAGACGTCTGCCTTTGCTACAAATGGCCGCCTTCTAACCACCCCTCCTGCGTGGGAGATGTCAATTTTGTATTTTCAAATGGCGATCCCCAATTTTATTGCACATTCGGGTTCTACTCCAAAAAATACGTATACACGGTAAATGACACTGTATTTGACAAATATCAAGTGTGCACTGACGTTCAAACGCTGAGTGTTGCAGATGTGATGGTTTGTTGTTGTGGTCTTCAGTCCTGAGACTGGTTTGATGCAGCTCTCCATGCTACTCTATCCTTTGCAAGCTTCTTCATCTCTCAATACGTACTGCAGCCTAGGTTCTTCTGAATTTGTTTAGTGTATTCATCTCTTGGTCTCCCTCTACGATTTTTACCCTCCACGCTGCCCTCCAATAATAAATTGGTGATCATGTCCTACCAACCGATCCCTTCTTCTTTTCTAGTTGTGCCACAAACCCCTCTTCTCCCCAATCCTATTCAATACCTCCTCATTAGTTATGTGATCTACCCATCTAATCTTCAGCATTCTTCTGTAGCACCACATTTCGAGAGCTTCTATTCTCTTCTTGTCCAAACTATTTATCGTCCATGTTTCACTTCCATACATGGCTACACTCCATACATACCATGTGTTTTTACATACCAATAATATGGGTAGGCATTTACATTTATAGCAAATACGCTACTTCTACTCTAACGTAGTTTTCTGTTCCTCTGTTTCTCACGGTAATGATTGTGTGTGACTTCCAAACCATCTGAATTGATTTCGATGCACGCCGTCGGACCCCGCCAGCAGGGTGACAAACAACAACCATTGTAATAAGGTGAAATGTCCATGAAGTGATAGTGACAGGTGCACATAGATACTCACATATCGTGTAAACACTCAAACACTCAAGCACCCCAGTGCCGAAAGGTAAGGGGACTCACAAAATCAAGTACCCCAATGGTGAGAGACATAATGACTTCGACTTCGATATCAAGCATCCTGGAGGGAACAGAGAACTTCTACATGCACGTCATAGTTTCTGGATCATGCTAAACATAGGCTCCAACCAGGCAATGTAACTGCTAAACCTATTGCACTGTAGAATCAAATCTGCAACACCGACGTAAATTTCGAACGTAAACATCAGTTTCTTTGTGTTCATCCTTTTGAAAAGAAGTCTTGGGGACTACTGCCGTTCGCTATTGTCCTATGCACATAGACCACAGTTCGTTACCTGTATTTTAGAATTACTTTGACACTGTAATCAGTACACATCGTTATTAATATTGTACAGACAGACTGTAATCTCGATGTATTGAACCATATGGTTTTCATGTGAACCGTTAGGAATTTCCACTTACTGCTTTATATTATTCGTTTGACTACATCCCGCTATTTGGTTTCATCCTCGTATCTAAATATTTCAGTTACGATATTCCTTGTACATGGCTTTGCTTCCGATTACTGGTATCGATTGTGAGATACTCGTACACCGTCAGTTTTGATGACGACCGACTTCTTTGACCATTCGGTGACACATATGTTTTGTTGTTGTATTCTGAATGTATCTCCAGTCAGTTGGCAGTTTATGGTTGAAATGCTGACATCACTGTTACAGGTACTTCTGGCATTCATTTAATGCCGGTTATTTGAGTTGTACCTTCTGGTATTCATTTTTTTATGTCGTTCTGTTGATAGACTGCGTAATCCAGTTCTGTTGGCGACTATGCAGCGTATATATATATATATATATATATATATATATATATATATATATATATATATATATGTGTGTGTGTGTGTGTGTGTGTGTGTGTGGATCGTGGTAACCCCTTCAGCATCAACTATGGCCTGAAGATGGCGCATTGAAGCGCCGACACCATTAGTTACACAACAGAGAAGATCATAAGGACGGCTGTAGGCATTTCATTTTCTTACTATAAATATGAACCGTCAGAACACAAAGGCGTACACGTAAATCGAAAATGAAATGTAGTATCAGATGCATCGATCCCTAATTGCAAGAACAGGCACACTTGATATTTGTCGATTACAAAAATGGTTCAAATGGCTCTGAGCACTATGGGACTTAACTTCTGAGGTCATCAGTCCCCTAGAACTTAGAGCTACTTAAACCTAACTGACCTAAGGACATCACACACATCCACGCCCGAGGCAGGATTCGAACCTGCGACCATAGCGGTCGCGCGGTTCCAGACTGTAGCGCCTAGAACCGCTCGGCCACCCTGCCCGGCTGCGATTACAGCCCCATTTACCGTGAACAGGAACCAATGGTTTGAGTAAGAAGTACTTTTGTTTTGGCGTAGAACCCGTATATGCAATAAAATTGGGGATCCCATTTGCAAATAAAATTGACCCCGCCCACTCAGGAAGGGTGCTTAGGTCACCGTTTGTATCAAAGGCAGATTACCCCTTTAATAGTATTAACTTTTCACCTAGAACACTTTTTTTTTCGTACGACGCATCGTTTACGAGATATTTAGCTGCCTCAAGTAAAAACAACCACCCTCTGTATTTATTCGATATTGTGATTACTGGTTTTAGACACCTTCTGCCCGCAGTCCATCGTAATTTCACCCTTTGTACAGCGACTGAACTATGGACCTTTGAAAGGAGTCAGTCAGTACACTTGCAATTTAATGTTCTTGAATTTTGCTTATCAGGTTCAGTAGAGTTCCTTCTTCTCTGTCTGCATTTCCCAGTATTTTCCATGCTCATATTTTCCGTGCCAGGGAGGAAGATCACTCTGGGAACCCACAATGTGTGACTTTATCCTCACTTTCATTACAAACGTCGGAACAAAGTTTACCTTTTACCACCTGTCCCATTCATGCATCGTTGTTCATTTTGAATGAATGTAGGCGTAGTAAAAAAAAAAAAAAAAGGCGCCATTAGACAGATTCAGGTGGAGGTTCTTGATTTGACTTTGCAGTAGCAGCCAGGGAATACAGTAGAATGTTGTTGTCGGAATCAGCTCCGGTGGCGTCCAGTCGGAGCTACACGGGGTCGCAAGTACCCACCTTAAAAATTCTAGCCGTTGGACGGAATGGAAAATTTTAGGCTGAGACGGGCAGGCTTTCCTCGCCTGTCTTCTGACTGGAGGAAACAACGGCTCTTTCTCAATAAGACGCGGTTTGGGGATTGGTCAATATGCTTCCTCATCGTTGATTTCTGCAATAAATGTCAGCTAGTTATAGCGCATCCTCTGTTCAGGAATCACAGGAGGGGGAGATATATTTGGCAAAAGCCGGGAGATACGGGAAGATTTCAGTTCAATTACATCATGACAGGGCACAGATTCGGGAATCATATATTGGATTGTAAGGCGTGCACAGGAGCAGATATAGACTTAGTTCACATTGTAGTAGTGATCAATAGTAGGCTGAAGTTTAAGATATTAATCAGAGAAAGTCGATCCGGAAAGAAGTGGGATAAGCAGATACGAAGGAATGGGGAGATACGCCTGAAGTTCTCTAAGGATGTAGATACTGAGATAAAGAATAGCTCAGCAAGCAGTTCAGTTGGAGAGGAGTGAACATTAGTAAAAAGAGCAGTCACAGAAGTTGGATAGAAGAGCGCAGGTGCAAAGAAGGCAATGGCGAAGAAATCATGGGTAACACAAGATCGACGAAAGAAGGAACTATAAAAACGTTCAGGGAAATTCAGGAATACAGAAATACAAGTCACGTTGAAATGAAATAAACAGGAAATACAGAGAAACTAAGACGAAATGTCTGCAGGAAAAGTGTGAAGAAATCTAAAATGAAATGGCTCTCGGAGGAACTGAAGCAGCATATAGAAAAGTCAAAAGATCCTCCGGTTATATTAAAAGCAAAGGTGGTAACATTAACAGTGCAATGGGAATTCCACCGCAGAGGGAAATTAGGTGGAAGACGTACATTGCTCTAAGATGTGGAAGATTTTTGAACGTGGTAGGAGAACAAATAGGACTCGATATAAAAGCGTTAGGTTATCCAATATGGGAATCAGAAGTTAAAAGAGCTTCGGAAGATCAACGATCGAATAAGGCTGAAGGTATAGGCAACATTCCATCACAATTTCTAAAATCATTGGGGGAAATGGCAACAAAACGAGAATAATCGCTCAATTAGCTTAACAGATCAGGCATCCATGTTGCTGACACGAATGATATACAGAAGAACAGAAAAGAAAATTGAGGACGTGCTAGATGACGATCACTTTGGCTTTATGAAAGGTAAAGAAACCAGAGAGGCAATTCTAATTTGTGGTTGATAATAGCAGCAGGACTAAAGAAAAATCAGGACATGTTTGTAGGATTTGTCTACTTGGAAAAAGCGTTCAACAGTGTCAAATGGTGCAAGATATCCGAAATTATCAGAAAAATAGGGGTAAGCTATAGGGAAAGACAGGCAATATACATTCCGCACAACAACCACAAAGAACGAAGTGCTCGAATTAAAAAGTGCGTGAGACGGGGATTAGCCTTTCACCCTTACTGTTCAACCTGTACATCGAAGAGGGAAAGACAGGCAATATACATTCCGCACAACAACCACAAAGAACGAAGTGCTCGAATTAAAAAGTGCGTGAGACGGGGATTAGCCTTTCACCCTTACTGTTCAACCTGTACATCGAAGAGGCAATGATGGAAATAAAAGAAAATTTCAGGAGTGGAATTCAGATTCAAGGTGAAAGGATATTAACGATACCATTCGCCGATGACATTGCTATCCTGAGTGAAAGTGAAGAAGAATTACATGACCTGTTGAATGGGATGAACAAGCTTGTTGACTACAGAATATGGATTGAGAGTAAATCGATGAAAGACGAAAGTAATGAAAAGTAACAGAAATGTGAACGTTAACATCAGGTTTGGTGATCTCGAAGTAGATGAAGTTAAGGAATTCTCCTTCCTATGCTGCAAAATAACCCATGACCGTCGCAGCAAGGAGGACATCAAAAGCAAAGTAGCACTGGCAAAGCGGCATTCCTGACTCAGAGAAGTTTACTAGTATCGAACATAGGCCTTCATTTGAGGAGGAAATTTCTGAGAATATATATCTAAAGCACAGCGTTGTACGGTAGTGAAACATGGACTGTGGGAAAACTAGAAAAGAGAATCTAAGCATTTGAGAAGTAGTGTTTCAGAAGAATGTTGAACGTTAGGTGGACGGATAAGGCAAGGAATGAGAAGTTTCTTCGGAGAATATATGGAAAACAATGACAAGAAGAAGGGACACGATGGTGGAACATCCGTTAAGACGTCAGGGAATATCTTCCATTGTACTGGAGGGGGCTGTAGAGGGCAAAAACTGTAGAGGAAGACAGAGATTGGAATACATCCAGCAAATAATTGAGGACGTAGGTTGGAATTGCTACTGTGATATGAAGAGTTTGGAACAGGAGAGTAATTCTTGGCGAGCCGCATGAAACCAGTCAGACGACTGATGACTGAAAAAAAAAGAGGGCTGCTCCTACTCTATATGCAGAGGTAAGGAGCTCAATTTTTGGAGAGAAATTACCGGGATCTGGACAAAACCAGCTGCAGCAAGCAGTCGCTGCTCCGTAATAAAGAAAGTAATGCTTTTTTTTGGATGTGAGTTAGTTTCAATGTACAGTTAGGTTTCTCTATAACGATGAAA
This sequence comes from Schistocerca piceifrons, assembly GCF_021461385.2. NCBI lineage: Eukaryota > Metazoa > Arthropoda > Insecta > Orthoptera > Acrididae > Schistocerca > Schistocerca piceifrons. The sequence continues at coordinate 84,485,401 of NC_060145.1, read as the reverse complement.
ACCCATTGCAGGACCAGTGCGGAATTCTCCCCCGCGGTGATTTTAGTTTTGCTCTTTGGTAAATTCAGATGGAACCAAATTTCGTGTTTCATCGGTTATGAAGGACCTCACGCAAAGTATGTCCAGTTGATTATCATGGTTCTTTTCGTTGTGATCCATGCTCTGGTTTTGGTGGTTCACATAGTGATGGAAGGAGGTGAATTTTACTTTCGAACGTTTCCGTTTGAGTAGTTTTACGTCCATGTTACTCTCCCTTATCCCAGCCGTCCTTCTGCCGACAAATGATCGGCTCGTTAGTATTGTTTGCTAGTTGGAATCATAGGTTTAGTATTTTTATGTGTGTTCCATGTAAATATAGTCTCAGGAGCAAGTTCCATTTGTTAAAGACACTGCTCAACAGAATTAAAGGATCAGTCTTCCGAAACCCTATAATTGTCTCCCGATGCGACGCATAAATTAGAAATTACGTTCAGAGGTGCCATCGACTTTCCTCTGTAACTGTGCAAGAAAGTGGTGCCCAGTGAAGGAAAACGTTTGCATGCGAAATAAAAGGCCAGTGGTCAGAAGTAAATGTGATGTGGAAAGTATGTTAAGGACGTAACATTGGCACTAAATTTCACTACGGTTCTGTCCAACGCATCCGTGAACGTGTCACTCGATGAGAAGCTTGTCACAGCCCCCCCCCCCCCTTTACCCAAATTTCACCCCTTCGTTAAGATGGCTCTGCTATGGAAGTCAGAACCGCGAAGCCCATGGCGGAAATCACGCGGTTATCTTATGAGTGGCCGAGGAAAACATTTCACACACTGCCGCTCAGGATCTAAACGAAAAGGGCTCAGGGTGTGACATAAAGGGCATCAATGGAACGATCCTTTTCCTTGTGCCGTTACAGAGAAAACCTCCGAAGTAGTGCTGGGTGCCTGCCGATAGGCAACCACTTGATACACCTCCTGTGATAGGTGCCTTTCTGCCGGCGCCTAGCACATTTTTAAGATTTTCAATAAATGGGGTAGTGGCCATTGAGGTTATTACCGAACGGCGGGGGACGGGGAGTGGGGCTTTTAAGGGACCCTTTGCCGTTTTATTCATGTATATGTCAATGTTGCAGCTCTCTGTGATCAAGTCGTAAAACAAAGAAGAGTTATTACCGCTTTCCTGCTTTGGGTCACATGCAAATTTCGTCGAATGGTTTTCAACGGTCCGTAGCAGTTCCCCTGTGTGCATAAGAGCAAAAATTGCGGTCGCATTTCACTCCAAAGAGGTGAGCTCACTTTCAGTGGGGCTGCTAGACCACGGTGCCGTTAGAGAAGTGTTGAAAGTTGAAGCGTCAGAAGGGTAACGTCTCAGTGGAAGGGGCCGTTTCCTTGACACCCTTTATGCCGCCCAATGAAGCGTTTTCCTTTAGATCCTGAGCAGCCACTCATAAGAATGCATGATTTCAACGCTGATCTGACAGCCATCGCAGGACAAGTGTGTGAGAGGGGCTGTGATGACTTTCCACGGCGGCGTTTGGCATAAATGGGGCGAAATCTGGTGCCAGTGGCACATCATTAACCAACTTGAACTTCTGAGATCTGGCTTTTTTTCTCGCATGTGTCGAAACCTTGCTGTTTGAACGGCCGTCGAGTCTGAGAATGAAGTCGCAGGGCGCCACGCTTTCCCACCGTTACAGAGGAAGGTCGTAGGTGCCTTTGAGCCAAATTTCAAACTTATCCGTCGCAGCAGGATGCACTGAAGAGGTTTCGAAAAAATTGCCCTTTATTCTGCTGAGTAGTGTAAATGTTAACAGTACAGCCACATAGCTCGTTAAAATATTCCTTGAAGACCACACCAGCACGTGTCCCCCTGACCTGTAATGTTTAGCGTCCTGTACCCTGTAAGAGAAAGTTACTTAGTATGTTAGCAAAGTGTGATCATTGATCGGCCTTTCTGGAGTTCAATACTTAAAATTTCGTTCTGGGGTCATCTATTTAGGATAGAGAGTAGTGCTAATAATTGATTAAAATTTCATGGATGTTCTGGCGGTTTTCGTACTTACGGCGAAAAATTGTGTTAATTACTTCGAAACTAATTATAATAGTCCAGACTGCAAGAAACGTTTATTAAAAGTCGTCCGGTTAAGATCATCACATGATCACCTTCAGACTTATAATGTTGATGGACTGTACATGGCGCAGGAAATACTGACTGACGATAATCAACTTCTATCGTCATTCAGCGGTTCCTGCTCCAAGCACAGCAGTTGTATATCAATATGCTTGTACGTCTGAAGATGATCATGTTATGATCGAAACCGGTCACCTTTTAATAAACGGGTCTTGCTGTCTTGAATTCTATAATTAATAATGTTATTATACTTAATTTGATTGATTATGGATGAGGACGTAGATGATGATGAGACGAGAGATGTGATACTGCGTGAAGAATTTGACAGAACACTGAGACAGGCGAAATACCTTCAGACGTCAAGAAGAGTATAATAAATCCATTTCCAAAGAAACCAGGGTCTGACACGTTTGAAATTTAACGAACTATCAGTTTAAAAAGTCACTGTTGCAAAATACTAGCACCAGTTATTTATATAAGAATGCAAAAACTGGTAGAAGCCATTCTCGGGGAAGATCATTTTGGAAATGTAGGAACTGTGGGAACACGCGGGGAAATACTGACCCTATGACTTCATTTGTACACTTAGTGGAAGCTTTTGATAACGTTGACTAGAGAACTCTCTTCCAAATTCTAAGGGCGGCAATGGTAAAATACAGGGAGTGAACAACTATTTACAATTTGTACAGAATCGAGGGGTATGATAGGGAAGCAATGGTTCAGAGGGGCTTGAGACAGGGTTGTAGCCTATCTCCGATCTTATTCAATCTGTGTATTGAGCAAGCAGTAAAGGAAACAAAAGAAAAATTTGGTGTAGGAATTACAGATCGGAGAGGAGAAATGAAAACTTTATAGGTTTGCTGATGACATTGTAATTATGTCAGAGGGAGTAAACGCCTTTGAAGAGCAGTTGAACGGAATAGACGGTGTGAACATCAATAGAAGCAAATCGAGGATAATGCAATATAGTCGAATAAAATCAGATGATGCTGAGGGAATTGAGACGTCTAAAGTAGTCTTGCTATTTGGGAAGCAAAAAACTAAAGAAGGGAAATTTGTTACCATCGAGTAAAGATTTAAGTGTCAAAAAGTCTTTTCTGAAAGTAGTTATACAGAGAATAGCCATATATAGAAGTGAAACATGAACGATGAATAAATAAGACAAGAAGATAATAGAAGCATATTAAATGTGGTGCCACAGAAGAATGCTGAAAATTAGACGAGTAGGTCACGTAACTAATGACGATGTACTGAAGAGAACTAGGGAGAAAATACATCTGTGGAATAACCTAACTAGGAGAAGGGATCGATTGGTAGGACACATTCTGAGACATCGAGAGATCAACAATTTAATTCTGGAGGGAAGCGCTGGAGGGTAAAAACCATGGAGGGCGACCAAGACATGAATCCAGTAAGCAGTTTCAGAAGGATGTAGGTTGCAGTAGTTACTTGGAGATAATGAGGCTTGAACGGGATAGTGTAGCATGAAGAGCTTCATCAAACCAGTCTTCGGACTGATGACCACAACTGCAATATTGTGCCTTCTGCTTTCTCCAATAATATTTTCAAAAACAATGTTAATTACCTTTTCCTACACAGTTAGCACTAAGTTACCCAAAGATCTTGCTGTAAGGAGAAGCGACCCACTTTTACCAGAAGTGCGGACTTCTTTTCTATCTTTTAGCTTGGCAGTCAGTCGTCAGTAACGAGGGTGAATCTCTGACAGTACCAGGAAATGTACTGGTGAACCATCAGGAAAATCATTATACGTACACTATGTGATCAAAAGTATCCGGACACCCCCAAAAACATACGTTTTTCATATTAGGTTCACTGAGCTGCCACTTACTGTCAGGTACTCCATATCAGCGACCTCGTGAGAGAGCACAATGGGGCACTCTGCGGAACTCACGGACTTGGAACGTGGTCAGGTGATTAGGTGTCACTTGTATCGTACGTCTGTACGCGAGATTTTCACACTCCTGAACATCGCTAGGTCCACTGTTTCCGATGAGATAGTGAAGTAGAAACCAGGGGGGACACGTACAGCACAAACGCGTACAGGCCGACCTCGTCTGTTGACTGACAGAGAGCGCCGATAGCTGAAGAGGGTAATAATGTGTAATAGGCAGACATCTATCCAGAGTATCACACAGGACTTCCAAACTGCATCAGGATCCATTGCAAGTACTATCACAGTTAGGATGGAGGTGAGGAAAGTTGGATTTCATGGTCGAGTGGCTCCTCATAAACCACACATCACGCCGGTAAATGCCACATGACGCCTCGCTTGGTGTGAGGAGCGTATGCAATGGGCGACAGAACAGTGGAAAAACATTGTTTGGAGTGACAAATCAGGGTACATAATGTGGCGATCCGATGGCAGGGTGTGGGTATGGCGAATGCCAAGTGAACGTCATCAGCCGGCCTGTGTACGAGGTGCATTCAAGCTCTAAGGCCTCCGATTTTTTTTTCTAATTAACTACTCACCCGAAATCGATGAAACTGGCGTTACTTCTCGACGTAATCGCCCTGCAGACGTACACATTTTTCACGACGCTAACGCCATGATTCCATGGCAGCGGCGAAGGCTTCTTTAGGAGTCTGTTTTGACCACTGGAAAATCGCTGAGGCAATAGCAGCACGGCTGGTGAATGTGCGGCCACGGAGAGTGTCTTTCATTGTTGGAAAAATCCAAAAGTCACTAGGAGCCAGGTCAGGTGAGTAGGGAGCATGAGGAATCACTTCAAAGTTGTTATCACGAAGAAACTGTTGCGTAACGTTAGCTCGATATGCGTTGTCTTGGTGAAACAGCACACGCGCAGCCCTTCCGGACGTTTTTGTTGCAGTGCAGGAAGGAATTTGTTCTGCAAAACATTTTCGTAGGATGCACCTGTTACCGTAGTGTCCTTTGGAACGCAATGGGTAAGGATTACGCCCTCGCTGTCCCAGAACATGGACACCATCATTTTTGCAGCACTGGCGGTTACCCGAAATTTTTTTGGTGGCGGTGAATCTGTGTGCTTCCATTGAGCTGACTGGCGCATTGTTTTTGGATTGAAAAATGGTATCCACGTCTCATCCATTGTCACAACCGACGAAAAGAAAGTCCCATTCATGCTGTCGGTGCGCGTCAACATTGCTTGGCAACATGCCACACGGGCAGCCGTGTGGTCGTCCGTCAGCATTCGTGGCACCCACCTGCATGACACTTTTCACATTTTCAGGTCGTCATGCAGGATTGTGTGCACAGAACCCACAGAAATGCCAACTCTGTAGGCGATCTGTTCAACAGTCATTCGGCGATCCCCGAAAACAACTCTCTCCACTTTCTTGATCATGTCGTCAGACCGGCTTGTGCGAGCCCGAGGTTGTTTCGGTTTGTTGTCACACGATGTTCTGCCTTCACTAAACTGTCGCACCCAATAACGCACTTTCGACACATCCATAACTCCATCACCACATGTCTCCTTCAACTGTCGATGAATTTCAATTTGTTTCACACCACGCAAATTCAGAAAACGAATGATTGCACACTGTTCAAGTAAGGAAAACGTCGCCATTTTAAGTATTTAAAACAGTTCTCATTCTCGCCGCTGGCAGTAAAATTCCATCTGCCATACGGTGCTGCCATCTGTGGGACATATTGACAATGAACGCGGCCTCATTTTAAAACAATGCGCATGTTTCTATCTCTTTCCAGTCCGGAGAAAAAAACTGGGAGGCCTTAGAACTTGAATGCACCTCGTAGTACCAAAAGTAAAATTCTGAGGCGCTGGTGTTATGGTGCGGTCGTGTTTTTCATGGAGGGTGCTTGCTCCCCTTGTTGTTTTGTGTGGCACTCTCACAGCACAGGTCTACATTGATGTTTTAAGCACCTTCCTGCTTCCCACTCTTGAAGAGAAATTCGGTGATGGCGATTGCATCTTTCAAAACGATCGAGCACCTGTTCATAACGCACGTCCTGTGGCGGAGTGGTTACACGACAATAACATCCCTGTAATGGACTGGCCTGCGCAGATTCCTGACCTCAATCCTATAGAACATCCTTGGGATGTTTTGAAACGCGACTTCGTGCCTGGCCACACCAACCGACATCGATACCTCTCCTCAGCGCAGCACTCTGTGAATAATGGACTGCCATTCCTCAAGAAACCTTGCAGCACGTGACTGAAGGTACGCCTGTGAGAGTGGAAGCTGTCATCAAGGCTACGGATGTGCCTACACCACATTGGATTCCAGCATTACCGATGGAGGACGCCACGAACTTGTAAGTCATTTTCAGCCAGGTGTCCGCATACTTTTGATCATATAGTATACATCGGCCAAAGATCCCGAGGCTGACAGTGTAACCAGACAATGGAAGTGGCTGCCAAAATCTTGAAACTTTTTTACGCTTGAGGTAAATTTCACGCTGGCCTTATCATATACTGTACAGGTGCACAGAGAGATTCCATTGCGCAAATCATCATTGACTTTTGGGTCATTTCTGGATTATAGAAAGGACTGCTAATGCGCCCATGTTATGGACCTAATCCAGAAGTAGAAGACGTAAGCTAGACAGCTATCGGTCGGAAAATAGCCGTAACCATGAGGACACTAAGCTTCATTTTTATCAGCAGTAGGAAACTAAGAACAAGAATGTAGTAAAAGCACGAGAGTTACATTTTATTTATCGGCTTAACTTACGCGGGGTGCTACGTCAGCAATAGTTGTTCAAAGTGGCGCCCGTCAGTATCCACACTGTTGTTCAAAATTAAAGCAACAAACCACTATTTTCCCGTGTTGTGCCCAATTCGATGTATAATCATACTAAACGTCAACAGATGTGCGTGCAATCGTTTTCTGCACGGAAAATGGCATTCCGGTCAATGGACAACCGCGTCTACGGTGACGTCAGGACACCTATTAAAAGGAGTAGTGTTTACCGAGTAGTCCCACATCCACAATCGCTATGTACGCTGTCATAGACGGTGCAGTATGGCACAAAGAAGACGCCTACCAGACTTGCTGCAGTGGGGAGCCATGTGAAGAAAGGAAACAGCAGTGGCAAACTGATGTGGCCCGATGGCTTAATGTTAATTCTTATTTTGTTTCTCGGGCATGGCGACAGTTTATAGAGACCGAAACTGTATCCCAAAGACGAGGACATTGCCCACCACGTGTGGCATAGGAGAGAGAGGACCGTTATTTGTATGTAAGAGCACGATGGTACCGTCTTGGCATTGCACGGAAACTGGCATCTGTCCTCGCAGCAGCCACTCTACGTGTTGTATCGAGACGAATGTTGTACAGATGGCTTCGGCAGAGTAGCTTTAATTGTCGGACATCTTTTGTGCGTGTACCTCTGATACGACTTCACAGAAGGGAACGTCCACAGTGGAATCGTCAACGTGCCACCTGGACGATGGAACATTGGGTCTATGTCCTTTTCGTAGATGAGACCTGAGTCTGAAGAGTGGTTCTCGACGCATTTGCATCTGGAGGGAACGTGGAACACGATATTAGAATCCTAACGTTGTGGGAAGAGACAGATGTCGGGCAAGATCCTTAATGGTGTGGGCAGGGATTATGTTGACCACTCGATCGCCCCTTCATGAAATTGTACGGGTGAATCGGCAACATTTAACTGCTGCCAGGTATCGTAACAAGAACTTGGGATCTCATAGGACTTCGTATTGATGGACGATAATGATCGATCTCATAGAGCATGGGTGGTTGACGTTTTCTTGGAAACAGAAGATACTTCATCCACGACGAGGCCTGTTCGCTCTCCGAATTTGAATCCCATAGAGCATGTCTTGGATGCCATATTTCTATATTTCTGGAGTTACTGCAAAGATACTTCTACGTAGTACAGATAATTTTATCCGATTTTATATTTAATTATCTAGGTTTAGAAAATGGTGGTAATGTACAAAGAAATATTTTCTCTCTGTCGGTTAGATATTTTTTTAACAGTTCAAGTTGAAGGAGTTGTATGAAATTTTGGAAGTACATTTGGTTTTTTAATTCTCGTTGATAATTGAGGATGCAGTCAGGTTTCCTGTGAATTTGGTAGTATGTTTCGCTAAGGGACCTAACGCTTACTGCTAGAGTAGTTGCCCTTCTAGACAGCATCCCATTGAATCAAACCAGTTGGTGTGTACCAGTGGTTACTCGTGTCTTAGGTACTCGCGCTATCCATAAGTCCGTTTAAAAAGAATAACTCGAGGTAGTCATGGAGTCGAGCCAAGTACGTCTGCTTTCAAACACCGCAGCTAATTCGCTGCAAACAAATAACCTATAGCTGTGATACTGCAGTCAAGAAGTCTATGCATTGGCTAGAATTGCGTGTTAATAAAATGCACCGAAATACAAAATAAAAATTAAATGAATAATTTAATAGCAAGGACTGTATTCTAACGTCTGTAATTGATGCAGACGACAGAGAATTACGTTGAATAACGTTTATTCAAGAGAGGACAGCTGATGAAAATGGGAAGTTGTCATAAGAGATTCAGTTAAAATACAGACTGAAAATACACTTATCAAGTGCAGTAAAGTTATGTTGAGGGCATTACAAGAATAGTACCGAAATCCCCAAACTGAACAGTATTTAAAGTCAGGGTAATACACTACTTGCCATTAAAATTGCTGCACCAAAAAGAAATGCTGATGATAAACGGGTATTCATTGGACAAATATATTGTACTAGAACTGACATGTGATTACATTTTCACGCAACTTGGGTGCATAGGTCCTGAAAAATCAGTACACAGAATAACCACCTCTGGCCGTAATAAGGGCCTTGATACGCCTGGGCATTGAGTCAAACAGAGCTTGAATAGCGTGTACAGATACAGCTGCCCATGCAGCTTCAACACGATACCACAGTTCATCAAGAGTAGTGACTGGCGTATTGTGACGAGTCAGTTGCTCGGCCACCATTGACCAGACGTTTTGAGTTGGTGAGAGATCTGGAGAATGTGCTGCCCAGGGCAGCAGTTGAACTTTCTCTGTTAACAGACAGGCCGGTACAGGACCCGCAACATGCGGTCGTGCATTATCCTGCTGAAATGCAGGGTTTCGCAGGGATCGAATGAAGGGTAGAGCCACAGGTTGTAACACATCTGAAATGTAACGGCCACTGTTCAAATTGCCATCAATGCGAACAAGAGGTGACCGAGACGTGTAACCAATGGAACGCCATACCATCACGCTGGGTGATACGCCAGTATGGCGATGACGAATACACGCTTCCAATGTGCGTTCACCGCGATGTCGCCAAACACGGATGCGACCATCATGATGCTGTAAACAGAACCTAGAGTCATCCGAGAAAATGACGTTTTGCCATTCGTGCACCCAGGCTCGTCGTTGAGTACACCATCGCAGGCGCTCCTGTCTGTGATGCAGCGTCAAGGGTAACCGCAGCTATGGTCTCCGAGCTGATAGTCCATGCTGCTGCAAACGTCGTCGAACTGTCCCTGCAGATGGTTGTTTCTTGCAAACGTCCCCATCTGTTGACTCAGGGATCGAGACGTGGCTGCACGATCCGTTACAATGCGGATAAGATACCTGTAATCTCGACTGCTAGTGTTACGAGGCCGTTGGGATCCAACACGGCATTCCGTATTACCCTCCTGAACCCACCGATTCCATATTCTGCCAACAGCCTTGGATCTCGACCAACGCAAGCAGCAATGTCGCGATACGATAAACCACAATCGCGATAGGCTACAATCCGACCTTTATCGAAGTTGGAAACGTGATGGTACGCATTTCTCCTCCTTACACGAGGCATCTCAACAACGTTTCACCAAGCAACGCCGGTCAACTGCTGTTTGTGTATGAGAAATCAGTTGGAAACTTTCCTCATGTCGCCGCCCGGAGTGGCCGAGCGGTTCTAGGCGCTACAGTCTGGACCCGCGTGACCACTACGGTCGCAGGTTCGAATCCTGCCTCGGGCATGGATGTGTGTGATGTCCTTAGATTAGTTAGGTTTAAGTAGTTCTAAGTTCTAGCGGACTAATTACCTCAGAAGTTAAGTCCCTTAGTGCTCAGAGCCATTTTTTTTCCCTCATGTCTGCACGTTGTAGGTGTCGCCACCGGCGCCAACCTTGTGTGAATGCTCTGAAAAGCTAATCATTTGCATATCACAGCATCTTCTTCCTGTCGGTTAAATTTTGCATCTGTAGCATTTCATCCTCGTGGAGTAGCAATTTTAATGGCCAGTAGCGTATTAGCATTTTACTGACCATGTCCACCCACAGGTACACTGAAAGTAAGTTTAGACGGCTCTTCTCAACCGTTGCATCGGGACCCTCAACGGCAGTGTTACCCTATAGTAACTTTGGGTTTCCAGTTTTTTGAGTCATTCGTTTCTGGATTAGTATTCCTCGTCTCACATTGATACTTCGTTATTTCCGTCACACCTGGAAGTTTATGGAATCATCACGCAACACCCCTCCTCCAACCTCCCTCTAAATAAAGGTGAGCGTTATATAATAGAAGGCCACCGTTTGTGAAGATGAGATAGAATTTTTACTTAAATAAAGGCCGGTTACACTGTAACGGTTCTGTTTTGACATAGCAAATTTTATCCGATTAAGTTCATTCGCATCCCTACAGTACTTAAGAACCTATTAATATAAATACATCCACTCTCATATCAGCTGCAATTTGCCTCTTCATTAGCCTTACGTTCTTTTATTTGTAGGAAAGGAATGGACCGTCACTGATATATGGGCACACATGTGTCTCTCATTTTGAAAGTAGCAGTCAAGCATATAAATTAATGTACGTGGTTAATGGGATAACTTCTATTAATAGTACTCTCATATTGTAAGCGCAGGCTGAAAGCCGTTAATTGTACAGCTGCAGCTACTGCTGTCAAAATAAATGCCAATAATTCAACCTGGTTACAGATTCTCTAGCACAACTTTGGTCGTACTATATCAAATTCTGTTAGCCCAGACTGACTTAAAATACACAGGATGTTTGAATAAAAGCACTTTCAATCACAAATTTTTTCGTGTTTTATTAAATCACACGGTGCGTTTCTGACGTTGTGGGCCCTTCTTCAGGAGCAAACCGTCTAATACATAATTTACATTCGCTCTTGTGTGAGATGAAATGTGTTTTCCCATTATGAGAAAGTGAGATGTTAGGTTTCGTACTTCGTCAATCGAGTGAGGAACATATGCGAGAAGCAGTAGAAAAAACAGCGAAAAACTTATCGAACATGCTAGGAAGAACATTTTTAAACCTTTGAGGTCAACATAAGTTGGGTTATTCGTTCTGTCGTCGCAAGGCGCACACGTGTTTACTCATTTTAAGGGGAGACGTAAAACAATTTTTATCCCTGTTCGACCAATGCTATTTCACCTTCTGAATAGGTATACTTTTAAAAGAACAGTAAGTGTTGAAACAGTGAAATTTTTACTGAATGTATATAACATATGCGCCTACATTTACAAGTATAATCAACAAAATACCTATTATGGATATGAAGAAATTTTTTTTCATTCTCTCACTAATAAAATTTCACTTTTTTCATACATTAATTATTATAAAGCAGTTCCTGTTGTGTTGGTTGTTCTCAGTTTACTTGTAGTGTCATTACCTTCCTGAGTACAAACTGACCAAATTTCATATTTCTAACCCAGTTACTTTACAAATAATGGTACCTAAAAGTTAAAAAATGTAGTTTTTAGAAAAATCAATTTAAAGTGTAGTATTGCAATTTTAACACAGTTACCGATGAGAATTACTTACCACTAATACTTTCCTGCAAAATTCTGAGCACTATCTGAGTCATAGCGGTCCTCTTTTCTTCTCTTGGTCCCTCTTCTTTTCGGTCTAGCTTCTTTTGTGCATTTTAAATTAACAGTTTCTGGTTTGCGGATTCTCTCTTTGTATTTGCAACATTTATTTTGCAGTATTCCCACTAGATTTTATGCTATTACTTCCAAAACATCCCGTTTTCTTATTACACCGTCATTGAAAGATAAAATAGAATCAAAATCTTCCAATTTGATGGTTGTGACCTGAAAAAATACAGTTTTCGGTAACCGGGTCCAAATGACGGAAGTCACTCATTCATTTAAATTTTTCCTTTTCCTATGAGGACATTTCTTCAACGAAAAATCTTTTCAGAGATCTCTTAATATAGGTTTAATTTCATTCATTACTGCTTCAGGTAATACGTTGCACTTCTCCTGTACTTGGACCAAGTGTCAGTATCATTTTGACAAAGACGGTGTGAAATCCCTGGACTAGCAGGACACAGTGGGTGAGGTTACATTTGTGGAAAGGGGCCAAAATAAGTTGCTATCAACTACACTCAAAATATAAATTTTATTAGTTAAAACACACAATAACATCAGAAAAAATTAAAAACTCGAGGTTTTAACGAAAGAGCTCCTTGGGTTTGATTTAAATTGGCTGAAAGCCACATACGAAAATCAAGGGGCCAAGGCCTAAGCAAGGAATTGAGGTACAGGAGTTCTTCTGGAAGTTTCACTTCTTTCAAAAAGTTTTTTTTACTTCGATAAAAATAGGCTGAGGGCCACACATTAAGCAAGAACAGTGTTACGGATGAAGGCCAAACAAAGATTTTCATTGTTAATTCTAAATAGGTTGAAACCCGATTGAAGGCCGCATATGAACCAAACAATTTAATGGCTTAAAGCCTAGGAAGAAGCGCTTTCAATTTAAAAGGCTGAGGGCCTTAGCTCAAAATATTTCATGCAAACTCGGCTGAAGGCCTCATACTGAAGAATAACAATGTTATGACTTAAGGGCAAGAGCAAGATTCTGAATTTTCAGTTTAAGAGAGTTTAAAATTCGGCTAAAGGCCACACACCATGGAGAAAACAATTCCACCGCTTACGGCATAAAGAGGAAAAAAGCTTACAATTTTAATAAGCTAAAACCCGGCTGAAGGGCACTCAGAGTAGTTAAGACTAAAAGGAAATCACTATGTAAGACACAGCGGCGCTCAGAAGGTTCCAAGGGTCAGCCTGGGAAGTAGCACTAACGCATGTTTATTTGTGAGACAGGCAGCCAGACCGACAACCTCCTAATCGGAATGCAGCCCAACTGAGGCCAGCCGACAAACTAACCAACAAAATCAGTTCTGCTCCACTCGACGAGCAGAACGACAACAAGACGTCAATAGCTCAACGTTCTGGATACTCGTGCCCAATCCAGCAAGTCAGAATAAACGCCCAAGACTACCAACACAGCCGGCCGAAGTGGCCGTGCGGTTAAAGGCGCTGCAGTCTGGAACCGCAAGACTGCTACGGTCGCAGGTTCGAATCCTGCCTCGGGCATGGTTGTTTGTGATGTCCTTAGGTTAGTTAGGTTTAACTAGTTCTCAGTTCTAGGGGACTAATAACCTCAGCAGTTGAGTCCCATAGTGCTCAGAGCCAATTTTTGAACTACCAACACATCTCAGCTGTCGAACTACACGCCGTGGACAGCAACAAAACGACGAGGAAAATACACTGCCAACTCTACGTCAACACCCAGGGCAGGTAACCGGAACGTTAACGGCCACAAGGCAGAACATACCGCTGGTGCACTTCAGTACTGAAGGAGTGAATTAAATTAAGTTAAACCTGTAACACCATAGCTCTAACGCTGTACGGATTTATTTTGCCTTTTGCTTTGGTTTAATGTTATAACATTGAGTATCTGTAAACGTGTTTGAATCGATAACACAAAATTGTAGGCCTATACTCCTTTCTTAGTTTAAAACCTTGATGTCGTGGCTTGATTTTGTGCAATGTAGTATATCTGTCATTTAAATTCTTTGTCTCATTTGGAGGGAACAAAACTTACTGTATATAATTGTAATTTATGTGTGAATAATTTTTTGTAGACATGTCAATACTTGTAAATGTTCTGTTTTATTTAATGCGTTTGGTTGCTGTCATGTTAACTGCTGATCCTCACTTAGGGTTCCTAGTTATTCTGTATGTAAAAGTTGTTGTGGTTCCCCTCGGGAACGGAAGTGTGTAGCGCGCGCAAATTGTGGTTGGCCTAGGTAGAAAAGGTGGGATTGAGAGTCAGTCGGGGACGAGCTACCAAACTGTGCACTGCCCATGTAAAAGTTGTATATTGTGCTGGTTCCGAGAGAGGCTTTTCCTGCCGCTTACCAATGCCTCGGGTGGATGGATAAATAGCTGGAACTATTCTGGAATCGATATCTATCATCGCCACCAAGAAGGGACAGAGTCCAGCTATTCTGCCTACAAATCCAACTACCAACATACAGTTGCCACCACATTGTGCAATCACTGTAACGGAATACTATAATAATGAACTGAAGGATCAGCTTATTGGATGTTTTAGTGTGCACAAATATAAGGTAACTTATAACTGAATTTATGTACCTACCTTGATTTTTTCCCTATCACAACACCTCTCAGGTTCCTCTCCATTTGAACTATGATTACCGAGTGCCCTAGTTTGTGGAAAAATTGAAAGCCTCAATCTCTGGTAAGAAGGGAATATTCAGATTTACTGTGGATTTAGTGAAATTGTGGGAGGTAGTAAATGCAGTTTTGTGAAGTTTAAAAGTCACCTATTTAATCATTAACTTGAAAATAGAAGACCGTGGTAATAAAGACAATTTGCTGTATGTTTTAAAGATTAAAAGTTCTTCAAACTGAGGCTTATAAAGTCTCTCTTGTGTATTGGAAGTGCATATTAACAGTATAACAGGATCCACAGTTTGTCTATAGAAGTAACCAATAAATGAATTCCATTTAACCTTTATTCTTAATAGAAAAGTATTTAGTTGAGAGAGACTTAACCTGTGATCAGTTCATAAATTTGCAGTGAATTACATTTACGATTTTATGTCAGTTAGGAAAATGTGTGAAAAGTAATAGTGTGTTTCATTATCTGTTATATTTATGCAAATAGTCTGTCCTGCTCTGTCAGCTTCCAATCTTAACCGTGAATGTGTGCAGGTGTCAGACTTCATTGCACTCGCGTGTGGCAAAATATAAGTTGTGTTTGTCCGTTGAAGTTACTCATACCTATTTTCTTAAACAAGAATGTTAATCATTCACTTGCCTAATTACGCTGGTGACCGTTTTCATTATTCTTTAAGCAGTGTAGCTAGGTAAAACATTATTTGTTATTGTCTGAATATTTACGTAATTTTGACTTTCACTTCCGATAAGCCACCTCCATTAGGTAAAACACGGTCAATACAACAAAATTCCTCTCAGAGGGTAACACTGCTCTGTTGCATTATGCCATAATTGCTTTAACAAGATAGTTTTATTTCACAACCTGCCTCCAACTTTAAGGTCATGGTACAATAGTAGCAGACAGAAGTGTTATACGTGGCTTTTCTGTGACAGGATTATTTGCACTATTGGAGTACGATAAGCAATACACCAAACTTGGTATTTGATTGCACAAGCTACGTAAAACCAGTTGCAGTGTTATAAACCCCACACAACCACACGGCTGCGATTCTAGCCGACTTCAATGCACACACGTTGTTGCTCCCGGGAATCTCGCAGAAAGCAACAACCAGGATCAAACGTAGAGAAGTGATAGTAGTTGAGGCTTTATAGTAGGCTAAGTCAGAACTCAACTTTAGAGTCCAAGATCGGTGGGCGACGTACTTCATAACCCTCGCAAAAAGCGCCTCACATCGCCAACCGCGCGTGCACGCCACCAGCGGCTCCGGCCCGACCACG
Source organism: Schistocerca piceifrons (assembly GCF_021461385.2). Classification (NCBI taxonomy): domain Eukaryota; kingdom Metazoa; phylum Arthropoda; class Insecta; order Orthoptera; family Acrididae; genus Schistocerca; species Schistocerca piceifrons. The sequence goes on along the minus strand of NC_060145.1, from coordinate 84,469,586 downwards.
GGCGACGAGTACCTCCTCGCTGCTCTGCGCCAACCGACCGACTGCCTCACACTCGGAAACGGTCAAAAGACCAAATACAAGTCGGCCGATGAGACGACCGACCGTACGACCAACCAACGGTCGTTCCCGCTCCAGTCTCCTTCCGTCGGACAGTGCGTGTGTGTCGCTAGCGGTCGGCAAGTACTGTCTGTCAGCACTTCACTGGCGCTCTGTCCCAGACGCTGCTCCGTGCCCGACTGCACACCTGGTTCGTCTCCAACTGACTTTTCAGACACACGACGACCCGAAAATACTATCGGTCACTCCAGGGATGGTACGACAGTGCACTTATCGATACCCGCTGCTACTGCCATTCACGGGCAAGTAAGGCAGGGAGTCAGTGACTCCAGTAAATGGAATAAGAAAACGCGGTAGTACTGTGATAGAAGATGACAAACAATAAATGGCATGAACACGAGCCGTGCACGGTTCGCGGTGCTGAGGTTTCCGTTTGTGTAAATCTTATGGAATAGCCCATACAGTGTTTGTTTGTGTTTTTTTTTTTTTCCTCTTGCGTGTTCGCAACCCGTGGTCTAGTGGCTGGCGTCACTGCCTCTGGATCATGTGGTCCCGGGTGCGATTCCCAGCCAGTTCGGCGATTTCCTCTGCCCGTGGACTAGGTGTCTGTCGTCCTCACCATTCCATCGTCATCACTCGTGACAGTGGCTAGATCAGATTGTGTAAAAATTGACACTTCGTATGGGCTCTGACGACCGCGCAGTTGAGCGCCGCACAAATCAAAAATCATCGTCATTGTTTTTCATGTTTTCTAAATTCTAAACATTTCGTTTTATTATTTTAAACATAGCTGCACAACAGCAACGGTTCCACGTAATAAAATTATAAACAGCCGACCAGTTGCAATGGATAAAGAAATCTTTACCTAGGTTTCAACAAATTTAAATTTGCCTTCTTCAGAAGGTGGCAATTTTACGTTAGTATGGACTGATGTATCATGGCTGTTTTTACAAATGTCTGCATAGATCCATTTGTCCAAATTAAAATATAGCCCTAAAAATAGGGTTTGTCATGTAAATATAAATTAGTACATGGATGTTGCAGAGCTCACAAGCGAAGAAGACAAATTTAAATTTGTTGAAACCTAGGTAAAGATTTCTTTATCCATTGCAACTGGTCGGCTGTTTATAATTTTATTTCGTTTTATGGCCAATCCGTAATAATTCTGTAATCTATTTCAACATTCGTCAGGTGACCTTTACCACGCTCGTATATAATAACAAACATGTTCGGCACGATGAGTATCGATAGTAGACGCGGAGTACGAAAATTTGACACCACAAAACAATAGAAGCACGAAATAACGTACAAGGAATAAAATAAAACCTGTGCGTTATCTGTGGTGAAAAAAAGAGGGCGTGGCATTTGAATGCCAGATCGCACAAAGCGTCAGGAAAACCATCAGGCCGGCCGGTGTGGCCGAGCGGTTCTAGGCGCTTCAGTCTGGAACCGCGCGACCGCTACGGTCGCAGGTTCGAATCCTGCCTCGGGCATGGATGTGTGTGTTGTCCTTAGGTCAGTTAGGTTTAAGTAGTTCTAAGTTCTAGGGGACTGATGACCTCAGATGTCCCATAGTGCTCAGAGCCATTTTGAACCATTTTTTCCAAAACCGTCATAACTCACGGAAAATCTGTCGTATTTACATGAAACAAAAACTGCTTTACGCACGAAACAGCGAGCATTCCAAATACGCGAAAGTAAAAAAATCGATTTTTTGAACTTCCGTCTCCTATTAAAAATGCTTCACATACTTAGTTTAACCTGACATGATCAAAGATGAAATTTATCGCACAGTGCCAGAGATCTGAGTTTTTAAAGATGACATATGAAACCAACAAATTTAAAATAAGTCCTTAAAATTGCTACCTCTGGCGAAATCTATATGTTCCTTTAACGTAGATTCAGGCTTTCGGATTCTGTGGAAGTATATTTTCAGTTTTTCTAGCGGATTTAGGGTCTTACCATTGGCTTCATCGTGTAGTATTACCAAATTGTTTTCCATCCTGTTGATAACGTTGTTTTCCACTGTTTCTCGCGTAGTTTCCTCATTTGATTCACGAAAAAAAAATGGCTCAAATGGCTCCGAGCACAATGGGACTCAACTTCTGACGTCATTAGTCCCCTAGAACTTAGAACTAGTTAAACCTAACTAACCTAAGGACATCACACACATCCATGCCCGAGGCAGGATTCGAACCTGCGACCGTAGCGGTCTCGCGGTTCCAGACTGCAGTGCCCAGAACCGCACGACCACTTCGGCCGGCCGATTCACGAAATACGAAACTTTCTCATAAAAGAAAAACGCAGTTTACCTCTCTCAAAAGCGAATGTAAATTATATGAGAGATGATTTGTACTTGAAGAAATGCATCATGTAAGTTCATAGAACACGAAAAGTTGTGAGTGAGGGTGTTATTTTTCATACATGTCCGTCGAACTGGTATAACAAGAAGCGTTATTCACCTTATCAGGCGATGTATTTTTATGGGTCCACAATCCAGTCTCGATTATCACTTTCCCACTGGAATCGTAGATGACTTTGTCGGTGGGCTAACACAGAACGCTTAGAGATCTTCTCCAAGGCCCCATTTTCAACATTTTTCGGTGTGCTCTGAAACACTTGTGTCTGCACTGTACTTTCTCGTCAGACTAATCACAGATCACCGCCTATCCTGCTTTACAAAACGAGCAATTCCCTGACGCCCACCCAACTAGTTATGTGAAAGAATTTCAGCCCTGTTCTGCTTTATTCTAAAGATGTGTCTAACTACAGTGTATGTTGACGTGGCTGTCGTAAAGCATGTTATTGCCTAGTTATTGGATGATTTGATAATGAGCTTAGGTTCGAAACTAGTCAGCAAGTAATAAAGGAAATTAATATTGCAACTTTGACATCGACGATTCCCTTCAATTTATTACGAATTTTGGTACTTATTTATATTTTTTCAAGACATTGAGAAGAATTTGAATAAATGTCTAGTTACCTGCAGAAGAACTGACAGGGAAAACAAGAAATGAAATACAGATTAAATTCTGTGAAGTTATGGCTGCGTCTACTTTTGTACTAGGTTCCCAATAATGGACAAAACAATAATTCCAAATCACGTATTCAGGTAGCACATATGAAGTTCTTTAAGTATGCAAAGGAGCTGTAACGAAATGGATAAAATAAGGAATGAATCAATAATTTCAGATTTTAAAGTCTTTTCAGTTAATGACAAAAAAGCCTGAAATGGGAGGAACGTAATAGAAAACAGACTACTAAAGAAATGAACAGTCGTTCGACTGGGAAGATGAACAAGTGACTAGAATATCTAATCCATGTAAGAATATGATAATAATTCTTTATACGGTGGTACATACGAATTTTCAGTAGTAGCTATCATTCCCCATGTTGCAGTTTTAATGCTGTAACGTCACTTACATGCGATCTGGCCAGTAAAAGACTTGCAAAACATCGTTACGTTTCAACAGTGTTGATAGTCGGACTGGGCCAGTAATGAACGTGGTTTCAGAACACACAGAAATGCCGTTACATAGGAGAGACAGAAAATAGTTAAACCTTATCAATAATGTTGTTATTCTTACGTACGTCTTACTGTCAACTTCATGAAAGAATGGAACACAAAATATTTCGACTGGCTTGGCTAATAGAAATCTATGAACCCGAAATTTAAAATTCCACATGTGCCAATTTTTGTTCGCATTTGTACAGAGAACTTCATCCAATAAAAATACGCATGTTGCATGTGACAAGTGTAACTAATTATTATCTGAATAAGCTGGCCGCAACAGCTGCTATACAGATATCGACCAAGCCGGCTAATTCTGGTTACAAAAACTCGCCGCTTTTCCCATCAGACGAGCTGTAGGTATGTAGTACAACGTAATGAATTTTGATATCAATTTATAACTGAACGCCGGCCGCGGTGTTCTAGCGGTTGTAGGCGCTCAGTCCGGAACCGCGCGACTGCTACGGTCGCAGGTTCGAATCCTGCCTCGGGCATGGATGTGTGTGATATCCTTAGGTTAGTTAGGTTTAACTAGTTTTAAGTTCTAGGGGACTGATGACCACAGTAGTTAAGTCCCATAGTGCTCAGAGCCATTTGAACCATTTTTTTTATTAATTAGCGTTATTGTAAGTCCAAATAGTATGCTAGTCCTTTTCTTGTAATAACATTATTACCTCTGTCCTCTCTAATTACGCTATTGCAGACTAATAAAGAAAAGAAAAACATGATTAAGTTGTTACAATGGCCAGCAGTGAATACGAGAGATGTGTGTGTGTGTGTGTGTGTGTGTGTGTGTGTGGTGTGTGTGTGTGTGTGTGTGTGTGTGTGTAAGTGTATGTTGGCGCGGCTTGGCTAGAGTAGCGGAACCCTCGGTAAGCACGAGACAAGTTGCGTCGGCTCGTTAGGCAGGCAGGCACAGACACACGTGTACACTTACACACACACTCTCACACGGACGAGCCCACATCATGGTCCGCTGTGTGCTGTAGCCACTCTCCTCCGCCCCCACCCTCCACCCCCACTCCCCGACTGCCCCCGCAGAGTAGCGGGTGGTCCGCCCCACTGCACGCACGACCCTGCCCTCCTTCGCCGTAATCAGGAACTCGAGACGGCGCCACGACGAATCGCCGGCGAGAGATCTCCCCCTGTATTTGTTTTAAAATCAAAGGGAGGGAGGGGGGAGGGCGCAAATAATAACGAGGAAGAGTTCTCGAGGACAGCCCAGGCTCGCAGAACACCTTTATCTCATTACGAAGTTACACGGCAGCGGAAGCAGCGACACACAAAGAAACCCCGTCTTACTTTCCTCCAGTGTGCCCCCCCCCCTTTCTCTCTCACTCTCTCTGTACCCCATACAACCACTGCGCGCACTCGCGAAAACTTAACGATGATTAGTGCCGGAAATAATTAAATGTAATAACACAAAAGGGTATCTTAATTAATCTCGTGAATTGTTTTAATTAACCTCCGGCCGCGCGACACAAAGAAAGCCCTATATCGCAATTATGGCATCCGGGGGGCGAAATAATGAAGGAAACGACGCACAAAGGACGCGTCTGGAGGCGGAGTAAATGAGGTGTAGACTCGGAGGAGGCAACCAGCCACCCGTCCAGGCCTCTCGCTGGAGGGAACAGCTGCCCGGCAGGCAACCCAGCACACGGCCGCAAACCTGCAGCTGGGCCGGGCGGTCCGTGGTCAGACTGACAGGTACTTGACATGGGATACTGAACTGGTGTGCGGATTTTTGCCACGCCGGACATTTGCCACGCCAGACATTTGCCACGATTTTACCTGCTCCGAAGGGTTGGGTCCCTTGTCTCCCCCTCCTCCTCCTCATCGCTGTCGCGCAGTAAAGGTACTTGCTGAGCCTTTCAGCTGGTTTGCTTAACATAGTACCAGAATCTCTTGGGATTTTCCGCCACATTTCTAGAGAGCCTTTCGTTGTGGAAACTATGAAATGCATCTCACCCTGAAATCGGCACCAAAATTCGAGCCTCAGTAAAATTCGCCAATCTTGGATGTTTTGCGTTCGTCTAAATTATACGTGCCTTTTTCGGTGCTCCTGCAGCAGCTTTCTGTCGTGTTTTGTGTACCATGGGGGTTCAGTTCCGTCTCTTATTAATTTATTTGGTATGAATCTCTCGAGTACTGTTGATACTATTTCTTTGAACTTAAGCCACATATGATCTTCATTTACATAGTCTGGAAGAATTGGAGACTGTCTCTTAGAAAGACGTCAACCGAATTTTTAGCTGCTTTTCTAAATAGATATATTTTGCGTTTAGCTTTGGGAATTTCTTTGTTACGGAATTGAGCCTCACTCGACCGTGTGTTCACTAATACCCGTATCCGTCATGATGATCAGGATTATTTGTGGCTAAGAGGTCAAGTGTGTTTTCGTAACCATTAATAATTTGAAGAGCCTCTGAACTAATTGTTCAAAATAATTTTAAAAAACTTTTAAAACAATTACCGAAGTTGTTTTCTATCTACAGTAGGGTCTGAAAATGTATTTTTGTCAACATACGGAAGGTAGATTGAAGTCACCGCCAACTGTAATTGTATGAGTAGGGTACCTATTTGTGATGAGACTCAAGTTTTCTTTGAACTGTTCAGCAACTGTTTCATCTGAGACCTGAGGTCAGTAAAAGGACCCATTTATTAATTTATTCCGGTTGTCGAATATAACCTCTGCCCATACTAAGTCACAGGAACTATCTCCTTCAATGTCGCTTGTGAGCTGAAACACACATTACATTATTTTTCGTTAAGTTATGCATTTTGTTTCTGTTGTACTGCAGATCAATACAATTACGGCTTTTCCCTCCAAAACCTAGGATGCTTTCTCTGTCACCCTGTAAATACTAGAGCTAGACAATGTGGAACAACAACGTACGTTACAAGCATAGCATTCTGTATTGCTTCATTTCCTTATTCCTAACATTTTAAAATTGATCGTCGACTTTAGATGACATGTCAATCATAGATGTTCTTATCTCTATTTGGTGAACGTATTTTCAGTCATGTTTGGAACATTGGCCGGTTACACTTCCTTAACTAATGCTTCGCCGAAAGGGATATCGAATTGTAGAGAGTAAATTAACATCGAGTACGTAGTTCTTCTTTTCAAACATTCCCATTCCCATTTCTTCTTTCCTCATTGTCTTTCGCGCATGCAGCTATAGTACTTACAGTAGGCACAAATGCAGTGAAATGATTAGCGTACATTCGCAATCTCTTTACATCGTTCCTTTCTTGTTGCTCCCATGGCGTTGGACTGTTTCTATCGCAATCAGTAAGCGTGAAAGGAAGCTACCCTACAGACAGAGGGGTCTATATTTATACTTGGCAGAACTAATTACATACTGGTCGGTATTGCTTTCGTTTCCCAAAATTTATAAATATTTCGATTTCGGAAAGAAGCTCTGTACTTCGCCAAGATGACGAAGAAGAAGGTCCCTTACGTACTGGTTGTATCGAGTAAGATGTGGAGACGGCGGTTTGGAAGCGGACAGAAGTACGAGGAAGGGCGTCCCATCCCTGAGGGATTGCTACTCAAGCTACCTGAAGAAGGGGCAAGAGTGGCAGATGTCCGGCGTGGCAAATGTCCGGCATTCACTGGACTCACCACCCGATGCAATGACGTTTGAGAGCAGTACCGCGATGGTCCACTCACGGCAACTGTTGAAATACTCGTCAGGCTTACTCATTACGGTTACGTAACCTTCTGGAAGTTAATTTCCTGTAAGGAATCCATTGGCGCAATAGAACACCTTTGATCCTTGTGACACTTGAGAGAAAGCACGTGCTAGTAAGAAAGCCAGAATCTTAAAAATTTTTGGATGCAGCTGTCACTCATTTTAGTACTGCTGGGTGGAACAGAACACTGAATTCAGGATAGAGAAGTAGGAATCAGGAGCGGTCGTGCCTGTGCGCTCCTTACTCACAGCGCGACACACCGGCGCCCGTCTGGACAGAGCTTATGATGTGGTGCCGTCACTGGACAAGCAGCTCGTGGCTCGAGAATCGCATAACGAGCGCGCGATCGTGACCAACGTGCCTCGTGATCCGTTCCTACACTACTGGCCATTAAAATTGCTACACCAAGAAGAAATGCAGACGATAAACGGGTATTCACTGGACAAATATATTATACTAGAACTGACATGTGATTACATTTTCACGCAATTTGGGTGCACAGATCCTGAGAAATCAGTACCCAGAACAGCCACCTCTGGCCGTAATAACGGCCTTGATACGCCTGGGCATTGAGTCAAACAGAGCTTGGTTGGCGTGTACAGGTACAGCTGCCCGTGCAGCTTCAACACGATACCACAGTTTATAAAGAGTAGTGACTGGCGTATTGTGATGAGCCAGTTGCTCGGCCACCATTGACCAGACGTTTCCAGTTGGTGAGAGATCTGGAGAATGTTCTGGCCAGGGCAGCAGTCGAGCATTTCCTGTATCCAGAAAGGCCCGTACAGGACCTGCAACATGCAGTCGTGCATTATCCTGCAGAAGTGTAGGGTTTCGCAGGGATCAAATGGAGGGTACAACCACGGGTCGTAACACATCTGAAGCGTAACGTCCACTGTTCAAAGTGCCTTCAATGCGAACAGGAGGTGACCCAGACGTGTAACCAATGGGACACCATACCATCACGCCGGGTGATACGCAAGTATGGCGATGACGAATACACGCTTCCAATGTGCGTTCACCGCGATGTCACCAAACACGGATGCGACCATCATGATGCTGTAAACAGAACCTGGATTCATCCGAAAAAATGACGTTTTGCCATTCGTGCACCCAGGTTCGCCGTTGAGTACACCATCGCTGGCGCTCCTGTCTGTGATGCAGCATCAAGGCTAACCGCAGCCATGGTCTCCGAACGATTAGTCCATGCTGCTGCAAATGTCATCGAACTGTTCGTGCAGATGGTTGTTGTCTTGCAAACGTCGCCATCTGTTGATTCAGGGATGGAGACGTGGCTGCACGATCCGTTACAACCATGCGGATAAGATGCCTGTCATCTCAACTGCTAGTGATACGAGGCCGTTGGGAGCCAGCACGGCGTTCCGTATTAGCCTCCTGAACCCACCGATTCCATATTCTGCTAACAGTTATCGGATCTCGACCAACGCGAACAGCAATGTCGCGATACGATACACCGCAATCGCGGTAGACTACAATCCGACCTTTATCAAAGTCGGAAACGTGATGGTACGCATTTCTCCTCCTTACACGAGGCATCACAATAACGATTCACCAGGCAATGCCGGTCAACTGCTGTTTGCGTATGAGAAATCAGTTGGAAACTTTCCTCATGTCAGCACGTTGTAGGTATCGCCACCGGCGCCAACCTTGTGTGAATGCTCTGAAAAGCTAATCATTTGCATATCACATCATCTTCTTCCTGTCTGTTAAATTTCGTGTCCCTAGCACCTCATCTTCGTGGTGTAGCAATTTTAATGGCCAGTAGTGTAATATAGTGAAGGGTAGCACACGCAAATCATGTACGTCAAACGGAAGCGTCCAAAGGAATGGTAGACTTTATAAAAACGGGCGCCACCCGGAACAACACCCAGAAACAGTTAGGTAGTCGTCGGGGAACGCTAACGCTCTGACGATCGGCCCAGGTTGCGAACTTAGGATCGTCAGTGAATGTCCGGTTAGAGCATCGAGCAAGAAGATTGGGAATAGTAAAGGAGACCCAGATGAGTTGAAGAACTGCCGCAACGAATACATTAGCACCAGGCTTGAAGTTACTTATACGCTCTCCAGTAGTCCCAAGGGTACAGATCATTTTTAACCCTTGTTACCGAAAGTTTCACTGGATACGAGTTCCTTGAGATTTACGCCAAACCGAGCGAGATAGCGCAGTGGTTAGCACATGGTATACGCATTCGGAAGGATGACTGTTCAATCCCTCGTCACGCCATCCTGATGTAGGTCTTCTGTGATTGCCCTAAATCGTTTCAGGCAACCGCCGATATGGTTCCTTCCCTCCCCGTCCTTCCCTCCCCCAAATAAACTAACAGATTTACTCTAAGTTCGTGAGCCGTGCGCTACTTGTGTTCGAGTCGTTTATTACTTGACAGATTAGATTTGATTAGATTAGATTAGATTAATACTTGTTCCATGGATCATGAATACGATATTTCGTAATGATGTGGAACGAGTCGAATTTTCCAATACATGACAAATTAGGTTAATTTAACAACATACTTAAGTTAATATAACAACTTTATTTTTTTTGTGTTTTTTGTTTTTCTTTATTTTTTATTTTTTTAATATTTATTATTCTTAATTTATATCTAAAAATTCCTCTATGGAGTAGAAGGAGTTGTCATTCAGAAATTCTTTTAATTTCTTCTTAAATACTTGTTGGTTATCTGTCAGACTTTTGATACTATTTGGTAAGTGAACAAAGACTTTAGTGCCAGTATAACTCACCCCTTTCTGTGCCAAAGTTAGATTTAATCTTGAATAGTGAAGATCATCCTTTCTCCTATTATTGTAGTTATGCACACTGCTATTACTTTTGAATTGGGTTTGGTTGTTAATAACAAATTTCATAAGAGAGTATATATACTGAGAAGCTACTGTGAATATCCCTAGACCCTTAAATAAATGTCTGCAGGATGATCTTGGGTGGACTCCAGCTATTATTCTGATTACACGCTTTTGTGCAATAAATACTTTATTCCTCAGTGATGAATTACTCCAAAATATGATGCCATACGAAAGCAATGAGTGAAAATAGGCGTAGTAAGCTAATTTACTAAGATGTTTATCACCAAAATTTGCAATGACCCTTATTGCATAAGTAGCTGAACTCAAACGTTTCAGCAGATCATCAATGTGTGTCTTCCAATTTAATCTCTCATCAATGGACACACCTAAAAATTTGGAATATTCTACCTTAGCTATGTGCTTCTGATTAAGGTCTATATTTATTAATGGCGTCATACCATTCACTGTACGGAACTGTATGTACTGTGTCTTATCAAAATTCAGTGAGAGTCCGTTTACAAGGAACCACTTAGTAATTTTCTGAAAGACAGTATTGACAATTTCATTAGTAAATTCTTGTTTGTCAGGTGTGATTACTATACTTGTATCATCAGCAAAGAGAATTAACTTTGCCTCTTCATGAATATAGAATGGCAAGTCATTAATATATAATAAGAACAACAAAGGACCCAAGACTGACCCATGTAGAACCCCATTCTTGATAGTTCCCCAGTTTGAGAAATGTGCTGATCTTTGCATGTTACGAGAACTACTTATTTCAACCTTCTGCACTCTTCCAGTTAGGTACGAATTAAACCATTTGTGCACTGTCCCACTCATGCCACAATACTTGAGCTTGTCTAGCAGAATTTCATGATTTACACAATCAAAAGCCTTTGAGAGATCACAAAAAATCCCAATGGGTGGTGTTCGGTTATTCAGATCATTCAAAATTTGACTGGTGAAAGCATCTTGTCTTTGCAGTACCACCGTCCCGTTTCTTATTCGATTTACTAGCGTCACTAAATTGCTAGCCTGTCTGCCCTTGAGTGGCAGCAGCAGCGCTATCGATAAGACCACTGTCGTATTATCTTTGGAGCGACCGCTAGAATTTCCGGGTCGTGGTGCGCGGTGAGTTCAGTCGGGACGCAGCGCCAGTGGGGTGCGGACAGCCAGTACTCGCCGACCGCTGACGACACGCAGGCACAGTCCGACGGAAGGAGACTGGAGAGGGAACGACCGTTGGTTGGTCGTTCGGTCGGTCGTCTCATCGGGCGACGTGCATTTCGTCTTTTGACCGTTTCTGGGCCTCGTCAGTTGGTCATCTTGCCGGACGCGTGTCGGTTCCTTCCTTTTGCATGCCAATGGGCAAGTGTTACCTCTGCATGGTTGGATCCGAGCCAGTGTGCCGGGGTCGCCGTGTCTTCGGGTTACGGACGTGGAGTTGAGTCGGGATGGAGCTGCAGTGAGGTCCGGCCAGCCAAGACTCGCCCGACTGTTGCTGACACACGTAACTTGGATGGGGACGACCTTGGTTGGTCGTTCGGTCGGTCGTCTCATCGGACGATGACCATTTCGGCTTCTCTGTGTGGTGACTTGTCATTCGTCCGAGTTGTTCCACAGTGAGAGAAAATTTGGAATACATTTCACATAAATTTTCTCAGCATGTTATAGTCTTAGGTGGAGATTTCAATTTACCAGATATAGACTGGGACACTCAGATGTTTAGGACGGGTGGTAGGGACAGAGCATCGAGTGACATTATACTGAGTGCACTATCCGAAAATTACCTCGAGCAATTAAACAGAGAACCGACTCGTGGAGATAACATATTGGACCTACTGATAACAAACAGACCCGAACTTTTCGAATCTGTATGTACAGAACAGGGAATCAGTGATCATAAGGCCGTTGCAGCATCCCTGAATATGGAAGTTAATAGGAATATAAAAAAAGGGAGGAAGGTTTATCTGTTTAGCAAGAGTAATAGAAGGCAGATTTCAGACTACCTAACAGATCAAAACGAAAATTTCTGTTCCGACACTGACAATGCTGAGTGTTTATGGAAAAAGTTCAAGGCAATCGTAAAATGCGTTTTAGACAGGTACGTGCCGAGTAAAACTGTGAGGGACGGGAAAAACCCACCGTGGTACAACAACAAAGTTAGGAAACTACTGCGAAAGCAAAGAGAGCTCCACTCCAAGTTTAAACGCAGCCAAAACCTCTCAGACAAACAGAAGCTAAACGATGTCAAAGTTAGCGTAAGGAGGGCTATGCGTGAAGCGTTCGTTGAATTCGAAAGTAAAATTCTATGTACCGACTTGACAGAAAATCCTAGGAAGTTCTGGTCTTACGTTAAATCAGTAAGTGGCTCGAAACAGCATATCCAGACACTACGGGATGATGATGGCATTGAAACAGAGGATGACACGCGTAAAGCTGAAATACTAAACACCTTTTTCCAAAGCTGTTTCACAGAGGAAGACCGCACTGCAGTTCCTTCCCTAATCCTCGCACAAACGAAAAAATGGCTGACATCGAAATAAGTGTCCAAGGAATAGAAAAGCAACTGGAATCACTCAATAGAGGAAAGTCCACTGGACCTGACGGGATACCAATTCGATTCTACACAGAGTACGCGAAAGAACTTGCCCCCCTTCTAACAGCCGTGTACCGCAAGTCTCTAGAGGAACGGAGGGTTCCAAATGATTGGAAAAGAGCACAGATAGTCCCAGTCTTCAAGAAGGGTCGTCGATCAGATGCGCAAAACTATAGACCTATATCTCTTACGTCGATCTGTTGTAGAATTTTAGAACATGTTTTTTTGCTCGCGTATCATGTCATTTCTGGAAACCCAGAATCTACTATGTAGGAATCAACATGGATTCCGGAAACAGCGATCCTGTGGGACCCAACTCGCCTTATTTGTTCATGAGACCCAGAAAATATTAGATACAGGCTCCCAGGTAGATGCTATTTTTCTTGACTTCCGGAAGGCGTTCGATACAGTTCCGCACTGTCGCCTGATAAACAAAGTAAGAGCCTACGGAATATCAGACCAGCTGTGTGGCTGGATTGAAGAGTTTTTAGCAAACAGAACACAGCATGTTGTTATCAATGGAGAGACGTCTACAGACGTTAAAGTAACCTCTGGCGTGCCACAGGGGAGTGTTATGGGACCATTGCTTTTCACAATGTGTATAAATGACGTAGTAGATAGTGTCGGAAGTTCCATGCGGCTTTTCGCGGATGATGCTGTAGTATACAGAGAAGTTGCTGCATTAGAAAATTGTAGCGAAATACAGGAAGATCTGCAGCGGATAGGCACTTGGTGCAGGGAGTGGCAATTGACCCTTAACATAGACAAATGTAATGTATTGCGAATACATAGAAAGAAGGATTCTTTATTGTATGATTATATGATAGCGGAACAAACACTGGTAGCAGTTACTTCTGTAAAATATCTGGGAGTATGCGTACGGAACGATTTGAAGTGGAATGATCATATAAAACTAATTGTTGGTAAGGCGGGTACCAGGTTGAGATTCATTGGGAGAGTGCTTAGAAAATGTAGTCCATCAACAAAGGAGGTGGCTTACAAAACACTCGTTCGACCTATACTTGAGTATTGCTCATCAGTGTGGGATCCGTACCAGGTCGGGTTGACGGAGGAGATAGAGAAGATCCAAAGAAGAGCGGCGCGTTTCGTCACTGGCTTATTTGGTAACCGTGATAGCGTTACGGAGATGTTTAATAAACTCAAGTGGCAGACTCTGCAAGAGAGGCGCTCTGCATCGCGGTGTAGATTGCTCGCCAGGTTTCGAGAGGGTGCGTTTCTGGATGAGGTATCGAATATATTGCTTCCCCCTACTTATACTTCCCGAGGAGATCACGAATGTAAAATTAGAGAGATTAGAGCGCGCACGGAGGCTTTCAGACAGTCGTTCTTTCCGCGAACCATACGCGACTGGAACAGGAAAGGGAGGTAATGACAGTGGCACATAAAGTGCCCTCCGCCACACACCGTTGGGTGGCTTGCGGAGTATCAATGTAGATGTAGATGTAGATGATTGTTTTTACGATTGCTCGAGTTCTTGTGGAAGTGTTTTCGTGGAACTGTACGTAGCTTGTATAATTTCGACTGAGCAGTTATGTTAATGCTGTCTGCGTACTGGAGTAGGCAGTCGGTCGGTTGGGACAGAGCAGCGAGGAAGTCTCCGCGGCGAGGGGGCATTCACGTGGTGTTCCGCAGTGTGCTTGTCCTCGCCATGTGTGTTCAGTTTTTCCTATTCATTATTTCACCGGCGCTACTGTACTGTCTTTTAGGACCGTGTGTTTTTTACTCAGTTTTCAACCTTGATGATAATTCGCGTACTTGCTACGTTTGTTAAATCACTTGTCCACGTAAACCCCTTGTTTCGTCCTAGGGTATTAATATCTTCCGATCATTTCAATTGAATCAACTGAGGGTCGTTGGTGAAACACAGTAAATTAACTAAACCAACACTGTTTCTTGCCATGGTTCACAAATTTTATTATGGTTAGTGCAGAACGTAGGTTCCGGGTTAAAAGCCCGTTTTTAAGTACATTAATGATTCAAAAGATCATATAGCAAAAATAAACGTGATTAGGCGAAGGCAAACATCTCAGCTTCTTAATGTGTCGATCCTTGCCTTAATGTAAAATTGCATGAGTGGCCATTTTTTGACAAATTACGTATGGACTTACACTACTCAGCAATTACACTAACGTTACTAAGCATACTAAGCAATAAAGTTATGCATTAGCATAGAGCTTTTATCTACTCGTTGATTGAGGCCCAAACTTTTACTGCTATCTATTTGTTGTATCATCTACAAGAGGTGAATCACTGGGTTGGGTTTGCTCATTTAATAATAGGGGTGGGGATACAAACATCCGTTTTTAATGTCTTAGGGTTTCTAACTCTGAGAGTTTTGTCCCCTTTTCCTCTGTTCAAATGGCTCGGAGCACTATGCGACTTAACTTCTGAGGTCATCAGTCGCCTAGAACTTAGAACTAATTAAACCTAACTAACCTAAGGACATCACACACATCCATGCCCGAGGCAGGATTCGAACCTGCGGTCGCTCGGTTCCAGACTGTAGCGCCTAGAACCGCACGGCCACTCCGGCCGACCCTTTTCCTCTGTGTGTAAGACGTCTACATCTACTATGTATCTGTGGTTTCTGTTAAGGCAATGGTCCGCAAAGGCTGAATTAGGATTCTTCTACCTCCAACTTGTATGATGATCTTTAAACCTGGTGCAGTTTTACCTCCCAATCTCTCCAGCGTAGCAAGATTAACATCTCCGGCATATGTTCTTATAACCCCGCTTTTGTGATGGCTGGTTGTTTGTCTTTTGGATTGAACAAGCAACTACCTATTGTCTGAGGGACATAGAAAAGCACGAAGAAACTCTTTGCCTTCAAAATGCATAATTTATTTTCCAGTTTGTCTGCGTTGTTCCTTGGGGACACTAAGCACTTGTGTTTGCTTTGTTTTTGTTTAAATTTTGTCTATGATGTTCGGGTCAAATTCATTATTTGTGGCTACTGAAGACGCTATTTGTGGCTATACAGAAGCAAACAGTAATATTTCATTAAGTTTTTGCTACTGCCAGCCACACCAATCACAGTCCACGTCACACCAGCTACAAGCCACATTACCAATCACTTTCAACAGATTTTGTGAACTGATGACATGTTTCCGCTGACGCTGTACCTACATGTAATACCTTTATTTGCTACTGATCGGTTTCAAACTCATGGTCTTTCGTCAAACTGCTACACGTAAGTGATCATATGTGTACTCTCTCTAGACCATACACGAAGCCAAAAGATAAAATATTCGAAAGAATGGCGAAGCATGTGCAACCAGCGTCGTCGAGGCGTAGCATATTGGCAGCTATTATTGAACTTTTACAGAGTGCGTGTCGCTGTCAGCTTCCACGAGGGTTCTCAGAGAATGAACCGGCCATAGTAAATAAAAGTATTACATAAAGTTACGGTTTAAGCGGAAACGTGTCTTCATTTAACGAGTATTTGATGACTGTTGCCCAGTTACTAGGAAGAATACTATTTCACATATTGTTAGTACCGTCTCGATGAACCTCTACAGCCTGTCCTGTGCAAGCTATTACATCACTGCAAAACTGCTACAACCTATATCCATTTACATTTGATTCACGAAATGGAATCAACCAACGTCGTCGTAGTCCCGCTGTCAGTTGATAATGTAAATATGTGTATAGCGTGCAAGGACTGGGGATGAGAAAGGAATTAAGATTGTAGCAACAGCCTTTTGCATTATGAAATAACTTTTTTTGGAAGGAGGTTTAACCAAAGCACTCGAAAAAAAAGCGAACGAAGTTCTACCACTTGAAACGGAGAGGCCTTGTATTCAGGAGCCTCAAACCTCCATCCGGCTTAGGTTTTCCCTCGTTTCCCCAAATACTTTTTTCGAGACAAACTAGACCTGTAAGCATGCAAACGCCTGTACGTATGAATTACGTTTTTTTATACTTGTACTGTGTAATGGTTCTTTATTTACGTGTCCATTACGGCTCTCCAACCCCAGTTCTTGATACCAGTAATATCGTACTACTTTTCTGAAAAGTAACAGACATATTTTTGTGACAATATTCACATTCAGTTTTATTAATGTATAGGTACTCCGATGTATCGATATATTACAGTGATATGGTTCTTGTGTGTATTCATTTCTGTGAGACTGTCGTAATCTTTGACTTACTTGTAACCGTTTTGGCGCGAATGCGCACAGAGTAGTCTTTGTTTCACTTTGCAGAAGTTAAGTTATGTCGCTTTGTAAAAGAACAGTCAAGTCTTGTGTTTGGTTAAAGTGGAAATTAATTATATGAAGATTGACACAAAACTGTTTTCTTGATGATGGGACAATTAAGAAGAAGTATATGTGAATTTGCAACAAGTTTAATATCAATGTGGATCGTGAACACCAAGTCAAAAATTATTTCTACCATACAATTGTTCTGATCTGGGATTGTTTGATTATTAATAATTTCCTGAAAAACGCATTTGTTAGGTCTTCAAATATTGGTAAAATACAGATCTGGACCTTCTAGCAGTCAAAGTGGAATCACCCTAGAATCAACAAAATGATCCATAACAACTTCGACGAAATCTACGAGGGAATCCATTCAAGATAAGTGCCAAAATTAATGACTTTTTTTGCAGTGACTTAATTATTTCCACATTCAATAACTTTGATGTTGTCCGATAAAGCAAACATATGCTGCGTGAGCAACATTATTAATTTGATTTCTAACCTACTTTGCAAGTGGTGGTATTGTTAGAACTGTAATACCACGACATGTTCAGCATCCGTTCAAAAATTATGCATGGGTGAATAAAACTGTTACACTGTAATCATTTAACTAACTTAATTTCTCCATTTTCTTGTTTAATTATTTGTATGAGATGTATCTCAGACATCTGTCGCCCCATAATGCTTCACACGTCTTTTTTCAGTTTTTTTGCTGTTGTTGTTGTAACAGTCACAGCTGCAAGACATTATTTGATCATGACATTTTATCGTCTTCAGAGGCCAACATCATACCACTATTGGTCTGTCACAATTAAACATCCCGCTGTTAGCCGGTTGAATAACTCCGTCCACGTTCAGGTGCTGTTTTTTGTTTTCATAGATTGACGGCATCAATTGTCGGCGAAAATGTGCCGGTTTACATAGCCTAAATCAGCCATGATCACTTTGTGCCTTTTGCAGCTGTGACTGAAATAAGTAAAAAAGTCATAATTCGTTTGGAAGTTGTTCCATCTTTCGAAGGCCAAACGTTTTTCCTTACAGGAATGTGTTAGAAAAAGTTGGCACTCAGAAAAGGCGCTCTTACTTTCAAGCGTGCTACCAAACGTGTTTTGTATGTATGCGCGCGCGTTTGTGTGTGTGTGTGTGTGTGTGTGTGTGTGTGTGTGTGTGTGTGTGAGAGAGAGAGAGAGAGAGAGAGAGAGAGAGAGACAGTATAATAAGAAGGGCATGTCCGAGTAGGGTGGTGCTCCAGGTAAAGGATAGAGGAGGTTTAATTTAATGTGTGTTCTCGAGAAGTTTGGAAGCGAAATACGTGCCGCTGCATAAACTCTTACCTGTCTGATTTACCGCTGCAAAACACGCACATAATCGCTCTGCTCCTTTCTACAGATTCCAGTGCATCGATATATCGCTGCAAATATTATATTCCTTTATAGTTAACAGACGTCCAAGTTTATCGATGCCTCCCTCAAATCGTTATTTGACGCTATTTGACTCTGTTTCGACGTCATGGTAGATAGCGGTTCCCTTCTTTCTCTACCAGGTGCACTACTTTATTACCCAAGAATATCTCATGTGCCTTATGCTTATTTATTTATTAATTTTTTGCTTCTTACGAAAAACTTTAATCCACGATAATCTGCAATCTATACTTCAGTATAAGAGGGTTATCAAATATAGAGTAATAAAATCTTTGGTGTTTTAAAAGACTTGGTACCCGAAATAGAAATGTTATGTCTTAAGTACGTAATGGTATTGTTTCGACTTGAACTTTTCAGAGCTATTTTTTTTAATGTGCTGGAAGTCACGAGAACAATTCAAAACACCAATGAAACGTTTCACATTGCTACTCTTTAAGCAACTCCTTAATGCTTTCAAAGTAATTAAAGCTCATCATAGGTACCTCTCCACGTCCATGTGACTGCAGAGGCTAGCGTCTAGTATCCTGTCTCATATAGATGAGTAGATAAGAACTGTACGAGAACTTTCCAGGCTCTCTATGCCACTCCTCGATATACAGGAAGGAAACTGGCTCAAAATTCTTGCAACCTCATTTGTTGAAACCGTTCAAAACTCGAATCACTTTTTAATTCATTTGCGTCATTTTGCATTTCATCAGATAGTGCATACACATCAGCACTGCCAGTCTTCTGAAGACAAATGAGGATAACAGTCTCAACTTTCGTGAAGCCGTCCCAGATATTCTCTGATGACTTTCGGTTAATTGGCATTGCGCTGTTCCCTACGTAGAGGTTCATTGAATCAGGAGAATGACGAAAACGTAGTTGGAGCATGCAGGCGACGCTACCATAGGTGTCTTTCGTAACAAAGCTCTTATGGCAACATTGACATCCATTAGTGTGGTGTTGGGATCTTGTAATTCCCAATTCAGATTTTCCATCTGCATGGATACTCTGCAAACCACACGTTAATGCCTGGCAGAGTGTGTCTAGGAGGTCTGAAAGGTATGCTAGAGAAAATATAACGCTGTCATCAAATAATAAATGACGCTTAGCATTCCCGTGATTCAAAAGAAATAGCTCTCCCCCTGATTTCAATTTGTGCAGCCCGCTAAGCATGTTGCCCTCCGAAAACTACTGGACTTAGTTATGAGAGATTCAGCATTCGTGTTCAGCAGTGATGTCATTACATAAGGCTCGAAACAAAAAAAAAAAAGTGTTCACGGCGCTTGATTTAATTTTACTAACTACACTGCTAGCCATTTTCAATGCAGTGTTGAGTTTTTCGGATAAAGTGTCAGAAATTAGGGCTTGACTGTGGATCATACAGTGAGAAACAATAAGATTAAGATTTTTTCTTTGTAAATACTTACAAATGCGAACGTAACAGAGCTTGTGACCCATCAGCACTTATTTCCGTAAATCTGTCCGAAGACAAATCATTTTTAAAAAAAAAAATTCGGTTCCGACAAAAATTAGGTCAGAACCTTTCTGTCTTCTTTCCAAGTTTTTGAAAACATTGGTTATTTATTTTCTTCTCTACCACAAATCGGCAATATACTATTGTGTGTTTTATCAGCAGAATCGTTAGACTGCAAGGCCAAAAATGGAGACAATTTCAGACTTTCAAGTAGCCATTCTTTCACTTATTTCACATTCAGGGCTCTTTCTCCGATGCTACGTTGCCCACTATTGTTTGAAAGAGGTATCTTGCCCATTCTTTGCTGACATTTTCTCCAAAAAACCATTCGGTTGGTTTAAGAATGGAAAGTATGGTTAAATTTTCACCACCAGTATAAGGTTTCACGTTTTTTTTCTATTAAGAAACAAATTTCACGTGATACTTCAATAACTCTCTCATTTCCCTGCTAAAAGATCCCGAGAGATCAGTTTCATGTGGGTTAAAAAATTCCTTTTTCTGACAAAAAAATCTTTTGGTTTATTTTTCAACGCCACGTGAACCGTTGATAGATGACTTTCCAAACGCATAGGACGCAATGAGTCGTTACTGAGGACATACGACACATGACACACTGTGGCAGTTGGACATTGTCTTTTCCAATAAACGTCAATCACACTCAATATATTCTTCATTATACAATCTGCTTTTAGCAGACGTTCTCACTCATCGTACAAAACAAACGAAAGTATCATTTACATGAAAATACTATGTACCTCTACAGAGCACAAATGAGGTATTACTGAGTTAAAAATTCGGCGCAGACTGAAGAACGTGTTGTCAATAATAATTTCGTAACGTACGGGGAAAAGCTGATTCTGACAGCTCTCATTGTCATAAGAGTATAAAACATTTGAAAAGTCTGAATGCTCGTTTCTGCTTTCTTCTGAACTACTGTACATGCACGCCCTTCCCCACTTAAATCTCTCACGCCCATGCCCAGGGACGGGGCGCGCCCTCTAGATTGGAAACCACTGTGCTACAGGGTAGCTCTTCCCCTGTAGTGCAGGTTTACGTGGATATTACTTGTTGTTGCTCATTCATCTGTGTAGTAGAGGTCTACATCCTAACGTTTTACTTTTCCAAAATCACGTTCAATAATCTCAGGTCCCTAGTTTCATTGTAATGTTCACTTGATGTGATCATCTCTTTCTTTTCTGTCTGCAGCCTAGTAGCAAGCTGTCGACACCAAACAGTTTAACTTCAAAATAGTGTGACCTCAGAGTGCACAGTTAATCATGTCTTTTCTCCGGGGACCGAGTAAGGGAACAGACGTTACATCCAAATCCTTCTCACTTCGATCGGTAAATCTTGCAATCTGTCGAGAAGCTAGAAATATACTAATAAGAAATTCATTTAGTATAGACGATATTCTAACTGAATAATTGTTTTCAGTGTTTGAAATAAAACACTGAGAATGATTTTTCGTATAGATAATAACACCAGTGTTGTTTCTGTGTGTAATGAAGGCCGTGGAGGAACAGTGCTTGTTGGACACCGGTCTTCACAGAGATTGGACGCGCTCGAAGACTTGTGCTGCAAAGTGCTAATGCGTCTGGTGGTTGGACTCATTGGCCTGGAAATATGCAGTATCCAGTCTGATTTGCCTGCAACAGTGTAACTGGTGATGTTCGCGAGGTTTGTTATTAGGGTATTACAATATACTTACGTGTCCCTCGGTTCACGACAGACGTCATACAATGAGAGGGAGCTGGCTGAAAATGGGTAAATTATATTAATATAAGTTAAACGGGTCTGCTGAAGAGTGGACGCCTCAGTAAACATATCGGAGATTATTAAACGCAATTTTAGTGACGTAAAATGTAAAACCATACAGATAAATAAGCAACATCAAGTTAGTTGTAGCTACGTAAAAGTGCACCTTGGGAAGGGAGAACCCTCTAGAATAGCAAAACACCAGAAGAGTACCAACACTACCACTGTTGTCTATGAAGTCTCGAGGAGAGATGAACTCCATGGGGGGTGAGTACTAAGAAGCTTCCAAGGTAAGTAGGCAGAAGGAGGACCTGCTAGGTGACCAGTCTGTAAAAAGCGAAAGTCAGCACTCCCAAGCTGTTTGCGTTTGGTACTGCATTTCAACATTTACTGACGTTACCTTTCTATTTTCTTACATCAGTCACCCTTCCTTCCATCTTAAGCTTTTACTTATGTCCTGAATGTGTGTAAATATCTAAATACAGTAGCTTCCTTTTTTCTCCTTGATTTTTAATTCGAAGCGGAAGAATCTGCCTTTGGGATATCTTATTCTTAAGTTGCCAATCCTAAGATTGATTTGCAGCAGCTCTCCATTCAGTGCGATTGTCGGCCAGCCTCTTCAATTCCGTGAAACTTCCGCATCCTAGGTCCTGCATTATCTGGCTTATGTACTTTCTTCTAGGTCTGCCTCTTGCCCTTTTGCCCTCCACAAGGCCTTCCGTTATAGTGTGGAGAAGACTTTCATGTCTCAGAATGTGTCCCATCCATATATCTCTCCTCTTCTTGACCGTCTTCCAAAGAACTGGAACTTCCTCCGCTCTCTGCAGGACTTCTTCATTTGTCATCCTGGCCGTCCATGGAATTTTTAACATCCTTCGCAGACACCACATTTCGAATCCTTCAATCCTTCTTCTTTCGCCCTCTCCAAGTGTCCAGGTTTCGCTGCCGTAGAGAAGCACACTCCCAACAAAGGTCTTTATTAACCGCTTCCTTAACGACAGACTTATCATATTTGATGTGAGGAGTCCTTTCCTTTTATAGAATGCAATCTTTGCCTGATTTATTCTACTTATTACATCTTTCCTACTACGACCATCTGATGTTATTCTGCTTCCCAAGTAGACAAAGTCTTGTATTTCATTCAGCTTCTCTCCATTCAGCCTTATATTCGTAATTGATTGATTATTTTGTTTGCTTGCAACTAAGATTTTTGTTTTTGACTTATTAATTTTCATGTTGTACCGTGTAGCAAGAGTGTTTTCCATTTCCTCCAACACTACTTGTAATTCTTCCTCATTTTCCGCTAGGACAGCAATGTCATCCGCAAAACGCAGCATATCAACTATTTTTCCCTGGATCCTGATTCCATTAGCTTGTCCTAACTTTTTCTCTGACCTCGTCCATTGCTTTCTGTATGTACATATTAAAGAGGACAGGGGAGAGTGCACATCCATGTCTCACACCCTGTTTAATTTTTGCTTGTTGTTGATGTTCCCCACATCTCACTATTGCCACCTCTTCTTTGTATATGTTCCATATCGTTCTCCTGTCCTTATACTTAGCTCCAGTTTCCCTCAATATCTGGAATAGTTTTTTCCATTCAACCTTATCAAAGGCCTTTTCGAGGTCAACAAATTCTATGTAGGTGTCCTTTCCTTTTTCCATTCTTTTTTCTATTATGAGCCTTAGGGCCATAATGGCTTCTCGCGTACCTCTCGCTCTTCGAAAGCCAAACTGGTCTTCTGTGAGCATGCATTCCACGTTCCCTTCAATTCTTCTGAGGAGGATGGTCGTCAAAATTTTTGATGCATGTGATGTTAGGCTGAGGGTTCTGTATTGTGCACACGATTTTGCTGGCATTTTCTTTGGTAATGGAACAATAATACACTTTTTGAAGTCCTCAGGCAGCTCTCCAGTATCATATATTTGGCAGATTAATTTATACAATTTATCTTTTATTTCTGTTCCAGCTGCTTTGATGATTTCTGCTCAATGAGTCAATTCCTGGTGCTTTTCCGTGCTTAAGTGCCTGTAGTGCCTGATCAAATTCAGACCTTAGTATGCTGTCTCCTAGTTCATCTTTATCTACTTCGTCCTCACTTTCAATCATGTCATCTTGTACGTTGCCTCCATATAATTTCTCTAGGTATTCCTTCCACGTAAGTGCTAAATCTTCATGATTATACACCATCTTATTATCCTCTCTTATTAGGGCATTACATCTAATCCTTTGTCCTCCTGAGAAGAAGCGTTTCACTGTTTTGTATGCTAATTCAAGGTTCCCTTTCTTCAGAAGGTCTTCAACTTCTTTGCATCTGTCTTCAAGGAATCTTTCTTTTACTTGCTTCAACTTCCTGTTGATTTTGTTCCTAAGCACTCGGTATGCCGTTTTCCCTTCTTCCGTTTCATTATTTTTGAGCTTCCTTCTTTCCTCAAACATAAGTATTATTTCATCAGTTATCCACTCCTTCCTCTTTTCAGGTTTTTGTTTTCCAATTATCTCTTCAGCTGCTTTTATTAGGCCATCTCTCATACTTTCCCAATGTTGTTCTACATTCTCTATAGGATGCTGTTGAATTAGATCCTTAGCCCTTTCTTGGAACTCCTTCTGCTTCTCACGGTTTCCAAGCTTCCCTATATCCAGTTTTCCATTTCCTATTTTCTTCCTTATGCATTTGAACTTGAGTCGGCATTCCGCAACAACCATGTTGTGATCACTTACAATATCTGGGCTTGCGTATGCTCTAGAGTCTTTTAGTTGATTTCTAAATCTATTTTTGACTAGAATGTAATCAATTTGGTATCGTTCTCTATCCCCTGGTGACTTCCAGGTGTATCTTCTACGGGGGTGATGTTGAAACCACGCGTTCGATATTATCAGTTGATTCCTGTTACAAAATTCTATAACTCGGTCTCCTCTATCATTCCTTTTACCAAGGCCGTAGCGTCCAACAGCTGGCTGTACCTCTTTATCTCCTACTATTGCGTTCCAGTCTCCCATGATTATTAAATTTGTTTCTCCTTTGATTCCTCTCAAAGCTCCATTTAACTCTTCATACACAGCTTCAACTTCCTCATCCTCCTGGTTTGTGGTAGGCATATAGACCTGTATCACAACCGTCACTGTAGGTTTGGTATCCAGACTGGCAAGTATTATCCTTCCTCCATATTGTATATATCCCTTCACTCTCTGCCCCAATTTTCGACTCATAACTACTCCAACCCCACCTGCTCCAGGTCTATCTTCTATCGTTCCTGTGTGAATTATCCTGTACTCATCACTCCAGAAATCTCCGCAGTTAGGCCATCTCATTTCAGACACTCCTAGTATATCCAACTTCATTTTCTTCATTTTTTGCTTAAGGTTTTCGAGCTTCCCCATCTGCAGTAAGGTGCGGACGTTCCACGTTCCAATTCTACTATAGCTCTTTTTATTTCCTTTCTTCCTATGAACTGTTGAAACGAGATCTCTGGTAGCCCCCTCCCGGAGAACCGAATGAGGGGCTATTACTCCGTATTGCATTTTTACTAGAGCTTGTTTCATATTCATATTATGGCTGCTGATACTTGAGAAATCTAATTAGATCTTTAATGAAGTGGTTTCTCCTTGCCTTCTTCATTCTATGCCGTTGGCCATCATGTGGCTCTTCCGCCTTTAGGGACAGTTTCCCATCCCAAGGACAAGAGAGTGCCCTGCCTCTACCTGCTCATCCGCCCTCCTAGGAGGCCGTTTCGCTTGGTAGAGGGTGTCTCCTTATTCCGGGAGATACTCGGTCGCCATATCCTCGTTAGTGATAACAGGGTGTACCGTGCAGCAATCCTTGGCTGCAACTCGTGAAGGTGAGGTTGGCATTTGTATGGAGAGGCTGTTTGAGACGCATCACATACCTTACACCCCTCTGGGATATAGCCGAAGGGAAAAAGCGCTGTGGTAAAAGAATGTGTCTGGCGTTACTAGCTGGTAAAGAACATCTGAGCCGTCACCCAACACTGATTACCGAAGGCTGAGTACCCGGAAAACTTGTGGATGTGCTGATGGTAATGTTGGTTTTGTGTATATTCATGGAGGCCATACTGAACAGCATTCCTTGCCCGCTGACTGCAGTGTATTCTCTGCAGAGCTTATGGCCATATCTCGTACGCTTCAGTACATCCGTTCCTGTTCTGGTGAGTCGTTTCTTCTCTGTTCTGACTCCATGAGCAGCTTAGAAGCTATCAACCAGAGCTACCCTCGCCATCCCTGGAACGGTCCAGCCGTGGTATTTGTGTGGACCCTAGGATACGTCAGAATTTCAGGAAACGAACTTGCTGACAGGCTGGCCAAAGAGAGTATTCGGAAACCGCTCCTGGAGACGGGCACCTCTGAAACTGACCCGCGTTCTGTCTTACGCCGCAAGGTTTTTCGGCTTTGTTAGGCGGAGTGGCATAACAGTATGCACAACAAACTGCGTCTCATTAAGGAGACTACTTATGTGTGTGGAATCAGTTGTCCTTTGTCGGCTCCGTATTGGCCATACGTGTTTCTGTCGCGAGGACCCACCTCCGTGTCGCTGTGGCTCCTAAATTAGTCATCCACCTCTTGCTGGACTGCCCACTTTTAGCCTCTCTGCGGCGGACTTTTAACTTTCCCGTCTCCCTACCTCCGGTGTTGGGCGACAATGCCTCAACAGCAGCTTTAGTTTCACGTTTCATTCTTGAGGGTGGGTTTTATCATTTGACCTGAGTTTTAGCGTATGTCCTTTGTCCCTCTGTGTCCTCCACCCAGGGCTTTTAGGGTGGAGATTTTAATGTGTTGCAGAGTGGCTGGCTTCTTCTTTTTTATTCTCATGGTCAGCCAGCCATGGTAATCCGCTTTCTTGTTTTTAATGTCCTCTGCCTGTTTCTTGCCTCTCTGTATGGTTTTCTTGTCCTGTTCTGTCCATTGTAGTGTTCTCCTTATTTCCTGTTATTGTGCGCCGGCCGAGGTGGCCGAGCGGTTCTAGGCGCTACAGTCTGGAACCGAGCGACCGCTACGGTCGCAGGTTCGAATCCTGCCTCGGGAATAGATGTGTGTGATGTCCTTAGGTTAGTTAGGTTTAAGGGGACTGATGACCTCAGAATTTCTCATAGTGCTCAGAGCCATTTGAACCATTTTTGTTATTGTGCCGTACGTCTTCTTTGTTTTCTTCTTTCCTTTGGGTAATTGTTCTGCTGGGAAGAAGGGACCGATGTCCTAGCAGTTTGATCACTCCCCACACCCCCTTTTAAATCAACCAACCAACCAACTTGTGGACGCGACGGAGGTGCAAAATTACTTCTAGTGTGCTCAACTGCCTATCATAAATTACAGATTCTCGAAATGCTCGGGCAGTACAAGAGATAGGTAATTACTTTGTCACACATACTGTGTGTTCATGAAAATGTCATATATTCCTACAGGAGGGAGTATCGTTTTAAAAGGAAAGCTCTTGTAGTGATGTGTACGGAAACCAGTACCTGTTGATAAAATGTTAGCCAATGTGGCGGTCTGTCACATAGAGGCAGACACTGTATGCAGTGCCGTATGTGATTACCACTCATCCTGACACATCGCTCAGCCCTTCTTTTTGGGGAATCGTGGACTCTCTCAAATATTCCTTACTTCATTCGTGTTAGGTCATACCCATTGGTCACATGCTCCTTCAGCATGTGCATATTATCGATGGGGTGGACAGACACTAATGCCTTTAAATGACCCTGAAAGCCAAACATCCAGTTTATTCAGGTCTGGTGAAGTTGGAGGCCATGCTACCGGACCTCCTCGTCTAATCTGTAGTCCACGAAACGTTGCCGTTAGATACTCTCACACAAGCCGTAGAAAATACGATGGTGGCCAACTGTGCGTAAACGACAGTCGTTGCCTTTCTACAAAGTAACATTCTCCAATAGCGTTGTTACTTCATCGCGCGAAAACTGGTGATACATAGCATCTGTTAATCTGTTAAAATGTATTACCCTATAAGTTTGTCATCGGCAGTTCCTGCCCAAACGATGATACTGAAGCGATCGTGTAGCTATCTGTGCACACTTGCTTACTGTGGTAACTTTCCATCCCATCTCTTGTGAATTCTGCCTCATCTGTAAATAAAATTCAGCCCATATTATAACACCCTGCTTTCCGGGATTTTCGAAATTACAAGTTGACAATGACCGTGCATTATGAATTTTGACCCGCATCGGGATAAGGCATCCGAATCCGAAGTAAATAATGATTATTCCGCGGGAAACAGGAGACGTTAGAACTTGATCGTTATTGAATGAGTAATTTCATTCAGTAACGATCGCTAAATTAAATAATGGAAATAATTTGGAAATAAATTTTGCCAGTGGAAATTTTGCCGAAAGAAATGATTAAGTTGTAAAAGCAATTAAAAAATCGGTCGCCAGTTCAACTGATGAGCGACAGTACTGTTAAGTACGTGAATAATTGTCAGAAATAAAGTTTACCTCTTTGTAGCGCAGCAGGTGGAACGGGAACTTTTACATAAGTGCTGTATTAGGCTCAGTAGTCATATAAAACAATGTCATAACAATCTAACTACACTTATTTTGTTCATAATTTGTCAGCTAAGTGCAATGCTGACAACACAGATACTTATGTATCGATATTTTGAATAATGGACTGTCATTCTGTCTTTAAAATTAGGTACTTTGCACAGTTCAATGTACTGATAATGAAATATATTGCCAATAATTGATTAACTATGTTCTGAATGATAATTCATTAATTGGGCGATTGTCAGGTGGAATAAGCTTTATAGTTTCATGAAATATCTTTGAACTAACTTCAGCTGAATATGCATTGAAATAAATCTTAATAATCAAATATATTACTTCAGTCTATTATTAAGTTACTACGGTTGGCGTAAGCTTATTAAGTGCAACAGTTAACTACGGTAACCAGTCTGAAAATTACTCTTCACCGTTTATGCAAATAATTTGATAATTAACATATTTTCTCTTGATAATGGCGTGACACACTCGGTTCAATAAGGTAAGGATTGGAAGGAACCTACTTAGTGTTATTGTCGGGTAGAATGTAACTGCAACACTTCGATTGTAAAGTGCTTGTTATTAATTGTTCAACCGCGCGACTACTACGGTGGCAGGTTCGAATCCTGCCTCGGGCATGGATGTGTGTGATGTCCTTAGGTTAGTTAGGTTTAAGTGGTTCTAAGTTCTAGGGGACTGATGACCACAGCTGTTAAGTCTCATAGTGCTCAGAGCCATTAATTGTTCAACTTCAGAGAAAAGCACAGTCACTGGCAAGCCTTCTACAATTTTATCCTACGAAAATTACGTAGATCTTACTTCCCTCGTTGTCGGTGGATCGACGGAAGTCCACGGCAGTGACACAATGTGTCATCGGGCTTTTACTGTTGCGACTTGGGCCTACAGTGCGCTTCACATTTAAGTCCTCGTTTCTTCAGCACTATGCCCGTTAATCCATAACAACTTGCCCGGCCATGCTTCCAGATATGTCGACCATTACTTTCCCGTCGTACTTAGATCCACGCACTAGCCGTTAGATGTAACACAGCTAGGAGTAGCAGCACTCGACTGTACGTCTTACTCCGAGCACGGCGTTACTGCTACTACTGCCCGCTGGCGCGCTCCCGCGCCCAGAGGCGCGACAAAACAATCTCTCTGACTTCAACGTTAACTAAATATGCCCTGACTTGCCAGTGTTAAATATAACATAATTTAAACATAGTATTTACAATACATATTTACACTAGACAATAAATCGTATACAAACAGTTTCATGTGTTAAGTAAGCGAAAAAATTCATAGCAAGGACAGCGTTGTAGTGTCACAATGTCTCAACAGTTACTTGTTACTGGACGTATCATTATAAGGACTTTTCCTCTATTTTGACCTATACTATCGCCTGCCGGGATGTGAGACAGTTTTTCTTAAACACCTTGCATTTGAGTTCATCACAGTCGCCAGCTGTTTCGCCTACATCACCTCGGCTGCTTCCCGCTTCGCTGCGCGGTGTTTCGGTCTTGATGCACGGCGTGTGAGCTCTGCTAACAGTCGCCCCAGCCGCAGCCGCACACTTTGACCTACTTGAGGGACCACCCCACCCCCACCCCACCCCGGTACACTCGGGGCGACTCGCATGGCCCACTCCCTCATTCTCTCCACCGCAAATGCACCGCCGACGACGGCACTACAAGTTTGGTGTTTGCAGATTGCGCTACTCCTCATTTGTGCAACTACTGTTTAAATCAAATAGACAACTACATTAATTCTTCTCTGCCTGTTGTTTCAGCCTTAATTATTGTTTATGCGCATTTTAACAACCCTAAACTTCTTTAATTGATCGGCGTTGTATTTTTATGACTCGATGGCTCACCTAAAGAGACTCGTTAATTTGAAATCGATAATCAATCCTCGCTATCAGAGCTTGCTACTGTTGACACAAGACTCATCTATGCTGATGCATATTTCGTAGAGATTAGCTACATAGGAGAAGATATACTGAAAAATTGACGTCCTACATTCATCATATAGTGGAGGAACATACCCAGCTTCTCAGTGTAGGCGCCTTACATATCCACGCAAGAGCTGCATGAAAATTTGGAATAAAGTTGTGCCTCCTCTACCGCTAACAAATTACATCTCATTGGTACAACGTTCCCAAGGACGTGGTAACAGCGACAGAACATCGATACAAAATTTAAACTCACTTTGCTCGTACTCGGAACAATTGCTTGCTCCTTAACTCACTGGCTTAACTCGTTTTGTCTGTTTTAAATAAGGCCAAATTTGAACTGGCTAATGAGAATGTTGGCCCTACTGTCAAATGTATGCACCGCCCATATGGTGGACTTGCTCCAGCCAGATTGACGACTGTTTCTACCATCCAGGCTCATGTTTGGATCGCTGGACACTTTATACACTGGTGCCTTGTTAACTCAAGGATTTCGTTTAGCCATACGGTCAACATTGGGAAACAAAAACCAAACCTGAAACCTTCCCGTCTCCTCTATACCTCTTTTGTTAATGATAACCTTCCCTTTTACAATATGGGCGCTGACGACCACGCTGTTTAGCGCCCGTAAACCTCAAACACACACACCTTTTACAATAACCTATGTAACCTTCCCTTAGGATTTCTATCTTTTGCTTAATAATAACAAATTAAATCTTTCCTTTCAAATTTATTCTCTTTCTCAATCTTCGCATACAAATTTAATTGCTGCTTATTAAAAGTGATTTTATGATTATGTCGACGAAACATATAATGTGTCGTCGTCGTGGCCCTCAGTCGTTATCTGCAATAACCCAAAGCTGTTCCTTACCTTTTTTACTGTTACTGGATCGCCATCTGACTGCTACATCGAACTGCGACATGAATATACTTACTCTGGTTTACTATACGCTATTAACTGCTAGTGGGCTGTCATAATAAGTGGCTGTATCTATTACCAAAGCTGACGTTATTCTTTATTAGCAAAGCTGACATTCTTTAATTAATTTGACTGAAGTTACGTTATTCATAGTTACACTTTTTCTTGACAACAATAACATTTTTGCAAAGTTTTATGTTGATGGTTTTTGGGATGGATTATAATCAGTAATGCAACATTGCTAGCAAAAATTAATTATATTCGGAAAACGCTTCAAATATTTACTGTTGTTAATAAAATGATTTTACAAACGTTCAAATGGGACTCACTTTTTACAATAATCTTACAACCAGCATTGCGCAAACATACCTTCAGCAGTTTTGAGTTTCTCAAAAAATTAATTCAATAATATTAGTTCCTCTTATTATAATACTATAGTTAGCTGATGTCTCTGTACATCCGTTTATAATTTCCTGTAAATCATAGGTAGTGGCTGGCATGCACACCGCTCCTCTCAACCTCTTGCTTCCGACCTGCTACCGACTCGCTTCACTTCTCGCTTACTACTGACTTCCTACGAACGCTAAAGTGCGGTCTCTCTTGCCAACAATGCTTTCTGGTGCAGACAATCCCTGCTACCATTACAAAATGTATCAATGCGCGGTCTTTCCCGCTCTTTTTCTTAAAATGTATCCATACGCGGTCTCTCCCGCCCTTTTTGAAATTATATCAATTTGCGGTCTCTTGTCAACAATACTTTTGTGCAGACATTCCCTGCTACCACAATTATTTCCAATATGACAAATATTAATTATTCCTACTTAATCCTATTAATAAAATATAAACATCTTTCATAAATTGCGATTTGACAATAAACAATAGAAATATACACGTCTTACATAACCCTCCACTCGGTATCTTTAAAATTTTCCTACGTCGTTAAGTCATTTGGACTTGACGTAAGGAGAAAATTTGATTATAGAAATATGTGTAGTAATAAGTAAGTTAATGATAGAATATTTCTTTCAACAAAGCACATACATATACTGTCATAAGAATTTGTTTTTATAAGTCTAACAAAGAGAATATTCAAAAGAGTATACATCAAAATATACAAATAATTTGAGTCAGTAAGTTGGATGTGTTCATGAGGTAGTAAAAGTTATTTCTAATAGTGATGGATAGCAAAAATTAGAACATAGTTTATATTTCATTATAAATTGACATCTATTAGTACCATATTCAAGGAAGGGAAAAAAAAGGAATTGGATAGCATGGTCAAAGCACTGGCAAATGCCTGTGAATGCACTCGAAAGTCCGTTTCTTTCCCTCACATAGCACAACACCAGGATTCGCCATGTGATTCCGTCGTCTCTTCGATCCATAATTTTAGTGTAACCATACACTAAGTTAACCAGCGAATTGCCTGAGTTGCCACAGCTACATCAGGTACAAGTTCAAACTCCAATTGTCCATTAGTAGTGATCGTGTGCATCTTGGTATGCAAGCGCCTATTGACGTACATCATGACTGGTGTGCATCTTGGTATGCCGACACCTCATAGAAAACATCGTAGATTGAAGTAACGTGGTTCACTATTCACTTTGTTTGTGCTCCGTAACCATGGGGATGCACAAGAATTAAGGTACAGGTATAATCATTTTGTCAAAAGGTTCACGGATGTGGTTGATACCGTTATTACCAAATTTTACATCATCTCTTTCCTCTGCGCTCATAAAATTATTTATTTTACGTTTAAAAGGACCAAATATTTCACCTTGTGTGACTGTAGATAAAATTTATAGTTTTAGACAATTACATAAAAAAAACACATTTCCCATCTGTAGTGAATTCAGCCCGCAATACATAGTACATTACGTGACAGTCAATAACATAAACAAATATTTCTGTAAGTAGAATTCAGTAGTACATTAAGGCATCAACATTTTAAATAAAATAGACAAGTACCTTTATACAAACTATGTCACTTTCTGTGACTCTAAATAAATCATACTCTGGTGCTCATATAAATACTTACGTAAAGACACTGTTATATTGCTTCACAGGTTGTGAATTCACAACTTTTGAAATATGAAAGTACATTTTGACAAAACATGTCACTTTCTGTGACTTCAGTATGTTCGGTATTGTGTTCGTCAGTTACGAGTCATATTGTCAATCTACTATATATTATGTTTGAGTTGTGTAACACACATTGTCATTGTTATTTAAGAGAAAACATATGTATTTTATGTAGAGTGCGAATCGGTATGCTGACATTTGGTGTGATCTGTTTTTCCTATGTATGTATCTGATGTAAAAGATATCATGTTCAATGCAGAAAAAATTTTTCGAATAACAATGTACATATAGTAAGCAATTTAATGTGGTTTCTCCATCCGTAGTGCTGCGCTGCGCTGTGTCACCTGTTATCAAAATAAACCATTACTAAATTATATTCCTTACATACTAACATCTTCATTCTTCTCTCTCCTTTTCACCTCGTGTCATCTCTCTGGATAGCCTATAATAAAATATTCATTGTTAATAATCATCAGCGCACGGCATGACTTCAATATCTCTTGTATTACCTATAACAAAATATTCATGGTTAATAATCGTCAGCACACGGCATGACTTCAACATCTCTCTGCATCTGGAAAATCACGTCAGCTCTCGGCATGACCTGTAAAGCATTTATCCACATCTTTCCGTATTCAATACTTATATCATAATTAAAACTAAGTTTATTTTGGTGAACTATGACAACAATGCTGCCTGCACGAGTTAAAGAATAATCTAATTGCTACTACTGTATGAAAATTATTTGTACGTGTTATGCATTTACTTTTAAAGTAGCCCTGTTAATTGCTTCACCTACCTTACATAATGTGAAATAAATGTCCTGCGAGAACGCTTCTAAGACTGCTATTAATATTCAGTGTATTTATCTGCGGTCGAATCGAGGTGACCCGTTGTGCACGTAAATAACCCATTAGTAGCTCACTGTATTCGGGCTTGCTGGAAGTGTCAAAAAGCTCATTGTTATACTCTTTCTATATGTATCCCTGTAAGAATTTCTTTATGTATGACATATGATGGTTTCCTCTCGATTTTTTTGTTCTGAGTGTCTCAATGTGTACTACATTAGCGTGCGGAATATTTCTAATTCTGTACGGTCCTGCGTATAGAAGTTCAAATTTTTTGCATCATTTCTTCACTTTGTGTGACAGATAATGGGTGCGAACTAGTCGGCAATCTCGTACTTGCGTAATCTACTTACCTGCTTCTGCTGTCTCTTCCGACGATCAGCAGCTCGTTTAATGTTCGCTAGTGCCATGTCTATTATCTCACAATGACGAAGTCCACGCTTCTTTGGAAAAGTAATCATTTCAGTAAATTTATTCGGTGGGTCTTTATTCGTCAGTATTACAGTTGGTCAGGGCATCGTTGACTCATTAGATATTGCATTTACTACTTCCTGAAACTGTGAAATGTATTCGTCCCATGTTGTATGCTTTCTGTGGCAATAAATTCTACAAAGTTTCCCGATCTCTTTCATTATTCTTTCTGATAGGTTAGAAGAATCGTGATATCTTGATAAGTAAATTGGTGTTATGTTCTTACTCTCTAACATTTGTTTCCATATGTCTGACCTAAACTGCGGTCCGTTATCTGAAATAACCTTCTGTACATGTCCTACTATTGATAGAAAATCTCTTACAAATGCTCTTGATACTGGTCTAGCTGTTGCTTTCCTTAGTGGAGAAAATGTTACAAATTTGGATGTCAGTTCTACGGCTATACTAGAATGTAACTATAACCTTTACTTGTTCTGGGGATTTGACCGAAAAGATCTACTGCTGCCATGTGTCTTAACTTACCCGGTATGATGGGATACAGTGGTGGAATATGTGATACTGTAGATGATTTAGCTTTCTGACATATCTTGCAGGATGCTATAAATTTGCGAATGTGTTTTTCTATATTGTTGAAG
The DNA here is from genome assembly GCF_021461385.2 of Schistocerca piceifrons. NCBI lineage: Eukaryota > Metazoa > Arthropoda > Insecta > Orthoptera > Acrididae > Schistocerca > Schistocerca piceifrons. The sequence continues at coordinate 84,434,671 of NC_060145.1, read as the reverse complement.
TGACAATTTTGTCGAAGAATTAGAAAGCATTTCCTAGCTCCGTAATGTGCACAGCTTAGGTGCGTATAACATATCAATTGGTTTCTAATCCCTTCTGGAATGCATAAAAGCCAGTTGTTGCCGTCTGGGTACGAGCGAATAAACAGAATATTTTGATGTATAGTGTAATTATGTCTGATTTTTGCGTTTCTCTTGTCTCGACAAAGCGTTAAAATCTCTTTTAGTGTTTCATTTCTCTGCTGTTCTCTCTCTCTATGTCCTGTAATGCTGATGATATAAAGTTTTCGAAAGCTACTTGTTTGATATACAATATACTATGATTGTTGTGGCAGAAGGTATTTTCTTTCTCTAGTCGTTTATACTGAATAGATCACGATAGTGCGTCGGCAACAATATTCTGCGTGCCAGGAATGTGTACAATAGTAAAGTCGAACTCTTGTAGATATAATTTCCAACGGCTTAATCTATCATGCGTAAGTTTTGCTGATAATAAAAACGATAGCTCGGTGATCGGTATATACTGTGTTGTGTCTTCCATATAGATAATGACGGAATCTCTTAAATGCCCATACTACACATAGCGTCTCTAATTCTGTTATAGAGTAAATGCGCTCTGCTGGAGAAAGTATCCTGCTTGCAAACGCAATATGTTTAACGATTGTCTTACCGTCCTCCTCTACTTCCTGGAAAATATGTACTCCTAGTACTGTAGTTGAACTATCTGTTGCAATGGAAAAGTTTTGTGTTGGGTCAGGATGCGATAACAAAGGTGCCCTTAGTAACGCTTCTTTCAAATTCTCGATTTCAGCTTCAACGTGTTCATTCCATGACCAAATTATGTTTTTACTTGTGAGCTGGTATACCAAGGGTGTGTCTAATGCTTTATAATGAATGAATTTTCTAAAATAATTAATATGGCCTGAAAAGCTCCGAAGTTCCTTCTTATTTGTTGGCACGTTGATATCTTTCAGTGCTTGCAATTTGTCGGAGTCTGGTGTAGTACCTGTTTGTGAAATATGACCTAGAAATTTTATTGAGGTTTTTCCAAATTCAGATTTACGGAGGGTTATAGTTACACCGTTCTGCTCGAATGTATTCAGTAATTGTTGAAGGGTGTGGTTGTGCTGTTTCCAGTTTTCTGCTGCGATTAGAATGTCATCTACATATGTGGTAATTTTGTTTTTAAGATCCTGTGGGAGAATTCCATTCATGCCTCGTATAAAAGCTGCAGACGAAATCGTTAGTCCAAACGGAAGTTTACAAAATTGGTAACATTCACCAAAGCAAAGGAAAGCCATGTACTTTCGGCAATTTGGATTCCACTGGATTTGCCAAAATCCTGATATGAGATCGAGGGTGGTATATATAGAGGTGACATGAAACTTTTGCACTAACTCTTCTAACGTCTGTGGTCGGTCAGTTTCTGTAGTGATTATTTTATTAACCTCACGTGAATCCAAAACTAAACGGGGTGATCCATCCTTCTTTTCAACGATGTGTAATGGATTTATATATTGGCTTGCTGCTGGTTCAATTATACCCCGATCAGTCATTGCTCGTAACTCTTTCTTAACTGCTTCTGTGTATATATGCGGGATTGGATAGTGTTTTGCTTTGAGAGTCTCGTGTGGTTTCACCTGAAATTCGTACATAAATCATGTCATCGTTCCTGGAGCATTGTTAAAAACTGTTTTATGTTGCACAAGAATATTTTCTAATTCTGTGCGTTCTGTGTCGACTTCTGCTATACTGCCTCCAGCCTTGCGTGTAATTGTCTCTAATACATTACACTCCTGTTCCTCTGCCATGTCATTATTATGTGTATTCGTGTATAGTGTGAGATAACAATCGTTACCTTTGGAATCTGCAATAATCTCGATCCTGTGCGTATTTTGTTCTTCTGAGGATACTGTGTTTTAAAATCTCACTACCACCTCACTGTCTTCCTTCTGTAATGTTAGGTGTGACGATTTAAAGTCAATCTTTCCGTCGTACTGTGCAAGAAAATTCATTCCTAATATTGTATCAGTTGTTAAATGTGGAACTATCCAACAATTGCTGTGGAAAATTTGTCCTGCAAAAACAAACGTTAATTGTGTATGGCTTTTGACTTCAATGATTTTTCCTGGAAATGCTCCCTTAACTTTAGTTTTGTGTAACGGGAATGCTGGATAATCATTATCGCTATTGCATCTGTTAAATGTGTCTTCGTTAATTATGCACGTTGGTGAGCCTGAATCAATTATTGCTAAAATATTTTGTGACTTTAAATTTATCTGGATTATTGGGTGGCATATAGTTTTTTTGCATGATCGGTTTTTCTTGTAACAATGTGTCTCGCACGTCGTCGAATGTAATGGCATTCTCTATCGTTATCTTTTCTCTGTCCTTATCCATAGTGTCATTTAGAGATTCATCACAGGCTATCTCTAGTCATAAATGTTCTGACATTTCATTTTCTGTTGGGGAGTGTTGTGTGTTTTCTACGAGCTGTACTGTTATACCGTTTTGATTATTAGCGGTAGGTGGCGGATGAAATCTTGTGTCTGGTACATTCATACGATAACTTGGTTGTGCACTGTTTGAATTTCTATGAAAATTATCATTGTAGAATGTCCTTTGCGGTCGGCGTTCGTTTTCTCTCCTTCTGTCGCCATAACTGTGGTTATACGGCGAGGCACGCGTGTTTCTCTGAAAAGGCTGTCTTTGTTCGTTTTGTGTATTTTGCGGCAGACCCATGTAATTGTTTGCACCTGTCGCCTTTTCTTGGCGATGAGTCATGTGAAAGTTTGACCGGTTCGGCATTTCCTGTCGTATATGTGTCATGTTATTTGGATGGCTTTGCTGTTGTCTTGAATTGTAATGTACATTGATATTATACTGCTGTTCATTGAATCCCTGTGTGTATTCTCAATTAAAGTTTTCATTTTCGCTGCGAAAGCGTTTATTATGATTGTTACTGCCAAAATCGTGTTTGCTCAAAATTATTATTGTTTGTCTGGTTTGCATTATGTTGCGAAAAGTCCTTATTAACAAACGCATAATCTGCCTGGTATACCTCTAGCAACTGCAGGATGTCTCTAAATGCGTACACGCTGTCCTTTTGCTGGGCTGTTAATAGTATTAATGCGGATTGACTGTATGGCTCATTGAGGTGTCTGTTTTGTTCAACCACATACTCGAAAAATTGTGTGATTGTTGGGAAAGTAGAATTCTGGAAATTTGGTAAACTAATTAGCAAATCTTTAATGCTACTCTGTGTGGTATCTGACCAATATGCTGCTAGAAATGCTTCCTGGAATGCTTCTACTGAGAAACACTGTCTAGCAATTGGTCGCATTCTTCTCACTGGTTCCCCTTCAAGAAAACTAATAACAAATTCTAGCTTACGTTGAACTGGCCATGATGGTGGGAGTGCCGCATTGAATTGTTGGATCCAGTCCAGTGGATGTATTTGCGTCCTGACGTTTTTAAATGTTTTAAACTTTCTCACTGAAAGGAAATGCTTGTGGTCGAAACCGTCATGTCTTTGTGTGTAATCATTTTCGTAGTGTTGTGAATATGAATTTGTGTGTCTTTCTGCCTGGTTAAGATCTCTTACTCTCTGAAGTCTACCGACATTATATGTATTGTGCATCTGAGGCATGTCGTAATGGTGTGTGTTCTGTTGGAATTGGTTATTTGCAGTTGTTTCTTGTGTGTCAGCTATCCTTTCCTGCAAAGAATTGATTATTACTTGATTCTAGGTCTGCGATTGTTTGTTGCACATTTGTAATTTGCGTATCTTTACTATTAGAAATCTGTTCAACTGAGACTGGTGTCGTGTCCTCTGATTTACTCTCATTAGTAGTATCTAACAGGTCTATTCTTGTAATGAGTTGGTTGATCTTTTCTGTCACTTCGTTTCGTAATTTACGATTACTTTTGGTTACTTTCTTAAAATCTGCTTTCAAATTTTCTGAGGCTTGATTGATTTCTGTGTGTTCCATTTTGTCAGTGTCAGAACATCTTCTGTTAATTTATCCCTAATATTCTGGATTTCAGTGTGTGTTGAAATTTTCGCCTCAATTGTATGTGACTGGATTTCCGTGAGCCTCTCTTGTATTTGAATATTTGTCTCCTTAACCGTTTCGATTTCTTCCGAAATCGAGTGTATGTGATTGTCCACGTAAGTTTTTCCCTTAGCAAACACTTTCTTTTCGTCGTCCTGTCGCTATTTATTAATTGTTTGTGATAGTTCTTTTCGTTCTCTATTCTGCGATCGTACCAGTTTGCGGTGACGTATCAAACAGTTTTCTGTGTGATTCTTAAAACGTTCATCAATGTGAGCGTTTTGTTTACAAAAGTTCTCTGTCATTGTTTCTCGTATGCTTACCGCGAATTCGTGAAATTCTTCGTTTGATTTTTCAGCGACTGCTTGAATTTCTACTTTGATTCCGTGTTTTAGATTTTGGTACATTTTGTCTAATTTCTGATCTGTCTGTGTGCGTTCTGCCTTGATTTCGTTTTTTAGGTCTGCTGATTCTTTTGCCCCTCTGTTAAAGTTTTGATTCATGGCTTGTCTCATTTGTAGCAAAAATGCCAATATTGGATCCGTTTCGGATTGAATTCTGTGTGTATTTGTATTCGTTGTTAAAGGTTGTACATCTGTGTTCATTTGTACATCCTCAGACGATTGTAATCGTGTCACCTCTTGCGTGGTTTCGGAATTTTTGTCAATAAAACTGTGGTACCTGTTACGCAGACTGTGTAGCTGTGTACCGTTTGAATCTGTTTCGGAACGTAATGGAGTCACACTGTTTGACTGCATTGTAGTGGTTTCGTTACTGAAACTATTATGTCTGCTACGCGTAATTTGTGACTGTGTACCGTCTGTTGTATTGAAAAACAAATTATTTTGCGCTATTGTCTCATTATCAGTTGGCATTTCTGAAGTTGATTGTTCATCAAAAGAATCCATATTATTACTGCTCTCGAATGTCTGTTCACCTAATGTTTCACTACCGCTTTTTTCACACGTATTATTTCTGTCTATTCCTGAAAAGAATTTCTCGTCACTATTTTCTACACTTTTATCGCTTTGAGAACGAGTAATTATTTTGCGGGAAATTGTCTATAATTAACACACGCAACAAATTATATCACTGTTCAAAGTGGATTTAACACTGAACAAGCACTTTTCAACGCAGAATCAATAGAGCAAACAGAATTGCCGATTGGCTGTGAATTAAAGGTATACAGTTCAGTATAAGCGTTGCACCACTTAACACTAGCTTATTCATAGTTGTCAGAGTCAGCATATTCATTTTCGCAGTAGGTTAACTAAATAGTCTTACCGATTGGATGTCGCCAAGTGAAACATTCCCGTCTCCTCTATACCTCTTTTGCTAATGCTAACCTTCCCTTTTACAATAACCTATGTAACCTTCCATTAGGATTTCTATCTCTTGCTTAATAATAACAAATGAAATCTTTCCTTTCAAATTTATTCTCTTTCTCAATCTTCGCATACAAATTTAGTTGCTGCTTATTAAAAGTGATTTTCTGATTATTTCGACGAAACATATAATGTGTCGTCGTCGTGGCCCTCAGTCGTTATCTGCAATAACCCAAAACTGTTCCTTACCTTTTTTACTGTTACTGGCTCGCCATCTGACTGCTACATCGAACTGCGACATGAATATACTTACTCTGGTTTACTATACTCTATTAACTGCTGGTGGGCTGTCATAATAAGTGGCTGTATCTATTACCAAAGCTGACGTTATTCTTTATTAGCAAAGCTGACATTCTTTAATTAATTTGACTGAAGTTACGTTATTCATAGTTACACTTTTTCTTGACAACAATAACATTTTTGCAAAGTTTTATGTTGATGGTTTTTGGGATGGATTATAATCAGTAATGCAACATTGCTAGCAAAAATTAATTATATTCGGAAAACGCTTCAAATATTTACTGTTGTTAATGAAATGATTTTACAAACGTTCAAATGGGACTCACTTTTTACAATAATCTTACAACCAGCATTGTGCAAACATACCTTCAGTAGTTTTGAGTTTCTCATAAATTAATTCAATAACATTAGTTCCTCTTATTATAATAGTATAGTTAGCTGATGTCTCTGTACATCCGTTTATAATCTCTTGTAAATCATAGCTGGTGGTTGGCAGACACACCGCTCGTCTCAACCTCTCGCTTCAGACCTGCTACCGACTCGCTTCACTTCTCGCTTACTACTGACTTCCTACGAACGCTGAAGTGCGGTCTCTCCTGCCAACAATGCTTTCTGCTGCAGACAATCCCTGCTACCATTACAAAATTTATCAATGCGTGGTCTTTCCCGCTCCTTATCTTAAAATGTATCCATGCGTGGTCTCTCCCGCCCTTTTTAAAATTATATCAATTTGCCCCCCCCCCCCCCCCCCCCCCCCATGAACCATGGACCTTGCCGTTGGTGGGGAGGCTTGCGTGCCTCAGCGATACAGATAGCCGTACCGTAGGTACAACCACAACGGAGGGGTATCTGTTGAGAGGCCAGACAAACGTGTGGTTCCTGAAGAGGGGCAGCAGCCTTTTCAGTAGTTGCAAGGGCAACAGTCTGGATGATTGACTGATCTGGCCTTGTAACAATAACCAAAACGGCCTTGCTGTGCTGGTACTGCGAACGGCTGAAAGCAAGGGGAAACTACGGCCGTAATTTTTCCCGAGGGCATGCAGCTTTACTGTATCATTAAATGATGATGGCGTCCTCTTGGGTAAAATATTCCGGAGGTAAAATAGTCCCCCATTCGGATCTCCGGGCGGGGACTACTCAAGAGGATGTCGTTATCAGGAGAAAGAAAACTGGCGTTCTACGGATCGGAGCGAGGAATGTCAAGTCCCTTAATCGGGCAGGTAGGTTAGAAAATTCGAAAAGGGAAATGGATAGGTTAAAGTTAGATATAGTGGGAATTAGTGAAGTTCGGTGGCAGGAGGAACAAGACTTCTGGTCAGGTGACTACAGGGTTATAAACACAAAGTCAAATAGGGGCAATGCAGGAGTAGGTTTAATAATGAATAGGAAAATAGGAACGCGGGTAAGCTACTACAAACAGCTTAGTGAACGCATTATTGTGGCCAAGATAGATACGAAGCCCACACCTACTACACTAGTACAACTTTATATGCCAACTAGCTCTGTAGATGACGAAGAAATTGAAGAAATGTATGATGAAATAAAAGAAATTATTCAGGTAGGGAAGGGAGACGAAAATTTAATAGTCATGGGTGACTGGAATTCGAGTGTAGGAAAAGGGAGAGAAGGAAACGTAGTAGGTGAATATGGACTGGGGCTAAGAAATGAAAGAGGAAGCCGACTGGTAGAATTTTGCACAGAGCTTAACTTAATCATAGCTAACACTTGGTTTTACGAATCATGTCAGAAGGTTGTATTCGTGGAAGAGGCCTGGAGACAGTGGAAGGTTTCAGATAGATAATATAATGGTAAGACAGAGGTTTAGGAACCAGGTTTTAAATTGTAAGACATTTCCAGGGACAGATGTGGACTGTGACCACAATTCATTGGTTATGAAACTGCTAAAAGGTTGGAATTTAAGGAGATGGTAACTGGATAAACTGAAAGAACCAGAGGTTGTACAGAGTTTCAGGGAGAGCATAAGGGAACTATTGACAGGAATGGGGGAAAGAAACACAGTAGAAGAAGAATGGGTAGCTTTGAGGGATGAAGTAGTGAAGGCAGCAGAGGATCAAGTAGGTAAAAAGACAAGGGCTAGTAGAAATCCTTGGGTAACAGAAGAAATATTGAATTTAATTGATGAAAGGAGAAAATATAAAAATGCAGTAAATGAAGCAGGCAAAAAGAGATACAAACGTCTCAAAAATGAGATCGACAGGAAGTGCAAAATGGCTAAGCAGGGATGGCTAGAGGACAAATGTAAGGATGTCGAGGCTTATCTCACTAGGGGTAAGATAGATACTGCCTACAGGAAAATTAAAGAGACCTTTGGAGATAAGAGAACCACTTGTATGAACATCAAGAGTTCAGATGGAAACCCAGTTCTAAGCAAAGAAGGGAAGGCAGAAAGGTGGATGGAGTATATAGAGGGTCTATACAAGGGCGATGTACTTGAGGACAAAATTATGGAAATGGAAGAGGATGTAGATGAAGATGAAATGGGAGATACGATACTGCGTGAAGAGTTTGACAGAACACTGAAAGACCAGAGTCGAAACAAGGCCCCCGGAGTAGACAACATTCCATTGGAACTACTGACGGCCTTGGGAGAGCCAGTCCTGACAAAACTCTACCATCTGGTGAGCAAGATGTATGAAACAGGCGAAATACCCTCAGACCTCAAGAAGAATATAATAATTCCAATCCCAAAGAAAGCAGGTGTTGACAGATGTGAGAATTACCGAACAATCAGTTTAATAAGCCACAGCTGCAAAATACTAACACGAATTCTTTACAGACGAATGGAAAAACTAGTAGAAGCCGACCTCGGGGAAGATCAGTTTGGATTCCGTAGAAACACTGGAACACGTGAGGCAATACTGACCTTAAGATTTATCTTAGAAGAAAGATTAAGGAAAGGCAAACCTACGTTTCTAGCATTTGTAGACTTAGAGAAAGCTTTTGACAATGTTGACTGGAATACTCTCTTTCAAATTCTAAAGGTGGCAGGGGTAAAATACAGGGAGCGAAAGGCTATTTACAATTTGTACAGAAACCAGATGGCAGTTATAAGAGTCGAGGGACATGAAAGGGAAGCAGTGGTTGGAAAGGGAGTAAGACAGGGTTGTAGCCTCTCCCCGATGTTATTCAATCTGTATATTGAGCAAGCAGTAAAGGAAACAAAACAAAAATTCGGAGTAGGTATTGAAATCCATGGAGAAGAAATAAAAACTTTGAGGTTCGCCGATGACATTGTAATTCTGTCAGAGACAGCAAAGGACTTGGAAGAGCAGTTGAACGGAATGGCTTATGTCTTGAAGGGAGCATATAAGTTGAACATCAACAAAAGCAAAACGAGGATAATGGAATGTAGTCGAATTAAGTCCGGTGATGTCGAGGGTATTAGATTAGGAAATGAGACACTTAAAGTAGTAAAGGAGTTTTGCTATTTGGGGAGCAAAATAACTGATGATGGTCGAAGTGGAGAGGATATAAAATGTATACTGGCAATGGCAAGGAAAGCGTTTCTGAAGAAGAGAAATTTTTTAACATCGAGTATAGATTTAAGTGTCAGGAAGTCATTTCTGAAAGTATTTGTATGGAGTGTAGCCATGTATGGAAGTGAAACATGGACGGTAAATACTTTGGACAAGAAGAGAATAGAAGCTTTCGAAATATGGTGCTACAGAAGAATGCTGAAGATTAGATGGGTAGATCACATAACTAATGAGGAGGTACTGAATAGGATTGGGGAGAAGAGGAGTTTGTGGCACAACTTGACCAGAAGAAGGGATCGGTTGGTAGGACATGATCTGAGGCATCAAGGGATCACCAATTTAGTATTGGAGGGCAGCGTGGAGGGTAAAAATCGTAGGGGCAGACCAAGAGATGAATACACTAAGCAGATTCAGAAGGATGTAGGTTGCAGTAGGTACTGGGAGATGAAGAAGCTTTCACATGATAGAGTAGCATGGAGAGCTGCATCAAACCAGTCTCAGGACTGAAGACCACAACAACAACAACATCAATTTGCGGCCTTTCTTGTCAACAATACTTTTGGTGCAGACATTCCCTGCTACCACAGTTATTTCCAACATGACAAATATTAATTATTCCTACTTAATCCTATTAATAAAATATAAACATCTTTCATAAATTGTGATTTGACAATAAACAATAGAAATATACACGTCTTACAAACCCAATAATAAACATCAATGAAGTCTTCGAAAAGACGTATCCATAACTCACATTACTTGACGAGTACCATGTACAGGAAAATGATGTCCACTTAATATCAGCGATCAACGTAGTATCTTTCATCAAGTGTTCAGCAAGCCAAAATCAGTCAGAGAGTACTGCACCTTGAAGCCATATAAAACTTACACGCGACAAAGGAAAAACGACAAAGTTGGCAATAATAAAACCGCTCCCAATGGGAAACTTAAGCAAGCCTGTAACCTGTCACTAGCCTTATTTAATGTGTACATAATGATTTGATTAAGGATTGGAGACAGGAAGTAAATCCAGCACACTGATTAATAGAAATATACGGGGCGACTCAGCTGCTCCAACTTACGAATTTTATGCATCCTGCAACATCTCCAACAAGCACTCACAAGATTTTTCGTATTCTCTCGTTCGCTACGTGCAATCTATTAGCTCTACAGAAAAAAATTAACAAGAATTATTTTGAAAGAAATGTAACGCAGTTAAATTTTGTAATGGGATGCGTTTTCGCTGCAGGCCACAGTTCTCAAGTTTTTCAAGAAAACCCCATTTTAAGATCACTTTTGTAAATTTTTCTTGAATAATTCGAAAACAACGGTCTCTAGCAAAAAAATACGAAAATCCAGAAATTACCTAGATTAAATTTCCTGCAAGAAGGTCCTGCCCATTTATGTGTAGGAATAGTAGTTTGCGAGCGAGAGAATATGAAAATTTGAGCGTGGTATTTGAAGGCGTTGCATAAAACCCATAGGCAAGGGCACCTGAATCAGCCTGTAGATGTCAAATATATGTTAGAGAGACACAACTACACAATAAAAATCCGTGTAGTAAGGGCTATGGTCTATCCAGTTGTGATTTATGTATGTAAAATCTGGACTATAAGAAATGTTCGACGGCATAGAATATACACCTTGGAGGGGGAACACCCTTTCCACTCAAAAACGGAAACATATCATTTTTGGCTATAATTTTATTCGTAATTTCTGTGTATTTCGAGGGAAAAAGGTACATGCCAAATAGACAGCAATGACGTTACACTGTAGAGGCATTGTACATAACTTTTGCTGGTCGCATGGCAGTGAATTCACAAAATGGTAACTTTCACCAAGATGGCGTTCCAGTTGCAAGCGAGACCACTGTGCCAGGTTTGACGATCCTTCGCTCATTAATACACCAGAGTGCTACCAGAGAAGTGGTTCCGGTTAGGAGATGTTAGTGTCTGCTTACCTAACAAGCAAGAAACTTCCCCAAGACTGTGCATATGGGCACAGTCAGATTGGTTATGAAAAACAGTGCGCTCTGAACACTCGGTTGTTTTCTCTGAAACCCAAGGTGTTAAATAACCCCCACAGCAAGAGCTTTGCTTCACTGGGGTCTGGTTTCATCTCCCGTCAAGATGTGTTTACTTGGATGGTACAGCCTGCAAGCCACAGGCTCTTACAGTTTGAGATCTATATGCACCAGAAGGGCCGATAACAGACTGCCAGTTTGTCGGAGAGACGTTTAACGACCCTGTTAGTTACTAGTGGTAACTTTCACATCAACCAGGTCTACGATAGCAACTCTTTATTACGATCGTACCCACACAACCGAAACTTTAATGTCACTTTTGAGGTGATCTGCCACGTAATACTGCTATTGGCATCATTAGATGGTATCACTGTCTTTCGTCCTCGCTAACGTGTTTTATTTCTTTAGCTGATGCCCTATGAATACCAGTGCGAGTAGTCTCTCTGTTGACCAAGAGCGAAGTATTGGTCCTGGTATTAAGGCACTTTTGGCAGAAATTTCATTGATTTTTCACACTGCTGAATTTGTGAGCTTCTTGTTAATATGAAACTTGTTGCAAGATTAAAACTGTGTGCCGAACTGAGACACGAACTCGAAACCTTTGCCTTTCACTGGCAATTGCTCTATCGACTGACGCTGGTAACATGTTTGTACGTCTTTATCGGAATACGTATATTATAATGAGTCTGTCACCGACTCTTACTTAAGTAGAGTTTACCTACCCTTTTTGATCTTAATCTGTCCTTTGTAATTATGAAGATAAGTGGAATAATGCCTGTAGTAGAAGACGAATTCAATGCTTTAGGCGACGGTGTGCCAAATTTCACAGGGGCCGGGTGTTTCGAGACAGTTTCCCGTTTCATCTGAAACCGCCCCTGTGCAAGTGCAAATATAACTGACTGACCTGCAAGGTAATCCCCCTTGTAATGGCGTATCCTTCTACAGGAATCTACGCTACTTTCCTAAGGTAGTTTCAAAAATGGTTCAAATGGCTCTGAGCACTATGGGACTTAACATCTTAGGTCATCAGTCCCCTAGAATTAGAACTGCTTAAACCTAACTAACCTAAGAACATCACACACATCCATGCCCGAGGCAGGATTCGAACCTGCGACCGTAGCAGTCCCGCGGGTCCGGACTGAAGCGCCTAGAACCGCACGGCCACCGCGCCCGGCATGTAGAGTTTCCCCGGCTCCATAATAACGTTGCAAAAGTGCAGTGATATTTCGATCTACATTTGCGTATGAAAAACATTTTTTCGATTGTTTGAATGCACGGTGTCGGTTCCTTCGAAAGAACAGATACCACGCAGATGCAGTAGCTGTGAAACCCTGTACGTAAGGGGGTTCACTGTTATTAAAATGGCGGGGCACTAAGAGGAATCAGCGGCGACGAGCGAAAGTGAGTACCGGACCAGGTTTCGAACTCGGGATCTCCTGCTTACTAGGCAGGTGCGGTGACCACTGCGCCATCCGGAACACGGCGTTATCGCAACTGCATGGAGTATATCGGCATGCCTCACAGCCGATCCACACTCATCTGTCTGCAGTCCCTGTCCACTATACTGCTGTTCGCTACTTAGAGATTCCCACAGGACGACGGACGCATTTGTGCATTCGCAGTGGAGAAAGTGGATCCATCGCCCAGCCAGGCTTATCAGTTATCGAACAGGAGAATAATGGACAGTGACTGCGGTTAAGTGGCGCTCCATGGGAGTGCGTATCTGCCGCGAGGCGTACCGAGACAGTCCAAGCAGTTTCGATAATGCTTTGTCCTGGGTTGTACAGTGGTTAGAACACCTGCCTAGTAAGCAGGAGATCCCGAGTTGGAATCACAGTTCGGTACACATTTGCGCTCGTCGCCGCTGACTCCGCTTAGTGTCCCGCCGCAGCTGACAGCAGTGAAAATTGGAAATTTGTGGTAAGGTCGTATGGGATCAGACTGCTGAGGTCATCGGTCCCTAGGCTTACATACCACTTTTTTTAAAGAAAAGTCTTTATTCAGACCAATAATATCATATATGATAACCCGCCATCTCATACATTAGTGGGTCTTGAGATCTACAATACATTCAATAATATTTAGCAGCATTTACTAATTCTAATTTTAACCTTCTTACATGCTACAGGATGTGAAGTTATGAAGTACGAATGAAGGCCATTCTCTGAACATAAAACAGACAATGTTAATACACGGCTGAAGGCCTGCGACCAAATAAAATGACAATCCCAAACAGTGGCGCTCAGAAGTGATCCAAGGGTCGGCCTGAGAAGGTCCCTTAAGAGAGTAGTGAAGTGGGACAGGCAGCCAAGGCTTAAGGTCAGATAAGAGAAGGCAGCACAACCTAGGAACGGTTCACGTCCGACCGACAATCTAACCGATTTACAACCGTCAAATCGAACTGCATAAATAACGGAAAATATCGCCGGATTACGAGTAAACAAAGATACCTATAACTTCGCACTCGGTCTCACCAAGATCAAGGCATCAGACAGCACTCAAGACAAGTTTAGAGACTACAGAAAACACAAGTCCCAACTGTCAAATCACTACGAAAGAGCCGTCCGTGGTGGTCGAGCACTTCAGTCCGGAACCGCGCGACCGCTCCGGTCGCAGGTTCGAATCCTGCCTCGGGCATGCATGTGTGTGATGTCCTTAGGTTAGTTAGGTTTAAGTAGTTCTACGTTCTAGGGGACTGATGAGCTCAGATGTTAAGTCCCATAGTGCTCAGAGCCATTTGAACCATTTGAACTACGGAAGAAGGCTGCAGGTTTTCTTGAACAAACAAATGGCTCTGAGCACTATGGGACTTAACATCTATGGTCATCAGTCCCCTAGAACTGAGAACTACTTAAACCTACCTAACCTAAGGACAGCAGACAACACCCAGCCATCACGAGGCAGAGAAAATCCCCGACCCCGCCGGGAATCGAACCCGGGCACCCGGGCGTGGGAAGCGAGAACGCTACCGCACGACCACGAGATGCGGGCTTTCTTGAACAAAATTATCATCTTACACTATGTAATCGAAAGTACCCGGACACCCCCAAAAACATACGTTTTTCATATTAGGTGCATTGTGCTGCCACCTACTGCTAGATACTCGACATCAGCGACCTCAGTTATCATTAGGCATTGTAAGAGAGCAGAATGGGGCACTCTGCGGAACTCACGCACTTCGAATGTGCTCAGGTGGCTGGGTGTCACTTGTCATACGTCTGTACGCGAGATTTCTACATTTCCTGTTTCCTATGTTATAGTGAAGTCGTAACGTGAAGGGACACGTACAGCACAGAAGCGTACAGCCCGAACTCGTCTGCTGACTGACAGAGACCGCTGACAGTTGAAGACGGTCGTAATGTGTAATACGCTGACATCTATCCAGACCATCATACGTGAATTCCCAACTGCATCAGGATCCACTGCAAGTACTATGACACTTAGGCGAGAGGTGAGAAAAGTTGGGTTTCATGGTCGAGCAGCTACTAATAAGCCACACATCACGCCGATAAATGCTAAACGACGCCTCGCTTGGTGTAAGGAGCGTAAACAGTGGACGACTGAACAGTGGAAAAACGTTGTGTGCAGTGATGAATCACAGTTCACAATGTGGCGATTCGATGGCAGGGTGTGGGTATGGCGAATGCCAAGCGAACATCTGCTAGCGTGTGTAGTGCCACAAGTAAAATTCGGAGGGGTCGTGTTAAGGTATGTTCGTGTTCTTCATGGAGGGAGCTTGTACCCCTTCCTGTTATGCGTGGCACTATCGCAGCACAGGCCTACACTGATGTTTTAAGCACCTTCTTGCTTCCCACTGTTGAAGAGCAATTCGGGGAGATGGCGATTGCATCTTTCAACACGTTCATAATAACACCATTGGGATGTTTTGGAACGCCGTCTTCGTGCCAGGCCTCACCGACCGACATCGATACCCCTCCTCAGTGCAGCACTCCGTGAAGAATGGGCTGACATTCCTCAAGAAACCTTCCAGCACCTGACTGAAGGTATGCCTGCGAGAGTGGAAGCTGTCCTCAAGGATAAGGGTGGACCAACACCATACTGAATTCCACCATTACCGATGGAGGGCGGCAGAAACTTGTAAGTCATTTTCAGCCAGATGTCCGGTTACTTTTGATCACATAGTGTATCTTACACTGATTTTATATTCTGATCTGAAAATGACCGGAATCGAGCGAAACTAGTTATGTTTTCCTATATGCGATGTTGGCCAGTAAAGGTTTTACAATAAACAAACATTCATTCCAGTGTTTCTGTTTCAGCATAAACTGAATGAAGCATAGCATGAAATCAGATGTTAACACAACAGAGAGAAAATCGTTGCAATCAACAAATGCTCAGTAATCATAAATCGCCTCATGACATGCAATGAGCCACCGTTAACACACTGTAAAATAAATGGAAAGGGTAAAACGTGCATAGACAAAATTTAAAGAACAACGTCTATCTAGCTTCAACAACAAACTGTAAAATTAGCCCTGAGTACCAAAATAAAGTATCAAAGCCAGCACAAATATTACTGAAAAATAACAAACCAGGCTCAAACCTGATATACAGGAAAGACTGTAAAAGAGAGAGATACAGAAACCTTTAGCGATATTTATAGCTGCCGGCCGCGGTAGTCTCGTGGTTCTAGGCGCTCAGTCCGGATCTGCGCGATTGCTACGGTCGCAGGTTCGAATCCTGCCTCGGGCATGGATGTGTGTGAAGTCCTTAGGTTAGTTAGGTTTAAGTAGTTCTAAGTTCTAGGGGACTGATGACCACGGATGTTGAGTCCCATAGTGCTCAGAGCCATTTGATATAAATAGCTTGATTTTGAGATTTCTCAATCTCGCTCCGTGACGGAATGTATAACTAAAATTTGGACAGGAACATGCCCACGGCTTCATTTATAACAGGAGACAGTAAAACTGAACTTGGATTTATCTTGAGTCCACAGAAAATTACGGCAAGTATAAGGAATATGCAAATGTAAAGGAGACTACATTAATATGTAAAGATACTTTAATAACAATATGATGCTTACAGTTCACGTGGAGCAGTAGAGCTATACGTATTTTCCATTGATACACCGATCCCAGTACGTAGGAAGGGCATGGATAGCTTCAGCGTAGATGCTCCTAGCTTGCTGGCGGACCACACTGTCCACAGTGTCCTGCCCCTCTGTGTGATCCTCTGACCTTTCAGAGATTGTTTTGAAAGGCCGAAGATAAGTGAGTCACCTGGAGGGACGTGGTATTCACTCCACGCCATTGTTGGCTAATTGATACAGTGACTGTTTTTCATGGTGGTTCAAAAATGGTTCAAATGGCTCTGAACGGTGGGGACTTAAGTTCTGAGGTCATCAGATCCCTAGAACTTAGAACTACTTAAACCTAACTAACCTAAGGACATCACAAACAGCCATGCCCGAGGCAGGATTCGAACCTGCGACCGTAGCGGTCCTGCGGTTCCAGACTGCAGCGCCTTTAACCGCACGGCCACTTCGGCCGGCCGGCGTTAGCAGCGCGTGTCGATATATCCACTCTCGTAGTATCTTTGCTTCACTGCTATTACTTCCCGGTCGTTGACTGTCGTAAGGGAGTTAACGTCGCGGGTTCGTGTTGCGAGTTCGGCCTGCCAGTCGGTTGGGGACACGTCGGGAGCGCAGTCCGGACCAGGGAGTTGCAATACGGCACTGGTGCAGTCGGGCTGGAGCTGTGAGGTCTGCATCGACATGGCTCGCCCGACCATTGCCGTTACGCATCACTTGAGCAGGGCCACCGTCTTGCTGGATCGTCGGTCGGTCGTCCAACAGGACGACGCGTTTAGGCTCGCCGATCAGTCATGAGTCGGCTGTATGTGTGTGCATCGACTCCCGATTTGTCTTCGTGCATGCTTAGTTACTGTTCTGTATCGTTCAGCTCTTCGTTCAAGTGTTTGTCAGGATGTGTGTGTAGTTGGTGTTATGTCTACTGGCGACGATGCTAGATGTTGTCGGCATTCTGAGGCCAGTCGGTCGGTTGATGCGGACGAGGGAGTTCTCCGCGCGGCGCAGTCGGCTGGGGCCGCTGACAGCCCCTGCGCAGTGTCGCAGCGTGTGTTCAGCTGTCCGATCGCACGCCGGCACGGTAGCTCAGCGTGTTCGGTCAGAGGGGTAGCTGCCTTCTGTAATAAAAAAACTGAGTTAATGGATCCACCACGAACTGAAACGGATGTCTTGCGACATTCGCCCCGAGCAGATGCAACGAAGGAAAACGAACATAATGAGATTATATATATATATATATATATATATATATATATATATATATATATCGCTACGAGCTTCGTGGTTCGCCGACTCAGGATGTCAAAGTTGAGTAGTGGTTTCAACGACCCAAGTCACGTCTATTCATGTTGGGGTGGTTCGCTTCGGTGATTTGCTGTTGAGGTGGTTTTCCGATGAGCAACACCGAGTGGTTCTACTGCTGAGATTTAGCCGTCATGTGGTGCAATTAACTATTTTGGTTGACTACGATTTGAGTGCACCAGTGGAATTTTCTTTCTTGTGGCCGTTAGTGTTTTGCTTACCTGCCCTGGGAACTGACGTAAACTCTGGCAGTGTTCTTTTGAGCGAGTTAACTATCACTGTCTTTCAAATTCAAGTGTACCAGCGAAATTTCTGCCTACTGGTGTAGTGTAACGACGTACGTTTTGTATAAATTATTTTCTTTTGACATATGACCATGAGCAGACGTCGCCACCTACGTCAGTTACAACACACTTCAAAATTATTTAAATTCTTTTTAAAGTGGTCGCTGAATCGTTCTTGAACGAAACTGTAATTAAAACATCATCATTTGAGTCGTATGCGCAAACTTTTTCCAATTTAGATGTCGTTTGTTTCTTCTCAGAAATTATATTAATGCAATTTATCTGCTTTAATAAATATTAGAACCACATTGAATAAACTTTCAAGACTCAAACTCGCGACGAACGTTGTCAAAATTAATAATCTTGTCAAATAAATTCGTAATTCATTAAGATTATTTTTCATAAATAAATTCTCGTAACACGTATTTAAACTTTAGTAGCATCCACTAGTTTATTATCTTCCTACATATATACGTGAACCTGAGCCTTGACAAGATATGACTGAACATTTACAACATGATTAAACTTTCTATGACGTCATTGTTGTACAAACATTACAAATTCTTATTTTTTCAGTTTTTAGAAGCACGACGCAACAACTCGGTTTCAGCATCTTCTGTTGCTCTCTGGCTGTCGACCCGCGACGTATAGTGGCCAGCAATTTTCTCTCTGGCCCCGGCAGTGAAGATGCTGCTTCCGTTCGTTGCGCCGCCCTCTCCGTACATGAAACATAAAAAATAAGTACTAAACTTTAGATAATTTACAACAATTACAAAGATTACAAAAATACATAAACCAACCACTAAATTAAACTTATATTCACCTGCAAACTGGGCTGACACTAGTGGATGTGTGACGCTTCAATTTCGCGTCCCACTACAGTGGCTGTTAGTGTTCCGGTTAACTGTCCTGGGCACTAACTAATTTCAGGCAGCGCCCTTTCCTCAACTGTTGTCGTTTTTCAACATGGTGTGTAATTCTGACAGCTAATAAGTACCCCGTTGTGGATTATCACATTTGTAACATTGCCGGTTGGGGTTCTCATGTACTGATTGACGGGAAGCAAGCAGTTGTGTTGGTCGGTCCCTGATTGGGTTCCGACCGATCAAGTATATTTGGGCTCACCACCTATCTCAACTAAGTGAACGAGGGCAGACCGGCCTCCCTGGAGGCCTTCTGAGTGCCACCGGTGTTTAATTATGTATTGTCAGCTATTTTAAATTTTCGGCTTATGGTTATTGTTGGTTTCTTAAAATTTGCAAAATTAAATTTTAAATTTACCTTTCAAGCCTAAACACTGCGGCCTTCTGCCTTTAAAGATTATGGTAATATATTTGGAAGTTTTGAAATTTAATTGTGGTCCTCAGCCATTTCTGTTGCACATTGCATATGTTGCCTTTTGGGTTTTAAATTATTTTTTGCTATCTTAATTGAAATTTTGATTTTCTTTTAGATCTCTTGTTGGCCTTCTGCCTTTAAAGGTCTATGGAAATATATTCTAAAATTTTGGAAGTTAATTGTGGCTCTCAGCCATTTGTATTGCACCTTGCGTATGTTGTTTTTTGAATTATTTTATTGCCATCTCAATTGGATTTTTATCTTGTTAAGATTTCTTGTTGGAGGCCTTCAGCCGCGAAAGAGTTGCTAAATTACAATAAATAACAATTAGAAGCAGAAACTGATCTCAACCCTTGGCCCTTTCCACAATCGTATTACCTGTTTTGCCCAGCAGGTTTATCGGGCGTATTAACAATACTCATGAATTATCGACATGACGCAAAGCTGACAGGGAGGGATAAGTTTGTCATTAAGAACTTTACCAGTGGAAGTTAGATCAACCGGTAAACTGTTTAGGTAATGTGCCCAACTTTGTTTGCTTGACTTGTATTTCTCCAAGCGAACGAACACGCGTTACAAATAATGCATCTTGAAACAGAGACCAGCTCATCAATAGCAACTAGGAAAAGTCTTGCTGTACCAAGCATGAGCCACGACTAAACGGCGTCTGCGTAGCGCCACGTGGCTAAGTGGCTTCAAGTGCAAGTGGAGCTTAGTAGCTGTTGGCGGCCGTCCTACGTCGCGGCGGCAGACAGCGCTCGTGGTATAGAGCCACTAGAGCAATTGGCGCGCACCATTGGTCCGCCAGATGTCGCGTGACCGCTATCGAGTCTAACACACTTGTGGTTCCGTTGCTATGATTCCTGTAGGCTAGTATAAATATGTGATACCAAGGGGTTCAGCCTAAAGCAGGTAGTACGGTATAAAGAACTCTGCAGCGCAGAAAATAGCTCCAAATAGCAGTTCATACAGTCTATACATTAAGACACTTATCAAAGAAGTGCATCAAATGCTCAGAAATTCCATTTTATCTTTCAGACGTGTAGGTACGAATTAACAGAGGAAATACTAGGGCCATCTTCCACCAAATCCAAATGCTATGCTTCTCCGGCATGCAAATTGGTAGAATCCAGAAATCACAGGTCTCCTCAAACCTGTACTGAACCTTGGCAAAATCACAAGGTGTCCCTGTCCCATGTGACTCACAGCGCTTGTGCTTCATCGCGCTTTCGATTTCACATCGAAACAGTGCACAGTTTAGTACTCCGGAAGTTTCCTATATATTTATCAATTTTGTTCCACTATGAATAACATGTTGAGTTCTATCTCCCAAGCAGTTCTGTATCACACGCAGTTCTGATCCGGTACACGGTAACTTCATTTCTTTTTTCCTTTCACTAATCGACAGTGCAAAACAGTACCGAATGCTCCTCAAATTAGGAAAACCCAGTCAACCTGAACGCCCTTGTCTACTGAGTTCTGTAACTCGTGGATGAAGAGAGACAGAATGTTTCCGAAGATCTTTGATCACATTTTGATGGAGAAGATATTCGTGAGCGTAAAACATATTCTACTACTCCTACATCACTTGATGTCAGCGACATAAGCCTATATTTACCCGCCTTTGTCCGAGGACTCTTCTTGAAAACGGCAATGACCTCCGCGTTTTTCCAGTCGCTAGATGCTCTTCATTTCTCCAGCGACTTATGATTAACTACTGATAAAATGGGAGAAAGTTCTTCAGCACGTTGTCTCTAGACTTCCCACGTATCTTATTTAGTCCAGCTGCGTTTCCAATGCTGACAAATTTTAGTTGACTTCTTATTCCACTACAGTTTATCTCAACATCTGTCATTTCGAGATATATGCAACGGTTGCAAGGAGGAAGAGTATTAAGATACGATATTCATTACTTCGGCCTTCTCTGACTCATGTGCCGTTTCGGTGCCATTACGATCGCTGGACGACGTAATAAATGATTACGATCCTCTTACTGATGTTACGTCAAACCTTAACGGCAGGACTTTTAGTCCGATCGTTTGACAACGTTTTACCTACAAAAATCCCTGAATGCTTCTCGCCTAGCTCTCTTAACGTTCATTTTGGATGCTGTGTAGAGCTGCACTCTACCAAAACTAAGATTCGCTAGTTGTGGTACACTACACAAATGACGTAGCAAATAGTAGAATTATAGGTAGTACTGGCAGCATTGGTAGGGAAAGAAGCATAAACGAATGTGTAAGAGAAATTGGGACCCGACGATTTTCTTTTCTTTTTTTTTTTCTTTTTTGTTTGCTCATAATTAGAACTCCACATCACTGAGTGTTAGTCCAGTGTGTGTTTTATATCCTTACGGTATATAAATTACATATTATAAGTTATAAAAATTACCTTGTGGAGTAACTTCTGCTCTTTATGTAACCAAACCAGTTGCTTTTGATGCATACACAGGTCACATTCACAAATTATGTACAACTGTTGTTATTTTCTACTCAATAGAACGTTCGTCGTCAAGACCAAAGGAAAGAGTTTCTTGTTACTACTGATTAATGCGAAAGTTGTTTATGAATGACTGAAACACTTTTTATGTAAGTTCGACGAGGTATTGAAGCGATGTTTGGTATAGTTTTGTTTTGCTTTTTTTTATTTTACCTTTGACCTTTTGTTGAAGAAATTGGGTTTTATGGCACTATATGGTAATTCTGTATTGGTTTATTTATTTTTAATTCAACATCCCTCTGTTTCACACTACAAATCAACAGTTTTGAAATAAACCTGACTTAAACATCGACAAGTTGAGTTTTGCTACAAATGCGCTATGCCGCCCTTTGTGCATCTTCAATTGGTTCAAATGGCTCTGAGCACTATGCGACTTAACTTCTGAGGTCATCAGTCGCCTAGAACTAATTAAACCTAACTAACCTAAGGACATCACACACATCCATGCCCAAGGCAGGATTCGAACCTGCGACCGTAGCGGTCAAGCGGTTCCAGACTGAAGCGCCTAGAACCGCACGGCCACACCGGCCGGCGCTGTGCATCTTCATTCAGTTTCTACACGGCTTACCACTTCCGGTTTTTAGGAGACTCCAGTAAGACCCTGAACGCATACGTAAAGCAAGCGATTGTTATGTACCAACGCCGATAGGTATGCAACACATCTAACGTGCAGATAATGCAGGTACTTCATAACTGACCAAAACTACTAGGAAAACTACTGTAGTGTACGCTTGCTTACAGTAGCTACGGTATTTTCACAACTCTAATTCTATGAGTTTTCTTTTCTGTATATTGGGCCATGCCTTCGCTGAAATCGGATGTTAAGCGTTCATAGTAAACTCATTCTTCTTCTTGCTGTCTCTACCAAATTGACCTTACCACGGTAGTAGAGATTGGGCAGAATAAAGACCGGACAAATTCTTTAGCTGCTTTTGTCATTTCATTGCTCAAGAGCAGTAGTTTCTATCATGAGGTAATTACCCTATGATGGGTAAAATTAAATGTTCTGAGGAAACTAGATTATTTTTAAATGATCATTATTGTTATCACTATTGAAAACCAATGTAATACTGTTTAAATAAGTTACCAATTATTGAATCTTTTTTTTTCAAATACTAGCCTTAACACATAACACTATGAGCGGATGTTACATGTACCATGCATCTAAGACACCAAAACTGAGACATACAAATCGTAATAAAAAAAACGCAGTAAATAATTTCATTAGAAACAAAGTAATAAACTTATGTGGAACTTGATTTAATCTTCTTCAAAGTACTGTCCGTGGTTATCACAAGGCTGAATCCAATACTGGAAGGATTTCTGGAAGGCATATTTTGGAAGGGCGTTCAGCTGCTGTGTAGTGGCCCTCTCGGTGTCACGAACGGTGGCAAAATGTTTTCCTTTAAGCACGGTTTCAATTTTTGGGAAAAACCAGAAGCCGCATGGTGCTAAATCTGGTAAGGCGGACGTTCACAGACAGGAATACGTATTCCGGCCAAAAACTCTTGATTCAAAAGCGAAGTGTGGCACGGCAAATTACCAAGGTGAAGAACGCATCCATTGCCCCATTATTCTCTTCTCTTTCTTCGTATGTCCTTCGCAATCGCTGCAGCACCCCCTTGCAAAAGCTGGCATTTACAGTTGTTCCTTTTGCAACGAACTCTGGTGCGCTATCCCCTCGACATAAAAAAACTATGAACATGACTCTGATATTCGATTTTGACTGACATGCCTTTTTGGGTGAAGAGATTCACTGGTTTCCTAACGGGTACTCTGAATTTTCGTCGCTGGTTCATACCCGTAGACTCGAGTCCCATCTTCAGTTACTATTTTGGACATGAAGTCCAGATCTGAATTAATACGATCCCTCAAAGCTCCGTGCAAATTGACACGATTTTCC
Organism: Schistocerca piceifrons; assembly: GCF_021461385.2. Lineage (NCBI taxonomy): Eukaryota > Metazoa > Arthropoda > Insecta > Orthoptera > Acrididae > Schistocerca > Schistocerca piceifrons. The sequence goes on along the minus strand of NC_060145.1, from coordinate 84,411,101 downwards.
TTCTGATCATCACTCAAAAGGCTGGGAACAAATTTTCACTCACTCGTCTCACTTTCAAATTATTGGTTGAAATACTTTACTCGGGACCGTACGAGATGCTAAGTTTTGGAATAGCTCTTCTATTTGAATTAACGATGTTTGCAGCGTTCTTGCACGTTTCCTTGTGTTTTTGACATTAATTGATGTCCCGAACATATCACTTGTAAACCACCTTTAGTGTTACAGCATTATCGTCATAAACCAGTTTCAACATTTCGTAAGTTTCTTTGGCACTCTTTTGCAAAGTGAAACAGATCTTAATGTTCACGCGTTGATCGAAAACCCCGTTGCGGAACAGGCAAGGTAAATACAATTCCACTCTGGAGTCTGTGGACGCTGACTGAAGGTTCAGAACCTGTTCCAGCTTAACGCTGCCTGTCTTAAGATATCAAGTTATCGGAGAAATTATATGAAATGGTTGTATCGTTAGTAGCTGCTGCTAAAAAAATTCATTCACAGTATTTTTTGATCACACCTCGTATGCATCGCATAGGCTTAAATATCTCATAAAAATCCCTCCTCTGAGTTGTAGACAGTTTCCGCAGTTGACCAGAAATTGCCACGTTATTCCATTCGCAAGAGATAAACAAACCAACTTCCAGCAGAATAGAACAATAAATATGTAATGGCCACCGCATTGCTATAGCATCTACACGGTATAGCGATTATTATTATTCTTTCTTTCTTTTCTCAGACGTTATGTCTCGTCAAAAAATGGAAAGTGACGCGGACCTTGATCAAGCGTGACTTCCTTTTAACTGTACGGTATATGTTATATTGCATTTAGGAACTTTCGGGTAATTGAACATGTATCAACAATTACGGATTTCTGTAGTTGTATATATAAGTTTGGATGTAGCTGTATTGCGTTGGTGTACTGGTGGATATTGTGTGGTATGACTCCTGTAGTTGATAGTACAATTGGTATAATGTCAACTTTATCCTGATGCCACATGTCCTTGAGTTCCTCAGCCAGATGGATGTATTTTTCAATTTTTTCCCCTGCTTTCTTTTGTATGTTTGTTGTACTGGGTATGGATATTTCGATTAGTTGTGTTAGTTTCTTCTTTTTATTGGTGAGTATGATGTCAGGTTTGTTATGTGGTGTTGTTTTATCTGTTATAATGGTTCTGTGCCAGTATAATTTGTATTCATCATCCTCCAGCACATTTTGTGGTGCATACTTGTATGTGGGAACGTGTTGTTTTATAAGTTTATGTTGTAAGGCAAGCTGTTGATATATTATTTTTGCTACATTGTCGTGTCTTCTGCGGTATTCTGTATTTGCTAGTATTGTACATCCGCTTGTGATGTGATCTACTGTTTCTATTTGTTGTTTGCAAAGTCTGCATTTATCTTTTGTGGTATTGGGATCTTTAATAATATGCTTACTGTAATATCTGGTGTTTATTGTTTGATACTGTATTGCAATCATGAATCCTTCCGTCTCACTGTATATATTGCCTTTCCTTAGCCATGTGTTGGATGCGTCTTGATCGATGTGTGGCTGTGTTAGATGATACGGGTGCTTGCCATGTAGTGTTTTCTTTCTCCAATTTACTTTCTTCGTATCTGTTGATGTCATGTGATCTAAAGGGTTGTAGAAGTGGTTATGAAATTGCAGTGGTGTAGCCGATGTATTTATATGAGTGATTGCTTTGTGTATTTTGCTAGTTTCTGCTCGTTCTATAAAGAATTTTCTTAAATTGTCTACCTGTCCATAATGTAGGTTTTTTATGTCAATAAATCCCCTTCCTCCTTCCTTTCTGCTTAATGTGAATCTTTCTGTTGCTGAATGTATGTGATGTATTCTATATTTGTGGCATTGTGATCGTGTAAGTGTATTGAGTGCTTCTAGGTCTGTGTTACTCCATGTCACTGATCCAAATGAGTAGGTCAATATTGGTATAGCATAAGTATTTATAGCTTTTGTCTTGTTTCTTGCTGTCAATTCTGTTTTCAGTAATTTTGTTTGTCTATATTTTTCTTTTCGTTCTTCTTTAATATTTGTATTATATATTCCTATTTTTTGTCTGTATCCTAGATGTTTATAGGCATCTGTTTTTTCCATCGCTTCTATGCAGTCGCTGTGGTTATCCAATACGTAATCTTCTTGTTTAGTGTGTTTTCCTTTGACTGTGCTATTTTTCTTACATTTATCTGTTCCAAAAGCCATATTTATATCATTGCTGAATACTTCTGTTCTCTTTAGTAATTGGTTGAGTTGTGGATTTTTTGCTGCCAGTAGTTTTAGATCATCCATGTATAGCAAATGTGTGATTTTGTGTGGGTATGTTCCAGTAATATTGTATCCATAATTTGTATTATTTAGCGTGTTGGATAGTGGGTTCAGACCAAGGAAGAACCAGAAGGGACTTAATGAGTCTCTTTGGTATATTCCACGCTTAATCTGTATTGACTGTGATGTGATATTATTTGAATTTGTATGGATATTAAGTGTGGTTTTCCAATTTTTCATTACTTTGTTTAGGAACTGTATCAATTTAGGATCTACTTTGTATATTTCCAATATTTGTAGTAACCATGAGTGGGGTACACTATCAAAAGCTTTTTGGTAATCAATGTATGCGTAGTGTAGCGACCTTTGTTTAGTTTTAGCTTGATTTGTCACCTCAGCATCTATTATCAGTTGCTCTTTACATCCTCATGCTCCTTTGCAACAGCCTTTTCGTTCTTCATTTATAATTTTGTTCTGTGTTGTACGTGTCATTAATTTATGTGTAATGACTGATGTTAATATTTTGTATATTGTTCATAGGCATGTTATGGGGCGATATTTAGCTGGATTTGCTGTGTCTGCTTGATCTTTAGGTTTCAGATAAGTTATTCCATGTGTAAGTGCATCAGGGAATGTGTATGGGTCTGCAATGTAACTGTTAAACAATTTAGTTAGATGTGAATGTGTTGAGGTGAACTTCTTTAGCCAGAAATTTGCTATTTTATCTTTTCCAGGGGCTTTCCAATTGTGAGAAGAATTAATTGCTTGGGTGACTTCATGATGCAAATTTATCACTTCAGGCATTTGTGGTATCATCTTGTATGTGTCTGTTTCTGCTTGTATCCACCGTGCATGCCTGTTATGTTGTACCGGGTTTGACCATATGTTGCTCCAGAAGTGTTCCATGTCTGTTATGTTTGGCGGATTGTATATTTTAATGTGTGTGTTACCTATGGTCTGGTAAAATTTCTTTTGGTTTGTGCTGAATGTTTGGTTTTGTTTCCTTCTATTTTCACTTTTTTTGTATCTTCTAAGTCGTTTGGCCAATGCTTGTAATTTCTGCTTCTTTTCATCTAATTGCTCTATCGCTTCTTGTTGTGAGATTTTACCTAACCTTTTCCGGTTTTTTTTCTAACATTTCATTTCTTATAAATTGTGTTAGCTGTCCGATGTCTTTTCTCAGTTTTTCTATTCTGATCTGTAGCCTGTGTTGCCATGCTGGTTTTGTGGATTTCTTCTGTGTGTTGGTTGGTTCTGATCTCTGCCTAGTGTGTATATTTAGTGTAGTGAGTGCTCCTATATAAACCAGTAGTTGTAACTCTTCCATAGTTGTGTTTTCATTTATTTTGTTGTGTATGATTGTGTTGATAGTTTTTGTTTCGTCTTGTGGGTTATTTGGCGGTCTATGCAAGAATGGTCTAATGTCTGTATTTGTGTCTTTGTATTCTATATGTGTCAGCTGAAATTTTTCTTCTATATCTTACATGTGTGTCACTTCGTGTTCTATTTTTGCTTGTTCAGGTGGCTGTCTTAAGATTTCGTTTTCCTCTGATTGTTTAATTGATGCATATTGTTCTTTGTTTGCTGTGGGATGTTTGAGCCCATTACTGTATTTTCTTCTTCTTCTGATTGCACATTATTTTGTTCCAGTATTTGTTGTACTTGTTGTTCGATATTTTGTAATTATGACTAGGGTATCCTGTTATTTTTTATTATTACACGGATCTGATCAGCTAGTCGTTGTTCTGTTAAAAATTTTAATTCTGGGTATCTGGTAATAAATGTTGTTTTTTTTTTGTTCCGATTTTGGCCGTCTAGGGACCGCGTTAAACAACTATTTTTCGCCGGCCGCTGGTGGCCGAGCGGTTCTGGCGCTACAGTCTGGAACCGCGCGACCGCTACGGTCGCAGATTCGAATCCTGTCTCGGGCATGGATGTGTGTGTTGTCCTTAGGTTAGTTAGGTTTAAGTAGTTCTAAGTTCTAGGGGACTTATGACCTCAGCAGTTGAGTCCCATAGTGCTCAGAGCCATTTGAACCAACTATTTTTCAATGTACATTTCTCCTATTGCGCTCCTCCTATTTTCTCTTCTGCCAATATGTCTTCATCCTCTCTCTGTGCTGCTCCCTTCGGTCTTCTGTCCACACTGTTCCTCCAGTTCTTCTGTTCTTCACTTCAAATCCTTCAAAATGTTGAATTTTGTCTCTCATTAAGTCTCTGTTGGTTATATCATCTTCTCCTATACCCATCTCCTCTAAGTCTGCTTTTGACTTCTTTGAACCAGGTAATTTGGGTTCTGGGGTTCTTGTCAAAAAACATGAATATTTTCTTTGTCAGCCTTTCATCACTCATTCTTTTCAAATGGGCATAAAAGCTTACTCTTCTCTTCCTCATAGTATGTTGTGTATACTTGTGATCTGTATCCAGTTGTGTTGGTTCCTAGGTTTGTGTATACTTGTGATCTGTATCCAGTTGTGTTGGTTCCTGGGTTTGTTGCTTGCTAATAACAGAACATGAGGTGTCGATTAACTTCATCTGACCATCTCATCCTCTATCTTTGTTTTCCTTCTAGAGTGGTTGCAGGAAGCATATCCTGCAAAACACCTCTATTTGGATTTAAATAATTTTCCGTGTGGCTAGCAGTGTCGTTACCATTGTGGACGGGAATAGGGTTCAAGCGTCGTCCCCGACCATGACAGCGCTTGTCCGAGGCTTCATTAGTTCTGTCCTGAACCAACTAATCACACTAAAAGGGGGGCTAGCCCTATTTGTGGTTTGTTCTTTTCGTCGCCTTTTACGACTGACAGAACATACCGGAGGCCTATTCTTTTCCCGGGTCTCCACGGGTTATTATTATTATGATTATTAGTGGTAGTGGTCGGCGCTGGCAGTCTAAAGTCTTCAATTTCTGTTAGTTCAGACGTAAAAAGCCCAGTAATCAAGTGATTTATAAACAGCAAGTATAGTTCAGCCGTGCGAGGCTCGCTGTTACGCCTTTGATTGCTCGTCATCTTGTTTTTATGGTTCTGTCGCCTCGTTTATCTTTTAATTCGATTTACTGGCGGCACTAGGTTGCTGGTTGCTTTCCCGTGAGTGGCATTAGCAGCGCTTATAGATAAGGGCACTGTCGTACCATCTCTGGAGCGACCGCGATTATTTCCAGGTCGTCGTCTGTGGAGAGTTCAGTCGGGGACGGAGCGCCAGTGAGGCGTGGACAGTCGGTACCTGCCGACCGCTGGCCATATACATGAACTGTGCGACGGAGGGAGATTGGAGCGCGAACGACCGCCGGTTGATCGTTCGGTTGGTCGTCTCGTTGGGCTACGTGTATTTGGTCGCCGACCGCCTATGGAAACTATGTGTGTGTGTGTGTGTGTGTGTGTGTGTGTGTGCGTGTGCGTGTGCGTGTGTGTGAGACTTGTCATTTTCTCCCTGTTGTTCCACGGTGACTGCTTTTAGCATTGGCGGAGTTCTTGGTGCAAGGGTTTACGTAGAACTATGTGTAGCTTCTGTTATTTCCTCTGAGCAGTTATCAATGCCGTCTGCGTACTGGAGTAGGTAGTCGGTCGGTTGGGACAGAGCAGCGAGTGTGTGTTTCCTTGCCGTGTTGATGCTGTCCGGCATCGCGTGTAGTTCGACAGCCACGGTGATGTTCATATTTATTTTGAGTGGTTATTGTGCCTTGACCGTATTTAGACGCCAACTGTCAAGACGTAGTGCTGCTGGTATCTTCGTACTCGCTGATATTTTCGGTTGTCACGCCGTTGGTCGGGTGGAAGGGAATTGGTTAGGTTGTTGGTTGGTTCTTCAGCTCTCTAGGTCTTGTTGCCGTCTGATTATTTAGTATTACGCTTGGCTGCCTGTCTCACCTAAACTTGTGACTAGGAATGAGTGCATGTTTTCTCGTCTCACGAGAAACATATGAGAGTTTCTGCTGAAAAAAATTAGCAAAAGTTTTTACTAGCTTTTATAGGACTTTCAAAGGGTGAGAGCAGCCACGCAGACAACAGCTCACCGCAGCTAAGGTAAATACCATGAGCAGAGGCGTAACTTGTTGGTTCACGAGCTTGCGACCACTGTAAACTCGAGCAACCTTGGGTAATCTTTTGCTCAGCTTGTCACAAAACTAACCATCCTCCGTAGACTTGTCATCCTAAATAGTACCGAACTTAGAACTGGAATTAGATGATTTATTGTAGTATTGGCCAATTTCATGACGTAGTAGTAGGAACAATATTGTAAAGAAACTTGTAGTAGAAATTATATATTGTTGTGCTTAGTTATTTCACACACTCTGGACGAGATGCGATATCTTGACAACTGTCCTAACATTATCATGTAGCAAACTGTGTAAATTCGTGAATTTCTGAGAAAAAATTAGCGTAAAAAATATTTGTTCACAGTTTAACACAGTCATGCTCTGTCATACAATAAGGATTCACACACCTATACCAAAATGTTAGAATGATACGTTGAAATTTCGTAAAGTTAGTGCTTGCTTGATGGCTCAGAACCTGACAGACAACCACAAGGGCCAGCGAATGATGACAAGCTTATATCACTTAATGTGTTACGCTGCAGAAGGGCATGACTTCCTGAGAGGATCGCCACTGGTAATGAGTTGTGGACGGACCACTACACGCTTGAAACCCTGCACGTCTCTATGGAATGGAAACATGCTGCTACCTCAGCACAAAAAAGGTCATAGTAAATCTGTCAGCTATGACAGTGCTTGTCACAGTGTTCTGGGGTATGTATGGCATGTTATGAGTGGACTTCGCTGAACATCGCTAATGCTGCTGATTACATTCATACTTCGTGACAAACGTTACAATACTAACGCAGAGGGTTTTTTAATGACAATACTCTCCCCCATTTCGCTGCATCTCTTAGTGAGAAAGTCGCCAAATTTGGGTGGGAGGGGTTCCGGCATAAAACAAACTGTCCAGACCTACCACCGTCTGACTTTCATCTCTTTGATCCCAGAAAAAATTCCAGGTAGGCCAACACTTACCGGCAGATGTGGAAGTTAAATCAGTAGCTCAACGATTGCTATGCTCCAACCAAATAGACTTGCATGAAAAGAACGTTACGATACCATATGATATTACAATTCCTGTGTTACTCTGAACTACGATACAAAGTTCCTTTCGAAATGCATGGGTCTGGCTATGAGTCGCGTTTGGATAGCCAAATGGTATGGTGACCACTCGCAGCAAGTGGTAAATCTAGGTTAGATTCCCAATCCAGCACAAATTTTCATTGTCGTTATTCCATTATACTGCTGATGATTGTCCATTTTCCCAACTGCAAATATATTTAATATATTTCATAGTGGCCATAGTTACCGCAGTGTCTGTTCCTTCGGACATGTCCGCATGTCCAAAGGAACTTCGCTTCATAATTCAGAATAACACAGCCACTGCAATTTCATATTCATCCATTAACACCGGGCATGTGACTTTGAAGTATAATGTCTCCCCTGTATGAGAATATACATAATGGATGTACGAGTACAGGTTCTAGACGATTGGTTGACGACTTACAGAAGTTTGGGTGTGGCCATAAGTTGTGCTTAGATAACCAAATGGAAGGCGACTCTTCATGATAAGTGGTAAATGAGGGATCGAGTCCCAGTCCTGCACTTATTTCCATTCTCATTCCATTCCACAGCTGATAGAAGTCCACATTCGCAGCTGAGAATACATTTCTTGAACTGTACGAACAGGGCATACTGAATATAGTACCACGATGAGAGAAATGTGCTGATAATGTTGCTGACTATGTAGAAATTCACAGGTTAACAATTATTGAACTATTCGGAATAAAATCAGTAGTGGGACAAGGGCGGTGTGGCCCCATTATTACCAAATATTTTCAAGATGGCTGATCCAAGATGGCGGCGATAGGTATGACAACATCGCAATGACGTCTTGGCAGGAAGTTCAAATTTTGGTGGGAAGACACAGGGTGTTACAAAAGGGTACGGCCAAACTTTCAGGAAACATTCCTCACACACAAAGAAAGAAAATATGTTATATGGACATGTGTCCGGAAACGCTTACTTTCCATGTTAGAGCTCATTTTATTACTTCTCTTCGAATCACATTAATCATGGAATGGAAACACACAGCAACAGAACGTACAAGCGTGACCTCAAACACTTTGTTACAGGAAATGTTCAAAATGTCCTCCGTTAGCGAGGATACATGCATCCACCCTCCGTCGCATGGAATCCCTCATGCGCTGATGCAGCCCTGGAGAATGGCGTATTGTATCACAGCCGTCCACAATACGAGCACGAACAGTCTCTACATTTGGTACCGGGGTTGCGTAGACAAGAGCTTTCAAATGCCCCCATAAATGAAAGTCAAGAGGGTTGAGGTCAAGAGAGCGTGGAGGCCATGGAATTGGTCCGCCTCTACCAATCCATCGGTCACCGAATCTGTTGTTGAGAAGCGTACGAACACTTCGACTGAAATGTGCAGGAGCTCCATCGTGCATGAACCACGTGTTGTGTCGTACTTGTAAAGGCACAGGTTCTAGCAGCACAGGTAGAGTATCCCGTATGAAATCATGATAACGTGCTCCATTGAGCATAGGTGGACGAAACTAAAACGAGCTCTAACATGGAAATTAAGCGTTTCCGGACACATGTCCACATAACATCTTTTCTTTATTTGTGTGTTAGGAATGTTTCCTGAAAGTTTGGCCGTACGTTTTTGTAACACCCTGTAGATCAGTTGGGCTACCCCCACTAATCTATCCTTCAGCCCCCCTTCAGGCCCCTCCCCATAAAATGATAGGAAGTTCCAATTCCAGCAGGACAGGCCTCATGGGGTAGCCGCGTGGTCTGAGGCGTCTTGTCACGGTCCATGCGGCTCCCCCCTTCGAAGGTTCGAGTCCTCCTTGGGCATGGGTGTGTGTCTTGTCCGTAGCATCAGTTAGTTTAAGTTAGATTAAGTAGTGAGTAGGCTTCCAGCAGGACAATGCAAAACACCACACCTTCCTCCACTAACCAAAGAAAATGGCGTGAAAATAGGTCACTTGAGCCACCTCCACTAAACTAAGTCATCCGACCGCCAACTCTTCCTAGGAATTGGAGGGAAAAGGACTCAGCCTCTGCTGGATAGGATGGACTTAAGTCTTTATTTAAATAGTCTTACTTAAACAATTTGAGGCAGTAGGTCAGTCCAGTGTGTCGACCATGAGGTACAGAGTCCAACTGACTTATCAAACAGTAATGCCAGCAGTAAATATACATTTCGTTTCCTGCACAATACAGAATCGCCCCTTTCGCATAATGCTTACAGCTATCGACCACCAGACACTCGTACATATTCCATGAAGACTGTTGTACAAAGGCTGGGTCGCTTCTCCTCACCACAAAGGTGTCACCATTTCTGGTCCCAACCTGCTTGCTTGCTTGCAGAACCACTATTGAATGAAAAGGCACTCTGGTGGTAGTACTGTGCACTAGATCAGTTGGACTCTGGACTACATGGTGGACCAACTGGATGAAGCTACTAACTCAAATTGTTTAAATAAGGACTGCCTGCAAAATATAGGCTTACTTCCATCATATCCAGCACAGGCTGAGTCCTTTTCCCACCAGTTCCTAGGAAGTGGTGGCGGTCAGATGACATAGGTTAGTGGACGTAGTTCAAGTGACCTATTTTCCCGCTATTTTCTAAGGCTAGGGGTGGTAGATGTGGTATGTAGTAGCATTGCCCTGATGGAATTTTAATTTCCCGCCGTTTTCCGCCATCTTGAATAAATTTGGCAACAATGGAGAATTGGGCGACAGTTGGACGTCGTGGCTTTAAACAAATAGGTACATTAGCCTCAGCAGAAAGAGGAACATTGACGACCGCAGCATTTGCTGTAAACGCTGCAGGAAACGCCATCCCACTATTTCTGATTTTCCCCAGGGTGAAATTTTCATCAACACTTTCTACGTGATGGCCCTTCTGGATATGACGGTGATGCGAAGCCATCTGGTTGGATGATGGAACAGAATTTTGTTAAGTTCGCCAAGCACTTTGTAAATTATGCACGTTGCTCTCTAACACGACCAAATCTGCTGCTTCTGGATAATCATTATTCCCATCTGTCAGCAGAAGCACTGGACTATTTCAAAGATAACGGTGTCATGTTGTTGTCTTCCCCACCTCACTGCAGCCATAAGCTGTAGCCCTTGGATCTCAGTGTGTTTGGGCCTCTCAAAAAGCAAATTAACACAGCTTGTGATGCGCGGGTGTGTGCAAACAAAAGACCTATGACAGTTTATGATACCCCATATATTTTGGCAACAGCTGCACCGCAGGCGTTAAGACCAGTCAATATTACGGCAGGTTTTAAAGTTTCAGGAATTTTTCCACTTAATCCTGAAATTTTTACAGACTCAGATTTGTTTTAAAGTTTCAGGAATTTTTCCACTTAATCCTGAAATTTTTACAGACTCAGATTTTATGCCATCATACTTTACAGACAGACCAGCTACTACTTTATCAAATTCTGAGTGTCTTTTCAGTCTTGGACTGGCTCCAGACTTGCCAGAAAAAACGACTGATCACGGCCTCCATTCGAACCCATCCTACTACACCAACACATACTAGCATTTCCGAAGAAGCTGTTCCCTTGAGTTCTACGAAGACCTTTCATCTTGCTTGTGAAGAAGGCGTTTCTTCTCCACACAAACTTGGCCAACACCAGAAGAAATTAGGCATTTTGAGAAGGCGGCACCTAGGAAGCAAACACGACCTGGAAGGTAAAAAAGGAAGTCAGCTGTATTGACTGATACTCTAGTTAAAAATCAGCTGAAAATCGAAAACGATTTATCTAAAAAAAGGAAACTGCAAAAGGAAGCAAATAACAGAGACGAGAAAAAGCAAAAGCGAATCCCAGCCAGGAAACAGTTTGTATCATCCTCTTCAAACGTAAAAGGCGGTAAAACAAAATCTCACAAACGTATTGAAGGTCTAAATTCCACTGATGATGAAGATGAAGATTGCTTATGCATTTATTGCCTTGAGTCTTACGCCAAGTCTAGAGCAAATGAAAAGTGGGTACAGTGCACGAAATGCAAGAAATGGGCGCAAGAAGGCTGTACGAAAGGGAATATGGCACTTTTTGTTTGCTTACATTGTGATTCAGACAATGAGTATGAGTATTGTTAAAAAGATGTCTGTATCTGTAAAATATTTGACATATTATGTAAAACCTTTAAGTAGAATATGTTTTTATTTAATGTAGTTGCCTTTGCTATCCTTCTTTTGTAATGTATTGTAAATTCATAATAAAAATACATATTCAGTGAAATCAAGATAATTATCTCTGTTTTAACATTTAAATGGAAAATTTGCCCCTGTAATTTTAAGTTAGCTGGAAAACTTGCCCCGCATACTGGGCAAATTTTCCAAGGCAACATCAGACAAAATCATTTGCTGCCAAAAGAGATATTTACTATTTTCAAAAATATTTGTACAAGACTGTAGACAAAGGTATAGGAAATACAATTATCCGCTGTTTACCTCAAAACTGATAAAAATAAAAAGTACAAAAATAAGAATGCAAAAAGGTGGAAAACGTGCCGCGATCTCCCTTATGCACGTGCATGGTTTGATTTAGCAACGAAGCTCACTTTCATTAGGATTCGTCAACAAGCAAAACTGGAGCATTTGGTGGACTGAGAACCTACATTTCGCAGTCGAGAAATCTCTTCACACTCAACGGCTGACTGTGTCATGTGCAATGTCCAGTCACAGAATAATCAGTGCGATATTCCTCGATGGCACGGTCCCTGCCAAATGGGAAGTGAAGATTTTGGAAGATGATTGTCCAAAGTGACCCTGATTTCGACAAGATGTGGTTAATGCAAGACGGAGCTCGAGCCCATCGAAGCAGGAGCGTGTCTGATGTGCTGGAGGAGCACTTTGGGGACTGTATTCTGACTGTGGGGGTACCCAGAGGCCACTGGCGTGGGTGTCGATTGGCCGCCGTATTCTCCGGATCTGAACACAAGTAACTCCCTTTTTGTGGGGCTTTATTAAAGATAAGGTGAAGAGCAGTAGCCTCAAAACCATTGCCAAGCTGAAAACAGCCATTCAGGCGGTCATCAAGAGCATCATTGTTCGGACACTTCAGCGGATCATGAAGAATTTCGTTATTCTTCAGCCGCACATCATCGCAAATGAAGTCAGGCTTGTCCAACATGTCATAACCTAAATCCGAATATCTTTAGTTACGTTTACATGTTTAATAAAGTGCGTGCATCACATATTTTGCCAATAATAACTTTTTTCATATATGTCAATAACTGTCAACCTGTAGGTAAATAATTTTTCATTTATGATTTTTTGTGTTGTTACCCATCTAATCTTCAGCATTCTTCTGTAGCATTTCGAAAGCTTCTATTCTCTTCTTGTCCAAACTATTTATCGTCCATGTTTCACTTCCATATGTGGCTACACTCCATACAAATACTTTCAGAAACGACTTCCTGACACTTAGATCTAAACTCGATGTCAACAAATTTCTCTTCATCAGAAATGCTTTCCTTGCCATTGCCTGTCTACATTTTATATCCTCTCTACTTCGACCATCATCAGTTATTTTGCTCCCCAAATAGCAAAACTCCTTTACTACTTTAAGTGCATCATTTCCTAATCTAATTCCCTCAGCATCACACGACTTAATTCGACTACATTCCATTATCCTCGTTTTGCTTTTGTTCTTGTTCATCTTATATCCTCCTTTCAAGACACTGTCCATTCCGTTCAACTGCTCTTCCAAGTCCTTTGCTGTCTGTAACAGAATTACAATGTCATCGGCGAACCTCAAAGTTTTTATTTCTTCTCAATGGATTTTAATACATACTCCGAACTGTTCATTTGTTTCCTTTACTGCTTGCTCAATATACAGATTGAATAGCATCCGGGATAGGCTACAATCCTGTCTCACTCCCTTCCCAACCGCTGCTTCCCTTTCATGCCCCTCGACTCTTAAAACTGCCATTTGGTTCCTGTACAAATCGTAAATAGCCTTTCGCTCCCTGTATTTTACCCCTGCCACCTTTAGAATTTGAAAGAGAGTATTCCAGTAAACATTGTCAAAAGCTTTCTCTAAGTCTACAAATGCTAGAAACGTAGGTGTGCCTTTCCTTAATCTTTCTTCTAAGATAAGTCGTAGGGTCAGTATTGTCTCATGTGTTCCAACATTTCTATGGACTCCAAACTGGTCTTCCCCGAGGTCAGGTTCTACTAGTTTTTCCATTCGTCTGTAAATAATTCGCGTTAGTATTTTACAGCTGTGACTTATTAAACTGATAGTTCGGTAATTTTCACATCTGACAACACCTGCTTTCTTCTTCTTCTTGACGTCTAAGGGTATTTCGCCTGTCTCATTCATCTAGCTCACCAGATGGTAGAGTTTTGTCAGGACTGGCTCTCCCGGGGTAATGGTCACAAAATCTTTGGGGCCTACTGCTCCAGAGATTGTAGGACTAGGGTTTATCCGAGTAAGAACAGAGTAGTATAATTTTCCCGTATAAAGATTCCATCTGAGATTTCGAGAACCGCTGCCTCCAGTTTGTACCTCAGATCTGCCTAGATGTCACTTTAGAACGTCTTCGCTCGCTAAGGTCGGGGAGACACCCGAGTTGAAACAATACTCGCTGTTGGAGGGAGTGATTCCGCGTGCCCGGCGTCCGTCTGGAGTTCATCAGGCCGGTGTGGGGAAAGCAGAAGGGCAAGGGCTTAGAGGGGAGGGGTCTAGGGTACTGTAGGGCCTCCCTCCCCCGAACATTCATAAATCTGGGACGGCTGGGGTGGCGCATTGTACGGCGGGCGACCGCGCCGCCTCCAGCTCATTCGGAGCCGGCGGACAAGTTTTAACCAAGTTGAGCCCAGCGGGGAGCCAAGTTAGGCGACCTCGCAGTTCCACCGCCGCGGGGAGGGGGGGAGAAGGGGGGGGATGGGGTCGGCGGCTGCAGACGCCGGCAGGTTCAGGTGCGGCGAGAGCCATGCCGTCCACGACCTGGCCCCCCTGAGTACTCCCTGCCCATTGTCACTGCAATTGTTCTTTACTGAGACCAGTGTGCAGATCTTAAGTCACTCCCTCAATGCAATTTTTTTATTTTTTTTTGTACTTATAGTATTTCAGTGCCATTGCCTGGACACCAGTTTCCCAAAGTAGTGAGATGTAGCAACTCGGAAAAAAAAACTAAAAAAAATCGATTTTGAATATAACAAAAAACTAAAGGAACAAAAAAAAATTATTTATGAAGATACCAGTAGCTGAGAGTGTAACGTGAAAGCGTGGAAACTGTAAAGACGATGTTTCACATATCGCAAGCAGCAGAACTTTTCAAGCTCGTGTGTTCCGTCTTTGTAGCTAACTGAAAGGCAGTTTCTTTTTTACCATAACCGTTTCGCTTCCTTTATGTACGAAGCATGTTCTGTGTCCTGCAATACATCGCTGTACGTCAGAAAACGGAAAAATCGACAAGCAAAATTTTTGTTTTATTTAAGTTTCGTATTTATAAACAAATAGAAACGTTGATTAACAAAATATGAATAATGGTTTTTAAATACAAACAACTCATTTTTATTTTTAATTACGGGTATTATGAATGTGTATTAAAATTTGGTGTCCTTTCTATATGAAAAAAATTACATAAATCAATAACACTGTTCAACCTCTGCAGTCTCAAAAGAAAAGTTTAATTTTCTGCTTGACGTGTTACATTTTCGCACCAGATTTTTCATATTCGTAGATACTGCCATTTTCATGTACTCTATTAGTAGGTTAAAAAGATTTTAAAAATGTTTAAATTGGATAGATAGAAAAAATCAACTAACTAGCTGCAAACAAAAATTAATTGGAGCTCGTGGCTCAGGTTTCGACGGTTTTAAAATTGTCTTCTTCAGAAGGTGTAATGAATCCCAAAATTACAGAAATGTTCACAAATCTATCTTAAGCGAAACAAGGTAACTACCATAGCGAAAAGATGGTATGATAAGGGTATTCACTTGTCACATCAGATGCCGCCTAAGTACACTGAATAAAGTCAAACAGTTCTCGTCATACTAGAAATCCATCTTAAAAACACGAACAATCACAAGCCATGGCAAAGGATTGGAGCAGTATAGTATTACAGTTGTGATGATAAAATGTCAAGTGGGGCCTCACCGAACACTTTGGAGTGACCAGATGAACAAGTTTCTTGTCCTCTGGGTATGATGCTCAAAAGAGTTTTCTCACACCGACCACCCTCCTTTCCTTAAAAAACTCATCAAGAAAAGTTTTGCATCACCCCGGTTCCCAGAACTCCTGAAAACAGACGTTGACTGTAGATATTGTATAACAGTCACAGTCTCTTCGACTGTTCATAGATGCCACTAAACACTTCCAAAGACGAGCGTTTCTAGGCGCTACAGTCTTGAACCGCGCGACCGCTACGGTCGCAGGTTGGAATCCTGCCTCGGGCATGGATGTGTGTGATGTCCTTAGGTTAGTTATATTTAAGTAGTTCTAAGTTCTAGGTGACTGATGACCCCAGACGTTAAGTCCCATAGTGCTCAGAGCCATTTTTTGAACGCCCAAAGATGTAAACAACCATGCCTGAGCAGCGCCTATTAGACGGAGGGGGTCATACAGTTCCAGTCATTCCACCAGGAAGGAGGTACACGGCTCGTGCTGTCTGTAGTTCAACCATGCCTAGACGATCAATACCGTGGTTCAATCGCGTCCGCATTGTTACTTTGCGCCAGGAAGCGCTCTCAACAAGGGAACTGTCCAGGCGTCTCGGAGTGAACGAAAGCGTTGTTCGGACGTAGAGGATATACAGAGAGACAGTAACTGTCGATGACATGCCTCGCTCAGGCCGCCCAAGGGCTATTACTGCGGTGGATGACCGCTAACTACGGATTATGGCTCGGAGGAACCCTGACAACAACGCCACCCTGTTGAACAATGCTTTCCGTGCAAGCACGGGACGTCGTGTTACTACCCAAACTCTGCGCAATAGGCTGCATGATGCGCAACTTCACTCCCGACATCCCTCGCGAGTGCCGTCTTTGCAACCACGACACCACGCAGTGCGTTACAGATAGACTCAACAACATGCCGAATTGACCGCTCATAATTGGTATCACGTTCTCTTCACCGATGAGTGTCACATATGCCTTCAACCAGACAGTCGTCGGAGACGTTTTTGGAGGCAACCTGGTCAGGCTGAACGCCTTAGACACACTGTCCAGCGAGTGCAGCAAGGTTTTGGAGTGGCATTACGTGGGACCGACGTACGTCGCTGGTAGTCATGGAAGACAGCGTAACGGCTATACTATACGTGAATGCCATCCTCCGACCGATGGTGCAACCATATCGACATCATATTGGCGAGGCATTAGTTTTCATGGGAGACAATTCGCGTCCCATCGTGCACAACTTGTGAATGACTTCCTTCATGATAACGACATCGCTCGACTAGATTGGCCAGAAAGTTCCTCAGACATGAACCCTATCGAAAATGCCTGGAATAGATTGAAAAGGGCTATTTATGGACGAGTTGACCCACCAACCAATCTGAGAGATCTACGCCGAATTGCCGTTGAGGAGTGGGACAATTTGGACCAACGGTGACTTGATGAACTTGTGGATAGTATATCACGACGAATACAGGCATGCATCAATGTAAGAGGACGTGCTACTGGATATTAGCCACTTTATAAAAAGGGAGACAGGGATAATGTTGACAATTTTAGACCTATTTCTATGCCATCGGTGTTTGCTAAAGTTATCAAGAAGGTTGAATATACAAGGTTACTGGAGCATTTAAATTCACATAATATGCTGTCAAATGTACAGTTTGGTTTTAGAAACGGTTTAACAACTGAAATTGCTATATTCTCTTTTCTCTGTAAGGTTTAGGACGGGTTAAATAAAAGGTTGCGAACGCTAGGTGTTTTCTTTGATTTAACGAAGGCCTTTGACTGTATTGACCACAAAATATTACTGCAGAAGTTGGACCATTATGGAGTAAGGGGAGTAGCTTATAATTGGTTCGCCTCTTACTTTAAGAACAGAAAGCAGAAGGTAATTCTCCGTAATATTGAGAGTGGTAGTGATGTTCAGTCCCAATGGGGCACTGTTAAGGGTCGGTGCTGGTCCACTGCTGTTTCTTATTTATGTAAATGATATGCCTTCTGGTATTACAGGTGATTCAAAAATATTTCTGCTTGCTGATGACACCAGCTTGGTAGTGAAGGATCTTGTGTGTAATATTGAAACAGTATCAAACAATGTAGTTCATGAAATAAGTTTGTGGATTGTGGAAAATAATTTGATGCTAAATCACAGTAAGACTCAGTTTTTACAGTTTCTAACTCACAATTCAACAAGAAACGATATTTTGATCAGACAGAATGGGCATATTATAAGCGAGACGGAACAGTTCAAGTTCCTAGGCGTTCGGATAGATAGTAAGCTGTTGTGGAAAGCCCACGTCCAGGATCTTGTTCAGAAACTAAATGCTGCTTTATTTACCATTAGAACAGTATCTGAAATAAGTGACAGTCCAACACGAAATGTAGTCTACTTCGCATATTTTCATTCACTTATGTCGTATGGTATTATATTTTGGGGTAATTCTTATGATTCAAAAACGGTATTTTTGGCTCAAAAACGGGCTGTTCGAGCTATATGTGGTGTAAGTTCGAGAACCTCTTGTCGGCCTTTATTCAATAGTCTGGGAATTCTGACATTGCCCTCAAAGTATATATTTTCTTTAATGTCGTTTGCTGTTAGCAATATTAGCCTATTCCCAAGAGTTAGCAGCTTTCACTCAGTTAATACCAGGCAGAAATCAAATCTGCATGTGGAATGCACTTCCTTGACTCTTGTGCAGAAAGGAGTGCAGTATTCTGCTGCATCCATTTTCAATAAGCTACCACAACAACTCAAAAATCATAGCAGTAGCCCAAACTCTTAAGTCTAAACTGAAGAATTTCCTCATGGCTCACTCCTTCTATTCTCTCGAGGAGCTCCTGGAAGAGCTAAAAAATTAAGCGGGTTCCAGTATTACTTTGTTGATTTTCTTTATTTAAACATAAGACTTATCGCCTGAATATGTTTCTCATATTTCATTTCATCTGTTTCTACTATCGTGTTATAATTCCATGTACTGACTCGTTCCATGACCATGGAGACTTCTCCTTAATTTGGTCCCACGGAACAATAAATAAATAAATTAGAGGTACCGATGTGTACAGCAGCCTTGACCACCACATCCGAAGGTCTCGCTGTATGGTGGTATGACATGCAATGTGTGGTTTTCATGTGAAGTAAAGAGGGCGGAAATGATGTGTATGTTGATCTCTTTTCCAATTTTCTGTATAGGTTCCGGAACTCTCGGAACCAAGCTGATGCAAAACTTTTTTTGCTGTGTGTGTTAAGACAGTAATGTTGAGCTTGGACTGAGAGTACGAGAATCTCATTTTGAAACAACAAATGTCCTCAAGACAGCATCGATATCTGGTAAACAAACATGTGACCGGATCAACAGATATTGTAAAGTTTTCTTTCCCAGCGATGGAGAAAGATCGGCATTGTTGTTAGATTCTTGGGATGGTCAATACGAAGGAACTATTTAGAGAATCCAACCTGAGGACTATGAACCTTTTCATCTGATGGTGTGAAAAAGTTTGATGGGACAGGTACATCCATTGCCCATATATGGCGTTTGATGTTGAAAGAACTTTGTGAAAGGATTTTCAACTTTGTGAAAAGGTTTTCAGAGCAAGTTCTGCTGTAAGATTACGTTGTCAATGTCCACTTGGAAAACGATCTAATGAAGCTGCAGTCACTAGCACATAATCAATTCTCTTTGTCAAGGTTTTCCAATGTATTGAATATGATGGACAGAGATCAGGATATTTGGAGGACTACCAGTCACAAACTGAGAATACTGTTGAATTTTGTTTTATTTTTTTTTTCACTCGTCTTTGTTATGTGAAGAAATTTCGTTTATTTTATGTACATGGTGTAAGAAAAAGTTATGCTTTAACAATTTCTTAACGGATAATCTGTATTGTAATGATTTTGTATCCTAGTGAAGACTTATTTATTATTTTCAAGTGACAAAATACATGTAAGGGGATTACTGAACTACTAAACTAAAAAACAAAAAATCAATGTAAAATGTAAAATAATTTTAAACGTGGAGCCAATATAAATAAAATAAATAATTACAATAATAAGTAATGTTTAGATATTTAAATAATTATGTTGTAAACAGGCAGAACATGCAATACAGCTTCATTTCCAAACACTGTATTTCATAAATCAACTTCATTACGTGTGCATGTATGTAGTGCCATAGTTTATTTAATTTACGTTGTAACAAATGTTTCATTTTTTCAAATTAACTAACAGTGATGGATTATTTTGCACAATTTCAGCTTGTTACAAACGTTGATTATACAGTTTTCAAGAATATTATTTACGTATCAACTTTTATATGAAAATTATTTTCATATATCACGGTTTTGAATATATTCTCTATGAACCTTGTGTGCCAAATTACTTTGTGATTTGTATTTTATTCTTTAAATGCGAAATCGGGGCAAGTACGTATTTCATTAACTTACCCCCTCTACATAACTGCCAAGTTCCATTAAGCACTTTTATCTACACTTGGTAATGTTCACTGCAGTAGAGCAAAAAAGTAAAGTGAACTAGGGAATGCTAGATAACGAATTCTTACAGTAAATGAGATCTCGTTGTAGAATATCGTTCCTGTCATATGCAAGTCTATACAGTACATAATGTGAAAGAACTACAAACAGTACTTAAGTTCGCCCTTTATGAATGCAACCTACTACTCTTTCAGTGCGTTCCTTAAGCCAAAAGCGTGTTACAGAAGTGTTTACCAGGGATGTTCTTTTTGTAAACTGTCTTCCACGTTTTCGGCTGTTTTTGTTTGAGACCTTACATCCCTGGAAAGCACTTTTTGTTTTGGATTGTTTCTAGGAAACAGAAAAAAATCTTTGGGAGAGGGGATCAGTAGGATAGGACAGACCTAGGGAACCTGGTCGCTGTAGCAACGACATTATTTTATTTTTGGACACAACGGACTGATATTCAGTGCTTCGTGATTATAAGCGTCGTCGTGATAGGAGAGGTAATAGAGTACTTCGATAGACACAACGCAGACCCACAGTGTCTCTAGCAATCGGTTTAAGAGCTGAATGCAGTTGTACTACTTAACTGCGCTTTCCTGGAGACGAGTGCATCTCCATGTGAAAGACTCAGAGAACTGTAGTCACCACGTTGGTTCCTATATATCTCACTTGAAGCAGTTGTGACGATGCAGAAGCCTTCCACTCGCTTGGTTTTTGTCAGACCTGTGGATTACACGGATACCACGTCGCCGATAAAACAACAGTAGCGTATAACAGATCTCAAGATTTGTACAGGGAGATTTTTCCCACCATGTACAAACTCTAGGGATTGATCGATGAGAGGGTACGGAACAAAAATGGTCTAATGAACTTATATCCAGAAATACATGGTTTCTATCCCGATTACTCGGTCATACATTGTTACAGAGACTACTGTCTAATACGCGTTGTGCCATGCTACCACAGTTGCACTATGCGTTGAAAACGGTTTCCATGTGCCTCAACGCATGCATGTAAATTGCCGTAGGACGTTCTGTTTCACACGTTCACCTTGGCCAGGTTGCATCCGAACGGTGTCAAAGGCAGCGTGAACACGCTGCTCCAGCGTCTCCACATCTGGAATGGATTGAGCATACACGATACTTTTGAGGTGGCCCCATAACCAGAAGCAGCACCGGTTCAGATTCGGTGAACGAGCAGGCCATGCAACTGGAGCCCTGGTCGGATCCGTCAACCAGGGAAGACACGATTGAGATGTGTCCGGATACTAACCGCGAAGTGGGTTGGAGCACCATCATGTAGCAGCCACATAATCCTTCAACCATCAATGGTTCCTCTTCCAGCAGGGGCGGCAACGTCACCTTCAAGGAACGCCGACAGTTCTGGCCTGTTAGGCGACGAGGAAAGCAGACTGGTACCAAAATACTGTGGCCAATTATCCCGACCCGCACTTCCCGGCTGCACCTATGCTGATGATTCTTTGTCACCATACCATGGGGGTTCTGTATACTGTCCCGCAGATGATTGTTATAAACGCTGAAGATACCACTCTGGGTAAAGGCGGCCTCATCTGTGAATAGGATAGATGACACACATCCCAGAATCGTGGACCCCGGTGAAGAAACCAGTGACAAAACTGCTCCCAATGTGGAATGTCTGTCATTAATAAGCCCTACACAAGCTGTAAGTGATAAGGGTAGTAACAATTGTCGTGAAGAATAACCGCACCTCTACTTTTGTAATTTAGTTTGCTTTTGCCTAAATAACAGAAAAACCTTTGTCTATGCAGTCACGTATACTGTAGCCCAACAGAACAAATAGTTCTATTACGGGAAAAGCCACGTATAGCCCTCTTACTAAAATTGAGTTTAGTTTCCATACAAAGTACACTACGGAAGGATAGTCCTGTTAAAAGGAAAAGCTAATTAATAGAGTTACCCTTTCTAAAGGATCTGACTATGCGTTGCGTCTAATGGATAAGTAAATCATACTATTCATGTCTTTTCCTAAGATTTTACCCAGCGGTTAAATAGAAACGCACTATAAATAATATTATAGTGAGGCTAGGACAACTCAGTTCCAAGTTCATTTAGTCGTTCAAAACATGTACTAATGGTCGCCAGCGTATCCAGGCAATGAGTGATGTAGTGGAAAAGCAGAAGTATGAATTTGGCTTACTCTCTTGCTACTGTTTAATTTGGTTCTTCAAATTAATATTACTCTACGTAAACAATGTTAGTGCAGAAACTAGACTTTGTTCTTGACTACTACACCTTCATACATTACGTTTTAAAAAGGATAAAAGCCCAGTGGATAACTTCAAGGAAGCTAAAAAATTTGGCCAAGGAGTACCTTAAGAAAAGCATTTTCTATAATAAACAAACTTAAATACTAAAATAATTAGATACTAAAGCACACACTTTTTATACTGATCATTTCACTTCAAGAAAACCTCAAGGAACGCCGACAGTTCTGGCCTGTTAGGCGACGAGGAAAGCAGACTGGTCCCAAGGGAATTTACTTTCAAAAGCTATTATTCTTTGAACTAATTCTGTATAGTCATTTACGAGATACTAGGAACTTGGCTACACTATGACTAAATTTTACGTAAGCAAACTCTTACTATAACACTTTGCAGTTATTAAAAAAAAACAAAAACAATTTAAATGGTGCCTCTGTATATTAACTTGCCACTTCATAATCTGTAAAAGAGGATACTCGGATTCATCAAACACCAGGACCTTATATAGGTCTATGAATAGCATGAAATAACAGGCTGAACCATTTTCTTTAAAGTTCAACAATGATTATTAAAATTAATGATTCACGCTCTAAAAAAAAGTAAATTTACTTTAAAAGTTTTATCTCGTGGCTGTAGACTTGGATGTGGCGAATAATTATGGATGCTACAGTACCCACCGTACGGCTCGCAAGTTTCTTGATGTATGTGCGCAGTTTCTCTACTTGGCGTCGGTTAATTCTACATACAGTAGCCCAAAAACTCGCAGCTATGCCGTAAGCCGTTTGCAGTCTCCATCCGAGGCATTTTGTGCGAATTTTCAGGTAAAGCTTCTCCTGCTCCACAAAGGTGTGGCCTCAATCACTGCTGCCTGTAGACTGTGTATCTTACCTCCGCGCTTGCTCTAGGTAGCGCGCCAATTCGCCCTTACCCACTTTTCCACTCCCCAGAGCCACTTTTACAGAAAAGCACACTGGCTTTTACATAACACCAATTTCTTATGTTGTTGCTAAGCGTGACCGTTTCTGAAATTGTCAAATTTACATCAACATGAACAATTTATGCACACAAACATTTTTAAGTACGAAAGGTCTTCAGAAAATTATTTAACGTAATAAACAATTTACATAGCATTTTACATACATCACTCAGGTACACCTCATGAACCATGGATCTGGCCGTTGGTGGGGAGGCTTGCTTGCCTCAGCGATACAGATAACCGTACCATAGGTGCAACCCTAACGGAGGCCAGACAAACGTGTGGTTCCTGAAGAGGGGCAGCAGCCTTTTCAGTAGATGCAGGGGCAGCAGTCGGGATGGTTGTCTGTTCTGGCGTTGAATACTAACCAAAACGGCCTTGCTGTGCTGGTACTGCGAACGGCTGAAAGCAAGGGTAAACTACAGCCGTAATTTTTCCCGAGGGCAGCTTTTCTGTATAGTTAAATGATGATAGCGTCCTCTTGGATGAAATATTCCGGACGTAAAATTGTCCCCCATTCGGATTACCGGGCGGGCAATACTCAGGAGGACGTCGTTATCAGGAGAAAGAAAACTGGCGTTCTACGGATCGGAGCGTGGAATGTCAGATCCATTAAATGGGCAGCTAGGTTATAAAATTTAGAAAGGGAAATGGATAGGCTAAGGTTAGGTATTGAGGGAATTAGTGAAGTTCGGTGGCAGGAGGAACAAGACTTATGGTTAGGTGTATACAGGGTTATAAATACAAAATCAAATAGGCGTAATGCAGGCGTAGGTTTAATAATGAATGAAACAATAGGAGTGCGGGTAAGCTACTACAGACAGTATAGTTAATGCATTATTGTGACTAAGATAAACACGAAGCCCACGACTACCACGGTAGTACAAGTTTATACGCCAACTAGCTCCGCAGATGACGAAGAGGTTAATGAAATGTACGATGAGATAAAAGAAATTATTCAGCTAGTGAAGTGAGACGAAAATTTAATAGTCATGGGTGATTGGAACTCGATAGTAGGAAAAGGAAGAGAAGGAAACGTAATAGGTGAATATGGAATGGGGGTAAGAAATGAAAGAGGAAGTCGCCTGGTAGAATTTTGCACAGAGCATAACTTAATCATAGCTAACACTTGGTTCAAGAATCATGAAAGAAGGTTGTATACATGGAAGAGGACAGGAGATACTAGAAAGTTTCAGATGGATTATATAATGGTTGGACATTTAGGAACCAGGTTTCAAACTGTAAGACATTTTCAGGGGCAGATGTGGATTCTGATCAGTCTGTTGGTAATGAAATGTAGACTAAAACTGAAGAAACTGCAAAAAAGTAAGAACTGAAGGAAATGCGATCTGGATAAACTGAAAGAACATGAGGTTGTAGAAGGTTTCAGGTAGAGTATTAGGGACCGATTGACAGGAATGGGGGAAAGAAATACAGTAGAAGAAGAATGGATAGCTTTGAGGGATGAAATAGTGAAGGCAGCAGACAATCAAGTAGATACAAAGACGAAGGTTAGTAGAAGTCCTTGGGTAACAAAAGAGGTATTGAATGTAATTGATGAAATGAGAAAATATAAAAATGCAGTAAATGAAGCAGACAAAATGGAATACAAACGTCTCAAAAATAAATCGACAGGAAGTGCAAAATTGCTAAGCAGGGATGGCTAGAGGACAAATGTAAGGATGTAGAGGCATATCTCACTAGGGGTGAGACAGATACTGCCTACAGCAAGATTAAAGAGACCTCTGGAGAAAAGAGTACCACATGTATGAATATGAAGAGCTCAGAAGGAAACCTAGTTCTAAGCAAAGAAGGGAAAGCAAAAAGGTGGAAGGATTAAATAGAGGGTCTGTACAAGGGCGATGTATTTGAGGACAATATTATGGAAACGGAAGAGGATGTAGATGAAGAAGAAATGGGAGATACGATACTGCGTGAAGAGTTTGACAGAGCACTGAAAGACCTAAGTCGAAACAAGACCCTGGGAGTAGACATCATTCCATTAGAACTGCTGACAGCCTTGGGAGAGCCAGCCCTACCATCTGGTGAACAAGATGCATGAGACAGGCGAAATACCCTCAGACTTCAAGATCAGTAATATAATTCCTATCCCAAAGAAGGCAGGTGATGACAGATGTGAAAATTACCGAACTATTACTTTAATAAGTCACAGCTGCAAAATACTAACACGAATTCTTTACAAACGAATGGAAAAACTGGTAGAAGCCGACCTCGAGGAAGATCAGTTTGGATTTCGTAGAAATGTTGGACCACACGAGGCAGTACTGACCCTGCGACTTGTGAACATAGATGAAGGAAAGGCAAACCTACGTTTCTAGCATTTGTATACTTAGAGAAAGCTTTAGACAATTTTGACTGTAATACCCACATTCAAATGCTGAAAGTGGTATAGGTAAAATAAAGGGAGCGAAAGGCTATTTACAATTTGTACAGGAACCAGATGGCAGTTATAAGTGTCGAGGGGCGTGAAAGGGAAGCAGTGGTTG
Source organism: Schistocerca piceifrons (assembly GCF_021461385.2). NCBI lineage: Eukaryota > Metazoa > Arthropoda > Insecta > Orthoptera > Acrididae > Schistocerca > Schistocerca piceifrons. Next base: position 84,385,418 of record NC_060145.1, on the reverse strand, counting down.
GGAAGGGAGTGAGACGGGGTTGTTGCCTATCCTCAATGTTATTCAATCTGTATATTCAACAAGCAGTAAATGAAACAAAAGAAAAATTTGGAGTAGGAATTAAAATCCATGGAGAAGAATAGAAACTTTGAGGTTCGCCGATGACACTGTAATTCTGTCAGGAGCAGTTGAACGGAATGGATAGTGTTGAAAGGAGGGTATAAGATGAACATCAACAAATGCAAAACGAGGATAATGGAATGTAGTCGAATTAAGTCGGGTGATGCAGAGGGGTTAGATTAGGAAATGAGACTCTTAAAGTAGTAGACGAGTTCTGCTATTTGGGGAGCAAAATAACTAACGATGGTCGAAGTAGAGATGATATAAAATGTAGACTGGCAATGGTAAGGAAAGCGTTTCTGAAGAAGAGAAATTTGTTCTCATCGAGTATAGATTTAAGTGTCAGGAAGTCGTTTCTGAAAGTATTTGTATGGAGTGTACCCATGTATGGAAGTGAAACATGGACGATAAATAGTTTAGACAAGAAGAGAGTAGAAGCTTTCGAAATGTGGTGCTACAGAAGAATGCTGAAGATTAGATGGGTAGATCACATAACTAATGAGGAGGTACTGCATAGAACTGGGGAGAAGAGAAATTTGCGGCACAACTTGACTAGAAGAAGGGATCGGTTGGTAGGAGATGTTCTGAGGCATCAAGGGATCACCAATTTTGTAATGGAGGGCAGCGTGGAGGGTAAAAATCGTAGAGGGAGAATTGAATATACTAAACAATTCAGAAGGATGTAGCTTGCAGTAGGTACTGGAAGATGATGAAGCTTGTACAGCATAGAGTAGTATGGAGAACTGCAACACACTAGTCTCTGGACTGAAGACCACAACAACAACAACAACAATAACAACTCAGATACAATTCAAAGAACTTCAGTCCCCAGTTTAACATACTTTACTTTACATATACAGAAAATATAGTAGCAATAAGTGAGAATTTTAAAGTAAAAAAATATGAAAATTTAAATGAACCATAAACAAATACTGTTATACACGCGGTCGTCTGGCTTGCCCTGTACGACTGTACCCTGGTACTGACATGGCGGTTACCTTCCACAGTATGAATCACGTTTTCCTCCAAGTCTCCGAACATTTCTGGTACGTCATTCATGATTTACTGTTTCCTGAGAAGACCCTGTCTCAGACAAACGGCAAAACACCATGTCGGCAAGCTCTCGACTCAAATACGGGACCATTGTGTTCAACGCTGTGTCATATCCAGGAATCTGCGAGAGAAGTAAATCGGACACATTGCTAATAATGCTTCCGTTTCACTTATCTTGCTGACTCCTGGATATCATACAGCGTTGTACACAATGGTCCCGTATTCGAATCGAGAGCTTGCCGACATGGTGTTTACTTACAGAAAGGCAAATGGCAAATATCAATGGTCGGCAAGCAACAAGCTTCTGTAAGGAGACCTACCCCGCCGACAACATCCAAGCCTTCGATCTCAGCAACAGTGTCATTATTACGAATGACTAAGGCAGGAGAGATCGCTAGGGGATGACGTATAAGGAACAGTTCCACCCTCTAGGAGTAAGCCTTGCATACTGTAACTATGGCTGCGTCGTGCAACGCGTAGTAAAACAAGTATCTGTAACAAAGTATGATTACCTAAATGGTCTCTAACATGGAAACCATGCGTTTCCGGATATAAGTTCACTATATCCTTTCTTTTCAGTTTCCCTCATCGATCAATCGATGAATCCCTAGAGTTCGTACATAGTGGAAGAAGATCACCCTGTATTTTCAGGCTGCAGCAAAACCATAAGAAGGCAATAGCAAGGCAAGAGAAACAGAATAACACATACGGAGACATCACATTCGATACTAATTTAAATAGTTGACAAAGCCGATGCATTCTTGAAATGCGTCTTGATACCCATGAAAAATCGTAACTGGTGTGAAACGCCTGGTTAAATCCGCAAGACCAGGTAGTTGGAATTGTGGAAAGGGGCTAAAAATGAGCGGCTGTCAGTTACACTCGAACACATAACTTTATTTACTTGCCCAAACATTACAGCGCAAATTTCCGAGCTCAACTATAGACTGAATAAAAAAGTGAGGCTGTGAGTACCGAACGTGAGTCGTGCTTCGGTAGCTCAGTTGGTAGAGCACTTGCCCGCGAAAGGCTGTGAGTACCGGACGTGAGTCGTGCTTCGGTAGCTCAGTTGGTAGAGCACTTGCCCGCGAAAGGCAAAGGTCCCGAGTTCGAGTCTCGGTCGGGCACACAGTTTTAATCTGCCAGGAAGTTTCATATCAGCGCACACTCCGCTGCAGAGTGAAAATGTCATTCTGGAAACATCCCCCAGGCTGTGGCTAAGCCATGTCTCCGCAATATCCTTTCTTTCAGGAGTGCTAGTTCTGCAAGGTTCGCAGGAGAGCTTCTGTAAAGTTTGGAAGGTAGGAGACGAGGTACTGGCAGAAGTAAGGCTGTGAGTACCGGACGTGAGTCGTGCTTCGGTAGCTCAGTTGGTAGAGCACTTGCCCGCGAAAGGCAAAGGTCCCGAGTTCGAGTCTCGGTCGGGCACACAGTTTTAATCTGCCAGGAAGTTTCATATCAGCGCACACTCCGCTGCAGAGTGAAAATGTCATTCTGGAAACATCCCCCAGGCTGTGGCTAAGCCATGTCTCCGCAATATCCTTTCTTTCAGGAGTGCTAGTTCTGCAAGGTTCGCAGGAGAGCTTCTGTAAAGTTTGGAAGGTAGGAGACGAGGTACTGGCAGAAGTAAGGCTGTGAGTACCGGACGTGAGTCGTGCTTCGGTAGCTCAGTTGGTAGAGCACTTGCCCGCGAAAGGCAAAGGTCCCGAGTTCGAGTCTCGGTCGGGCACACAGTTTTAATCTGCCAGGAAGTTTCATATCAGCGCACACTCCGCTGCAGAGTGAAAATGTCATTCTGGAAACATCCCCCAGGCTGTGGCTAAGCCATGTCTCCGCAATATCCTTTCTTTCAGGAGTGCTAGTTCTGCAAGGTTCACAGGAGAGCTTCTGTAAAGTTTGGAAGGTAGGAGACGAGGTACTGGCAGAAGTAAGGCTGTGAGTACCGGACGTGAGTCGTGCTTCGGTAGCTCAGTTGGTAGAGCACTTGCCCGCGAAAGGCAAAGGTCCCGAGTTCGAGTCTCGGTCGGGCACACAGTTTTAATCTGCCAGGAAGTTTCATATCAGCGCACACTCCGCTGCAGAGTGAAAATGTCATTCTGGAAACATCCCCCAGGCTGTGGCTAAGCCATGTCTCCGCAATATCCTTTCTTTCAGGAGTGCTAGTTCTGCAAGGTTCGCAGGAGAGCTTCTGTAAAGTTTGGAAGGTAGGAGACGAGGTACTGGCAGAAGTAAGGCTGTGAGTACCGGACGTGAGTCGTGCTTCGGTAGCTCAGTTGGTAGAGCACTTGCCCGCGAAAGGCAAAGGTCCCGAGTTCGAGTCTCGGTCGGGCACACAGTTTTAATCTGCCAGGAAGTTTCATATCAGCGCACACTCCGCTGCAGAGTGAAAATGTCATTCTGGAAACATCCCCCAGGCTGTGGCTAAGCCATGTCTCCGCAATATCCTTTCTTTCAGGAGTGCTAGTTCTGCAAGGTTCGCAGGAGAGCTTCTGTAAAGTTTGGAAGGTAGGAGACGAGGTACTGGCAGAAGTAAGGCTGTGAGTACCGGACGTGAGTCGTGCTTCGGTAGCTCAGTTGGTAGAGCACTTGCCCGCGAAAGGCAAAGGTCCCGAGTTCGAGTCTCGGTCGGGCACACAGTTTTAATCTGCCAGGAAGTTTCATATCAGCGCACACTCCGCTGCAGAGTGAAAATGTCATTCTGGAAACATCCCCCAGGCTGTGGCTAAGCCATGTCTCCGCAATATCCTTTCTTTCAGGAGTGCTAGTTCTGCAAGGTTCGCAGGAGAGCTTCTGTAAAGTTTGGAAGGTAGGAGACGAGGTACTGGCAGAAGTAAGGCTGTGAGTACCGGACGTGAGTCGTGCTTCGGTAGCTCAGTTGGTAGAGCACTTGCCCGCGAAAGGCAAAGGTCCCGAGTTCGAGTCTCGGTCGGGCACACAGTTTTAATCTGCCAGGAAGTTTCATATCAGCGCACACTCCGCTGCAGAGTGAAAATGTCATTCTGGAAACATCCCCCAGGCTGTGGCTAAGCCATGTCTCCGCAATATCCTTTCTTTCAGGAGTGCTAGTTCTGCAAGGTTCGCAGGAGAGCTTCTGTAAAGTTTGGAAGGTAGGAGACGAGGTACTGGCAGAAGTAAGGCTGTGAGTACCGGACGTGAGTCGTGCTTCGGTAGCTCAGTTGGTAGAGCACTTGCCCGCGAAAGGCAAAGGTCCCGAGTTCGAGTCTCGGTCGGGCACACAGTTTTAATCTGCCAGGAAGTTTCATATCAGCGCACACTCCGCTGCAGAGTGAAAATGTCATTCTGGAAACATCCCCCAGGCTGTGGCTAAGCCATGTCTCCGCAATATCCTTTCTTTCAGGAGTGCTAGTTCTGCAAGGTTCGCAGGAGAGCTTCTGTAAAGTTTGGAAGGTAGGAGACGAGGTACTGGCAGAAGTAAGGCTGTGAGTACCGGACGTGAGTCGTGCTTCGGTAGCTCAGTTGGTAGAGCACTTGCCCGCGAAAGGCAAAGGTCCCGAGTTCGAGTCTCGGTCGGGCACACAGTTTTAATCTGCCAGGAAGTTTCATATCAGCGCACACTCCGCTGCAGAGTGAAAATGTCATTCTGGAAACATCCCCCAGGCTGTGGCTAAGCCATGTCTCCGCAATATCCTTTCTTTCAGGAGTGCTAGTTCTGCAAGGTTCGCAGGAGAGCTTCTGTAAAGTTTGGAAGGTAGGAGACGAGGTACTGGCAGAAGTAAGGCTGTGAGTACCGGACGTGAGTCGTGCTTCGGTAGCTCAGTTGGTAGAGCACTTGCCCGCGAAAGGCAAAGGTCCCGAGTTCGAGTCTTGGTCGGGCACACAGTTTTAATCTGCCAGGAAGTTTCATATCAGCGCACACTCCGCTGCAGAGTGAAAATGTCATTCTATAGACTGAATATGTCACACAACCTTATGGCTTAGGGGCACAACCTCTTTAATTTTTAAAACGGCTGAATGCCCATGATTTAAAACAACTACAATAAATTTTCAAAAGGCAGAAAGCGCAAGGTTTTTCAAATGAGGCTGAAGACCCAAACAACCTAAGACTTGACAAGTAAGGAATTTTAATTTTAAAACAGCTGAAGGCCAATGATTTAAAGAAACAACTACAACAAATTTTCAAAGGCAGAAGGCCCAAAGCTTATTCCTTAAATAATTTTAAAAAAGGAGACTGAAGGCCCAAACAACCTTAAACATAACAATAAGGAATTTTAGTTTTAAAACGGCTGAAGGCCCATGATTCAAAACACAATTACAATAAATTTTTACAAGCCAGAAAGCCCAAGATTTTATCCTTAAATAATTTTTTTTTTTTAAATGAGGCTGAATCCCCAAACAAAGCAAGACTTGACAAGTAAGGAACTTACAATTTTAAGACGGCTGAAGGCCCATTATTTAAAACCCAACTAAACGCATACAAATCAAACCATCGGCAATGAGCCCTTAAAATACGCAATCAAACATCAACAAGAAAAGGCAGTACAGCCAGCGGCGCTCAGAAGTTTCCGGTGGTCGGTCTGCACTTGAAATATTAACGTTCGTTTAGGGCAGACAGGTAGTCGGCCCAACTATATCCGATGCGCCGGCAACCCGACCAAGAGACAGTCAACGGACCCACCGACAAGGCGACTTGCTTTCCACCCGACCACTACACAAGGAACTCCAATGCCAAAACGTAAAAGGCGTAGCCGCCCGCAACCAAGCATGCATAAGCTGTCAAACCTACACACACGTGTTGGACAGCGACAACACGGTGAGGAAAGGGCACTGCGTGAATTTTACGTCAGCGGTCAGGTCAGGTACCCGGAACCCCAACGGCCCCAAGGCAGAAAATTCCGCTAGTGCACTTGGACTTCAAATAACAAAAATACTGTTAAACTCCACCGGATGGTGGCCAAACTTTTGCCAACTCGAACACTCGCTGTTGCTCACGGGAATACCCCCAACAGCCAACCATAAAAACCAACAGCACAATGTGAAGAGACTGGCTTCGGTAATTAATTCACTGCTGGCCGTTGTGGAAGAGCAGTTCTAGGCACTTCAGTCCGGAACCGCGCTGCTGCTACGGTCGCATGTTTGAATTCTGCCTCTTGCATGGATGTGTGTGATGTCCTTAGGTTAGTTAGGTTTAAGTAGTTCTAAGTCTAGGGGACTGATGACCTCAGATGTTAAATCCCATAGTGCTTACAGCCATTTGAACCATTTTTTAAATTAAATCACCACTCAACTTTAATGTCCTGGGTCGGTGAGCCACGAACCTCGTAGCAATCGGAACAACTCCCACACACTCTGACACTGCTTAGAGACCGGCAGCGGGCGCGACCCACTGCTTTGCGAGGAGATTTCCTGGCTGAACCACACCAACCGACCAAATGCCGCACACCGGCTAGCCGGAAACTATAAACACCAGACCAAAGATAGTACAAGGTGCGAATGTCAATACCCACCGCTGCTGCCAGACGTAGAAAGAGGAAGAACCAAGGCACAACCGCAATAACCGCGGGAAACCAAACGCAGAGTAACAGTCAAGGTTTACACCAACGCATAAGCCGGGGCCAGCACGGCTCATGGTGTAGAGTTATATTTTATAAATTGTGAATACAATGTTCGCAAAAAGTGTTCTTCATTGGACTACAGGTATTATAAGTGGTGTCGGGTATGCGTCCTCCATAATATCCTGCTAACGTCTACTAATTTTAATATCACCCTTCATTCCAAATCTTCTTACATTTCACCTCGCTTTCCTAATGTACTACGGAATTCCGCTGGTATAAAGTGGAAGCTGTGTGAAGGATGGCTCAAATGGCTCTGAGCACTATGTGACTTAACATCTATGGTCATCAGTCCCCTAGAACTTAGAACTACTTAAACCTAACTAACCGAAGGACAGCACACAACACCCAGCCACCACGAGGCAGATAAAATCCCTGACCCCGCCGGGAATCGAACCCGGGAACCCGGGCGTGGGAAGCGAGAACGCTACCACACCACCACGAGATGCGGGCTGTGTGAAGGAAATGAAAAGTAAAATGTCAAGTGGGTACGGGAGATTTCGAAAAGAAGGAAGGGTAACGAATTCAGACATAACTACGAATACGAAACTGATTCATAAAGCGTCAGAGGATCATTGACAGCATTGAGTGAAAAACGGTTGGGTAGTTCAGAAATGTGGTTGAGGAAGAAAATGCTTAAAGTGAAACGTGACGGCGGAATGAAGTATCAAGGAGTACTTCTACGAATAGGAAGGGAAGTAATAGAACACACAATAATGAGGAACACTTCTCGACAGAGCCATACAGGACCTTTCCTAATTTTGGCCAGTATTCTGTCCTGTAAGAATAAGGTATACTTTTCTTAAATAGCCTCTATAATAACAAGCTAGATAGTAATGGCGCTTTCTGCCGTTTTTCTGTTACACGGCACACTTGTACCATCGGTTTTAGTAATTTGTCTGCCTGTTAATCGCGTACTCCATTTGACAGGAGATTTTTTTTCCTTTTTACTGCAGAGGAAACTGAGCAAAAAAGTGTCCTGACGTACAGGTGATGTTAACTGTGTAAACGTCCGAAAACACGCCTCGCACCGGTTACCCAATTACTCCCGAAGCGGGTCCTAGCCGGTCGTTGTCGGTCCCAAACAATAAAATGAATGAACCACGCAAATTCATTTATTTCAGAGGAGACATTACCGTTTGAAGTATTCTCTTATTTGGATAATCATGATCTAGCTCGGGAACAAATTTGTTTTATGGGCCGGCATTTAATAACTTCGTAATTAACTCGAACTGGGAGGGGGGGAATATTAGTGGCGGCCATAATAATAGAGTATTTAACTGGTGTGGCTGAAAGTTGAAAACGAGTGCGGCTGGAATAACTATGTCGTAAAATATTTGCACTCCGCGGTAAACTGCCTGGAACAAGCCTTCGCTTGCATACAATGATTCTGCATCGAACGACAATGCCGTGTTTGAATTTCCTTTGTTTCTAGTCTACCTTGTAGCAAGCTATATGGTGCGAAGTCAATGTATTTTAACACTGAACCTCAATTAAGCGTGCTTAAGTGAAGGAAACAACACGATTCAATTGTGTGCATTCCACAGCCACGTCATTCAAATGTATAAAATTGATTTATGGACAACTATTGTGAGGTTATGCATATTATTTTGATCGCTCTGTACACTCCGTTTCTTACGTAATTATCCGTATTCATAGCTCGCACAGAGCAAAACTATGTAGCTGACTAATCTTTGACTGTTGCTACAGTATCTTTGTGTTCGTATTTTGAAGAATGATCAAGAAATTTTCTTTATATTTGATATAAGATTGATGGAATTGATGTATGAATATTTTTGACGCAATTACGGAGAGATAAGCGAATGAGATTGTCAGTTTTTATGGAACGCTGAGAGATTGAGATAAGTACGCAAGCACGTAACATTGTTTTGTGTTACTGACATTGTAGTAACGAAGCTCAGATGGTAGGAGTGTTACATGAATTGCTCTGAAAGGCAGATCAGATTCCCGTTCCTTAAAGTAAATTCTTAATGTCATGTTACGGATATACTATTTTGAACATTCAGTTGATTTTTAAGGCATTACGTTTGAATACACAGTTTCATTTGACTTTTGTCAGACGCTAAAATTCTAACCTTCATTAAGTTTATTATGTATGTACTCACACCGCACTTTGTGACACCGAATTTTCAATCGTAGTTTTTAAGGATGCTTTGCTGCTGTACGAAGTGCGGTGTTTTTCGAGAAATCTGCAAAAATGTTCATCAAGACACGAGGTGAGTGAAAATACAGTTTAGGTTCAGGAATTTCTTCGTAACTTCAGCTGCGCATTTATTTAAGAAGTCAGGTTAAATTGAGGGTAGCACTGCATTCTTATCCGAATAGTTAGCTTCAATTTGTAAATTGCTGAGCCAATCATATTACATCTTTGCGTAGTTCAGTACAGTCAGACTTTTGCACAGTACTCGAGTCTAAGTAAGTAATCAAAGTTTTGGTAGACGTTTTAGGAAGACGTATTGGGATAGAGAGAACCAGACAAGCGATTAAGTTATACTTTTCCTCAATAAAAATCAAATGGATTCTTTTAAGGGGATTCATGGTCCGCAGAACAGCCTGAAAACAACCGAAGACAGCAGCGCTCCTGGGTTCCGTTAAAGGTGATTTGGTGCTTCGGAAGCCTGGGGTTTACAAGATCCTCTGTGAGTGCGGCCATTCATACATCGGACAGACGAGACGTACTATTCAGGAGAGATGCACAGAGCACCGCAGATATACCCGGCTCTTACAACCTAATAAATCTGAGGTAACCGAGCACTGTATTGACACTGGGCACCCTATGCTGTACAATAACGTCGAAATTTTAGCCTCGACTTCAACCTACTGGGACTCAGTAATGAAGGAACCCACCGATATTCACTTGGCGGCGAATTTAATTAATATAGATAGCGACTTCAGCTGGGACAGACTTGGAATCCGACCATTTCTATAATAAAATCACAAGGCGTCGCGACGATGCAGCTCGCAGTGATACATCGATATCACCGTGTGGATCGACTGCGCGGCCATAGATCTATTTCCATGCATATGCCATACGTCTTTACCGCCGATTAACGTCTCTGGCGCCTTGTGTATCTATGCCACGGCTTTAAAAGGACGGAGCAAGTGCTTGGTTCAAATGGTTCAAATGGCTCTGAGCACTATGGGACTTAACATCTGAGGTCATCAGTCCCTTAGAACTTAGAACTAATTAAACCTAACTAACCTAAGTACATCACACACATCCTGTCCGAGGCAGGATTCGAACCTGTGACCGTAGCGGTCACGCGGTTCCAGAATGAAGTGCCTAGAACCGCACGGCCAAACCGGCCGGCGGAGCAAGTGCTGGAGCGTCAGTCACCTCGGCTCACTCTGAAGATGGTGGACGGTATTCAGCCGAAATATTAGAAGAAGAAGTCAAATTTATGAGGGTGCACGCCAGAAATTTTATGGATCAAGATAATTACATGTTTGAGATATGGTATTATAAGGAGTTGGAAAACTCCTTGTGTTGTTAAGATAAGAAATAGGGGTTTCCCCAGATTCGGTGTGGAGATACACATGTGAAAAACACTGACAAGAATAAACGACAGCTTGTTTCCATCCCGCAGTACAGGTGTCAAGGGCAAGTTGCTCTAGAAGACGACGGATTCACGCTCTCCGATTGGCATTATGAAGAAGGAAGAAGGCATCGGGATTCATCAGACCATGCAACGCTCTGCCACTGCGCCAACGTCCAGTGCTGATGCTCACCTGTCCCTTGCAGTCGCATATGCCGATGTCATGGTGTTAACATTGGCACATGGATGGGTTGCCGGCCGTGGAGGTCAATCGTTAGGAGTGTTCGCACACTTGTGTATTGTGTGTATTGAAACAGGGACCTATAAACGACGGAGAGGCTTCGTCCGCCGTAGCCCCTAGTGGTTCACAACCCCACAACAGGCCACAGCTGTCCACCCACCCCACCGCCGCCCCACACCGAACCCAGGATTATTGTGCGGTTCTGCCCCCACTGGACCGCACCCCGGGAACGTCTCATACCACACGAGTGTAACCCCAGATGTTTGCATGGTAGAGTAATGATGGTGTACACGTATGTGGAGACAGCATTTGCGCAGCAATCGCTAACATAGTGTAACTGAAGCAGAATAAGGGGAACTATCCCGCATTCGCCGAGGCAGATGGAAAACTGCCTTAAAAACCATCCACAGGCTGGCCGGCACACCGGACCTCGACACTAATCCGCCGGGCGGATTCATGCCGGGTACTAGAACGCCTTCCTGCTCAGGAAGCAGTGCGTTAGACCACCCGGCTAGCCGGGCAGGCAAAAACACACTTCTACTCCACCCAGCATTAAAGTCTGGCGTTTGTTCCATCACAGTTCGCCACCTGTCTTATTTTATAAGTATGCCCAGCCTATGAAGTCCAACATAGGCAATTAGGAGTAGCCACGCAAACATATGACATCTCGCTGTGATTACACCACGTGCTCAAGACATACATCACAGTACTCTTCGAACACCCGACAAGTCGTGCATTTTCCTAAATGTTCATGCCGAGCCTTCGGGGCATCACAAACTGCCCTCAATCAAACTCTGATAGATAGCACCTTTCCCATTTTACACATAAACAGCACACTCACTGATACGACATGCAGCGTGAGTGTGTGTGTCATTCCTCACCAGGTGATACTGCTATCGCCTGTAACCATTTATATCCATAGTAGGTCGATGGTCATAATGTTCTGGCTGGTCAGTATGTAACTGTACCAACTTCCATTACGATACTGTAATTTAGGAAAAAGGTACAGAAATCAGTAGGAACGCTTCAGGGGCCACTATCTCCCCCCAGTTCCATTGAAACATTCGTCACGTTAAACTTTAAAAGTTATCAGGCTGAGAGTTTTGTACATTATAGACATAGCATAGATTTACTTAGAGAAAATTTATAATCGTTGTAGGCGTTCAAATAACAACGATATAAATGATTTTGTGGTCGAGGGTGCTGGGTGAGCACTGCTGCTGGCACTGGAAGCAGTTGTCGAACGAGTGGTTCCTTCGCTGTCCACACCGAGAGTATACAGGGTGTTACAAAAAGGTACGGCCAAACTTCCAGGAAACATTCCTCACACACAAATAAAGAAAAGAGGTTATGTGGACATGTGTCCGGAAACACTTAATTTCCATGTTAGAGCACATTTTAGTTTCGTCAGTATGTACTGTACTTCCTCGATTCACCGCCAGTTGGCCCAATTGAATGAAGGTAATGTTGACTTCGGTGCTTGTGTTGACTTGCGACTTATTGCTCTACAGTACTAGCATCAAGCACATCAGTACGTAGCATCAACAGGTTAGTGTTCATCACGAACGAGGTTTTGCAGTCAGTGTAATGTTTACAAATGCGGAGTTGGCAGATGCCCATTTGATGTACGGATTAGCACGGGGCAATAGCAGGGTTTGAAATAGCGTGCACATCCTATGGGTATACTTAGCTGGTGCCTGAACATGAACTACATTAATCTATTTTCGATAAGTGAAATTGTTGTTGTTGTTGTGGTCTTCAGTCCTGAGACTGGTTTGATGTAGCTCTCCATGCTACTCTATCCTGTGCAAGCTTTTTCATCTCCCAGTACCTACTGCAACCTACATCCTTCTGAATCTGCTTAGTGTATTCATCTCTTGGTCTCCCCCTACGATTTTTACCCTCCACGCTGCCCTCCAATACTAAATTGGTGATCCCTTGATGCCTCAGAACATGTCCTACCAACCGATCCCTTCTTCTGGTCAAGTTGTGCCACAAATTTCTCTTCTCCCCAATTCTATTCAATACTTCCTCATTAGTTATGTGATCTACACATATAATCTTCAGCATTCTTCTGTAGCACCACATTTCGAAAGCTTCTATCCTCTTCTTGTCCAAACTATTTATCGTCCATGTTTCACTTCCATACATGGCTACACTCCATACGAATACTTTCAGAAATGACTTCCTGACACTTAAATCAATACTGGATGTTAACAAATTTCTCTTCTTCAGAAACGCTTTCCTTGCCATTGCCAGCCTACATTTTATATCCTCTCTACTTCGACCATCATCAGTTATTTTACTCCCCAAATAGCAAAACTCCTTTACTACTTTAAGTGTCTCATTTCCTAATCTAATTCCCTCAGCATCACCCGACTTAATTCGACTACATTCCATTATCCTTGTTTTGCTTTTGTTGATGTTCATCTTATATCCTCCTTTCAAGACACTGTCCATTCCATTCAACTGCTCTTCCAAGTCCTTTGCTGTCTCTGACAGAATTACAATGTCATCGGCGAACCTCAAAGTTTTTATTTCTTCTCCATGAATTTTAATACCTACTACGAATTTTTCTTTTGTTTCCTTTACTGCTTGCTCAATATGCAGATTGAACAACATCGGGGACAGGCTACAACCCTGTCTTACTCCCTTCCAACCACTGCTTCCCTTTCATGTCCCTCGACTCTTATAACTGCCATCTGGTTTCTGTACAAATTGTAAATAGCCTTTCGCTCCCTGTATTTTACCCCTGCCACCTTTAGAATTTGAAAGAGAGTATTCCAGTCAACATTGTCAAAAGCTTTCTCTAAGTCTACAAATGCTAGAAACGTAGGTTTGCCTTTCCTTAATCTTTCTTCTAAGATAAGTCGTAAGGTCAGTATTGCCTCACGTGTTCCAGTGTTTCTACGGAATCCAAACTGATCTTCCCCGAGGTTGGCTTCTACTAGTTTTTCCATTCGTCTGTAAAGAATTCGTGTTAGTATTTTGCAGCTGTGGCTTATTAAACTGATTGTTCAGTAATTTTCACATCTGAAGTGAAATTATATTGTACAATTTAACTGTTGTGATTAATGGAAAAGGTGAGGAAGGGGAAACTGGAAACATCCTCTCAATCATATAATCTAGATTCGCACGACAGAGAAAGATCACAGCAATAACCGACCACCTTTACAAACATGCACTAATTTGCAAAGAGGTTTATTTCAGTTGCAAGATTCGGTCAGCGTGAGTACGTGAGACGAGAAGCCGCGCGCCCACGTGCAAAGAACGCAGTTCACCACATGGTGAATTGGGTCACACATTTATGGTTTCAAAGCAGAATTTAAGTGGAAATCACAAATATAATAAGCGTTTCTTTTCTTAGGGAACGACTATAAAATGAATTTGTCACAACAACGGAAAACTAAATCACGATGGCAGAAACCTTCCGATGATTCAAGGTACACATGGTCCGTTAAGAATTAAACCATTAGAAAAGTTCGCCTTAATTCACGAAAATCCGATGTTTCAACGAATTTATCCTGCACAAAACAGATTAGAATGAGATTTTCACTCTGCAGCGGAGTGTGCGCTGATATGAAACTTCCTGGCAGAATAAAACTGTGTGCCCGACCGAGACTCGAACTCGGGACCTTTGCCTTTCGCGAGCAAGTGCTCTACCGAAGCACGACTCACGCCCGGTACTCACAGCTTTACTTCTGCCAGTACCTCGTCTCCTACCTTCCAAACTTTACAGAAGCTCTCCTGCGAACCTTGCAGAACTAGCACTCCTGAAAGAAAGGATATTGCGGAGACATGGCTTAGCCACAGCCTGGGGGATGTTTCCAGAATGAGATTTTCACTCTGCAGCGGAGTGTGCGCTGATATGAAACTTCCTGGCAGATTAAAACTGTGTGCCCGACCGAGACTCGAACTCGGGACCGTTGCCTTTCGCGGGCAAGCGCTCTACCGAAGCACGACTCACGCCCGGCACTCACAGCTTTACTTCTGGAAACATCCCCCCGGCTGTGGCTAAGCCATGTCTCCGCAATATCCTTTCTTTCAGGAGTGCTAGTTCTGCAAGGTTCGCAGGAGAGCTTCTGTAAAGTTTGGAAGGTAGGAGACGAGGTACTGGCAGAAGTAAAGCTGTGAGTACCGGGCGTGAGTCGTGCTTCGGTAGAGCACTTGCCCGCGAAAGGCAAAGGTCCCGAGTTCGAGTCTCGGTCGGGCACACAGTTTTAATCTGCCAGGAAGTTTCACAAAACAGATTAAATTAGCACTGGAAAAACCTGTCGGTATGCAGTAGGAAGCGGAAACGTACATGGTTTTCCAAACCCGTAGTACAATACGAACACAAGCATATACTATCACCAAGAAACCAAAAAAATAGAAACAGAATAAAACCAATCACGCAGAACACACAATTAGTCTCACATTGGCACGAGATATAAGTTCACTAGCTGTTCCTAATCATGTTCAATAGTGGGTGCTCCACTCGACGATGTCCCACAGGAACAAAGCCAATTTCCTTCACAACTATTTTTAAACACGATCATGACGTATTGTTAACCAATTGTACCACAGTCCGAGCAGAAATTCGTAAGGTTTCAGTTAGGCTGAACGACTTAAATATTCCATCGAATTTAACATAGGAAAATCGCGATTAACACTACCTCCTACTTTGTCATTAGTACTAGAAACCTTACTTAGGAGCTGCGAACCGTACTCACCAACAGCCTGGAGAAGAGTGCCTGCTCTGCACAAAGCTCCTAGCCGCGTGGGATTAGCCGAGCGGTCTAGGGCGCTGCAGTCATGGACTGTGCGGCTGGTCCCGGCGGAGGTTCGAGTCCTCCCTTGGGCATGGGTGTGTGTGTTTGTCCTTAGGATAATTTAGGTTAAGTAGTGTGTAAGCTTAGGGACTGATGACCTTAGCAGTTAAGTCCCATAAGATTTCACACACATTTGAACATATTTGAACAAAGCTCCTAGCAACCCCCTGGCTGAGACGGAAGCGACCAGAGGGATCGTTTCCGCCACCAACCTGACAAACAAACAAATCTCGAGACAAAAGGGATGAACCTCGGATGAACCTCTTTGCTCAGGTAAGCAATTCTAAGTTGGTGAGCCTGTGAACCCTGCCAAACGACAGGCTCCCAGCAGACGACAACCAAATAGCTTCCACCACAAAATAAGCCCGAAAAGATACGTAAAACACCCATTCACTCACATTCAACCACACATAAGGTTGAGAGGCATGATAAATATGTCTCATGATTTCACGTAGAACATAAAATTAGAATACAATACATTGAAATACTAGTGCAAGGCACCATTTTCTTGCATCTTACGTTGGATATACAGTGAATTACTTTCAGTTCCACTGCTCAGTCTTTCTGGGAGCGTTAATAAGCAAAATCGCAATTACGCAGTGGATCAAATGAGACGTAACTGAATCATATGAGGCAAACATGTATGAAAAGACTCGACAGAGACGTTTCAATGTTACTGAATACAGAAGCAGTTTTGGGTATAGATTTTATGAATACCTCTCATTATGTACTAACTGTGAGTAGTGTCAAAGTGGATTTAATAGTACAAGGCAGTCTCCAGTTAGACTCGGTTCTTATGCTGACACAGAAACTAGATTCCCATAGTCACTCGACGAAGAATTGGAACAGAGATCTCATTACCCGCCCACTAGCGTCAGGACAGACATTGTTGCTAACTCAGATCATGAAGGGAAGGTACTTTTCGTTAAGTAATTCTACTAAATTCTTACCGATTATAGGTCAGGCTACTTGTGCATCCGTTTGCGGTAGGGCTCGAAACTCTGTGGGCCAGGATATTATGTGGAGTGCACCACGTCTCTAGTATTCAGAAGTTCTGGAATGGGACAGTCAGAATTCATATGTAGTAATGTAAAGTATGTTTTTGTTTTGTTTGCCACTTTCTGAAGAAGGGCTTGTTTATTTTGTTTCTTGTTAATTTTGTTCCTTGAAAATCATGGTAAGCTCTTGCGATATGTTGGATTGTTTCTTATGAAATACCGTATTTCTTTGTTATTTGCGCTTTTTTGTGTGTTTCGGCTTGTTCATTCTAAAGAGATGTGCAAATGAATGCACGGACAGGATCTTGAGATAAGAATGCTAGTTAAAGTCTTCTTTGATGTCTTCTATAGATAGGGAGCCTCTGTCCGCGGCTCGTGGTCTTGCGGTAGCGTTCTCGCTTCCCGCGCACGGGGTCGCGGGTTCGATTCCCGGTGGGGTTAGGGATTTTCTCTGCCTCGAGATGACTGGGCTTCTTTTACCATCATTTCATCCTCATTCACTCGCAAGTCGCCGTAATGGCGTTAAAGAACTTGTGGAGCGGCGGCCGAAAAGCCCCGCGAGGAGTCTCCCGGCCACCAGCCATACAGTGTCCAGTGCCCAATAGCCAAATAAAGCAGGCAAAAAGGAAATGATCAGCCATTAATTTAGTGCAAAGGATACAAAGAAGTGTTCCAAGATAACAACGAAATGTCAAACAGTGTATCTCATGTAATTAATGTGCTCTCTCACTCACGTTCTCTCTCTCTCTCTCTCTCCATTCAAGGTAGGTTTTTTCCCTTTTTTTGGTTTCTTTTTTGTTGTTTGTTCTGTCATTTATAGTCTTGTGATGTATATATATATATATATATATATATAGCCTCAAAATTCCGTGAAAACTGCTGCGTACACCCTTACGCAGTACATTAATAACATTGTATATTCATTAATTTATTCACATAGATGTTCTGGTCTATATTCCCCTTTCACCTTTGACAAACATATAGGGAACATGCCAAAACAGGTGCATTTCTAATACCATACAGAAGAAAAATTCTTTTTTTAAAAATGAAAATACAAAAAAATCGACGTAACGCAAGTTCGAAATTAAAAAAAAAAAAAAGACATAAACAAATGACAGGAAAAATTATCTAAAGGACACTCAGAGAACAAAAGTGTTGTAACTCAGCGAAAGACTACTAAAAGAATAATCAGAAGAGAAACGAGAAAATGCACACCACCGTTCAATAATCAAGCACACCATTTCATGTAAAAAATCTGCAATTGTTAAAATTTGCAAATAAAAGTTTATATACGTTACAAAAAAAATGCCATACGCTCATTATTACTATTATTATTATTATTATTATTATTATTATTATTATAGGGACCCTCTTATTTTTATTGTATTAGGGAAAGTGTGCCTCTCTTTGTCAAATGGTGCTAATTTATTCTTAATAAATATCTATGATAGGGAATGAAATGGTTATGTAAGAGTACAATGACGAGCATTCGATTTAATAAAGCTGGGTTCCATGATAAAGCAGGCGTCCTGAGGGTATAAGAAGTACACACGAGTCGCTTATGTTTCGAGTAATAAAGTGATTTAGCCAAGTAACGAGACTACAGGAGTTAGTATAATTACATTTTAGAGACAAAAAAATCTCTTTAAAAAAGAGTAAAGAACTTCCGTGTGTTAGAGTGTTGCGATGCATCTGGTTTTTATGAGATATTTGTTTTTTGCTACTTAATGTAGCGTATAGGTAGTGTCGACTTTGTGAGTCGATGCTTGTCACGGAGAGAGCACTGTGCAAGGAATTCTGCACTGAATTAGGATTTGTCTCATAGTAACGGCTGTGGGACTGGGGGCGACAAAATAGAGATTGAGTGATTTTGTCAGTGGCCCACGGCGGCGCCGTATCCCATAATTAGGAAGACTAGAGTAAAACAATAAGTTTATTCTCCTCAGTTTCGCTCATGCAACTATGAAATAAACTTAGGCTCTGATTAAAAATCCCGAATTTGCGGATTACACCTGAGTAAGCCACATACATCGGAGAAGGAAGACACCTGACATTATGACGGGTATGGTGAAAGAGTGTTTGATAACCACGTACTGTACCTTTGGTGACTAGACCATGGGTGCTGCTTGATTTCACGAAACAACGTACGGTCCCTCCGAGTAAGTTTCCTGCAACCGTCTGATGTTCTACACAGATCTCTAATGAGGAATTCCACAACCAAAGCCAAGCAAGAGTATGTTGAAGCACATCCATCGGGTGGGAGCAACTTAGTAGGTGTGCTGGATAAGTGTGTGTGAGTGTGTGTGTGTGTGTGTGTGTGTGTGTGTGTGTGTGTGTGTAGCAGGAAGTTACAAACAACTGGCAGTTCTCCCGAAATTTTGTGGAACATTAATTATCTCTTTTTTTAATTTTTTATATTTTGCGTGGTCGTTAACACAAGATTCATTTTATTTAAAATTGTCTGTTTATATAGTTTTCGGATGTTTAAAAGAGTTCACGTTTATGGTATTGTTTATTTAGTGAATGTTCAATTTTATACACCTCAAACCCATTTTGTAGCTGTGTTTAGTTGATCAAGAAATTAATTTTTTTGTATGTTTCACTGCATTGTGTGTTATTTAAATTGGTTATTTTTTATCCCAGCGTTTGAATATATGTTTGATTTTGAAGATATGACAAATATGTAATGGTTTTAATTGGCTTTTAATTAATTCATGCTGTATTTGATTCAGTATAGTGTACACAAATCTGTTTAGTTTTCATTTCTCTGTGTTTGAATGACTTATTTATCTTATTTGTTTTATTTCCATTTGAATTTTTTACTTGCTTTTTCCTAAGAATTAACTCTGTTTATTAACTTCTGCATAACGATGCATACAAAACGATGCTAAAAGTTGAATGATTACCGCCTGTCTGTGGAATTTTCTTGCTTTTGCGAATACATACAACGTAGCAAACGATCGATATATGTGTGACTGAACGGCGCAGTTACTGAACTACTCATTGTAGGGTATGAGTGATACCTTCACTGAATCTTTTCATACATGCGTTACCTCTTCTATCATTTCCTCTTTCCACCAAATGGTTTATTATGATGAAAAATTCTTATATCGTTATAAGAAGACAACCTCTGCTCATATTAATTTTCAGAGGCTTAGGGTAATGAAAAGTATTCATGGAATATTCAGTAAATCATATGAATTTAGGTTCCCAGCAGCATTCATCTCGTGTAATTTGATGTGTGTGTGTGTGGTGGTATTCTGAGCATTTCATAACCTGGTGCACCCAGCCCATGATGTACACTGACAGAAAAGAAAATGACTACCAAGATGGAGTTGTTTGACATGAACGACTGTTGGTAGGCATATTTCTATATCTGAAAGATTAGGTCAATTCAAATTTTTGTCAGTCACATAAGTAGCGCCACTATGAGGATGTAAATCAGGTTTTCTTTAAATACACGCTGTAACTACCATGATCGTTAACTACCTTTGAGATTGAACACGGTGAGCTGAAGTTAGGGAAGAGTGTCTCTAAGGCAACAAAGACGCCATTATCAACGACTCATTGAGTCTGAACGAGGTCGTGTAATAGGACTTGGAGAAGCTGGATATTAATTCTGCGATGCTGCAGAAAGACTGGGCAGGAATGTAGCCACTGTACATGATGGTGGCCAGCGGTGCTCACGAGAAGGTACGGTCGCAACGGGACCTCGCTCTGGACGGCCACGTGGCACTACCGAGAGGAAAGACCATCATCCTTGGCATGTAACATCCACGAGATAAATGTTAGCTACAGTGCGACGAGAGGAAATTATGCCTCTAACAATTATCAACATTATCTATTCATCATATGAAAAAACAGTGAAAACTATGATAAATATTAATTATTTAATATTTTATGATGTAATGGGACATATCGATGTGTATCATACAAAGACAATGATAATTGTAAATTCCTTTTATGATCTACGTTTGTCTTCCTTTGTTTTTATCTTTTGTTGGTTGGCTTTGGTAGGTTGCGGACGCCTATCGAACTGAGATCTTTTAAGAAACTGTAATTATTTGTTAATTATTACTTGAGAATAGAGTTCATTATTATTATAAATATGAGTGAATAATTATTTGTAACTTTAACTCCTCTCTCAGTAAGCATTATCTGTGTTAATTATTTTTTTCCGCTGCAAGGAGCGCAGCCATTGATGATAGCGATTTATATCGCGTTTTTGTCTGTGTTTTCCTTAGAAAAAAATCAAATGTTTGCTTGATGAAGTCTAAATAGTGCACAATTCGAAAGTAAAGTTTAATAAGCATTTCAAATACTTACCTTATTTGCTCTAACAATAGAAAGTCTCTATCAATTGTCTGCCGCCATCTTAACAATTATCTCAGCGGCAAATTCAAATTACGCAACTCTGCAGACATAAATGCCGAACGTAATAAAAATGTGTAAAAATAAATGTGTACCGGTGGTCCCGAACACATTTTAATGAAAATAACTCGAATCAGATTTGTTCTTCAAAAACAGTGCACATAGCACGATCGTTGTAACAGACTTTTCTAGCTGATGTATGGAGCCGAAATTAATTAAGCACGCGTTACGAAGAATATTGTTTCAGGTAGCATACGTCAGTGTTGTGCGCGGCTGATATTCGGTGGTTTTAATGATCATTTTGCTGAAAATAACTGTTTCCATCATAATCAATAGTTGTATAGAATCTGTTGTATGAACTGTGATTTAATGACACTTACACAACTTACAGACAACACTTTAACACGACGTTAACTTGGAGTTCTTTAGCAACTTGACCAAATCTTTAGCCGGGAGAAAAATTATTTAGTGATTACTCAATGTAATAAAATTAGATAAATACCAAACAACTGAATAACACAGCGAACGCCACAGGTATATGGCTGTCACGCATCGTACTGCATCTGCAACAGCAATTTGAGTGGCAGTTGGCACAACGATCTGTTACAAATCGATTAACTACGAACCAGACGGCCTATAGCGTGCTTTCCACTGACTGGTGCAACCAGCACCAGTTGCGACTTCAGTGTTGTCAAGCGAGAGCTCATTGGAGAACAGCGTTTTCAAATGAACTCTGGCTCTGCATCAGTGCCAGTGATGGATGTGTGGTGGTTATAAGGAGGCCAGGTTGAGGACCTGCAACAGATGTGTCTGGGTGCTGGACACACTGGACCCACACCTTGAGTTCTGGTCTGAGGGGCGATTTCGTATGACAGCAGGAACACTCTCGTGGTTATCCCACGCCCCTGCCTGGAAATTTCTACGTCTTGTATTCTCGATTGTC
Source organism: Schistocerca piceifrons (assembly GCF_021461385.2). Classification (NCBI taxonomy): domain Eukaryota; kingdom Metazoa; phylum Arthropoda; class Insecta; order Orthoptera; family Acrididae; genus Schistocerca; species Schistocerca piceifrons. The sequence goes on along the minus strand of NC_060145.1, from coordinate 84,363,775 downwards.
TCACGAAATAGAGAAACAGCTTGCGAAATCGGTAGCAAACATAAAGATTCCCGACAATCCGCCGGTACAATCTGTGACAATGAGTGTTCCCACGGCTTCAGTAAGACTTCCGCCGATGAAGCTTGAGCCTTTTTCAGGCGATCTCGAGACATGGGCGCGATTCTGGGAGCAGTTTGAGCAGTCGGTTGACAACGATCCGACGGTATCTGCAATTAATAAACACATTTTTCTTCGCGGCTATCTCTCGGGAGAACCAAAGCATTTAGTGGACGGTATTGTGGTGACGGCCGAGACGTACGCAGAAACGAAGAGGATTCTTAAAGCGCGTTATGGCAACAAGGGTCCAATAATTCAAGCCCGCTTACATTACCTCTAAGCCATAAAATCAATTAAGCTGTCCACCTCAGAGGAACTTAATTCAACATTCATTGAATGCCAGCGACGTATTCAAGCCCTCCGGGCACTTGGGGAAAGACGTGAACGGAGACGGCCGAGTCCTGGCGCCGAAAATTTTACGCGCTTTTCCGGATGACATATGCCGCCGCTGGATAATTCACGCCAAGCGTGCAGGAATATCCGAGGGGGACATTTTGCAAATGATGGAGTTTCTGAACAAGGAAGTCGACGGGGCGCTTACCATGCAGAAGATACGCGATGAATTTTCCAGCACTTCTAGTAACCTTCCCCGGTTTCGGCACCAAAATTCTTATGTCGTGAATCACATTAGAGCAGCGATTAGCAGTCTAACAACACTTTATTACATAGTCACAGAACATACAATACAACATGTCAAACATGCACTGTCCTAAGAGTAAACAAAAAGTGTCTCACTTGCCCGAAGTACATCAGTCTGTGACACTTGTGATCTGACCTGTTCTGCTGCCATTCATGAAGAGCATTCCAAGTGGTGTTTTCAAACACATTAACGCTCGCCCACATACCGCTTTTGTAAGCGTCGTCCTCACCTGTTCGATCACCATATCTGTCTCCAACCGAACGCATATAGGACCTCATTGGACGACAGCTTCAGCATCGCCCACAAACAGCATTAACAGTCGTTCTGTTGATCTGCCAAATGTAACAGGCACGGGAATCCATTCCGCAAACTTGCCCCCCTCGGCACCTGTACAGCACAATGATGCACGTTTTCATGTTTGCACTCAACATATCTCTGACGTCGATCTGTTGTAGAATTTTAGAACATGTTTTTTGCTCGCGTATCATGTCGTTTCTGGAAGCCCAGAATCTACCCTGTAGGAATCAACGTGGATTCCGGAAACAGCGATCGTATGAGACCCAACTCGCTTTATTTGTTCATGAGACCCAGAAAATATTAGATACAGGCTCCCAGGTAGACGCCGTTTTACTTGACTTCCGGGGGGCGTTCGATGCAGTTCCGCACTGTCGCCTGATAAACAAAGTAAGAGCCTACGGAATATCAGATCAGCTATGTGGCTGGATTGAAGAGTTTTTAGCAAACAGAACACAGCATGTTGTTCAATGGAAAGACGTCTACAGGCCTTAAAGCAACCTCTGGCGTGCCACAGAGGAGTTTTATGCGACCATTGCTTTTCACAATATATATAAATGACCTAGTAGATATTGTCGGAAGTTCCATGCGGCTTTTCGCGGATGATACTGTAGTACACAGAGAAGTTGCAGCATTAGAAAACCGCAGCGAAATGCAGGAAGATCTGCAGCGGATTGACACTTGGTGCAGGGAGTGGCAACTGACCCTTAACATAGACAAATGCAATGTATTGCGAATACATAGAAAGAAGGATCCTTTATTGTATGATTATATGATAGTGGAACAAACAGTGGTAGCAGTTACTTCTGTAAAATATCTGGGAGTATGCGTGCGGAACGATTTGAAGTGGAATGATCATATACAATTAATTGTTGGTAAGGCGGGTACCAGGTTGAGAATCATTGGGAGAGTCCTTAGAAAATGCAGTCTATCAACAAAGGAGGTGGCTTACAAAACACTCGTTCGACCTACACTTGAGTATTGGTCATCAGTGGGGGATCCGTACCAGGTCGGGTTGACGGATGAGATAGAGAAGATCCAAAGAAGAGCGGCGCGTTTCGTCACAGGGTTATTTGGTAACCGTGATAGCGTTACGGAGATGTTTAATAAACTCAAGTGGCAGACTCTGCAAGAGAGGCGCTCTGCATCGCGGTGTAGATTGCTCGCCAGGTTTCGAGACGGTGTGTTTCTGGATGAGGTATCGAACATATTGCTTCCCCCTACTTATACCTCCCGAGGCGATCACGAATGTAAAATTAGAGAGATTCGAGCACGCACGGAGGGTTTCCGGTAGTCGTCCTTCCTGCGAACCATACGCGACTGCAACAGGAAAGGGAGGTAGTGACAGTGGCACGAAAAGTGCCCTCCGACACACACTGTTGGGTGGCTTGCGGAGTATAAATGTAAATGTAGATGTAGATTCTGGCGGTTAGAGTGGTTATTAATGTAGCAGCATTTCACATTCGCAGTGACTTATCTCGCACATAACTTTAACGTGTGATCTTGCAATGTTAATCACCTAAGTATGTCACCTAGACAAATACGTCCTCGAAATTTCATTACTGAATGTTAATTATTATTGTGCTGCAGTTATTTTCCTTCAGCGTATTTTCACAAACGGGCAGCAAAACTGCTGTTTAGGGATAGGTAGTGTGGACAAACAACTCTCGCCCCCATAACTTCTAAACTTCTGTTAGTGGCAATGGACGGGCTGTAGTGAGTGGAACACAGGCACTCTGCCACTGATTCTTATTATGACCAGACGCCTTGAAGGAGCGTCACCTGTACAGTAAGACACTATGGACGCATTGCAATGTTTATTGTCGTTCTGGTGGTCTAGGGGAGACGGCACGCTAACTCAGCGTGTTCGGCCAGAGGGATAACTGCCCTCTGTAATAAAAAAACTGAGTTACTCGATCAACAACGAACTTAAATGGATGTCTTACGACGTTCGCTCCGAGAAGATGCAACGAACGAAAGCGAACAAAATGAGATAAAAAAAAGGGTAGCGTCTTTGATTAATAATCAAAACGCTCTCTGTCCCGGGTTCGAATCCCACACCTGATAAATTTTGATTAATAATCAGCGTTGGCAGCCGAAGACTTCCGGCAGAAGGAGTCACCCCTCCTTCCAAAGAGGGCGGAGGATCAGACAGAGGTTCAGGGCACTCTCTTGCCTGAGGGGTGGGAAACTGCCCCTAAAGGCGGAAGAATCAGCAGTGATCAACGGCATGAGGGTGCAGAAGGCAATGGAAACCACTGCATTAAAGACACGTAACGTGTATCCACAGGACATGTGACCTGTAATTGGAAATTGTCATGATGACCTCTCCATTGGTGAAAGATTCCGGAATAGTTCCCCATTCAGATCTCTGGGAGGCTACTGCCAAGCGGGACGTGACCATGAGAAGAGGATTCAACAACCAACGAACGCATAACGTTCTACGAATCGGGGCGTGGAATGTCAGAAGCTTGAACGTCGTAGGGAAACTAGAAAATCTGAAAAGGGAAATGCAAAGGTTCAGTCTACATATAGTAGAGGTCAGTGAAGTGAAATGCAAAGAAGACAAGGATTTCCGGTCAGATGAGTATAGGGTAATATCAACAGCAGCAGAAAATGGTAAAACGGGAATAGGATTCGTTATGAATAGGAAGATATGGCAGACAGTGTGTTACTATGAACAGTTCAGTGATCGGGTTGTTCTTATCAGAATCGACAGCAAACCAACACCGACAACGATACTTCTGGTATATATGCCGACATCGCAAGCTGAAGATGAAGAGATAGAGAAGGTATATCAGGATAATGAAACGGTAAAAATGTGTAACTAGGGCCTCGCGTCGGGTAGACCGTTCGTCGGGTGCAAGTCTTTCGATTTGAAGCCTCTTCGACGACTTGGGCGTTGATGAGGATGAAATGAGGATGATTAGGACAACACAACACCCAGTCCCTGAGCGGAGAAAATCTCCGACCCAGCCGGTAATCGAACCTAGGCCCTGAGAATTGACATTCTGTCGCGCTGACCAGCTATTGGGGGCGGACATTGAAACGATAATACAGTACGTCAAGAGAGACGAAAATCTAGTAGTCATGGAAGACTGGAATGTAGTTGTAGGGGAAGGATTAGAAGAAAAGGTTACAGGAGAATATGGGCTTGGGACAAGGAATGAGAGAGAGGAGAAAGACTAATTGAGTTCTGTAACAAGTTTCAGCTGGCGAATACTCTGTTCAAGAATCACAATAGGAGGACGTATACTTGGAAAATGCCAGCTGATACGGGAGATGTCACTTAGATTACCTCATGGTCAGACAGAAATTCCGAAATCAGATACTGGATAGTAGGGCGTACCCAGCAGCAGATATTCAGACCACAATGTAGTGGTGATGAAGAGTAGGCCGAAGTACAAGAGCCGGCCGCGGTGGCCGTGCGGTTCTAGGCGCTCCAGTCCGGAGCCGCGTTGCTGCTACGGTCGCAGGTTCGAATCCTGCCTCGGGCATGGGTGTGTGTGATGTCCTTAGGTTAGTTAGGTTTAAGTAGTTCTAAGTTCTAGGGGACTAATGACCACAGCAGTTGAGTCCCATAGTGCTCAGAGCCATTTGAACCATTTTTTCGAAGTACAAGACATTAGTCAGTAAGAATCAATACGCAAAGAAGTGGGATGCAGAAGTACTAAGGAATGACGAGATACGCTTGAAGTTCTCTAAGGCTATAGATACAAAAACAAGGAATATCTCAGTAGGCAGTACAGTTGAAGAGGAATTGACATCTCTAAAAAGGGTCATCACAGAAGTTGGAAAGAAAATCATAGGTACAAAGAAGATAACCGCGAGGGAATCATGAGTAACAGAAGAAATACTTTAATTGATCGATGAAAGGAGGAAGTAATAAAAAAATTTTCCGGGAAACGCAAGAATACGGAAATACAAGTCGCTGAGGAATGAAATAAATAGGAAATGCAGGGAAGCTAAGATGAAAAGGCTGCATGAAAAATGTGAAGAAATCGAAAAAGAATTGATTGTCAGAAAGACAGACTCAGCATAGAGGAAAGTCAAAACAACCTTCGCTGGCATTAAAAGCAAGGCGCTACAGTCTAGAGCCGCGCAACCGCTACGGTCGCAGGTTCGAATCCTGCCTCGGACATGGCTGTGTCTGGTGTCCTTAGGATAGTTAAGTTCAAGTAGTTCTAAGTTCTAGGGGACTGATATCCACAGCAGTTAAGTCTCATAGTGCTCAAAGCCATTTGAACACTTTTTTCCACTGCTAAATGCAGAGGAGAGAGCGGATAGGTGGAAAGAATACAAAAAATGTTCAAATGTGCATGAAATCTTATGGGACTTAACTGCTAACGTCATCAGTCCCTAAACTTACACACTACTTAACCTAAATTATCCTAAGGACAAACACACAAACACCCATGCCCGAGGGAGGACTCGAACCTCCGCCGGGGCCAGCCGCACAGTCCATGACTGCAGCGCCCTAGACCGCTCGGCTAATCCCGCGCGGCGGAAAGAATACACTGAAAGTCTCTATCAGGGGGAAGATTTGTATGATTGACAGAAGAGAAAACAGTAGTCGATTTAGAAGTGATAGGGGACCCAGTAGAAGAATGGGAGTTTAAAAGAGCTTTGGAGAACTTAAGATCAATTAAGTCATCATAACATTCCATCAGAATTTCTAAAATCATTGGAGGAAGTGGCAACAAAACGACTGTTCACGCTGGTGTATACAATCTATGAGTCTGGCGACATACCATCTGACTTTCAGAAAAAGCATCATCCACACATTTCTGTAGACGGCAAGAAATGCCAAGTGCGAGAATAGTCGCATAATCAGCTTAACAGCTCATGCATCCAAGTTGCTTACAAGAATAATTAACAGAAGAATGGAGAAGAAGACTGAGAAAGTGTTAGATGAAGATCAGTTTGGCTTTAGGAAAAGTAAGGGCAGGAGAGAGGCAATTCTGACGTTGCGATTAATAAAGGAATCAAAGCTAAAGAAAAATCAAGACACGTTCACGGGATTTGTAGACCTGGAAAAAGCCTCCGACAATGTAAAATGGTGCAAGGTGTTCGAAATTCTGAGAAAAACAGAATTACCTCGAAGAAAACGGTCTATTGACACACAGTTAACAGGGGTTTAGAAAACATCGTTCCTGTGAAACACAACTAGCTCTTTAATCACATGAAGTGTGGAGTGCTATTGAAAAGACATTTCAGATCGATTCCGTATTTCTGGATTTCCGGAAGGCTTTTGACACTATACCACACAAGCGGTTCGTAGTGAAATTGCGTGCTTATGTAATATCGTCTGAGTTATGTGACTGGATTTGTGATTTCCTGTCAGAGAGTTCACAGTTCGTAGCAACTGACGGAAAGTCATCGACTAAAACAGAAGTGATTTCTGGCGTTCCCCAAGGTAGTGTTATAGGCCCTTCGTTGTTCCTTATCTATATAAACTATTTGGGGACAATCTGAGCAGCGGTCTTAGGTTGTTTGCAGATGACGCTGTCGTTTACCGACTAATAAAGTCATCAGAAGTTCAAAACAAACTACAAAACGATTTAGAGAAGATATCTGAATGGTGCGAAAAGTGGTAGTTGACCCTAAATAACGAAAAGTGTAAGGTCATCCCCACGAGTGCTAAAAGCAACTCGTTAAACTTCGGTTACATGATAAATAAGTCTATTCTAAAAGCCGTAAATTCAACAAAATACCTAGGTATTACAATTACGAACAACTTAAATTGGAAGGAACAAATGGAAATTGTTGCGGGGAAGGCTAACCAAATATTGCATTTTATTGGCAGGTCACTTAGAAAATGTAACAGACCTGTTAAGGAGACTGCCTACACTACGCTTGTCCGTCTTCGTTTAGAATACTGCTGCGCGGTGTGGCATACTTACCAGATAGGACTGACGGAGTACATGGGAAAAGTTCAAAGAAGGGCAGCACGTTTTGTATTATCGTGAAATGTGGGAAAGAGTGTCACTGAAATGATACAGGATTTGGGCTGGACATCATTAAAAGAAATGCTACGGAATCTTCTCACGAAATCCCAATCACCAACTTTCTCCTTCGGATGCGAAAATATTTTGTTGACACCTACCTACATAGGGAGAAAAGATCACCACGATAAAATAAGGGAAATCAGAGCTCGTACGGAAAGATATAGGTGTTCGTTCTTTCCGCGCTCTATACGAGATTGGAATATTAGAGAATTGTTCGATGAACCCTCTGCCAGGCACTTAAATGTGATTTGCAGAGTATCCATGTAGATGTAGATGTAGATGAGTGCTCGACTTAAAGAGGGTGTAAATCACGTATATAGTCTTTCCCCACTACTGTTCAATCTGTACATCCAAGAGGCCATGATGTATATAAAAGAAAGTTTCAGGAGTGGAATCAAAAATGTGAAAGGATATTGATACGATTCGCCAATGACAATGCTATCGTGAGTGAAATTGAAGAAGAATTACACGATCTGATGAACGGAATGAACAATCTAATGAGTACAGAATATGTACTGAGAGCAAATAGAAGAAATACGAAAGTAATGAGAAGTAGCAGAAATGAGAACAGCGAGAAACTTATCAGGATTGATGGTCACGGAGTAGATGTAGTTAAAGAATTCTGCTACGTAGGCAGTAACATAACCAATGGCGGACGGAGCAAGGAGGACATCAAAAGGAGACCAGCAACGGCGAAAAGGGCATTTCTGGCCATGAAAATTATACTGGTATCAAACATAGGACTTAATATGAGAAAGAAATTTATACGAACATACGTCTGGAGTACAGCATTGTATAGTAGTGAAACATGGACTGTGGGAAAACAATCGAAGCATTTGAGATGGTGGTGCTAGCAGACGAATGTTCAAAGTTAGGTGGACTGGTAAGGTAAGGAATGAGGAGGTTCTGCGCAGAATCGAAGAAAGGAATATGTGGAAAACACTAATAAGGAGAAGGGACTGGATGGTAGGACATCTGTTAAGATACGAAGGAATGACTTCCATGGTACTAGAGAGAACTGTAGAGGGTAAAAGGTGTAGTGGAAGACGGAGATTCGAATACATCGAGCAAATAATTCAGGACGTATGTTGCGAGCGCTACTCTGAGATGAAGAGATTGGCGCAGGAGAAGAATTCGTGGCGGGCCGCATCAAACCCGCCAGAGGAGTGATGACCCAAAAAAAAAGTGGTTTGCCCTGTGAATTATGCCCCCACTCATGCTACTCCCCCCCCCCCCCCCCCCAGTGATTGCTCGTATCATATGTGGAGTGACTTTGTAACTCATTTCTTGTTTTGTTCACTTTATGTATTACACGTTTTCCCCCAGAGTTAGTGCTCAGATTAGTCTGAGTTTAACTCTACTAGACGAAAAGCAAGGTTCTCCCCCCCACAAATACCCCCACCCCATTTTACTTGAGAATTTGTGCACGAATTTTATTCTATCGAGAGGATAGAGCATATTCCAGGCTCCGAAAGACAGCTCTATGCTAGATGCATAGAGGGAGAAAGAGATGGAAAGAACCGCCTTCGCACGGCTCCCCCCGTTGGAGGTTTGAGTCCTCCCTCGGGCATGGGTGTGTGTGTTGTCCCTAGCGTAAGTTAGTTTAAGTTAGATTAAGTAGTGCGTAAGCCTAGGGACCGATGACCTCAGGTTTGGTCCCATAGTCCTACCACAAATTTCCAATGAAAGGCCAAGAAGGTTCAAATTGTTCAAATGGCTCTGAGCACTATGGGACTTAACTTCTCAGGTCATCAGTCCCCTAGAACTTAGAACTACTGAAACCTAACTAACCTAAGGACATCACACACAGCCAGTTTCGAGGCAGGATTCGAACCTGCGACCGCAGCGGTCCCGCGGTTCCAGGCTGTAGCGCCTAGAACCGCCAATATGGTGAAGCAAGCAGTGGCCTAAGAAGTGGAGAAGGAGGAGGAGGAGGAAGAGGAAGAGGAAGAGGAGGAGAAGAAGAAAAGACGACTTAAGTACGAGTATAAGTCTAAGACTGTTTCAATAGCTATAAATATTTTCTTACGTTAACACGTCCCGAAGTAATTTTTACGCGAAATGATGTAAGCAACTAGCTGTTGTCTCTCATGGTGGTGTGTTGTGTGGGCCGTCTCAAGGCTAGTATGTCGTTCTCATGCCGTCCCTCCCTCCCTCCCCAATCCCCTCACCATACATAAAAGCTTCTGCTTCTACTTTAAGTTATTGCGTATTTATAAATGCTCTACTAAAATTTTTTAGCATCCCTTCTCCTTTTCATTTGCCACTTCCCATCAGTGTGGTTGAGTACATTAGTACATTGAAATATAGTAAGCATTGGTGGTTCACTAAAATGCACTCTTCGTGGAACATTAGCATTATCCGTTGCGATTATTTGGCAGTATGCTTGCCGAGTGAGAATGTTTAAGTTTCGTGAGAAGTACAATTGAACAAAATTTGTTATACATCCCTGTTTCTACTTTGTTACTTCCTTAGTATCAAATGAGCAAGTAAGGTAGTTCAATGGTCAGCACATTAATCTCACATTTTGGAGGACGACAGTGAAAACCCTCGTCCAGCTACACAGATTTCGGTTTCCCATTGTTTCCCTAAATCGCTTAAAGCAAATGCCAGGATGGTTCCTTTTGAAGATCACGGCCGATTTCTTTCCCTAAACTGAGCTTGAGTTCGGTCTGAAATGACCTCATTGTCGACTGGATGTTAAACCCTAAGCACCCTTTTTCTTTTTGGTATCATGTAGGATCTTATTTTGAGATGATCTTCAGTATGTTTATTCTCTAATGGAATGTGTCAGAAGTACTATATCCCTCTCCAACCAACAATTAGCGGAGGCAATAATAAAGTATAAAACAATGTTCATTATGAGCTAAAGTCCGTTACTTTGGTAGATTAATGTTTCCAATACTCAGGAAAAACCATTTCCAATAACTTACCAGTGACTCTGAAACATTTAGTGACTTAATAAGTACAGGTAAAGGCGCATACATAATTTATTGGAAGTCAACTCCATCTGATCCGTTGATGAATTTCTTAACAGAATGAACTGATGCATATTCTATTGACTATCACATAATAAAAACTCTGTGGTACCTGACATTGGCGCAGCTTCAGTGTGCTTCTGTGGGTGGTCTGCGTAATGTATGTCTCACACACGGCTTATGTTTTGATGATCCTTCACTTTAATACCTTACGCAATTTAAGTGCATAGTAGTAAGTTTTTTAAAGTGTGAAAGTTTTTTTTTTTTTTTTTTTTTTTTTACTTTCTCCGCATCGTTAGTTAGCGTCTCACTTAGGGCTGTTGGAACGAACATAAGCTTATTACATTTTTCTTAGAAATAAGTATTACTTACCTTTTTTACTGACGTGTTCCACATCATAGGGTATATGAGTATCCTCAGTGTATTTACATATCACAAAATAATGGTGTAGCGCAGGGAACGAGTAAAAAGCAAAAGAAACTGTTCAACATTATTCGCTGGTCTCCTAGATAACATCCTAGTTAAGTGTCACATGTGCCTTTAATGTAAGCAAATGGTGTCTCGTGGTCGATCCTTGACAATGACTGTCACGTAAAGAGTCAGTTACAAGATTGGCCGATGAAGGATGCACTCTGTGGGAAACAGTGCATTAATGATGGGGAAGTTAATGATGCAGCAAGAGGCTGGCTGCGACATTGACAGTGGAGTGGTACCACGTGGGCGTGTGATCTCTCGTGGAGTGCGCGTCCTGATTGCAAACGCCATTCAGATGAATGATGATGGTACTTTGTGCTCGGTTATAACAGGTAATTAGCTCTACATGGTTTGCGGATATGAACTATTGGCGATCCGTGCATGCGTTTTAATTGTGTTTATTCATTTCTCTTAGCATACCTTTAACACTCAATTAGAATCAGTAACTGAGCCGCGCTGCGGCTCGCGTTGGTGCTGTTTGTAGGTTTCCACACTCTGTATGAGGCCAGACGCTATCGTTTAGTTGGCATGGTTGTGGTTGTTTGTCTACTTCTCGTGTTGACTGGCGCCACTCGGTTTCGCAAGCATCGCCTGTCCGCTAGTGGCAGCAGCGGCGGTTATCGATATGTAGTAACCATTGCCCTTTCTTTGGGGCGACGTCGTTGTTTTTCCGAGTCGCTTGAGTGGGCCTTAAGATGAGTGCATTTCAATGCAAATAGAGAAACCTCCGTCATTGTGATATGTCGCGATTCTCCAGTCACTAGGGTTCGTGTTGCTGCTCGTTGTGTCGCTGAAGCGAAGAGCAGCGAGTGGAGTGCTGTCTGCTCTGGTGGAAATGGTTCCTTTCTTGTTCCGGGCGCTCTAAACACAGTGTTCTGGGGACGTAGTGCAGACCGCCGGTTCGGCTTTGGCGAATTGTTCCATCGTTGCATTTGGTTTATTGGACGTCAGGTAGCTTCAGCAAGATTATCATTAGTCATTCGTTTGTCTGCCACTAGTCTGAGTTACCATCTTGTGAAGTGAATGCAACTCTTGGGTGTCTATCTCATCGCTCGCGAAAGTGTTTGTTACCGGACCTTCTCAGAGGTCGATTCCCCTTGTGTTACAAAGTTTATCATCATCTTATTTCACCCGTTTGGTAATCAGTTGCTTGTTTTCTTTTAATTAAACTTTGCTATTGTATTTGCTATTTTACAGCAGGTTCCTAAAATTTTTTTATATTATTGCCGTTCATGGCGTGTAAGACCTTAAGCCGTGATTATGGTCATTTGCCTTAAAACTCTAATTTGGTATTTCTATTTTAGCAGTAAGGTGTTTATGGTGACTTACCTTTAATATTTAAATACCTGTAATTTGTAAGCTGCAGCGAGTTTTAAAGAATTCTTAATTTATTGCCATTCCTGGGGTGTAAGGCCTTCCGCCCAGATCACAGTGGCTTGTTTTAAAAACATTATGTGTTGTATCTGTATTTAATGGTGATTTGCTAAATTGTAGCTCACTGTAAACACTATTATTTGCACAGTTGTTTATTCCTTCATTATTAACGTGTGATATTTTATTCATTGTTGAGTCTGGAATTACTAGTTTAAAATAAATTGTGTGTAACTTTAAAAGGCAACCAATAGTAACTGATTATGGCCCTTTCCACAGTCGTAACGGGATCCTGCCTTCCCTTGACGACCAGGTTCCAACTGGTAGGAGGGCATGGTTACGATTGTAATGTCGCCATTTCAGTTATTGTTGGTTTGATTTGTTAAACTCTGTCAGTGTTGTACTATTTCAGCCTTTGGTATTGTGTTCTGTTTTAGGTCATGAATTGTGTAATGGCGGTCATGCAGTGACTCGGTATCGGCCTATTGAGGAGAGACCACCTCACTTACCAGCTGGCGATAAGACGCCAGCCTATTGAGGGTAGTGTTCCGGACTTAGCAGCCCACTTGCGTGCTACCGTTCTTCAGACGGTTGACGCCACGCCGGGCGTTGTGGGTGAGACAAAGGCTGCCATGAGTTTTTGTTTAAAGGTGTTAGGAGTCTAGAGGACGACATCAGCTTTTTAGACAGCACTCAACCTTGTGGCAGTCAGTTAGACATGGTGCGGGCACAGTTGATACATTTAACCAACCAGATATCTGATTTAAGGCAATTAAAGTTAGAAAATCGTGATAAGGAATCCACCCTTGAATTGGGGTCCTTGGTTAATAAATTGCAGATTAAGGTCACATGTGTAGAGTTTGATGGGAAGAGTATGGGGGAGCAGGTTTTATTATCTTCCGGGTGATGTGCTATCGAGCCCTGGGATAACGCCCTTACGTCCTCCGAGGGGTTAGCCGGGGTGTTTGCTAAATTGCGTAATCCCCTGGTGCATGTGTTTCGAGACATAACCGACTCGAGCAGAATGAATGGTTGTTATGGTTGTTGGTTCGCTTTGAGCAAAATGCTGATGCATTTGGTGCTTCGCATTAGATAATTTTGTCTCTATCGTATCCTTTAACTAGAGGCGAATTGATGACTCTGGTATCCAGGGCCATGGCAGAAGGGTTCTCATTGCAGCAGCTGAGCGTGCTTGTCATCAGCGAAAGATTGAGCACGGGAGTTCGTAAACGGCTCAAGTGTCGCTATATTTGGCAGATGCAGCAACATAAGGAGGAGTAGCATCAATACGGGGAAAGATTTAAGACGGCCTGTTTGGCTTTGTTAGTCGACTTGCCAGAACAGGAGTTAGTTTCAGTTGTCCTGAGGGGAATGCGAGTGGCGGATAAGTCACATTTTGTTTTTCGTGGTCGTCCCTCCACTTGGGAAAAACTTCGTGCCGCCATTGTAGCGATATCTGCGTTGCCGCTCTCGGACGATAGACACCGTGAAGTTAAAATTCAGCCCGTGGCCGTCACCGAGGGGAACTCCGGCTTACCAACATCAGCTGAGTCTGCTAAAGGGGAATCGTGGAGTTGTTTCAGGTGTGGTCGAACAGGACATTTAGTCCGTACTTGTTTTCAGCCGCGGACACCCAGAGTCAATAAATGCCACCTGCCTTATATTTGTTCTCGAGTAGGTGGCGAACCTATTTGTGCCATTTTGGATTCTGGTAGCTCCTTTTCATTGTTGAGCTTGGAATGGTTTCTTGAATGTGGTCACCTTGCGAGACTTAGGCCAGTCCGTTCTTCGGTGCAGAGATGTCGGGTTGCCAACGGACAGGAGTTGCCTCTGCATGCTGGGTCCGAGGGAGTACCTCGGTTGGGGATTTCTAGTGACCCAAGTCTTTTGCCTCGGTTAAGGGGCTGCCGGTCGATTTCATTTTGGGATGTGATTTTATCGGTAAAGCTGGTCTTGTCTTGGATTATACGGGGTACACCTTTTTCTTTAAGTTCGCTTCTGGTCAGAAAATTTGGTTCTGTGGGTGTACTAAACGTAGAAGGCATCTAGATGCGGGAATGCTGGCTGTTGATGCTAAGGTTAGTGAGTTTGATCTCTCCCATCTGTCTTCCCAGCAGGCCTTTGAACTAGGGGGTTTGTTGGTGAGGTTCCCAGAATTCTCTGTGATAGACTGGGTGTTACTAATGTTCCTGACTACCATATTCGTCTGTCTGACCATATTCCCGTCAGGCAGTGCCCATATCGTATTTCACCGCCTAAGATGAAGATACTAAGGGGAAAGATGTCGAAAATGCTTGAGCAGGTTTCTATTAGGCCTTCTACATCCGTTTACGCTTCCCCTGTATTCCTCGTCTCTAAGGATCAGGGGCGGGCCTTTCGGCCTGTTGTTGACTGCCGTCACCTAAACAAGAAGGTTGTCCTCGAATCGGTTCCTTTACCTGATCTTCATAACTCTTTTACTTGGTTTGCTGGGGCTAATCGGTTTACTGTACTCGACGTGGATCAAGCCTATTATCAGATTCCCTTAGCCGACGAATGTAAACACGTTACGATATTTTGTACTGATTGGAATCTGTTTGAGATTAATAGGGTTTATCTACTGGCGCATCCGTCCTTAATTGTTTGCCGGATAATATTCTTGGAGACTTGAAATTAGTCTGCGTTTACAGTTACCTCGATGATCTGGTAATTTACAGTCGTTTGTTTCAAGAACATTTGGAACATATCCAGCAAGTTTTTGCTAGGTTTCAGGGGACCGGTTTGACGGATAAACCTAATAGGTGACATTAGCCAGGCAGCAGGTATCCTTCTTAGGTCACCTAGTGTGAGACGAGAGTATTCTCATTGATCAGGAACGGACTAATGCCTTGAGAGCCCTTCCACCGCCCACTGATAAGCGAGGGATTGCTAAGTTCATAGGGATGGCGAATTACTTTAGGCGTTTTGTCCCTAATTGGCCGGCCGGAGTGGCCGAGCGGTTCTAGGCGCTACAGTCTGGAACCGCGCGACCGCTACGGTGGCAGTTACGAATCCTGCCTCGGGCATGGATGTGTGTGATGTCCTTAGGTTAGTTAGGTTTAAGTAGTTCTAAGTTCTAGGGGACTGATGACCTCAGCAGTTAAGTCCCATAGTGCTCAGAGCCATTTGAACCATTTTTTAGTCCCTAATTTTGCTCAGTTAGCGGCTCCTTTACATGAACTGCCCCGAAAAGGTGTGCGTTTTGATTGGGATCTGGTGAAGAAGCCGCGTTTGAGCACATTAAGGTGGCTGTAGCCAGTCCTCCGGTTCTCGGAGTGCCTGATTTTAATAAGAAATTTATTGCACAAACCGACGCATCTAATGCGAGAATTTTGGCAGTCCTCCTCCAGGAGTTCGAGGGTCAAAGGCAGCCATTAGCATACACGTCTCGTCGGTCAACCAGCGCCGAGCTTAAATATTCTGTTTACGAATGTAAGGCATTGGCCGTCTTGTTCGCGCTGGATAAGTACTCATTTTATCTCGAACATAGAGCATTTCAGCTAGAGACTGACAGTCAAGCCTTAAGCTGGGTGCTAGCCAGGCCGTGTAAAACTGGCCGTATCGCGAGATGGGCGGTACGCACTTCGGCGTTTCATTTCGAGGTTAAGCACATTAGAGGTACTGAGAATGTGCTGGCGGATGTCCTCAGCCATCTAGTGAGGGCACCCAAGAAGCTTCGGAAGGCAACCTTAGTTGTGTCGTGTTAGGCGGTATTACTCATTTGTTTAGTGACATTGCTGATCATCAGGATCAGGACCCCACTTGGGGACCCGTTAAGAAACGACATTCGGCGGGGGAGCGTTTGGAGGAATACATGATCAGGAAAGGCATTTTGTGTAAAAGGGTGCGACGTACCAAGGAGATTAAGATCTGTCTACCAGGCACCCTAGTACACCGCGTTTTCCCTTATTTTCACAGCTCATTGATTGGTGGGCATTTAGGAACCTATAAGAAGATTAAGGAGCATCTGCCTTGGCCCTCTACTGAGCGAGACATTAAAGAAATGGTTTCTCAGTGTCAGTTTTGTCCTGTGGCCAAACCGCATAACGCTCAACTTCTGAGCCTGAATCTTGCCCAATGGTCAAACTCTATATCGATTATGTCGGGCCTTACCTCGCACCAAAAGAGGCCATGGGTCTGCATTAGGTTTACCTGGCTTCTTCCGAGTCGTAATGTGACTGCTGCCATCACCATTGCGCATTTAACTAACGTATTTAGTGTTTTATGACCTCCTAAGCAAATCACTGGTGATAATCCGCCGGCCTTTCTTTCGGCTCCCTTCAAGGCCTTCTGTTTTCAAAGCGGTGTTAAGCATGTAACTAACACTCCGTATTACCCGCAGGGGTCCTTTGCGGAAAGGGTCAGTCGTAACCTTAAATCCGCACTGATTATCTTTCATCAGAAGTCTCCCAGTAAGTGGGATTCTAGTCTGCCTTGGCTTAGCTTTCTCTTCAATACCGCCAGCCATGAGGCTTTGAAGGCTACTCGAGCTTCCTTGATGTTTGCGTATCCTGTTAATTCCCCCCTTTCGAACTTAAGGGGGATTCAAGATCTAATTCCTGCGGAGATAACCCCTCAGGTCGTCAAAGAAAACTGTAATCTTGCGAGGCGCCGTATTCTTAGGGCCCACAACATACAAACTGGTCGTTATAACCGTAACCGACGAGCCTTCATGGCCGTAATTTGCCCGGGAGGGAAGTGCGTGTTGGCAACTTCGGTAAGTTTACTCCCCGTTTTCTGCGTCCGTGTACGATTATGCAGGTTTTAGGCCCAGTTAATCTTCTGGTTAAGGACAACTATACTGGTAAGCAATACCAGTTCCACCATAATCAAATTATGTTCGGTTTGGCCGCTACTTGGGTTTGTCCCCGGGATTGTCCTTGGGAGGGGGAGGTTGAGCTGTGCTGCGGCTCTCGTTGGTGCTGTTTGTAGATTTCCGCCCTCTGTTGGAGGCCAGACGGATTCGTTAAGTTGGCATGGTTGCGGTTGTTTGTCTTCTTCTCGTGTTGACTGGCGCTACTCAGTTTTACACGTTGCCTGTCCGCTAATGGCAGCAGCGGCGGTTATCGATAGGTAGTAAATGTTGACCTATGTTTGGGGTGACGTCGTTGTTTTTCTGGGTCGCATGAGTGGGTCATTTCGGTTGGGGACTCAGGAGGAGCCAGGTCCGCACAGTACCAGAACGCGCTGGGATCGCTGGCGGCACGCATGGACTCTCGGATGGAAGGACTGTGGTCACGAGGGTCGTCGACAATCGGATCCAGAAAGCATTAAGATGAGTGCATTTCAATCCAAGTACAGAAACCTCCACCATTGTGATATCTCGCGATTCTCCAGTCACTTGGGTCCGTGTTGCTGCTCGTAGTGTCGCCGAGGCGAAGAGCAGCGAGTGGAGTGCTTTCTACTCTGATGGTAGTGGTTCCTTTCTCGTGACAGTCGCTGTAAACACAGTATTCTGGGAACGTAGTGCAGACCACCGGTTCCGGCTTTGGTGTATTGTTCCATCGTTCCATTTGGTTTATCAGACGTTAGGTAGCTTCACCAAGACTATCATCAGTCATTAGTTTGACTGCCACTAGTCTGAGTTACCATCTTGTGAAGTGAATGCAACTCTTGGTTGCCTATCTCATAGCTCGCGAAAGTGTTCGTTGCCGGACCTTCTCAGAGATCGATTTCTGGAGCACCGTCTGTTGTTCCTTGCGTTACAAAGTTTACTATCATCTTATTTCACCCATTTGGTGATCAGTTGCTTGTTGTTTTAATTACCCTTAGCTATTGTATTTGCTGTTTTACAGCAGGTTTCTAAATTTCTTTATATTATTGCCGTTCCTGGTGTGTAAGGCCTTCAGCCGTGATTGTGGTCATTTGCCTTAAAATTATAATTTGGTATTTGTATTTAAGCAGTAAGCTTTAAAACCTTATGTACTGCCATTCCTGGAGTCTGATGCCTTCTGATGTGTTTGTGGTGACTTACCTTTAATATTTCAGTACTTGTAATTTGTAAGTTGCAGCGAGTTTCAAACAATTCTTAATTTATTACCATTCCTGGCGTGTAAGGCCTTCTGTCCAGATCATAGTTGCTTGTTTTCAAAGCATTATGTGTTGTATCTGTATTTAATGGTGATTTGCTAAATTGTAGCTCACTGAAAACACTATTATTTCCACAGTTGTTCCTTCACTAATAACGTGTGGTATTTTATTTATTGTTGAGTCTCGAATTACTAGTTTAAAATAAATTGTGTGTAACTGTAAAAGGTATCCAATAGTAACTTATTACGGCCCTGTCCACAATCGTAACCGAATCCTGCCCTCCCTTGGCTACCAGGTTCCAGTAACGTCAGGGAACTGAAAATTGGTGTTAAGTGTAGAATGTCCTATAGAAACCGAATGTATTGTATGTTGGGAATAAACACTTACTACTTGATCTCCCCTAAATTTCTTAAATTTTTCAGTTCTCATTTAAATTCTTGTTTAGCACTGGTGATGACATATTGTTATATTTCTTTGTGATACCGTCACTTTAACCTAATGAAAATGCACTGCAAAAAATTTCGAATATCATGCTCTCATAATCTAGTAGTTTATTTTACCACCATTAAATAGGTGCTCTGTAGCATGCAAAACAACAATCATTGAATAAAACTACTTGGACAAGATGTTTTAATTGGTCGGCTGGAAGGACAAGAAGTGGATGTAGAAGGACGAATTCTTGAGGACTGGTGTGCACTCTGGAGGTCGAATGGCAGTGTGATGTAGGTGAAAAGAAGCAGATTGATGAATGTAAATGTTAGGCGGGGACTTCTCATTTTAATTATTATCGTGACTACTTTGTGAAACGAGGACCATTGTGTAATTGATTTTACTTAATGATTACTGTTTCGCATGTTTGGGTGCATCTGATTGATTTAGAAATGGACAACCAGATGATGGAAGTGCAGCTCTTGAAACATATTGCTGTGTGTTTTCATTGTTTTAACGTAACGTATTCGAAGTCAGTGACTTAACAACCACTACTGCTGCTCCATGTGCTGGATGTTAAAATGACGATATAGTGGCTTACATGTTCTCTAAAACCATAATGCTCTATTGTATATTGTTGTTATCAATTCAGAAGATAATTTGATAGAGCTATCCACGTTAGCCTCTGCTGTGAGAGCTTCTTCACTTCTGAATAATTACTGTCACGTAAATCCATCCAAATCTACCTGTTGCCGTCATACCTCAGACTCCCGCCACAATATTTTCCTTCTACACGTCTCTTTCATTAGAAAATTGACAATTCCTTGATACCTCAGGATGTGTTCTCTTAACCGATCCCTTTTTTTGTCAAGTTCTGTGTCACGTGGCAGTTTATGCCCAAAAAGTCACACAACCTATTCGATAATAATGTAATTCGCACATCCCAACAGTCAGTGTAGGCGACTCATTAACGCCGCCTGTAAACTGCAGACTACATCCATCACGCAAGGATAACGTTCTACGAGTCGGGGCGTGGAATGTCGGAAGCTTGAACGTGGTAGGGAAACTAGAAAATCTGAAAAGGGAAATGCAAAGGCTCAACCTATATATAGTAGGGGTCAGTGAAGTGAAGTGGAAGGAAGACAAGGGTTTCTGGTCAGATGAGTATCGGGTAATATCAACAGCAGCAGAAAATGGTATAACAGGTGTAGGATTCGTTATGAATAGGGATGTAGGGCAGAGGGTGTGTTACTGTGAACAGTTCAGTGACCGGGTTGTTCTAATCAGAATCGACAGCAGACCAACATCGACAACGATAGTTCAGGTACACATGCCGACGTCGCAAGCTGAAGATGAACAGATAGAGAAAGTGTATGAGGATATTGAAAGGGTAATGCAGTATGTAAAGGGGGACGAAAATATAGTCATGGGCGACTGGAATGCAGTTGTAGGGGAAGGAGTGGTAGAAAAGGTTACAGGAGAATATGGGCTTGGGACAAGGAATGAAAGAGGAGAAAGACTAATTGAGTTCTGTAACAAGTTTCAGCTAGTAATAGCGAATACCCTGTTCAAGAATCACAAGAGGAGGAGGTATACTTGGAAAGGGCCGGGAGATACGGGAAGATTTCAATTAGATTACGTCAAGGTCAGACAGAGATTCCGAAATCAGATACTCGATTGTAAGGCGTACCCAGGAGCAAATGTAGACTCAGATCACAATATAGTAGTGATGAAGAGTAGGCTGAAGTTCAAGACATTAGTCAGGAAGAATCAATATGCAAAGAAGTGGAATACGGAAGTACTAAGGAATGACGAGATACGTTTGAAGATCTCTAACGCTATAGATACAGCAATAAGGAATAGCGCAGTAGGCAGTACAGTTGAAGAGGAATAGACATCTCTAAAAAGGGCCATCACAGAAGTTGGGAAGGAAAACATAGGTACAAGGAAGGTAGCTGCGAAGAAACCATGGGTAACAGAAGAAATACTTCAGTTGATTGATGAAAGGAGGAAGTTCAAACATGTTCCGGGAAAATCAGGAATACAGAAATACAAGTCGCTGAGGAATGAAATAAATAGGAAGTGCAGGGAAGCTAAGACGAAATGGCTGCAGGAAAAATGTGAAGACATCGAAAAAGATATGATTGTCGGAAGGACAGACTCAGCATACAGGAAAGTCAAAACAACCTTTGGTGACATTAAAAGCAACGGTGGTAACATTAAGAGTGCAACGGGAATTCCACTGTTAAATGCAGAGGAGAGAGCAGATAGGTGGAAAGAATACATTGAAAGCCTCTAGGAGGGTGAAGATTTGTCTGATGTGATAGATGAAGAAACAAGAGTCGATTTGGAAGAGATAGGGGATCCAGTATTAGAATCGGAATTTAAAAGAGCTTTGGAGGACTTACGGTCAAATAAAGCAGAGGGATAGATAACATTCCATCAGAATTTCTAAAATAAGTGTGGGAAGTGGCAACAAAACGACTATTGACGTTGGTATGTAGAATATATGAGTCTGGCGACATACCATCTGACTTTCGGAAAAACATCATCCACACAATTCCGAAGACGGCAAGAGCTGACAAGTGTGAGAGTTATCGCACAATCAGCTTAACAGCTCATGCATCGAAGCTGCTTACAAGAATAATATACAGAAGAATGGAAAAGAAAATTGAGAATGCGCTAGGTGACGATCAGTTTGGCTTTAGGAAAAGTAAAGGGACGAGAGAGGCAATTCTGACGTTACGGCTAATAATGGAAGCAAGGCTAAAGAAAAATCAAGACACTTTCATAGGATTTGTCGAACTGGAAAAAGCGTTCGACAATATAAAATGGTGCAAGCTGTTCGAGATTCTGAAAAAAGTAGGGGTAAGCTATAGGGAGAGACGGGTCATATGCAATATGTACAACAACCAAGAGGGAATAATAAGAGTGAACGATCAAGAACGAAGTGCTCGTATTAAGAAGGGTTTAAGACAAGGCTGTAGCCTTTCGCCCCTACTCTTCAATCTGTACATCGAGGAAGCAATGATGGAAATAAAAGAAAGGTTCAGGAGTGGAATTAAAATACAAGGTGAAAGGATATCGATGATACGATTCGCTGATGACATTGCTCTCCTGAGTGAAAGTGAAGAAGAATTAAATGATCTGCTGAACGGAATGAACAGTCTAATGAATACACAGTATGGTTTGAGAGTAAATCGGAGAAAGACGAAGGTAATGAGAAGTAGTAGAAATGAGAACAGCGAGAAACTTAACATCAGGATTGATGGTCACGAAGTCAATGAAGTTAAGGAATTCTGCTATCTAGGCAGTAAAATAACCAATGACGGACGGAGCAAGGAGGACATCAAAAGCAGACTCGCTACGGCAAAAAAGGCATTTCTGGCCAAGAGAAGTCTACTAATATCAAATACCGGCCTTAATTTGAGGAAGAAATTTCTGAGGATGTGCGTCTGGAGTACAGCATTGTATGGTAGTGAAACATGGACTGTGGGAAAACCGGAACAGAAGAGAATCGAAGCATTTGAGATGTGGTGCTATAGAGGAATGTTGAAAATTAGGTGGACTGATAAGGTAAGGAATGAGGAGGTTCCACGCAGAATCGGAGAGGAAAGGAATATGTGGAAAACACTGGTAAGGAGAAGGGACAGGATGATAGGACATCTGCTAAGACATGAGGGAATGACTTCCATGGTACTAGAGGGAGCTGTAGAGGGCAAAAACTGTAGAGGAAGACAGAGATTGGAATACGTCAAGCAAATAATTGAGGACGTAGGTTGCAAGTGCTGCTCTGAGATGAAGAGGTTAGCTCAGGAAAGGAATTCGTGGCGGGCCGCATCAAACCAGTCAGTAGACTGATGACCAAAAAAATCCCTAAAACTGGTTTGCGGCAGAATCGTTGAACATATTCTCAGTTCGAATTTCGAATACAATACATTTTCTTGAGACCGAGAAGCTTTTATACAGGAATCAGCATGGTTTTAGAAAGCAGCGTAAACTATCCAAAGATGTATGGTTCAATAATGTGATATCCTAGGATTCCAGCCCTGGTGTTCACTGAGACTGTCAGCTGGCAGCTTCACGTGCAGGATAATGTGCCAAACTTATTTCTTTACTGCTAACATACGTTTCCTGAGCTCCGCAGCCACTGTATCCTCTTAAGACTCAGAATCGCATCATTGGATCCAATTCTGCTTTTCACTTATTTATGACATGAGAAGACAGAGAAGCAACATTAAGAGTGCAAAAGGGAATTCCACTGTTCAGTACAGTGGAGAGAGTGAGTGGTATAAATAGAAGACTTTTAAGAGAGGCATCAGTTGTCTGACGACCTGATAGAAGAAAAACTGAAAGAAGAGAGAGGCGATAGATATTATGCATTATGCGACGCTGTTTCTCTTAAACTAGCATGATCTGATAGGGAGCTTCCCTTACCTGTAGGTCACCAGTGATCAGACTTACAGCGTCTCAGGTGCTTCCTTAATAGCTCAACCAACACTTCACGTTAGCCATAAATTTCTTTTCCCCTGATTCAGCACCTCATTCGATCCACCCTTCTAATTTTCAACATTCTTTGGTAGCGCATCATTACAAAAGCTTGTGTTCTCTTCATATTTGTGCTCTTTGTCCTCTGTTTCTTTATCCTCCCTGTTTCCATTCTGTAAAAGGCTACACTCCCAAAAATTATCTCCAGAAAAGTCTTACTAACACTTAAATTTATGTGAAGTGTGAACAAATTGAATTGCTCTTTTCCCGCAAACGCTTTTCTTCCTACTTTGTAATTTCACCACTATCGGTATTTTTCCTCTCATAACAGTACAATTCTCAACTACGTTCAGTGTCTCAATTCCTCATCTAATTCCCTTAGGGTCACCCATTGCTCATTCTGTTCATCTGATCTTCCAAGCCCTTTGCCATGACTGACGGAACTACAGTGTCATTGGTAAATCTAACAGTTCTTATTTCTTCTCTCTAAACTATATCTCCATTTTGATATTTCACTTAGGTTTCCTCCACTACCTGTTCAATGTGCAGATTGAATAACAGTGGGATAAATACGAGGGCAGCCTCATGAGCAGCCTCATCATCTGCAAGCAATTCTGCACAGAAGGTGCTTCGCTGCTGTATGGTCTTCTGTTAGCCAGTGGGAAACCCAACGGGCACACTCTTTTGAGTACCCCAGATTGTGAAAAAGTGTGTCAGCAGTTGTGAAGCGAGGTGTTTGTTTGTGATCCATCGATCACCTCCAAGGAGAGTGTCCACACGTTCCAACACTGCAGGAGTCACAGCTGTGTGCGGCGGCCGGCGCATGAGACATCGGACAGGTTTGTGCGATCTTGTTACGATGATGATGTGCGCCTCGCCCAACGACTCATGGTGCTTTTGTTCACTGCCAGGTCTCCGTATACATTCTACAAACGCCTACGAACATCTGTGAAGCTCTGGTTTTCCTTCTAAAGAATCTCAATAACGGCTCTGTGGTTGGAACGCACCCCCATTATAGACGCCATTTTGAAGGCTACGTATAGTGGCGCCATCTGTCAGGCCTTCATGAGACTACAGAAATAGATGCGGGAATATTTCACTATTCCCCAAAACAAATGCCGCGTTTTTCAACCTAGGCTGTCTGAGAAAAAAATGTTTTGCATTTTTTATTGATTGGTCCTCGTAATTTGTGTCAGTATTTTGCCACATTCACACCTGTCAACAGTTTCCTTTTTAAGTCCGAAGGTATTTCGCCGGTCTCTTACATGCTGCGTACCAACTTAAATAGTATTGTAATGGGAAGTTATCTCAAGGATCTCAACAACTGAGGGGAATAGGATCCATTCTAGGTGTCTTGTTTCGAATACTGTCACATTTTTCTCGCAGTGTCGTTTGGCACACTCATCTGCATCTACTTGCTCCTCCCATTCAATAATACATTCAAGTCTATTTTCCTTCATATAGTCGTATTTTTTTCTGCTATCGTCCAGCGTTCCCTTTTATGCTTGATCCTGACTTACCACTCGAGCTCCTGATATTCGCACAACGTTCTGAAAATAACTTTATTCATAACTGTCAAAACCGTGACATGAAAGTATCTACTAGTAAAATGAAGGTAAAATAATATATGGGGAGAGTCAGCTAATGCGATCGTAGCCGTGAATAAAAAATTTGGAAGAAATACCCTCTTCCAAATATTTCGTGTGTGAATTACTATTAATGACGACAGAGGCAGTGATAAAATGCTGGTTACGCTCCAAGCAATATATGGAAAAATGCATAATGCGTTAAAAGAAAAAGTGAGACAGAAAAGAAAAATCACATTTTACAATACTGACACAACCCTTACGTTATTCTTCGGATGCGAGAGATGGGTCAACACAGAAAAAGACTAACACGGAACTGTGAAATAAGCCAACTAAACAAAATGCAGTGTAAGATACGTTTAACAGTGAAAATATGCGATAGGAGTTAAAAGCAGAATGTAGGAATTCAACACGACGTATCGGGAGGATGGAGTACGGAGAAGAAGACTAACGTACGTGTATGTCTCTATGATTGTTTCGGTAGCTATAAATATTTTTTATGTAATACTTTCCCAAAGTAAGTTTTACGTTAAATTATGTAAGTAGCTTTTGTCTTTCGTAGTTAATCATAGCAACACAATACTAGGCCCATGGGGCAGTGTCGTCGACTTTGAATAATGTCTGTCGTTGGTGTAGTTGTTAGCTATCATAAGCACCACCATCCACTCAATCAAGGTCAGCGGAACACTTGTCAATAATTAGCAAACAGTCAAAATTTTTTATCTGTGATCTGTTCTCCAAGAGCTGATATCTCGGCAACTGCACTAAAACATAATTCATTTTTCTATAAATCGGAGGGGTGTATGGCTGAAACTGGCTTCAGTGTGACTGACAAAGCAGAATTAAATAAAAAAGAACTCATACAGGGATAAGAGATATTACTGTCTCCAAACTTCCAAAACCCACAAAAGTCCTTTACAAACCTCATTTAACAGTTTCTTTTACGCAGAAAACGTTCAACAGAACCTTTCACCAATATGAATTGAATAGGCTGTGATATTATCACAGAATTGAAAGTTATTGGCAGTTAAGTCCAGTAGAATTTTATTCTCTGTGAAGTGGAACATGCAAGGCTGAGGAAGGTTAGAGGCACCAGAGACCACATAGCAAGCATAAGATGGATTGTAGAAAATGGCAGACAGTATCAGTATGACTTCTTTGTGTGCTCTGTTTGCAGCAAAACATCTGACTATATAAGTGTAACCACAGCTATGTGGGCCCAGCCAGGATTCTGTTTATCCATAGGATTAAGTTCAGTTTTCATTCTCACGTGATTCTACGAGGAAGTCAATTGTATCTGTGTATTTTACAGTATTGGCTAATGTATACTAACTTATTCCTAGTTCTTGCATATATGATAGTGCAATTATATTTTGTAACCTTACTTTGAAGTGTAGTAAAAATACAGAAGTAGTGCACCCTGGTTAGATTAGTGTTATATTCCTTTTGGTATAGATGAACATTGATTAAACATGAGTGGAGACATTAGGTCTTGTGTATGGATGCATGGAGAACTGAGCACTGTCCGTATGTCCGTAAGCAGCTGGAAGCTATGTTGGCCACAATGACAGGTTCCAGGTTGGGTCGTCAGAGAAGAGTGCTTTGGCACCTCTAGTGGGTGTGTTTCACGACAGCAGGGATTAGCTTCTATAGTATTAGTAGCTGCTCTGCTCCTTCTGCATTACAGAAGATAACTTCTGATGTCCTACAGCAGTGTACAAAAACAGATGAGAAAGACTGAAAGATGAATATATGCAAAAAGTAATAAATACATTGAGTCCAGATATAACACTGAGGTGAAGACATTTCCAGGAAGGCTGGAAACAGCCTTGAGCCCTGTAATGATGAAGAGGACTCATTCTGACAGAAAGGGTCAGTGGATATAGTTCGATGTCGACTTTGGTAGGTCAGGCTATCAAGTAATGGCTTAGTGATAGGCAAGTAGTTGCCCTGTTCATGGTCTCGTTTCGTCCCAAATAATAAGAACTGTCTTCCTCTGAAGTTCATTGTATTAAGATAGTAATTACACCTTGCACCTAACACGCATGTCCAACCCTCTTTACAAACAAACTGCATTACCTGCAAATTATGTACGATTCATTGACAACGAGGCTTTTCACACCACTACTATCTTTGCTCTTCCAAGTCGATAATTTTAGGAATTAGAAGTTGCAGATTTTCCTGTATACTTTCAGTGTTTGTCCCTACGTTGAGACCCAACAAATTATAATCCACACCCGCAAATGTTCTACGCTGCGATGAGAAACACTGTAAACTGAATTTTATGCTCCTAAGTAACTTAGAGAGAAACTTAAATATCAAGTCTAGTTGTATTTTATGTAGTCAATTGTACATCACAGTGTGTCCTCACAGCAGGTCTTTGTGCAGTTAATACATTGTGTCTAAGTATGGAATCACCTCAGGATATTACTGCGTGTCTAGAAGAAACACAAGAATGAATAATGATACTATAGAGTCTGTTAGCTGATTTGACGCAGGCTGAATAGAAAAAAATTAAAAACTGAACAAACCCTATAGGGTAGAAGCTATGTCGTGTCATCCAGCTATGATTTTACTGACAAGTAACAATTTTATCTCAGTTCCAATGTCTATAGTTTTTATATGGTTTAGACAGGATCTTATGAAGTTATTTTTTATGATGAGAGCACTTTGCTTGAAAATCTGTTCATCTATTACTACATGTAATTGTTTTGGATTTTCTGATGAAGACACCCACAGCTGGCGTCAAAACCAGGATAAAGTAAAATCTTGTTGCAACTGGTTGGCTGTATTGTACAAGTCATAAAAGAAGACAGCTAAGTCTTGCAAAAGCTAGTAATTCTCATTTGCCATAAACACTTTCATCTCCTGTCACTGCAAACACTTTCACATAATCTTTCTTAACGTTTCACAAATTAATGGTGACTACCTGTAAGAGATTGCTTCACATCATTACACACAAGTAATTTACCTTGTTCATTGAACACAAAAAATTTGTTGCATTTTATGACAGAGAGCACCAAAAGAAATGCAAGGATATCTCGAGTGCAAAAGATATACAACCATATAAATTAAGTGCCATCTTACACTAAAATCTGCTTGCTGTTTTACGACATAAATTAACTTTTTGTCTTCACTCTCTAATGTATTCATTGTTGAAATTGTAAATGATACCTCATCCACTACGAGACTGGCTTTATAAAGCGCTCTACTTCATCATCCACTTTTTTTATTATAAAATAATTATTATTTGGTTCTGTTGTGCTCCGAAGTAGTGACGCTCCCAGAAATGATTATAGGAATTAATAAGCGAAATGTGCCGGTTCTTGGTAAGAAACAGAGTTATCTCAGTTTAATTGTATTTATTGCCTATTTCATTACATCGACCTTTGATTCATACGAAATAAAAAAGTTTTGTGATATGCTTTTAGGATGTGTTCTGGCTGATATTACTAAATGACATTTCTTATAAAATGATATGCTATACAAATATTTATCTTAAACAATAGCTCTAAAAACAAAGCAGTCATTGGCACAAAAGTGCACTATGACTTCTTCAGAGATGCATTTAAAATTACTGTTTCACGAAAATTTTAATCAGCTCCTATCTGCAAAATGAAGATAAAGTACTATTCATAAAATATTGTGATGGTGAATTGTTTCCAGTTCACTGAAAATTATCAATGAAACAATTTCTAAAAATATATATACCAAATATTAAACATTATTATCATTAACATTATTGTTATAGTATACTTATTAGTCCTTCTTAATTCAACCAAACAACAATGACAATGTCTCAGACACTCAAAAACGTTCACACTTCATTCAGTTCTCTATAGTAGTTTACCAACAGAACTAACATTCTGAAAAGAACATCTCTAATTGAATCTTACTTGAAGTTACTTTAAAGTCTTTACTTCTGTGAGTGTGAAGCTCTTATCCACTTCAAGTCACAATGAATGTACTGCTAAGAAAGACAGTAGTGTGTGTTTAATAATGAATACTTAATTAAAAGTTACTTAACAGCACCCAGCTAATAAACATGAATTACACAATAAACTGCAGATTACATGAATTAATCAATCAAGCAATGAACTGTATAATCACACAAATTAAGATGTTTGTAAGTTATACAGGTGATGGAACCAGTATTAAAGAAATATAAGTTATGTACCACACTAAAAGTAGGTCATTATGGGCTACAAAATTAGATGAAATTATGATTAATACTTTTTATGTTCATATATATTCATTCACCCAGCCATTTTCTGCATTAATGAATGTTCTCCCACAATCCCATTCCTAAATAAATATATGAACATAGGACAGAAAATACTGTTATTGTGGCTGATTGAGAATGTAGTTATGTAATTGTATTACTCTGGATTGCGCCTGCAACACTTTTTCTGGATGAATGCCTCTACATGATGTTTGTTAAGAAAAAGATAAGAACAAGATGTCATTACATACTATACATCAGTACATATTACACAATCGTAATTCTCATTCAGGGGGTCCATTAATGGAGTGTCATAGTGTATCACCTAATGATGACATGATGGAAAACAATCTCGATTTCGCTCTAACATGTTTCTGTTAAGAACACCTCATATTTTGTCAGACACAAGTAAAGATTAATAATCTCAGTTAAGAAAGCATTGTATGATTTGGAGATAGTGGTATCTGGAGAGTGCCATAAAATTTGGACTAGCTAAGAGATACAGAATCACATTTCAAAGAAACAGTGTGCTGAATGTGATATTGAATATGAGGCTATTGGGCAGCTGAAAAACTGAGAAATTAAACAGAATACTAACAAATTAAAATATGTCGTTCCTTGTACACCTCAAATTTCCTTCTGCATTTCGTAACTACCCAAATAATCTGGCCTATAGTAAACATTCTATTCAAATATTTCAATCTATTTCTTTTGTTTATCATCTAAAGTAAAAACGTAACAAAATAGCTGTGTTTGGATTACAAATTACATCATTCAAAAGTACAATCTTCATTATTCAACAAACTGTGATTGCATTAATAATTTTACAACATTAGTATTTCACTATTCAACATATTTCATATCATTGTTTGACTTATTCCATGTAAACCTTAATAAAGAAATATTTTAAGTATTATTATTGGATCTACATCTAAAGCATAGTTCTGTGTATTTCATAAATTATGAGTTCAGAAAACTGCACTTAATACATATATATTCCATACTAACTTATATTATTATAGTTACAGAAATTCAGTTACCAGAGACCCTGCACTGGAAAGGATGATTATACAATTGTTCTAGCTTTTTTTGTCTCATTATTTTCATGTTTAATTCACTAATAAAACCTGCTCTGTGAATGTCCTAAGGTCACACCAAAATTTCAGTATAAAGTGTTTCTAGACTTCATAACATACTAGAACTCTCCAGTTTGTTGAAGTTGGTAGCAGCACTTAAGTACGTTATAGACAGCTAAAGATATGTCTTAAACAACAATGATTGGTGGCGCTGTCTAACTGAGTTCTTCAACTAGCCAAACTAAAATGTGTGTGCCTTTAGAATAAAACTGGAGCAGTACTTCTATAATCAAATCATGTACTGCAGCTGTTCGTTACTGATAATTTACTGCTTGGCTTGTCTCAGAAAATCACTTTTGTACAAACTGTGAAGTAAACGCTGTTAGAACACTATGATTGGTCGTTCTTGGTAGTGTAACAGCAGCAATAAATATGATGCATTAAGCAGACTTATCTTTGTGTGAGAAATTAACAAATCGTGTAAATACTCTGACAAAACTTTCTAGAGAATCACTAGTCTAATTTATAAAAGAAATTTCATATACCAGAATCACTGGTGAAATACAGGATATTCTTAGTGATTTTGTATGATTCATTTATCATCATGTCCTGTTCAACACACATTTAAGACAGCGACAGAGTAACACATTCAGAATAAGTTTCCACCAACTGTAAAATCCAGCATTTTAAACACTTATTGGTTTGTAAATTACATTACGAAATTATTCAGCTCTATAAAGTCTCACCTTGAGCTGCGAAATTCGTCTATTCTTGTAAACATTATTGCTCTTTAAGAATGCGAGTTCTATAGCCTTTGCTGCTAATTTATAATGAGAAACAGCTCCCTGTACGAAAATGAGCAAATCCGTATACAGTCCTACAACTGCTTATTCTGTAACGTGTAACAGCAAAGGTAGAACTGTTCATCTCAACAATTGCAGCAGAATCACTTCACTGTAATCATCACAAATCCCCTGATTAAAAACCCTGTAAGAAAATTAATGCCCTTTATGAAGACTAGGCTGTTTCTGTTAACCCATAATCACATAGGTGCGTAAGGAAGGTGCTGCGTCGAGTAATACCGAGCATTTACACTTCCAAGTGTTATGACAGGACTGTATAAATGAGACAGTGAATGACTCTGATTTTGAAAGTGTAGAAGTCAGTTCGATACATATATTTCTTTTTATTTGAGGCGCAGTCACAGAACAGGATTACAATCATTAAGCATTTGCATTGTGTGTTTGAGTTCGATCATGGATATAGCGTTTACTTTGTTCACCAATACCGGCTGTGATACACAAAGTCTGTAGATGCCTGACCGAATCCGGTTAAGCGAAACAGTGACTTGGTTCAATTATCTCTGCACCACGGAAACGTCCCTTCCCGAAACGTGGCATGTAACATTTATCTTTAACGTTTCCGGTGCTATCTCTAGAAGTATGTAATAGGTACTGTGGAACATCACATTCGCTATACATTTGGTCGTTTTATTTTTGTATCAACTGAACCACTGAAACAACAAGATTCTCGTACTGTCTACTATGATTCGTTGCTAATAGCACATCACATAATTCTGTGTGGCCGTCTCTACATGCCAGTCACGATTTGCAGATTAAATTATAGTAACTGGCGTGCAGGGTCTCCTCTGTTTCCTTTCTTGTTTTTTTTTTTTTTTTTTTTTCCTCCTTTCAAAATTGGTATAGAACACAAAATAAAGAAAAGTGCAATATAAGTATATTTGGCCATCTGCGAAATTTCGGCGCCGAATATTACATCAGGCCCTCATTTGTGGACACCCCTGAATGACGACACTGCAACCGAGCGCCGGAACTTCGCTGGCACGCAGCGCGCTGAAATCGTGTGTGACTCGTCGTCGCGCGTTGTTGGGAATGGGAATGTGTGTGCACGTGTGTGGGTGTGAGTGTCTGTCTGTGTTGTGTGTTTCTGTGTTTTTGTTTTGTGTGTTCGGGTGGCGAGCGGTCCGCAGCAGCGCCGCTCAGACGAAGATGAAGGAGGCGCCATTGGCGCACGCTGGGCAGCTTGGCTGGTCGTCGTGGTGCGAGAGGCGCAGCCACTTGCCGTGGCAGTGCGGTGCTGACAGGGCTGTCCAGCGCGTGCCGCGGTCCGCCACGCCTGGCCCCGCGCACCGGTAGCCCAGCGCCGGACGCAGCGCCTGCGACTCGCAACGCACGCACACGCGTTCTCCTGCAACCCGACACACGGCCACACTGTATTTCTATTTATTTAATTATTTATTCAACTTTACAAGATTAGAGTCATCAGGACACCTCCTAACATCTAACTAGGACAGTGGTTCCCAACCTGTCAGTAACTAGCCCCAAGGGGTAAAATGAAAAATTCTGAGGGGAGAAACAAAATGGGTCCAATGATGATTTAGTGGCCACTAAATAGTAACTTCGTTAGAAATAGCTGCTATTACCAAAATATCGGCAGACTATTATGTAGGATATAATGGGTATAAGTTAGGAACTTTATATGTGCTACTTTAATATGTGCACACATCAGTATGTTGGTTAATTGCATAAACTGGTCTTCGCACACACATGTCACAGACTTTATGACGTGATGTTTTCTGCATGGCCGTAACTGCACCATTAAGGGGACTGCTCCTGTCAGTATAGACTAACCTCCACACTTCAACACTTTAGCTGCTGCCAAGGAGAAAATAAACATTAAGCACTAAACATTAAGTAGCTGGAGATCTAACAAACCTAAAAAATATACAGCTTATAACAGCCGTAATAATAATAATAATTATTATTATTATTATTGTTTTTGTGGGAATCCACAGCCTCCAATTGCTCTACAAAAGAAAATATGCTCTTTAATATAGATGACCTTCACTTAAACCTGCTATTAGCGAATTTCGACGACTTGTCATTTTGTAGCACACGTGTACTCTTACGTATTACATGTCGTAATTGTACACATGTAAAGTAGACGTCATATCCCATCCTTACGATGTGAATGGATCCACATTGATATGACAACTGTAAACATATTATTGTCAACTTCCCTCTAAGTTGGTTCTCAAGCTGAATTACTAAGAGCAAAGTCCGCAATTAGATCTTCACAGTTGGCATATCAGTGTGGAACCATTCACAATTTAAGGATGGAACATAACTTCCACATTTTACGTGCAGTGAAAAATAATTTGACAATTAAGAAATTTAATACGTAATAGTACACATGTGCTTGAAAATGACAAGTCGAAATTATCTAACAACAAATAAAGATAATCTCCATTACAACCTAATAGAGACTGTATTTTCTTTTATTATAATTATTAATCTGCGAATGAAGTAACCACTGATGTAATGTTGTTCAGTACGGCGTCCTCTGTGCCAAACAGAAATATCTGAACATACACAATGTTGTTGTTGTGGTCTTCAGTCCGGAGACTGGTTTGATGCAGCTCTCCATGCTATCCTGTACAAGCATCATCATGTCCGAATAATTACTACATCCTTCTCAAGCTGCTTAGTGTACTCATCTTTTGGTCTCTCTCTACGATTTTTACCCTGCATGCTCTCCCCAGCACTAAACTGGTGATCCCTTGATGCCTCAGAACTTGGCCTACCAACCGATCCCTTCTTCTAGTCAAGTTGTGACAAATTTCTCTTCTCCCTAATTCTATTCGGTACGTCCTCATTAGTTACGTTATCTACCCAACTAATCTTTAGCATTCTTCTGTAGCACCACATTTCGAAAGCTTCTATCCTCTTCTTGTCTACCTTGTATGTATGTATGTATGTATCACTTCCATACATGGCTACACTCTATACAAATACTTTCTCTATATTCGATGTTAACAAATTTCTCTTCTTCAAAAAAGCTTTCCTTGTCATTGCCTGTCTACATTTTATATCCTGTCTACTTCGACCATCATCAGTTATTTTGCTCCCCAAATAGCAAAACTCCTTTACTACTTTAAGTGTCTCATTTCCTAATCTAATTCCTTCACCTGATTTAATTCGACTCGTTCTTCTTTTATTGATGTTCATCTTACATCCTCCTTTCAAGACACTGTCCAGTCCGTTCAACTGCTCTTCCAGGTCCTTTCCTGTCTCTGACAGAATTACAATGTCATCGGCAAACCTCAAAGATTTTATTTCTTCTCCATGGAGTTCAATTCCTACTTCGAATTTTTCTTTTGTTTCCTTTACTACTTGCTCAATATTCAGATTGAGTAACATCTGGGATAAGCTACAACCCTGTCTCACTCCCTTCCCAACCACTGCTTCCCTTTCATGTATCTGCACTCTTATAACTACCATTTGGTTTCTGTACAAATTGTAAATAGCCTTTCGCTCCCTGTATTTTACACCTGCCACCTTCAGAATTTCAAAGAGAGTATTCCAGTCAGCATTGTCAAAAGCTATTTTTAGGTGTGCAAATGGTAGAAACGTAGGTTTGCTTTCCTTAACCTAAGATAAGTTGTAGGGTCGTTATTGTCATGCGTGTTCCAATATTTATACGGAATCCAAACTGGTTTTCCACGAGCTCGGCTTCTTCTCGTTTTCCATTCGCTTGTAAAGAATTCGTATTAGTGATTTGCAATCATGACTTATTAAACTGATAGTTCGGTAATTTTCATACCTGTCAATACCTTCTTTCTTTAGGATTATAAATATTATATTCTTCTTGAAATCTGAAGTTATTTCACATGTCTCCTACATCTTGCTGACTAGATGGAAAAGTTTTGTCTTGGCTGGGTCTCCCAACGCTGTGAGTAGTTCTAATGGAATGTTATCTACTCCCAGGGCCTTGTTTCGACTTAGATCTCTCAGAGCTCTGACAAATTCACGCAGTATCATATCTCCCATTTCATCTTCGTCAATGTCCTCTTTCATTTCAATAATATTGTTCTCAAGTACATCGCCCTTGTATAGAGCTTCTATAAACTCCTTCCATCTCTCTGCTTTCCCTCCCTTGCTTAGAACTGATTTTCCATCTGAGCTCTTGATATTCATACAAGTGACTCTCTTTTCTCCAAAGGTCTCTCTCTAATCTTGCTGTACGCAGTAGTTATCTTACCTCTAATGATATGTTCTTCTACATCCTTACATTTGTCCTCTAGCCATCGCTGCTTAGCCATTTTGCACTTCCTGTCGATCTCATTTTTGAGACGTTTGTATTCCTTTTCGCCTGCTTCACTTACTACATTTTCATATTTCCTTCTTTCATCAATGAAATTCAATATTTATTCTGTTACCCAAGCATTTCTACTAGTCATCGTCATTTTACCTACTTGATCCTCTGTTGCCTTCACTATTTCGTCTCTCAAACCTACCCATTCTTCTTCTACTGTATTTCTTTCCCCTGTTCTTGACAACCGCTCGCTAATGCCCTCTCTGAAACTCTCTACAACCTCTGGTTCTTTCAGTTTATCCAGTTACCATCTCCTTAAATTCCTATCTTTTAGCAGTTTCATAACCAATGAATTGTGGTCACAGTCCACATCTGCCCCTGGAAATGTCTTACAATTTAAAACCTGGTTCCTAAACCTCCGTCTTACCATTATATTATCTATCTGAAACCTTCCACTGTCTCCAAGCCTCTTCCACGAATACAACCTTCTGACATGATTCGTAAAACCAAGTGTTAGCTATGATTAAGTTACGCTCTGTGCAAAATTCTACCAGGCGGCTTCCTCGTTCATTCCCTGCCCCCAGTCCATATTGACCTACTACTTTTCCTTCTTTTCCTTTTCCTAGTATTGAATTCCAGTCCCCATGACTGTTAAATTTTCGTCTCCCTTAACTATCTGAATACTTTCTCTTACTGCATCATACATTTCCTCAATCTCTTCATCATATGCGCAGCTTGTTGGCATACTAACTTGTACTAGTGTGGTAGGCGTTGGTTTCGTGCCTGTAGGCTACAATAAGGCGTTCACGACGCTGTCCGTAGTAGCTTACCCGCATTCCTATATTTTATTCATTATTAAACCCACTCCTGCATTGCCGTTATTTGATTTTGTATTTCTAACCCTGTATTCACCAGACCAGAAGTCTTGTTCCTCCTTCCATCAAACTTCAGCAAGTCTCCTTATATATCACTCCACCCTACCCATTTTCCTTTTTAAATTTTCTAACCTACCTGCCCGATTAAGGCACCTGCCATTCCACGCACCGATCCACAGAAAGCCAATTTTGTTTCTCCTGATAACGACGTCCTCCTGAGTAGTCCCCGCCCGGACATCCGAATGGGGACTGTTTTACCTGCGGAATATTTTGCCCAAGAGGACGCCATCATCATTTAACCAACAGTAAAGCTGCTTTCTCTCGGGAAAAGTAACTGCTGTAGTTTCCCCTTGCTTTCAGGTCGTATACGTCACACCCTGTATAATACATCATCAGCTATTTAACGTCTACTACTGGATAAAATACTCTTCTAAATATTTCCACCCACAGCTATCTTCATAAACATAAGTCAGTGTTGGTCCTGCATATCTTCTAAAGACATCTATCTACCTTTCACAAGTTTGTCTCCTTAGTCTTGTCTTATCTTCTTATTTCTTGGAATTCTGAGAAGAACTTTCTTTAGCCTCCTACCATCCATCTTATTGAGTACTGTCCAGCCCATTTCCCTTTCCTTTTGTTTTTCATCGCTGCCATTGTTACTTCTTCTATTCTAATCTGTTCCTTGATCCATTTATTTACTTTGCTGTCCCTCCCAGCAATTTTCTACATGCATCTCTCCATTAGCCGATGAGCCAGCATAAGTTTTGGATGGTATTTCTGTTGAAATATCACTTTTCACTATAAATACGAACTGAATGTTAGAGTTCTCTTTCATACACATTGAAAACTTGATTTTGAAACTTTATTTAGTTTGCTAACAGTGCTCAATGTCAGCTTGACTCCTGCAATTATTGCTTTTCGTGCCCATCCAGTGGTAGTAATCACGTGCCACTGTAGTGAATTCTAAAAGTAACAGTTTTTCAGATTTGGTAAAATGACCTGAGCTGTAAGCCCGTTTTCAATGAATGAATATATCGAACTTCGATCCACAATACAATTTCATGGACAATTTCATAGGCAACAGATTATAAACAGGTACTCGTATAACAGGGCAGGCATTGTTTTAGGTGTCGTTAGTAGCTTGTTATTATTAGGAGAAATCTTAAGATTACCGATTTCATTCGCCACAACTTAAAGCTGTTAAAGTGTCTTTGGACTACAGTAGCAAGAAAGAAGTGAAGAAAAGTATGAACATGGTGCATATTTCGGATGTGTATGGGCGAACACCAAAACAAATGCAAAAATAAAATAAAATAAATGTTGTTAGAAATAAGTATATACACACACCACTTCCGCTCATCAATTATACGTTTAGTGAAGACCATAGGATGCTTGAACATTAACTAAGTTTTATACAGAACTAGTCTCTATAAAAATAAGAGTAAAAATTTTGCAGTCTAGTGTTTAAATGGATCATAAACTTTATTTATCGTTTTACATGCTAGCTTATCTTGTGCAGGGGGTAGCGGTTTCCAAAAAGGGGGGGGGGGGGGGGGGTGGAACCACTGAACTATGCTCTAAACATGTTCTGCACTTATATTCATTGCTATAATCTGTACATACAGTATACTACAGTGTAAAACAGTTAGATATTACTGTAGTGCACAGATAGAGAAAAATAACAACTGAGACAAGCCTCGGAAAAGCAGTTTCAAACTATGAATTCTAGCAGCAATGGACATGAAAGAAAGGGACGGATGGGAGGTGCAGTAGGGTTAAGAGAAGACAAATAAAATAGAAAGGAACGTGATAAAAGGAAGTATTATGAAGCCAGGGGAAAAGAAAGTGACATGACTGATTGAGAAACGTATCAGTGGACGAAGACGGATGCATTTTCTACATTTACTGTCTGACAAAGTGAAAACTGGCCATACGCATTAACTTGCGGGGAGCCGTTTCGACAGTGACAGGAAAAATAATATTCAGCTCCTCCTTAAAAGCAACAGAACATTGAACTCTACGCACAGGGCAATGTTTCGTGCACCAGAGACGGAGTTTTCTTTTTTTTTATGGGCACAGCTATTGTGCTATGTAAATGGGACTCACGACGGACGGAGCAAGGAGGACATAAAAAGCAGACTAGCACTGGAAGAAAGAGCATTCCTGGCCAAGAGAAGTCTACTAGTACCAAACACAGACCTTACTTTGAGAAGTTTGGTGCACAGCATTGTATGGTAGTGAAACATGCACTTTGGGAAAGCCGGAACAGAAGGGATTCGATGCATTTCAGATGAAGTGCTAACAGAAGATTGTTGAAAATTTGGTGGACTGATAAGGTAAGGAATAAGGAGGTCCTCTGCAGAATCGGTGAGGAAGGGGTTATGTGGAAAACACTGACAAGAAGAAGGGATAGAATGGTAGGACAGCAGTGATTTCCAAGGTACCAGAGCGAGCTGTACGGGGTAAAAACTGTAGAGGAAGACAGAGATTGGAATACATCCAGCAAATAATTGAAGACGGAGGTTTCAAGTCCTATTCCGAGATTAAGAAGTTGGCACAGGAGAGGAATTTGTGGCGGGCCGCATCAAGCAAGTCAGAAGAATGATGATTTTAAAAAATGGTACTCGGCGCACTGCACACGCTCTATCGTCCGGTCGCAACCAACCTAATTGAGAGCATTCGCGGTTAGCTCTAACCGTCTAGGGTTCTCCACTGCTCGTGCCGTATTACAATGATATGGAACAGACTACTGTGCACGAATTCAGCCATGTCAGCAGGAAAAAAAGAAGAAAAAAAATTGGCGTTGAAATTCTCGTTACCAACTGAAATGTTCCTTTATGGAAGTGATACGTTTAAGCTACGTGAGCGAAAGCTAAATTTGTTCAGCATAAGAAAACCAAACGAAGAACTCGTTTGGCGACACCACCCCTAGGAGGCTGCTTGAAATTGCTCGCACGACGACCTCCAGCGTTAATTAATTGGGAAACCGCTACCGTATAGAATTTTTCCTTTACGGCTATTTCTCAGCACAATCTCTCCTGGTCAAAATCCGCCTGAAAAGCTTGTAGGGGTGTTACAGGATAGGTTGTGCTGGCAGATAGTACGTTGGGCCGTTTCGAGTTAATTAGCATTGAAGTAAGCCAACCAGATCGTTGAGCGCGCAGATTATATATATATATATATATATATATATATATATATATATATATATATATATATATATATATATATATAGGGTGTTACAAAAAGGTACGGCCAAACTTTCAGGAAACATTCCTCACACACACAAAGAAAGAAAATATGTTATGTGGACATGTGTCCGGAAACGCTTACTTTCCATAACAGAGTTCATTTTATTACTTCTCTTCAAATCACATTAATCATGGAATGGAAACACACAGCACCAGAACGTACCAGCGTGACTTCAAACACTTTGTTACAGGAAATGTTCAAAACGTCCTCCGTTAGCGAGGATACATGCATCCACCCCCCGTCGCATGGAATCCCTGATGCGCTGATGCAGCCCTGGAGAATGGCGTATTGTATCACAGCCGTCCACAATACGAGCACAAAGAGTCTCTACATTTGGTACCGGGGTTGCGTAGACAAGAGCTTTCAAATACCCCCATAAATGAAAGTCAAGAGGGTTGAGGTCAGGAGAGCGTGGAGGCCATGGAATTTGGTCCGCCTCTACCATTCCATCGGTCACCGAATCTGTTGTTGAGAAGCGTATGGGCGCTTCGACTGAAATGTGCAGGAGCTCCATCGTACATGAACCACATGTTGTGTCGTACTTGTAAAGGCACATGTTCTAGCAGCACAGGTAGAGTATCCCGTATGAAATCATGATAACGTGCTCCATTGAGCGTAGGTGGAAGAACATGCTGACGAAACTGAAATGAGCTCTAACATGGAAACTAAGCGTTTCCGGACACATGTCCACATCTCATCTTTTCTTTATTTATGTGTGAGGAATGTTTCCTGCAAGTTTGGCCGTACCTTTTTGTAACACCCTGTTTATGTGTGTGTGTATGGTGAACCTGAAATCGACCGACGAACTTGCAGAGGTGTTAGTGCGGACCTAAACAAGAAAAAAATTGCTCGCTATTATGGACTCTTAAATGTATATCTTAAGGGCTATGAACACTTGTGCGTCTTCAGTGCTGTGAAAACATTTCGTCTGCTGCAAGCTCTTTGTCTTCCATATTTTGGGACGAGGTAGTATTAAGAAAATGTTCATTAAACATGGGCTCTAAAATGTATATTTTGAGAACTTTGAGCCCTTGTATAGTAGAAAAGGCGTGTGTCGGATTTCTCAGTAGCGAAGATAAACAAGTGCTCATCAAAAATAGAAACGTCAACTTGACTGGAATCCCGAAAACACATCCATGAAACAGTCGACAGAAGTCAAGAGAATCCACATTAAGATAGTAAATCGGCATGTCAATTTTAGCTGTCTCGGGCGCGTTCTCCGGCATTTTTGCAGTTGCTACAGATCCTGACACAAAAACACAATCTTACAGCTATTTCTCATGATTTGCATCCTTACACAGAGAACAGCAGTTTTATCCCGCATTTGTTTAAGAAACGTGTTTTTGTGAGTCTTTATTACTCTGGAGCATGAAGTGCGATGCAACTTCAAAGGATGTGTTACGACTGAATGTGCTTGCAGCTGGCCAAGATCTTTCAGCGTTCAAAGTAACACGTTCGCAAGTCTTCTGATTTTTTTTTTTTTTTTTTTTTTTTTTTTTGGAGTTATTGAAAAGTCTCTATATGCAAAAAGCGTGTATGACAAGAACTTACCAATTCTCTTGTAACAAGTCGTATGACAGGTTACACCTATAATGGCTGTAGTTTCCTAGAAGCTTAAAAGTTTTGTTAAGTAATTTCACATAAATGTGTACTCCGCGTTAGCTGCTATGTTCTTGCCCGATGTCACAAAGTGGGAATCACTAAATAATCCTTCATATGCTCGAAGAATTCCTTAACGAGTGCCTTTAGCGGTAATTATTCGAGCAAAAACTCGCGAGGAAGTTCTGCAACTGCTTTGGATTCATTTCTAAGAGATGAGCGCCTATTAGTTGGCTCTGTTCGGCTTAGATAAGTCTGCCCATTATAGCTAGGAGTTCGCAGAGTTCCAGAAACTCCCAAATTACGTCACACTTTTACGTTGAATGATTTATTTCCCTTATATTTGCGTCATCTTAGGCAAGGAACATCCGTGGTCCCAGTAGAGAGCTTACTGGGGCAGATAGCAAAAACAACTTCACATGCGTTTTCCCTTCGTGTCTCAGTGAACGAATCCTTTTGTATTAGTATTTCATACCAGCTGTTCAATTTAGCTTCATGGAGCAGACTGAAGGACCAGAACTGGCTCAGTGAAATATTACCAACACGGTCGTGTTAAACATGTTGCTGTAAATAATTTCGTCTCTTTCCCCTTTCTGAATGTATTTTTAAAATGAAATCGGATTCCATATACATATAGCACGCATTTTAACCTTGTACTCTTTGTTTCTGTGACCGAAAGTTTACATATCTTCAGGTGTAAAATAACTACGAACAAAAGTTTTTAGTGTTTGAGGAGACAAAAAGAAACGCTTTCCTCGTGTGATAAAAATATCACAAGTACACCGTTTCCCCAATCGGGATCCATTACGATTTTTACGCTAGTTATGCTCAGAGACGGGGTTCAAACTGCCATGCGATGAATACTTTTTTAGGAGTTGCGCTACAGCTATGGATTAATTTTTGGAGAGGTAGGTGAAACGTCTTTTTATTTCTTACTAGTACCAGACGGCTGGTAGTGGGCCAAAGAGTTTTCTGTTTGGAAACAGATGTTAGGGAGCTACCAGTTATAGTATTTCCCTTAAAACGAAGGTACACGTCTCAGAAACCTTGGTCGCAACTTTTATGGACTTAAAAATTGCAGTAGTTTACGGAAAACCTCTTTTGTATCATGCACAATACTTTTTTTCAATTTTATTTATGCACCGAAGGACGCTTCATCTTTCTAGCAAGGCATCTTCATTGAACTCTTTTTTTCTTTCTCGTTGTCAGATATTGGTTACAGATTTAAAAGCAGTCAATGGAAGCTTTTTATGCAAAATCGGGAAGGTACTTACACTGAAGCATCTAACTCATTATTTGAAGCCATGCAGTTTTCTCTCATGTGGAAAAGCACTTGGATGCTACACGTTTCCCGCAGTCAGTGAGGTTATTGTAACACAACATTTCAGCTCTAATTTTCGGAGTTTTAAGTGTCACCAATGTTTTCTGAGTCTTGCCAACTTCCTGATTTTTTTTGCTTTCTCTTGTTTTGTGTCTGATTTTTTTGTGTGCTGATGTGTTAATATTCCTCTAAAACAACAGAGAAATTTACTTTCTTCCAAACTTCTAAACGCAGCTAATATCCCAGCCTCAGCCCCAACAGCTATCTTGTCCACATCCCACTCTTGTCAACAGCCCCTCCGCCTCCATTTCTTCATCCCAATTCCCACACAATTCTCTATCGGAATTCAGATCTTTCTTAACAGTTATTGTTGCTGTCATTTGCAGCCGGCCAGAGTGGACGTGCGGTTCTAGGCGCTACAGTCTGGAACCGAGCGACCGCTACGGTCGCAGGTTCGAATGCTGCCTCGGGCATGGATGTGTGTGATGTCCATAGGTTAGTTAGGTTTAATTAGTTCTAAGTTCTAGGCAACTGATTACCTCAGACGTTAAGTCGCATAGTGCTCAGAGCCATTTGAACTTTTTTTTTGTCATTTGCAGTCCTTTTCTGTTTATTATCCCTTCTGCTTCTGATTGTACTAAACGTGGCTTCAAACGTACTAAACTAATAAGCCATTCTGTTATTCTTGATGCTCTTTATTATTCTTAATGTCTGTTATTATTATTATAATTATTATTATCTTACGAAATGTGTATTATTGTGTATTATTGTAACTTTTTGTGTAGGTAATGGTCCTGGTCCGATGTAACACAGGGTGTTAGGGCATGATCTTATCTCGCCAAAATAATAAATAAGACCCCCTCCTCGGCAAGAAATTAAACCTTAAACGTACAGGTACGTTACAAAATCTGTATCAGAAGAAATTTAAACAAGGTGATGGGTTGCGTTCACATCGGGTCTCCAGCCGTAAAATCTCGTCATCTGGACACAATGTTTCGGCGGTCCACCTGGCCTCGATCTTCAGGTGAGTAGACCGTCGCACTATCTCGGCGGAACTCTGCCGCACAAGAAGGATTTTTTAAAATGTTCTGTTAATCGATCCTTGAGACAGGTCAAAGAATATGGCACTAATTCCCACATACCATGTCATAATGATGATCTGGGCTTACTCTTCACGCATATCGTTGGTGAATGTGAGAGGACGGGAATCTTATGCTAATAGTATAGGAAATACACTGCGCCACAGACCGTGTAGTGGCTTACGGATGTAGGTGTAGATGTGTGCGTGTGTGTGTGTGATGTCTGAAGGGAAGCACAGGTAGCCTGTGCCGCAACTGTGCTGCGGTGTGCCGCCAACATGTCTCTGGGGATGGCCATTGTGTCGCCTCCAATGGCGTGGGTAATCGGTACAGGCACTCAGGTCTACACAGTATGGTCCAGCACGAGGAAGGGTCCATCCAGTCGATTTACTTCACAGCATCTGATTTCAAATTCCGAGTCAGAAGCAAAATGTGCGCAAACGCTTCAGCTGTCATAGTTAGTGACTGGGATGAAACCGCGAAGCCGGAACAGAATGGGGCAGGAAAAACAGCGGTGTATCTAGAGCAAGGAGACGAAGATTAAAGTTCTTGGTTGAA
The DNA here is from genome assembly GCF_021461385.2 of Schistocerca piceifrons. Lineage (NCBI taxonomy): Eukaryota > Metazoa > Arthropoda > Insecta > Orthoptera > Acrididae > Schistocerca > Schistocerca piceifrons. The sequence goes on along the minus strand of NC_060145.1, from coordinate 84,320,266 downwards.
TATGATGAATAGAAAAGACGTCGAAACGGTGCTTTATAGCAGTGCTGCTAGTCAAATACAGGAAGCGCCAAAGAAACGTGTACAGGCATGTGTATTCAAATACAGAGATATGTAAACAGGTAGAATACGGCGCTGCGGTCGGTAACGCCTATATGACACAACAAGTATCTGTCGCAGGTGTTAGATCGGTTACTGCTGCTATAATGACAGCTTATAAAGATTTAAGTGAGTTTGAACGTGGTATTATAGTCGGCGCACGAGCGATGGGACACTGTATCACCGAGGTAGCGATGAAGTGGGGATTTTCCCGTATGGCCAATTCGGGAGTGTACAGTGAATATCAGGAATCCGGTAAAACATCAAATCTCCGACATCGCTGCGGCCAGAAAAAGCTCCTGCAACAACGGGACCAATGACGACTGAAGAGAACCGTTCAACGTTACAGAATTGCGACCCTTCCGCAAATTGCTGCAGATTTCAATCCTGGACCATCAACAAGTTTCAGCGTACCACCCATTCAACGAAACATGATCGATATGGGCTTTCGGAGCTACAGGCCCACTCGTGTACCCTTGATTAATGCACGACTCAAAGCTTTACCCCTTGTCTGGGCCCGTTAACGCATTGGACTGTTGATGACTGGAAACCTGTTGCCTAGTCGGACGAGTCTCGTTTCAAATTATACCGAGTGGATGGAAGTGTACGGACATGGACCTCCATGTCACCTAGGGAGTGTTCAAGCTGGTGGAGGCTCTGTACTGTTGTGAGGCGCGGGCAGTTGGACAGATATGGGACCCCTGATATGTCTAGATACGACTGTGACAGGTGACACGTACGTAAGCATCCGGTCTGATCACCTGCATCCATTAGTGTCCATTGTGCATTCCGACGGACTTGGGAAATTCCAGCAGGACAATGCGATACCCCACACGTCCAGAATTGCTACAGAGTGGTTCCAGGAACACTCTTCTGAGTTTAAACACTTCCGCTGGCCACCAAACTTCCCAGATGTGAACATTATTGAGCATATGTGGGATGTCTTGCAACTTGCTCACCAGAAAAGATCTCCACCCCCTCGTACTGTTACGAATTTATGGACAGCGCGGAAGGACTCATGGTGTCAGTTCCCTCCAGCACTACTTCAGACATTAGTCGAGTCCACATCAGTCGAGTCCATGCCTCGTCGTGTTGCGGCACTTATGCGTGCTCGCGGGGGCCCTAAACGGTATTAGGCAGGTGCACCAGTTTCTTTGTCTCTTCAGTGTACTATTCTAGGCTTGTTTTTAAATAAAGAACCGTTTTGAAATTCAGCTGGTGCAGCGCTGTGGTCGGCATTTGGCGCATGCGCACTGTGCACCGAATTTGATTGTCAAGCCACAGACACCATTACAGAGTCATTCGGTGTGTTCTAGTTTGTTGATCAGTATTTGAAATGCCTCCTCTGACTGAGAATAAGCGTTGTGATTCGTTTTCTTAGTACTAAAAGTGTGAGAGCGGTGGAATTCATCGTCAGAACAATGAAGTGTATGGAGAAAACATGGTGACCAATAGGATGGTACGGAAATGGGTAAGCTTTTAAATATGACTGTACGAATGTGCACGATGAGCACCAAAGGGAGAGATCTTCAGTGATTGCTGACTATTTGGTGCAGAAAGTTGATGAAAAAGTGAGAGAGCACAGACAGTTTACGATTTCGACGTTACGTGATAAGTTTCCTCAAGTGTTAAGAAGTGTGCTTTATGCAGATGTTACAGAACGTTTAAATCATCGGATGTTATGCTAATCAAGCGGCATATTTGAATGAGGTAGTCTATGTATTGGAAAGCTGGTTCAAATGGCTCTAAGCACTATGGGGCTTAACATCTTAGGTCATCAGTCCCCTATACTTCGAACTACTTTAACCTAACTAACCCAAGGACATCATACAGATCCATGCCTGAGGTAGGATTCGAACCTGCGACCATAACAGCAGCGCGGTTCCGGATTGAAGCGCCTAGAACCGCTCGGTCACAGCGGCCGGACGGAAAGCTGGTTGTACGATACGATTAATATTGGTGGGAATTATGTAGAAAAATAGATTAAAGTACAGACTTTCATATAGAAATAAAACTGTTAAGAAAAGTGTACTTGTTTTATTTTATTTCAAAATGGTAAACGTAAAAAGACGCCTCGCTTCAGGTATAGCTCACTGTTTACGAAAATAAAATCCAATTTTCCTCTAAGGATGTTTTATTGCTCAAATATTGCAGAGCAACGAAATCAAGACTGCCTAGAATTTAGACAAAGGATTTTTTTACAATTCTCGTAGCAAAATTCAGAGTGAGAAAAGTAAGAGTGAAAAAATTAACGAAGAGAGGGAAAACAGAGTGGGAAATAGACAAATGGGTTACCAAACTGTTGACCATAAGACCTAGTTTTGCAAAAATAAAGAAAAATTCACTTGCTTGAAAGTAATCATGGTGATGAACTTAATTTATGATTGGAGAGGATTTGAAATATTTCAGGAACAGCTGCTAATAGCTATGTAACAAAATTACCAAAAAGTTCATCTCCTCAAGGAATAGATGTTTTGTGTATGACCAGTTGTACCGACGCAGAAACTGTGGAATTTTTTCTTTCGTGATCAAAAAAAGGAAAATAAGTATCAAATAACAGCTCGAATTGAAACTTCTCTTCCTTCACCTTACCCATAAGCTATTAATAATAATAAAATATGGATCGATATTTTAATAGATTATGTATTATGCATTCTGAACAAGACTAGATATTAAAAAATTTAAAAAAGCGAATGGTCGTATGTTTTGTGAAATGATTTGCCTAAAAGTAAGAAATAAAACAGATTAGAGAAAGCTTTGACGTACCTCATTTTCTGTACGCGATTTAGAGTACAATTGCAAGGTGCATCAAAATTTTCTCTAATCTACTTTACCTCTTACTTTCACAGAAATCATTTCACAAAATTTTTGAACCTTTTTTTTCATTTTATTTCTGTATATTCTTACACAGTTGCATTTTAGATGTTTCATTAAGTCTGTTCCGCAATGCATCTTCTCCATTCTACGTGAAACCGGATAGTGGATGCCAACAAGCGGGAGCATGTAGTTCAACTCCATGTCAGAGTAGACGGCTACCAGAGTCTCCTTCGTGTGTTTAACACTACTTGGGTGTCTGTTTATACCAACGTTATAGAGTAGTTCCCGGCTAAACTGTTCAGAGTCCCCACAGCTCCTGTAGAATAACATAATTTTTGATGGCGGCGGAGTGGGGGGAGAGAGAGAAAGGAAAGGAAGGAACTAATGATATCAGCTGCATCATTTCTGAATGCGAAACCAGCAGCTACGAGGGAAAATGTGTACGAGGCTGAGATCTCCTGCTCCGACAGCTGCGTTAACCACTGTGCCACCCGGGCACAGTATTTATCGCAAATGTGCGCACTATATCGGCACGCTCCCCAGCTGACCCACACTCCTAGGTAGTGCTGCCTATTTTAGATTCGCGCTGAAGGTCGAACGTAAATGTACAGTCGTGGACAAAACAAGCGAGACCCCTCGCCCTTGTCGTTATGCTGCTCCGCACAGCTTTAACGTCTGCTACACAGCGTAACAGGCAAGGCGACGAAGTGCTACCAACATACTATGTACAGGCGTGAAATTGAAAAACTATCCGAACTTTGTCAGACTGTTTTCAATCACATGTAAGACTATATTAATGCTGATTAGTGTGTAAAACAACACACGTAAATATAAGATATAAATGAAAGAAGAAACGCTAATTACTATGAACTGCACTAATAAAAATTAATTTCAGCATATCGAGATAATATAAGTGTTTCAGTAAGACAAAGTACCCCAGATCGTTACGAATTAGCAAAATATTATGCGAATTTGGGTACCTTTATTCTGTACTGGCGCCCTGTGGATGTCAATATGAAACTCTTGTAGAAATGGTTCAAATGGCTCTGAGCACTATGGGACTCAACTGCTGAGGTCATTAGCCCTTAGAACTTAGAACTAGTTAAACCTAACTAACCTAAGGACATCACAAACATCAATGCCCGAGGCAGGATTCGAACCTGCGACCGTAGCGGTCTTGCGGTTCCAGACTGCAGCGCCTTTAAAACTCTTGTAGAATTTCATACTTGTTACTGCCTATTTTTTCCGCTTCAGTCAATAACTGAATTGACTTAACTGTGACACTGAATGATTTTTAGCTGAATTTCGTTATGAATCTTCACACATTGATAAATTTCCAAACTTTCATGGTAGTTCAGCAACGGTAATCCAGTATGACTGGTCTGAACGTTGACACAGACCGTTTCGCGGCCAAATTCGCATTATATTTTGCTAATTCGTAACGATATGGGGTACTTTGTCCTACTAAAACAGTTATGTTATCTCGATAAGCTGAAATTAATTTTTATTAGTACAGTTCACAGTAATTAGCGTTTCTTCTTTCATTTATATCTTATACACTCCTGGAAATGGAAAAAAGAACACATTGACACCGGTGTGTCAGACCCACCATACTTGCTCCGGACACTGCGAGAGGGCTGTACAAGCAATGATCACACGCACGGCACAGCGGACACACCAGGAACCGCGGTGTTGGCCGTCGAATGGCGCTAGCTGCGCAGCATTTGTGCACCGCCGCCGTCAGTGTCAGCCAGTTTGCCGTGGCATACGGAGCTCCATCGCAATCTTTAACACTGGTAGCATGCCGCGACAGCGTGGACGTGAACCGTATGTGCAGTTGACGGACTTTGAGCGAGGGCGTATAGTGGGCATGCGGGAGGCCGGGTGGACGTACCGCCGAATTGCTCAACACGTGGGGCGTGAGGTCTCCACAGTACATCGATGTTGTCGCCAGTGGTCGGCGGAAGGTGCACGTGCCCGTCGACCCGGGACCGGACCGCAGCGACGCACGGATGCACGCCAAGACCGTAGGATCCTACGCAGTGCCGTAGGGGACCGCACCGCCACTTCCCAGCAAATTAGGGACACTGTTGCTCCTGGGGTATCGGCGAGGACCATTCGCAACCGTCTCCATGAAGCTGGGCTACGGTCCCGCACACCGTTAGGCCGTCTTCCGCTCACGCCCCAACATCGTGCAGCCCGCCTCCAGTGGTGTCGCGACAGGCGTGAATGGAGGGACGAATGGAGACGTGTCGTCTTCAGCGATGAGAGTCGCTTCTGCCTTGGTGCCAATGATGGTCGTATGCGTGTTTGGCGCCGTGCAGGTGTGCGCCACAATCAGGACTGCATACGACCGAGGCACACAGGGCCAACACCCGGCATCATGGTGTGGGGAGCGATCTCCTATACTGGCCGTACACCACTGGTGATCGTCGAGGGGACACTGAATAGTGCACGGTACATCCAAACCGTCATCGAACCCATCGTTCTACCATTCCTAGACCGGCAAGGGAACTTGCTGTTCCAACAGGACAATGCACGTCCGCATGTATCCCGTGCCACCCAACGTGCTCTAGAAGGTGTAAGTCAACTACCCTGGCCAGCAAGATCTCCGGATCTGTGCCCCATTGAGCATGTTTGGGACTGGATGAAGCGTCGTCTCACGCGGTCTGCACGTCCAGCACGAACGCTGGTCCAACTGAGGCGTCAGGTGGAAATGGCATGGCAAGCCGTTCCACAGGACTACATCCAGCATCTCTACGATCGTCTCCATGGGAGAATAGCAGCCTGCATTGCTGCGAAAGGTGGATATACACTGTGCTAGTGCCGACATTGTGCATGCTCTGTTGCCTGTGTCTATGTGCCTGTGGTTCAGTCAGTGTGATCATGTGATGTATCTGACCCCAGGAATGTGTCAATAAAGTTTACCCTTCCTGGGACAATGAATTCACGGTGTTCTTATTTCAATTTCCAGGAGTGTATTTACGTGTTGTGTTTTACACACTAATCAGCATTAATATAGTCTTACACGTGATTGAAAACAGTCTGACAAATTTCGGATAGTTTTTCAATTTCACGCCTGTTACGCTGTGTAGCAGACTTTAAAGCTGTGCAGATCAGCATAACGGAAAGGCGAGGGGTCTCGCTCGTTTTGTCCACGACTGTACATCCGCACTGAAGGTTGTCGATTCATTGCCCATCAAGGTGAATCAGGTATACGATTTGTGATGTCTGTTGTTCCAGACATGTCCGAATGACATCATGTATTCACATAATCCTATACAACTGACGTATATGCAACAGAAAATTGTGGCGACCATATGGCGGCTGCCACTTTCCGGTATTCGAGTGGCCGCGAGCAGCTGGCGTGACCGGCCCTGGAGGTCGCAGCTTATTGGGCACGGCTTATTGGCCGCGCCGCGTCAATAGACTGCGTGACGGGACGCGATTATCGACTCGTGGGAGTCGACTAGAAGCGCGAGTCGACTGGGCCGTCGAGTGCGCTATCGGGTCCCGCGCGGGCACCTAATGGAGCGTGAGGGGAAAGATTGGCCGGGCCTGCAGAGGCGGCCGCGGAAGGCGCCGAAAGGAAAAGTGGTCGCGACGGGGCGGAGGAACTCCGGCAAACTCGCGGTCCGACGCCGCCGGCGCTTTGATGAATGCCGCGGACGCGCCCGGGGAATCTCAATTATGGGCGGCAGCCCATTCCCCGAGCTCCGAAAGGCATTCACCCGCGCCAGCCAACGAAAACTCTTACAACTGTCTGGCTTACTACCTAGTGGCAACATTTGAAACAATTGTCATACCGAGTTTGTGTGCAAAATATTTGTAACCAGTTCTGACACTCAGTTACAACAATAAAATAATGAAAAATCAGCAGTCCGGAAAAAGTTGTGGCTGAAATTTTGCATCTAAAAGGGTAATCTGCAGTGTACATGCCCGATACTGGAAATGAGACCTTTTCTGTTTTCAAGTGCATTTATAACTGTGCTTTTGCCGGCCGTTCTGGCCGTGCGGTTAAAGGCGCTTCAGTCTGGAACCGCGTGACAGCTACGGTCGCAGGTTCGAATCCTGCCTCGGGCATGGATGTGTGTGATGTCCTTAGGTTAGTTAGGTTTAAGTAGTTCTAAGTTCTAGGGGACTGATGACCACAGATGTTAAGTCCCATAGTGCTCAGAGCCATTTGAACAATAACTGTGCTTTTACATCTGACTCATCACCTCTTGAGTAAAGAAGCCTCTCTGGTTCTTTAACGGGCCTGTCTCGTCCTTTAACGTTCAGTAGTTTCCCTATGAATGGACATTTCTAAAACGGGCCATCACAGAAGTTGGGAAGGAAAACATAGGTACAAAGAAGGTAGCTGCGAAGAAACCATGGGTAACAGAAGAAATACTTCAGTTGATTGATGAAAGGTGGAAGGACAAACATGTTCCGGAAAATCAGGAATACAGAAATACAAGTCGCTGATGAATGAAATAAATAGAAAGTGCAGGGAAGCTAAGACGAAATGGCTGCAGGAAAAATGTGAAGACATTGAAAAAGATATGATTGTCGGAAGCACAGACTCAGAATACAGGAAAGTCAAAACAACCTTTGGTGACATTAAAAGCAACGGTGGTAACATTAAGAGTGCAACGGGAATTCCACTGTTAAATGCAGAGGAGAGAGCAGATAGGTGGAAAGAATACATTGAAAGCCTCTATCAGGGTGAAGATTTATCTGATGTGATAGAAGAAGAAACAGGAGTCGATTTAGAAGAGATAGGGAACCCAGTATTAGAATCGAAATTTAAAGGAGCTTTGGAGCACTTACGGTCAAATAAGGCAGAAGGGATAGATAACATTCCATCAGAATTTCTAAAATCATTGGGGGAAGTGGCAACAAAACGACTATTCACGTTGGTGTGTAGAATATATGAGTCTGGCGATGTACCACCTGACTTTCGGAAAAGCATCATCCACACAATTCCGAAGACGGCAAGAGCTGACAAGTTTGAGAATTATCGCACAATCAGCTTAACAGCTCATGCATCGAAGCTGCTTACAAGAATAATAAACAGAAGAATGGAAAAGATAATTGAGAATGCGCAAGCAAGGCTAAAGAAAAATCAAGACACTTTCATAGGATTTGTCGACCCGGAGAAAGCGTTCGACAATATAAAATGGTGCAAGCTGTTCGAGATTCTGAAAAAAGTAGGGGTAAGCTATAGGGAGAGAAGGGTCATATACTATATGTACAACAACCAAGAGGGAATAATAAGAGTGAACGATCAAGAACGAAGTGCTCGTATTAAGAAGGGTGTAAGACAAGGCTGTAGCCTTTCGCCCCTACTCTTCAATCTGTACATCGAGGAAGCAATGATGGAAATAAAAGAAAGGTTCAGGAGTGGAATTAAAATACAAGGTGAAAGGATATCAATGATACGATTCGCTGATGACATTGCTATCCTGAGTGAAAGTGAAGAAGAATTAAATGATCTGCTGAACGGAATGAACAGTCTAATGAATACACAGTATGGTTTGAGAGTAAATCAGAGAAAGACGAAGGTAATGAGAAGTAGTAGAAATGAGAACAGCGAGAAACTTAACATCAGGATTGATGGTCACGAAGCCAATGAAGTTAAGGAATTCTGCTACCTAGGCAGTAAAATAACCGATGACGGACGGAGCAAGGCGGACATCAAAGGCAGACTCGCTATGGCAAAAAAGGCATTTCTGGCCAAGAGAAGTCTACTAATATCAAATACCGGCCTTAACTTGAGGACGAAATTTCTGAGGATGTACGTCTGGAGTACATCATTGTATGGTAGTGAAACATGGACTGCGGGAAAACCGGAACAGAAGAGAATCGAAGCATTTCAGATGTGGTGCTATAGACGAATGTTGAAAATTAGGTGGACTGATAGGGTACGGAGTGAGGAGGCTCTACGCAGAATCGGAGAGGAAAGGAATATGTGGAAAACACTGATAAGGAGAAGGGACAGGATGATAGGACATCTGCTAAGACATGAGGGAATGACTTCCATGGTACTAGAGGGAGCCGTAGAGGGCAAAAAGTGTAGAGGAAGACAGAGATTGGAATACGCCAAGCAAATAATTGAGGACGTAGGTTGCAAGTGCTACTCTGAGATGAAAAGGTTAGCACAGGAAAGGAATTTGTGGCGGGCCGCATCAAACCAGTCAGCAGACTGTTGACCAAAAAAAAAAGTTTCCTTATTTCCTTATTTCACCGCGAAGGAAACGATCTATTGATACGTAATCAGCATGGTTTCAGAAAACATCGTTCTTGTGCAACGCAGCTAGCTCTTTATTCGCACGAAGTACTGGCCGCTATCGACAGGGGATCTCAAGTTGATTCCGTATTTCTAGATTTCCGGAAAGCTTTTGACACCGTTCCTCACAAGCGACTTCTAATTAAGCTGCGGGCCTATGGGGTATCGTCTCAGTTGTGCGACTGGATTCGTGATTTCCTGTCAGGAAGGTCGCAGTTCGTAGTAATAGACGGCAAATCATCGAGTAAAACTGAAGTGATATCAGGTGTTCCCGAGGGAAGCGTCCTGGGACCTCTTCTGTTCCTGATCTGTATAAATGACCTGGGTGACAATCTGAGCAGTTCTCTTAGGTTGTTCGCAGATGATGCTGTAATTTACCGTCTAGTAAGGTCATCCGAAGACCAGTATCAGTTGCAAAGCGATTTAGAAAAGATTGCTGTATGGTGTTGCAGGTGGCAGTTGACGCTAAATAGCGAAAAGTGTGAGGTGATCCACATGATTTCCAAAAGAAATCCGCTGGAATTCGATTACTCGATAAATAGTACAATTCTCAAGGCTGTCAATTCAAGTAAGTACCTGGGTGTTAAAATTACGAACAACTTCAGTTGGAAAGACCACATAGATAATATCGTGGGGAAGGCGAGCCAAAGGTTGCGTTTCATTGGCAGGACACTTAGAAGATGCAACAAGTCCACTAAAGAGACAGCTTACACTACACTCGTTCGTCCTATGTTAGAATATTGCTGCGCGGTGTGGGATCCTTACCAGGTGGGATTAACGGAGGACATCGAAAGGGTGCAAAAAAGGGCAGCTCGTTTTGTATTATCACGTAATAGGGGAGAGAGTGTGGCAGATATGATACGCTAGTTGGGATGGAATTCATTAAAGCAAAGACGTTTTTCGTCGCGGCGTGATCTATTTACGAAATTTCAGCCACCAACTTTCTCTTCCGAATGTGAAAATATTTTGTTGAGCCCAACCTTCATAGGTAGGAATGATCTTCAAAATAAAATAAGAGAAATCAGATCTCGAAGAGAAAGGTTTAGGTGTTTGTTTTTCCCGCGCGCTTTTCGGGAGTGGAATGGTAGAGAGATAGTATGATTTTGGTTCGATGAACCCTCTGCCAAGCAGTTAAATGTGAATTGCAGAGTAATCGTGTAGATGTAGATGTAATCCCCATAACTGTTAATACATGAGGTGACAAAAGTTATGGGATACCTCATAATAACATGCCCAGTGTAGTGCAGCTGCTCGACTTGGGATGTAGTCAACTAGCCGTTGGAAGTCCCCTGCAGAAATATTGAACCACGTTGCCTCTTCAACAGTCCGCAATTGTAAAAGTGTTTTCGATGCAGGATTTTGTGAACGATCTGATCTCTCGATTATGTCCCATAAACGTTCGATGCGATTCATGTCAGGCGATCTGGATGGCCAAATAATTCACTCGATTTGTCCAGAATGTTCTTCAAACAAGTCTAGAACAATTGTGGCCCCGTTACATGAGGCATTTTCATCCAGAAAAGTTCCATCGTTGAAAACATCCCCCAGGCTGTGGCAAAGCCATGTCTCCGCAATATCCTTTCTTCCGGGCGTGCTAGTTCTGCAAGGTTCGCAGGAGAGCTTCTGTATAGTTTGGAAGGTAAGAGACGAAGTAGTGGCGGAACTGAAGCTGTGAGGACGGATCGTGAGTAGTGCTTAGATAGCTCAGTCGGTAGACCACTTGCCCGCGAAAGGCAAAGGTCCCGAGTTCGAGTTTCGATCTGCAAGGAAGTTTCATATCAGCACACACTCCGCTGCAGAGTGAAAATTTCATGCTGGAAGTTCCATCGCTGTTTGCGCACATGAAGTCTCCTAGTAGCCGAACATAACCACTTCCAGTCAATGATCTGTTTAGTTGGACCAGAGGGCCCAGTCCTTGTAAATACAGTCCACACTATTATGCAGCCACCAACAGCTTGCACATGGCTTATTGATAACCTGAGTCCATGGTTGAATGAGTTCTGCGCCACACTCGAACCTCACCATCAGCTCTTACCAACCGACATCGCATCTGATCAAACCACGACACGGCTTTCCAGCTGTCAAGGTCCAATCGATATGGCCACGTGCCCAGGTTGGGCGCTGCAGGCTATGTCGTGTTGTTAGCAGAGGCACTAGGGTCGGTCATCCACAGCCACACCACCCCAAGCCCAAATTTCGCAGCACTGTCCTAACTGATACTCTCGTCGTACGTCCCACCTTGATTTCAGCGGTTATTTCAAGCTGTGCTGCTTGTCTGTTAGCACTGGAAACTATATGCAAATGTCGCTGCTCTCGGTCATTAAGTGAAGGCCGTCGGCCACTATGTTGTCCGCAGTGGAGGTAATGCGTGAAATGTTGTTTCCTCGGTACACTCTTGACACTGTGGACCTCGGAATAGTGACTTCCCTAACTATTTCCGAAGTGGAATATCCCATGGGTCTAGCTCCAACCACCATTCCGTGTTAGAAGTCTCTTAATTCCCGTCGTGCTCAAATGGTTCAAATGGCTCTGAGCACTATGGGACTTAACATCTGAGGTCATCAGTCCACTAGAACTTAGAACTACTTAAACCTAACTAACCTAAGGACATCACACACATCCATGGCTGAGGCAGGATTCCAACCTGCGACTGTAGCAGTCAGGCTGGTCCGGACTGAAGCGCCCAGAACCGCTCGGCCACCGTGGCCGGCTCCCGTCGTGTGATCATAATCAGAATCCGCCTTCGCATGACCCATCTGAGTACAAATGACAGCTCCGCATTGCCCTTTTATAGCTTGTATACGCAATACTACCAACGTCTGGCAATCTGATCGCTATCCCATGATTTTTATCATCTCAGTGTATCTCACTTTGAAACAAAACAGTCGATGCCTTTACGAAAAAATGTTTTCGGTTGCGTACTGAACCATAATTGTACCCAGGCATGCACCTCTTCTCCGAAGCAATGTGGTCGGGCCTACATGTTGCCAAGATTGTTTCGACTACGTTACAAAATTTCCGCTGGGAAGCCCTTACACATCCTCCATTCAGTTCCACTTTTTTTCCCACGCGTATTCCGTATTTTGGGTGCCCTAAAGGAAGACGTACGTGGCTGTCGATTTGCTTCGGACGAAGAGATGGACGCCTGTCTACAATCTTGGGTCCGTAGGAAGCTGCAAACATTTTTGTATGAAGGTGTTGACCGTTTTTTCTCATAACGGAAAATGTTTGTTAACAGTTATGACAGTTACTTCTGAGGGAATAAACAGTTCACCCACTTTTTTGCATGTGTGTCGTTTCCATTTGAGTGCCCCTTATATGTAAAAAATAATTTTTACACTGCGGTAGTGGTTATTAACCGAAACCAGTAGTAATAATAAAGCACCTTCAGATGTGTCTAATGAATTTCATAAAAAGCGTTATTTTTCAATCCAAAAATGGTTGTGAACGTTACAATATTAAGAAATCCGATTAGCAGAAAAATTTTGCCAGTGAAAGACCTCCCTGTTCCTCCATTGTATAGTTATACTTTACTTCCTTACTTTTGCCTTTCTAGCAATGTACATAATTGTTAATGAAACCTACCTCAGCTGTATCTTTTTTCACATTTTTTATATTACGATCGGTTTCGTGTCTTTGAACATAGCAAGGTTGCCGAGTTGCCCTGAAGTGAAGGCGGTGTGGCGGTCTGTAACATTACATACGACTACCAGACCGTCTATGTCTCGACTTCAACACATATCGACAACCTGGAGGTTGTTCGAAGAAACGAAACAGGTCGTAACACAATAAATGTGTAAAAATGTAGCTAAGGCTGTTTTCATTAATCTTTAACATTAATACCAGCTGTGGGCTCAACGTGATCAAGATTATTTGCTGTAGATAGTCTCTTCTCTTCTCGTTTCCTGGATTTCATGACAACTTCATGACAGCGTTAATCATTTCCAGCCGCTAATGAAAGGGCATGAGATATTCCGCAGGCTGAATCTTTGAGCAGTGAAACGAAGCGGAAAATAAACGAAAATGAGCTTTCTGCTATGGTTGCGTCATTCACTAACTACACTCATGCTCATAAATTAAGGATAATTGCACAATGTGGTGCCACACAACGTGGCACTACACAAAATTGTAGCTAATGGCATAGACACATAGGAAACACATACGACACAGATCTGCAAGTCCACGGTATTCGTGATAAGTTGAGAAAACCGTCCCGAAACACATGTGCTACAAAACGCCACTGTTTCCTGCGCTTGTACCCCGACGTCAATATGGGATATGATCACTATGCACGCGTACACAGGCCGCACAACGCGTTGGCATACTCTGGATCAGGTGATCGAGCAGCTGCTGGGGTATAGCGTCCCATTCTTGCACCAGTGCCTGTTGGAGCTCCTAAAGTGTCCTAGGGGTTTGAAGACGTGCAGTGGTACGTCGACCGAGAGCATCCCAGACGTGCTCGATCGGGTTTAGGTCTGGAGAACAGGCAGGCCACTCCATTCACCCGATATATTCTGTTTCAAGGTACTCCTCCACGATGGCAGCTCAGTGGGGCCGTGCGCCATCATCCATAAGGAGGATGATGGGACCCACAGCACCCTGAAAAGGCGGAAATTCTGGTGCTAAATGACGTCCCGATACACCTGACCTGTTACAGTTCCTCTGTCAAAGACACGCAGGGGTGTACGTGCACCAATCATAATACCACCCTACACCACCAAACTACGACCTCCATAGAGGTCCCTTTCAAGGACATTCAGGGGTTGGTATCTGGTTTCCGGTACACGCCAGATGAAAACCCGGCGAGAATCACTGTTCAGACTATACCTGGACTCGTTCGTGAACATGACCTCGGACCACTGTTTCAATGACCATGTACTGTGTTCTTGACACCAGGCTTTACGGGCTCTCCTGTGACCAGGGGTCAGTGGAATGCACCTTGCAGCTCTCCGGGCGAATAAACTATGTCTGTTCAGTCGTCTATAGACGGGGTGTCGAGACAACTGTCCCAGTGGCTGCGGTAAAGTCCCGAGCGAGGCTACCTGCAGTACTCTGTGGCCGTCAGCGGGCAGTGATGGTGAGATATCGGTCTTCTTGTGGTGTTCACACTGTGAACGTCCCGTACCTTAGCGCCTGGACACGTTTCCTGTCTGCTGGAATCGTTGCCATAATCTTGAGATCACACTTTGTGGCACACGGAGGGCCTGTGCTACGACCTACTGTGTTTGACCAGCCTCCGGTCGCCCTAGTATTCTACCCCTCATAACGTCATCAATATATGTTTTTTGAGCCATTTTCAACACACAGTCACCATTAGCACGTCTGAAAACGTCTGCACACTTACTCGCTGCACCGCACTCTGACATGTACCAAAACACCTCTGCGTATGTGGACTGCTGCCAGCACCACCCTGCGACGACCGCAGGTCAAGTGCACCACATGGTCATACCCCGAGGTGATTTAAACACGCAAACCGCCCACCAGAGTGTTGTTTCACAATGTAACAGCGTTATCCTTGATTTATGAGCATGAGTGTAGCATTAACGACCGCGGAATTCACACGATCCAGAATGAAAAAAGAAGATTCTAAATACAGGGAAAGATCTTTAATATAGCCGTCCGGAGTGGCCGTGCTGTTCTAGGTGCTACAGTCTGGAACCTAGCGACCGCTACGGTCACAGGTTCGAATCCTGCCTCGAGCATGGCTGTGTGTGATGTCCTTAGGTTAGTTAGGTTTAATTAGCTCTAAGTTCTAGGCGACTGATAACCTCAGAAGTTAAGTCGCATAGTGCTCAGAGCCATTTGAACCAACCATTTTTTCTGTAACATATGACGATGTGAAAAGGAAATTGATAGTACCAGATAAAATGACACCAGAGAACTACGCTACCCTGTCACTTGAATGTGACATGTGTCAAAATCCACTGGTAGCGCGGACCGCTGTAAGTCAGAAAGGTTCTGGAAGGTATCGTCGGGGATATGAATCCATGGCGGCTCCAATACCAAGGTCAACTGCACTAGAGTTCTTGGTTGAGGATCTACGGCGCGAATAGGCCGATGAGGAGTTTGGTGGCCATGGGAGCATGATAAACTCATGCTGGTGCTCTTCGGAGACGCACGTACACTAAGAGCTGTGTGACACGTTGCACTATTGTGGTGCTATCGTGCAGAAGAAAAACAAACTGCATGTATTGCCATAGTCTCCAGAGACCGATTCGTACTTGTGTTGATCCATTATCCATTCCAGAATGAAGAAATCACGCAGAGTATGCCACGAACACATTCTACAGTCCATAACGCTCCCTCCTGCGGCCTTGACCCTTCCGGCGATTGCTGCACGGTGTTTGTTTTCAGACGTTTCACGCCGTTACACACCAACACGGGAAAAAGAAACCTGTCGCCACTCAGTGCAAGTCCAGCTGCGGTAATGGCGTGCAAATTCCAACCTATGAACAGCAGTCAGCGTGGGTGCATGAATCAGGCGCCTCATGCGGATCCCCATACGCAGCAAATTTCGCTGAACGGTCGTTCGTGAGACACTGTTGGTAGCCCCTTGGTCCATCTGGGCGGTCAGATGCTCAACAGCTGCACGTCTATTCACCCGTACACATCTCTGCAGCTGTCGCTCACCCCTGTCATTTGTGGCCCGTGATGCACCATTTTGACACGGTACGCTACTGCTTGCAAACTTAAGAAGTTTCGAAAAGACTTCCACCCTTTGCCAATGAGCCCGCCCTTTTTGGACATCAGGTAAACCGCTTCGTTTGCCCACGAACACAATGACTGCACTGTTGTCTGCATCCTCGGAAAATGTTACTCCTAGTGCTGCCACCTTTCGTCTATGAGTCGTTATTGCACGCTGACGTCGAACAAAGGCGGTGGTCACATTAATGTGATTGGACCATGTAGTTATATCTCAAAAATGTAGTGTTTACGAAAGTGATAAGTGCTTTAATAACGTCCATTGAAGCTGTGAAATTTTATAGTCACAACAAGTACGAGGAGTTTTTTGGGAATTTGCTGTTACGGTGGCCTGATGTTGGCCTGCTGTTACGGTGTCCTGATGTTGGCCTGCTGTTACGGTGGCCTGATGTTGGCCTGCTGTTACGATGGCCTGATGTTGACCTGCTGTGACAGTGGCCTGATGTTGGCCTGCTGTCACGGTGGCCTGATGTTGGCCTGCTGTTACGGTGTCCTGATGTTGGCCTGCTGTTATGGTGGCCTGATGTTGGCCTGCTGTTACGATGGCCTGATGTTGACCTGCTGTTACAGTGGCCTGATGTTGGCCTGCTGTTACGGTGGCCTGATGTTGGCCTGCTGTTACGATGCCCTGATGTTGGCCTGCTGTTACGGTGGCCTGATGTTGGCCTGCACAGGGACGAGAGCACAGGCTTACTCATCGCCGAGGTTCTGACCATTATAAGGGAGAAACGCCATATTGAGAACAGGGGCACATCGTAATCCTGCGTCAGCCAACGGAGAAAAACTAATGGATGCCTGCAATATTCTGTGTCGGAGACTTGCAGCAGGCGCACTAGGGAGCTATCATCCCATGCGTAGGCTGCCCTTAACTCAAGAACGGCTGTGTCTGGTGCGGTGCCGTGACTGTGGAGTTTGGACTGTTCGTGAAAGGCGTCGCATTCTGTCCAGCGATGAATCGCGGTTCTGCATAACACCGGACGACTATCGTCGACGAGTACGGAGGCGACATGACGTGAGGTTCCGTTCTTCCAATATTTTGGATGAAAGCAGCGGTGTTACTCCTGGCGTCTTGGTATAGATGGCCATCACGTGTGAGATTAGGATCACTGCTGGTGTTACTGAGGGAACTCCGACGGTGCAACGATATGTCAGGGACTTACTGCGTCTTCATGTGTCAAACCTGACGCGACAGGCTTGCTGCAACTACTCAGAAAATTTAGAGAACCGGCATTTGAAGCTGACTGCCGAACGATTCTACTGCCGCCAACATACATTGCGCATAAGTACCACGAAGATAAGATACGAGAAATCAAGGCTCATATGAAAATACAAACAGTCGCTTTTCCCGCGCTGTTTTTGCGAGTGAAACAGGACAGGGAATGACTAGTAGTGGAACAGGGTACCCTCCGCTACCAACCATACGGTGGCTTGCGGAGTATCTACGATACAGTCATACAAAATGTCAATAGATGCCCGTACAAACTTGTGCTTCACGGAAGATGGCATCCCTGTCAATGGACCGCTACCCCAACGATGACATCAGAGCGCTTCTCAAACGGGGTGGTGTCTGCTGTGTAGTCCCACATACACCATCACTGTGTACGCTGCCACAGGCGGTGCAGTATGGCCTACCAGACATTTTGCAGTGGAGACCACAGGAAGAATGGAAGCAGGACACATACACTACTGGCCATTAAAATTGCTACACCAAGAAGAAATGCAGATCATAAACGGGTATTCATTGGACAAATATATTATACTACAACTGACATGTGATTACATCTTCACGCAATTTGGGTGCATAGATCCTGAGAAATCAGTACCCAGAACAACCACCTCTGGCCGTAATAACGGCCTTGATACGCCTGGGCATTGAGTCAAACAGAGCTTGCATGGCGTGTACAGGTACAGCTGCCCATGCAGCTTCAACACGATACCACAGTTCATCAAGAGTAGTGACTGGCAAATTGTGACGAGCTAGTTGCTCTGCCACCATTGACCAGACGTTTTCAGTTGGTGAGAGATCTGGAGAACGTGCTGTCCAGGGCAGCAGTCGAACATTTTCTGTATCTAGAAAGGCGCGTACAGGACCTGGAACATGCCGCCGTGCATTATCATGCTGTAATGTAGGGTTTCGCAGGGATCGGCTGGTTCAAATGGCTCTGAGCACTATGGGACTTAACATCTGTGGTCATCAGTCCCCTAGAACTTAGAACTACTTAAACCTAACTAAACTAAGGACATCACACACATCCATGCCCGAGGCAGGATTCGAACCTGCGACCGTAGCAGTCGCGCGGTTCCGCAGGGATCGAATGAAGAGTAGAGTCACGGGTCGTAACACATCTGAAATGTAATGTCCACTGTTCAAAGTGCCGTCAATGCGAACAAGAGGTGACCGAGACGTTTAACCAATGCAACTCCACACCATCACGCCGGACAATACGCCAGTATGGCGATGACGAAAACACGCTTCCAATGTGCGTTCACCGCGATGTCGCCAACACGGATGCGACCATCATGATACTGTAACAGAACCTGGATTCATCCGAAAAAATGGCGTTTGCCATTCGTGGACCCAGGTTCGTCGTTGAGTACACCATCGCAGGCGCTCCTGTCTGTGATGCAGCATCAAGGGTAATCGCAGCCATGGTCTCCGAGCTGATATTCCATGCTCCTGCAAACGTCGTCGAACTGTTCGTGCAGATGGTTGTTACCCTGCAAACATCCCCATCTGTTGACTCAGGGATCGAGACGTGGCTGCACGGTCCGTTACAGCCATATGTATAAGATATCTGTCATCTCGACTGATAACGATACGAGGCCGTTGGGATCCAGCACGGGGTTCCGTATTACCTTCCTGAACCCACCGATTACATATTCTGCTAACAGTCATTGGATCTCGACCAACGCGAGCAGCAATGTCGCGATACGATAAACGGCAACCGCAATCGCGATAGGCTACTTTATCAAAGTCGGAAACGAGATGGTACGCATTTCTCCTCCTCATGTCAGCACGTTGTAGGTGTCGCCACCGGCGCCAACCTTGTGTGAGTGCTCTGAAAAGCTAATCATTTGCATATCACAGCATCTTCTTCCTGTCGGTTAAATTTCGCGTCTGTAGCACGTCATCTTCGTGGTGTAGCAAATTTAATGGCCAGTGGTGTATAGAGACAGTCGCCTTTCCCTCGCTGTATTTCCGAGTGAAACAGGCAAGGACATGACTAGTAATGGAACATGGTACCCTCCGCCACACACCATACAGTGGCTTGCGGAGTATCTACGATACAATCACACCAAATGTCAATAGGTGCCCGTACGAACTTTATCTGCACAGAATATGGCATCCCTGTCAATGGACAACTACGCCAACGATGACGTCAGAGCGCCTATCAAAAGGGGTGGTCCCATATCCAACATCACTGTGTACACAGCCACAGGCGGTGCAGCATGGCCTACCAGACACTTTACAGTAGAGACCACAGGAAGAATGGAAGCAGGACATATAATATCCCGTGGTCCGTACTATCGGGTAGGAATCGTGAATCGACCAGCTGACCGTATACAGATGTAGACAGTACTGCGTTGCCATTTTTCAACAGGAAAATATTCGTCCACGTCTGGTACGTGTTTCAACAAAGCATCTGCAGGACGCTGGTATTCCTATAGAACAAGTCTGGCACTAGCTCAGACGTCACTTCGGTTTCACTGTCACGGAACAGGATATCAGCGAACTGATACAAGAGTTGTAGGACTCAATCAGTGCGTGCATCCGTACCGAGTACGATGGCGTGTCCTGCTGATAAGTGGGCTCATACTGCCAAGTTCTCTAAATCTGAATCAACGCTGTAATCATCTCGTGAAGTTTCGTTTCTTTTCGTCGTACTGTTCTGTGTGCCTCAAGTTTTTGCTTTTCTGTGTTTATCAGGCAGTGTAATTTAAGGATAAACAGAGAAACGACGATGGAGCCAAAAGAATAGCACAACGACAAATAAAGACTTGCTCAACATCAAAGTTGGGAAAGAAGCCGTAATTCTATAATCGAGAGGGTTTGATTTATTTAATTCCGGTCTTGGTTCACAATTTTTATTTGTAATCAGATAATTAGTTTCAGTCGCTAATGACCATCTCCACTCTACATCTACATCATACTCTGCAAGCCACCTAATGATGTGTGGTGAAGGGTACTCTCCTTACCACTACCCGATCCCTCCAACCCTGTCCCACCCTCGAATAGTGCGTGGGAAGAATGATTGTCGGTAAGCCTCTGAATTGGCTCTAATTTCTAGAATTTTCTCCTAGTGGTCAATACTCGAGATGTATGTGGGGGGAAGCACTACGTTGTCCGACACCTCTTGAGAAATGCTGTCCCGAAGTTTCAGTAGTAAATCTCTCCGTGATGCACAACGTCTCTCTTGTAACGTCTGCCAGTGGAGTTTGTTAAGCATCAACTGTAAACATTCACTCTTTTCGTATTAAAGACGTAATATAGTTAAAGCTGTTTAGTGCGTCAGACATTGTTTATATTCCCACTATGCGTTTCGGTGGTTCACACTTTTTCCCACAGCAGCAGACCAACCAAAAAAAAAAAAAAAAATAACAAAGAAAACTGCAGTATATATTTCGCCTATTTCTGGTAGTAAAATTGGTTATGGAACATGACAAAGTTAAAAAACATATGTTTTTAATAGTAAAGTGTGCTTACAAGTGAAGTAGAATCGTAAATATGCGGCATACTGCTATTTGTTGCTCTTCGTTGTACATTATGTTTGGATTACTTCAGACAAAGATGTTTCACATCTCAGAGGTTACGTTTACACATGAGTGAGGAGTACATACAACAAATAGAAGTATGCATCGTCTTTTCGATTCCACTCCTGTTGCAAATACACTTTACTCTTACAAATTCATTTTTTTAAACTTTAAATCAGTTTCCTCATCAACAAAAACAGGAAACATAACCTGCTTAGCAGCATTTTGTGTGCTGCTGTGAAAAGGCGCCTGTGCTCTACACAAATACCAGGAACACAACGCAGTTCTCCAGCTGAAGATGATAGTGTGAACCATCGAAACGCGTAGGTAAAAACAATCAGTAAGTAGCGCAATAAACTGTTTTATTCGTATTTAGGGACGAACTATTCAGAAAGACTTAAGCTATGGTCGGAGTTGGCGAACATCTAAATTACCTGAGGATGCGATATTGCCTCCCAAATGCATTGTAATTATTCAGAAAGAGTTAAAACCAATATAGTCACTGTTACTGTGTTCAGAGAACAACCGGAACTTACCTTCTCTCAGAGACGAGTAGCTGGTCTCCTTGCGGCATGCCTTGGAAGCCTTCAGAACTTCAAACTGCACGCAGTACCTGCAACAAGACAACAGTGGCATCAAGGAACGACATCCTCGCGTACAAACAAACTTCTACTAACACGCATACTGTACGGAATTCTTAACCGTTCTTCAAAGTGGTGAGCGCTCATATTTACATTAGAGAGACTGGACTACGTAGCCATATAGTAAATGTAGCTTGAAACAAAGGTATGCTATCCATTTGGTGTTAGGCTTCGTACTCCATCACATTCTCTGTGCTGGCCATATTTCAGATGCTTCAATGAATAGGCGAAAGCCTCCTCAACAGTTCAATATTCCGCAGAATATGTTTCAAAATTGTATATATGTCCTTTTCTTGTTTTGTATTTTCAGTGTCTTTATAGGTAGCCATGTGTACAGAAAAAAAAGATATTTGTGTAGTAATATTATTTTCAATTTATAAATGTAAGCTCTGTGTATTTCTAGACACTTCTCCATCAGTGAATATTTTATCCGTGTAACAAAAATTTGTGAGCATAAGAGAAACAGTTGATGAGTAGAGTCAGTCTAACAACAGGAATCGAAAGTGTTAAGACGACTGGATGTGAACGATTAGTTGACTTATGAAAAGTAATGTATTTGTGTATTGGGAAACTGTTTTAGTACTGGCGGAAAGAGAAGTTTGGAAGATATCAGGGACAGCCATGAGACGGAGAACGTTGTCATTTACAAGGAAGATGCGTGTAGATCTCGAAACATTTTGAATTATGTTTGCTATAATTTGCTAATACTTCAAGAAACAGATTTTATTTTCCAAGATCGACGCAGAAGAGGTAGTCACAAGTGTTGAAGGCATTGTACAAGAGGGAAGAAATTATAAGATGATTCATTTCTTGTTCAAAGGTTTGAAATGTGTGTGAATTCCTAAGGGACCAAACTGCTGAAGTCATAGGTCCCTAGACTTACACACTATTGAGACAAACTTAACCGACCTTACGGTAATAACAACACACACAGCCTTGCCCGAGGGAGGACTCGAACTTCCGGCGGGAGGGGCCACGCAATCCGTGACATGGCGCCTCAAACCACTCAGCCACTCCGCGCTGCCTTCAAAGGTATTATTGACGTTAGCCATATCTTGGCACTGAAATGTATCATAGATAAGGGGGAAAATTTTGCGCCAGGCCCGGAATCGAACCCGGATTTCCCGCTTAATGTGAGTAACCGTCACTCCTTCTGCCTTGAAACACTTCTAAATTTAGTACTTTACCATTAAAAAAAAAAAAAAGTATTTCTGTTACGAGTCATGCATAGTACTAAATCGAATTTTACGCTTCGCTAACCCAACCTGGGACCCCCTTACGCTAGAGGGCTTCGAATTGTAGCGTGAAACATGGCGGTGCGTTACGTAGCTGCATCGGTGCGTGAGAAACATCGGGTTGTAATCGAGTCTCTAACTACAGAAAAAGCGTCTCCAACTGAAATCCGTAGAGGAATCAAAGCTACGTACGATGGTGATTGTATCGACATCAGTAATGTTCGAAGTTCGGTTGTCGTGCTCCTAATGAACGGGCGTTAAGCGTAACCTGTGTGGCAGAGCACGGAGTAGACGATTACGAACGGCAACCGACTCATCGGAATCGGGCCCATGAACGCGTCAGAGAAAATCGTCGGATAACACAGACACAGCTCTCAGGCAAGTGTAGCATATGACGAGAGCATTTACACGCCATCAATGCGGTACACAAAAATCTCTGCGCACGGTGGGTGCCTCGAATGCTCACTTCTGAAATGAAACAGGGGAGACTGGACATCCGTCACCCATTTCTCTTGCTTTTTGAGTGTGGGAGCGACGTGTTCCTTATCAACATAGGATGAAAGATGCGTTCACTATTTTGACCCCGAAAACAGGAGAGCATCGAACTATTTCCGTCAAAAAGGCTCATCGACGCCTCTGCAGGACCATGCCATCAGCAGGTAGTCATTCTCACAGTGTTCTGTGATGTTCAGGTTGTGGTGCATTTGGAATTCAAGTCAAAATGCAAGGTACTGCGAGAGCCTCAGAAAACTAGAAGTACGAATTAGAAGAATTCGTCCACACATGGACAATTCCACAACACACACATATGCATCAATCCCACGCCTTGCGTTCACTGCCATCGATCGACCTTCGTACAGTCTCTACTTGGTGCCATCCGATTCTCATCTGTTTCCTAAACTTAAAGAACACTTTGGAGGACACCACTTTGATAATTATGCAGCTGGAGAAGCAGAGGTGAGGTTGTGGCTGAGTCAACAAAGTCAGACATTCTACAGTGACGGTATCAATAAACTGGTCTCTCGTTGGCAGAAATGTGTTCCTCACCAGGATGACGATGTCGAAAAATAAGTATACAGATATGAAGAAGAAAGATGCAGAATGTTAAGAGTTTTCACACACAAAAAATTGGAGGTGTTACTTTTCAGCACTTCCTTGTAGGCTATCATCGATTTCTTATTTCTGAAATAAGAATATCTGCTTCGCTGGCCTGTTTTTTTACTCATTCGGTAGAGGCGTCCAATGACGATAAATCTACGCAGTGCTATCGCTTCTAATACTTTATATTTTCGTAGATCTCCTAGTTACTTCTGATTTTCCAAACATACGTAGTTTGTATTGCACCCAATATTTTTCTAGTAATCAATTTTTTCATTTGAATCCATCTAATGAAAATGTGAATAAAAATATCGGCTAAGGACTACAAAGGGCTAATACTATTGTTAGGGTTTGTAGTATTACTACTGCTGTTGCTACTGCTGCTAATTATTTAACGATAACCACAATAATAATAACAATAATCACAATTAGTATTATTATTATTACCATCATCATTATTATTATTGGCGGTAGAAGCAGCAACACCAGCATTAGTAGCAAACCCTATTAACAATATTATCTACTATTAGTCCTCAGTCGGTGTTGTTATTCACATTGTCGTGAGATTCATTCAGTTCCTGTTTCAAATAATTTTTAAGTCTATCACTATCATTTGATCACTGTTTATTATATTCGAATTACTGTCATTTTCAGTAACTCTGATGTAAAAGCTACTAGTTCTATGATACAGTGATCCTAAGGCGCTAATCGGTTCAGGCTTACTTTAAGTTTTACGTTCAGTATTAAATTGTGAACATTTTTAAAAAAAAATAGATTTATATATAGAGGACAAATGTAAGGATGTAGAGGCTTATCTCACTAGGGGTAAGATAGATGGTTCAAATGGCTCTGAGCACTATGGGACTTAACATCTCAGGTCATCAGTCCCCTAGAACTTAGAAATACTTAAACCTAACTAACCTAAGGACATCACACACATCCATGCCCGAGGCAGGATTCGAACCTGCGACCGTAGCGGTCGCGCGGTTCCGGACTGAAGTGCCTAGAACCGCTCGGCCACTCTGGCCGGCCGGTAAGATAGATACTGCCTACAGGAAAATTAAAAAGACCTTTGGAGAAAAGAGAACCACTTGCATGAATATCAAGAGCTCAGATGGAAACCCAGTTCTAAGCAAAGAACGGAAAGCAGAAAGGTGGAAGGAGTATATAGAGGGTCTATACAAGGGCGATGTACTTGAGGACAATATTATGGAAATGGAAGAGGATGTAGAGGAAGATGAAATGGGAGATATGATACTGCGTGAAGAGTTTGACAGAGCACTGAAAGACATAAGTCAAAACAAGGCCCTGGGTGTAGACAACATTCCATTAGAAATACTGACAGCCTTGGGAGAGCCAATCCTGACAAATCTCTACCATCTGGTGAGCAAAATGTATGAGACAGGCGCAATACCCACAGACTTCAAGAAGAATATAATAATTCCAATCCCAAAGAAAACAGGTGTTGACAGGTGTGAAAATTGTCGAACTATGAGTTTAATAAGTCACGGCTGCAAAATACTGACGCGAATTCTGTGCAGACGAATGGAAAAACTGGTAGAAGCAGACCTCGGGGAAGATCAGTTTGGATTTTGTAGAAATACTGGAACACGAGAGGCGATACTGACCCTACAACTTATCTTAGAAGCTAGATTATGAAAAGGCAAACCTACGTTTATAGCATTTGTAGACTTAGAGAAAGCTTTTGACAATGTTTTCAAATTCTGAAGGTGGCAGGGGTAAAATACAGGGAGAGAAAGGCTATTTACAATTTGTACAGAAACCAGATTGCAGTTATAAGAGTCGAGGGGCACGAAAGGGAAGCAGTGGTTGGGAAGGGAGTGAGACAGGGTTGTAGCCTCTCCCCAATGTTATTCAATCTGTATATTGAGCAAGCGGTAAAGGAAACAAAAGAAAAATTCGGAGTAGGTACTAAAATCCATGGAGAAGAAATAAAAACTTTGAGGTTCGCCGATGACATTGTAATTCTGACAGAGACAGCAAAGGACTTGGAAGAGCAGTTGAACGGAATGGACAGTCTCTTGAAAGGAAAGTATAAGATGAATGTCAACAAATGCAAAACGAGGATAATGGAATGTAGTCGAATTAAGTCGGGTGATGCTGAGGGAATTAGATTAGGAAATGAGACACTTAAAGTAGTAATGGAGTTTTGCGATTTGGGGAGCAAAATAACTGATGATGGTCGAAGTAGAGAGGATATAAAATGTAGACTGGCAATGGCAAGGAAAGCGTTTCTGAAGAAGAGAAATTTGTTAACATCGAGTATAGATTTAAGGGTCACGAAGTCGTTTCTGAAAGTATTTGAATGGAGTGTAGCCATGTATGGAAGTGAAACGTGGACGATAAATAGTTTGGACAAGAAGAGAATAGAAGCTTTCGAAACATGGTGTTACAGAAGACTGCTGAAGATTAGATAAGTAGATCACATAACTAATGAGGAGGTATTGAAAAGAATTGGGGAGAATAGGAGTTTGTGGCACAACTTGACTAGAAGATGGATCGGTTGGTAGAGCATATTCTGAGGCATGAAGGGATCACCAGTTTAGTATTGGAGGGCAGCGTGGAGGGTAAAAATCGCAGAGGGAGACCAAGAGATGAATACACTGAGCAGATTCAGAAAGATGTAAGCTGCAGTACGTACTGGGAGATGAAGCAGCTTGCACAGGATAGAGTAGCATGGAGAGCTGCATCAAACTAGTCTCAGGACTGAAGACCACAACAACAACAGATTTATATCTCTAAATTTGAGTGAGTTACGAAAGGCTGAATATTTGTGTTGGAAAAGGGTTGTCCTGAGGTACCGAGTTTTAAATTTTCACTTTATTACCATTTTGCAATTGGACATATTTCACAAAAAAATTCTGCATATAAATTGCCCTTAAAATGTCCTTTCAAAAATGGTACAGAGATTTTTTTCAAATTAACATTACATATTTATTGGTTAACCCCTCCAGACCTATAGCACATTACAGTGCAGATAAATTTAAAACCAAGTAAACTGGCCCCAAACTGAGAGAAATTAGCGTACCACGTGCTGCAGTTTTAGAAAGAATATTGACATTTTTATTGTATGTTATGGTCAACTGCAAATTGGCAATATGTGTAGGCACCACTTGTCTAGCATTATTCTAATCACAAATTGTTTTTCTTTCATGCAAAGCTACTGTGAGCCCCTCAAAACGCCTCTACAATATAGGTATTACTATTCTGTGATGCATTACATACACAGCTGCTATATTTTGAAAAGGGGCCTCTAGTCGGGCCAATGTTATTTCCCCTTAACGACAAGAGATCCGATTTCAGAAGACTGACATAGATTTCTTTTAAAGCTATTATTGACCCCTTTAGGATTCAGACAACTTTCAAATCGATAGGACCATGTACAGAATGAAGTAAATTATAATACGCAAAGAACTAAAATGGATACTTTAGACATTACCAACCATTTTTGTTTCTTTCTGAAAATATTACTTCTCTGACAAGAGGTCTCTTTTCATTGTCCTTTTTCACAAACACATAAAATATCTGTGGATTTTCAACTTTTCGCGGCGTAATGAATAGTCCATTAAATTTCGAGCATGCAGCCGCGCAATTAAAATTTCTTCCCCTGATATTTCGACCGCGTATCGTCCGGCCATCCTCAGAGTAAGTCGCAAGACTCGCAATTAATCGAGTAACCCAGCCCTGTCAAGAATGAAAGTAATTCTCCGACTAGCCCTTCAGAGGCCATGCGGACAGACTCCGTATTTACCGCCAATTAAGGCTATTACAGACGGGCAATAGAACCAGTGGTGAACGCGCTGGGAAACAATCGCCCTAATGCCTCGGCCGCAAATGGTCGCCCAGTGTTTACTGACAAAATGTTGCCTCGGAGGCGGCACAGTGATGCGTTTCCCGCATTGACAGTGCATTCAAAGCGGAAGCGAGTGGTGGCGGGCGTTAACTTGACTGACAGGCACGGTAAGCCCCTAAGCGGAGAGCTGTCTCCCGGAACTGCGACCGGCATTAGTTGCGCGGCTCCAGTAACATCGTTTAATGGTCTCTGCTAATCCGCGCTCCCAGCAGAGGATGGGCAGTGTATCAAAATCGCCCCACTGTCGACCAAACATTCATTAAAGCAGCTGCATGAAAACTTGAACACGCATCTGTGGGCACCGACCGGCGGGTTCTGAATAGAGGCAGTGTGCCGGCAGAGTTTCATTATGGGCAGCGCCGTCTCTCTGCCGGCGTGCACAACCCGCGGACATCGGATCGATCGATGGTTGTATGATAGGAAAAGCCACGCCACGTCCCACCGCTGGCCGCTGGAAACGGCGATAGCGCACGGACTGAATATAGCTGTGTCGACACTGTTTTCATGTTTCGCCATATTAAAAAAATAAAGCAAACCCCAGATAAAAGCGGCATCCACGTCTGTTGTACGCACGCACATTCATTCACAGAAAAACACCATTTCACTTAAAAGCATAAAATACTTTTGAAAATAACGACAGACATAGAAAGCGCTCGTCCTGCATCCCTATGCATTACTGGGTGTGAACGCTCATTCACACTTCACGCTATAGTGTTTTCACGTGAGTTTCCCACAGTTAGTGTAAACTTTTAGGCCTTTTTCCATTCACTTTTCTAACTAAATATCCTTACAAATGAAAATCACAAATAGACAAGTTCGGCGAACGAGGTGGCTACAAATCTTTGTTTATTGTCAATTCTTCTGCGAAGGCTTTCTTGAATCCGAAACAGTGACGTGTGGAACATAGCACCTTCCTTCCGGAAAAACCGGCACTGCGTTTCGAGTGCCCTTAAGGAGATTTTTACTGTCTTTTGATTCAAAATATCGATTTTTATAAATTGCATTTTTGGATCCATAAAAGTGTTTACATTCCACCCCTGAAACGGTTTTTCCTAATACGGGACAGAAATGTTTGTTATTAGCGGTTAAACAAAAAAATGCAACTGCCTGAAATCGGCCTTTTTCACGCACCAATTTTTTCTTTCGGAAGACGAGTTATTGTACCGCTGCTTGGGAGGAAACACACAAAATTCAAATGAAGGTTTCAACTCGTGTGTTTGGAAGTTAGCCTCCAAGCATTTGCATTCTGGTGCGAAGACTGTGGAGATTGCGACTTTCTTAGCAGTGAGCAGCTTCAAGGAAGGGTATTCAGCATCTCTGAAGACCATGGCAACGATGGACGTCACCCTGGGACTCTATTCGACGCAGTTCGCCAAGCATTCGGACGACCACCGGATTCAAGCGGCCGAAAACCGCTTGTCACCGGCCGTATGAGCGGCTCTGGAGTAGCGCAAGATGGCCCAGATCGAGCAGAACGCCCTCTATGAGGAAGAGGAAGGAGTAGTTTATGGACCCGGAAAAGCAGATTGAACGTAAGTTGCGTAATATTGTACTTATATGTAGTCAAAACTTCCAACGCGTTTTTCTCGAAATGACTTTTTTTTATCGCGCGGTATGGCACCTTCAAATCTACTGAACGGATTGGTATGATTATTTGCTTCCGACGAAGCTAAGTTGTCTAGGAGTTGTACCACTTCTATTCCGGTCCATCAACTACAAATATTTTTACTTGGCCGACGAAGTAAAAAAATCGATACAAAAACCTATTTTTTTTAAACGGCCGCCATTTTGTTTCCTATGGTCCAAATAACTTAAGCTAGGTACAACTCCTAAAGAATCATATACTTCGCTAACGTCAACCCAATTTTGATTTCAGGTGAGCCGGCTGACCTGTGACATACCGCGCGTGGAGGTCTACAGCGAAATTTTGTTTCGTTCCGACGGCCTTTCCGCCTTTGCTCTTCGACATTTCCGGTCGAAAAAATTCCAGTTTGTACAGAAAATATCAATAAACACTTTGATCAAATTTCACATTGATATCTATAACATATTTCTCAAAGAACATGCTTGTTTCTGGCCAAAGATAGTAAACTTCCCCTTAACTCTGTCCAAACAGGCCTCAGAAGCCCCAACGGTACCGACCGACCATCGTGCCATCCTCTGCCGACAGCTGTTACTGGACGCGGATATGGAGGGGCATGTGGTCAGCACACCGCTTTCCCAGCGTTGTCAGTTTTCGTGACCAGAGCCACTACTTCTCAGTCAAGTAGCTCCTCAATTGGCCTCACAAGGGCTGAGTACACCTTGCTTGGCAACAGCGCTCGGCAGCCCAGAACGGCCACTCATCCAAGTGCTAGCTAAGCCCGACAGCACAACTTCGGTAAACTGACGAGAACCGCTGTTACCATTGCGTCAAAGCCGTTGGAGTGCCTTCATACGTGAGTAGAAAAATCGTAATATTATAATATAAACAGTCTTACTGAGCGTGGTTTGTGGTTTCAAACAACATCGGGCTGAAACATTACATTCATCAGTACGTCCAATTATAGTAAAGCAGTCTTTTTTCCATCCCAAGTAACTCTCGTCACAACGAAAATCAGCCAACGTCGCATGTGCAACATAAGCTATAGATAATTACAAAGGTTAACACCAGTCTGATGATGAACATGTCGATACGAAGTTGTTAAAGCGCTGTTTGTTCTTAATTAACAGCATGACATTACAGTGTCTCACACGCCTGATGTTAGTGGCGAAAAACAGCTGGCCAGAAAGAATGTGTGACAAAACAAATAAGATACAGAGCGATAGTATAGGTGCAGGATAGGGACTGGAAAGGCAAGAAGAAGTGGAGAGGTAACTGTGGCAGAAATGACAGGCAGTGCAGAGTACCCGCTAAGGATGCTCATAAAGGTAGCGATACCGAGCACCTTTTAACAGATTTGTGAAAGTCCATCCTCGTTGCTGAAGAGGGACAACGGATGACAATACTCGTACAAGTAATGGAAATGGAACACCGCATCCGTATTTTCAAAGCATTTATTGCTCAGAAGACCAGTTTTGCGAGGCCTTCCCACAAAGTAAGAGACATTTTGAAATGAAAAATTAACAATGTGTAAAAACCAAATTTTATTACATACACTTTAAAGATATGCTCTTAACCTATTTTTCTATACAATCAGCATTCAAATAGGGGCAGTTATCACACCGTGGCACAAGTTTTTCAACAGCGTTTCTGCAGAAATCTGCCGTCTGCGATTGCAACCAATGGTCTATACTGGCATGCAGTTCGGCGTCAGTATCAAAACGTTGTGGAGGAAGCCATGTCTTCATTATAGGAAAGAGGTGGTAGTTGCGAAAGTTCCGTAATGGCCAAACGACGATTTTCACGAATTTTGTCGTTGATTTTCGTCTCAATTCATCAGTCACCAGCCTAGGGCTATCATGCGGTCCTCATCGTTAACATTGGTACAGCTACTTTTAAGATCAATGCACCATTTTCTCACTTGGCTTTCACTGATTATACTTTCTCCATATACGTCGCAAGGGTCATGATAAATTTCAATTGGTTTGCAGTTTCTTGCCAACAAAAACCACAAAAAGCACTTCACATGTGCCTGGATTTTCTAATGCAGCGCTCATTTCAACACGTCACGATCCGGCGGGTGTGGCCGAACAGCTCTTTTCACGGAAGCTCTTCTGCGAACCTTGCCTTGGTAGAGCACTGGCCCGCGAAAGGCAAAGGTCCCGAGTTCGAGTCTCGGTCCGGCATACAGTTTTAACCTGCCAGGAAGTCCCTTTGGATTCTTTCAAGACTGTCCTCTTTGACCTTGAAGTCCTTTGACTTGTATTGCTGTACATCACTTGCTGAACCTGTGTCAATATACCACCGTATTTATTTCTTGTTACAATATTCGATTTACTATCTTGGCAATCATAGTTTTCTGTAATAATTTTATTTTAAAATATCTGTGACATGTGATACATCTATGATAATTTTCGTGAGTATTATGATCGATTTTACATTTTTTCCTGTTTTCGCTATTTCGTTCGGCATTGTCACACTGCACACTTTCGTATGTTGTACATCCGTCGTTGATGACGGTTCCGAACCGAAAGCGGTAGCAAAATAAAGTAACATTATTACAGAGAGCACAGTGTTACGATTTCTTTAAAATTTTTACATGCTGTTGACCATCGCCTAAGCAAGGATATCAGTCTAGTGACCTCGAAGTCGACGGGGCGTTAAACCCAATCATCCCCTATTCCACGCGGCGTAGCGGAGCGGAACGTGTTCTAAGGAACTGCTAATTGTCGACGAACGTCCGACAGCTTACACAACCGTATATCTGTTTTAAGCTTTTCCTGCAACGGCCACTCACGCAAACCGGCTGCGTCGTCCATTATGCCAACTTTGTGGTCGCCGAGAAAAAGAAAAAGAGAGAAGGAAAAGGATAATTTCCGCGCCTCGCAATTAAGGTCCCTCCTGGCATTGCGCCCGCCTCCCGCTCGCGGGATATGAATGACCGCCGCACGCTCTTTTTGCTTTTGGCTTCCCTCCTCTCATTTCCGCTGCCTCAATGAAGCGTGTGCCGGCCATTTTCAAAGCTGACGTCGCCGCGTCCGCAATTCACGGATCGTGACCCAGCGTAACGAAGCTGCGCCTTATTCACGGGCTTTATGTTCCGCACGGCCAGACACACACACACACACACACACACACACACACACACACACACACACCGTAGCACAGTTTATACCCAACAGTTCCATAAACGGTCGCCAGTGGCAGCACTGCAGCCACGGCTCCAGACGTTCCCCTGTAAATTAAGAGCCGCCCCATCCCGTTCCCCATTCTAATTTACACGCTGCACATATTGATCGTTCACCCAATCGCAGTCAAAGGTAATGCAAGACACTTCGCTTTTAGTTACAACAGTCCACTTTTATACTCCGCTAGCTATCTTACGTTGTGAGTCAGGGGGTACTTCTGGTAGAGTCCGATAATCATACAGCGGCAGCGACCATTTTTTTTTTTTTTTTTCGTCCAGAGAGCTGGGCGAGTTCTTTGATTTGTTCGGAAGGAAAGGCCAGCCTTGTTTGCCCACTTTCGGCAGGTCGGAGACACGCTGCGATGGCAGAATCGAGGCGTGTCCTGCAATCTGCCTCAAACTATTTTAGAGAAACCATAAAGCAGAAAAAAATCATTTTTACGTTCGCTTCACGATGATGTGCCCAGTATCTCGTCAATAGTTGTAGTTGCTATGGTAATTCCATTTAAGTAAGACACTGCGCGAAATTTGAAAAAGTTTGCAACAGAAAATAGGGATCACTATGATTTTCAGTTTGGTGCATATTACATAATATGTGCTACATACGAAACTTAGCTAACATATTGAATTTTTCAATATACTTGTGTGAAGGTGCCTGTCAGTCACCAATCACGAGAAAACTGAAATGAGTTAGCACACTCATTACGCGATTACGAACGCGAGCAATAAAGCCAGAATGAAATACCCACAACATTTCCCATATTTCATAAACAGTCTGAGACATCGAAATGAGATTTTCGCAAATGATAGCACCCAAATGCGTATTTTTCCATATGTTTATTATGCAAAACTTCATTATCCGCTGAGTTGTTTCACTAACTACAAACGTTTGATTAAATAATGGAATTTATATGGACCATTGATAGTTGATGAAACGGGAAATGCTCTGGGTTGTGGAACATAAATGAAGACATTACACGCTTATGTTTGTAGGGAGGATGTGCTTTTTCATAAGCTATTGATCATACTTTTCCTCAGTTCCTCACATAATAAACCACTCTTTCGGAGTTCTGTAGCAGTTGCGTGTGCACAACATCTTATCGAGGTGAGATAATGTAAACTCCGCTGTGTTTTGGCGAAAGAAGCACATTGTAACATGGCGACAATAGAAATGAAGGTTATACTCCAAACTCGACACTCGCGACACTTCTGGTATGGTTACAAATGTTTAAAAGGAAGGCTAATATAGCTGCTGCTTTTGTCACATTTACAACGGAATTTTTTGTACATACTAACAAAGTAGATGAGACAGTAGATCTTTTTAAATGGTCACCATGTAAGTATGGGCGTGGGTGGGGGGCGCTTAATATTTACAAACAATGTGAGCAGAGGATTCAGTTTAGATCGGCACTTCTCTTCCAACACTTGGCATTTCCCCCTCACCGCCTCTGAGGCAACAATAGCTCGTGGACACCAACTTCCCTGAAATGGACTGGCCCAGCCGCAGTCCAGACCTGAACGCTATGTAACACCTTTGGTATGTGTTAGAACGTCGACTTCGCTCCAGGCTACAGTGTTCAACATCGCTACCTTCAGTAGTTTCGGCTCTTGAGAAAGAAATGTGTTGTCATTCCTCCACGAATATTCAGACACCTGAATGAGATTTTCACTCTGCAGCGGAGTGTGCGCTGGTATGAAATTTCCTTGCAGATTAAAACTGTGTGCCGATCTGAGACTCGAACTCGGAGCCTTTGCCCTTCGCGAGCAAGTGCTCTACCAACTGAGCTACTTCCTGTTTCATACAAGCACAGAGCGAAAATCTCATTCTGGAAAAGTTCCCCAGGCTGTGGTCAAGCCATGTCTCCGCAATATCCTTTCTTCTGGATGTGCTAGGTCTGCAAGGTTCGCAGAAGAGCTTCTGTGAAGTTTAGAAGGTAGGAGACGAGGTGCTGGCAGAAATGAAGCTATGAGAACGGGTCATGAGTCGTGCCTGGGTAGCTCAGATGGTAGATCACTTGCCCGCGAAATCCAGAAGTCCCGAGTTCGAGTTTCGGTCCAGCACACAGTTTTAATCTCCCAGGAAGCGTTCCCAGCCAAGTTGCAGCCATCATAAAGGAGAAGGGTCGGCGCACCCTCTATTAATGTCCACTAACAGCTGTCCCGATAGGTCTGATCAGACAGTGTACGGCGATTCTGCCGTCCTGGTCAGGGCTTCCTTTCGTAGTACTTCCACATTAGAATACTTTCACTCTGAGTACAGACAGAAAACGCTTCGTCCTTGAGGGATATGTACATTTGATTAAGTGGCTATAATTGTCCTTCAACGGCGAACTGTATCATGCGTATCGATTTTGTCAGCTTACAGAGCCTGGCGGGTGACTTGTACTTTCAGCAAAAATTTGCACTAACACGTAGCTCCGCGACTGCACTTTGAGCAAGACTTTGCACCAACATTGCACCAAACCACTCCTCGATAGAGCCACAGTTGGTTGCTGGTTGTCATGAGGTCGCTTATGTTGGTAAGCCGGGATCATTGATCTCCATCTTACCAATGGGCACGCGAGCTGAGTCTCATCAGTTTCAAAATTGACTTTGTCGGAAACTGGACATGCTGAATTTGATGTTGAAAACATCAGCAGCACAAAGATAACCCATCAGGTTTCCATACTCTGAGAAAACATAGTGGTATTAATACTTAGAGGCCTTGTACTGATCGATAAATGTTGTGTTTGTTGTCTTCGACGGTCGAGACAAATAAGATCGGTGAAGGAATTCCTGAGCATCGAAAATCGTATCCCTTACACAAAATGATCCGAGATACTCGTGCGAAGAAGACAAACTAAGACTGTAAAATTGTGATGTCTGAAAAGCGGCATAAGTGGATGTTTATCAGTGTAGAATAGCTACTATTCAGCGAGAAGATCCTCGGACGGAACATGCAATATGCTCCGGCGTTTGTCAAAGACACCACATTGCAAACAGCCTTCTGACTTTTGCCGAAACACAGGCGACGCGATTAGGTATATGCGTGAAAGCCACTACGCAAAACTGGTGTTCAAAGTCTCCTGACATTTGACCAAAAAGAGAACTACGATATTAAAATGCCACCATACAAACCGCTGTTGTCGCTTATTAATCCAATCACTCGGAATACGTACACAATATGTAATTAATATAGCAATATTATTACGATTAGGGTCGTTTGTAAATCCCAGTACTGGGTAAATAAATTTTGTTTGCAGAAAAATCACATTCTCTTTTGTAATGTAAATTAAATTAAAATTAAATTTTAACCTGTGGGCGTCATCGTTTGAATGATAGAATTAAAAAATTACATTTCTTTAGTGGTGATATCTTCCAAGCAATAGCGACAGCATTAGTTACCAACGGAAACAGGGAATCTCAGTCTTGGAACGATATGTGGGACGGCGGTGCCATATTAATTCAATGTTATCATGCGGCAGTTCGTCGAAGGGGCGTAACGAGTCCTAAGCACAAAAATAGCACTGAAAAAAGAGTCACACTCGAATCTCTGCTTATAGAATGACAGACATCTCAAAAAATACTATCTCGGAAGTAGCACTTCTACGAAATATTCCTACTGGTTTGCTATGATTACTTGCGGTTCCCTCTACCACCTAACGAATTAAGGGATATGCGGGCAAAGATAGTCATGATAACGAACAGGGAGTGTAAAAACGAATATAAAGTTAGATTTATACTACAAAGTATTCCGTTTTTGGAAATACGCAGGGTGTACTGGCTATAAGATATTTTATATATGGAACCTTAACATACACACACGTTAGTGTTTTGCTTGTTTTTTCTCTGGGTCAAAAAGTCTTCCCACAAGCACTTCACATAATTTACTACCTGATGTTTTTTGTACGGTTGCAACATCTGCGCTAAGTGGACTGCGCCTCGTCTCCACACTTAAACACCTGACGTGCTGCCCAAAGGAAAACAATCATTAATGGCTTGCTACTGCCAAACATAATTGTTGCACTACCATAGAAAGAATCGTGTTTGGATCTATGTTTGATTCAAGGAAAACACAGAGAAAGAAACTTATTTTATGTACATGAAGCAAAGCTGTGTGCCACGCTGAGGCAAGTTTTTTGAAAACGTTCTACTTTCTGCAAAAAAAAAAGAAAAACAAAAAAAACTGAAAATCACAGATTTTGTATTCGCAGCCTGTGATTTTCAGCTTTTTTTCAAACAGTAGAACGTTTTAATTGCAACTGTTCTGAAACGATTGCAATCAGTTGGGCCTCACTTCGGCGACTTGTGTGCCCCTTATAAAGAACGGTTTCTGAAGTTACCGAGTCTCAATGTTTTATTCCTATTATTGCCTGTAATAGATGTTGAAATCGGACGATGACTGTAAAACCTTGACTCACTCCGTTGCAAGATACACAGAACGAAAATACCATATTAAATCAGTAAACAAAAGAAAACTTAGTCAGTCCAACGACCGCTGCTTTACTCGAAAAGTGGTGAGTGGTTGAATACTACAAAAAAATCACTTTCCTATTGATTATACTATTTTGAATGTTGTAATCATGTTGCAATCGAGGATCATAACACTATTAGGGCATTACGAGTAGTCAGTGTTAAGATGATAACTGAGGTTGAAGAACTCTGCTTCACGTGTTAATTCGTCTCTTAAACGCAACAAGCAGATAAAGGTATATTATGTAGACATAAGCAGCAGATCGGCTACTATTTCTATTGTGTACTACGAATGAATTTTGCCAAGTCTTTTCATTTCCTTCCTCTTTTATTATTTCATGGAAATGGCAGACAAATCTTGATTCTTTTAAAGCAAATGAACCATTGTACTT
This sequence comes from Schistocerca piceifrons, assembly GCF_021461385.2. Taxonomy (NCBI): domain Eukaryota; kingdom Metazoa; phylum Arthropoda; class Insecta; order Orthoptera; family Acrididae; genus Schistocerca; species Schistocerca piceifrons. The sequence goes on along the minus strand of NC_060145.1, from coordinate 84,283,167 downwards.
CACTGCTACGACACTTCGTAAACGTATTTCCAGGCTAGAGTTGGAGTCATTCTGCAATACAGCGGATGTTCGGCGACGACAGCGAGACACAATCGTATAGAACAAGTGGGGCCAACTCTTGCACACTGCACGCACACGCATACCTTAAGCCACGAAACATGGCTACAGCGACATTATATTGTCTCAGCAAATACTGTACCAATTCTTATGCCGTGTGTTTGTTGCTTGTTTTTGTTCGCATTGTTAGCGAAATGGCACTGATCGCTATTCGCGTTTTCTATAATAACGGAATATTTCAATCCAATGCAAGTTTAAGGAATAAGAAATTACTCCTCTTTTAGGAAAGGTTTATTTAAAACTGAGGTCCTTCTATGTCTTTCATTTCGGTGGGGAATCTCCACGTCACTGGAAGTTGAATACTCGGTTAAGGGGACGTTGTATGTCCTACACCGTCAATGTTAAATTATCGAATTTTGTGACACATTACCTTCAAAACTTTTTAAGACACCAACTTACAATTTTTCATTATTATTGGATGTACCTTTCTAGATACACTGAAGTAGAATTATTAGTAAAATTGTATCGTGGGGCATGTAATCTTTTTTTCCAAACATTCAATTTTTTGACAAAATTTTGTAAATAAATGAACATAAAAACAAAACAACTCAGGATTTTTTAATTATTCTAGTTCCATATGTGTTAAATCTCACACTTGCCATGCTGCGAAAATTTCACGTCTCAGCCATAGGTACTCTTTTGGAAAACGGGTCATTCATTGCAAAAAATGCAGTTCAGAGATACTGAGGCTTAAAACTTATTTTTATCACAAATTCTTGTACAGACTAACATTTCTGCGTTTTTTATACACTAGAATTGCCCTGGCCCATAGTCTGTGTCTTCTTCAGTATCACAACATATCAAGGGCTTGCCTCCTCCTTTTCTTTCTTACATCTTTTTTGCTGAGCAGCTAACTCTGCTTCACCAGCTCATCCAGTTACCGCAGTCCTTTAGCTTCGTTCCGTCCAAATCTTCCCCGCAACTTCCTCAGAACCTTAAGTCTTTCATAGTTCCCACTATTAAAAGTTATTACAGCATCAGACCCTACTAACTTTAGGGTGCGGGATTAGCCGTGTGGTCTGAGGCGCTGCAGTCATAGACTGTGCGGCTGGTCCCGGCGGAGGTTCGAGTCCTCCCTCGGGCATTGGTGTGTGTGTGTGTTTGTCCTTAGGGTAATTTAGGTTAGGTAGTGTGTAAGCTTAGGGACTGATGACCTTAGCAGTTAAGTCCCGTAAGGTTTCACAGACATTTGAACATTTTTGAACTAACTTTAGAGTCCAAGGCCAACAAATACATTTTTGGGCACACGGCACCACACAACATTATTGGACTCATTCACATTCTGGGTCTTCCCATGTAAACACTTCTTTAGCATCTCAGGGTTTGCCAAATCTCTGTAAATAGGTTTGATAGCCTCCGTTACAGACAAAGAAGAGAATGTTTATGCGTAAATTCATGCAGGGTGCCAGGAAATCCAGCTTGCCTATGTTTACACTAAGTGTTTGGTGGAAGTGCACACGAAGTATGACATGGCTTATCATCGGTTAGAATTCGATGAAATAAGGTGCTTTCGTCAAAGAGATCATTTGAAACAAATAGAAAGTTTAAATACCTAAAAGGTTACAGATTTCTTTGGTCTACTCAAAGATTACAGTAACAAATATTTATTAGAGACATGGTGTCCGCCGGCCGAAGTGGCCGTGCGGTTCTAGGCGCTGCAGTCTGGAACCGCGAGACCGCTACGGTCGCAGGTTCGAATCCTGCCTCGGGCATGGATGTGTGTGATGTCCTTAGGTTAGTTAGGTTTAACTAGTTCTAAGTTCTAGGGGACTAATGACCTCAGAAGTTGAGTCCCATAGTGCTCAGAGCCATTTGAACCATTTTTTGAGCATGGTGTCCATTCTCTGAAAAACAACATGTAATGTTGTACAAACAGCTTGTAATGTGGTATGTCGACATTCATATTACAGGAATGAAACAGGAGGCTCTGTCTGAACCCTATGCGGTGAAAGGAATCAGTCTTAGGGACAGTAATAAGTATAACTTTCGAAAATTTATACTAGTCGCGAAATCTGACACTCACACGCTACATTCAAAATATTATTTGAAGGTCTCACACTAGTCTGATTTTAATATATTATATACCACAATGTTCAGGAAAGTCAAAGTACATTATGGGGTAGAAAACAGAAAATGTCAAATTTCAACGAATTTCACATATAATGTCCCCTTAAAAGGTAGCGTGAAAAAAAATTCCGGAATGAATCTTTTACTCTGCAGCGGAGTGTGCGCGGGTTTGAAAATTCCCGGCAGATTACAACTGTATACCGGACCGAGACTCGAACTCAGTACCTTTGCCTTTCGTGGGCAAGTGCTGTACCTTCTGAGCTACCCACGCGCGCCGTCCTTTCGCAGGAGAGCTTCTGTGAAGTTTGGAAGGTAGGAGACGAGGTACTGGCGCAAGTAAATTGATGAGGGGTCGTGAGTCCTGCTTTGGTCCGGCGCGCAGTTTTAATCTTCCTGGAAGCTTCATTAAAAAATTGTCGGCACTGGAATCGATCCCGTAGCCTATCTTTTCCCAGGGACAAACTTTACCGCCTCTTCTTTATTTTTTTATTTCTGCCTTCCTTCTGTCTTCGTCAGTCTTCATCATTAAGTCGGTACAGATGACTAATGACACCACCTCAAGTTCATCGATGAGAACTAGAGTGTAGCCAATCCTCTGACCGAACATGCTGAGCTACCGCGCCGGCTCCGCAAGGCCAATCAAATTCGTTACGAAAGTTCGTCAAGCTTTGCTGCTCTCTCAGGTCGCTGCTGCTCTCTAGTGCTATGGTGGTAGAAAAGATAGGTGGCGTCGTTTTCACAATGGCGGGTTCAGATCATCATAATTCAGTTTCAACGATATATATATGTTATCTGCTTTTACGGCTTCATTGGACCACTTTAGTCAATCATTTCCTGGTCCTCTTCTTCAGTAAGCGCATGTTTCGTTCTTTCTTAACTGCCCAGTACCTTTTCATTCGTTCTGATCTTTCCTGTCTTTCCCCATCTGTAAATATCCTTTTCATTGTGTGTCGTTCGTCTACTTTTGGTTTAAATCATATTTTCTGGTCTTTCGTTTTCTTGAAATTTTCTGTCTTGTTTTGCGGATCATCCAATGTTATATCTAGTTCTCCCAATCCTCTTTAATTTCCTTGATACATCCTACTTGTTGCTTCAGATACCACAGTTTCTGCATAATTTTTATTGCTAATCTGGTTTCTGGTGTTCTCATCATGTGGCCAAAGAAAGAAGTCCTCTTTTTACGTATAGCATCTTTGATGGGCTCAACGTCCCTGTACACTACTTCATTCGGCACTATACGCCATTGTCCTTCCTTCTGGTATTTTTTATTTATGCATGTTCTAGATATTCTTCTCTCTGCTTTCGTCGACTCTGCTTCTCTGAGTGACATTAAAAACAGTCTGGCTTGCATAAGATACCTCTGGCTGAACCTCCGTCTTGTAGTGCTTCAATTTTGTTTGAATTGATAGACATTTCTTATTATTTGTAGACTACGTTAGTTTCTGAGCTCTTATCATTTTATTGGTTCTTTCTTGCCAAGCAGGTTTTTCATCCAAGGTGTGTGTTATAATCTTTCCAAGATTTTCATTTTTCTGTTGTCTACTGTCACTTGGTCTATCACTACCGGGTCTGTTACCATCATCTCGATCTTTTCGAAAGATATAGGGAAGCCTACTTTTTGCGCTATATTTTGCAGGACCGTTATTTGATTTCTAGCCTCTTGTACATTATTAGCTAGTAACGCCAAGTCATCAAAAGGTTCAAATGGCTCTGAGGACTATGGGACGTAACATCTGAGGTCGTCAGTCCCCTAGAACTTAAAACTACTTAAACCCAACTAACCTAAGGACATCACACACATCCATGCCCGAGGCAGGATTCGAACCTGCGACCGTAGCGGTCACGCGGTTCCAGACTGAAGCGCCAAGTCATCTGCGACTCTCAAACAATTACGGTTTATATCCTCTTTCTTGGTTCCAATTGTTATGTTTTTAGGATTCTCTTTGTACCATCCTCTCATCAAGTATTCAAGAGAACAGTTGGAGAGCAGTGTTGATAGACCATCTCCTTAACATAGCTCTGTTTTAATCGTAAATTGATCAGATAGTTCTCCTCTGAATTTTACTTTGGACTTCGTGTTTGTAAGAGTTTATTTCATCATTTGTATTTGGGATGAAGTCCAAAATTGTTCAGCATGAAGATCTGTGGATGCAATCATAACTTATTTTGAAGTCTACAAAGGTTATGACTAGTTGCTTCTGTCTCCTTTTGTAGCCATTCATTATTAATTTTAATGCGATGATCTGTTCTGGGCAACTTCTCCAGGGTCTAAATCCTCCTTGATAATCTCTTAGCTCCTTTTCAAGTTGATCTTTACAGCGATTGTAAAGAATTCTTGACAATATTTTATATGTGCAATCCAATACTTGTCCGGATTTGATTTTTCTCCTTTTTGTGTAATGGCTGTACGATAGCTGTAGTCCAATGTTCTGGTAGCTCTTATTCGATCCAGATTTGAACTATACATCGATGTAATGATTTCTTGACGGGTTCTGCTGCGTATTTCCAGAGTTCTGCAGATGTTTGATCTTCTCCACTTGCTTTGTAGTTCTTGAGCTCGCTCGACGCTTCGTAGACTTCCTGAATTGTCGGTGGGTTCATATTTTTTGGTGGGGTTTTAATTGAAGTTTCTGTGTTTATTTCAAGAAGCTCAGGAGGATCCTCGCAATTTAGTAGTTCGTTAAATGTTTCTGCTAAAATTTCTGAATTTCATTTATCACTATGGCCATCTTATTGTTTTTATCTTTTAGCATTAATGTTGGGGGATCATATCGTTAGAGCTGTCTGCTAAATGTTTTGTAGTAATCTCGTGAGTCTGTTTTCTTACTATTTGTTTCTATCATAGGAAGTACATGTTTTTGATATTGACGTTTAACTCTCCTCAATGTTTTTTGAGTCATCTTCCTTTGTTTTGTGAGTTCCAACTAAGATTCTTCGGTTTTTTGACTCTGATACCTTAACCAGGCGTGGTGTTTTATCACATTCCTCATTCCACCACTGGTGTCCTTTTTCCTAGGATTTATTGGGGCTACTTGTTCAGCTATTTGTTTTAATTGGGGAATTACTTAATCCAGATAGTCTATTATTTTTATATTCCTAGTTTGTTCATCATATTCATTGTTATTTATCAATTTAAGAGGGTCATAGGTTCTCTTCTTTTTTGGGTGGGATTTTTTCTTTCTCCGTCAAATGAATTTAATTTTTATTTTTATCAAGTAATAATCTGATCCGGTGTCAGTTCCTCTCAGGCCTTTCACATTGTAGATTTCCTTGTGGTAGTTCTTATCCATGCAGACATGATCCAACTGCCCTTCTCCTTTTGTCCAATCTGGGTATTTCTGGGTTTTAAGTTTATTTGGTCTTCTCTCGAATATCCTGGTTTTGAGATCATGTCATGGTTTCTACAGAATTCTACCAATCTCATGCAATTCTGGTTTGTTCTTCGTTGTTCTGGCAATTTCCCTATTACATCTCTGAATCTCTTTTACCCTTCATAATTGGGCATTATAGTCTCCAATCAAAATTTTGGTGTGATTTCTGTTGATGTTTGTTTCTGTCTGAGCCAAAAGCTGCAGTATATATACTCAATCGCCAAAGAAACTGGTTTAGGCATGCGTATTCAAATACAGAGATATTTAAACAGGCAGGGTACGGCGCTGCGGTAGGTAATGCCCATATAAGACAACAAGTGTCTGGAGCAGTTGTTCGCTGCTGCTACAGTAACAGATCATCAAGATTTAAGTGAATTTTAACGTAGTGTTACAGTCGGCGCATGAGCGATGGGACACAGCATCTCCAAGGTAGCGATGAACTGGCGATTTGCCCATATGACCATTTCACGAGTGTACCGTCCATATGAGGAATCCGATAATACGTCAAATCTCTAACATCACTGACGTCGGAAAAAGATACAGCAAGAACGGGACCAACGACGACTGAAGACAATCGTTCAACGCGACAGAAGTGCAACCATTCCGCACATTGCTGCAGATTTCAATCCTAGGCCATCAACAAGTGTCAGCGTACAAACCATTCAACGAAACATCATCGATATAGGCTTCCGAAGCAGAAGCCCACTCATGTACCCTTGATAACTGCACGACAAAAAGCTTTACGCCTTGCCTGAGTCGGTCAACACCGATATCGGACTGTTTATGACTGGAAATATGTTGCCTGATCGGACGACTCTCGTTTCAAATTGTGTCGAGCGGATGGATGTGTACAGGTACGGACATAACCTCATGAATCCAAGGATCCTGCACCTCAGCAGGGGTCTGTTCAAGCTGGTGGAGGCTCTGTAATGATGTGGGGCGTGTGCAGTTGGAGTGATATGGGACCCCTGATACGTCTAGATACTACTCTGACAGGTGACCCGTACGTAAGCATCCTGTCTGATCACCTGCATGCATTGATGTCCACTGTGTATTCCGACGGTCTTGAGCAATTCCAGCAGGACAAGACGCCACCGGACACGTCTAGAATTGCTACAGAGTGGTTTCAGGAACACTCATCTGAGTTTAAGTACTTCCACTGGCCACCAAAATCCCCAGAAATGAATATTATTGAGCATATCTGGGATGCCTTGCAACGTGCTGTTCATATATATGTAAACAGCACGTTGCAAGGCATCCCAGTTATGTAGGTACGTAACAAGACGTAGAGAATGCTCCAGTGAACAGTATGAGGTATGGAACCTGGGATCATCAAATGGGTCAAATGGCTCTAAGCACTATACGACTTAACATCTGAGGTCATCAGTCCCCTAGACTTAGAACTACTTAAACCTAACTAACCTAAGGACATCACACACATCCATGCCCGAGGCAGGATTCGAACCTGCGACCGTAGAAGCAGTGCGGTTCCAGACTGAAGCGCCTAGAACCGCTCGGCCACAACGGCCGCCCTGGGGTGAGAGAAGCCACCTTAAGAAGGTATGGAAGAAGTCAACCTGTCTACCACATTGACTGCCATTACTGTTTTCCAGCTTATTTACAGCTAACATACGTACAAGTTAACACGTACTGTGCTGTTTCTTTATATGTACATTCTTTATTTCCGGCAAGGAAGTGAGGAGAACGACCCTCATTACTAGGAAATGTTTCCTGGTCGCTACATTAGTAGGGTAGGTCCCCTGAATCCCCTTGATTATATGCCATGGGGATATCTAAAGTCACTTGTGCATGAGACCCTAGTGGATACAGAAGTGGAACTAGTTGTCAAAATTGTAGCTGGCTGTGACGTGATCCGAAACACACGAGGGATATGGAAACATGTCAGGGATATCGAAACATACCAGGGATATTTGTAAGGGCGCATCAGATTCTGGTTCGCCGATGTCATGCCTGCATTGAGGTTGATGGAGTACAGTTTCAACACACTTCTGTAGGATATAGTACAAATGGTACATTCATTGTGTCAGTGATGGCATTTGCAGTTAGCTGTAACTACTGCAGATAAAAAAGTACACAGTACTGTGATTTTATTCCAGTTATGTCTTTAAGATGTCTTCTCCAGCCCCAGGTTCCCTACCTCAAATCGTTCAGTGTAGCACCCTCTACGTCCTGTTAAATTTTTGCAGGCTAAAAATCAGTTGGAACTTTGCACAGATGTGTACGTCAGAGTTTTAGCGTGCTTATCGATCGCTTCACGTTGCTCTTTTCAGTTCACAGCGCAAAGTGGTCATGTATAAATGCCTAAAACGACACTGTCTCCATCCAAGTATGTTGATCTGGTGAGAGATTTCGCCTGATGTTATGCAGTCCAGCCGGCCGGGTTTGCCGAGTCGTTCTAGGCGCTACAGTCTGGAACCGCGCGACCGCTACGGTCGCAGGTTCGAATCCTGCCTCCGGCATAGATGTGTGTGATGTCCTTAGGTTAGTTAGGTTTAAGTAGTTCTAAGTTCTAGGGGACTGATGACCCAAGAAGTTTAGTCCCATAGTGCTCAGAGCCGTTTTATGCAGTCCACATAAAATAAATGTCATGCGTTTCTTTCTCGCCGCGCGTTCTCTCGCGTCTTGTCACGGTCCGCGAGGCTCCCCCCGTCGGAAATTCGAGTCCTCCCTCGGGCATGGGTGTGTGTGTTGTCCTTAGCGCAAGTTACATTAAGTAGGGCGTAAGCTTAGGGACCGATTGTGGTGTCACCGCCAGACACCACACTTGCTAGGTGGTAGCCTTTAAATCGGCCGCGGTTCGTTAGTATACGTCGGACCCGCGTGTCGCCACTATTCGTGATTGCAGACCGAGCGCCGCCACACGGCAGGTCTAGAGAGACTTCCTAGCACTCGCCCCAGTTGTACAGCCGACTTTGCTAGCGATGGTTCACTGACAAAATACGCTCTCATTTGCCGAGACGATAGTTAGCATAGCCTTCAGCTACGTCATTTGCTACGACCTAGCAAGGCGCCATTACCAGGTACTATTGATGCTGTAAAACATGTACCGTCAAGAGCGATGTTCACCAATTATGGATTAAAGTTAAGTATTCCAGCAGCTACGTACGTTTTTTGTTAGTCTCATTTCTTTGACCTGTTCCAGACCTCACGCCAGCCTGCGTGAGCTAAAACGCGTGCCTTTCGGCTTCCTCTCATAGTGGGTTGGCTGTCTTGCCAATCCACAACACCGATGACCTCCGCAGTTTGGTCCCATAAGCCCTTACCACCAAAATGTTTCTTTCTTCAAGACAATTTTCAGCCGGAGGCTGCAAGGACATGAAGACGCTAAGACGTTCCTGCAGCGTTTTCGATGGAAAGTGTTTGATCACCCACAATACAGCCCTTATTTGGCTCCTTCCGTCGCTCATCTCTGCTCATATGAACCGCTGGCTACGAAGACGATGGCAGAAACAACGGAAGGCAGACCAGCGTAGAGGATAGGCGAAAAGCAAAGGCGGCTGCTTACTGTGACGAGGGTACTGGAAATTTTGTACAGTGCCACAACAAATGTCTAAGTCCGAGCGGCGACTATTTAGAGAGGTAGCTGGAACGTGTGGCTAAATGTTGCGAATAACAATTTTTTTTTTATTTTTCACTGTTTTTTTCCATTTCGCGACCGATCCGACCTTACTTTCCGAACAGCCCTTCCTCGTGAAGCAGTGTATCGATCAGCTAAAACCTGATCAGAATCCTCATAGTAGTTCCTGGGATTAGCTCAAATATACAGACGGAAGTTTCAGTTTAACTACACGGAAAAGAGAAGAAAAGAGTTGTATAGCGTTGGTAAGAATTGTACTAATGATACACAATGAATTTATTCTACATGACTGTAGATACAAGGTGATTTCGTGATTGTCTAAAGTAAAAGAAGAAAAGTGGTTGTCTAAGTGAGGAAGTTACAACTAAGTAACAGCAGCACAGGGATGCGACGAGTGATCCTGTTCGGTGAGAGAAGAGTGTGTGAAGGCTAGGCCGCCACCTTTCACGGAAGCCACATTTCCTTGTACGAGGCGTTAGCGGAGAGCACTCGAGACAGAAGAGAAACTGGCTTCGTTGGCGAGCCAAGTGGAGTGAAGCTGGATCGCGCGGCCCTGCGAGGAGCTGGATGTGGTGTGAGGCGTGGTGGACTGGGGAATCTGTGGACGCAGAGTGGCGCTTTGTTTGCCGAAACAATAGCGGCCGGCCGGTTGCCACGCAACGTCACACGCCGACAGCACGGCGACACTCTGGGCAGCGCGAGGGCGGAGCGTCAACACGGGGGCAGGTGGCTGTCGGGGGTGGGGAGGGGGACGGGGGGGTTGTCTGCGCCAGGCCTGTCTATAGCGACGGGCGGGAACCTCTGTGGACGAGGCGACAGATGTATCAGGTTACCCAATCAACATGGCGGCTGAAACGTTATATCCTTACGACGTTCTGAAACTCAAACGAAACAGGAAGTTTTCATTGTGCGAATTTTGTAGATCGGAAAAAAGTAACACAAGTTACAACTATGATATCCAGTCATAGATCAGTAATGGATACATTACTCGGAGAGAGAATGAATCGAGTACCGTAAAAAAACGTTCCGCAGATAAAGACCACGATACACAGTAAAGTTGTTTTTAAAAAAGTTCGCAAAGCTACATGGGAATGAATATACGTATATACTGGCTGATAAAAAAGTCAGTGGCCGTGCGGTTCTAGACGCGTCAGTTTGGAACCGCGTGACCGCTACGGTCGCAGGTTCGAATCCTGTCTCGGGCATGGATGTGTCTTGATGTCCTTAGGTTAGTTAGGTTTAAGTAGTTCTAAGTTCTAGGGGACTGATGACCTCAGTAGTTAAGTCCCATTGTGCTCAGAGCCAGCCAAAAAGTCAGTATAAATTTGAAAACTGAATAAATCACGGAATAATGTAGATAGAGAGGTACAAATTGACACACATGCTTGGAATGACATGGGGTTTTATTAGAACTAAAAAAATACAAAAGCTCAAAAAATGTCCGACAGATGGCGCTTCATCTGATCAAAATAGCAATAATTAGCATAACAAAGTAAGACAAAGCAAAGATGATGTTCTTTACAGGAAATGCTGAATACGTCCACCATCACTCCTCAACAATAGCTGTTGTCGAGGAATAATGTTGTGAACAGCACTGTAAAGCATGTCCGGAGTTATGGTGAGGCACTGGCGTCGGATGTTGTCTTTCAGCATCCCTAGAGATGTCGGTCGATCACGAAACACTTGCGCCTTCAGGTAACCCCAAAGCCAATAATCGCACGGACTGAGGTCTGGGGACCTGGATGGCCAAGCATCACGATTGTCATGCGCAGTCACTGACGTTTTGCTGTCCAGCGCCATCTGTCGGACATTTTGTGAACTTTGTTTTTTTTCGGTTCTAATAAAACCCCATGTCATTCCAAGCATGTGTGTCAATTTTTATCTCTCTATCTACATTATTCCGTGGTTTATTACGTTTTCAAATGTATACTGACTTTTTGATCACCAGGTATATCACCATAAAACAGAATCCTAAACAGACGACTGACTGGAAATGTTACATGACTGTAGATAAAAGGCGATTTCGTGATTATGTTACACGACTCGTACACGGTTAGTGAACATTCGCGCGCCGGAGATCTACGCCTCGTGTTCTGTGTGTGTCGTCGTTTTGTGCTTAAGTGGATCAGTATTATTCGTTTTTGTGCACCTCTGTTCCCGTGTGACAATATTCGTCTCTGTCCAAGTGTCTGAACAAATTTTATCTTGGACTGTACGCCCGTGAACGGCTCCATGTATTTTAAAAAGTGATTGTCTCCGTTTCTATGTCCACCATGTTTTTTCTCTCGATGTCTTCATTTATCTCTTGTGTGTTTCTCTGAGGCCAAAGAGCGGCGTAGCATGCTGCTGCTGGCCTGCCTGTACCCAGGTTTGAAAATAACAATAAAGAAAAAAAATATGTTACACACATTCGTGGGTGATGGGATAAGGTAAAAGTATCAAGTTGAGGTAAGAGTCGAAAATTACAAGCAAAATTCGTTCTGATACTTCAAACAGACGCATACATGTTGTTACTAGGACTTTAGGGTAGGAAACTTCCAACGGTGGTTCTATGAGCCAAAGTGAAAAGCGAATATAGTTCTGATACTACTGACAGTCGAATACGTGTACCGGTGCTGCTGTTGCCAGGATTCTAGGGCAGGCAACTTCCAGAGCTTGTAGCATGCGCCAAAAAAAGAAAAATGTGCATAAAATGCATACCGTAAGGGTCATGACACTTGCTCATCCTCAATGCTACGAAACATTTCAAAGGCGAGCTGCTATTTTTGTTACCGGTAGGTTCGAACAACACGCAGGTATCGCGGAGAGGGAGTGGGAACTCAAATGGGAATCAGTGGAGGGAAGGGTAGGCGACGTTCGTTTCGAGGAGCAGTGTTGAGAAAATTTAGAGAAACGGCATCTGTGGCTGACTGCAGAACGATTCTACTGCCGCCACCGTACATTTCGAGTAAGAACCATGAAGATAACATTTGAGAGATTTGAGCTGGAGCCGGCCGGAGTGGCCGAGCGGTTCTAGGCGCTTTAGTCTGGAACCGCGCGACCGCTACGGTCGCAGTTTCGAATCCTGCCTCGGGCATGGCTGTGTGTGATGTCCTTGGGTTAGATTGGTTTAAGTAGTTCTAAGTTCTAGGGGACTGATGACCTCAGACGTTAAGTCACACAGTGCTCAAAGCCATTTGAACCATATTTGATCTGGTACGGACGCATATTGATAGTCGTTTTCCCCTCGCTCAATTTTCGAGTCGAACATTTCAGAAGAAACATGACGCGGCATAATAACCCAGAAGATTTTAAATGCCAGAATAGTTCCTTTGCAAAGGGTTCAGCCTATTTTATCCTCCACGGTTTCGTAATCCTTCGCTGCGCTCCGTCTCTAAAGACATTGCTCTCAATGGGACAGTAAACCCTGCAGTCATTAATAGGCACTATAAGTACAACCACCACTACAAGGATTATCACAATGGTAAGCATTCTCGCCAGTTTGGGCTTTCGTACCACTACAGCTATAGTTACAACCTTAAAACTTGTCACACTGTAAGTATTATCAGTGTAATCATTATCAGCACTATAACCACCAGCGACACTATAATCACAAGCGGCACTGTAATCATCATCAGCCATCTAACCAACATTTGCACTGTAAAGAGTCATCATCACATTATACATCATTACCACTGTAAACATCATCACCATATTAAGTATCCTCACTGTGGTAAGCATTGACACTACATTAAATATTCACACCATGAAAACCCTTGTCACTACCATAGCCATCCTCCCCCCACTAAATATCCGCAGCAAGCATCGTCACCCTTCTGAACATCCACACTGTAGTAATCATCCACACCATGGTACACATCAACGCCACAGTAAGCATCCCACAGTAGTAAATATCGACGCCATGGTAAGCTTCGTCAGTACTGTTCTGGGACCCAGAAAATATTAGATACAGGATCCCAGGTAGATGCTATTTTTCTTGACTTCCGGAAGGCGTTCGATACAGTTCCACACTGTCGCCTGATAAACAAAGTAAGAGCCTACGGAATATCAGACGAGCTGTGTGGCTGGATTGAAGAGTTTTTAGCAAACAGAACACAGCATGTTGTTATCAATGGAGAGACGTCTACAAACGTTAAAGTAACCTCTGGCGTGCTACAGGGGAGTGTTATGGGACCATTGCTTTTCACAATATATATAAATGACCTAGTAGATAGTGTCGGAAGTCCCATGCGGCTTTTCGCGGATGATGCTGTAGTATACAGAGAAGTTGCAGCATTAGAAAATTGTAGCGAAATGCAGGAAGATCTGCAACGGATAGGCACTTGGTGCAGGGAGTGGCAACTGACTCTTAACATAGACAAATGTAATGTATTGCGAATACATAGAAAGAAGGATCCTTTATTGTATGATTATATGATAGCGGAACAAACACTGGTAGCAGTTACTTCTGTAAAATATCTGGCAGTATGCGTGCGGAACGATTTGAAGTGGAATGATCATATAAAATTAATTGTTAGTAAGGCGGGTACCAGGTTGAGATACGTTGGGAGAGTCCTTAGAAAATGTAGTCCATCAAGAAAGGAGGTGGCTTACAAAACACTCGTTCGACCTATACCTGAGTATTGCTCATCAGTGTGGGATCCGTACCAGATCGGGTTGACGGAGGAGATAGAGAAGATCCAAAGAAGAGCGGCGCGTTTCGTCACAGGGTTATTTGGTAACCGTGATAGCGTTACGGAGATGTTTAACAAACGCAAGTGGCAGACTCTGCAAGAGAGGCACTCTGCATCGCGGTGTAGCTTGCTCGCCAGGTTTCGAGAGGGTGCGTTTCTGGATGAGGTATCGAATATATTGCTTCCCCCTATTTATACCTCCCGAGGAGATCACGAATGCAAAATTAGAGAGATTAGAGCGCGCACGGAGGCTTTCACACAGTCGTTCTTCCCGCGAACCATACGCGACTGGAACAGGAAAGGGTGGTAATGACAGTGGCACGTAAAGTGCCCTGCGCCACACACCGTTGGGTGGCTTGCGGAGTATAAATGTAGATGTAGATGTACTGTAAACATCCGTAACATGGTAACCATCCACACAGTGTTAAGCATTTCAACACTGTAACAATCACCACAACAATCGGCTATATGAGCACAATCATCTTCAGTGACATCAGTTTTCACTTCCTTTCACAGCGTTTGACAAATGCTGACAGTGTGATACAATTTCAGATTCCATCTGCATACCAAAGAGACCAGTAGCACACCTCGATTATTGGATAACCTTTCCCAATGATCGTAGCGAAATGGCTAGGAAAAAGTAAATGAATCTCGAAAGCAGGCAATACAACACTCGTGGAATGTGTGCCCATGGATTCTATTTAGAAATATGCACTAATCGCGAGCGAAAACGATTCAGTATCTGTCCACAGAAGCACAGCGAGGCAACGACCTAATATTGGATGGAAACGGAAACGTTTAATTTATGGACGTTGTAATTTATCGGTGTAGAAGTCGATGTGTACTGTCATTATTATGCAGCAGACACTTCTTTTAAAACTGGTGTGAGAGCCTCTAAGCGATCAACTCCCCCAGAAAGAGGGTCGTGTCTCACCAAACGCCTACATTCTCACGCTCTAATGGAAATTGAATCTGGAACTGTGGCTTTGGCCCGGGCACCGCGGCCGACACGAGGCGCAGAAAGCAGCCGGCTCCTGGCCCGGTCGCCAGTTTGCGCCGGCTGCCGCGTTCTCGGCTCACGCATTGATGAGAATGCCGGCGTCCGGCCGCGCGCTGTGATCCGGGTTTAATTCCCCGCTCGGCAGACAGTTTTAATCACAAGCCGCGTTCCGGGCTACAGTAGTGGCTGCCACGGGTTGGACTGGCCCGCCTTTCCCAGCTGACTCTGTGCGCGCTTGCTGCGCCACGGTCGGAAGGTGTAGCTTTGCTGGATCATCGCTGAAATGTGCCTGGACGCCCCTGTAGGGTAGATGTTTCCACCACAGAAGCAACTGATGCAGTCTTATCTCTGGGCATCCAGCGCTCGTGCAATGAGTAAACTCATTTCACTATATAACACTATACCTCAACAGAACAAAAAGTCCTGTCACAGGAAAAGCCATGTATAACACTATTATACGGGGAACTGCGCACATAGCATACATCTGTCGTATAATGTTCCCCCTTTTACAGGATTTGACGGTAATGTATGACTAATGCATAAGAGAATCAAGTATTAATTCTTTTCCTACGAGTTTTCTAGCTGTTAGAAAGAAAAGCATTAAAAATAGAGTAATACTGAATCTAGGACCTTTCTGTACCAATTTCATTAAGTGATTTGTCAACTGGATTTAACCAAGATATCGAGAGTTATCTGACGTTTCATGTTAAGTTTAATAAAGTGGATAAACGTTTGGTGAAAAACTACTGTGTGAAAGAAATCAGTACCTCATTCAGATATCTTTGCCATCGCATCGATGTCGTTTATTTTTAGACTAACTACAACGAACACGGAGACATTCTCCTAGTGGTCTATATTATAACGGAACTGGATGGTACCCTAAATGTGATCCAGTGGATAATAGCGTTTGCCGTGCATGTCACAGTCGTTAGAAGAGTATGGATGCTGATGTAGTTATGATACAATTCAGGGCAGGTTGTACATGGATTTAAGCGCCATTTACACTAGTGTTCATGTTACAATCTGATTATCGGATATGTTACTTGATGGCTGCGAAGATAGTGTATAGCTACAAATCCGGAAGTCCAGGGTTCGATCTCTGCATAGGCTCAGGCATTGTAGTGAATATTTGCGAGATTGGATTGATGGCCCTAAGCACTATGGGACTTAACATCTGAGGTCATCAGCACCCTAGACGTAGAACTACTTAAACCTAACTAACCTAAGGACATCACACACGTCCATGCCCGAAGCAGGATTCGAATCTGCGACCGTAGCAGCAGCGCGGTTCCGGACTGAAGCGCCCTGAACAGTTCGGCCACAGCGGCCGGCGAAAATGGGTTCATATTCCGCCTTTTGTGAGACAGATTTACTTTATCTGTGATTAATTTACACATCTGTGATGCATTTACACCTCCATCTACATGGATACTCCGCAAACACACATAAGTGCTGGCAGAGGATTCATGGAGTTATTCCACTCTCTAACAGCACGGAAAAAACGAACACCTACATGTTTCCATGCTAGCTCTGACTTCCTTTATTTTATTATGATGATCGTTTCTCCCTAAGTAGGTCAGCATCAACAAAATATTCTCGCATTCGGTTTGGTGTTTTTAATTTCGTGAGAAGATTCTGCCGCAACGATAAACGCCTTTGTTCTAATGATACCCAGTCCAAATCATGTATCATGTCAGTGACACTCTCTCCCCTATTTCTCGATAACGCAAAACGTGCAGCTCTTCTTTGAACTTTCTCGATGTACTCCGTTAGTCCTACCTGGTAGTATCCCAGAGCGTGCAACAGTACTCAAAAAGAGGAAGGGCGAACGTAGTGCAGGCAATCCCTCTAGTAGATATGTGACATTTTCCAAATGATCTGCCAATGAATCGTGTTCCAAAATCCTGCTGCATATCGACATTGATGATATGGGCCTGTAATTTAGTGGATTATTCATACTACCTTCCTTGAATATTGGTGTGAGCCGTGCAACTTTCCAGTCTTTGGGTATGGGTCATTTGTGGTGCGAGCAATTGTATACGACTGTTAAGTATGGAACTATTTTATCAGCATATTCTGAAAGGAACGTAATTGGTAAACAGTCTGGCCTGGAAGACATGCTTCTATTTAGTGATTTAAATTGCTTCACTACTTCGACGATTTGCACTCCTAAGTTACTCATGTTGGAAGCTGTTCTTGATTCGAATTCTGGAATATTTACGTCGTCTTCTTTGGTGAAGGAATTTCGGAAGACTGTGTTTAGTAACTCTGCTATGGCAGCACTGTCGTCGATCGTGTTTCCAATGCTATCGCACAGAGAAGGCAGTGAGTGCGTATTACCGCTAGCGTACTTCACATACGAACAGAACCTGTCTGGATTTTCTGCCAGCTTTCGAGACAAAGTGGAAACTATTACAAGCATCTCGCATTGAAGTCAGCGATAAATTTCGAGCTTCTGTCGAACATCGCCAATCCTGGGGATTTTGCGTTCTTTTAAATTTGGTACGTTTTTTTCGTTGTTTGTGCAACGATGTGATGACCCGTTTTGTGCACCAAGGGGGATCAGCACCGTCATTTGTTAATTTATTTGGTGTAAATCTCTCAATTGCTGTCGATACTATTTCTTTGAATACAGGCCACTTCTGGTCTACAGCTATATTGTTAATTTGGAAGGAGCGGAGATTGTCTCTCGTGAAGGCATCAAGTGAATTTCTCTTTGCTTTTTTTTTTAATAGGTATATTTTTCGTTTATTTTTGGAGGATTTGAGGATCACAATATTCATTCTCGCTACGACAACCGTGTGTTCACTAACACCTGTATCCGTTTTGATGATCGTTACTAACTCTGGGTTATTTGTTGGTATCATCAGTGTGATTTTCATCTGCCTCTCTATCAGAAATTTGTTTCGAAAAGGTGAGCAGACATATTTGAGTAAAGGTGGGACGAAGGACAAGGAAATCAGCTATCGCCTCATCTGCTTCGAGCAGTTAAAAAAAGGGAAAAAAAACAAGTAAAACGCATATCTGGATTACCTGATGGTGATTTCAACTTCAGTCCTCCCAAATTAATACACTTGTGGCAACAGCTGTGCCACGTCGCTCGTCGATATTTTAAAGAAAGAAAATAGCTTTTGGGAATAACATTTTACAAATTACTTCTTCGGTAGTTCGTATTTTAAGTTTTACCTAACGACATCCACGTTCAGTAGCGAAACACTTTTTGTAAATAGGAGATTTATACATTTAAATTTACCTTACATAGAATTAATTATTGTCCAATGTCGACAGTGCTAAAGAATTACATTTTGTCATCAGATCAAAACAACAAAAATATGTTTCGTTGATACAGACGACGAGCCGTAAATTTGTAGGGCAGTCTCCACAGTACAGAAATACTATTGTATCTGGAATATCAAATAAACACTCATTCTCATTATCACCGCCATATCTAAGATTTACTCAGATGTGGACAACTGAAGTGCAGAGGACCGGGAACACGAGTAATTGATGCATGAGAGGCGCCCCTGACTTAACCCACAGTTCATAATGCGGAGAGTTGAGCGAACAGCAAGCTCTCTCGCTGCGGACAATATATCGATGACCGCCACTCCGGGGAGCGTCGATAGCGTCGATATTTAATCACTAACGAACTAATAGCAGACGCATTACATCCGCTCCAGGTGTGCAGCCGGTCGTCATTACCTTGCATGATGGTGGCTGCCCTTGTCGAACGCGCTAATAGGTCACAGGGCTTTGACCACGCACTACCTCCTGTAATATCTTTGTCCTAGCTGTGTAGTACAGAAGAAACCGAACTGCAGTTATAAGAGCTGCACATGTTGTAACACCCCACCCATCACTTATCTGGTTTTGGTGTGTGCTCACCCCAGCTAATTGACTAACAGATCAACAGAGAGTGCAAAACTGCTGCAATATCGGATAACGCAAAGAAAGTAATAAGGCCCTGTGACTCCTGATTGAACTGCAGTGGCAGTGTTGACATTAATTGATTCAGAATTGATCACTTTTAATTTAAAAGGGGTGCACATTGATGTTATATTCAGCTATTGAACACCAGATGCAAATGTTGAACACAATATTAATTAAGAAAGTGACTTTGGATTTCAACTACTTGATTGAAACCAGATGCAGTCATTTGCACAAATTTATTTTAACTCCCGACCTTCAATCATCACATTACATGACTCTCCTATCAGTCAGTGGTAATAAATTGCGTTTATGTGGAGTAAAGTGCGATAAATCAAAATTAATTCCTATCGACTGATCCAGGCGTAATGAGAAGTGTGAGAAGAATTCCCCAATACACGGCCCATGAAACCCTCATGGAAACTTTACCGATGTGATCCAACAAATTAATCAGTGGCCTAATTCAAACCGGAGTGGGTGCAATATCACCGAATTCAGCATGGCGGGTTGGCATCATGGTAAGGACGTCTGCTAGCCTTGTAGTGCTGCAAGGTTGCACTTGTCTATTCACTCCTAGCTATCTTGTTCAGTACATAGCTGAACCAAAACTCTCTATCTCCAAGCTCAATCGTTCCATTTGCTAAGTCCTAAATTGCAGAGATGCTCACTCTTTCACCAGGCAAGCTGAGTAAAGAAAGTCACGTCCGCACTCTAGGCAAGCTGGGAACAGAAGACCACTACAGAGACTTCTCCCAGTCTGCTCTTCACCTCGGCTTCCCCTCCAGCAACATCACTTACGCCAATGGCAGCGCAAGTCGCGTTAATTATGCGCTGCTTCCCAGCGCCGACCAATGCCTGCTCTGGGAAGTGAACAAATTCCCACAAAATTTCCCTTCCTCTCAACTTCTGCTATTTAGCTCCTCCCAGGCCACCCATCAAGGTTATCATCTGCACAAAACGCCAATTTTTCGGGAATTCTGACTCCCAGGAGAGTACTTCAAATTCCTTGGTCCTACGTTCCCATCGAAGGCCAGCATGTTTCATTGTGTCACTCTTCACCTGATTTACTTCAGGCTCTGCGGACTGTGAATTCAGCGTGAAGTTGCTATAGTCACGAACACGCATATTTTGACCTCTGTTGACGGCTCCACCATAGCTTTGCATGGCTTTCTCGCATGTTTCACTGAAAACGAGACAACTGACATTTATCAACAGGCGAACAAGTTCTCTGTCTGCTTCCCGGTACACTAGCATGAGGTCAACCACCCACTCACTGTCCTTCATCTTAAGGCAGCTGGAGGCCGCACCCCGTTACCACTTTCTCAGAGCTTCAGCTGCCCTAAGCTGCCTATTGTCGCTTCCTGTCGCCGCTCCCCAGCCAGCCATGGTCAACTCTGAATACTTCCCTGGGATAAAGTAGCCTCCAGTAAATCGATGCGTTTCCACAAAAATTTTCATGTCGTGTGAATTACTTTAAAACCATCACTTGACATTAATTACTCCAATATGTCCATGCTATACCCTCTAGAAGATGCATTGTGCCTTGTCAGTCATTTTTGTTCAGCCCTACTGTTCGCTCAACGTGAGTTACGTGATCTTTAATGACTTCATGTAAGGGGCATAGTTCTTGCCATCTTACAATGCAGGCAGTAGGTTAGCAGCTAATGCATCGAAATTGCTGACGTGAATAATATGAACCAGAATGGAATAGAAAACTGAGACTCTTGTAGATGACGACCAGTTTGGCTTCAAGAAAGGTAACAGCACTACGAGGCTGTAGTGGCTTAGCTCTTGATACTGAAAGCAAGACAATATGAATCAAGGATGGTCACTGGATTTCTAGGCAATATACAGGATGTTCCCGTCAGAGTATGCAAAAACGTAGCGGGATATAAGAGAATTCTCCACTGAAAATTTAGAGGTAGGGAACCTGTTGTCGGAGAAGACAGCTTAAAGAGATGTGGAAGTACACTTGTCTACCGCTTTGTATAGTATTACTGTTTATTTACAACTAGTATGCGTACAAGTTTACATATGCTGTTTGTTTACGTTCCTTATTTCTGCAAGGAAACAAAGAGGACGAGCCTAATTACTAGGAAGTCATGATCGTTTTGTTTACTTTACTTGTTCTAAGTGTGGCTCTGTTGCATCGTATTTACATTGTTCCATGGCAGAACGTGCTATGAATCAACAACAGACCCATCCATTACTCAGTCCTGTTCAGAGATGTACAGTACAACACGATGTGGCATTACTGGTACAGTATTTCCTGGTAGCCGGATTGGGAGGGAAGGTCCTATTCCATAGCCTGCGAGGTCACCTGACCTGAATAGCTGGCTCTGAACACTAAGGCACTTAACTTCTGAGGTCATCAGTCCCCTAAAACTTAGAACTACTTAAACCTAACTAACCTAAGGACATCACACACATCCATGCCCGAGGCAGGATTCGAACCTGCGACCGTAGCAGTCGACCTGACCTAAATCCCCTTCATTATTTCTTATGGGGATATCTAAAGTCACTTGTGTATGAGACTCCAGTGGATACGGAGATGGAATTAGTTGCCAAAATTGTAGCTGTCTATGATGTGGTTCGAAACACACCAGGGTATTTGTCATTGTGGTTCAGAAACTTGTTCCCTGATGTCATGCATGAATTGAGGTTGATGGCCGTCAATTTCAGCACATTTTGTTCGATACAGTGCAAATTGTACTCTCATTGTGTCAATGGTGGTATTTGCAGTTAACTAATGTAAATAAAAGAGTACACAGTAATGTAATTTTATTCCGATTATTTATTAAGGTGCTTCTCCGACTCCAAGTTCCCTAACTCAAACTCTTCAGAGGAGGATCGTCTATGTCCTGCTAAATTCTTGCATGCTCTTACGGAAACACCCTGTATAACATGCATAAGAAGCAAGAAGAACAGTAACGGTGCAATAAACGCTACCGAATTCTGGTAGTATTGAAATAAGTGCTCGGATGGAAAAGGGTGTAATGGATGCACCATTTCTGCACTGCTATTCATTCTGTACATTCAAGAAGCAATGACGGAACTAAAATTCAGGAGTGATAATTCCGTGTGATTGAGAGGAAGCGAGGAAGAATTACAGGACATACCGGACGAATGAACAATCTACCGAGTACGAATATTGACTGACAGTAAACCGAAGGAACACCTGAGCGATGAGGAGTAGCGCAGACGGGATTACTGTAGCGATAAAATTGACATCAAGCTGAGAATCAGGATATAGACGAATGGAAAGAATTAGGAAGCAAAGTAAAGAATTACGGACGAACCAAGCGAACCAAGCACGACACAAAAAGCAACGTAGCGCACGCAAAGAAAACATTCCTAGGCAAAAGAATTTCACTACTGTCACACATCGGCCGTAATTTGAGGGAGACTGCTTTTGAGAACGTACGAATGTTTGGAGCACAGCATTGTGTGACAGGGAATCATATACCGTGGGCAAATTCGAAGAGTAGAGAATCGAAGCGTATGAGATGTGGCGTTAAAAAAAGAGTGTTGAAAAGTAGGTGGACCGATAAGGTAGGGAATGAGGCAGTTCTCCGCAGAATCGGGGAGGAAAGGAGTATGTAGAAAACACTGGCAAGAAGAAGGGAGAATGGAACATGGGAACCAGCCCGGTTTACACGTCGTGGGAGCTGGGGAACCGCCTAAAAACCACATCCAGCCTGGTCGGTGTTAATCCGGAGCATGGAATCAATCCGGAGCGGGCGTACGTCCCCGAACCAAAAACGGTCGCGCTAACCGGCTAACCAGGCGGGTGTGTACTAAACCATCAGGAAATAACTTGCATGGTACTAGAGGGAGCTGTAGAGGATAAAAACTGTAGAGGGAGACAGTGATTGGAATACATCGATCTAATAATTGAGGGCATTGAGCGTAACTCCTACTCTGAGATGAAAAGGTTAACAGAGAAGAGGAATTCGTGGCGCACCGCATCCAACATGTCAGATGGCCGATGGTTCTCCCTCGCCTCCCCCCTCCCCGCCACAAAAAAATCGAAGTTCATTCCCTGAATGCTAATACACTGTCATTAGCCACGTTAGGTGTAAATATACCACCTGTTAGTGAAATACGAAAATTTGTGCCCGGTCGGGACTCGAACCCGGATTTCCGCTCACCGCATTAACCACTTCTTTTGCGGACAAGTGATTCACCGACATTTTGTTTTTTCTCATAGACTCGCCTCGCGCTCGTTAAGTGTGCCATCTCAGCCCACTTCATCGCCTTTGAACACAACATTTTCCAAACATAAAACAAAAATACGTCTTCTGCATCAAATTATAAAATATCTCCCGACAGAAAACTAATACGGACGCACACCCCATTACTACCCAAGACAAAGGCCGAACCCGACTAAAACAACTAACAGGCTGCATCCTCGAATTTTCTGCTTTCCACTTCATCCACCTCGCTGATTTCTAGTCGCTACTTGCAGCTCTACAGGCCCGAATGGTCATACTTCTCATCGCACTTCCATTCTGACAATTTTTTCGTGCATCACCTAGCATCACCATTGCACTATGACATAATTCACGCATTTACGTTTAGGACTCACTGTATTTTAACTGTAATATAAAATCGTCAAACGAGTTTTAAAAACCACCAGTAATTTCATCCATATGTACTTTGCAAATGCTCGTTTACTGTCACTAGTTTTTATGTAAAAATTGTCACTATCGTCCACCAACGTATATTTTTTTAGAAAATCGTCTGTTATTTTCACCTTTTATATGTTTTTAACTATTTTTAAATACAGTTTTTGTAGCGTTTATCTGAAGAGTGGTTTTTGTCCGCTGCCAGAATTGAAATGATAATAAAAAAAAGAAGAACAAGTCACGACAGTCAGTTTTAGTCCCTGACGAAGATGATGGTGGATATCATCGGAAGTTAGGAATTTTATTCGAATTAGACGCGACAAGTGAACCGAGAAATTGTAATGCTACTTCGCAGTTTGCTAACATCGTATCACTATATAGGCGACATGTTTACAAACGTTTACATACGTTTATTACAGTAACGTGTAAAAATTTTAAGTAAATCAGAAAGGTACATCTTGGAATTTTTACTAACGATTTTTTTACCTTTATATAAGCCTTGAAACTTAAAATTCAGCGTTGTGTCAAAATTTCAAAGTAGTCGGTCAAGAACATCCGGAGATTTCAACGATTTTGAGCAAACCAACATTTACATTTTTATAACGTTTCCCCTTTTATTACATATACAGCGGATGGCGTTCCAGTACGTAAATAAAACACTTGAGTATTCGAATGTGACGTGGTGTCACAATTCCAAAGCAATCCGTGATGAGCTTTCGGAGATTTGATAGTTTGAAGAAACGAACATCTACATTTGCAGTTTCATATAAAACGAAGATTTTCATAATCGCAAATCTCCGAAAGATTTTGAACGAATGCTCTGAAATTCTGGCGCAGCGTTCCTCTGGTACACTCCCCTGTTTTTATTTAGCTGCTTTTAAATATATGTAATACATAAATTTATACAAATTTAGTAAATAGCGAAATGTTGTTACAAAAAGTTACACATGTGTAAGAAATATGTACCTGCATCCACTTCTGTATTATAATATAACGTTGACAAAATTTCAAAGTACTTGGTCAAGAACTTTCCGAGGTACGCGATTTTGAACAAACTAACGTTTACATTTTTATGTGTATAGATTAATAACAGACGGCTGTCAATCGTCATTAATGTGTGTTCATCAGGACACAGCGTAACAATTAAAATGACGTGTGACTCCAAAGGAAGTATAATGCCGTAAACAACCGGCGCAGAGTGTTCAAAAAATGGCTCTGAGCACTACGGGACTTAACTTCCTCTATAACTTAGAATTTCTTAAACCTAACTAACCTGAAGACAACACACACATCCATGCCCGAGGCAGGATTCGAACCTGCAACCGTAGCGGTCTCGCGGTTCCAGACTGTAGCTCCTAGAACCGCTCGTCCACCCCGGCCGGCAGCACAGTGTTCATTGTTACCGAAATCACAGCCAGGAGCTGGTACCTCGTTATTACGAGAACTGTGAACTCTTGAACAACGCCGCTCACAGCTACCGCAGACACCTTGAGCCAGGTTCGCTGAGCCAGCTGACGATACAGAAACAACACACAGACAGACGGACAAACCCGCCAGACGGCAGCCGTCTACTGTCGCGCGCTTCCTTTGTTGTCGAGGAGGCGGATGGAGCGCCTTTGTGGCGGCCGCCGCTCATAACCCAAACATTATTTCTTTCCTCTCCCCCTACGTTATTGTTTCGGACCCGCGCCATTGTGCTCTGGCGGGCTCGCACTCACACGCGCTGTGGCGTCCCGTTTATCACGGCTCTGCCAGCCAGCCCCGCCACTGGCCCGTCGAGTTCTTCATTTTCGGCGCCATCCGCCCCCCCGCCGCCCCCGCAGGCGCGAACGCCGCCACCCTCTCTCTGAGGATTGTTTGACGCGTGTGCCCGGCCTCGTTAGCCTACAAAGGAACGCTCCGGAGCGGCGGCGGCAGGAAGTCATCGGCAGCGACTTTTAATGAGGCCCCGACGCGCCGATGGCAACAGCCAGTGATTTACGAGCCCCGATCCGGATACTTGCTGCGCGCTCCCGAATGCCGGGCCCCGGGGTATCACCGAGAAAGATTCCTATCTGCCAGCGAAGGATATTGCCGGGGCGGCCGCCGCGCCCATTGTGCGTGCTTCGTAAGAAGGCCGCCATGTTGCTGCTGCTGGCTCTGTAACGGCACTGAAATACCTCCGTCGTTAAAAACATTTGTGTGTGCGCAGTTCCCGTCCTCGCAGTAGATATTTCTTGAAAATGTCGAGATGAAATCATAAAAGTGTTTCGTATTAAAATGTGATTTAACTGTCAATCTCTTTCATACACCTCAAAACAAAGAGCTGCAAAATCCTTTAAAACTTACTCAGTAATATTAATGTTACGATGTATTTTCTTGGTACTTCATGATAATGTTTCTCTTTTGCTACATGATCCTCGCATCTAATAGTTTCCAGACGACATCTTTGTTTACAAAATTTGACAGCATACATGTGATGTGTTACTACAGTCAAAGGAACCTGTGCCCAATGGAGGTATTGTGTTTTATTTCAAATGGTTCAAATAGGTCTGAGCACTATGGGTCTTAACATCTCAGGTCATCAGCCCCTAGAACTTAGAACTACTTAAACCTAACTAACCTAAGGGCATCACACACATCCATGCCCGAAGCAGGATTCGAACCTGCGACTGTAGCGGTCGCGCGGTTCCAGACTGAAGCGCCTAGAACCGCTCGGCCACCAGAGGCCGTCTGTGTTTTATTTGTTTTATTTTTTCTGTTAGATACATATTAAGTTTTTGTCAAAAAAATCAAACCATGTTCTGAAATAGTGTTTTGTTTCTACGCTAGACAGTGCCCCGAGTTCCTCCAAAAATCGTAACACAACACACACGTGTATGTTATACCAACAAACGTAAATCCGCCTGATAGTGGAGGTTTGAATAGTTGAAACGCGTCCCGGAGATATATAAACAGTGACTGGCAACAGCTGCATTCGATATCAATATAAGTCACGAAAAGCATGACGTAAAGCCTGCCGCGGTGGTCTAGGGGTTCTGGCGCTGCAGTCCGGAACCGCGGGACTGCTACGGTCGCAGGTTCGAATCCTGCCTCGGGCATGGGTGTGTGTGATGTCCTTAGGTTAGTTAGGTTTAAATAGTTCTAAGTTCTAGGGGACTTATGACCTAAGATGTTGAGTCCCATAGTGCTCAGAGCCATTTGAACCATGACGTAAAATGATGGCATTTAAAACTCTTTCATACTACTGTTGCAGAGAGTAGTATAATGCTTACAGAATAGATAAAGCACAATTCTGAACTGTCACTGGCTGCTGGGCAAGCTAGTTAATCGCTTTGTGCCATTTATTCAGTTCCTTTTGGACTCTGACGAAGCTCTCCTATTTCGCACGGCAAAGGATTTCGCCTTATTGAGATCGTTTTTACGCGAGCTTTCCTCCGACTCGCTTTTTCTGTAATTCTGAGCACATTTACGAGTCATATGAAACGACATCTTTCATTACTTCGTAATTTTCACTTTTATGCCTATTTTCTCTTATATTCCGCAGTACATTTTTATCGTCTCACTTTACATCCTAATCAAGATCCTACATAAATGCGTTTCCAGGATACAGCAGGTTGTCTTTTAACATATTTTAACCTAAGTTACGCATCATTTCTAGGCTTATTTTAATATGCACCTGAAGGTGGTACTCATGTCCTGAAACCGGAACGAACGCACTGTACTGGGTGCTTTCTTTCTTCCTTATCGTAGTGTAAGTGTGGTTAGGAACCAATTCAAAACGAAAATACAAATGACTGTGACATCTGATTACATCTTCAGTACTGAATTGACAAGAGTCTTACATTAGACTGCAGCTGTTCTTTATATACAAGTGTTTTTCATTGCTTTCAACGTTGTTAAACTTTCAAGAAGTATAAATCCAAGCAATTTTGTTCGCTGGGCTGACAGTAAGTTCCAAGTCGAAGAAAACTGAAACCGTTGCTGAAGAAGAATCAGTATCTCGTGACGGAGGTACTTAATGTCAGATTCAAGAACTGATAATGGAGGTTTGTCCTGACCGTCACATGAAGTCTTAAGTCAAAGAAGAGCGTTGCTTCTCGAATCCGAGTAGGAATTGCCGTTCGATGCCAATGGGTAGCTTCTGCCTCGAGTAAACAAAGCCGCCCATAGGGCGAGTGAGAGAAGCTGGAAAGAGGACTGCAGAATGTAAACAGAGAACACGGCCGCGGGGAAGAGCGACCATCTGAAAAGCCGGACACTGCTGATAGAGAGAACAAGGGGCCTATAAGGATAGCAGGAGGCGCCGTTATATGATGCTGCTACGGAGCAAGCCAAATAGGCAAGTATATTTAGCAAATCCTGTAGGTTTTAGGTACTGGCTTTTGAGGATATGCCAGTTTCCTTTCTGGGTAATGCAATAAAAACAAAGCAGTGGAACATGTATCTGCACACACGTATATACTACAAGTCACCTTATGGTAAGTAGTGGAGGGTACTTCGTGTCACTTTTCCCTTTCCTTTTCTACTCAAGCATGGCGCGCGGGAAGAACGATAGCTTATAAGTCTCCATGTGCTGTTAGATCTCTTTCATTTCACCTTCACGGTCTTTTAGAGAGATGTACTCAAAAGCACGATACAGGGTGGTCCACTGATCGTGACCGGGCAAAATATCTCACGAAATAAGCGTCAAACGAAAAAACTACAAAGAACGAGACTCGTCTAGCTTGAAGGGGGAAACGAGATGGCACTATGGTTGGCCCCCTAGATGGCGCTGCCATAGGTCAAACGGATATCAACGGGTTTTTTTAAATAGGAACCCCGATTTTTTATTACATATTCGTGTAGTACGTAAAGAAATATGAATGTCTTAGTTGGACCTCTTTTTTCGCTTTTTGACAGATGGCGCTGTAATACTCTCTTCTTCTACTCCGACTGCCAGCGAATGTCCACTACCTATCGGTCTGATGGACACAGAAGAGATCAACTTGTGGGATAATGCGATGTCTGATAAATACTTCAGCAAAGATTCAGTAAGGGATGTTGGGTGATAGGGATTTCTGAAAGCTGCACGAAAAACACGGAGTAATTAAACGATCTCATTTATCATTTACTGTGGAAAAAATTATTTTCTGTAATTTGTCTACAGTCAGTCTCGCAGGCGTTTTTGGATCTCCTCCTTCCAGCGCCTCCCCCTCACGGAACCGATGTGACGAACATGGAGACGAGGCGTCAGGCTCACAGAGAATTTCATCAGAGACGGGACAGAAGCTTTGTTTGGGGAAGGAAATCAGCCACGCCCTTTCAAAGCAAACATCCTGGCATTCGTCTTATGAGATTTAGGAAAATCGCAGAAGACACGGTTGGCCAGAAATGGCTATGATCGATTTTTCTCGACGTTCCGAATCCCGTTGGACTGATATATTCCCTTAGACAGCATACGCATTGAAGTTTTCCCCGAAACAGAGCATTCTGCGGCATTCGAGAAGCGTTTCCCAGCGCAAAGTGTTCCACATGGCGTCAAAGAGACCTTCGTAGTTGTTGTTCGCCAAATTCAGATGATCCTGCCAGGTTGAAACAAAAGCTGTAAGGGTACAGGGGACGAAATCAATGAGAATGGCTGAGGGCGAGAAACAGGCCAATTATTCTGCAGCCACGGTTCATTGGCTGAGAGGCCTAAATGTTTAACTAGTTCGGCGAGTTTCCCGGAACTCCTGCGGTGACTGGACCAGGACTGTTACCGGCAGTTCCGGCTTGTCTACTTCTGTAACAGCGGTGAAAGCTTTTCGCACGAACTGTTCGCTCCAGTAACAGCCGACCTGGAGCTGCGGCTGACAAATTCTATTGATGTGAAAAAATTCTTTGTTGGTTTTCATTGGGAGCTACTTAGATCTTGAAAGAGGTCTACTGATGTGCAAGTAAACTATCGTTTCCGTAGAAGCTTAAGTGTTTGATTTTGATATAACCTTCTGGCCATCAAATCTTCCAGCTAATAATCGGAGACGACAACTTTTTGATGTTATGAAGTATGTTACAAAGATCCAGCGGAGGTTAGTTGGAGGTTAATCACGTTGTGCGATTACAGAAAAACGGAATATACTCGTGTACATTAAAGAAAACTGCCAAATTCTTAAAAACTATTTTGATAAACTCCTCAACCGTGAGAACCCTACAGAAAAATTACACTACACGAAAACAGTACCAAACCCAAATTCGAAAGACCTACAATAACAAAGCTAAAGAAGATTAAGAAACAGCTAAAAACAACAAAGCCCCAGGAGAAGACGGTGTTATACCCGACATCTGGAAACTCAAAGGCCAAAACATGACATAAAAAATTCATAAAATTCTCACAGGAAATAAGGAGTGCAGAGAAAATTCCACAGAAATGGAAATGTGCGTTGATTCACCAGCTCCACAAAAAAGGGCGACAAGACACACGATAGTAACTACAGAGCTATCTCACTATTACCAGTCACCTACAAAATTCTCTACAAGGCGTTACTCAGCAGACTAGAACCACAGGCTGATACAAAGATGGGTGAATACCAAGCAGGTTTCATGAAAGATAGGTGGTGTACTGGAGAGATTTGGAACGTGCGAACCCTCCTGAAGGCCAAACAGACGATCAACACTGTGGTCACTTTAAGAAGGCCTACAACTCAATAGACAAGCAGACTGTCTTTGAATCACTAGAAGAATATGCAACCGACAGGAAACCTAGGACACTCACACAACAGACGCTCCCAGACACGACATCTCCCCATGAATTTGCTGTGTCTTTTCTTGGGTTCCTCTCCCCAATGTTTTCCAGTGATTTTTTTAAACTCTCTCAGAAAATTAGTGATTTGCGACCATGAGTCCAAAGACTTTTCGTTCTCTAACGGTATCTTCTGTAACATTCATTTCTCCTAAGTTCTGATTAGCCTCTTCTAACCAAGCGATTATTACCTTTTTTTGAATTTACTGTGTTAATTAGTTTTTTTATTAATCTTATGTTGTTCATTCTCCAAAGTATTATTTTTTTTTCTTCATCTTTTCGTTGGGCCTACTTACAACTATGTGGCTCATTTGTAATCAGTTACATCATCTGACAACTTCGACAGAAATGATAAACACACAACCTATTATACAGGGTGTCATGGGTGTAAGTGCAGATGTCAGCGTGTTTGTTGTCTTTTGCCGGCCGAAGTGGCCGTGCGGTTAAAGGCGCTGCAGTCTGGAACCGCAAGACCGCTACGGTCGTAGGTTCGAATCCTGCCTCGGGCATGGATGTTTGTGATGTCCTTAGGTTAGTTAGGTTTAACTAGTTCTAAGTTCTAGGGGACTAATGACCTCAGCAGTTGAGTCCCATAGTGCTCAGAGCCATTTGAACCATTTTTTTTTTATTTTTTTTTTTGTCTTTTCTCTGTGTCAAACAGTCTTCCCAGAATCACGATCACGTCACGTAATTTACCCCTTGACGTTTCCTAAACGGCTGTAACTGCATCACTAACAAGGAAAAATTCTCACCCCCCCTCCTCCCTCAGATTTAGTGGTAAGAGGGCCAAGTGGACAGCCCGGCAAAAACTGAACACAGATCAAGCACGAAAACAGGACAAAATTGTACTGAACTGTGAAAAAAACAGACACAATGAACGACCCAAGGACAAGATGAGCAATATAAATCAACCAAAAACAGCAACGGCATCGTGGCAAGGCGGTCCCGGTGTTGGATTGCCAAGCAGACAAGCTGTGTTCAAGCCTCCATCGTGCCAATTGTTTTGTCTTTTTTTGTGGTTTTCTCCCCACTGTATTCAAATTTGTGGCTGTGTCGTGGTTTAACGTCCGTTTGCAACAGCGAGGTATAAAGTACGGACCCATAATGACAGCAGCCGAAAGGTAGTGGCTTTCGAATGGGTACCGCAAACGTTTGATGACAAGGCGACAACTCAACCGAATCCTCCAGCGGAAAACACATCTGGTGTGTCACACAGGCCATTAGCGTCAGTACGTGTGATAGGAATCTCTTATAGACGCACCTATCTTGCACGCCTGGTGAGTGAATGAGATATGCCTCCTTTCCTGAAATAGGTATTCGTATGAATGTGATCACTCCCAAGGAAAAGATGAAAACATAACAGTTTGTCACATATGCTGCAACATTTGGACGCAGCAGTTTCACAATCACACAATTTTCCCTGTGCTCTGTCAAAACATGTGGGTTTAACGTTTTTAAAGCTGTGTTCCGCTTTGCAAGTTTTGTCCCCTGAATTCCTTTGTTGTAGCGTAGTTCACACACGTATATTTGTTGTTTTTATTTCTGTGAGACGTCTATGTGGTATCTCGTCTCCTCTCACTATTAATCACCTTTACTTGCGACGGTAATGTACTCTTACCACATGACTCATTTTCTATAACCATTTTATACTGTGTCAACAGCCAAGACTACAGAAAGAGAATAAACATCTCAATGACCGGAAGCACAGTTCATAATTTTGCGAAAAAAAATTTTTAAAAATTGACTGTCACGAGGAAGCTTTGAATACAGCAGTTGAACACCTCGACAATCTATCCACGACGCCGTGGCTCTGCCACGTCACTCTATGTTGCACTTGTTAAGCTAGAACCGTTCAGTGCTTCTATTTCGCTTTTTTTCAACAGTTCAGTACATCTTTCTCCTCTTTTCATGCTTGACCTGAGTTCTGTTTTCAACGTGCTATCCACTGGGCCATACTACCACTAAATCTGAGGGGGCTATGATGGGGAGTAGAACTGAGCCGTAGCGAGCTGGTGCCAGTGTTATTTTGTTCATGTATCGTTGAGATCGATCGTGGTTGAGCTAAACTATCGTTGACATCTTGGGTTGTCGGGTGTTCTGCCGGATATCAGCGTCGTACTTGCACGATATTTCGGTCACGTAGCTCGTAACCTTCATCAGGTGCGACCTGAGACTGCTCCTCGAGTGGACCTGGTCCAGTATTTACGCCTATGGCCTTCCCCCTCCACCAACGGCTGCAGGCGCTTCCTCTGTGGTCCGCGCCCATTCCCTGCGACCTGCTGGAGCGCTGCTGTCCCGTTTTCGGTCCGCTGCGCGGACCACAGAGGAAGCGCCTGCAGCCGTTGGTGGAGGGGGAAGGCCATAGGCATAAATACTGGACCAGATCCACTCGAGGAGCAGTCTCAGGTCGCACCTGATGAAGGTTACGAGCTACGTGACCGAAATATCGTGCAAGTACGACGCTGATATCCGGCAGAACACCCGACAACCCAAGATGTCATTAGATCGCCGGGAAAGCCTGAAGAGTTAAGCTATCGTTGCTTTTCGCATGTCTTATCTTCCTGGTTGGCGGGCGAAGCAAGTTGGTTGTAACCCTCGAGATCTCGTGACATTCGCTGGGAGACGAGTGTCAATGGCTGCAGAAGGAGCGTGATGACCGTTATATGTTGTGGTTTGAAGTTGGCCGGGCGTTTTGACGACATGGGCAGCTTGGAGATACAAGTTCTGTGACTTCGCTGGAAACAAACTTTGAAGAGAAGCGGTGAAGCTGTGGAACCCGCTCCTTCGTATTGTGTACGTGATATGAGTAAGTGGTCGTAATTGTGTTTTGTTGACCGACGCACACAGAGGCATTTAAATTTTATTATTATGGTGAGACTTTCATAGTCGAACTTTTTTAAGATAGTGTGGAAGAGTTCAGTTGGCCTAGTTAAATGGTGGCCGTTATTGGAAAGCTTTCTCAGAAACTCTGTTTTTCTTGTAATCAAATGATTTTATGTTGGTGCTTTCAAAGCCTGCACTCTAAGGTCACAGTTGCGAATTTGTCAGCAGTGTAACGTGTTCCTTTACACGCTTACCCATACAGCGAATCAAAGGATCTGCCGAGTGATTCTATGTTTCAGGATTATTGGAATGTCTTTGTGATTCGCGAAAAAACCTTTGATTGTGCCGACGCCTTGGCGGGTAGTGAAATGTCGTCCGAGGTCTAGGCCTGGCAGTGTTTATATATAACGAGTTTGATGAAGTGGCTATGTGAAGTAATTGATAACTGCTATGCTTAAGGTTTCTATTAATGCCTGACACAATAAGTTTTTTTTACAACTTTCTCTTAAGGGACTGTTTATTTGAGTACTGAGTACGTTAGGTTTCTAACTGTATTTGCAAAGCTTCATCTAGTGGCTCGTCCACAATTTTTAATTGTCAAATTCCTTATAAGCCGTAATGTCACTAAACTGTCTTAATTATAAATTGTGACTACCAACCATGATTCCATCCAGCTTCCTCTTTATGGTGTCTAAGATATGGTGGGCAAGTGTGGTACGAATAGGGGAACCCACGTACCAAGAACTATGCCTGTCAGTATAGGCTAACTAATTTGAGTCCATGCATCTACACTTCAACACCTGACCTGTTGCACAGGGTAAAATAGTCAGTGTTGGCTTGCTCTTACCACATGTTCTTGGGGCTACTAACAAACGTAACAATACAGGTGATTCGCGAAGATACGAAAATAATTTAGTATGTTATTCTACAAGTAAAACTAAAGAAAAAAAATCGTAGAAACACAGGTCCGCAAAAGTTTGGTTACAGAGTTACGGATAATAAAAGATTTTTGCCTCAAATTTAGCAACATCTGCATCTACATCTGCATGGATACTCTGCAAATCACATTTAAGTTCCTGGCAGAGGGTTCATCGAACCACCTTCACAATCCTCTTTTATTCCAATCTACTATAGCGCGTGCAAGGAACGAACACACATATCTTTCCGAACGAACTCTGATTCCCCTAATTTTATCATGGTGATAGTTTCTCCTTATGCAGGTCGTGTCAACTAAATATTTTTGCATTCGAAGGGGAAAGCTGGTGATTGGAATTTCGTGAGAAGATTCCGTCGCAACGAAAAACGCCCTTGTTTTACTGATGCCCAGCCCAAATCCTGTATCATTTCTGTGACACTCTCTCCCATATTTCGTGATAATACAAAACGTGATGCCCTTCTTTGAACTTTTTCGATGTACTCGGTCAGTCCTATCTGGTAAGCATCCCACACCGAGCAGCAGTATTTTAAAAGAGGACGGACAAGCGTAGTGTAGGCAGTTTCCTTAATAGATCTGTTACAATTTCTAAGTGCCCTGCCAATAAAGCGCACTCTTTGGTTAGCCTTACCCACAACATCTTCTACGTGCTCCTTCCAATTTAAGTTGTTCGTAATTGTAATTCCTACGTATTTAGTTGAATTTACGTCCTGTAGAATTGGCTGATTTATCGTGCAACCGAAGTTTAGCGAAGTCCTTTTAGCACTCATGTGGATGACCTAACACTTTTCTTTGTTTAGGGCCAAAACTTCCAACTATCGCAACATTTAGATCTCTTTTATAAATCGTTTTGTAATTTGTTTTGATATTCTGATGACTTTATTAGTCGA
Source organism: Schistocerca piceifrons (assembly GCF_021461385.2). Lineage (NCBI taxonomy): Eukaryota > Metazoa > Arthropoda > Insecta > Orthoptera > Acrididae > Schistocerca > Schistocerca piceifrons. Next base: position 84,248,400 of record NC_060145.1, on the reverse strand, counting down.
TAAACGACAGCGTCATCTGCAAACACCCTAAGAGGATGCTCAGATTGTTTCCCAAAAGTGATCAAAAGTATCCAGACACCCCCAAAACATACGTTTTCCATATTAGGTGCATTGTGCTGCCACCTACTGCCAGGAACTCCACATCAGCAACCGCATTAAGTCATTATACATCGTGAGAGAACAGAATGGGGCGCTCCGCGGAACTCACGGACTTCGAACGTGGTCAAGCGATTGGGTGTCACTTGTGTTAGACGTCTGTAAGCGAGATTTCCACACTCCTAAACATCCATAGGTACACTGCTTCCGATGTGATAGTGAAGTGGAAACGTGAAGGGACACGTACAGCACAAAGGCGTACAGGCCGACCTCGTCTGTTGCCTGACAGACCGCCGATAGTTGGACAGCGTCGTAATATGTAATAGGCAGACATTTATCCAGGCCCTCACACAGGAATTCCAAACTGCATCACGTTCCACTGCAAGTACTACGACAGTTAGGCAGGAGGTGAGAGAACTTGGATTTCATGGTCGAGCGGCTGCCCATAAGCCACACATCACGCCGGTAAATGCCAAACGACGTCTCGCTTGGTGTAAGCAGCGTAAACGATTGAACAATGGCAAAACGTCGTGTAGAGTGACGAATCACGGTATACAATGCAGCGATCCGATGGCAGGGTATGGCGAATGCTCCGTGGATGTCATCTGCCAGTGTATGTTATGCCAACAGTAAAATTCTGAGGTGGTGATGTTACGCAATGATCGTGTTTTTCATGGAGCCTGCTTACCCGTTGTTGTTTTGCATGGCACTATCACAACACAGGCCTACATTGATATTTTAAGCACCTTCTTGCTTCCCGCTGTTGAAGAGAAATTCGAGGATGGCGATTGCATCTTTCAGTACGATCGAATACCTGTTCATAACGCACGGCCAGTGGCGGGGTTATTAAACGACAATAACAACCCCATAATGGACTGGACTGCACAGAGATCCTGACCCGAATCCTATAGAACACCTATGGGATGTTTTGGAACTCCGTGCCAGGCCTCACCGACCGACATTAATACCTCCGTGAAGAATGGGCTACCATTCCCCAAGAAACCTTCCAACACCTGGTTGATCGTATGCCTGCGAGAGGGGAAGCTGTCATCAAGGCTAAGGGTGGGCCAACACCATAGTGAATTTCAGCACTACCAATGGAGGCGCCACGAACTTGTAATTCATTTTCAGCCAGGTGTCCGGATACTTTTGATCACATAGTGTAGATAAGGAACAGCAAAGGGCCTATAACACTATCTTGGGGAACGCCAGAAATCACTTCTGTTTTACTCGATGACTTTCCGTCAGTTACTACGAACTGTGACCTCTCTGAAAGGAAATCACAAATCCAGTCACATAAATGATACGATATTCCATAAGCACGCAATTTCACTGGAAGCCGCTTGTGTGGTCAAGTGTCTAAAGTCTTCTGTAAAGCCGGAAATCAGTTGTCAATAGCACTCAACACTTCATGTGAATAAAAAGCTAGTTGTGTTTCACAAGAACGATGTTTTCTAAACCAATGCTGACTGCGTGTCAATACAATGTTTACCTCGAGGTGATTCATAATGTTCGAGCACCATATATGTTCCAAAATCCTGCTGCATATCGACTACCTTTGTTGATTATTGATGTGACCTGTGCAACTTTCCAGTCTTTGGGTACGGATCTTTCGTCGAGCGAACGGTTTTATGTGATTGTTAAGTATGGAACTAATGCATTAGCATCCTCTGAAAGGAATCTAACTGGTATACAGTCTGGACCAGAAGACTTGCTTTTATTAAGTGATTTAAGTTGCTTCACTACAGCGAGGGTATTTATTTCTATGTTACTCACGTTGGCAGCTGTTCTTGAGTCATGTGGTTCAAATGGCTCTGAGTACTATGGGACTGCCGGTTCTAGGCGCTCAGTCCGGAACCGCGGGAGCGCTACGGTCGCAGGTTCGAATCCTGCCTCGGGCATGGATGTGTGTGATGTCCTTAGGTTAGTTAGGTTTAATTAGTTCTAAGTTCTAGGCGACTGATGACCTCAGAAGTTAAGTCGCATAGTGTCCAGAGCCACTTGAACCACTTCAGCCACTATGGGACTTAACATCGGTCCCCTATACTTATAACTACTTAAACCTAAGGACATTACACACATCCTTGCTCAAGGCAGGATTCGAACATGCGACCCTAGCAGCAGCGCGGTTCCGCACTGAAGCGCCTAGAAACGCTCGGCCACAGCGAACGGCATTCCTACGTCGAATTCTGGAATATTTACTTCGTCTTCTTTAGTGAATGCACTTCGGGACGCTGTGTTAATAACTCTGCTTTGGTAGCACTGTCTTCGGTAGTATCTCCATTGCTATCACGCAGAGAAGGCATTGACTGTTTCTTGCCGCTAATATACTTAACATACGACCAGAATCTCTTTGAATTTTCTGTCAGGTTTCGAGACAAAGTTTCGTTGTGGAAACTGTTATAAGTATCCTACACTGAAGTCGCGCTAAATTTCGAGCTTCTGTAAGAGATCGCCAGTCTTGGGGATTTTGCGTCTGTTTATATTTGGGATGTTTGTTTCGTTGTTTCTGCATCGGTGTTCGAGCCGTTTTGTGTACTGGTATAAATTTCTCTATTGCTGCAGACAATATTTCTTTGAACTCAAGCCACATCTGGTCTTCACTTATATTATAAATTTAGAAGGAGTGGAGATTGTCTCTCAGGAAGGCGTAAAGTGAATTTCTATCTGCTTTTTTTGAATAGGTACGTTTTTCGTTTATTTTTGGAGAATTTGGGTGTTACAATATTCAGTCTCGCTACAACAACTCTGTAGTCACTAATCTCTTATCCGTTTTGATGCTCGTTATTAACTCAGGATTATACGTTGCTAAGAGGTCAAGAGTGTTTTCACAGCTGTTAACTATTGACATGGGCTCATGAATTAACTGCTCAAAATAATTTTCAGAGAATGCATTTAGCACAATTTCGGAATTACAAATGTATTTTCGCCAACATATCGATGGTAAATTAAAGTCACAACCAGCTTAGCTAATACGAAGCCTTCTCAAAACTGTACCAGGTTAAAGTAAAGTGCGATTCCCATTTATTTCGTTATTATTGATCTGGTGACTCTGATAAAACATGTCCCAGAAGAGTATCTGCAGTAGTTTTCTAGAACATCCAGAGAAGCAAAGACGTAATTTAGGAAAATTTTTAATTTGTTTACTACTTGGCCCTATTTGTTTTTTAAAAACCAGATACTCGCACAAAGTTTTCATCAGAAGTTGTAGAAAATTTAATTTTGGAAAAATGATGGTAATAACGTTAAGTGAAACTACATGAATCTGTCAGGTAACCTGCTTTTATTAATACCATAGCACACGTGAATTCATGTTAAACCGGAAAAAACAGTGCTCAGTGTTAAGGAAGTTTTACAGTGTACATACAGTTTCACAATAATTTCACAACAAATGTTCAAAAATGTCTCCACCGAGTTCAATGCATTCAGCCGCACGTTTATGAACAAATTTTGTTGCTCGTTTCAGTTTCATAGGGTTCTTCTTAATTTCGTCTATTGCATTCGGAATCGTCCGAGTTGGATAACTTACAAGATATTCGTTAATTGCAGCCGTAGATTACCACCTCATTTGCTATTAATAAACACCACATGGTCGTATTCCTCTGCCGTAAATTTGAAAGGCATCTCCATTTCATAAATAATCTACAAACTACAACAGTTACTATGTGGTTTCATCTAAATACACTGCTGTTATTATGTTCTTTCACTGAACAATACAGATAACTAGCTCGTTTGAAGGTTAGGAAACGGGTGGAACAACACTAACGGTTGCCAACAACGACATAAACGTTTTTACATTCTTAATGGAAAGTAAAAAAATTTACTAGTATAATAATATTTGCTTCTCTGGATGTTCTGTGAAACTACTGCAGATACACGTCTGGGACATGTTTTATTAGATTCAGCAGACCAGTATCAACAAAATAAATGGAAATCGTGCTTTAACATCGTACAGTTTTGCGATGCCTTCATATTAGCGAAGTTGCTAAATTTCAGGCAAAATCTTTTACTAGCCGTAACTGTGTAACTAAACATTTGCGAACCTGTGCTTATCTGAACTTTTTTCTTTAGTTTTACTTGTAGGATAACATATTAAAATACTTGCATATCTTCGCGAATCAGCCTATATACTACTCCTAACAGCTGTAATCATTGGGTCCGCAGCTCGTGGTCTCGCGGTCGCGTTCTCGCTTCCCGAGCACGGGGTCCCGGGTTCGATTCCCGGCGGGGTCAGGGATTTTCACCTGCCTCGAGATGACTGGGTGTTTGTGTTGCCCTCATCATTTCATCATCATTCATGCACGTGGCAAGACTGGACTGAGAAAAGGTTGGGAATTTGTACGGGCGCTGATAACCGCGCAGTTGAGGGCCCCACAAACCAAACATCATTATCATCATCACAACTGTCATCATTAGTCCGCAAATGAAGTACTGATGTAATGTTATTCAGTACTGTGTTCTAACGTGCCGATTAAAATCTGGGCACTTATACCCGATATGTTGTTGTTGTGGTCTTCAGTCCTGAGACTGGTTTGATGCAGCTCTCCATGCTACCCTATTCTGTGCAAGTTTCTTCATCTCTCAGTACCTACTGCAACCTACATCCTTCTGAATCTGCTTAGTGTATTCATCTCTTGGTCTCCCTCTACGATTTTTACCCTCTACGCTGCCCTCCAATGCTAAATTTGTGATCCCTTGATGCCTCAGAACATGTCCTACCAACCGGTCCCTTCTTCTCGTCAAGTTGTGCCACAAACTCCTCCCCAATTCTATTCAGTACCTCCTCATTAGTTATGTGATCTACCCATCTAATCTTCAGCATTCTTCTGTAGCACCACATTTCCAAAGCTTCTATTCTCCTCCTGTCCGAACTATTTATCGTCCATGTTTCACTTCCATATATGGCTACACTCCCTACAAATACTTTCAGAAACGACTTCCTGACACTTAAATCTACACCCAATAACCCTGTATAAATACAGCTAGCAGGCCTAAAGTCAACAACAAATAAATAACATCTAATTCTTTCGTGCATGTCTTTCAGTGACAATATCTTCAACGCTTTAGACACCATTGCACTTCGTTTTTATCTTATATTTTTTCTTATGTTACTCTACATTTATACATCCAGGGACTGATATGCTACGTCAGGTCGGTGATGGAAGGGAACAACTTTTCTTTAGTTTCAAATTGGTGACACTTGTGCACCCATTTAGGCAGCAGTCCGTTACGACGACTTTTAAACTGACTTTTCAAAATAGTACTGGACTCATCTGTCTTGTGCATGACTTACTTTCTGTGTTCATGTGATGCTGACAGGATTTTGCAAGTGAAAGAACTTCCACTCGTTGTATGTCGTCTGTTATAAACAGATGAAAGCCCAGATTCAGTATATGTTTATAGTCAGGCAGTAAGTGTTCCTGCCACGAATGTGAAGTTATAAGACACACTGACACCGTTAAAATGGCCGCCATCGTGGCTGAGCGGACAGCGCCCCGGCTTGTCTTGCCGGGGGACCCGGGTTTGATTCCCGGCTGGGTTGGAAATTTTCTTCGCTGAGGGACTGGGTGATTGTGTCTTCTTCATTATCCTCATTTCTTCCTCATCGACGCGCAAGTCGCCGAAGTGGCGTCACCTCAAAACACTTGCACCAAGCGACCAGGCCTTCGCCACACGACATTTCATTTTCACCGTTAAAATCTTTGCTCAGTCACTGTCACGAACAGAATGGTATTTGCCCGTTATGGACAAACACCCAAAGGATATTATAAACTGTGGTAGACAGGCTGCATAGCAAAGTGTCGTAATAACTCCTCGTAACTGCGCACTGAGGAACAAAATATTGTTTCTTAAGTACCTTAAGTTGCCATTGCTATAAGTCTACCTGCCGGTTCATTTTTCCATCAACGCTTGTGAGTCGTCTCAAGTGATCTCATTGTAGGAGATAAGATTTTTCCTTAAACTTGTTTGATATCAACCATTTACCTGTCAGGTGAAATACCACCCATCTCCCTTCCCATTTTCTGAGGTAAGAGTATGGATTCAGTAACGATATTCACACAGCGCTCGCATGAAGAAATCCCCACCTAAGGGAGGTAGGGCGTCAAACAGGCCGACTTGGAGCAGGAGAGGCACCACAGAACATTTTAGTTTCCACTGTCTATACTTTTACAAATAAATTCATAAAATTTTGTCAGCATGGCCAGAAAGGATTCAGAATTCACCCCCATAGCAGTGGAAATTCTAAAACATAACGAAATAATTTTTTTACATGTGAAATTTCAAAAATTTTTTTTCACTTACTAATGGCTGCATTAGTTGCTATAGGTACACTTTTCCTCATAAGTAAGAGAGATTCATCGATGAATTTTGCACAGCATACAAACCATACTTAAAGGTGCATGAAATTCTAGAATTTTCCAAATCTATTAAAACCTGTGGTAAAAATTGAGGTAATTTTCTAAACAACTGTGTTTTTTTCTAAACATGAAATTTAAAATTTTTTCATAAATTAAATAAATTCTAGAGTTTCATACACCTGTTTGTATGGTATGTATGCTGTGCAACATTCATCGAAGAATCTCTTTAACTTATGAAGAAAAGTGTACCTATGGCAACAAATGCAGCCATTAGTAAGTGAAAAAAATGATGAAATTTCGCACGTAAAAATTTTTTTTTTATGTTTTCGAACTTCCACTGCAATGAGGGTGAATCCTGAATCCTTCCTGAAGATGCTGACAAAGTTTTATGAATTTATTAGTAAAAGTATAGACACTGGAAATTAAAATGTCCTGTGATGCCTCTCCTGCTCCAAGTCGACCCGTTTGGCGTCCTACCCCCCTTAACTTATCGGCGCAAGGCGCTGCAAAGTAGACAACAAAAACTTTTAGTTTCCTTTTCTGCGCTTCGCAATAAGAAAATTTTTGAGGAAGTGTTTGTGTAATACCTCCATCAGTGCAGCAAGGCAGCTCGCTAATGGAGCTAATAGAAAGACGAGCAATATTACTCTCTGCGAAAACTTTCGACAAGATAGAGATTTCATGGCTAGTTTCCTTTCGAGCAACTTCATAACAGGATGCAAAGCACTGAAAAACAGAGGGAAGCCTGTAAAGTCTCTTTACTTGAGAAGTTAACATTACTTGGTGTACACCCATCTAACATTATTTCCCGCCCATTCTCACTCCTCTGTTGGACACTGTTTCCAAAGCAAGTGCCAATTCGACGCTAAACAGTACTGTAACTGATACAGCATCGAGGCAACGTTAGTTTGCGGAAGACCTTAGTATGTGACCTACAGCGGAAGTGGGTGGCAATAGGAAAAAAAACTCTTGCTTTACAGAGAGTAGCGCCAGTAATTTAATATGCACGGCCCAGTCGCATCAACGTGACCACAGCCTATGTGCGGTGTCAAAGTGTAATAACCACTCACAGAGGGCAGGTGGTAGCACAAGCAGTGGAGCTTATATAAGGCGTGTGTGGGGGACGCGAAAACAGTGCAGCTGCTGGCTTAATGCGTAAGCAGAGCGATTTATCTGATGTCCAACAGGGCTGTTCATTGGCTTTCAGGTCAAGGGTGGAAGCATTTCCGAAACGGAGAAATTTCCACAACTATTCACGCTCCGCCGGCCGGAGTGGCCGAGAGGTTCTAGGCGCTTCAGTCTGGAACCGCGCGACCGCTACGGTCGCAGGTTCGAATCCTGTCTCGGGCATGGGTGTGTGTAATGTCCTTAGGTTGGTTAGGTTTAAGGGGCTCCGGAAAGGCTCAAAATCATGAAAAGTTCAATTTTTACTTTTTTGCGTTTTCTGAATCTGCAGACTATTACCTTTTAATAGGTATATAATTTATTCAATTCAGAAGACTACAACTATTTTTAAATTTTTTTGAAATGTGTTCTACATGGGCGTGACCCACTGTGGCGCTGTTAAACTGCTGTCAAATGTTGTTATTATTAACGTCCGTGTTCATCAGGTACATTTTAGTGATGTGAGACAAGGTATGTGTTGCGGCTAACCTGTGATGGTTCAATATATATCGCTGGTGTGATTGTCGATTGTGTCATGTTTATTTACTCTGTCGTTATCTCGAAAATATTCGTAATTAATTCTGTTTCTTGAGTCTCTGTTTTGTTGAAGTATAGTAATGAGTAAAAGTAAAGTTATTAGAAATCCTCTGAAGGCTTTTAAGAAAAGGAGAAATGTTGGAAAGCCAAAGGTATGTGTTATTACTGTAAACAATAAAGACGATAACCAAGTGAATGAACCTAACCTCTCAAGTACACCTGCCCATAGCAGTCAAAGTGGGAAAGAAAATACTTCACAGAAGAAGCTTGGTTCAATGAGTGAAAACTATGAATGTTTTATGGGTGAATCGGATGTGAATGAAATATTTGATATGTCGGTTCTCAAAGGAATTTTTTCAAACTTTGTAAGATGTATTCACTGTACTGAAGTTGGTCTGGAACTCTCCATAATAAAGCACGTAGGACTTGCTAGTGAAATACAACTGAAATGTGATAAGTGTTCATACATGACCACCTTTTGGAACAGTGTTGCAGTAACTGCAACTGAAGAAAATGGTAGCAAAATCTACGAACACAACAACGAGCGATACTTGCTTTAGACAAGGAACGCCTTCGAGCTGCAGACAGGGCTGTAAAGAGTCTAGAAATACAAGCAAGAGTAAGGAGTTTGCAGAGAATGAAGATAATCCATCCTATGGACCTGGAATGCACTAAAAAGTTAATCCAATCTTTGTCGCTCGATTCCCAAAACTTTTATTTTCTCATACTAATTACATGTTTTCTAAGGATCTTCCAAACATATTTGTTTCAAACTTTCAGTAAATGTTACACAGTACCTTCTGCATAATTTAACACAGCCTTTTTCCAAAAAACTGTATATTTTTTAATATATAAATGAAAAATTGCAAAAAAATGTTGTGAATTTTCATTACAATTGAAAAAAAATCATCTTTAATAACTGAACTAAAATTTTGTAAAATCCCTGTGTTAAGTTGTAGCCCATATTCCAATAAATAATCTGTAAAAAGTTCAACTTCCTACCTCAAATACTTTGTGAGGAAAGATGTAATTTATAAGCGTTATTTTAACATTGCAAGTATAGGGCGTTCCGGAGCCCCTTAAGTAGTTCTAAGTTCTAGGGGACTGATGACCTCAGCAGTTAAGTCCCATAGTGCTCAGAGCCATTTGAATTTATATTCACGCACCGCGGTGGTTTAAATATACCGTACATGGCCAAATGGCGCAGTCCAAAACTGGCGCGGAGGCAACCGTGGTGCACCAAGGGCAATAGGTGGCTGAAAGACGGCTGCAAAGGCGTTTATGGGCGGATGGGCGGGGGTTGCGACACTTGTGAGGAGCGACGGCTGTGAGGAGTGACATTTGTGAGGAGACCCGGCCGAAGAGGCAGCGGGCGGTCTGCAGGGACACCAAACAGGTGGCACACCGCAGTGCAGAACTGCATCGTCACATCACTGCCGTCACACGGGAGTACGAAACGATCGCTGCAACGCATTAGGCAAAAAACATGGGATCTACACAAGATCCGACCGATGCTGCAGGAATATTTCTGCAAAAACATCGTATGCTAATAAATGATGGGAGCAGATGACGACAGAGGACCAAATGGTAGGATACTGGTGTTCGCCAGCGAAAGGGGAAAATCCTGTTTAACAGACTGCAATTCGTTCTTTGTCGATGAAACTTTCAAAAGCTACAGCAAGCTGTTTGGACAGTTATTTATTGTTGATGCCGATATTTCTAGTTCTGAGGAGGAAACAAACACAGTTCCAACCGTGTACGCCTTGCTACCCAATAAAAAGCGAGAAACGTACGATCGATTTTTCACAGATGTTAAGAGCAGCGTACCTGGATGGAATCCTATAGCTATCATGATGGATTTTGAAGCTGCAATCTTCCAATCAGTAACACATTTGTTTCCTGATGCAAAGATTAATGGCTGCAACTACCATTTCAATCAGTGCTTGTAGAGGCAGAATTGTGGCCTTGTTGCTGCCTACAAGGAAAACGAAGAAATTCGTTTTCGGACATGTTAGATGATGGGTGGCTATGCGTTCAGGAGAGCAAGCCAGATAATGAAAAAGTGCAGGATTTCTACGACTACTTTGTTGAACAATGGCTGGATAATCAAGACATGCCAAGAGATATATGGAACTGTGCAGGAAGGTGTCACCGCACCGACAATGTATCAGAAGAATGGAATCGGAGGATAAATACATTCATTTGGAAGGTTCGTCCAAATTTTTACTCCTTAGTAAAAATTCTCAGAGAAGATGCGGAATATCGTGGGCACCAATTTGACCGACTAGTTTTAAATCTAGGTGGGAAAAGAAGAATGAAGTCCGCAATTAAGACAGATGAGATGGTTTCTAAGACTCTTACAAGACTCCAAGTTGACGGCAATATAAAATCATTTCTTAATTGCGTGGCCCATGCACAGAAATTACAATGAAAAGGAAATGGGGACTGATGACCACAGCAGTTGAGTCCCATAGTGCTCAGAGTCATTTGAAAAGGAAATGGCTGAAGTTACAGCAACACTTCTTGATATTGAAAAGGGGTTCAGTTCACACCGATAGCCCTACTGTAAAAATTGTAAATAAATAATCATACTGTAAATATTGTAAATAAATATAATACGGGACGAAGAGAGACTACCTCATCGTGGTGTTCCCTGGAAACGACACAAAGTCGGCTAAATGTCTCTTGCAAATTGTAAAAGATTCACTAATGAAGTATGAAAAGTCATAGCTTTTCTAACAGTCACAATCAGCATTTTTGTGTAGAGAATTTTAGAATCAATGTCTGTTTGAGTGGACGATGAATACATCTCGTTTCAGTACATAAATTGCATTCCTTATCGCTAATTGCTAGCAGGACTCACATTAAACCTCAGTACACTTCCCTGCGGGGTACGGGAAAATTGAGGTTTATTTCGAAATAATTCAAGAAAAGGTTCCTGCCGAGAACCAAATTCTTTAGTTGGCTCCTCTTAATATATGGTAAAAGGTTGCCACTCCTATCATATCAAATTTTGAGTGAGAGGTTGAAAGATGGAAAACATTTTCGGTTTCTATAGTTTATGTAAAATACATCGTTAAGTATGAGGTTGAGCGAGAATTGTGCCCTATGTAAGATTAGTCAGAACAAAAATTCCAATGAACAAGGTCTTACGCATAACTGTGCTGCGACTAATGGTTGACATGATATCGTGGGGGCAAAATCAGCTCCGATTTATAATTTGACTAAGGCTACTCTTACTTGCCCAAAAAAAATCTGAAATAATGTAACCTGGCTGCACTGGAGGAGTGTGAATGTCCCTCGGCAGCTGCCCGGGCCGGCACAAGCCGAGCGCTCGGTCACACCAAGCGGCAGCAAGTGGTGGCGTAGCACTTGCAACACACCCTGTGCCGGCCCCTCAACATCCCGGATTTCTCACAAGTTTCGCCACGTTCCAGTGTCTCACAAGTATCGCTTCTCACAAGTGTCTACAAGTCGGATGGGCGGATAGCCGAGCAACTGTTGAGCAGCTGACCGCTCGGATGCACCAAGTGGCTGCCATCAGTGTCTTCTCAAAGACCGCCCAGTGAGCGTTGCTGAGTACGGACCCTGTTCGTGCACCCATGCTGACTGCCGCAACTGACGTTCACTGACCGGCGACAAGTGCCCTTTTCAGATGAATCTCATTTTACGCTCCACAGGCGTGAAACGTCTGAAAGCAAACACTCTGGAACAACTGTCGGAAGGGTCCAGGCCGGAAGAGGAGGGAGCGTTATGGTCTGGGTAATGTTTTCGTCATTCTCGAAGGCCATAATTTTTAACATTTTTATGCAGCGACAGCAACTGATGTTTTTTATATAAGAGTATACAGCCTACACGGTCAAGACCTCCTTACACATGGCTCTAACAAAAATTTGGGTAACAGAACAATTTCCCGAACATTGGACCACAGCTATCATCCACCCACTACACAAAAAGGGAGATAAGAGCAACCCAGACATCTACAGAGGAATCTCTCTCCTAGATTGCACATATAAAATTCTGTCCAAGATCCTATATGAAAGAATCAAGGAGCAATTAGAACAGGAGTTAGGGGAATATCAGGGAGGTTTCAGACCATGGAGAAGCTGTGCAGAGCAGATAATTAGTTTCAAATTGATTATGGCATACTACAAGAAACAGAAAAAACCTCTGGCAATGACAATTGTAGATTTTAAGAAGGCATATGACTGTTTCCACAGACCTTCAGTATTAAAAATTTTAAGAAATCTACGACTCCATCCAAAACTAATAAAGTAATACAACTCACTCTAACCAACACCAAATCAAAACTGAAGTTTAGAGGAGAAATTTCGGAACCATTCCTCATAAAAACAGACTTAAGACAAGGTGACTGCCTAACACCATTACTTTTCAACTGTGCACTGGAAAACATAATGAGAGAATGGTACAAGGACAATCCAAAGAGGATAAGAATTGGAAGTGCAAAAGATATTAGCTTAAACTGCTTGGGATTCGCTGATGATCTTGCTCTCCTAGCCAACACCGTTCAAGAAGCCAGGCAACAAGTGAAATCACTACAAGAAATAGCAGAGAAAGTAGGCCTTAGAATATCATCTGAAAAAACGGAGATTATGCTAACTGATCCACCACTTGCAAACAAAATTACAATAGGAGAACAGTAAATCAAAATTGTTGATAAATTTAAATATTTAGGCGAAATAATAACATACAATCTAAATGAGAAGCCATCATGGCAAAATAGAATAAAAAAACTGAACTATGCAAATTACATTACCAAAACTACATACAACAAAAAAAGCCTATCTATAGATGCAAAATTAAAACACTATAAAACAGTTACACAACCAGTAATAAGTATGCAGCTGAAACTATCTTCAAAACAACTAATACAGCAGAAATTGACAGAATACTAAAAATAGAAAGAAGAATAATTAGGACATGTATAAATAAACAGTATAAAATAAATGGACATTGGAGAATAGCATCAAATGAAACAGTATATAAGAAAATAGAACCAGTCATGAGCACAATCAGGAAGAAACGCATCTCATTCTTTGGACATCTGATGAGAACTCCAGAAAACAGAATTAGTAAAAAAAATAATACAAAAATTGTGGAATAGCAAGAGCGACATTAAATGGATCACAGAAATTAAGGAAGATATAAAAGAACTTCAAATTACAGTAGATGACCTAAAAAACAAGACAGAGAAAACCAGAATACTGCAAGACCCGCAAACCAGACTACAAATGAAAATCAATAAAAGAAGTACAGGAAGAGTTGTCTCAGATGAAGAAAGAAAGAAAATATCTGAAAGAATGAAGAAATATTGGGCAGACAGAAGAGCAAAACACCTTTCATATAAGAATAGCCTCTAATAATTATATTATCTAAATATATTAAGTTATTGTCGAACCAAATTGTATCCATGTGTAACAACATGTTAAGAACTTTGTATTTTTGACTACAGTGGTCCAATGAAGGCCATAAAATAAATAATAATAAAAAACAGCCTACAGTTGCAGGTTAACTTTATCATTTACCTAGGTTTAAAGCAAAATTTGGTTCATTGCCTTGAGAAAGACGGTGACAAGTCAGCGAAATCAGGCGTATATAAGATTATGTGTGATGATTGCCCATGTTATTACATAAGTCAAACAGGCAGAGCTATATCAGTAAGGTTTAAAGAACATCTTCCAATAAAGGGCGTAGGAACACGGGGGTCAGCCTTTGCGGAACATCTGGTGGAAATGGCTCATACACCTAAACCTTTACGTGACATAGAGCTACTACATCATGAAGTCAAGGGATATAGACTCGACACGCTTGAGGAACTACAAGTTTATGCACACCTAATTCCAGATAGAGGCAATTTATTGAACGATCAACTGTATCTAAAAAATAGGGCACACCTCGAAGGCTTCCAGCCTATACTAGGTTTACAGTAATTCATAACGCACGTGACCTCACAGTTTCTAATAATAGATCCTTTCCTAGAGATGTTCATACGAGATTTCTTGGTCAGTTTATAAGGCTCCGTAGTAGAATGTAAAACGTAGTCATGCTGTATATTGTAATTAACTTACAATAGTAAAATATAAAATTAATTCATAGCAAGAAGTTTATCTGACGCGTGCGTAATGGGAGTTTGATTCTATACGTCTCGCGCATGCGCGCCGCCCTCTGTGAGGCAGACCGCGAAGCCCTCGCGTTCTGCAGTCTCTTGTCACACGACGAGGCCCACACAACGGGCTTAAAGTGGACTGTTATAGCGTGTTTAATACACTCGCACACGCTAAGTGGACATTCGCGCGCCGGAGATCATCTCCATCAGTGTCTCGTGTGTGCCGTCGTGTTTCGTGTTCAGTGTTCACCGTCGCACTCCGTCGTTCACCAGTGCCATCGTCATCTTCAGTGTTTGTGCTTCGTGTCAACAGTTTGTAGTGTGGATTGTCATCGAGTGTGAACGGCTTCATGTTTTTCTTATGTTCATGTGTCTACTGTTTTTTTTCCCGCCGTTCTTCCAAGTCATGTATCTTCTCTGTTTATATCATTGTGCTATCTTTGGCTGACGAGCGGCGTATTGTGCTGCTGCCAGCCTACCTGTTCTACAGGTTTTAAAATCACAATAAAGAAAAAAAGAACGTATTTAATAGAAGTGACAAAACCTTATGTTTATGCAAAAAGTTTTATAAAGTTGACTTAGGACATGGCCTGTTTTAGGCAAACATTTAAATAATATTTTATGTAAGTACTATACGTCGCATCCTGTAGGATGACCGTATCTAATATAATTTACTAGTTCATTATAATATTAACTTGTTGCAGGTTCTGAAGAAGACGTTATTACTAACGTTGAAACCTACGTAAACAATAAAGTTAACCTGCAACCGTAGGCTGTATACTCTTATATATTCTCGAAGGCGCAATGGATGAACGCAAGAATGCTTTGTGGACGAATTCCACCCCACACGAAGTTTGTTTTTGTCTGGCACGGCGACATCTACCAGCTGAACAATGCAATGTGTCTCACAGCTCGCAGTGTACGTGCGTATTTCGACAAGCATCGTAGTTTTCGGATTGAAACCCAATCTAAAATCTGTGGAACCATCTCGATCGGACTGTACAGGCCACGGATCCTCGACCGAGAAACTTAACGCCAACGGCTACGGCACTGGAGTCGGCATGGCGCCAAATTCCAGTCGGTACCTTCCAGAACTTTACCCTCTTCCAGCGCGTCTCGCAGCGCTCCTCGCTCCAAAGGGTGGTCATCCAGGCCTGTGACAGGTGGACACATCAACGTGAGTGGACGGGTAGAGCAGTTTCAGCAGTTGAGGAGAGGCACTGTGCAGTTTCGTGGACGCCAGTTGTAAATTTTACCCTGTCTGGATGCGCTTACGGAATGCCTTTACAATCAGTAATGTCGCTCTTGATCAAACTTTTCCGGGCCAGCCAGCCGATTCTGCTGCACAAGTCAAAATGAAACCTATCGATACCAGAGTCGTTCCGATCAATCAAGAGGCTGATAGTTGGAACAACGTTCTTCGACAAAGTTGCAAATCACATTAGGCAAACAAGTGCAACCTTTTGACAACTGTGGAGATGCTAGCTCTCCAGATGACTAGCAAGCACCAACAGAAGTATGGAACATGTCAACTGAGAAACTGCTATTTTAATGCTGTTACTTCGGTATTTTCCAGTCTCTAAACGGAGTGGCGATTTTTCCATACGAATAGGAAAATGTAATTAAACAAATACCTCACCGCCTTCTAATATTAACATATAATAATACAATCTGAGTACAAAGTAACGCAGTCATAATGATATCACCGCCAATACTCCAACATCGAGAATAAATTGCGAGCTGATGTATTTAAGTTGAAAAGGGAATGACTGTGAGTACACAAGAGCGCTTGAAAAGTGCTTTGTGATGAAATGATGATTAAATCGACACCCTAGCTGCAAACGGGCGTTGATACACATCATTGGGGACATGTTGAAAATGTGTGCCTTGACCGGGACTCGAACCCGGGATCTCCTGCTTACATGGCAGACGCTCTATCCATCCAGACTGATAGAGCTTCGGCCATGTAAGCAGGAGATCCAGGGTTCGAGTCCCAGTCGAGGCACACATTTTAAACATGTCCCCAATGATGTATATCAAAGCCTGTTTGCAGCTGGCCTGTCGATTTAATTACCATTTCATTCTAGAGAAGCTGGACGGTCATTAATGGTATCTGTTCTTTCGGGAACAGGTACTACTTTCATACATGCTTTGTGATGCTTTGCTCCGCCTGTAACTGGTTCCGACACTTTCCTCACCGATTTCAGATTCCTTTTAATACATTCACAACAAGCACGATTCCTACATTCTTGAAAATTAGCTGCTATTTATTTTTATAAAAGAGCTTTTGGCCTTGTCATTGCGTCTTTGCCTTGTGTGGGCCTATCGGAAAGAAATCGACTGTCATTTTACGAATCTGAGGAACTTAGATAATAAACCATTCCTTCCTGGCATTCGTCATCATCTATTTACTGGAAATCTGTGAGTGGCTGTAAGGGGAACCGGACCGCGATTCTCCGGAATAAGGGTCCAGTGAATAAGTCACAGCGTCATCTCTCGGTGTGCCCCTTTTTAATGAGTCATTTTCAGTAAACCGAATTCCGAGTCACATCTACATCACTTGGACCATATGCACGAGTGACTACTTGCCTGTGTCGTATGTGTCTCTTTCATTTTATGTCATAATTTCATCGTCCTATTGTGATCAGTTAAATTTAACGACAGGAGAGGCAATTTCAGCCGTTCGTTATACCATCAAAACCACTATTAAACAATACGTCCCCACTGGTCCAGTAGATTACTGATCAGCTTTCATCGCTCGCTTAATGAAATTACAGTATAACTAGCAGTTTTAAATTTTCACCAGCATTCGTTTATCTATCGCCATTACATGATTCGACGCTCAATTTCGGTTAAAAACTTCTCATTCCATTTTAATTTTGCAGTCGCACTGTAGTTGTGACGCAACTCTTTCACTGCATGGACGTACGTTTTTGCAGTAGTAAGGTGATTCCGTTAACGGTGTAGCAATTTAAAACTAGGTCAACACCACCCACTATTACCAACCAGTGTTGTTAAACTGCACGTTACAAAGTCGTTTTTCTCTCCATATTTAGACGGTGTGTGGAACACAATTATAGGGGTACCGAAGATAAAATAATGTACTCATACTCGACAGATTCGATGTAAACAGCACGCTGGCGATAAAAAGAAAATATTTTTCTGGAAAATAAAAAAAAGTGTTAACAACTGGTACAAATTGAAAATCAGGCTTTTTTTTCGAATCATGTTTGCCAGGAATGCCGCCGTTCATGCAAGTGAAACTTGGACGTTAAACAACACAGAAAGAAGGAGATTTTGAGATGTGGTGCTACAGAACAAGGCTGGATGTTACATACAGTGGTGTGCAGAACTTAACTTTTCACAGGCTGTGTCTCTGTCAAGTAACATAGGCCGATGAAACTTGGGCCCTACATAGAAAGAGCTGCTACATAGTACATAATATACCCGAAAGAAATATGCAATTAGACAAACAGAAGTGACACTTCGAATCAGTCGTTACACTTGAGTCACCGTGAGGCATAGCGCCTCTACATTGTCCCTATTGAGATGGGAGACCTGCGAACAGGCGCACAGTGTGTGTCGCGCCAAACAGGTAGCGTCAGGGATGCCTTGAGTGTATGTAGTTTCTATGCAATATGATGGAGCCCGCCAGCTGACGGACAATGTTGGAGGTGCAGTCAAAATAATGTTAATTTTATTTCCGATTTTGATTGTTTGATTTTCTAATTGTTTATTAATTACTACTCTTATTGTGTTCGCTTAAGAGAGTGAATGAAGATGTGAATGTGAAACACAGTTTTAAGTAAAGGTTTTGTACTATACATTGAAGTAACAGGTCACATGAGGAATGTTCGAGAATGACGTGTGTGTTACGCATGCACCCCAGGGAATTTATTACCAATTATTTCGACAGTTTATGGTACTGGGGAAATGAGACTATGATTTCGGAAAAATAGCTTTGTTAAAATGGAATTAATTTTATATTTGTGACTTTGCAAAATTTATTTATGGTAATTTACTGTTCTGATTCAGTGACAAATTTCGACTGGTTGTGTACAAATGCGCGGAATTGAGCGGGTCGGATGCTGCTTTCAGATTGGCTGTGATGTATCTCTGCCAATCAGAAATTAGCATATTCGCGAGTTTTATGGGAACTAGAAGGCTCTATTGTGTAGAGAGATAGAAGTAGAGTCGGGGCTTGGATCTGATAGTGATCACACGTATTGATATGTGCTCCGCTGAAAATTATTTGTGGTGTCACCGCCAGACACCACACTTGCTAGGTGGTAGTTTTAAATCGGCCGCGGTCCATTAGTACATGTCGGACCCGCGTGTCGCCACTGTGTGATCGCTGACCGAGCGCCACCACAAGGCAGGTCTCGAGATAGGGACTAGCACTCGGCCCAGTTGTACGGACGACGTAGATAGCGATGCACACTGACGAAGCCTCGCTCATTTGCAGAGCAGATAGTTAGAATAGCCTTCAGCTAAGTCAATGGCTACGACCTAGCAAGGCGCCATTAGTAACATTGCATGTATCTAAAGAGTCTCACTTGTATCGCCACAATCTCCAGATGTACCAAAAGGATGGATTAAAGTTGAGTATTTCAGAAGCTACGTACTTTTCTTTATAGCATTCATTACGTATCCTGTTTCAGACCTCATGCCCATCTGCGTGAGCGTAGCGCGTGCCTTTCGGCTTCCTCTCATTGTGTCTAGGCTGTCTTGTCTAGACACACCACATTATTAATATGTGATATTTCGTTACTAAAATGTTTAAGAAGTGCCGTAGAGTGTGGAAGAGTTAGATTTAACGCATAGTGTGAAACTCCGAGTTTACATATAAATCATTAATTACTCCGTCATCGCTGTGGCCGGAAAAGATCCTGCAAGAACGGGACCAACGACAACTGAACAGAATCCTTCAACGTAACGGAAGTGCTAACCTTCTGAAAATTGCTGCAGATTTCAATCCAGGGTCATCAAAAAGTGTCAGCGTGCGAACCATTCAACGAAGCGTCATCGATATGGGCCTTCGAAGCCGAAGGCCCACTAGTGAACCCTTGACTACTGCACGACACAAAGCTTTACACTTCGCCTGGGCCCATCAACACCGACATTGGACTGTTGATGACTGGAAACATGTTGCCTGGTCGGACCAGTCTCGTTTAAAATTGTATCGAGTGGATGGACGTGTACGGGTGTGGAGACAACCTCATGAATCCATGAACTCTGCATGTCAGCAAGGGACTTTTCAAGCTGGTGGAGGCTCCGTAATGGTGTGGGGCGTGTGCTGTTTGAGTGATATAGAACCGCTGATATCTCCAGATACGACTGACAGGTGGCACGTACGTAAGCATCCTGTCGGATCACCTGCATCCATTCATGTCCATTGTGCATTTCGACGGACTTTGGCAATTCCATCAGGACACGTTACCCCACACGTCCAGAATTGCTTTATAGTGGCTCCAGGAGCTCTCTTCTGAGTTTTACACTTTCGCTGGCCACCAAACGCCCCAGATATGAACATTATTGAGCATATCTGGGATGCCTTGCAACGTGCTGTTCAGAAGAGATCTCCATGCCCTAGTACACTTGCAGATGTATGGACAGCCCTGCAGGATTCATAGGGTCAGTTCCCTCCAAAGCTACTTTAGAAATTTGTCGAGTGCATGCCACGTCGTGTTGCGGCACTTCTGCGCGCTCGCATAGGCCCTACACGATATTAGGCAGGTGTACTACTTTCTTTGGCTCTTCAGCGTAAAACGAGAGGATAATCGGCGAATGGACTCGCCACTCAAATGCCATGGAGCACATGTGGGATGGGTTGGGGAGACGTACCTAACGACCATCCAACAGTTGTCAACTACACTGATGGAGTAATGGAACATCCTTCCACAAGATCTTACTAAGCTTGTGGCCAGCACGGGAGAACCCTACAGAGCTTGCATTGCAGTACGTAATGACATACACACTATTATTAACCCTCTGTTATAATTTATCCCAAGTCATTGTCCGTATCCGAAGTCCATCCCAAAATATAAGTTATGATTTTTACTAATTCAGATTTTTTATGAACTAAGTACGCTTTGTCCTTTTTATAGAAGAGAGCGCATTGTACCAGATTCATCTGAATAGTTAGTTGTTGCCCAGCAAATGCGACACGCTTTCAAAACAGCAGTGTCATCTGATGAATAATTGGTAAGCCAAAATTAAATTAAAAAATGGCAGGATTGACTTTCCCCAGGGCCAGTTTATGAGATTAAATGTTTAATGATCCACGGTGTTGTATTCAGACAGTCTTCTTGCCTTTAAAAGGATTTGCAACACATTCTCACAATCGAATTCTTACGTGCAAAGTTTACGAATTCCAATGCTGAAAGTTTATGTAAGCTTACAGACAGCTTACATGACCAACAAGGAGAACAGTTGAAACTTCCTGGCAGATTAACTGTGTGCCGGACCGAGACTCGAACTCGGGACCTTTCCCTTTCGCGGGCAATTGCTCTACCAACTGAGCTACCCAAGCACGACTCACGCCCCGCCCTCACAGCTTTACTTCTGCCAGTACCTCGTCTCCTACTTTTCAAACTTTACAGAAGCTCTACTGCGAACCATGCAGGACTAGCACTCCTTAAAGAAAGCATATTGCGGAGACATGGCTTAGCCACAGCGTAGGGGATGTTTCCAAATGGTTCAAATGGCTCTGAGCACTATGGGACTCAACATCTGAGGTCATCAGTCCCCTAGAACTTAGAATTACTGAAACCTAAGGACATCACACACATCCATGCACGAGGCAGGATTCGAACCTGCGACCGTAGCGGTCTCGCGGTTCCAAACTGAAACGCCTAGAACCGCTCGTCCACACTCGGCGCCGGATGTTTCCAGAATGAGATTTTTGACTCTGCAGTTGAGTGTGTGCTGAAATGAAATTTCCTGGCAGATTAAAACTGTGTGCCGGACCGAGACTCGAGGGCAAGTGATCTACCAGGAAGTTTCATATCAGCGCACACTCCGCTGCAGAGTGAAAATCCACACTGGACTCGCATTCGGGAGGACGACGGTTCAATCCCGTCTCCGGCCATCCTGATTTAGGTTTTCAGTGATTTCCCTAAATCGTTTCAGGCGAATGCCGAGATGGTTCCTTTGAAAGGGCACGGCCGATTTCCTTCCAAATCCTTCCCTAACCCGAGCTCGCGCTCCGTCTCTAATGACCTCGTTGTCGACGGGACGTTAAACACTAACCACCACCACCAGAGTGAAAATCTCATTCTGGTACCCATTACAATGTTTTGCAATGCGACCTGTATGAACTGATAATGTTCGATATTTTCGTACTGAACTGGAAACTTTCTGTCCCTCAGCGTTGGATCGATAACTACGTCAACATGCAACAGGGCCCTCGTCCCTTTCCCTCGCCCAGGTGTAACGTTGCGTTAGACAAGTAACACTCTGTCGAAATACTGAGACATTGCATTGAGACCACCCGATGCATCACCAGAGGTCCTCACTTCGCGGTGTACTGGTGGCGACACGCAGGTTCCCGCCGCGGCCGCTGGGGCAGCACCTGGCACCGGACGCTCAGTGGTCGGAAGTGACTGGCCCTAGAGCCTCGTTAGAGCTATCCGGCCTGGCGCGCCGCCTTGTTATGGTAATGCGCTTACCGCAGCGCAGCGCGATGTGGGGGCGACGGGAAGGGGAGGCCGAGGCGGCGTCGTAACGAGCGGCAGACGGCCTGCGACCTGTGGAGGGGCGTGGTCCGCCTGGCGCGCTCACACAAAGGACGGCCGGACCAGACGCGCCGAGCTGAGCCGCTTGGAATGCGACCCCGTCTGGTCTTCTCTGGCCGTGCACCGCGGCAGCCACAACAGGGCGCACCACCTGCACGGCCGCACTTCCAGACTCGGAGAACTACACTCAACCGCACAGCACACACGGTGTTTCACTGTTTCTCGCTGCAAACGGTCTACGAAGCAGACTGGATACAAAAGAGTATGCGACCCAGTCTAGAACTTAGCTCAAGGCTGTAGCACCCTTACAGATTTGATTGGGTGCGGCTCGGTGTCTCATAGTCAAATGCCACATTGTAGCTCTAAATATCTCGAGTTCGATGTTTCGTCAGGCCTAGGAGAATTTTGGTCTCTTATCACTTATTTCATTTCTAGAACTGCGGCAGCGGTTCATGGGGAAAAGTATTAAGGTAGTGAATGATAAATACTGATGGTTTAATAATGTAGATAAAAGAGTTTGTTTTGTGATTTTTCTGTTTCATGTTGTTGTCGTTGTTGTGGTCTTCAGTCCTGAGACTAGTTTGATGCAGCTCTCCGTGCTACTCTATCCTGTGCAAGCTTCTTCTCCCAGTACGTACTGCAGCCTACATCCTTCTGAATCTGCTTAGTGTATTCATCTCTTGGTCTCCCTCTACAATTTTTACCCTCCACGCTGCCCTCCAATGCTAAATTTGTGATCGCTTGATGCCTCACAACATGTCCTACCAACCGGTCTCTTCCTTCTTGTCAAGTTGTGCCACAAACTCCTCTTCTCCCCAATTCTATTCAATACTTCCTCATTAGTTATGTGATCTACCCACCTTATCTTCAGCATTCTTCTGTAGCACCACATTTCGAAAGCTTCTATTCTCTTCTTGTCCAAACTATTTATCGTTTATGTTTCACCTCCATACATGGCTACACTCCATACAAATACTTTCAGAAACGACTTCCTGACACTTAAATCTATACCCGATGTTAACAAATTTCTCTTCTTCAGAAACGCTTTCCTTGCCATTGCCAGTCTACATTATATATCCTCTCTACTTCGACCATCATCAGTTATTTTGCTCCCAAATAGCAAAACTCCTTTACTACTTTAAGTGTCTCATTTCATAATCTAATTCCCTCAGCATCACCCGATTCAATTCGACTACATTATATTATCTTCGTTTTGCTTTTGTTGATGTTCATCTTATATCCTCCTTTCAAGACAATGTCCATTCCGTTCAACTGGCCTTCCAAGTCCTTCGCTGTCTCTGACAGAATTACAATGTCATCGGCGAACCTTAAAGTTTTTATTTCTTCTCCATGGATTTTAATACCTACTCGGAATTTTTCTTTTCTTTCCTTTACTGCTTGCTCAATATACAGATTGAACAACATCGGGGAGGGGCTACAACCCTGTCCCACTCCCTTCCCAACCACCGCTTCCCTTTCATGTCCCTCGACTCTTATAACTGCCATCTAGTTTCTGTGCAAATTGTAAATAGCCTTTCGCTCCCTGTATTTTACCCCAGCCACCTTCAGAATTTGAAAGAGAGTATTCCGGTCAACTTGTCAAAAGCTTTGTCTAAGTCTACAAGTGCTAGAAACGTAGGTTTGCCTTTTCTTAGTCTAATCTTAGGGTCAGTATTGCCTCACGTGTTCCCATATTCCTACGGAATCCAAACTGATCTTCGCCGAGGTCCGCTTCTACCAGTTTTTCCATTCGTCTGTAAAGAATTCGCGTCAGTATTTTGCAGCCGTGACTTATTAAACTGATAGTTCGGTAATTTTCACATCTGTCAACACCTGCTTTCTTTGGGATTGGAATTATTATATTCTTCTTGAAGTCTGGCGGTACTTCGCCTGTCTCATAGATTTTGCTCACCAGATGGTAGAGTTTTGTCAGGACTGGCTCTCCCATGGCTGTCAGTAGTTCTAATGGAATGTTGTCTACTACCGGGGTCTTGTTTCGACTTAGGTCTTTCACTGCTCTATCAATCTCTTCACGCAGTATCATATCTATTTCATGTATGGCGTGGCAATTAACGTACAGAGGACGTCAGTCTTCGCCCGTTGCGGCAGTAAAGCAAGTACAGTGCGTACGCAAAGACTCCCCGCTGCAGCGAGCTGCCCATGTCTCGCCCGGCGTGATGCGCAAGGCAGGCAGCACGACCATGTCGCTCTATACCAGTGGTTCCCAACCTTTCTTAGATCATTACCCCTGAGTGCGTTCAGACATTAGCTAGTACCCCAGCCGCCCGCTCCCCCCCCCCCCCCTCCCCACACCCCCCAATGCCCTGCCGTCTGTTGACCCACTCCCTGACATTATTACCAACTTCAGCACCTAACTAAACTGTAGGATGAAAGACTTTACTTGGAACAGTTTTGTTTTTAAAAAGATGAAAGTTGAATGATATTTACTTTGTGTGTATGTGTGAGCGTGTGTGTGTGTGTGTGTGTGTGTGTGTGTGTGTGTGTGTGTGTGTGTGTGTGTGCGTGCGTGTGTGTAAGAACGAATAACGAAGGTGCAGGTTCGAATCCTGCCTCGGGCATGGAGGTGTGTGATGTCCTTAGGTTAGTTACGTTTAAGTAGTTCTAAGTTCTAGGGGACTGATGACCTCAGAAGTTAAGTCCCATAGTGCTCAGAGCCATTTTTTGAACGAAGGTGCATCGCAAGTGCTGCTCACAATTCCTTCTCAGAAAGAAAAAGTAACTATCCACAGTGAGGGTTCACACTCGTTATAAAACATGCTTCCCTTGCATTACTACTCTCCATTGCGGCACTTGCTTGACCCACATACTGGAACCCCTTTTAAAATCAAACAAATTCAGATGTGAGCACTATACTTATCGTTCGTAAATCTCTTCATTGCTGTGCTTCTTACTTCAGAGCTGGCAGAAATTAGACGACTTCAGACTGTTAATGCTTTGTTTCTAACCACTCTAATAATAATAATTATAACAAAACTGTGTACAGCACTATAGTATCCGTTATGTAGTTATTGCTGTGTCGTGCTGCCAATTAATTCATTTATCTGTTTCGAAGCGAGTAATGAAGCGATTTCTAGACTACTGTAGGTACTAACTACAACCTGGAGATGACATTTTCTTCACATATTTATCATTTGTTACGTATACGTATGTCTCACATTTATCATCAGCGATGTACGACACAAAGCAAAACATATGTGTGTAGTTGGTGGAACCTGTAACCTCCAACGCATTAATGATACTGAGAAAAAGTAATTATTGATAACTTATGTAATCAATGTTGCAAATTGCATAATTATGGTAACACTAATGATTTTTGAAAACAATTCAGTTTCGTGACTGGAACAGAATCGAATCGTTTAGTTTTTACCTCTGAGAAAATTTCACTTTAGCCCCCAGGAAGTAATTACCCGTAAATTGGGAACCACTGTTCTATAAGCTAGGGGACGTGATTCGCTGATAGTGGCTGCAGTTATGTTGGGAGATGTGATTCAACAGTATTACAATTAAAACAATGAAATTAATTAATTATATTAATTACAAGTAAATATACTATACTCACCAAAATCACAGTAGGCGCTGGAAATGGTTCCCACTTTCTTGAAGGCAAAGTTCAATACGTTTACATTTATTTGCGAACACCTTTACCAATGTGATGTTTGAAATTTTTCCGGCGTACTGATTGTTCCATAAAAACACGGGAGAACTGCCGTAAGTCAGTAACATCTTGCCACGATATTTCGCCACAAAGTCTTTTGGCCATCTTCAGGTGAGTACAGCTGGAAAAATACTGGCGAATACGCGCTCAGCTCTGCGCGTATTCGCCAGTACTTCTCCAGCTGTACTCACCCGAAGATGGCCAAAAGACTTTGTGCCGAAATATCGTGGCAAGATGTTATTGACTTACGGCAGTTCTCCCGTGTTTTTATGGAACACCTTTACCAATGTTTCAAGTGTGATTGAATGGCTCCCGTTAGTTCATCTATTGTCCTTGGGTTATTTTGACACACAAGTGTTTTAGCTGCACCGCAAAGGAAATAGTCAGGCAGGAGACAGATCCGGTGAGCGCGGGGGGCCAGACATCTCTTGTAATTACAGTGTCTCCAAAGATGTCATCTAAAACACGTAGGTGCTGGTGTGCGGTATGACCAGTAACGTTGTCTTGTTAAAAAAAAATGAATCATTGATCTCATTTTCATTCAGCAGGGTAATAAATGGATAAACTACACTCCTGGAAATTGAAATAAGAACACCGTGAATTCATTGTCCCAGGAAGGGGAAACTTTATTGACACATTCCTGGGGTCAGATGCATCACATGATCACACTGACAGAACCACAGGCACATAGACACAGGCAACAGAGCATGCACAATGTCGGCACTAGTACAGTGTATATCCACCTTTCGCAGCAATGCAGGCTGCTATTCTCCCATGGAGACGATCGTAGAGATGCTGGATGTAGTCCTGTGGAACGGCTTGCCATGCCATTTCCACCTGGCGCCTCAGTTGGACCAGCGTTCGTGCTGGACGTGCAGACCGCGTGAGACGACGCTTCATCCAGTCCCAAACATGCTCAATGGGGGACAGATCCGGAGATCTTGCTGGCCAGGGTAGTTGACTTACACCTTCTAGAGCACGTTGGGTGGCACGGGATACATGCGGACGTGCATTGTCCTGTTGGAACAGCAAGTTCCCTTGCCAGTCTAGGAATGGTAGAACGATGGGTTCGATGACGGTTTGGATGTACCGTGCACTATTCAGTGTTCCCTCGACGATCACCAGTGGTGTACGGCCAGTGTAGGAGATCGCTCCCCACACCATGATGCCGGGTGTTGGCCCTGTGTGCCTCGGTCGTATGCAGTCCTGATTGTGGCGCTCACCTGCACGGCGCCAAACACGCATACGACCATCATTGGCACCAAGGCAGAAGCGACTCTCATCGCCGAAGACGACACGTCTCCATTCGTCCCTCCATTCACGCCTGTCGCGACACCACTGGAGGCGGGCTGCACGATGTTGGGGCGTGAGCGGAAGACGGCCTAACGGTGTGCGGGACCGTAGCCCAGCTTCATGGAGACGGTTGCGAATGGTCCTCGCCGATACCCCAGGAGCAACAGTGTCCCTAATTTGCTGGGAAGTGGCGGTGCGGTCCCCTACGGCACTGCGTAGGATCCTACGGTCTTGGCGTGCATCCGTGCGTCGCTGCGGTCCGGTCCCAGGTCGACGGGCACGTGCACCTTCCGCCGACCACTGGCGACAACATCGATGTACTGTGGAGACCTCACGCCCCACGTGTTGAGCAATTCGGCGGTACGTCCACCCGGCCTCCCGCATGCCCACTATACGCCCTCGCTCAAAGTCCGTCAACTGCACATACGGTTCACGTCCACGCTGTCGCGGCATGCTACCAGTGTTAAAGACTGCGATGGAGCTCCGTATGCCACGGCAAACTGGCTGACACTGACGGCGGCGGTGCACAAATGCTGCGCAGCTAGCGCCATTCGACGGCCAACACCGCGGTTCCTGGTGTGTCCGCTGTGCCGTGCGTGTGATCATTGCTTGTACAGCCCTCTCGCAGTGTCCGGAGCAAGTATGGTGGGTCTGACACACCGGTGTCAATGTGTTCTTTTTTCCATTTCCAGGAGTGTATATGGGAACTATAGACATCGAAAGCGACGCGTAGTGTCGTAAAAGATCGGAACTATGGCAACCCACACTCCGATTTTCTCTGCGTGCAGTGCGTTTCTTTTAAGGCACGTGAATTTCATGGTGAGCAACTCAGTAAATCTTGTGAATTAAAGTTGCCAGATAGCTGAAAGCAAGCCTCATCAGTGAAAAAGTTTCGATCTAAAACGCCAGCTCCACGTCGGTTAGCAAATCGCTGAAACCGATCACAATACGCTATTCGTTTCGCATGGTGCATGCAATGTAATTGTTGCACAGCAGTAATTTTATACGAATACATCTCCAGTTCTTTGGTTACCGCCTTGTGTGTTGTTGTACGAGAGACTTTAGCTTCTTGTGACAATTTACTCACAGATTTTTTTGGACTCTGCAACATGATGTCCGAGGTGCCGTCAAGTTTTCGTTCTGTTAAAATTGTGGGCCTACCAGTTCGCGGTGCATCATGAACTGAACCTGTTGTTTGGAATTTGCGAATTAAATCACACACATTGTCACGAAGTGGACATTAGAAGCAGGAAAATTCAACTTAACTGCTGCCTCACATGCTTCGGAAAGTTTCTTCCTGCACCGAAAACCGCTTCCACTGAAAAGGCTCTCTCCGCAGTAGTAAGCTTTCTCAAGACACTCAGGTTACACATGGGCTAGAAATAACACAACTAACAGCTGCAACGGAGAAGCAAGACCGCTACCCTCACCCCACCACTAGAGGCCCATGGAACACGTGCAGGCGAGACTCGATTGTGCTACCAACCTTCCGCACCCCGCGAGGTGAAACACGCGGAGCTCCCCGCTGCGGAGAAACTTCGCGAACACACGGTACTTAGCGTCGCAAGCAGCAATCGCCCAGCAGCCGAAGTCCGATAAAGTTAGAAGACACCGATATTGTACTTTACTTGCTGAGTCAATGAACCAAATATAAGGAATAAATGTAAGAAGAAAACATGTTATCTTGTATTTTACGTTGTAAAGAAACAGGAAATTCAAATCATGTTGAGGTCTGACCATGTAGAGATCCATGTATTGCACTGCTTCAGCCATCGTCGATATTTACATATGATAATAATCAGGCCAATGTTTTATAAAGTGGTGGAAGATTTACAGTATGTGTCAAAAATAAAAACTTCTGAACTGCGTTGCAGTTAACATGACGTTTGCTATTGATGCTTTTACGTATCAACCAAAAGAACATAAACTTTTCCAACCGTGACTTTCAGTGACTGGAGGAAAAACAATCAATTTCTAGATAAATTTCATAACGACTACCTAGATCGAAAGTAATCTCTGGATGTTGAAACTGCATGTGAGGTAAGAGAACACAGACTGTTACTAAGTAAAAAATGCCAAACGGACCCGGTCGAAAGTACAGGCTGAGTCTAATCTATCAAGTAAAGTGTTGTTACAGTTACTTTTCCCTGATGTTCAATTGCTAAACAGCTAAAGCGGGAAGAAAACTTTTATTCAAAGAAGCTAAAATCAAGTGATCGCCATTATTGATTATTTGTGGTTGTGGTAAAAGGCGCAGCTATTTGCCATATCATTGTTGAGAAGAAGTGTCATAAAAATCTTCTGCATTGACTATAGAGTTGTAAATAATTTGTCCATCTATTACTTTCGGACAATGTGTTGCAAACGCCTTAAACAATTTTCTCTGATCTGGTTGTTGATAAAGCAACTGTACTAACTGCCAGTGCGTTACTTCGGTGGACTGCAGTACAACTGCACACTCCGTAAAATGTCCGTATTTGAAAGATGCTGAGCTACTCTGTGATTCGATGGCTACGTTAAAATGTAGATGTCTTCACAACTGGCTCAATATGTCTTGTTCGAGGTCGGAGCGAGGTAAGGGCATCCCATTTCCAACAGCACAATTCCTAGTCGAGCACTATTGAATCCAAACTAACTTTCTTGTTGGTGAAAGCTTTGCCTGACAAACAAGAGCGGCACTTATAGTTAGCGGTTTGTTTGAGTCATAGCGAGCGTCACAAAGATGTTGACAAACTTGAACCAGCAGAAGCTTCAATGCTAACGCCAACAATCTCGCGAAAGCCTTTTTACGAAGTGTGAAGGACAGGCACTAGATGAGAAATCTAGGAATATGCTACAGCTGCCAACGTATCGCACACACAGCGATAGCGGAGACCACAAGAAGCTAACTACGGTGCATACAAATACTTTTAAGCATTCATTTCTCCCGTGATCCACGCGTGAATGAATGAAGAATCCTGAACCATGCGCTTCAAAGTGATTTCCAGACTATATATGTAGATGCATCGGTTCTTCACATACCGTTCTCGATTAAGAATAGGATTTATTACTACACTCAACGCTGAATACTAGATCCAACTGAAAGAGACAGCAGCCGGCCGGTGTGGCCGAGCGGTTCTAGGCGCTTCAGTCTGGAACCGCGCGACCGCTACGGTCGCAGGTTAGAATCCTGCCTCGGGCATGGATGTGTGTGATGTCCTTAGGTTAATTAGATTTAAGTAGTTCTAAGTGCTAGGGGACTGATGACCTCAGATGTTAAGCCCCATAGTGCTCAGAGCCGAAGAGACAGCATGGAAAACAAGCTGCTGATAGAGATGCAAGAAGTAGCCGAAGAAACTGTTCTGAAAAAAATGATATAACATGATACATGTGAGGAATCTGAAGACGCACTGAAAAACACGGTACGGAGTGATCAAAAGATGAACAAATTCAGATATCACTTGGAGCGGATGCAGCCAGATGGACAAGACCAGGGTAGCTTACAAAAACAGGATAATGAGAATGAAACTGGTTAACAAGCTCACACAATAGAACAAGAAATCGATATCAATCAACCCCAAACTGGGGCACCACTCTACGGTGATACGGTCAGAAGTACAGTATTCATTAGAAGGGCTAAAGCAAAACACGAAAAGAGAAACCGAGAAAATGAGAAAAATACTAAGCACGTTATTGGGCGTTAGAACGAACTGTGACATTAAAAAATGGAAGAAATCGGGAACTGGTCACACAGACCAATGCAATGACCGAAGTGTTGAGGGAAAGCAGTTACATTACTGAGTATATTGTTTGATACATAGAGATTAACGAGCATGAATTCAGGAATCCTTTGCGTTGAGGGTAAGTAAATTTACGGCACCAGATGTCACGCTATTCGTGTGAATATCCGTTGTTAGACTGAAGACCTGTATGCGGAATCGTTCATTATCAAGCTACAGTGCCAATGCTTATAATTAGATTCGTACTGAACCAACAAGGACGATCTGTGGCTTTTTTGGAATAAACGGTTATGGATTTGTGACTTACATCGGTCTGAATGCTCTATTGCTTAAAAATTAATAAACTAAGTCGATGGATAACGTCTTTCGTTATTGCAGAGGATTATTGCCATTAATAGTCATTCATTTTGTGTGGCAGTCAACGTAGCGAGCAAAAGGCATACGGTTTCACCAGTTCCTGAGCGTGATATGTTTGTCTCATTCTGCTAAAGGTCCAACTGCCTTGGTATAAAACGAACACAATCTGTTCCAAGTTTTCAACCACATGTAGGTAAAGGTGCTAGTGTACGGTTTTCTACAGAAAATCACAAAAGAGACTTCCACTAAAATAATTTTGTATAATTTATTTTTAATACGGCAAGTACACGTGACTGCAGGAGGTGCTCGAAGCGCGAGCGACAAATTAACGAGGCACATCTCACGCGTTCATTACATGTCACATAACCATATAAAATTCATCGTCGGTAAAGCAGATGCCAGACTGAGATGCATTGGAAGAAACTTAAGGAAATGCAGTCCGAAAACAAAGGAAGTAGGTTACAGTTCACTTGTTCGCCCACTGCTTGAATATTGCTCACCGGTGTGGGATCCGTACCAGATAGGGTTGATAGAAGAGATAGAGAAGATCCAACGGAGAGCAGCGCGCTTCGTTACAGGATTATTTAGTAATCGCGAAAGCGTTACGGAGATAATAGATACATTCCAGTGTAATACTCTGCAAGAGAGACGCTCAGTAGCTCGGTACGGGCTTTTGTTGAAGTTTCGAGAACATACCTTCACAGAGGAGTCAAGCAGTATATTGCTCCCTCCTACGTATATTTCGCGAAGAGACCATGAGGATAAAATCAGAGAGATCAGAGCCCACACGGAGGCATACCGACAATCTCTCTTTCCACGAACAATACGAGACTGGAATAGTAGGCATAACCGATATACTCAAGGTACCCTCCGCCACATACCGTCAGGTGGCTTGCGGAGTAGGGATGTAGATGTAGATGTGATATTTCTGTCGGTTACTTCCTCGTCAATCGGTTCGATGATACATTGTGTAAATTCCCATTGCATTTCTATCTGGTAGACAGAGCATACTTCGCCCACACTTCACACAAGAGCAAACTGGGATGTGGGTTCCGCCGTTAGTCAATTCTCAATGTCCTAAGCCTGTTGCTTAAGGATAGCAACAATAAGCATATTGAAGGAGGAGGGGGCGAAAGGAAAGGAAAGGAAAGGAAAGGAAAGGGATCATTGACATAAGCTGCATCAGCGGCGACGAGTGAGAATGCATGCCGGACTGGAATTCGAGCCTGGGATCTTCTGCTTACGAGGCAGCTGCGTTAACCACTGTGTCATCCGGACACAGTGTTTACTGCAGCTGCGGGGGCTACCTCGCCACGCCACCTAGTGCCACCTATCCGCAGTCCCTGTCCATGGTTCAAAAGGCTCTGAGCACTATGGGACTTAACGTCTGAGGTCATCAGTCCCCTAGACTTAGAACTACTTAAACCTAACTGACCTAAGGACATCACACACATCCATGCCCGAGGCAGGATTCGAACCTGCGACCGTAGCGGTCGCGCGGTTGCATACTGAAGCGCCTAGAACCGCTCGGCCACAACGGCCGGCTCCATGTCCATGTCCTTCATGTTCGCTACAAAATGATTCCCGCAGGAGATCGGACATAAATATGCATAGGCACCGAATGTAGAGGATCCGTTACCCATCGAGGCCAATCAATAATATGAATGGGTGGCGTCCGTTTTTTCGTTCACGTCCAAAGGAACGGACACCACGCATCCACTCACGTTCAGAAAAAAACAGAACACACTGAACGACTACAGATAGGACGTTCATATTCACTGACCATGTACCTTAGTATGTTCTGCAGAAATGATTAGCATTTGAACGATGTCAGCCCTCATGTGGAAGGTCAACATCGATATCGCGGCGCAGCACCACCAACCGGTGAAATGTGCCGGCGGCTCTCGTTGTCGCTATAAACCGAAGTTAATGGATCAGTGTGATTTCAGCAGACGTGCAGGATACCTCGGATGCGTATGCGCGAACTGCACTGTCGACGCCGGCCGCGGTGGCCGATCGGTTCTAGGCTCTTCAGTCGGGAACCGC
Organism: Schistocerca piceifrons; assembly: GCF_021461385.2. Lineage (NCBI taxonomy): Eukaryota > Metazoa > Arthropoda > Insecta > Orthoptera > Acrididae > Schistocerca > Schistocerca piceifrons. The sequence continues at coordinate 84,215,290 of NC_060145.1, read as the reverse complement.
GCGACTACTACGGTGGCAGGTTCGAATCCTACCTCGGGCATGGATGTGTGTGATGTCCTCTGGTTAGTTGGGTTTAAATAGTTCTCAGTTCTAGGGGACCGATGACCTCAGATGTTAAGTCCCATAGTGCTCAGGGCACCATTTTTCTGCACCGACGAATAACGGAGCTTGGGGAACAGGGCGCATTATTGGCGTGAAAGAATGTGATGCATCTACCCGGGAAATTGCTGCTCGTGTGCGATGATGTGTTCCGGCAGTGCAGTAGATCTGTGCAGAATGGTTCACGGAAGGCCACTGAACAAGACGAGAGGGGTCTAGTCGCACCACCCAGACCATCCCCCGAGAAGATCGACACCTCATGCAAAAGGCATCACACGACAGATCAGCGTCCTCCTGGGCTGTCGCGCAACAGTGGAACACATCGTACACTATTAGGACTGACAGCCCGTCGCCCGTTTATTACAGCATGGATTAAGTGCACATCGTCCACTTCTCCGCCTACATTTTACGAACGTGTGGAGACATGCATGTCGCATAGAACGACGTCATTGGTAACAGGAATGGCATCAGATAGTGTTTGACGAATCCAGGTTCTGTTTGTATGGAAATGATGGCCGCATTTTGGTTCGCCGCAGACAGGGTGAGCGGCATCACAGTGACTGCATTCGCACAAGACATACAGCCCCCACGCAAGGTTCAGATGGTTCAAATGGCTCTGAGCACTATGCGATTTAACTTCTGAGGTCATCAGTCGCCTAGAACTTAGAACTACTTAAACCTTACTAACCTAAGGAGATCACACACATCCATGCCCGAGGCAGGATTCGAACCTGCGACCGTAGCGGTCGCTCGGTTCCAGACTAGCGCCCACGCAAAGCTTTATAGTATGGGGTGCTATTGGGTGCAACCACACTTCACAGTTGGCTCATGACCAGCGGACTGTGACCAGTCTGACCTACGTGAATGACATCCTACGACCCACAGTCGTATCCTTTCTGCACAACACACCACACACAATTTTTCAGCAAGAAAGTGAACGACCACATGTTGCTGCACGAACATGGGCCTCCTTGGCATCACACGATCTCAGCCTATTGCTCTGGTGCGCCAAATCACCAGACTTGTGGCCAATCGAAATTGTGTGGGATTTTGTGAAACAACAGGTGCTGTGCTGTCAACCAATGCCAACTACCGCAGATAGACTTTAGAACGAAATGAATGCAGCGTGGATCGCTATAACACAGGATGCCATTCCCGCCTTATACGTGTCGATGGCATCACGCATGGAACAGGTTATCAGGGCCGATGGCGGACCCAGTGGCTGCTAGGCAACAGGGCAGATGCTGAACCGAGGTGACTGAAAGGCTACTCATTTCTGCAGAACATACTAATGTACATGTCCTGCGATACTGAACGTCCTATCTCTAGTCATTCACGGTGGTTTTTGAACGGGATTGTAGCTATTCACTGGGGCATCAGTCGCGAGACGAGCGCAAGACTAGCGTAAAGCAGGCTGCCTAACTGACAGGCAAGGACCTTATAAGCGGTGTGGCTGGTATGTCCCTCGGAATATACGAATTTTACATACAGACACTCATACAGATGCGTAGATCCCGTAATACTTAACGACCCTGTGCAGTGAGGACCTGTCTTTCCCTCGGCGTTTTTCATCTCCATTTCTTCCCCTTGTTTTATCGGCCTCAGTAATTGTTTAATTTATTGCAGGGTTGGGAAGCCCATAGGCAGAGATAGAAATTAAGTTGCGCGTCACGTCTTAGTACGCTAAACAAGGGCTCATTGCAGAAGGGAGCACATATTTTCTGCTGAAACAGTTCTGCTCTGATATGGATAGCAGGCCCATCACAGTGTACGAATGAAATGGAGTAGCAACTTTAAACGTTCTTGAAATTTGAAGTAGGTGGTGCACTACGATTCTTGCGGGCAAAACGTCTAAACTGCACAGAGAGTCGTTGTGAAATTCCGGCTGTATAGGGACCTAAATGCAGGGTCGCGTCCAGCCAAAGTGAAATGGTGCCAACTATACGAACAACACCAAACAGACGTGAGTGATGATGATGGGGAAGTCCAGACCTGGCGCTAAGCGATGCCCATCTCTTCGGCGAGCGAAGAGAAAGAGGTATTCCAGATATGAAAATGTTCACAGAGCGTTTCTCGAATGGCTCCATGACCGGGGAGGGAGCTGTTTTCTGTACGACTGGTTGAACGTCCCAACCGCTGTTTACAGGGATTTGCTGTCTATGTTGAAAAATACTGTCCTGTACCTGTGTCACTTTGAAGCGAAGCGGAGCATTCAATAAAAGTTAATTCGCCGGTCATATTAAAGCGTAATTTACTTTTAGAAGTCCCCTCGAGAGTCATTCCGGGCTACACCAGCACTGAAGAAAGTGCACTGTGTTTGCGATACGTATATGAGTGCATCGATAAGTAAACAGTCATTACATCAAGATCCCTCATTATTATAATGAAAACTAAATATGTACTTATCGCACTGATGTTGTGTCAGCCTATACCAGCACTGAATTATGTCCACTTTATTTATGATGTGCGCTTCAGTGCATGGTTAAACAATTTATTTCATTACGATTCATCATTATACCTTGATTCTTAGCTCGCCAAAAACGTTTCACGACGAATATTATTACTTATTATTATTATTATTATCCTCTATTCTATTTCGGCATTTACGGACACCGGGAGGTAACTTCCTCATAATGTCATCTTCTTTCCCGATTTTCGACCTTCCCATTGCTAAAAATCAAATGAAAACAGTCTCGATAGGGTTTGTCGATTTTTATTCATTAGCAACCCATTTCGGCCCTTTCCTCACATCACCTTCAGTCTTTTCCCCGCCATTATGGCTGCTGGTGGAGGCAGGCGGTGCGAGATCCATAGAAGTGAGGATGTCACTCCTCACTGCTGACTTCTATAGATCTCGATCCGTCTGCCTCCACCACCAGCCGTAATGGCGGGGAAAAGACTGAAGATAGTCTGAGGAAAGGGTCGAAGCCGATTGATAACGAATAAAAATCTGAAAATGCGATCGAGACAGTTTTTATACGATTTTTAGCATTTTATACCGATCGCTGCTTTCCTCCAATTATGAAATGCTTTCCAAAATTTACTTTCCATTGTTTCTGCATTCTCTCACTATGTTCTTTTTTTTCTTTCATCTATACGTGGACTGACGCGCTTTCTGGTGTTTCCTTGGAACCACTGACTCGCTAACATTTTTTCGAGAAGTTGGCCTTTCAAGAATTTTTACTTTCGTAACGTTCATTTCTACTAAGTCCTTTGTTACTTTCCTGAACCAACTGATTTGCGAATAGGGATTTCTGTCTAAATGATCAAATTTTTTTCTAATGTCTTTCCTGGTTCATTCGAACCAGGTGGCCATAAAACTAAATTCTCAATTTCCTGAGAACACCTTCCTTTCCTTTTACTCAAATCTTCAGTTTTTGTTGAGGTCTAAACATTCAGATGCGTAAAGGCATTCCAGTTTTATGACAATGTTGCAGTGTTTCATTCTTTGTATCATAAAGGATTTCTGGTCAGATGAGTATCGGGTAACATCAACAGCAGCAGAAAATGGTATAACAGGTGTAGGATTCGTTATGAATAGGAAGGTAGGGCAGAGGGTGTCTTACTGTGAACAGTTCAGTGACCGGGTTCTTCTAATCAGAATCGACAGCAGACCAACAGCGACAACGATAGTTCAGGTATACATGCCGACGTCGCAAGCTGAAGATGAACAGATAGAGAAAGTGTATGAGGATATTGAAAGGGTAATGCAGTATGTAAAGGGGGACGAAAATCTAATAGTCATAGGCGACTGGAATGCAGTTGTAGGGGAAGGAGTAGAAGAAAAGGTTGCAGGAGAATATGGGCATGGGACAAGGAATGAAAGAGGAGAAAGACTAATTGAGTTCTGAAACAAGTTTCAGCTAGTAATAGCGAATACCCTGTTCAAGAATCACAAGAGGAGGAGGTATACTTGGAAAAGGCCGGGAGATACGGGAAGATTTCAATTAGATTACATCATGGTCAGACAGAGATTCCGAAATCAGATACTGGATTGTAAGGCGTACCCAGGAGCAGATATAGACTCAGATCACAATATAGTAGTGATGAAGAGTAGGCTGAAGTTCAAGACATTAGTCAGAAACTATCAATACGCAAAGAAGTGGGATACGGAAGTACTAAGGAATGACGAGATGCGTTTGAAGTTCTCTAACGCTATAGATGCAGCAATAAGGAATAGCGCAGTAGGCAGTACAGTTGAAGAGGAATGGACATCTCTAAAAAGGGCCATCACAGATGTTGGGAAGGAAAACATAGGTACAAAGAAGGTAGCTGCGAAGAAACCATGGGTAACAGAAGAAATACTTCAGCTGATTGATGAAAGGAGGAAGTACAAACATGTTCCGGGAAAATCAGGAATACAGAAATACAAGTCTCTGATGAATGAAATAAATAGGAAGTGCAGGGAAGCTAAGACGAAATGGCTGCAGGAAAAATGTGAAGACATCGAAAAAGATATGATTGTCGGAAGGACAGACTCAGCATACAGGAAAGTCAAAACAACCTTTGGTGACATTAAAAGCAACGGTGGTAACATTAAGAGTGCAACGGGAATTCCACTGATAAATGCAGAGGAGAGAGCAGATAGGTGGAAAGAATACATTGAAAGCCTCTATGAGGGTGAAGATTTGTCTGATGTGATAGAAGAAGAAACAGCAGTCGATTTAGAAGAGATAGGGGATCCAGTATTAGAATCGGAATTTAAAAGAGCTTTGGAGGACTTACGGTCAAATAAGGCAGAAGGGATAGATAACATTCCATCAGAATTTCTAAAATTATTGGGGGAAGTGGCAACAAAACGACTATTCACGTTGGTGTGTAGAATATACGAGTCTGGCGATATACCATCTGACTTTCGGAAAAGCATCATCCACACAATTCCGAAGACGGCAAGAGCTGACAAGTGCGAGAATTATCGCACAATCAGCTTAACAGCTCATGCATCGAAGCTGCTTACAAGAATGATATACAGAAGAATGGAAAAGAAAATTGAGAATGCGCTAGACGACGATCAGTTTGTCTTTAGGAAAAGTAAAGGGACGAGAGAGGCAATTCTGACGTTACGGCTAATAATGGAAGCAAGGCTAAAGAAAAATCAAGACTCTTTCATAGGATTTGTCGACCTGGAAAAAGCGTTCGACAATATAAAATGGTGCAAGCTGTTCGAGATTCTGAAAAAAGTAGGGGTAAGCTATAGGGAGAGACGGGTCATATACAATATGTACAACAACCAAGAGGGAATAATAAGAGTGGACGATCAACAACGAAGTGCTCGTATTAAGAAGGGTGTAAGACAAGGCTGTAGCCTTTCGCCCTTACTCTTCAATCTGTACATCGAGGAAGCAATGATGGAAATAAAAGAAAGGTTCAGGAGTGGAATTAAAATACAAGGTGAAAGGATATCAATGATACGATTCGCTGATGACGTTGCTATCCTGAGTGAAAGTGAAGAGGAATTAAGTGATCTGCTGAACGGAATGAACAGTCTAATGAGTACACAGTATGGTTTGAGAGTAAATTGGAGAAAGACGAAGGTAATGAGAAGTAGTAGAAATGAGAACAGCGAGAAACTTAACATCAGGATTGATGGTCACAAAGTCAATGAAGTTAAGGAATTCTGCTGCCTAGGCAGTAAAATAACCAATGACGGACGGAGCAAGGAGGACATCAAAATCAGACTCGCTATGGCAAAAAAGGCATTTCTGGCCAAGAGAAGTCTACTAATATCAAATACCGGCCTTAGTTTGAGGAAGAAATTTCTGAGGATGTACGTCTGGAGTACAGCATTGTATGGTAGTGAAGCATGGACTGTGGGAAAACCGGATCAAAAGAGAATCGAAGCATTTGAGATGTGGTGCTGTAGACGAATGTTGAAAATTAGGTGGACTGATAAGGTAAGGAATGAGGAGGTTCTACGCAGAATCGGAGAGGAAAGGAATATGTGGAAAACACTGATAAGGAGAAGGGACAGGATGATAGGACATCTACTAAGACGTGAGGGAATGACTTGCATGGTACTAGAGGGAGCTGTAGAGGGCAAAAACTGTAGAGGAAGACAGAGATTGGAATACGTCAAGCAAATCATTGAGGACGTAGGTTGCAAGTGCTACTCTGAGATGAAGAGGTTAGCACAGGAAAGGAATTCGTGGCGGGCCGCATCAAACCAGTCAGTAGACTGATGACCAAAAAAAAAAAAATGATCATAAAGCTCCTTCATCAACAGATAAGCCATTTCCATTTCCAGAGCTCTACCTTTGTTTTCCTCTTTATCTACACCTCTTGGCTGTATCATTCTCCCTATGTACTTAAATTTATTCACAGTGTTGTTTCTTCCGCATTTTGGGGTTAGGAATTTCGGAGCATTTTTAATGCACGTTGTGAATTCTGTCCCCTCGAAAGAAATTTCTAATGTGGCTTGGTTGATCTGCTCAGTCGCTGTATCGCTGATTTCGGAAAATATTGCTAAGGCATTTGCAAAGGCAAGGGAGTTGAGCGTGACGTTGGTATTTTTATGACTCAAACTGACTTCTTGGGTTTCTTTCTTTTGAACTCAATGATTCCATTCTCTAATTACCTTTCGCATCCATTTATATAAACTGACTGGAAGTTGGTCCTAGACGGGCTTGCACCCCGATTCGCTGAAAGTTCGTCTGGACCCAAAAAGCAGCACGTTCCCACGATGTGTACGGTAATATGGTCGTGGCTTTTACTTTGCGTACGTTTCTAGGAAAGGCTGAGTGCGTTTATGGCTACTCTCCCAGGGACCACTCGCATTTCGCACAGGAGAAGAAGGTATTCTATCCTGGGCCTCGCGGTCTTGGGGAAATTCAGGGAAACATACCAAAAATCCACTTCTCGGCCACCCGATCTCCTAAGCTTGCAGCTGGCCTTTCTCACCATGTTACAATAAAGGGAAACTTAGTGAGCTCAATACTCCAAACTTCACAATAATTACATTTCTGGTCGCCCAGCAACATACGACTAACTAGTATTGTGTCCATCGCTGGAAGAGACGGGGGGCAATGAATTTGAGTCTGGAAAGAGAGGGCTTATCTCACATTTATGACAGTTATTTTTCAAGAGACCGCAGTGTTTGGGGTGGAGTCAAGGATGGGGGTGAGCTGTATTTTTTATAGTTTTTGGTTAATGACTACGCTATGCAAGCCAATTATTCCAGCGCCCCATAGAGAATCCATAACAGTAAAGGAAAACGCCACCGGCAGTAACATGCTTAATTTTCAGTAGTTTTTCTATGTCCATCCTTGTGACTGGAGGTTTAACGGACCGGTCGTTCAGATATCTACTAAAATTTAACACCTACAACCGTTCTTGCGACGATATTTATTTTATGGCTGCCATTTTCGGTGCTTTAGTATACCCTCAGCGTTAATTAAGACCTGAAGATAGCGTACTGAAGCACCGAAACTGATAGCCATATAGTAAATAATATCGTAAGGACGGCTGTAGGTGTTCCATTTTATTACATTAATTTCAGTAGCCTGCAAGCGATTTCATCGTGTCAACGTAAACACCGATGCCTTAAATCGTTCGAGGACGTGTTTTAATAACTGCACACTTCCACGCAGCATGTCTTTGCAATGTCTCTTTTAGCAAAATGTCCTAGCAAAGGAAAGCTTATAACGGGCGCGTTGCTACTCGGATGCTTTCAGAGTCCCCCTCTTGGGAGAGAACGCGGAAAACATGCGATGATACCCCGAAGACGCGAACGCCGAGTCACAAAAACGCAGGCGGAGCAGGAGTAGGAATTTCCGGCGGATATGAGGAAAGACTCAGCAGAGAACGTGGATATGAATTCATTCGGCGGAGCGTGTAAAATCTTACCCCACCTAGCACGGCAGGCTTGCAGCTTATCCACGTTAAACCGAATAATAATCTACGGAAGTAAAATATGGAGGAAGAGATTAAATTCGTAAAAAGTATGGGGAGGCTGACTACTGACGATAAATGCAGCTCATCGGTAGGTACGGAAATCGTGAATCAAATAAGTAATGAAATACATCCCACCTATTCGCCACATATAGAGGGAGTATGGATTTTTACTCTGTATACACATAAACAAATACATCTACATACACTATAGTTGAATTCTTTTATCTTGGCGGCTCGCGCATGCCCGCCCAGACGCGGGAGATTGCTGCGTTGCCAGTTGCACACGACGCATGCGCCAAGAGAAGCAGCGCCATAGTATAGTATAGTTCGCAAGCTTACGTTTAGGGGGGAGCGCGCAGTTTATGAAGTAAAGCCACCACGACCGCATTAACCCTTTCGCTGCTACAGATACGTGCTCCCCGCATTCCGCGCTCTGCGCGATTTTGTCACTGCACTGCTCGCCTGTGCTGATACATGGTGTTTCCAACTGCTTTGACACACTTATCATTCGATTCCACAAAAACTATTTGCCCCAAAAATTAGATTTTTTCACATCTTCTTGACTGATACCTTCCCCCCACTTCCTTTGACTGATTGAGGTGCTTTAAAATAAAGCCAAACGCGCCCGGTGTAAATAAAACTTTTATTACAGTCGCGAAAGACGGAATATTTCTCAATATTACATACGACACCAATGTGGTACTTAAATTAAATGAGATATTGCTATACAGTAAATTTTATATGAAATGTAGGTACCTTGTCCACATTTCATTCTAAACATTGTGGCAATTAAAATCGACCATACGGAAAGTATACGCTATGGACTTTTACCTCTGCAAACTCTTTCAAAATTTCGTGCAATGGTTTACTACATTTAATGCTGCACAATAACTGGGTTGAACATCGAAACAAAATTAAGTCATTTATGGGGGGAAGGTATCAGTCAAGAAGATGTGTAAAAATCAAATTTTTGGGCCAAATAGTTTTTGTGAAATCGAATGATAAGTGTGTCAAAGCAGTTGGAAACAGCATGTGTCAGCACAGGCGAGCAGTGCAGTGATGACAAAATCGCGCACAGCGCGGAATGCGGGGAGCACGTGACTGCAGCAGCGAAAGGGTTAATGAAGAGACAAAGCACTAGAAATTTCAAAAAGTTGAATTCAAACGAATAAAATTCGTGAAGTAAGACACTTCGATATTGTTTTTAAATAAAGAAAATATTTAGCATCGCACAATTGTTTTTAAATAAAGAAAATATTTAGCATTGTACAAGGTTTGAACTCTTTCACTTACTAACCCAACGCCTTAACCGTTACGCTAGCGCAGCTCCTAGTACAATGTCACTCCATAAGGAGGACTATAACAGGTGACGCAAAATTCTGACAAACACTTTTGGTATGCCTATGAATTACTCGCATTTCGTCGAAGTACAATAGGAAATAAACAATTACCGCTATTCTTTATTGCGAAAAAGCGGTTCGTGAAATTGATACAAACACCTTTCCTTGCTATCGCCTGAATTAAGAGTCTTATTGGTTGTTTGGTTTAACTAATTAATAGAAAATGAAGCAATTGGTATAAAGAATGGTTTTTCCAAACTTTCAAAAAACAAAGTCTGCTATCAAGACATTGCTTTTGTTCTATTACTTTATTTATGACTGAACGTTTCTAAAACTGAAGACACTCGTCCGTGCTCTGCTCTGCAGTCGAGATCTGGCAACGTCGTACTCTGTTCATTGGCTGACTGTATTTTTTGACGCCAGATGCCCAGAACGAACCTAAACTCGGCCGCCAACATAAATGACGCGCACTTTAATGAGCCAATACATTATGAGCAGCTGCTCAATAGTTTGCTGGGCCATCTTTGTAACGCAATGTATCACCGATTCTGCATATCATCGATTCTACAGTTCGTTGGTAGATTTGTGGAACTACGTGGCACCAGGGGTCTACACACAAGTTACGCAATTCCTGTAAATGACTGGCCACTGATTTCTGTGCACGGTGATGGCGCTCGGTAGCGACCCAGATGGGAACCATAGGATTCAAGTCAGGTGAATTTGATGGCCAAGACGTTAACGTGATTTCGCTATCATGCTCCTCGAACCACTGTATCACGATCCTGGCTCCGAGATACGAACGATTATACTGCTGGAAGATGACATTGTCGTCAGGGAGGACATCAAGCACGATATTCGCAAGTGACATGGTGTCTTCGATTAATGTCACAGGTCTCATGCAAGCGCAGGACAATATCTATCATGGCAAAATACTGCTCCCACGAGCGTGCGTCCGTGCCGTTCGCCTGGATAAGAGCGTTTACGGAGACGACCATCGACTTGGTGTAGCAAAAACGTGATTCATCCGACGAGCCGACAGGTTTCCAGTGATACATGATCCAATCTTGATGGTCCCGACCCTACTACAATCGTAACTGACGAAGTCGTTGGGCCAATAAGTGAACACGCAGGGGTCGTCGGCTTCTGAGCCCGTTGTTCAACATTGTCCGCTAAGTGGTGTGCACCGAAACACACGTGCGTCCACCGGCATTGTGCTCTTTCGCTAGAGGTGCCAAAGATCACAATCTGTCCTACTCTACAGAACGATAAGCCTCCAAACTCCACGTTGTGTGAAGAGTCGTCGACGTCCATCCACTTAGTGCCTAGCGGTAGTTTCATTGTCCTACCACTTTTCGTAGATGCTCCCGAGAGTAGCACTTGAACATTCAACCAGCTTCGCCAATTTCGAGATACCCCTTCACAGGCTCTGCACTTATCTCAGTGGATTTCTCCATTTGCAGCGCATATCGCCGCTAGGGTGACCACCTAACTGTCTCTGCTCGGCTTACATACTTTTCTTACTGCGTCACGAGTCCGCAACACCACTATGAGCCATCAAGCCTTGCAATGGGCAGTGGTAATAATGTTTTGGCCGGTCAGTGCATATGAGTGGTATTCATATCTTGTACTCTTGAACACAGTGTTCCGGAGTTATACTAAAAATATTTCTCGTCCCCCGGTTCTGACGAAGGTTTTCCGTAGTTGCCCCTTGGTATCAAGGCTACAGTTGAGTCTGGAAATCACCCTCCAGATACTGGAAATTTGGGCTCCCTCACCAGCCCTACATTTACATCTACGTACGATCTTTGAAAGTCACCACACGGGGCGTGGTGGAGTCATTCCGTTTCCTGCTCCATTCGCCAATGGAGCGAAGGAGAAACGATTGCCTATATGTTTCCAGAAGAGCCCTGATTTCTCTTCTCTCCACGGTAGTTATGAGAGATTTACTTTGATAAGAGTAGGACAGTCAGCGAAAGGCTATTTACAACTTTTGCAGAAACTATACGGCACTTATAAAAGAGTTCAGGGGCATGAAAGGGAAACAGCCGTTGAGGACTGACACAGGTTTCGAACCTATCCAAGATGTTATTCAAGTCGTACATTGTGCAAGCGGTAAAGGAAACTTAAGAAAAATTTGGAGTAGGAATTAAAGTTCAGGGAAAAGAAATAAAAATTTTGAGGTTTGCTGATGACATTGTAATTCTGTCAGAGACAGCTAAGGACTCGGAAGAGCAGTTGAACCGAGGGGACAGTGTCTAGAAAGGAAGTTATAAGATGTACAACAGAAGCAAAACAAGGCTAATGTAATGTAGTCGAATTAAATCAGGTGATGCTCAGGAAATTAGATAAGGAAACGAGACTAAAATTAGTGGATGGGTTTTACCATTTGGGCAGCAAAATAACTGATGATGGTCGACGTAGAGAGGATATGAAACGTAAACTGGAAATAACAAGAAATGCGTTTGTGAAGAAGAGAATTTTGTTAACATCGAATATAGATTTGAATGCTAGGAAGTCTTTCCTGAAGGTATTTGTCTGGAGTGTAGTCATGTATCGAACTGAAACCGGGACAATAAACAGTTGAGACAGTAAATGAACAGAGGATTTAAATGTGGTGCTACAGAGAAATTCTGAAGACTGGATAGGCAAACTATGTAACTAATGACCAGGTTATGAACAGAATTGGGGGGAGGGGGGGGGGGGAGAGGGGGGGGGGGAAGAAAATTTATGGGACAACCTGACTAGAAGAAGGGATCATTTGACACATTCTGAGACATCAAGTGATCACTAATGTGGCCCTGGAAGGAAGTGTTGGGGGAAAAAAATCGTAGAGAGAGACCAAGATATGAATTACAGTAAGCATATTCAAAAGGATGTAGTTTGCAATAGTCATTCGGAGATGAAGAGGCTTCAACAGGATAGAGGAGCATGGAGAGCTCTAGCATCCCGTCTTTGGGCTGAAGACCTCAACAACAACAACAACAACAGCAACGACAACGTGATCGTTTTGTAGGCCATCACCAATGTCAGATCTCTAGACTTTCTCAGTAGCTAAAACTTAAATCCCAGATGGCCTACAAATCCGAAAGCCGATCCATAACGAACTATTAAATAAATATTACTGTGGAACACCAGTATGGTATATTTAAGTTTTTAATACTTCTATGTTCCTTCAAGTACCGACGGAATACTCCAAAACTTTCTCAATAGTGTTTTGCCAACAGAATTTTTCACTGCAGGAATTATTATTTAAGTTCCAGTAGCATATCAGCAGCACTCAGGTTTTTACAGAACATACAGGCAACAAATTTATCATCACGCCTCTGAAATGATTCGTTAGTTTACTTTAAACCGGCCTGAGCAGTGCTCTAGAATGGGTTCTTCATGCAACCTCCTTCATATTTGCGTTACACTTTCCTCGAATTATTCCAATAAACCAAAGTCGAACAATCGACTTCCGTAAAACCGAGCGTAGGTGACTGTTACATGTCTACCGGTTCGCGTGTGATTTTGCTGAAAAGTCTCTGACCGTTATTATTCGAAGAATCTTCTTAACCTGGAAAAAGAAAGTGCAGTAGGCTGTAAGCTAGAAGTAACAAACACAGGCCTGAGAAACTCAGGTTCGTAGAAGTATAGTTATGTGTCAGAATATCACATCCCAGTAGAGGGGTAAACGCTATGAGAGAAAACAGGTATTGGAATACACTCAACAAATATAAGTGCTACTGTGGGATGACGAGGTTGGCGCATGAGCCGAGTTCGCGGCGATTCGCAGCAAAATACCGACGACCTGTCAAACTGAACAACGATTCAAATTTTCTGCCACTTCTTGTAGCTTCCTACACACCAGTTTGAGACACTGGTTGAATTCTTCTTTCACCACATCAGCTACATCTACACTTTGTGACTCAGTCTCTAGCGCATTGCAAAGGGTACTTTTGGTCATATAGTGAGTTTAAATTTCTTCATAGTCCATTGACATATGGAGTGTCGCAGAAATGAAAAGTTATAAGCCATATTGTGGATTTTATTAGCTAATTTTGTGTTGAGTTTCTACCAGATGATGCACAGGGAGAGACGAGAGGAAAACTTCTGCGTTTTTTTTAAATAGAAGAAATTTCTAAGTTCCTCCCTCTTCTGATAAGTTGACCTTTTTTTCTATTGCTTCGTGGCGAGACCGTCAAGGCTGTTCTGTTTCCGCTCTTTGTCCCCTGCTGCTACGGCGCGCTACTGATTTTGAACACTTCATCAACAGTCCCGTAAGGGTCCCAAAACTGTTTTGCAAACAGCATCATTCGCAGACGTATTGCGGTTTCCCAGACATCAACGAATCGAAGCCTGGCATTTGCTCTGCCTAGTTTCTCAACTCTTTCCTAGTATTCGCCAAAGTCAGCTATACAATCGAACAGCTACACGTCCAGAGAAACGAGGAGCACATCTGCGGTCAAGACCGTTACTTTTCGCACGGATATAATTCCAGTTTCGATAGCAAAAATATGTGTTCCTTTTTTCACAAGTTCCCTCTTCTCGTTAGAGATAAATTGTTATTCAGCCCCGAGACATTTGTCTCTTCCCCTTCACTGGATAGGGAAGTTTCGGCGCTACAATCGGATTAAAAGCGAAAGTTCGTGTCAAGCCCTGGCCACACACAGCGCTTTAAAAACTTTTCCTGCGAGGGCTTAATCTGACTGAATATTTCAACATCGGAGGTTCCGTTTTGCCCGAGAAACTGCGCGTGGCCATAAATATTTCCCCACCAGTTCCTCCGGCAGACATTTTGCACCAACCCTTCTCCATAGCGATTTAAAAGTTACAAGCTGTGTAGGTGTCGGCCGTAAGCTCCGGAGTGCCAGATGCGAGTGGGGTGGGGGAACGAGAGAGAGAGCGGACAGGGCTCTACATCGCTCGGAAAATAGAGGGTGAGAAATGGCGAATCCCAACTTTAACAGAAATTGTACCACCACAGTAGGTACCGTCGGTGGTACCTCGGCGAAATACATTTTTGTGATTTTATGGGTCGGGAGGGTGACATGCAGATAAGAACTACTCTTACTAGTTTCTTTGATTAATGCTTCGAGTGTATTTCGATATTTTTCAAAGTACAACCGTTCTTTTACGCTACTGAACAGGATGACAACAGAGATAACGTAAGCAGTGTTGGGCTAAACTGTGACTTTCCAATGTCAGAGATTTCTATGAACGCTGTTTTTTCGGTAACTACGATTTTTAACTGCGACTTGTCACGGTTTAAAATGACATTTGACAAATTCACAACATTTGTACCGTCGCAATCTACCGACATTGAAATGCCATTCCTGCGATTTATCAAGGTATACGTTACGCTCTGATTAGTCACTAACAGACACTGGAAAGTTTATCTGCTGACTGGTATATCCGGTCATGTGAACAGTGCCACTCCAACGGAAGTTGCAAAGTGGGCAAACTACTTCAACATGGCCTCATTGAAATTATTATGCCATTTGAGAAGTATGATAATAATGAGAAATACACTGTGGGTTGACGTGGAAAACTCCATTCTACCTTGTAAAAGCCGTACCATATCCATAAATTTTCTGTCGTATAGTTATTCATCTACGTCTACATGACTGCTCCGCAGTTCACAATTACTAGCTGAAACAGGGTTCATCGAACCACGTTCAAGCTATTTCCTTACCGTTCCAATCGCGAACAGCGCGTGGGGAAAACGAACACTAACATCTTTCCGTGAAAGCCTGACTTCTCGTAGTTTATTATTATAATCTTTTTTCTATATGTAGGTGGGCTCCACCAAATATTTTCGCGTTCGGAGGAGATAGATGCTGACTGAAATCTCGTGGAAAGGTCCTGCCACAAAGATAAATGCCGTCATTTTAGTGGTTGCCAGCCGAATTCGCGTATTATGTCAGTGGCACTTTGTCCCCTATTTCGCTATGATAAGAGACGAGCTGTCCTTCCTTGAACTTTTTCGACGTGTTCCGTCAATGCAATTTGATGTGCATCCCACACCACGCAGCAGTTTTCCAGAAGAGGACGGACACGAGTAGTGTTGACCTGTTGCATCTTCTAAGCGTTCTACCAATAAAATTGTGGTATTTGGTTAGTCTTCCCCACAACATTATCTCTGTGTATTTAGTTGAAATCAGCGTGGGAAATTTAGCGCATTCCTTTTAGTACGTATACAGATGACTTCACACTATTCTCTATTTAGAGTTGACTGAAATTTTCTGTTGTGTACATAGTTCCGCGTAGTCAGCGCGCCGCCCCATCCTTTGTTATGCCAGCATCGCTTGGATTTCCGCCCCTCCCCGGTTCTATAAGCCCTCCAAATCCTCGAACGCCATGCACTCCACCTCGCCTTCCACATCCGCCTTCCGTCCCCCACGCGCATCCTCTATGACCTCATCCCCTTCCCCCACCTTCTCCTTTTCCTTGAACACATCCGCACACTATATATTGTCCGCCGCCTTGATCCCCCTCACCCCCTGGTGTCTCCCTTCCTCAACACTCCCAACCAGTTGCCGTGCCTTTACCGTTGTGTCCCTCCCTCTCTCCATCTCCACACCCTCCATCTCCTTTCCCAACACAACTTCCACCGTCTACCACTCCCGGATGATGAGCTTCGCCCTGACATCTACCCTTCCTACCAACTCTAACCCCCTCTTCCTGCCTCCTCCTCAGGGCTCCCTCTCCTCCCCCTCCCTCCTTCTGAGCGGATTTCCCCTACTACTCCCCGTCCATCTCTTGTGCCTTCTTTCAGTGTCTCTGCGCTCCCTCCTGCCCTGTCTTCCCTTTTCCTCTCCCACCCCATGTGTCTCCTGCCTCTTCGTGAACCCACGGTTGCCCCTCCTCTCTTCATCACGCCGCTTCCCCAGCTGCCCCATGCTCTCCCCTCCTTTTCCATCCTCTCTGTCCTTTCCCTCGGCAGGTCCCGCCTGGTAGTTTTCTTCTTCGTCGTGTGTGCTCCAAGTGGGTTTTAAGTGTGTTGTTTCGGAGTGTTTTTAATACTGTGGCCAACTTTTAACCTGTGCATGCGCATCCAGTGTCTTCTCTGTGTTTTAAGAATCGCCAACTGTGTTTTTTAACTTTCTGGTGACTTTTTTAACTGTCCCCAATGAACTTCTACATGTCAGTGTATTTTTACCTCCATTTTCTCCCCTTATATGTTTTATGCTCCCCTTTTTTACCTCCTTATGTATGTATTATTTTATTCTTGTTTTAGTTGTCATGTCACTGGGCTGAAGAGCGGCGGATTGTGCTGCTGACAGCCCTCCCCTGCCCCTATGGGGCAGGGGCATGAAATCACAATAAAGAAAAAAAAAAAGTAGTCAGCGCGTACACAACTTTCCCACTAGAGCGCGCCCCGCTAAGCACAACAGCGCAGGCGCAGCGCTCGTCCGTCTCCGCACTACGAGATGGCGCTGTCATAGAGACGGTCCAAATTCTGCTTTCGCCGATCCGCGTATTAATATGTAACGCAGCCAATGAGATTTCTGCTAACGTAGAACCTTTTCTCCTCGCGGATCACACTCGCGCAGTGATACATGAACGCGCGAGGTATTATAACGAGTGTACAGACCTCCGATTAGTCAGTCTGTATTTGTCTGCACCAGTCGGTACCAGTCTGCATTTGTCTGTACCAGTCTATAGTCAAGTTTCAGTCTGCGCCTAATAAGATTATCATATTCCTGTACATAGCCATGAAGAGAAATGTATAGACACTTTGTTAAGTATCAGAGACATGTGAGAATAAGATTAACGTACCAAGACCAAAGGAACTTCAGATAGTCAATTGTAAACAGCATCCCGAATCAAGTTACGTAATGTCTATCCTTTTTATTATTTTAATAAATATGTGTGAAAGTTAATCAAGTTCTGCTTAAAGTTGGTCACCGTCAATCTGCTACTCTAAAAGTGCAAGTGGCATTTCTATCGTCTGACCTAACGGCAGAAGATAGACACGCCACGATAAGGCCATGAGACACATTGCTGACACTTGCCTACTTCGTTAGAGCGACAAGTCAAATAATCTGATGGTGTGTGTACTGAAGGTCTTACAGTACGCTGACACCACATTTTCACACCATTCAGATGCGTTGTCTACGTAATTCTGCAATTTGTGTTGATCATCTGATAATTTTAAGAGAAGGTAAATTACAGCATCATCATCTGCAAACAATCGTTTGTACAGATTACGAACAGCAGACAGCCTGTATATCTTCCTTATTGATAAAGTCTTGATTATGTGTTTTAAGCTTAATGATATGCATGTGAAAAAAATGGGAAATACGTTTATTCCAGTTAAAAATTCACGTTGGGGAATAGTTTACGCCGTAGAGCTCTTCCTCCTATCCGTTTCGTGAATATACTTTTATAAAAAAATTTGATAAAAGTTACGTTGTGGAACGCCCCACCCCCACCCTCCTAAACTATTCATTACGTCGATACTCTGCTGTTAAACATTCGGTATAAGTTGCATTGCGGACACTCCCCCTTGCATTTTTTGTAGTCTATGTACGATAGGTGTGTGTAGCATGCACCAAAATACTCGTCGGAGCCTTGTCCTCTAGTTTAGTTTTCATGAAGAAAAGTGTGTTAAGGGTGTTTAAATATGGTGCGAGCGTAGACAATAGGCTACGCTGTAGGTTCATAGGTTAGCACTCCAACTCTCAACTGAGTTATCGCCCTTGAACCTAACTCAGACCTCGGGCTACGCTACATAACCAGTATTTCATGGGGTTGGAGATCTCTAGCCACACGTATCAGCGTTGCTATCGGGTAAAACAGCACGTGTAAAATTTTTCTTCGGGCGCGAGAAGAACGAAGTATGAACGACGGTCAACAGGCATGCGATGTCGACAGATACAATGCATAAATGCCACTTTTAGTTGCTACAAATAACTTTTAAGCCGGCCGGTGTGGCCGAGCGGTTCTAGGCGCTTCAGTCTGGAACCGCGGGACCGCTGCGGTCGCAGGTTCGAATCCTGCCTCGGGCATGGATGTGTGTGATGTCCTTAGGTTAGTTAAGTTTAAGTAGTTCTAACTTATAGGGGACTGATGACCTGAGATGTTAAGTCCCATACTGTTCAGAGCCATTTGAACCAACCATGACTTCTAACTTTGACTAAAATCGTAGCCAGATACCGCTCTTGCGAAAAATGAGGCTTCTCAGTCACTGTGATTTGTAATAGACCCGTGATTTCTTGCCCATACCTAAGGTTGTCAGCAGAGAAGCAGTAACTAGATAATGCGTCGGTTGTATTCAATGACTTCGCACCTGGGTCGGTTCCGAACTGTATCGAATTCTCTCCGGATGTCAAGAGTCACGGCATCAGCGTGGACGCTGCCACTTTACCATCCTCTGGTTGTTGTGGGCTGTGCGTTACGAATCGCAGTAAACACTCGGGTGTGTGATTCGGAAGCGTCCGTCTTCCTACACGGATATGAAACTTCCGCCTAAAATGTAATACGCTGGAACGTAAAATGAGCCACCCACTTTACCCCTGTCGCCTCGGATATTATGTCGCGTCCCAAACTGTTGGGACCCGTGGCCGTTTACGAGTGTTTTACGGCAAAATGTAAATATCCCCCGGCAGTCGAGTGCTGCGCTTTCCCTGCACAGCATCTAATCTGTTCAGTCTGTGTACTCTGTCTGGACGGGGGCGTTGAAGAGGGCCTCGTAAAAGCCAAGTGGTTGGCTGGCTCTTCTCTCTGGCCTCGCTTTAACGACAGGCCAGCGAGCCCGCTCACTACCTGACGCCAGATCGACACCACAAGCGCCGTCATAAAGCCCCGTGGCTCCCGCAACAACTCTGTCTCCGCAGGGGACATACTCAAAGCGTTGCAGACGATTAGCAGAGAATCATGTCGAAGGTGGACACTACAAACTGGTAATACAAACTTAGTTGCTTTATATGAATGAGTCTCCAAAGGCCGTGCGGTTCTAGGCACTTCAGCTTGGAATCGCGTGACCGCTACGGTCGCAGGTTTGAATCCTGCCTCGGGCATGCATGTGTGTGATGTCCTTAGGTTTAAGTTAGGTTTAAGTAGTTCAAGTTCTAGGGGACTGATGACCTCAAAAGTTAAGTCCTATAGTGCTCAGAGCCATCTGAAGTCTCTAAAGGTGTTATGGAGTGCGCGCTGTGTTGTGGCTTCCGGTGCCGCACTGTGACTCGAAATCGGAGTCTTGCTTTCCGTGGGCTATTCTCTTATCACATTTTGACCTTCTTCCCAACATCAGTAAATCGCTGCTCAAAGCTATCAACGCCACAGGGTATGCAATGAATTACGAGGGGCGCTCCGTAAGTAAAGCTACACATTTTTTCTCGGCTATTTCGGTTGGCAAAATGCAGAATTTGTTGCGGAGCGTAGTAAAATATTCCTGCTTGTGCACCTATAGTTTCATGAAGTTCTGATTGGTGGCGGCACTATACGTAGGCTTCAAAATGGGGTCTGTAACGCAGATATGTTCCAAGCAGAGAGCTGTCACTGAGTTTCTTTTGGTGGAAAACCAGAGCATCGCAGATATTTACAGGAGCTTGCAGGATGTCTATGGAGACCCGGCAGTGGACAAAAGCACGGAGAGTCGTTGGATGAGGCATTACGGCAACAAGGCCTCGCAAATCTGTCCAGTCCATGGCGTGCCGACTGGCCGCACACAATTGTGGGGTCCCAGCAGTGCTAGAACGTGCGCACATTCTTATCGGAGGTGATCATAACTTTATCTGCTCTATTTAGGCCTCCAAAGGTATATTTGGATTTATTTTTTCAGGGCTACTTTATTTTTTGACTCTTTGAGTCCGTAAAATCACCGGAATCCTTTTTCAAACTCACATTTCAAATCGAGCGATTTTCTTGCGGTCCACAGTTTTATTGTCCCTTCACATGCATGCAGAACTTTGGGAAATAGCAATAGTTAAGGCATTTTTATTTTGGTCACTAGTGAAGACTTTTTTCCGTTTAGCACTTTGCTTAATTTAATTGTAATTTGGAAATTTGTGGTAACTTCCTACGGGACGAAATTGCTGAGGTCATCGGTCCCTAGGCTTACACACCACTTAAAACCTAAAGTAACTTACGCTAAGAACAAAACACACACACACACACACACACACAGGTCCGACGGAGAACTCGAACCACCGAAGGGCGGAGCTGCACGAATCGTGGCAAGGCGCCTCACACATCGCGGGTAGCTTTTTCATGTGGTATCGACCTCCTTATTTTATGTTCCAAATCATGTACCGGATGGTTGTACTCGAAGTGCATATAAGCGCCGGCCGGAGTCGCCGAGCGGTTCTAGGCGCTACAGTGTGGAACCGTGCGACCGCTACGATCGCAGGTTCGAATCCTGCCTCGGGCATGGATGTGTGTGATGTCCTTAGGTTGGTTAGGTTTAAGTAGTTCTAAGTTCTAGGGGACTGATGACCTCACACGCTAAGTTCCATAGCGCCCAGAGCCATTATTTTGCATCTAAGTACAGAGCTACAGTGTAGGCTGTAATTATAGTATGGTACCAAAACTTGGCAGATATACGCTGGAACAAAAAATAGCTCCAATTTTGGCCAACAGGTGCGGATCTCGCACTGTGAATGTAGGAAAGACGTATAAATATTTTTCCATGCGTAGCGCTTTAGGACCGGCACATGGGCAGAAAACGTCCAACGAGTGAGAAGGCGTAATGTTGATGTTGTTGCCAACCTCCGCTTACACAATTTGTTCAACATGACCACCGGAGACGTACAGGACATGTTGGTGGTGGTGGTGGTTAGTGGTTAACGTCCCGTCGACAACGAGGTCATTAGAGACGGAGCGCAAGCTCGGGTTAGGGAAGGATTGGGAAGGAAATCGGCCGTGCCCTTTCAAAGGAACCATCCCGGCATTTGCCTGAAACGATTTAGGGAAATCACGGAAAACCTAAATTAGGATGGCCGGAGACGGGATTGAACCGTCGTCCTCCCGAATGCGAGTCCAGTGTGCTAACCACTGCGCCACCTCGCTCGGTCAGGACATGATGTACAGCGTCATACTTGCACATGATGGCCAAGATTGGAACTAATTTTTTTCCAGTGTAAATCGGTTCCGCTTTAGCACATTAGAATACCTACCAAGTTTCGCTGCCATACGACAATTACAGCCCACACTGGAGCTTTGTGAGTGCCTTGACTTCAGTTATAACCACTTGATATATACCGGATGGTCAAAAAGTCAGTATAAATTTGAAAACTGAATAAATCACGGAATATTGTAGATAGAGAGGTACAAATTGACACATATGTTTTGAATGACATGGGGTTTCATTAGAACCAAAAAAATACAAAAGTTCAAAAAATGTCCAACAGATGGCGCTTCATCTGATCAGAACAGCAACAATCAGCATAACAAAATAAGACAAAGGAAATGCTCAATATGTCCACCATCATTCCTCATCAACAGCAGTAGTCGCGGAATAATGTTGTGAACAGCACTGTAAAGCATGTCCGGAGTTATGGTGAAGCATTGGCGTCGGATGTTGTCTTTCAGCATCCCTAGAGATGTCGGTCGATCACGATACGCTTGCGACTTCATGTAGCCCCAAAGCCAACAATCTCACGGACTGAGGTCTGGGGACCTGGGAGGCCAAGCATGACGAAAGTGGTGGCTGAGCACACGACCATCACCAAACGATGCGCGCAAGAGATCTTTCACGCGTCTAGCAATATGGGGTGGAGCGCCATCCTGCATAAACATCGTACGTTCCAGCAGGTGTTTATCAGACAGGCTGGGGATGATGCGATTCTGTAACATATCCGCGTACCTCTCACCCGTCACGGTAGCAGTTACAAAACCAGAATCACACATTTCCTCGAAGAAAAAAGGCCCGATAATAGTAGATGTGGTAAATCCAACCCATACTGTGACTTCCTCGTCGTGCAATGGAGTTTCCACGACAGTTCTAGAACTTTCGGTAGCCCAAATTCTACAGTTATGGGCGCTGGCAGACCCTCGGAGCGTGAAATGAGCTTCGTCGGTCCACAACACGTTACTCAACCAATCGTCATCTTCCGCCATCTTTTGAAACGCCCACACCGCAAATGCCCGCTTCACTAAATCGCCAGGTAACAGTTCATGATGCCGATGGATTTTGTAAGAATAGCATCGGAGGGTACGCCTAAGTGCCAACCAAACAGTAGTGTATGGAATGCCGGTGCGACGTGCGACTGCACGAGCGCTGACATCCCCGTGCATAGACGAACCCGCTACAGTCTCCATTTCTTCCTGAACTGTCTCAGCAGCATTACGCCTTGTGCTCGGTCAGCCACTACGGGGTCTATCGTCTAAACAACCCGTGGCTTCGAACTTCGTAATCATTCTCGCCATAGCTGCATTTGTCAACGGCCCTTTATCCGTTCGAATCCCCTTCCTATGGCGATAGGATCGTAACGCTGAACTAGCGCATTCCCCATTTTGGTAATACAGCTTCACTAAAAGCGCCTTTTCAGGTAACGTCAACATGCTGCGACTGCTGGCGCATCTGATTCTTTCTCTCATTACAGCTCCTTTTACACACGATTGTCATGCGCAGTCACTGATGTTTTGCCGTCCAGCACCATCTGTCCTACATTTTGTAAACTTTGTTTTTTTTTTATTCTAATAAAACCCCATGTCATTCCAAGCATGTGTGTCAATTTTTACCTCTCTATCTACATTATTCCATGGTTTATTGAGTTTTCAAATTTATACTGACTTTTTATCAGCTGGTATTTATCGACTTCGTTAATGACTTGTCTGTCTATCCCCAAGTTATTCAGTTTTAATTCTTGTTGCCAAAATTTTGCCGGCAGCGGTGGCCGTGAGGTTCTAGGCGCTGCAGTCCGGAACCGCGGGACTGCTACGGTCGCAGATTCGAATCCTGCCTCGGGCGTGGATGTATGTGATGTCCTTAGGTTGGTTAGGTTTAAGTAGTTCTAAGTTCTAGGGGACTGATGACCTAAGATGTTAAGTCCCATAGTGCTCAGAGCCATTTTTGTAATAAATAACGATTATAATTACATACCTCAACAGTTTTCTTACACTTAACATTTCGCTTTAAAGGTGACCAAAAAAACTGGAGCGCCAATTTTGGCAAATGTAATCATGTTCTGATGTTTCTAGTACAGGTATCTTGAACAGAAAAGCAGGGTGGCTTGTTTGTTATATTAAATGATCCTGTTTATCTGTGTAAAATGGACCAGAATGTATTACGCACACGTCCATTTTTTAATATGAAAAAACTTTTGAAGAATTTAACTAACACATCCTGTAGAACATACGAAATTATGTTTTGCTCCAGCTGAACAAATATCTTTCAAACAGTCCCCCTCTTGATAATCACATTCATCAACTGAGAAAAAAGATGTGCTCGTTTAGTATTTCAAAATAAGGCTGGGTCATGAAGTGAGACTCCACACTGAGAAGCCACATCATTCTCTGATAGAAGTTTCCACATGAAAATAGTTTATTTAGTAACCAATGATTTTGTGTTCTACATCTATACTCCGCGAGCCACCTTACGGTGTGTGGCGGAGGGTACTTTGATAATAGAATTACATACATTTGTGGTGGCACCTACTCGTACAACTGCAGAAGTCAAGTCACCAACAGCTGAACTGTAGTTTTTGTGTTTCTCTGAGAGAAATAAATTAATGAAATTGAGTTCCATTCTCCACACTTTCTCTGTACCTTTCTTAAACTTTGATGCTGACAAGTGAGAAATTGGTGCCTTATATTTGTTTCATTCTGTAGCTCATAATATCAGTTTCCAAATTTCGATGCTTTAGAACTATGTTATCAACTGAATTTTTAAAATGACTGAATTATTTTTCCTTCTTCGCTCTCATACAGTGTTTCTACAGCAGCAAACAACTGGACTAAATAAAACTGATTCTAAAAGATTTGTGTTAAGAGATACAGTTATAAGTTTCCACCGTACAAGGATATAAGTTTAGCATAAATGCTGTTTTTCTATGCCACCAATACTCATAAATTTTACATATATCTATTACGTTCATTGCTGAATTAAGAAATATGTTAAACTTTTTGACACAAGGCAAAGGAGAATAAAATTTAATTCACCGGAAAGCATTATCCCCTGAAAACTTAGCAGAAAAGACAGCAGCCTTGATTCTCTTACACATATCATACAGTCTACTTCAGATCCTAAAGAAGTTGAATGCACCTCTGTAAAACTAGTAATAATCCTGATAAGCAGAGGCTGTTTACCTAATAACCTATTGTCCTGTGAGACAAGGCACTTGAATCTAGTGGGGTTTTTTCCAACAGAAGTGAACAGCAAGATTATGGTGTAAAGCAGATAACGGTAAACTGTGGAGAATGCTTTTTAAGACGCTTGGAGTTCGTCACGCCCTTTCCAACACATGTAGTCCTCAACGGTTTTTCTCGCAGACAACAGAAACTAGCTTCAGGTGAAATATGATGTTCACAGTCACAACACAATACACACAAAGTAATCTTCGTGTTCACTTTCGCTTTTTGCCATGTGTCCAGAGTGGAGTTATGGATGTTCCTACAAAGGTATGGTAATCAACAAGCTCTCATCTAATATAAAGGAAGAAATAAGAAATTCCTACCAATTTAAACGAAAAATTGACTTAATTAACCACTCGTTCTGGAAATTGTCTGAAGATATAAATTAAAGGATTAAATAGTTTTTCCAGTTACATGGCAGGTAAAAGTGTTCGTTGCGAAGCTATATGTGAAATAGTAATTTGATAAAATAAGCTGTAATGAAGTAAATATCAAGTTACCACCAGGAGATCACGAGCAACTGTTTAGTACAACTGTAGAGGCAAAATCTTCTTTCGAAATAGTAACTCCTGTCTTTTATAAAAATTTTCTTCGTTAAATTCAGCGAATGTAGACATGAATAGTACTAATCAATACAATGGTAGGTAGTTTAAAGTTAATACAAATATAGATTAAGGTCCACAATTTGCTTGTCTTTTGTTAACGTAAATCTAGACTCATTCTTCGTCCCTGAAGGTTCTCCTTCTTAATGGGATTTTGTCTCAGATGAGATTTTGTGCTTTGTGCTAGAAACAGAAGTAATGACTTCCATATATATCCTTTCCAAGTTGAAAGGTGGCTATACTGAGCCACAGCGCCAGAGATTGCGCCAAAGAGTTTTATTCCGCCGCCTCCACTGGCAGTGCTTGTCGAGATGTGGCAGTAGTCAGTGCTTGTTGAGATGTGGTAGTGGAGAGTTCTTGTCGAGAAGTCGTGGTGGAGAGTGCTTGTTGAGAGGTGGTAGGAGTCAGTTGGTGTTGAGATGTTGTAGTAGGGAGTGCTTGTTCCATGTTTTATGCAGTTGTTTGATGGGCTAGACAGCAGATGTTGTTCGAATGGAGATATTGTAATGATCAGAGTGCTTTTCGTCAATATATATGAAGGTAAAAAAATTCCCTTTTAATGCGTTCATTAAATTTTCCCTGATTTTCAACATGCTTATTTATGTTCTGGTACTCTTCGGTTTCTGCAAATGGCAATGGTGCTGTATCATCTGAATCTCTGTCCCCATTTAAACTAAGACTTGTCAATTTATCTGAAATCTCTTCAACTCTTTCCGATAAGTCACCTAATTGTTATTTCTGTTTATTTACGTCTTCCGTAAGTGTCGCGACTCGGGTTTCAGTATTGACACATTTGGTAGTTAACTGTTCATATTGTTGTGTTAGGTTATTTAATCTGTCATTTGGTATAGATTCCTCGACTCTCTCAAATATTTCCTCCTTATCGTGTGCACGTTGTAAATTTAACTCTGAAAATTTTTGTACTATCACGCGATCTCTTTCTTCCTGTTCTCTATCCTGTTCCTTTTGTCTAATCTCTACTGCAATTAATCTATTATTGTGAGAATTCAAAATCGGTTGTACTTCCTCTCTGATTTCTTTCTTTAATTCATCTTTCATATTTTTGAAACATGTCCCTATTCGTGAGTCTAGCCGTGTTTCCATTGTTCCCATTTCAGTTCTAATTGTTCCTATTTGTGATCCCACTGAGTCTAACCGTGTTGCCAAAGTTCCCATCTCTGTTTTAAATTTAGATTCCAACTGTGATCCCAGATTTAATATTGCACCCATCAACTGCTCCATATTAGCCGGTTTGAAATTCTTTTCGCCCCTAACATTTCCCGCAAAACTAACTTCCTTCTGCATAGCCATAAAGATATCTGTGTTCGATACTATTGCAGAATCTTCTATCGTTAATCTCGTATTCTGTGAATTTTCTGATTGAGAAAAATTTTGAAATGGTTCCGGACTATTTTCCCGACTTCTTAAATTGTTTTCCACTTCATTATTCATCATACTGTTCTCCTGTGTTGGCGAGTTCGCCATGTCAACGATTTCGTCATTCTGACTATCCATCATTTTTGCCTTTTTCATCGATCGCGTAATCATTTACAAAACATACAAAACTCGTCACTGTATGAAAATTACACACAATGACACTTTATCATCAACAATATCATTTACACGAAATGCTTCCCTCAAACACGATTAACGAACAATTGAAATAATTGCATTAAATTGTCAAACTCGTAGACAAGACAACAAAAATTAAATTTTGCAAAATACCATTAGAAGAATGCCAATTACCAAATCTGCACATGCAATATAGACTACAATTACTAAACTACAAATTACTACAACAATACTACTGTCTACTATTTTTACAATCAGAAGAATTCCAAGGGACGATCCGAAGCAGCGGTCGCCACGTGCATGGGGGCTTAATTATTTATTAATATGAATGCAAATACTTTTTTAATTTTTCGTAGCTGTATGTCCGATTACGAGGTCCCGTAAACGGTTGGCCCTGACTAATTTTAGTACGCAGTCTGACTGCACAGAATAACAACAAAGAATGAAAGAAAATTTCCGTTAACACAATTAATTAATTAAGTCCCCAGCAACTATAAAACGTACGAAACCAAAGCACAAGTGTAACTGTTCTGTGTGTGGAAGTGTGATTCAACGTACACATCTGGCACGGTTCTTCTTCAACAAGACAAGAAATTTTAAATACCATTTATACTGAAATAATTTAAAAAAATAGAAGTACTATAATTGCGTAAGGAAACCAGAATTACACTCTAATACAAGAACACAAGCCAGATGCTTTGTTGACTGAACCTGTAATGACGCATTATTTAAGACATTGAAATAACGAAAAAAAGGGAATTTTTTTACCTTCATATATATTGACGAAAAGCACTCTGATCATTACAATATCTCCATTCGAACAACATCTGCTGTCTAGCCCATCAAACAACTGCATAAAACATGGAACAAGCACTCCCTACTACAACATCTCAACACCGACTGACTCCTACCACCTCTCAACAAGCACTCTCCACCACGACTTCTCGACAAGAACTCTCCACTACCAAATCTCAACAAGCACTGACTACTCCCACATCTCGACAAGCACTGCCAGTGGAGGCGGCGGAATAAAACTCTTTGGCGCAATCTCTGGCGCTGTGGCTCAGTGTAGCCACCTTTCAAAGTAATTGCACAGATGTTTCCATGAGTTCAAAGTTAGGACGTATGTTGCTCACTGTAAAAGTCGATGAAAGACTAAAGATTTTAAGAGTACAGAACGTTAACATCTAACTATCTACAGCAGTTTCCTCCATAATCAACATTTTCTAATATATTATGATTGTTTCTATATTTGCTTTCGGTTCAGAAAAAGGCATAATATATAGGTGATTACTTTGTGTAAAAATCAGACTTTATGGACGTAAACTGATTTAATTTCTTGTAAAAGCATAAGAAAGCATGTCAAACGGATTGCTGAGAAATCGCCTAAGAAATATAACTTGTATGTTGTCTTTTATTTCCGTGGAAGCGGTGGAGTAAAAGATTCAAAGTGCAACAAAAACAGGTATTGCCTGAAGAGCTATTAATTCTGTTTCTTGTTAACAGAACTGTCAGTACATCTCACCCGGGCACGCGTCGACACGATAACCATCGCAATTATATTAGGAATTTCGGAGAAATTGGGATAAGTGCACTGTTCCATTCGTTTCTCATTTACATATATACTCTCCCTTTGGCGTCAAGTGTGTGCATCGTGATATGGCAGTAATAGTAATGCTTTTGCTCAACGGTGTATCTCCATTATTTTTCCTGTAGTTACTGATAATCACGAAAAATTGTCTGTTCCTACACGGTTGGCATCATAAATTCTTCGCAGTCACTCGTGCCACACGTGTTATCCAGAAAATCAGTTCGTTTTACCAGTTGTTTACGAGTTGTTTCGAAGCGGCAAGGCAACGCCACTTCGATACTGACACTGCAGAGCAAGGGGACTACGCTAACGAACGTTTTCCGATAAATATTATATTAAAGCAACGTTCGTTTGCGGCAAATGACGGCTATTTAATGCGAGCCGCAAATAGGAACTAATGGCCCCGTAACGTCATTACGTATTCGGCGCGAGCTCTCAACGATTACGGTGGGGCTGTTAGCAGCTGTTACTGGCGGTCCGGCCAGTGCAGAGAACCGCTTTACACGGAATTACGCTCTGCACTCGGTTCCGCCATCGCAGAGAACTGTTACAAACCAGAGCAGCGTACCCCGAACGCAGACACGTCGCCCTACTGAAATCACTTTTACTTGCCCTGGTTGCAAGGGTCGGACAATAATATTGAAATGAAGTGACGCTGTTTGGGAGACTCTACTGGTCTCATACAGATATGATTTTATCTACATTACTGGCCATTAAAATTGCTACACCACGAAGGTGACGTGTTACAGACGCGAAATTTAGCCGACAGGAAGGAGATGCTGTGATATGCAAATGATTAGCTTTGCAGAGCATTCACACAAGGTTGACTCAGGTGGCGACACCTACAACGTGCTGACTTGAGGAAAGTTACCAACCGATTTCTCACACACAAACAGCAGTTGACCGGCGTTTCCTGGTGAAACGTTGTTGTGATGCCTCGTGTAAGGAGGAGAAATGCGTACCATCACCTTTCCGACTTTGATAAAGGTCGGATTGTAGCCTATCGCGTATCGCGACATTGCTGCTCGCGTTGATCGAGATCCAATGACTGTTAGCAGAATATGGAATCGGTGGGTTCAGGGGGGTAATACGGAACGCCGCGCTGGATCCCAACGGTCTCGTATCACTAGCAGTCGAGATGACAGGCATCTTATCCGCATGGCTGTAACGGATCGTGCAGCCACGTCTCGATCCCTGAGTCAACAGATGGGCACGTTTGCAAGACAACACCCGCCTGCACGAACACTTCGATGACGTCTGCAGCAGCATGGACTATCAGCTTGGAGACCATGGCTGTGGTTAACCTTGACGGTGCATCACAGACAGGAGCGCCTGCGATGGTGTACTCAACGACGAACCTGGGTGCACGAATGGCAAAAGTCATATTTTCAGACGAATCCAGGTTCTGTTTACAGCATCGTAATGGGCGCATACATGTTTGGTGACATCGTGGTGCACGCACATAGGAAGCGTGTATTCGTCATCGTCATACTGGCGTATCACGCAGCGTGATGATATGAGGTGCCATTGGTTACACGTCCCCGTCACCTCTTGTTCGCACTGAGGGCACATTGAACAGTGGACGTTACATTTCAGATGTGTTACGACCCGTGGCTCTACCCTTCATTCGATCCCTGTGAAACCCTACATTTCAGCAGGATAATGCACGACCGCATGTTGCAAGTCCTCTGCGGGCCTTTCTGGATACAGAAAATGTTCGATTGCTGCCCTGGCCAGTACATTCTCCAGATCTCTCACCAATTGAAAATGTCTGGTTAATGGTGGCCGAGCAACTGGCTCGTCACAATTTGCCAGTCACTACTCTTGATCAACTGTGGTATCGTGTTGAAGCTGCATGGGCAGCTGTACCTGTACACGCCATCCAAGCTCTGTTTGACTCAATTCCCAGGCGTATCAAGGCCGTTATTACGGCCAGAGGTGGTTGTTGTGGGTACTGATTTCTCAGGAACGCCATATGTCACTATTCCCACAAAATAGTGACAAGTTCAGGGAACGAAGCTGAAGCTGGATAACGATCATGCACCCTTCTCTCCAACATACACCACAAAGGCTGGATAGTACTGAGATCTAGTGGCAGTGGGGGTCAGGATAGATGCGACAGTTCAACCTCGTCTCCCACAAAGCCAATGATGCGAGAGGTACGAACAGGGACAATGTAGTCTTGAAACACAGCTTCACCACTGTAGAAGAAACATTGCTCCATGTGATACACCTAATCTGCGAAGCCTTAGCAGAGTACCTTGCAGAGTAACCATGGGGCCCATTGGATACCACGACATGGGTACCCAAATCTAGACCGAACCCAAATCTCCAGATGTAAGACACTCAGATCGAAACCAAACGTTCTGTGTAGATAGAGAATCAAGCAAAACACCTATTTAGTTCATACAATGTGCTGTCGTACAGTAGAACATGCTTAAACAATAAATAAATAATAGGTACAGAGCTTAGGAAAGGCGCTTCTGTGAGTAACTAGTTCCGTAGATCTCGTGTGGGTGAGTAGGTAGAACGTGAAGTCGTCGCGCCAGAGTTCCCGCATTCAGACCCCGCCGATGAAAATTCGTTTTGTCCGTTTGCACGTTAATCTGTTATGTGGGACAACATTTTCCTCACATGCAAAAGGACTTTTCGGAATTCGTAGCAATGTTCTTCTGACAGTCTGTTTTCGCTTCCTTAGTTGAAAGCAGCAAACCTATAGAGTACATTTGTATGGATAGGCGTAGTGTTCTGTCGGACATGTGCGACAGAACAGACACTACTCGTGATGAAGCAGCTAGTGCATTTGTAGTTTCACATAGTAACCAGAAACCATCTGAACACTAGAGTGAAGAAACACTTATATCACATGTGAGGAAGTATTAATAGATCCAAATAACACTTTATTGCATAGTAAAGAAAAAAAATTATTATTTAGATGAGGACCCAGGACCCTTAGTCCGACGATCAATTGCTCTACTAACTTCCCCACGGAAGCTACATGTATTACTTACATTTATGCTATTCCTGTGCTCCGTAGTTCTGGAAAGCCAAACGCACTGACAGATATTTACACGAAAACTCCAACCACAACCGACAACACGAACGGGTGTCGTTAAAAGTATTGTCATTAGAACCGAAACAATTTTCACGCTGCAACTCCTACGCGCTGAATTAAAATATGCGTAGTAAAAATGTTCAAATGAGTGTGAATTCCTAAGGAACCAAACTGCAGAGGTCATCGGTCTCTAGACTTACACACTACTTAAACTAATTTAAACTAACTTGTGCTAAGAACAACACACACCTATGTCCGAGGGAGGACTCGAACCTCCGGCGGGAGGGGCCGCGCAAATCTGTGACATGGAGCCTCAAACCACGCAGCCACTCCGCGCGGCTATCTGGAGTAGGTTTATTAGAAAAAAGGCTCTGAAGATGATTCAGGGACATCGAAACCACTTGTACTACAAATAAACCTATTACCTGTTTGGTTAAATAAGTATACAGAGTTCTCCAACCAAGTAAGAGTAGGCCGAAAGGCAAGGATAAAAAACAACGATGAGAGAACACTGTTGCTGCTCGTTTACTAAATACGTAACTGATCAGATTTTACAGAAACATAATATAATATATTCCACGCTCTGAATTTTTTAAAGAATAAGCGCTCTCCTCTGTCAGCATGCAGGGGCGTGGTGTGTATTACTGAATGCAGGTGTAGCGAAGGCTACAGTGAAGCGAAGTCTACAGTGAAAATACAAAAAAATGCTTGAGTTCACAACTGAAGGAGAACAAGAATGTAGTCGATTGAGGAACATAGAAAAATCAGCTCAAGCCGAGCATGCTTTTCAGTCAGGAAACAATGAACGTTTCCGAATCCAAAATTTTGAGTAAAATGACTGTTGTCGTTTATTTTTCAGTAGCAATTGCACATTTTTTATAGTGAAAGTAGTTTCGCTGTCCCTGGATCATCTTCAGATCTCTCGAGTTGCATCGCAGCCAGTCGCGTCTGTATCAGAACCATAGACGCGGCGAGTTTCTGAAGCAAGTATAAGGGGCGTTCAAAAAGTTTCCGTCCGAAGGCCGGACGGTCCATAATCGATTGGCTGATCGGGAAAAATCGCCGTGAACGCTGAGGCAATCGTCCCGCCGACGCACAAGTTGGAAGATACCCGTTTGGTACAACACCGTGTCCTGCCGTGGGAATAGGTCCTACCTGCCTGCTGCACGTTCTCGTCCGACAGGAATCGTCGATCCTTCACGGCCTTTTTTTAAGGGACCCATGTTGTGATTAACCGTATGGGGAGAGATCGTAACCACAGCTCGTGTCTTACACTCTAGTTGGTGCAACTTCTGCATTACGACATTTGCGATATGGGGACGTGCGTCACCATGAAGCAGGAGCACTCCTCACAGCTTTAGACGGACATGCAGCCCCATACATATTTTTCATTCCCCGATGGATGTCTCCCGGTGTTTTTCCTTCGACAGGCAAGAAAAGAATAACAGCATGTTGGTCGTGTTTCGATGGGTCTGATAATAACACCGCCATAGTTCACGTTTCCGCACGTTGGAAATACGCAAATGCCACATTAGGCGTTTGTCTACTTGTCGGTGATTGTACACCCGCATCGGAATCGCGCAAAGTTACATATGAGCCGCAACAATACCCTAAAACACGCTGGAATAACACCTTCAAATGGAAACTTTTAGATTTTTGTCGTACTATCATATAATGAACAACAACGAATACAAAATAAACGGCGTATTAAGATTGTTTTAAATATCAATCCGATTACTGATTGCTCGTGACGAATACAGTGAGGTCACAAAACTCATGTGATACCTCCTAATAAGGCGTCGGGTCTCCTCTTGCCCGGCGTGGTGTAGCAACTCGACGTAGCATGGACTCAACAAGTTGTTGGAAGTCCCTTGCAGAAAAATTGAACCATGCTGCCTCTGTAGCCGTCCATGATCGTGAAAGTGTTGCTGGTGTAGGATTTTGCGCACGAACTGACCCCTCGAATATTTCCTATAAATGCTCGGGCGATGTCGGTGGCTAACTCATTTGCTCTAATTGTATAGAACGCTCTTCGAACCAATCGCGGACCATTGTGGCGCGGTGACGTGGTGAGTCGTCATCCATAAGATTTCCATCGTTGTTCAGGCTGCAAATGGTGTCCAAAACCCAGTACCCAGTCCATTCCATGTAAATACAGCTCACACCATTAAGGAACCACCACCAACATGCTCAGGGTCTTGTTGGCAACTGCGGTCAAGGGTTTTCCCGGGCCTGCGCTAGACTCGAACCCTGCCATCAGCTCTTACCAACTAGAATTGGGACTCAACAGACCGAACCATAATTTCCACTCGTCTAGGGTCCGATCGATACGTTCACGAGTCCAGAAGAAGCGATGCCGTGCTGTTAGCAAAGATATTTGCGGCAGTCTTCTGCTGACATAGACCGTTAAAGCCAAACTTCCCCACACTGTCCTAACGGATACGTTGTTCGTACGCCCCACGTTGATTCCTGCGGTTATGTCACGCAGTATTTCTTGTCTGTTAGCACCGACGTCTCAAACGGTGCTGTTCTCGGTCGTTAAGTGGAGGTCATCGGCCACTCTGTCGTCCATTATGAGAGATATTGCCTGAAAAGTGGTCTTGGCGGCACACTCTTGACACTGTGGAGCACGAAATACTGAATTCCGTAATGATTTCCAAAATGGAATGTCCCACGCGTCTAGCTACCAACTTCCATTCCGCGTTCAAAGCCTGTTATTTCTGGTTGCGTGGCCATAATGATGTCTGAAGCCTTTCCACATGAATCACCTGCGTACAAATTACAGTTCCACCAGTGCACTGCCCTTTTATACCTCGTGTGCGTGATATTACCGCCATCTGTAGGAGTGCAGATCGTAACCCCACGAGTTTTTATCT
The DNA here is from genome assembly GCF_021461385.2 of Schistocerca piceifrons. Taxonomy (NCBI): domain Eukaryota; kingdom Metazoa; phylum Arthropoda; class Insecta; order Orthoptera; family Acrididae; genus Schistocerca; species Schistocerca piceifrons. Next base: position 84,180,986 of record NC_060145.1, on the reverse strand, counting down.
GCAGTGACGACATTATATCTTTGACAGATGACACTTCCAAAGTTAATCTTTATCTTTGGCGAGGATTATCTCTGGCGACCATATTCCACAGTACGTTTGTCGTTCTCTGACATGACCCACCAGGGTAGCCGAGAGCGCTAACGCGCTGCTTCCTGGACTCCGGTAGGCGCGCCGGCCTCGGATCGAATCTGCCCGGCGGATTAACGACGAGGGTCGGTGTGCCGGCCAGCCTGGATGTGGTTTTTAGGCGGTTTTCCACATCCCGCTAGGTGAATACCGGTCTGGTCCCCACGTTCCGTCTCGGTTACAAGCGTCGCAGACATTTGAAACACGTCCGCACTATTTCACGATTTATTCTAGACGCATACAGTTGGGGTACACTGATTCCATCCTGGGGGGGTACGGGTTGGCGGCAGGAAGGGCATCCGGCCATCCCTAAAACTACCATTGCCAAATCCGTTGTAACCACGTCGACCCTGCGATCGCTGCGGGACTATGGCGTAAGCGAAAGAAGAAGAAGTTTGTCGTTCTGTGACATCGGACGCGTCACTCAACAATACTCAAAGAGGTCAGGAGCACCTCTGAAGAAATGTTAGGAGCGAAATGGATTCATGGACCACAACCATACAAGCCGGAAGATTCACCAGCAGTTAAGACGACGGTCGTGCAAGCCTTCACTGCACGAACAAAAGTAGCTCGACGGCTGCAGGTGACATCGGTATTTTTTTTTTTTTTTTTTTTTTGGCAACTGTTGTTGTTGTGGTCTTCAGTCCTCACCCTAGTTTGATGCAGCTCTCCACGCTACTCTATCCTGTGCAAGCTTCTTCATCTCCCAGTACCTACTGCAACCTACAAATTTTTGAATCTGCTTAGTGTATTCATCTCTTGGTCTCCCTCTACGACTTTTACCCTCCACGTTGACCTCCAATACTAAATTGGTGATCCCTTGATGACTCAGAACATGACCTACCAACCGATCCCCTCTTCTTGTCAAGTTGTGCCACAAACTTCGCTTTTCCCCAGTTCTATTCAATACCTCCCCATTAGTTACGTGATCTACCCATCTAATCCTCAGCATTCTTCTGTAGCACCACATTTCGAAAGCTTCTATTCTCTTCTAGTCCAAACTATTTATCGTCCATGTTTCACTTCCATACATGGCTACACTACATACAAATACTTTCAGAAATGACTTCCTGGCACTTAAATCTATATTCGATGTTAACAAATTTCTCTTCTTTAGAAACGCTCTCCTTGCCATTGCCAGTCTACATTTTATATGCTGTCTAGTTCGACCATGATCAGTTACTTTGCTTCCCAAATAGCAAAACTCATTTGATACTTTAAGTGTCTCATTTCATAATCTAATTCCCTCAGCATCACCAGACTTAATTCGACTACATTCCATTATCCTCGTTTTGCTTTTGTTGATGTTCATCTTATATCCTCCTTTCAAGACAGTGTTCATTCCGTTCAACTGGCCTTCCAAGTCCTTTGCTGTCTGTGACAGAATTACAATGTCATAGGCGAACCTTAAAGTTTTTATTTCTCCTCCATGGATTTTAATACCTACTCAGAATTTTTCTTTTCTTTCCTTTACTGCTTGTTCAATACACAGATTGAACAACATCGGGGAGAGGCTACAACCCTGTCTCACTCCCTTCCCAACCACTGCTTCTCTTTCATGTCCCTCGACTCTTATAACTGCCATCTGGTTTCTGTACAAATTGTAAATAGCCTTTCGCTCCCTGTATTTTACGCCTGCCACCTTCAGAATTTGAAAGAGAGTATTCCAGTCAACATTGTCAAACGCTTTCTCTAAGTCTACAGATGCTAGAAACGTAGGTTTTCTTTTCCTTAATCTAGCTTCTAAGATAAGTCGTAGGGTCAGTATTGCCTCACGTGTTCCAATATTTCTACGGAATCCAAAAAGATTTTCCCCGAGGTCGGCTTCTGCTAGTTTTTCCATTCGTCTGTAAAGAATTCGCGGTAGTATTTTGCAGCTGTGGTTTATTAAGCTGATTGTTCGGTAATTTTCACATCTGTCAACACCTGGTTTTTCTGGGATTAAGAACAAAAAAAAAGGAACATTTCAAGGGACATATTATGAAACCGTGAGAACAATGTCGAACAAGGTAGGAACATTTTTTTATCGTGTAAAAACTTGAGAGAGCAAGTTTCGGCCCCCCCCCCCCCTCCCCCCGCGGTTCCAGACTAGCGCCGCCGCACGATATCGGCGGAAGTGCTGAAGGGGAACGTGGGTTGACGCCAAGTTTAGATTAGGGGTTCGCGGCGGGTGAGGCGCCTGGCGCAGCGCCCTATATCAGCGGCGACTGACGCGCCCTTTTAATTGGCCCCTAAATCAACTGGCCGCCCTCCGCCCTAAATCAGGATCGCACGGCGACCGCACAGATGCCGCGACCCGGCCGCCGTGCGGCAGGAGGCAGCGGCAGTGATGCGCGGCGCGCCGACGGCCCCGGACAAATCCGCAAATCACTGTGACACGCGCAAAGCCCAGGCCACCGGCAAAAATGTATCTGCGGTCGTGAATCGTCCACCTGACGATGAATCTTCCTCCATTCGTCACCTCGAGGGCCGTAAATCTTACTCGATGTTGCAAATGGTTAATAAAAATGCCATAACAGCCAGCGTCGTTTGTTTACGTCCCAGACCACCTGTCGGAGAAACAGAAGTGGAGTGGTCCTCTGTTCCTAGCCCTCTCCAGCCCCCGAGCTTGCAACAGCTTAAAAAAAAAAATGGTTCAAATGGCTCTAAGCACTATGGGACTAAACATCTGAGGTCATCAGTCCGCTAGACTTAGAACTACTTAAACCTAAGGACAGCACACACATCCATGCCCGAGGCAAGATTCGAACCTGCGACCGTAGCAGCAGCGCGGTTTCGGACAGAAGCGTCTAGAACCGCTCGGCCACGCCGGCCGGCAACATCTTTAAAGCTGTATCGATAATGCTGTAAGGTGTATGCTTCGCCGGCGATGGGCGAGGCATGACAGAATCTCTGACCAGAGAGTAGTTTATCGTTAGTTGCTGCTTGAAGCTAGTCTGCGCTTGTCTGCGCGAGTCTGCAGTAGTAGTCAGTCGGATACAGTAGTCTGCGGGTGTCGGCATGCGTCGGCTGTGTGCTCTGCTCGCGACTCTGGTCAGGACTCTGGAGGATGAGTATTGTTGTAGAAGGTAAAGAAGCAGCATTGCGCATATTTAATAATGTATGTTAATTGTAATTTAATTTGTTCAGAAAAATGCCCCAATAATAATTTTTTATAAAGTAACTCTTCTAAAGAAAAGTATTCATTTCAATTTAAAGAATTTTTCCACTCTTTTGAAGAAAAAGCATTCATTTCAATTTAAAGAATATTTCCTATGCATTCCTTCTAAGAATAAAAAAAAATATACGCCAGCATTGCACGAAGCTGTGTCGATAAATAAGAGCAGATATAGTTGCAGTTTTTATTGAGGTAAGAATTTTTGCTTTTTTTATTCAGAATACAGGGCCGAGGGTCAGCGCTGCTGTCCTTACAAAATTTACCAGATATTATTATTTCTGTTAGGAGGTTACATTTGGTTCATGGTTCATTATTTAATTAATATTATTGTGTGGGTTTATGGTCAATTTTCATTCCTTAATTTTTGTGAGGAGTTTACGCATGGTTCCACTTCACATTATTCATTTAACAAAATTTCGTGTGGAGAGGTTAAACTTGACTCCATTTTCATTATTTTCATTTATCAAAATTTCTGCGGAGAGGTTACTACAATGCTTATCTTGTCACATTGGACATGATCAGAGAATTATACAAATGTAAACAGTTCTGACTTAATTACATTTTAGGGTGCACATCTTCGCTAGAATGCTTCCGTGACTGGCAGTTTAAAACGTAAATAAAAAGTGTACGATGCAGTCTACTACATTTTAAGACTTCTTTAAATTGTTATTTTTATTTTTTTACTACACGCTTTGGGTGCATTGTCCCGGCATCATGAGGCAGTTCCGGTATTCAGCTGATGTACATTGTTCATGGGAATCCCACTATACGAATTTTATCCAAGATCCTATATGAAAGAACCAAGGAGCAATTAGAACAGGAGTTAGGGGAATATCAGGGAGGTTTCAGACCATGCAGAAGCTGTGCAGAGCAGATAATTAGTTTAAAATTGATTATGGCATACTACAAGAAACGGAACAAGCCTCTGGCAATAATATTTGTAGATTTTAAGAAGGCATATGACTGTTTCCACAGACCTTCAGTATTAAAAATTTTAAGACATCTAGGACTCCATCCAAAACTAATAAAAGTAATACAACTCACTCTAACCAACACCAAATCAAAAGTGAAGTTTAGAGCAGAAATTTCGGAACCATTCCCCATAAAAACAGGCTTAAGACAAGGTGACTGCCTATCACCATTACTGTTCAACCGTGCACTGGAATACATAATGAGATAATGGTACAAGGACAATCCAAAGATGATAAGAATTGGAAGTGCAAAAGATGATATTAGCTTAAACTGCTTGGGATTCGCTGATGATCTTGCTCTCCTAGCAAACACCGTTCAAGAAGCCAGGCAACAAGTGAAATCACTACAAGAAATAGCAGAGAAAGTAGGCCTTAGAATATCATTTGAAAAATCGGAGATTATGCTAACTGATCCACCACTTGCAAACAAAATTACAATAGGAGAACAGGAAATCAAAATTGTTGATCAATTTAAATATTTAGGCGAAATAATAACATACAATCTAAATGAGAAGCCATCATGGCAGAATAGAACAAAAAAACTGAACTACGCAAATTACATTACCAAAACTACACACAACAAAATAAGCCTATCAATAGATGGAAAATTAAAACACTATAAAACAGTTACACAACCATAAATAACGTATGCAGCTGAAACTATCTTCAAAACAAGTAATACAACAGAAATTGACAGAATACTAAAAATAGAAAGAAGAATAATTAGGACATGTGTAAATAAACAGTATAAAACAAATGGATATTGGAGAATAGCATCAAATGAAACAGTATATAAGAAAATAGAACCAGTCATGAGCACGATCAGGATGAAACGCATCTCATTCTTTGGACATCTGATGAGAACTCCAGAAACAGAATTAGTAAAAAAATTATACAAAAATTGTGGAATAGTGAGAGCGACATTAAATGGATCACAGTAATTAAGGAAGATATAAAAAACTCCAAATTACTGTAGATGACCTTGAAAAAATGACAAATAAAACCGGAAACCCTCAAACCAGACTACAAATGAAAATCAATGAAAGCAGTACACAAAGAGTGGTCTCTGATGAAGAAAGAAAGACAATATCTGAAAGAATGAAGAAATATTGGGCAGACAGAAGAGCGAAACACCTTTCATATAAGACTAGACTCTGTATTACCTGAATATCATATTAAGTTATTGTTGAGCCAAATTGTATCCCTGTGTAACAACTTGTTTACAAATTTGTATTTTTGACTAGAGTGGTCCAATGAAGGCCATAAAATAAATAATAATAATAATAGCAAGTTTTTATCACTCTGATTGCAGAATGTTTTTGTGGATTAAGAACACGATGTACTTAGGAACGCATGAAATGTATTCGCAGTTGAGAATGTGGACGACCGTCAGCTGTAGAATGGAATGACGGCAGTGAAAATCTGTGCCGAATCGGGACACGAACCCGGATTTCCCACATATCACTACCACTCGCAACAAGCGGGAAATCCGTGTGTCTGGCACGGGTTATCACTGCCATCATTACATTCTACAGCTGACGGTTGTTCGTATTCGCAACTGCAAATACATTTCGTGCATTTCATAACGGCTGTAGTCACCGCAGTGCCGGCTCCTTCGGACATGCATGGATGTCCCAAGGAACATTGCATTATGCTTTGGAACAACACAACCACTGTCATATAAAATATATTCGCCGACACTGGGCAAGTGACTTTATGTTAAAATGTCTCCCGTGGATGGGATACATAACGACTGTACGAATGCAAGTTGCACACACATGGCTGAAAAGATACGGAAGCTTGGGTCTGGCCTTGGACCCGATAGCTTAATGGGGGAGAGCCTAACGGTCGCGGTATGGTAGCTCAGCGCGTTCGGTCAGAGAGCTGACTGCTCTCTGAAATAAAAATAAATAATAAATTTAAAAAAACTGAGTGAAGGAATCAGCTATGAATTTGAACAGGTGTCATGTGACGTCCGCCCGGAACAAATTCAACGAACAGTAACGAACAAATGGTTCAAATGGCTCTGAGCACTATGGGACTTAACATCTGAGTTCATCAGTCCCCTAGAACTTACAACTACTTAAACTTAACTAACCCAAGGACATCACACACATCCATGCCCGAGGGAGGATTAGAACCCGCGACCGTATAAGTCGCGCGGTTCCGGACTGAAGCGCCTAGAACCGCTCGGCCACCGCGGTCGACAATAACGAACAACCTGGAGGGAAAAATGGTAAGGCTATAAGCGAGAAATCTGAGTTCCGGACCCAGTTGGGTACACATTTTCACTGTCGTCATTCCATTCTATAGCTGGTAGTTGTCCACATTAGCAACTGCGAACACATTTCAGATATCTGTTCTGCCAAACGCATTCTGCCTCGGTTTATTAGGACATCATGAGTGTCATGGAATACGAGATGCATTCAAGTTCTAAGGCCTCCGATTTTTTTTCTAATTAACTACTCACCCGAAATCGATGAAACTGGCGTTACTTCTCGACGTAATCGCCCTGCAGACGTACACATTTTTCACAACGCTGACGCCATGATTCCATGGCAGCGGCGAAGGCTTCTTTAGGAGTCTGTTTTGACCACTGGAAAATCGCCAGGCAATAGCAGCACGGCTGGTGAACGTGCGGCCACGGAGAGTGTCTTTCATTGTTGGAAAAAGCCAAAAGTCACTAGGAGCCAGGTCAGGTGAGTAGGGAGCATGAGGAATCACTTCAAAGTTGTTATCACGAAGAAACTGTTGCGTAACGTTAGCTCGATTGCGGGTACGTTGTCTTGGTGAAACAGCACACGCGCAGCCCTTTCCGGACGTTTTTGTTGCAGTGCAAGAAGGAATTTGTTCTTCAAAACATTTTCGTAGGGTGCACCTGTTACCGTAGTGAAATTTTTTTGGTGGCGGTGAATCTGTGTGCTTCCATTGAGCTGACTGGCGCTTTGTTTCTGGATTGAAAAATGGCATCCACGTCTCATCCATTGTCACAACCGACAAAAAGAAAGTCCCATTCATGCTGTCGTTGCGCGTCAACATTGCTTGGCAACATGCCACACGGGCAGTCATGTGGTCGTCCGTCAGCATTCGTGGCACCCACCTGGATGACACTTTTCGCATTTTCAGGTCGTCATGCAGGATTGTGTGCACAGAACCCACAGAAATGCCAACTCTGGAGGCGATCTGTTCAACAGACATTCGGCGATCCCCCAAAACAATTCTCTCCACTTTCTCGATCATGTCGCACGTTCGAATCCTGCCTCGGGCATGGATGTGTGTGATGTCCTTAGGTTAGTTAGGTTTAAGTAGTTCTAAGTTCTAGGGGACTGATGAGCACAGCTGTTAAGTCCCATAGTGCTCAGAGCCAGCCAATTGCTACAGATTGACAATTATTGAACTATATGAAATAAAATCATCATAATATCTGAACTGTTTGCGTTAGGACGTTCAAGGTACACAGTTGCCGCAGGGCATAATGGGAATGAATACATTAATATGGTTCGGTCCAACTTCCATTGGGAGTGTTTCGTCAATTAGCAAAACTGACGCATTTGGGGGACTGAGAATCCACATTTCGCGATCGAGAATTCTCTTGTCCCACAACGGGTGACTGTGGTGTGCAATGCCCAGTCACTGAATAATCGATGCGATATTCCTTGATGGCACCGTGAGTGCCGAACGGTAAGTGAAGGTTTTGGAAGATGATTTCATCCCCATCATCCAAAGTGACCCTGATATCGAAAAGATGTGGTTCATACAAGACGGAGCTCGACCCCATCGAAGCAGGATAGTGTTTCATGCCCTGGACGAGCACTTTGGGGACCGCATTCTGGCTCTGGGGTACCCAGAGGCCACTGGCATGGGCCTCGATAGGCCGCCATATACTCCGGATCTGAACACATGCGTCTCCTTTTTGTGGGGCTACATTAAAGGCAAGGTGTACAGCAATAACCACAAAACGACTGCTGAGCTGAAAACAAGTCATTCAGGATGTCATCGATAGCATCGAGATGTTCCGGTACGGCAGCGGGTCATGCAGAACTTCGCTATTCGTCTGCGCCATATCATTGCCAAAGATGGCAGTCGTATCGAACATGTCATAACCTAAATCCGAATATCTTTAGTGAGGTTTACCTGTTGAATAAAGAGTGTGCACGCCGTAGTTTGTAACAAATTTACGCTTTTTCTACATAGCTCACTATTGTTATCCTATGTACAAAATATCTAGAAGAAAGTAAAAAGCTATAGCACAAAATTTCAGTCACCAGTTTCCTTCTCCGAATATTGTGGAGCAAAGAGTGTAGTAATAATATAACAAAAACCAGAACTCGCACGGAATGATTTTGGTGTTCATTTTTCTTTGGTCCTACTACACAGTGGAAGGGCCGAGAATTAGTCTGGGAGTAATTCTGTGAACCTTCTACCGAACACGTATGTGTCTATTGCAGCGTGATCATGTGGATGTAAATAGCGTCCACTAGTTAGTGGTATCGGAAATGGTGTTACGGGAAAGAAAGGTACTTAAGTGATCAGCTGCATTTTGAAGCTGGATACATCTCTTTAGTTCTTTGATACAGTGACAGAGATCATTCCACTGTCGGGTATCTATACTGAAAAAGACTTGGAGAAGACGGCTGAGTAATGGAATGGGAGAGAAATGATTTTATATTGTTGTATTGTTCAAGTGATGGTATTGTAGAGAGGTATCAGGGACTGTACAGATCAGTTACGCGGTAAAGGAGACAGAGTGTGTGGAAATACGAGAGTCACTCCACAAGAAATGCACACTATTTTTTTAAAAGTTTTTTTGATAGTTTTACAGTGTGTAGATACATCCATTATGAACAATATTTTCATTTCTCCATATAATTTCCATCCCTCTCAACTGCCTTACGCCATCTTGGAACCAGCGCCTGTACAACCGCACGGTAAAATTCTGGACCAACCTGTTGGAGCCACTGTTTGGCAGCGTGCACAAGGGAGTCATCATCTTCGAACCCTGTTCGCTGTATACCGTTTTTCTTGTCCCTTTGTGAGCCACTGTCAATATCCTGGGAACCCACCTGGCCCAAACCTTTTTTAACGCCATCACTTTCAGTATTCTGCAAACACTTCCTTCCCCTATCCCAACGTAGCGTGACAATTCGTTCACTGTGATGCGTCTGTCAGCAGTCACCAATTCGTTAACTCTCTGCACCTTGTCTGGAGTGTGTGCAGTACGAGGCCTGCCGCTGCGAGGACAATCCTCAATATTGCCGTGCCCACTTTCATCACGTAACCTGCTTGCCCATCGACTAAATGTACTGCGATCGACAGCAACATCTCCATACACATTTTTCAACCTCTTGTGGATGCTTCCCACTGTCTCGTTTTCACCGCACAGAAATTCTACGACAGCACGTTGTTTCTGACGATCGTCACGTGCAGCAACCATTTGGAGACATGCTGTGACGGCGCCACTCACGGGAACAGGTTGAACTAAGTTTGAAAAGAAGCGGGAAGGATGTGTCTACACACTGTAAAACTTTCACACTGAAAACTGTATTTTTACAAAAATAGTGTGCATTTCTTTTGGAGTGACCATCTTATCTGCGCTTGTGTGCACATAGCAATCACAACTGGACATATGATGTAATGATTGCAAGATGTAACGTCATAGACCTAACGTACGCAAGCATTCATCACCAACTCCGAGCTCCGTGAGATTTTCTGACAGTGATTGAGGTGAAGTCACCGTCTTACCTTTCATTCTTTCCACAAAAAACCAATGGCTGTTTTATACTCTTAACTGCTTTGCACCTTGTTCTCTTGAAACTGGCTACTCAGCACAGGACTGTGGGGTTCACCCCAAGTCAAATTTGGGAAGGGAGTGCTATTTTTTTTTTTTTTTTTTGTGGCCAGAGTTCACTATCGCATCACAAGGACGTTTTCTTATGGTCATATGGATTAAAATGAGCAAAAGACACGAAACGGATACCTAGCAGGAACAGGGATTTGTGGGCAGAAAGAAAATGAGCCGCGCGGCGTTAGCAGAGCGGTCTAATTATTCCGATACTTAATTTACAAGTAACATACTGCATAAAATTTTAATTGTGTACAGTGAAAAATGTGGTCGCTGGCTACTTTGCGTATGGTTCACGTTAGGTCATACATCGTTGCCGATGAAAAGAACCTAACACATCGAAATTATTTTTAAAGTTGATATCAGAATGATATCGATCTGCGTTTCCGAGATTTGGGCTCATATATCACCGGGAGCGTCGCGACTAGCCGCCAGTTCTGTCGACGCGCAACGTGAATCATGTGGTCACCACACGATAGAGAATGCATTTGTTTTGTTTCGCTGACACATTTGGACCTAATGAAACTATTTTATGTCATATATTTCTCCGGTATGAGTTACTAATATTTCTCCATATGCTCTTGACAATTTCATTTAAAATGCCACGAATTGTAGGTTTCTTAAAAGTAAAGACATGCTGCCTTCAATATATTTTCTTCTCATTCTTGGGAAGAGGATAAATTACTCACCTCTAGTATTTTCTTCTGAACCTGGACGAGGATACCCAAGTAGAAGTAGATGTCCTAACAAAACCAACAAATGTCAAAAATTTACGCTTTTCAACAGAGCGAAAAAACGTTCAAATTAGTTTAATATTCCCTTGCCATCAATTATATTTTTTATATGATGTGGTAGGTAAATCATAGCGACACGACTGAAAAATTTGCATTAATGGGAAAATAATATATATTTCATTCACCTGCCAGTTTCAACTGTGCACCAATTTCTTCCCAAATTCTGTCTCTGAACAAAGTGTCCCTATATTTAGGGTTCTTCAAATCGTAAAGGCAACGATGTTGCGAGACCAGCTCACAGAGCATCACATCCTGTGAGTGGCTCACTTCAGTTTTCCTTGACTGGCTCGACATCTTTCTGGCAGCCGTACGTCTTTGCGTCGTCCGACTTCCGTCGCAACACTGCTCACTGGTGCAGTGCTGCGGCAGCTGCCGCAACAGTCGCGCGTCGCATGCCAAACTCAAACTGCGCATGCGCCAGCAGCCAATTTCTGACGTCACGCAGCGACCCGTCGCAGTCGCTAGTGTGCGTCGCGTCTTGGACAATGTACCTTTGTAAGGCGCTGCAGTCATGGACTGTGCGGCTGGTCCAGGCAGAGGTTCGGGTCCTGCCTCGGGCATGGGTGTGTGTGTTTGTCCTTAGGATAATTTAGGTTAAGTAGTGTGTAAGCGTAGGGACTGATGAGCTTAGCAGTTAAGTCCCATAAGATTTCGTACACATTTGAGCATTTTTTTTTTTTTTTAAAGAAAATGGACTTGATATTCCGCCAACGTGTAGATGAAAATCCAAGACCGGGCATACATGTGCGGCAACTCACACAGTCGACAAAGCGAGAGATGAGCTGCAGATATCCCTGGGCCCTGCTGCTGCCTGATTCCGCTGCGGCACACAGCTCGGCGCCTCGAATTCAGCCAACACCGACTCAAAGGAAGGCCTCGGCGCTTGCTCGTGACGTCACGTCAGCTAGGCACGGCGAACGCCAGGTCTGTGGCAGGCATACTCATAATGGTGGTGTCTCCCTCTCTGACACAGGAAAATGTGAAACTATTGGCGCTAGTTGACCAACACACGTTGTTCTGAGAGATTTCTGCAATCAATTAATTGTGAAATTCATTACACATCTTAACAAATAGTGTACTCCTGAACTTAAATTTCCACCTGTTCTAAGGACTGACATACAAAAACAACTTCATGGTCCACCAGCAACAGAATTCGTGCTTCTTTACCTTATTTGTAAATCTGAGGAAGTTACGTTTGTACTGCGTTGCTTTTACAAGAAACTGTGAACGTATTGGTGCTCTTCTTTAGGTATCTTGGTTGATTATGGGGTGAGCAGCACTGAATGTTAATGAAATATTTTGCGATTGTACACGTTGGGGGAGGGGGAGGGGGACAGAAGAAGAGGCAAAAGAGAGACACTTGTTTTATTAAATAAAATTTTTTATCATATAAAGTTTCTCCTTTCAGTTGCAAGAGGGGAATATTTATCTTTTCTAATGTGCATGTTTAAAAAAGTTTAAGCTCAGCAGTATTTTCCATCTATGAAGCTATTTTGTTTCCTGTTTAGAATTCCTTCCGTTGAAAACGACTGTAATCTGATGACTGGCAACAGTTGGACATTTACACATGTAAATTAGTTCACATTTCCAGTGACGATGTCAAACTAAAATAAATAAATAAATAAATAAAAGAAACGAGTTAATTGTAAGGGGGTTGGGGTAAGTTTCGATAACAGAATGGATCAAGTAAATATAGTTACTTGAATGTAAAATTTCCGAAGCTTGCAATGGGGCACAGCATCTTCTCATATTGATCTACGTTTGTTTCGACAGGATTCAGTAATACAGAACTATGATCTTCATTTGTACCTTTACGATAGTAAGAAAATCTTTCATCTAAATAAAACTGCAGAATCCAAAACAATACCAAACATTTCGTCGAAAAATAAGAGATTTATAGTGATAAGTGATGTGTTGGCAAATGTGCCAACACCTTGTAGATAGAGGAAGCCGAAATGCACGCTATCTAACGCAGACAGGCGTGAATTCTGGAACAGGATAAGTATTGAATGCTAATAAGAAAAGTATGCAGCTCCTCGAATACTTAACTTTTATTTATCCTTATTGTGAATACAACGTTCTTGATGAGACATTTCATACTATCACTATCAAACTATGTAATGCTAATGGCGCCTTGCTAGGTCGTAGCCATGGACTTAGCTGAAGGCTGTTATAACTGTCTCTCGGCAAATGAGAGAAAGGCTTCGTCAGTGTAGTCGCTAGGAATGTCGTCGTACAACTGGGGCGAGAGCTATCCCGTATCTCGAGACCTGCCTTGTGGTGGCGCTCGGTCTGCGATCACACAGTGGCGACACGCGGGTCCGACATGTACTAAATGGACCGCGGCCGATTTAAGCTACCACCTAGCAAGTGTGGTGTCTGGTGACACCACAATAAGCACGCCCAGGCGTTTCTGCCTGCAACAGACCTGGCGTTCGCCGTGCCTAGCTGACGTGACGCCACCAACAAGCGCCGAGGCCTTCCTTTCAGTCGGTATTGGTTCAGCCCACACGCCGCTGCGCGAATCAATCGACATTCCGAGGGCACAAATGCCGTCCACGAATGCGCCAAATCTAGTCCGCGATGTGCAAACCCAAAGCCGCAAGCTGAACGACGCCCAGTCCAAGCATCTGATCGCTGTTACGGGACCCGTACCTGTCTATGGCATTGGATCACGCGAAGCGTAAATTGAGTAAATATAGGTCGATGTTTAGGTACGTCGCTGTTACTGTTCTACTGACTATCTTGACGTGTTCATCGTTTAGCACTACCCAGGAACCACGAAAAGGATATTTTAAGCTTACGTTCACACTAATTGATGATCTCTACTGATTTCGTAAACATATGGAGACTCACACTCAATCATTCTAAAAACACTTGAAAAAAAAAGAAACACTAGAACAACATTCTATAAACTGGAGGCCCGTATGAACGACTCACCCAAATTATCTAGGAATGATTCACGATAGGGCACATCTCTAAAATTGGTTTGGATAAATAAACACACAAAAAAAAAGTTATCCAGAAGATTTTAACTTCAGTTATCCAGAAACTCTGCTATACTAACTGGGGAGCATAAGTAGATACGCCATCGAACTTCTGCGAACAGGTGTGGAGCCTCACGTAAATGACATAGATGATTTCACCCAGCATCAGCAACTGTAGTAGTTGTTGTTGTAAGTAGGCTGTTTAGGTTTTTATGTTGGTACTGCCATGTAGCGCTCTGTATGAAAATCACTGGCTGTGCTGTGTGCAGTCTGTGGCTGGTTGGCATTGTTCGAATGTTCGCCATTGTAGTGCTGGGCAGTTGGATGTTAACCGCGCGTAGCGTTGCGCAGTTGGAGGTGAGCCGCCAGCAGTGGCGAATGTGGGGAGAGAGATGACGGAGTTTTGAGAGCGGATGATCTGGACGTGTGTCCATCAGAGACAGTAATTTTGTAACACTGGATATCATGAACTGATATATACAGGGTGTCTTGTCCACCCAAAATATCTCTGGAACAATAACAGCTATTGGAAAACGACTTTCACCGATATCAATGTAGGGCTGGGGCCCATGAATGTACATATTTGGAAACATTCTAAAACGAAAGCATATGTGTTTTTTAACACAAACTTATGTTTTTTTAAAATGGACATCCTGTATTTTTTCTTCAGCAATCCATAGCACGACAAAGCACATACACAATGGCGTTGATTGCATCGCAATATTCCCATTACATCCCGAGATATTAAGAAGCGAAGTTGACGCTTGAAACACCCGACATGCGCTGCTAGCGCACGTCCTGAGGCTCAGTCGTGAACCCCATGCTGCCCGTAATCGCGATGTGATTGACATGTGTAATCACACCTCCATACTTATCAAGAGGTCCGATACGAATAATACGGTCTGCTTCCATCAACTCTCATAAGCACATAATGGTTTCCCTCTTGCACGTTTTACGTATCTACGTACACAATATGAACCAGTACCGATCGGTGTATACCCGTCAGGTTGTCTTATTTATCCTGCACACCCAAAATAAGGTTTATCTAATGCGCTATATGACCCATTGTGCCTGTCGCGCAGGGCCTGGCTCTACGTAGTCAAGTGTCCAACGTATTTCCCACTACTGCCACAGTTACCACTTGGCCTTGTTTATGATTTGCGACCCATGCAAACTCCTGTACTCCACCACCCTCCGAGCATCCCATTTGTTGTTGCTTTGGCGTGCAGTACACCGCTTGCCAGTGTATTCGTGCGTCAGAGTAATCTAGTGACGGCACGGAGGTAGTACACATTGTGAATAAACGTTGTGTTGTGGAACTTACACTGTACAGTATAATGTACACACACGAAGATATGGTAGAAATGCTGCTGATCTATGGAGAATGTACGTTGACGGGAAATACGTTGTGAGATTGTTTGTTTGTTGATAGTACTGTTAGCGAACATTATGACTATTAAGTTAATATGTCTGTTTTCCACCCTACTCTACATACCTGTAATGTACCCTGTTGTAAGTGGACGAAATGCTGTTCAGGCAGAACGACTATACAGAAGACGATTCCCTGACAAGCCATCGCATTCGCGCCGGATTTTTGGTCGTCTCATATCTCGTCTACGTGAAACGGGAAGCTTAAATCCAAGACCTTGACATCGTCCTAGAACACGCACAGATGAACGTGCTGAAGTTGCTGTGCTCACTACCATAGCTGTGAATCCTCAAATCAGCAAACGTCAAATTGATCGTGAAGTTGGTGTGTCGAAATCAAGTGCACAGCGTATTCTTAAACGTCATAAATTTCATCCTTACCATGTTCATTTACACCAGGATCTTCATGGAAATGACTTCCGCAATAGTGTAACATTTTGTCGGTGGGCTCAGCAAAAACTTCTGACTAATCCAAATTTTTTTGCAGATGTTCTCTTTACCGACGAGGCATCATTCTCCAACAAAGGAATTGTCAATATGAGGAATATGCATTATTGGTCCGCAGACAATCCAAAATGGCTCCGTCAGGTAGAGCATCAACGTCCGTGGAAAGTTAATGTTTGGTGTGGGATTATTGGAGATACCATTATCGGACCTTTCTTTATAAATGGCATCCAAAATGGCAGACAATACTCCAGATTTATACGATACAATCTTCCTGTTCTCTTGGACACCGTACCTCTGAACCGGAGAATGGTCATGTGGTATCAGCATGACCGATGCCCTGCACATAACGCCTTACGAGCACGACGACTTCTGAACCGTAAGTTCCCTGGTAGGTGGATTGGACGAGGTGGTCCAGTTAGGTGGCCTGCCCGATCTCCGGACCTTACATCGCTGGATTATTTTCTTTGGGGAGCAGTGAAGGATACTGTTTACCAACATGAACCAACAACACCAGAGGACATGAAGCAACGCATTATTGATGCTTGTACAGCCATCAAAGAGGAAACAGTAGCACGAAGTAGGGCATCATTCATCCGCAGAGTGACCCTATGTATGCAAGCCAATGGGCATCACTTTGAGCATGAGATGTGAACGCCATGTTTAGTTGTAGTGCTGGTATCACAGTGGAAGTTTCTACAAAGGGCCATTTTACCCAGTGATGTTAAGAAATATTTGTTTGCAACAATTTGTCATTTAACGCATTAGATAAACATAACATTGATAATTATGTGATAATAAAACTAATTGGTTAAACATGTTTACATTCATCTTCTATGTCCTACCTGAACTTCCCAAATCAAAACAGTTTTACCTAAACAACGGTAAAACTTTTAGTCCACTTGCTCGTTTCACTAAAACCATCAACATGAATTTTACTATTACGAGTGAATGATTAACTGTCACTTGCGCTAGATCTACAGTAAAGTAAAGTTTTAACGTTGAACGGCATTACCTTTTTAGTAACGGATTAACGATAAGCGAAGTTAACTTTGTGACTAAGTTGCGGTACACAGATATGTTACAGAACGGCATCACCCCTAGCCTATGGGATAAATACCTGCTGGAATGTACGACGTTAATGCAGGATGGCAGCAGACAGTATTATTCGTTTCGGACCTCTTGATAAGTATGGAGGTGTGATTACACATGTCAATCACATCGCGATTACGGGCAGCATGGGGTTCACGCCTGAGCCTCAGGACGTGCGCTAGCAGCGCGTGTCGGGTGTTTCAAGCGTCAACTTCGCGTCTTAATATCTCGGGATGTAATGGGAATATTGCGAAGCAATCAACGCCATTGTGAATGTGCTTTGTCATGCTATGGATTGCTGAAGAAAAAATATAGGAGGTCCATTTAAAAAAACATAAGTTTGTGTTAAAAAACACATATGCTTTCGTTTTAGAATGTTTCCAAATGTGTACATTCATGGGCCCCAGCCCTACATTGATACCGGTGAAAGTCGTTTTCCAATAGCTGTTATTGTTTCAGAGATATTTTAGGTGAACAAGATAGCTGGGACACCCTGTATATTATGACTTTTGAATACTATTAAGGTAAATACATTGTTTGTTCTGTATCAAAATCTTTCATTTGCTATGCCTATCAGTAGTTAGTGCCTTCAGTAGTTAGAATCTTTTATTTAGCTGGCTGTATTGGCGCTCGCTGTATTGCAGTAGTTCGAGTAAAGAAAATTTTTGTGAGGTAAGTGATTCATGAAAGGTATAGGTTATTGTTAGTCAGGGTCATTCTTTTGTAGGGATTTTTGAAAGTCAGATTGCGTTGCGCAAAAAATATTCTGTGTCAGTTTAGTGTTGATCAGAATAGGTAAAGAACGAAATGTCTGAGTACGTTCAGTTTTGTTCAGCTGTTTGAAAATCAAATAATGTAAGAGGTTTAGCAGCATAGTAATTCATAAGGCGAGCTTCTGCGAACAGATGTGGAGCCTCACGTAAATGACATAGATGATTTTACCCAGCCTCAGCAACTGTCGTTGTTGTTGTTGTGGTTTTCAGTCCAGAGACTGCTTTGATGCAGCTTTCCATGCTACTCTATCCTGTGCAAGCTTCTTCATGTCCCAGTACCTACTGCAACCAACATCCTTCTGAACCTGGTTAGTGTATTCATCTCCTCGTCTCCCTCTACAGTTTTTACCCTCCACGTTGCCCTCCAATACTAAATTGGTGATCCCTTGATGCCTCAGAACATGTCCTAAGAACCGATCACTTCTTCTAGTCAACTTGTGCCACAAATTTCTCCTCTCCCCAATTCTATTCAATACCTCCTCATTAGTTATGTGATCTACCCATCTAATCTTCAGCATTCTTCTGTAGCCCCACATTTCGACAGCTTCTATTCCCCTCTTGTCCAAACTATGTAACGTCTATAACGAAATAATAAGCAACGAGTTGCATAAAAGGAGTTTAATCTCCTTACCGGCGCCCTTCTTCAGAAGGTTATAACTATCGCATTATTTGCGTCAACAATAAGATGCATACAGCAAAATGCCTTGGTCATATAGTTCATAGTGCGTGTAGGTCCAGACATCCTGCCAAAACAGGAGCTCCTGCATGAAGTCTGCACTCGCTGTTTCTCTTCTTTATACTCATTTTGTACAGACTACGAACCACATCACCGTGGCATTTTGCTGTATGCATCTTATTGTTGACACTCGCAAATAATGCGATAGGTACAATCTTCTGCCGGCTGGGGTGACCGCGCGGTTCTAGGCGCTACAGTCTGGAACTGCGCGACCGTTACGGTCGCAGGTTCGAATCCTGCCTCGGGCATGGATGTGTGTGTTGTCCTTAGGTTAATTAAGTTTAAGTAGTTCTAAGTTCTAGGGGACTGATGACCTCAGAAGTTAAGTCCCATAGTACTCAGAGCCATTTGAACCATACAATCTTCTGAAGAAGAGCACTAAGTGATCGAAACTTTTTTCTTTTATGCAAGTGGTTTCTTATTATTTCGTTGTATAAGACAGACTGAGCTCAATCCAATCAGACAATAATCGCTATGGGCATAATAACTGATGTGTTGGTAAATGTGCCAACACCTTGTAGATAGAGGAGGCCGAAATCTAACGCAGACGGGCGTGAATTCTGGAACAGGATAAGTAGTGAATTCTCATAAGAAAAGTATGCAGCTCCTCGAATACTTATCTTTTATTCTTTGATGTGTACATCGTTCTTCTTGTTGAGACATTTCCTATGATAACTATCAAACTATGTAAGGCTAATGGCGCCTTGCTAGGTCGTAGCTATGGACTTAGCTGAAGGCTATTCTAACTGTCTCTCGGCAAATAAGAGAAAGGCTTCGTCAGTGTAGTCGCTAGCAAAGTCGTCGTACAACTGGGGCGAGTGCTCGTCCGTATCTCGAGACCTGCCTTGTGGTGGCACTCGGTCTGCGATCACACAGTGGCGACACGCGGGTCCGACATGTACTAAATGTACCGCGGCCGATTTAAAACCTAGCAAGTGTGGTGTCTGGCGGTGACACCACAATAACTACTCCACTATACTGACTTCGAATACTGCGACATTATTCCCTCCACTGTTAAGCAGCCCCGTTGAAAGAACTTCCCAAATTAATGAAAATCAACTTCCTATCCAGGAAGATATTCTCAGGTTGACCACAAACCAAGCTAGAAATCCGCCCTTGCGACTGGACCATTAGCTTGCTGATAACAAATTCGCTATTATAATTGCGTAGGCTTCCGTGGCCAGAGTCAGTCGACATAAAATTTTCTGGGCATGGTACCGCGTCATAATGTAAAAAACTACTGCTGCTGGAGAAAAACCAACGTTTCGGCCACGATAGTAGCGGTCTTCTTCTGGGTCTGACCCAGAAGAAGGCCGCTGGAATCGTGGTCGATGACATTCTATTCAACGTTATATGGCTGTATAAATTTATTTTACTTTACTTCTATGGTCACAATTTTTTTGTCGTCAGACTACCGGTTTCGGTCTATAGTGACCATCTTCAGATCTGTTTTATAAGAACATGCCAATACGGTATGACGGTCTGCACTCGCCTCCGTGGCGAATCAGTGCTTGTCCTGAGTCGCCGAGAGGACTCCATTGGCCTCCGTAGTGAATGAGTGTCCTGACCTGAGCAAGCGTTCCACAGAGGAACACCGTCACAGGAGAAGCAGGGGAACGCTGCTGACGTCAAGGACGCTGGTTACTGCAGGGCTGCCGGCCACCACTCGGCCTGAGATCAGCATCGCAGGCTGCCTACGCGACCATCTCCCCCCAGCTACGTGAGCCGCCGCTGCCCAGGGTCGCCGGAGTGGGGCGTGTCTGCCTCGCATAACTCACGACGTGATATCTACTTCTAGCTGAATAAAACATTTCTCTCGTGTAGCAGTGCGTCTCTGGGCCTATCGACCCGAACGTCGTCTGCACTGTACAATATGCACTCGAGAGCCAAAACATTATGATCACTTACTTAATAGTTTGTTTGTCCGTCTTTGGAACGAAATACATGACTGATTCTGCATATCACGGTTCCGACAGTTTGTTGGCGGGTTTGTTGATGTATGTGTCATTATATGTCTACACACAGGTCGTGTAATTCGAGTAAATAACGGGACGTTGATTTGCGTACACTGTGATGGCGCCCGATACCGACCCAGATGGGATCCATAGGATTTACATTAGACGAATTTGGTCGCCGAGACGTCAACATGAATTCACTGTAATGCTTCAGAAACCACTGTTCTGATTCCGAGACAAGGTCAGTTATACTGCTTAAAGATGACATCGCCGTCGGGGAAGACATCAAGCACAAAGGGCTGCAGGGGGTTCGCAGCTGTCAGCGTGTCTTTTGATTACTACCAGACGTCCCATTCACGAGCAAGGGAATGTCTCCCATGACATAATACTGCTCCCACCGGCCTGCGTCCGTAGCACTCTGCGCGTATCGAGACGTCGTTCCCCTCCATGACGGCGTTTTTGGAGACGACCATCGACCTAGTGTAGCAAAAATGCCATTCACCTGAAGAGCCGACACGTTTCCACTGATCGACGGTCAAATCCCAATGGTTTCGTGCCCACTGCAATCGTAAATGACGATGTAGTTTCGTCAAAATGTGAGCTACTAGGGATGGGATGCTGTGAAGCTCCCTGTTCGACAATGTACAATGAACGGCGTGCTGCGAAACACTTGCGCGTGTAGCAACACTGTGTTCCTTGGGCAGAGATCCTACAGATCATCATCTATATTACTTTACAGACCACACAAGCCTCCGAACCCCAAGGTTCTGTGAAGAGCCGTGAACGTCCAACCATTTAGCGTCTAGTGACAGTTTCTCTCTTCTTCTGTCTCTTTCCGTAGATGCTCGAGACAGTAGCTCGTGAACATTCGACCAACTTCGCCCTTTTCGAGATACTCGTTCACAGTCTCTGCGTATTAATTAGCTGCTCTTTGTGAAAGTCGGCTATCTCAATGGACTTTCCCATTTGCTGCCCGTGGCTTCGCTAGTGTGACCCCCCGTCCGTGTGTGCTCTGCTTTCACTCTTTTGTTACCGCGTACGTCCCCGCAACGCCACCAGGCGGCATCCGACGTAGCAGTGGGGAGTAGTCATAATGTTATGGCTGATCAGTGTAAAACACATCTGAACAGGACATGAAGTACGAGATATGTAGGAAAAGTAATGAGGCTGACAACACTGCGAGCGATCTGGGAACGCTGTGTTGTTCTACTTGTCTACACCGCTGTGTTCATCCCTTGCAGATGCTCCGTCTGAGTTTCAATTCCGAACAGCCATCACGGATTTTCGTAAACGCCATCTGTGAAGTTGCATTTTTGTTGTGTATTACGAAAACGGAATAATGGAATTTAGAGCAACATTATGCAACCAAGTTTTGTGTTAAAAGTCGGAGAATCCGCCAGTGTCACCTTTTTAAAGTTAAAAAGGCCTATGGAATACATTCGTTATGAAGAGCACAATTTTCACTGACACAAATCCTTGAATGAAGTGAACCTCGCTCAGGGAGACCAACTTCAAAAACCGACGAGGATGTCGAACTGGTGCATGCCCTTCTGAGATCAGACCGACATTCAAAAAATGGTTCAAATGGCTCTGAGCACTATGGGACTCAACTGCTGTGGTCATAAGTCCCCTAGAACTTAGAACTACTTAAACCTAACTAACCTAAGGACATCACACACATCCATGCCCGAGGCAGGATTCGAACCTGCGACCGTAGTGGTCGTGCGGTTCCAGGCTGTAGAGACCGACATTTAACAATAAGAATGGTGGGTGACCTGTTAAACTGAAACAGTCACATCGTACATCAAATTTTGACCGAATATTTCCACATTTGAAAGGTCTGTGCCAAAATGGTGGCGAAAACCCTCACAGCTGAAGTGAGGGACAATCGAAGAAACGTGTCCGTCGATCTTCATGACAGGATTGCCGATGACCACAAATGGTTCAGTCGTGTTATCACAGGTGATGATGAGTCCTAGGTTTCTGAGTACAATCCCGAGACATGGCAGCAAAGATAGGAGTGGTATGCTGAGACATTTCCTCGACCGAAAAAATCTCGAAGCAACAAAACAAAGAAACACCGATTTGGTTTTTTGGCAGGAGGACTATCGTGCATAAGGAATATATGCCTTCTGGCCAAACTGTCAACCAAGTGTTTTACGAAGATGTACATGAAAGGCTCGGGAAAAGGATTAATCAAGTGAGACCGGATATTACAGACAAGTGGATGCTGCAACTTGACAACGCCCAATGTCGCACGGCCACTTCCATTCAGAAATTTTGGACCTCAAAAGACATTCCTATTGTTCCACAGCTCTATTCGCCTAATTTGAGTCCTTGTGACTTTTTCTTTTTCCAGCAATTGAATAATGTCATAAGGACGTCATTTTAGGACTCTGGAGAACATACAAAAGAATGATCGAAGCAGAAGAAATTAATTAAAATTTGTGCTGCGGCCAGGACTCGAACCCGGGTCTTCTTACTTGCTAGGCAGAAATACTAACCATCACACGACCACAGCACGATGGTCAACACTGCTGCACGGACTACTCAAGTTGAGTGCCCTCCCCAACAAAAACTTCAATTCATATCTTCTGTTTACTTTCCTTTACATTGTCACTACTGCCAGGGCTCTCCGACACTGGAATAACACCCTGGCGTTGGATGTAATGGGAAAGTCCTGTACCATAGGTGATCTTATAGATCTTACAATTAAATGTTTCCCTGAGACATTTAAGTCTCTTCAAAAGAATGTCACCGACATGTTAAAGGCCATATCACTAGAAGATTTTCAGCGCTGCTACCAAGACTGGGAACAGGCCCGCCCGAGCGGAAAGGCGTGCCGGTCCCTGGCACGAATCAGCCTGGCGGATTAGTGTCAAGGTCCGGTGTGATGGCCAGCATGTAGATGGTTTTGCAGGCGGTTTTCCATCTACCTCGGCGAATGCGGGCTGGTTCCCCTTATTCCCCCTCAGATACATTGTGTCGGCGACTGCTGCCAAACACCGCTTCCACGTACACGTACGCCATAATTATTCTACCACGCAAATATTAGGGTTACACTCTTGTGATATGAGACATTCCCAGGGGGCCACTGAGGGCCGAACCGCACAGTAACCCTGGGTTTGGTGTGGGGAGGCGATCGGCTGGGTGGTCTGTTGTGGGGTTGTGAACCACTGAGGGTTACGGCGGGACGAAGCCACTCCGTCGTTTCTAGGTCCCCAGTTTAATACATAAATACGAGACTGGGAACAACAATTCCGCCAGTGTACAGCTAGCGAAGGAAACTACTTTGAAGGTGAAAATACGCTGTTTGAAAAAAAAAATACTTGTTAAATAAAAATGAGTCACACTACTTTTCTTACACACCCCGTATTTGCATACATTCTGCACATCAGGGATAACCAATGCAGCCCAAGCTGTGATTGTGGAGCACGGCACCAGACCATCCGACACATTGTTGACAAGTGTAAATTGATAGCGTACCGGGGTGATCGGAACGACTTTCTTAAGGCTGCACCATCACGCCTTAACTAGATAAGAAGACTGGATGGTTATTATTAGACTTCCTCTATTTAACACTTTATAAGACGGAAACTAATTACCACACGAGGACAAAACTTGGGAGTATCAATGCCAAGGACATGCGGAAGAGAAATAATGCAGAATCAGTTCAACTGAAATACGGTGCATCATACCATTAGCATATCAGTACCATTACTGCTAAAAAAGGGCCTCAATATGGCGCCCGTCAGTGTCCAGAAGGGTCTGAAGGCGCAGGATTGCATTCTGCAAAGCAGAACGAAGCTTTCCATAGGTATGCTGGCTACCTCTCTTGATATGCTCCGCTTCAGATCAGAACACGTGTGAATGCTCATGTGGTAAACCCTGTCCTTCAGGTAGTCCCAACCCAGTAATGACAAGGAGTGCGCTCAGGTTATCTTGCTGGGCAAATATTTGGAAACTATGGGCTGATAATTCGATCATTTCCAAATGCATATCGGAGAAGTACGTGAAGTTCACGAGCGATGTGCGGTGGGGCCCCATCTTGCATGAAAACTCTCTCCTGTAGGGCGGATATGACGTGCTGGCGAGGCACATCGCAGTAACACACTGCACGTCTTTGGCCCTTGGGCGGCAACCTGTTCAAAAAAGAATGGGCCAATGATGAACGTGGCAGTGAAGCCACACCACGCGATGAAACGTTCACCATACACAGGAAGTTCTTGCACAGTGACTGGAGGCGAAGATCTCCACATCTTCCGTACATTGGACCACGGGACTTTCAACAGTCGTGACACAGCACGCGCACTGCCTGACGAGCGGGAAGTGCCCGCAGCGTTCTCTGCCATAGCAATAGCGATTCCATCAACCACGTGTGGTGCATCGGTCGTCGGCCTCTTCCCGCAGCGACACCCAGTTCTCCAATTGATTCGAACTTCCATCATCATGCTCCGCATAGCAGATGGAGAAAGAGCCGGAGATATTCTAGAAGCTAGCTGCAGCATTACTGTTGTTTTGATAACAGAGCTTCACCAATAATGCCCTGCTCCTTTTATCGAAGCTCATGCTGACACGTGAACAAGTGCACTGCGATGGTCAGATGTGTGAGACTATGAATCACGATGACTGATCAAGAAGCCAGTAGCCATAGAACTGGACGGCGGCGCTATGAGGCATTGAAATCGTGCACCGCATACTCTGGACATTAATGCTACCTAGTTTAGTATTCGTACGGTAAATGATAATTCATTGAAAACATCAGCTGCGTACAGGTGTTGTTGACATACCTCGATGGGGACAGCTGCAAATGTGTGCCCCGCCCGGGACTCGAACCCGGGGTCTCCTGCTTACATGGCAGACGCTCTATCCATCTGAGCCACCGAGAACAGAGATGAATAGCGCGACTGCAAGGACTTCTCCCTTGCACGCTTCCCGAGAGACCCAAATTCCCAACTGTCCACAATCTACATACGTTATGTACCTAATAGATATTTGCCCATCCACTCATTACTCGCGCACACTAAGGTGACGATTCGCGTTAGAGTTTGGGCAACCTGTGCACATTCGCACAGACCGAGGTCAATGGCTGGGTAGCCCTTAACTATATACATGAAGATAGTAACTGTTCTCGAAAGAACAGATACCATTGATTACCGTGCAGTTTCTCTAGAATAAATGATAATTAATTCAAACCCTCAGCTGCCGACAGGTGTTGTTGATATACCTCGATCGGGACAGCTGAAAATGGGTACACCACCTGTCGGCAGCTGAGGGTTTCTATTAATGGTATCTGTTCCTTCGAGAACAGTTACTATTTTCGTATATACTCGTACGATCGTTAGTTTCCGTGTTGTAACGTGTTAAATAGGGAAAGTCTTATTATGACCACTCGGTATAACAGTTGTTTCTTCGATGTATTTCTGGCATTTTTCCTTCTATTTTCTTATTTCATGTGTAGAGTTATAAATAAGTCCTCTAGATACCGCATGCTACATTTAATTTAACTCACATTTTCCTCGTACTAAGGAGGCAACATAAAATTTATGATGAAAGAAATGATAGCTGCGGTGGAAAGTTATTGCTAGAGCTGACATATTACGCGTGTCAGTGCCGCAGGTCCTAAACTATGCATTTCCAGCCCGACAGTGTAATCCTTCCTTCTCGATTTCTCTAATGAACAATCTGATTCCCAAGTGCGGCCTTTCTTATTTGGCAACGAGTTTGTGGTAAGCCGGTGGCAAATCGAGTCGCATCTTACGCGGCTTGCGCATGGCGACGAGCGACGGGGTGCAGTCTAAGGGGAGAATCGGCTGGCAAGTAGACGGGTAGGCAGGTACTCACTCGTTGTTCTCGTGCGGCTGCTTGGGGTAGCGGAGCCGCAGGTTCCGCCGGATGTCGGTCGTCTCGTTGGCTCGCCGGCTGTTACCCAGCTTGGCGGGCAGCAGCATCGCCGTCTCTGCAACGAGAAACAAAACACGACGAGTTAAGCGCTGTACGACGTTAAAAAGAACTTGCAATCAGAAAAAAACGCCTCTGAATTTACTCTCGTGCAAAAGGAAGAGATGATTAGCCGTATTAATCACTGTCTGACTTTTGCACCAAGACTTGCAATTTACTATCCAATCCTTTCTATTAACAAGCTTTTGCATTCGGTCGAGTAGCATTCATTGTAACAGAGAGAGTCACTGAGTTGCGTGAATACAAAAGAGATGTACCTTAAGCGTTACACGATTTTAAGATTTATCTAACTTCTATGTTAATGAACATTGTAAACATTGAATCAAACAACATGTTTACGTTGCCAATCACTGTTTATTTACCTCCTCGATGCATTTGGAAGGTTTAAACCTCCATCAGGTGAATTTACATTTGAAACTTCCTGGCAGATCAAAACTGTATGCCGGACCGAGACTCGAACTCGGGACCTTTGCCTTTCGTAGGCAAGTCCTCTACCAACTGAGCTACCCAAGCACGACTCACGCCCCGTCCTCACAGCCTTACTTCTGCCAGTACCTCGTCTCCTACCTTCCAAACTTTACAGAAGCTCTCCTGCGAACCTTGCAGAACTAGCACTCCTGAAAGAAAGGATATTGCACTTGCCCGCGAAAGACAAACGTCCCGAGTTCGAGTCTCGGTCTGGCACACAGTCTTAATCTGCTGGGAAGTTCAAAATGGTTCAAATGGCTCTGAGCGCTATGGGACTTAACATCTGAGGTCATCAGTCCCCTAGAACTTGGAACTACTTAAACGTAAGTAACCTAAGGATATCACGTGCGTCCATGCCCGAGGCAGGATTCGAACCTGCGACCGTAGCGGTCGCGCGGTTCCACACTGAACCGCCTTCAACCGCTCGGCCACCACGGCCAGCGCCAGGAAGTTTCATATCAGCGCACACTCCGCTGCAGAGTGAAAACCTCATTCTGTAGATTTACATTTGTTTGTATGACAAACTTACGTTTTGTGTAACGATTTTGGAGGAACTTGTGGCACTCTCTTGTGGAGAAACAAAACATGTTTCAGAACACAGTTTTGTGTTTGTTTTACTAAAAACTGAACGTATCTTTAACAGTGAAAATAAAACAAGTACAATAGGATATCTCCAGTGGTCACAGGATCTTTTCACTGTGCGGTCATCACGGAAACTGTGCGTGGTAGGACGTAGACACAGGGTCTTATGGAGGTTTCGATCGGTTCGGGAGGTGCGCACGGATAGCGGAAGTGATTATGGCGACTGCTCGCATGGGTTCCAGTACCGGTCCGGGACAAATTTTCGTGTGTCACTAATAAACTGCAGAGACGA
Organism: Schistocerca piceifrons; assembly: GCF_021461385.2. NCBI lineage: Eukaryota > Metazoa > Arthropoda > Insecta > Orthoptera > Acrididae > Schistocerca > Schistocerca piceifrons. Next base: position 84,153,378 of record NC_060145.1, on the reverse strand, counting down.
TGTCTAATAGTATTCATAATTAGCGAATACACCTCTTTAATTTGATCAGTGAGCTAAAGTGTATCAAAATATGTGACACATACTTTCGGACCTTTATATTGCACTGGCCAAGAAGTTTAAATTATTTACACCGCTAAGGGACCGTGACATAAACATGAACTTGACGCCTCAACCCGTTCCCGAGGAAAATTGGTCTCAGCAGTCGGAAAGACAGAGAGAGACGGACGTACAACAAAGTGACCCAAGAAGGGTTCACTTCCTATAGATTGAGGTATGGAATCTTAAAGGAAGAAGGAACATAAGGATTAAGCTGTCAAATTTGTACGAAGTTGTCTTTCCGTCTCCAAAAAGGGAGCGAGTATGATACGTGGTGTGTGACTGCTTTCCTGGACAGCAAATCTAAGTGTTGCGCTCTACCAAATCGATGTTTCGGTAGTTTTGGTACACTACGTCAATGGCATAGTAAATGGTAGGATTATGGGTAGTATTGGTAGCATTGGTAGGGACAGAATTATAAATTAATCTCGAAGAGAGAAACTGGCAGCCGACGACTTGTCTTTGTTTTTTTGTTTCTTCGGTTATTTGTTTTTAATATAATTAGAACTGCACTTCATTCAGTGTTAGTCCATTGTGCACTTTATATCCTTATCGATTATAAATTGCATTTCGTAAGTAATAAAAATTATTTGATCGTGTAACTTCAGTGCTTTTATGTAACGAAAGCAGTTTAAAAGAACAAACATAAAATTATAAACAATTATTGTTGTTATTTCGTACTTAATAGTGCGATCTTCATCGTGGTCAATGTTATTATTGATAAATGCAAAATATTGTTTATCAATAACAGGAACATTCTTTATGTACGATCGACGAAGTATTGAAACGATGTTTGATATATATTTTTCTTCATTTTTCTTTTTTTACGAAATTGCGCTTTTTAGCGCTGTATGATAAACCTGTACCGTTTTCTTCATTTTTACTGCAACATCCTTCTATTTCACGCAACAAATCAAACATTTTCGAATAAAACCTCAAGTAAAAGTTGACAATTTCAGTATGGCTGCGAACGCTGTTTACTTTTAAGCAACTGTGAGGAGGATAACTGTGTAGAACAAAAATGTTCGCCGGCCGGGGTGGCCGAGCGGTTCTAGGCGCTACAGTCTGGAACCACGCGACCGCTACGGACGCAGGTTCGAATCCTGCCTCGGGCATGGATGTGTGTGACGTCCTTAGGTTAGTTAGGTTTAAGTAGTTCTAAGTTCTAGGGGACTGATGACGTCAGAAGTTAAATCCCATAGTGCTCAGAGCCATTTGAACCAAAATTGTTCCGTACGTTACCCGGAACTTTATACGGGGTGGATAAAAATTGTGTCACGAAATTTTAACTCTGGATAGCTGATGCTAGTAGGAACCAAAATTAATAGTGTTGTGTAGGTCTACAACGAACTCCGATTGGGTGTGGGATTGCCCTGTTGCCGGATGGTCTGGACAACGCATGACCGCAAATGCTTTGCCTAGCGGAGAGCTCGCTGTTCTTCAAACCAATACTGGGCCGCCTTGCTTACTAAATCGCAGGTGACGTGTGTGTGCTCTGAAGCGAAGCTTACACGTGAATGCCTCTGGCGTCAGGCGGAGACAAAGAGCAAGACCTATTCGTATCACGTAGTGGCCGTTACGGGCGAGGGACTTTTGTATGTGTGAACCGACAACCAGAGCGTTGCCCATCAACCGACGAAAGGTGCGTTGTCGACCTACACAACACTAGTAATTTTGGTTCCTACTGGCATCAGCTATCCGAGGTTAAGGTTTCGTGACACAATTTTTCTCCACCCTGAATATTCCCAATCAGTTTGTAAATGGTTCACCGCTTCCGGTTTTTATGGGAATCTTGTAAGACACTGAACGCATAGGCCTACGTAAAAAAAAAAAGCAATCGTTCTGAGGTAATTTCCGATAGGTATGCAACACACAAAATTATTTTCAGTCGTCAGTCTTTTGACGAAGTTGATGCGGCCCATCACGAATTCCTCTCTCGTGCCAACCGTTTCATCTCAGAGTAGCACTTGCAACCTTCATCCTTAATTATTTGCTAGATGTATTCCAGTCACTGTCTTCTTTTACAGTTTTTATCCTCCAGTACCCTGGAAGTTATTCGCTGATATCTTAACAGATATCCTAGGATCCTGTACTGTATTCCTATCCTTGTCGATTCTGCGGATCACGTCCTCATTCCTTGCCTTATCAATCTATCTAATTTTCAATATTCTTCTGTGCACCATATCTCAAATGCTTCTATTCTTTCTTGCTTTTCACACATTCCCTGTCTCACTACCATATATTGCTGTGATCTAAAAGTACATTCCCAGAAATTTGTTCCTCAAATTGAGTCCTATGTTTGACACTTGTAGATTTCTCTTGGCGAGAAATACCCTCATTGCTAGGGCTAGTATGCATTTTATGTCCTCCTTGCTCCGTCCGTCATCGGTTGTTTTGCTGCTTAGATAGTAGAATTCCTTAACTTCTTCTACTTCCTGATCACCGATTCTGATGTCAGGTTTCTCGCTTTTCCCATTCTGCTACTTCTCATTACTTTCGGCTTCCTTCGATTTACTCTCAATCCATATTCTGTACTTATTGAACTGTTCATTCCACTCAGCAGATTTGGTAATTCTTCTTCACCTTCACTGACCATAGCAGTGTCTTAACACTGGTATCATTTCACTTTGAATTTTAATCCTACTCTTGAACCTTTCTTATATTGCCATCATTGCTTCTTCGATGTACAGATTGAAAAGCAGGGGCTACTGACCACATCCCTGTCTTGCATTCCTTTTAATCCGAGCACGTCGTTCTTGGTCGTTATTGTTCCCTCTTGGTTCATGTACATATTGTATATTACTCGTTTTCCTACAGCTTACCCCTATTTTTCTCATAATTTCTCATAATTTCGCAAAGTCCAACGCTTTTTGCATGTCGACAAATCCTATGAACGTGTCTGGATTTTTCTTTAGTCTTGCTTCCATCGTCAACCGCAGCGTCGGAATTGCCTCTATGGTGACTTTAGCTGTCTTAAAGCGAAAGTGATCGTCAGCTAACGTACAGTTAACACGGGTACGACCTTAAGCGACCGAAACTACTGCAGAAACTACTGTAGTATTCGTTTGCTTGCGATAATCTACGGAAACCTATGGCACTTTTACAACTCTGCTTATCAGTCGGTGGCGTAGAATCTGATGCGCAGCCTGATACAAGTGTTTGGTAGTGGTCGAGGAGAAGGGCATTAGTGTTTAATGTCCCGTCGGCAACGAGATTATTAGAGACGGAGCGCAAGCTCGATTTACAGAAGGATGGGGAAGGAAATCGGCCGTGCCCTGTCAAAGGAACCATCCCGGCATCTGACAGAAGCGATTTAGGTAAATCACGGAGAACCTGAATCTGGATGGCTGGAATGCTAGTGCAGTGTGCTAACCATTGCGCCACCTAACTCGGTTTGGTAGTGGTGTGTTAATGCATTAACAGCGTTTGCTCGTGTAGCTGCTGGGAGGAATCGCACAGTACTCCCAGGTCGCAGTCTGCTTTGTTGATATGAGCTCTCGAAAACAGGCTGTTATCCCTCGTGGTCGCGGCGTCAGTTCGTCTGAAAGCGCGGGCTTGCCGGCCGCTTTGTTAGGACTCTGCGTGGGCGGCAGGGTACGGCAGAGTGGGGCGTGGGTGTGTGTGTGGACTCACGGCCGGCGCTCTCAGAGACCGCCGCCAGCCGGCTGCGCTAATGGCGGGAGCGGCACAGAAAACTGACGCCAGCGAAGAGGTTACAGTGATCGCCCGCCCGGGTGTAAATTCAAATGGCTCTGAGCACTATGGGACTTAACATCTATGGTCATGAGTCCCCTAGAACTTAGAACTACTTAAACCTAACTAACCTAAGGACAGCACACAACACCCAGTCATCACGAGGCAGAGAAAATCCCTGACCCCGCCGGGAATCGAACCCGGGAACCCGGGCGCGGGAAGCGAGAACGCTACCGCACGACTACGAACTGCGGACCCCGGTGTAGGTCCGGCAGCACTGCGGCACAGCACACTTTGTATAACAGCAGCTGACAGCGCGAAGAGAACACCTCGCGTTCCAGGCAGACCGTTGTCAAAGTATTCGTAGCGCGGAACTGGATGATGGTTCAACGCCCGTCTCAGTTATTGATAGAACTTTCAATTACTGCGGAAGTTCTGCGTAATGGCCATTAACCCTTCCGGACGCACTCGCGGCGGCCTTACAGTCGCGCCGGCCTACGAGCGTATGGACGTCTTTGCTTGTCTGTCATGTGTATCTGCCGCCGTATCGGTAACGATTCCTCCCTTCTGTCACTGAGTGTTGCTGAAACCTCTTACGAACACTTCCTGCATCTGTTTGCGTTCTCAGGAGGTCTTGTATACATTCTATCTAAGGGAACTAAATTCTATACTTGCACTTTTGTTTTCGTGTTTGGAGAGAAGCGTTCGAAAGGTTTGAGTGACGATGAAATTAGAAAAATACTGGTAAATTAAAACTCAGCTGCGGCAACTGATAGTGATCTCGAAGACCACGAAGTCTACAAGATATTAGCATGACAAAGTGAGGATTCATTGAGTGACGTTGAAATTATTCACGAACTGGAATCTTCACAGGCGAGAAAGAAGCAAGAAGTCGGAAACAGTGGGTACAGATAGGTGACAGACGCCGTGTTTCCACTTCAGGATTATACTTTTTCTAGGGATAATTCTGAAATGAATCCTCATTGTGGACTAAGTGAGGAACCTAATGGTTCAAGTGGTTCTGAGCACTATGGGACTTAATATCTGAGGTCATCAGTCCCCTAGAACTTACAACTACTTAAAGCTAACTAACCTAAGGACATCACACACGCCCATGCCCGAGGCGACCGTAGCGGTCGCTAGGTTCTAGACTGAAGCGCTTAGAACCGCTCAGCCACACCGGCCGGCGAGGAACCTAATGAAAGCGAAATTTTTGAGCTTATATTTGATATTTAACTGATGGAATACATTGCCAGGAAACCAACAGATTTTACAAAATAGTCAATAAACGATGTCAAGGATCGTACAGGAGAATACAGTGGAAACGTACAAGTGCAGACGAGATGTATAAGTTTTCAGCAGCCTGCATGCTGATGACTTACGTATAAAAGAATAAAATGAAGGATTATTGGTCTACAGACTATTGGTCTACAGACCCATCGACTCAGGCACTTTTCTTGTGGAAAGTAGTACCTAGGCAGGGATTTATGGCTGGTCTTCGAATGTTACATTTCAACAACGCAGGCGTTTTGGGAGACGCAGAGAGGCCGAATAGGCTTCGTAAAAGTATCTAGTGAATTTTTTTATCAGTGATATTCAAGTCTATTCTAAACCCATTCAGCTACGTATGCACTGATGTGTCTCTAATGCTGTGGAAAGGTAGACTAGTTTTCAAACAGTACATACCAACCACAAAGCACAGATTGTGAATAAAACGGTTTATATAGTGCGTTGTCGAAACGAGATTTATTTTAGATATTGTACTGTACACAGAAACGAAACAAAACAAAACACCATCTGAATAGGCCTTGAAGACCCAACGGCACTGACCGACCGCCGTGACATGCTCAGCCCTTAGGCGCCACCGGATCGGGATGTGGAGGGGCGTGTGGTCAGCACACCGCTCTCCCGGCCGTATGTCAGTTTTCGCGAACGGTACCGCTATTGCTCAGTTAAGTGCTCGCCGAGCCTGAAGCTCTGACCTTCGGTGATCTGACGAGAACCGGTGCTACCACTGCAGCAAGGCCGTCGGCAGTGTAGACAGGAAGATGAACATAAATTAAGGATACTTCTGGCCTTGATGTTTCCGGTGCTGTTATAACTACTTTGTTGAAATGTTAGCTCAATAAAAAATTTTGAGCGTCCTTTTAGTACTTATCAAGTAATAAAATACAAGCAAACAGCTTGTTTTATTTTAAAAATTATGTATTTCAACAATCCCAAAATAAATCACTCCAGAAAAGCAGCCTAGTGTTTAAAAATTTACTCTTCAAAGGGTTAAAGTAGCAAGACTGTGAACGCTATGTGTAACAAACGTCACATTTTGTTCTGTGGTTGGCTAATTTCGTGCCTTCAGCAATTTTCCAGCATCTCCAAAAAATAAATAAATAAAGGGACGAGTACTACAATAAAATATATACACTGTGGAATATCAATAACCATAACTGTAATTGCGCTTATATTCCACAGAGGCAGTGTTACTTGCTTATTCATAACCAGTACGCTGTATGCCCTTCGTGTTGTGGTATACAATCGAAAAACTCATTCCATATGTTCATCCACACGTGGAATGATACATCTACATTGCAATCTGATCTTGAAAACATCGTAGAAGAAGGAAATAACCACTTCACATAAAGTAAGTACGTATATCTTTGGAGTGAGCGCAGTGTACTGTGCGTGTTCTCAATGTCAAACCAGGCTAGTCACGTAATTTTCGGGATTGACCCTGCTTGTCTAAAATTTCAGCTTTAGTAATAGCTATCATGCAGTATTGTCACTGCTACGGATGTAAAGAGAAGTATGTGGAAGGAGCGCCAGTTACGTTTCATAAGTACAAGGATTGGAACTTAAATAGTGGCAACTATTTATTCACAACCGATACAAAGGAATTACAGGTTTGCACTGTTACTGTCCTTCAAAGTAGTCACCAGTGTTGTGTAGAACCCGATGCCAGCGATGTGGAAGGCGTAGTACACCGTTAGCAGAGCCTGCTCTGTTGATGGTACGAATGGAGCGGTCTACTGCCTATCGAATCTCTGGTACCAAAAAACAAGTTTTTAGGGTGTTTCTCGATAACGGACAAATATTTTTAAGAACGGGGAAATGTCTGTGCTAAATAAAGGCCTAGAGAATATACTGTGAAACTTTGGGCAATTTTCTGCGGTTATTTATTATTAAATTAAAATATATTTAAAATAAAATTATTACTTTAAAAAATAAATACGTTAACTGCAGAAGCCATTAACGATACAAAACGACATGAAATGGAACTAGCATGTAAGGTAGGTTGTAGGGTCTGCATCTCGTGGTCGTGCGGTAGCGTTCTCGCTTCCCACGCCCGGGTTCCCGGGTTCGATTCCCGGCGGGGTCAGGGATTTTCTCTGCCTCGTGATGGCTGGGTGTTGTGTGATGTCCTTAGGTTAGTTAGGTTTAATTAGTTCTAAGTTCTAGGCGACTGATAACCTCAGCAGTTGAGTCGCATAGTGCTCAGACCCATTTGACCCATTTTTTTAGGTTGTAGGGACGGAAAATGGTCGACTTAGGTTTATTGGAAGAATGCTAGGAAAGTGTAGTTCATCTATAAAGGCGACCGCGTGCAGAACTCTTGTATAGCCTATTCCTGGATACTGCTAAAATGTTTGGTATCCCCACCAGTTCAGATTAAAGTAAGACATCGAAGCAATTCAACGGCGTGCTGCAAGAGTCGTTACTGGTAGGATGGGTAACCACATAATATTTACGAAGGTATGCCAAGTGCAACTTTTATGACGCTTCCAGAAGACTCAAATTGTAAACCTTACATACTGCACGGTCCGGCTGTGTTAAACTGTTGGCTTCTGCATGTGCTGGCTGGGAACGAAGTCCGACTTCCTGAGTTCAGAATATCGGTACTCTGAAGCTTCAAACATAATTCTTCCCGTGCCTCGCGGTGTAGCCGCTCGGTCTTCGGCGCCTTGTTTCGATTCGCGCGGCTTCCCCCGTCGGGGGTTCGAGTCCGCCCTCGGGCATGGGCATGTGTTGTCCTTAGTGTAAGTTAGTTTAAGTTAGATTAAGCAGTGTGTAAGCCTAGGGACTGATGACCTCAGCAGTTTGGTCCCATAAGCACTTACCACAAATTTCCTGTGTGAGGACGGCTTAAGTGAAATGGTCCTGAAGGAAGTAGAATAACTGAAAACTGAAAAATCTAAAACATTTGCATGAGAAGTTTACGTCAAACTTGTCACAAATACCTAAGTATGTCGCATTACTACTATGGAGGAGCAAATTTTATGTGATACCTTAGTTACTAGATACCATTAACAACATTCGTCAAGGGAGTCGATGGAGAATGTATAATTCCTTTAAAGTTACCTTCACTTTTTATAGCTCCTGGCAAGTTATTTGAAAACGGGTGTTACTCAAAAACGGTCGCCTTTCTGGAGCAAACCAAGAGACTTAAGTCCTTATTAAAGGATTCTTGATTTTAATATTATATTCTGCGATATTATTACTATTATTGTTATTATTATTATTATTATTACTCTCGATTATTCCCCTGAACTTGAGCCAATCAGAGCTTCACTTCCTTTTCTTCTTTCCTTCCCCCCCCCCCTTCCAAAACCTCTGCGTTATTTCACTGCGTGTTTTCTTCTTTTCGTCTGTACATTTCTTCCTCTGTTGCTTTTTTGTTTCATACTTGTTATAATTTCTTGTTTTTGATTTTACTTCAGAACTGCTTTCTGTCCTCAATGTCTTCTTCTGAAATTTTCAATTGTTGTAGGTCTTCTTGTGTTTCTTTTGTCTAATTGGTCTTTTAATTTTATTGTATTAACGATGTTAAAAATTCTGTTTGTGATTGTTTTCATCCATACTACGTAGGTGTCCGTAGAACCTTAAGCGTCTTTTCCTAAATTTATCTGTGATGTCTGCGTGTTCGTAGAGTTCCTTTGTAGGTCATCTGGCCCAGGAAAGAATTCGGGTAAGACAACCGTGTTATTATTTTCTTCTAAAAACATTTTGACGTACCTCAGCCGCAACATGTAATCCAGTTATCAGTTTCACCTTCTGAACAAGAAGTTTCTATAAACGTTGAAACCATGGGAAATGGGTTTTAATAAACCTTCCAATTTGCAATTGACTTTTTAATATTCCTGCAAGAAGATTTCATTCTGCGGTCGTTGCTCCAGTCATGTACAATATTTCAAAACGTGTTATTACCATTATTTCGTCCGCGGCTCGTGGTCTTGCGGTAGCGTTCTCGCTTCCCGCGCACGGGGTCCCGGATTCGATTGCCGACGGGGTCAGGGATTTTCTCTCCCTCGAGATTACTGGAAGTTGTGTGTCTTTCATCACCATTTCATCCTCATTTACTCGCAAGTCGCCCTAGTGGCGTTAAAGAACTTGTGGAGTGGCGGCAGAACCGCCCCGCGAGGGGTCTCCCGGCCACCAATGCCATACGCTCACTATTATTATTGCTGTTGTTTATGTTGTTGTACCCTGCATATGTCATCTATAGTTTTCATCGGCGGAAGTCGTCGTAAAATTTGCAAATATATTTCCGTGCGCTGTTTCATTCTATAACTCACGTTTATTGCATTTTCACAGTGCACTAGACATGCGGTAGTTTGATGCAATTGGGATATCAGCACAATAGCTGCGCTACTGAACGCGTACTGAAAAAAAGGACAAGTGAACGCCAGAGTCATCAGTTGTTTCGGCGTGGCCAGCGCTGTTGTTCCCCAAGTTGGCCGTCGGCCACAAACGGCCAGAGACAATGGCGCGCCGTTTCTGGGAATTAGCTGTCACGCTGCCGCAGCCGCCGCCTCCATTTGCAACCGGAAATGAAGCGCTCCGCCGTGCTCCCCCCCACCCCTCCCCCCACCTCTTCTGTTGTTATCAACCACCGGTCGCCCGCCGTTTCTTTGGCGAGGCACAGTCGCAACCGCCAGCGAAACCCGTGCCGCCAAATCACATCTGGCGGCGGCGATCCGATTTATTGCTTATCTGTCGCGGCGCGTTTGTACACTGGCGCAATAAATCAGCAGTCATCCAGCCGGCCGGTGCGTTTTGTCGCCCATTACAAGCGGCGATCTTAATCTGTGTCCGCACGCCCACCATATTTCACCAGCCGCCGCGTTCGCTGCAGCCGCAGTTGTTGCTGTTTTTGTTGTTGTTGTTTTTGCGGCCATTGTGTCCGGCCCGTGTTGGGCAGCCGACCGATCGGGCGAAGCTTTTTAAACGTTTCCGCAACCGGTTTTGACGCAATCATTCGCGCATCGGCAGCGCGGCGCGCTGTCATCGCCACGGGTCTGACGGATTATACGGCCGCCATGATTCTGCAAGAATGGCTGTACAACGGCTGTCGATGACATCAGCATCTGATACACCGTCCAGTAGTCTCTTCTCGTTCGGACTGTTACCTGCGATGAGGGAGATGCGAAGCCGGTGTTCCGAGTTTGCCGCTTCCCAGTTCTGTCATGGGCGTGAACCCACGTTTGTTTCTCCCTTATACAGGGTGTGACAAATAAAAATTTCCCAGACGGGTGGATACGATTAGGTCGGTATTACACTATCAAATTTCTTTGTCAATGATTTGATCAAAGACGTGATCAAATCTCCTGCCAAATATATTTGACAAAGATCTTTGACGTAGCACTAGAAGGGGTATTACACTGTCACCATATTTTTCGTCCAAGTTCAAGATGGCTGATAAAAACAACTTGTTCCTAGAATGAAATTTTCACTCTACAGCGGAGTGTGCGCTGATATGAAACTTCCTGGCAGATTAAAATTGTGTGCCGGACCGAGACTCGAACTCGGGGCGTGAGTCGTGCTTGGGTAGCTCAGTCGGTAGAGCACTTGCCCGCGGAAGGCAAAGGTCCCGAGTTCGAGTCTCGGTCCGGCACACAGTTTTAATCTGCCAGAAAGTTTCATATCAGCGCACACTCCGCTGTAGAGTGAAAATTTCATCCTAGAAACATCCCCCAGGCTGTGGCTAAGCCATGTCTCCGCAATATCCTTTCTTTCAGGAGTGTTAGTGCTGCAAGGTTCGCAGGAGAGCTTCTGTAAAGTTTGGAAGGTAGGAGACGAGGTACTGGCAGAAGTAAAGCTGTGAGGACGGGGCGTGAGTCGTGCTTCGGTAGCTCAGTTGGTAGAGCACTTGCCCGCGAAAGGCAAAGGTCCCGAGTTCGAGTCTCGGTCCGGCACACAGTTTTAATCTGCCAGGAAGTTTCAAAACAACTTGTTATTAACCGCAGCAGTTGCATGTACCATAATTGCACTGTGTGCGGAAGAGAAGCAGGGGAGAAAAAGGAAACATATCTGGGTGAAGCCGTGGGTTTTACGACGACACGATAAAAGCACTCAACAAAACTTGTTATGTGAGATTATAGTGGAGGACGTCAATTCGTACATCAAGTACTTAAGAATGGATGAGCACACATTTCTGTATGTGCTCAGTGAAGTGTATCCTCATATCACAAAGCACAATATTCACTTAAGAACTGCTACATCTGCAGAAGACAGGCTCACTGTAACACTCCGATTCCTTGCTACAGGAGAGGGTTAGGTTAGGTTAACCCTAGGACGCCCAAGCCTTTTTTTCTAACTTGGATGCCTGAGAGGGGGGTTCGCCAAGCCCACAGGTATTAAATAAGTTTACTGACGAAAAATTACAACTTTCAAAATGGTTTATGTAATTTAACTAAGGCATCGGATTATAAATGTTGCTAATTGTTATAAATATTGGATTGAGTGAATAAAAAATTGGCATATTACAATACAAAATACAGATGTATTCATATACAATAGACTACTCTGAGTACTCAACTTCAAGGCAAGAGACACACTTCACATTTTTTTCTGAATGTGTGTTACACACATGTTTACGACACTGTCCACAATGCTTTTTTGGTTTACTTAAGACTGTTGTACTTCTGCTTCTTTGTTTTAGCTTTTCTTACACAAATATGGTACCGACCTTTCCCTGCAGGAGGCTGACGTGCTTCTGTTGCCACTTCTTTGATTTTCTTTTGTAGAATAGTCTCCATTGATTGAACAATTTGGTTAAATAACCCTCTTGCATTGGCACATCTTTCTTCTACCTGCAATTTCACTAGTTCCATTCCTGCTTGCAGAAGATAAAGTTCCCGTTTGTTGTGTTTCTTTTCATTCCATCTTGGATGTTGCTGGATGAATATGGTGGTTCCATTGATAGCAGAAATGTCGATGAGTGAGTAAAATACAGATAGAGGCCATTTCTTTGTTCCCCTCTTGCAGGTGTACATACGAGCCATTTGATAAATGGTATCAATTCCACCTTTAGTGGAATTATAATATGCATTTATCTCGGTTCTATTCTTCTCTTCTCCAACAGTGTCTTTATCTTGGTGCATTGTTGACAACATCAGTGAGTTTTTACTTGGTTTCGTTTTTGCTGTGTAGGACACCAGAGTTACTGGAGGCCTACGTGTTGGGAACTGCACTAACTCACTGTAGTTTACAAGATACATAACAGCTGACTGACATCAACAATCACTTCCTCTGAAAGTAAACCGATTGTTGTGAATATCAAGAATACCAACCAACAAGAAACTAACTTGCATTGTTGTAGAGATGGGAAATACGAAATCCTATTAAGGGAAATTTTCTATAGCATGGAAGCCTAAGGGGTGGGTTTGTTGGACCCATAATAAGTTTATTTATTTTTTCTTTCAAAGAAAAATTTTTCTATAAAATGTTTTGACACTAACGTTTCATAAAATAGCTAACAAACAATAACTCAAAGGGAAAAATCAGGGGGCATACAAAAATTGTGGGTTCAACTAACCCCCCCCCCCCCCCCTTAGGCGTCATAGGGTTAAGTTAAGTTAGGTTAGGTTAGGTCAGGTCTCCAATCTTCTTAATCTATTTTTGTATTCAGCGTGCCTCACGTTGTAAAGCGCCTCATCGGCTTCATACACCTCTATTAATTTTGTAGTTGTCGGCACACACCAGTTGTATTTACCGGCGATGTTTATAAAAACACTACAGACGACAGAACGCTGCAGCGATGCTAGGGCTCTGTGTGGTAACATGTTACATTGCAGTGAACAGAAGACAAGCGACTTCTTTGATCAAATCTACAGCGAGGCCCTAGATTTGATCAAATACTGGACGACATTTGACAAAGTTCCCTATTACACCATCAAATATCTTTGACAAAGATTTTTGACAATGATATTTCACAAAGAAATTTGATAGTGTAATACCAGCCTTAGATGTGAATGTATGCTTGTAACCACACCCCGTGACATGCAGTCCACATATTCGCCCGCCATGTGATTCACACCTGTTCAGAGCGTAGTGCGAGCTGTGTCACTGTGAGTGAAGCCAGTAGAAAGGGGACGATGGAGCAGCGGGTGCCAGTTACAGAACGTTAAGTGACAACAAAGTCGTGGAAACGTATTCATTTGTTTGCTAAGAAGTATAATGGAGTCAAAAGTGCCAGCAAAGGGTGGCACGCAACGCTTACAATCCAGAAATGGCGTCAGACAAGAGCCACGCAACGCCTACAATCCAGAAATGGCGTCAGACAAGATCTGTTTCGAACAAGTCAAAAACCATTCAGAACCGGGGTCCAAAATTGCCATGAGATGAATACTGGTCACTTTCAACATCTGCTATAGATTAGTACTGCATTTCCTTTCCTCTGATGTACTGGGTGATAAAAAAGTCAGTATAAATTTGAAACCTGAATAAATCACGGAATAATGTAGATAGAGAGGGGTACAAGTTGACACACATGCTTGGAATGACATGGGTTTTACTAGAACCAAAAAAAAAAAAAGAATACAAAGTTCAAAAAATGTCCGACAGATGGCGCTTCATCTGATCAGAATAGCAATAATTAGCATAACAAAGTAAGACAAAGCAAAGATTATGTTCTTTACAGGAAATGCTCAATATTTTCACCATCATTCCTCAACGATAACTGTAATTGAGGAATAATGTTGTGAACAGCACTGTAAAGCATGTCCGGAGTTATGGTGAGGCATTAGCGTCGGATGCTGTCTTGCAGCATCCCTAGAGATGTCGGTCGATCACGATACACTTGCGACTTCAGGTAACCCCAAAGCCAATAATCGCACGGACTGAGGTCTGAAGACCTGGGAAGCCAAGCATGACGAAAGGGGCGCTGAGCACACGATCTTCACCAAACGACGCGTGTAAGATATCTTTAATGCGTCTAGCAATACTTTTTTTGTTCCAATAAAACCCCATGTCATTCCAAGCATGTGTGTCAATTTTTACCTCTCTATCTACATTATTACGTGGTTTATTAAGTTTTCGAATTTATACTGCCTTTTTGATCACCCGATCCTTTTTTGTACACAGGTACTCCGTTCTCTGGGCCACTTTTATTTTCCTCACCCTGTACGATGTTTTTTGATGATGATGCTGATCTCAGTTCCACATTGCTCCAGCGCGTGTGATTTGATCCAAAGAACAACACGCGATGCTATACAATGGTGTAAAATAATCGTTAATTTTCACGCGTAAATTGGAATTCGTAAGGAACATTAATGAAATTAGCGAAGCTCGGATACTCATGTGGCAATCGATTTAAAGGACAGCAATAACCACAAAGACTGGATTATAATTTCTCCTGCTACGACCGTGACATCATAATTGGTGATCACAAAGTATATTAAATTAAGGAATTCGGCTACCTAGACAGCAAGGACATAAAAAGCCAACTAACACTGTCAAAAACGACATTCCTGTGCAGGAGAAGCCTACTAGTATGTAACACACGTCTTAACTTGAGTAAGAAATTTCTGAGAATGTACGTCAGTAGCACAACATTTTATGGCAGTGAAACATGGACTGTGAGGAAAATCGAAACAGAAGAAAATCTAAGAATTTGAGATTTGGTGCTACAGACGACTGTTGAAAATTAGGCAGACTGAGGAGGTAAGGAATGAGGAGGTTCACCGCAGAATCCGCGAGGAAAGGAATACATGGAAAACACTGATCAGAAGAAAGGACATTATGATAGGGCGTTTGTTAAGACATCACCGAATGACTCCCATACTACTAGGGGGAGCTGTAGAGGGTAAAAACTGTAAACGAAGACAGAGACCGGGATACATCCAGCGTATAACAGAGGACGCATGTTGCAAGTGCTACTGTGAGATGAAAATGCCGCCACAGGAGAGCATCAAACCAGGCAGATGACCGATGACTCAAGAAATATCCAATGTCAATTTCACGGGCAAAATAAGTTACATCTGGAGATAACGAAGACCAATAAGGAGAAAAGTTCATTCAAATGCTGCTCATCTTAAGTGTCGTAATTCTACTGAGTTACCAGAATGTACAACATTTTAAGGCGCCTTTAGTTTGTGACGCTGAAATATGTGTTTGCAGTTCGAATTAACCAAACAAATGTATTGGAGAATAGTCGCCGTACTTCAGTAGTTTGTAGTTTAGTACCGACTGAGTAAAAGACAAGTAGAGAGCCAGCGATGAAAATTCCACACGCGGAACGTCTCTAGCATAATATCACCGCCACAGCAGGGAATATAATTACAGAATGGTATTTAAAACATCTGAGATTTTAATTTAGTTGGTTCTACAGTCTCCACCACGTCCTCTAAAACATGAATCCCGAGACGGGGGATACCGTTCCGTGTATCCTAGGTAATATCATCCTCGATCCAACTTACGGGCGTAAATTAAGCAATTAGTTTCTAAATTACCTAGTCAAAGTAAATTACGTAAGTGATTAGCAAGTTGAAATAAATTACTTCAAAGCCACACACACACACACACACACACACACACACACACACACACACACAAACGTCCCCTCCCACACATACAGACAGGGTGAGAGAGGGAGGGAAAGAGAGGATCCAACAAACAAATGATAAACTGAATTGCATACAGCGGTCCCAACTCAAATAATTTGAGACAGAACAATGCAGCGCAGAAGTAACCAACGCTACAGTTAATAAATGCACTGAATAAATACCATAGAGGTATAATAAGTAGAGATTGCGCTACAAACATACGCTGTACGTTGCGTTGAAGCTGTTGGTACCATGTTAGTTCACACGAAATATTAAAGAGCTACTGTTTCCGATTGCTCCTTGCTATTAATTTCTGTCGTGTACACGAAACAGTTGTTGAAATACAAAATGATGTAACGCTTTCGCGAACAACACAGTGTGAGGAAGGAAATGTAAGCAGTTTCTCGCGTCCTAAATGCATATTTGATACAGTAAAACGATGGATTTCGCCTCGTTAATGTAAATTTATTTTTTATATGTTTTAAGTAATCCTTGAAGAGATAGAATAGTAAGAGTCAGCAGTCAGTGTGGGCTTGACAAACACCACAAAGACAAAACCTCAAGGTAGTAAGTAAGAGAAATACTACAGGAGTAAACTTAGTCATAAACCAAAGAACTATAGAAGGGGTGAAACATTATACATACTTTGGAACCACAATATTTGAAAATTGGGATAGCTCGCAAGAAATCAAGATTCGCAGTAGGAAAGCAAGAAGTGTGTTTCAGGAAATGAATGCCGTCTTCAAAAGCCATAATCTAACTTTAAGAAGACAAATCAGACTCTTTCACTGCTATGTATACTCTGTGCTCCTATATGGTACAGAGACATGGACTTTAAAAAAAAAACACGGAGGAGAAGCTGGTATTTCGCCTGCCTCATACATCTTGCTTACCAGATGGAAGAGTGTTGCCATGACTGGCTCTCCGCCGGCCGCGGTGGTCTAGTGGTTCTAGGCGCGCAGTCCGGAACCGCGGGACTGCTGCGGTCGCAGGTTCGAATCCTGCCTCGGGCATGGATGTGTGTGATGTCCTTAGGTTAGTTAGGTTTAAGTAGTTCTAAGTTCTAGGGGACTGATGACCACAGATGTTAAGTCCCATAGTGCTCAGAGCCATTTGAACCATTTGAACTGGCTCTCCCAAGGGTATCAGTAGCTCTAACAGAATGTCGTCTACTCCCAGGACCTTGAATCCACTTAGGTCTTTCTGTGCTCTGTCACATTCTTCACGCAGTATCTTATCTCCTAACTCATCTTCACCTACGTCATTTCTATAATATTGTCTTTAAATTCGTCTCCTTTTTATAGAACTTCTGTATACTCCTTTCCCCTTTAAACTTTCTGTTCTTTCCTTCGTATCTGCTTTCCATCTGAGCTTTGATCTTCATAAAGCTTCTTCTCTTTTCCTCAAAGGCCTCTTTAACTTCCCATCTGAGCTCTTGATTTTCATACAGCTTTTTGTCTTTTCTTCAGAAGCCTCTTTAATTTTTCTATAGGACGTATCTATCTTCCCCATTTCCGCTATAAGTTTATCTTGCAAAAAAATGCTAAAACTGTTACAAAGCTGCCCAGTTTCACGGTTGTATACGAATTATTTATCAGCAGCTCTTCGCGATTGGAACGTACTGTTTTAATGGTTCAAATGGTTCTGAGCACCATGGGACTTAACTACTGTGGCCCTAGAACTTAGAACTACTTAAACCTAACCAACCTAAGGACATCACACACATCCATGCCCGAGGCAGGATTCGAACCTGCAACCGTAACGGCCACGCGGTTCCAGACAGTAGCGCCTATAACCGCACGGCCACTCCGGCCGGCCGTACTGTTTTACAAACATTTTTTGATATCATAATGCAGTGGCTTACTTTTCCCACCACAGGTTTAGAGAAAGGATTCATGGGAAGACATCCCATTTGCTGAATGTTGACATAGATTAGAAACAGTTGCTCGTCATGACGACACCGCTCAGCAGCATAGTAACGATTATGAACAGAATTTATCGAGGTTGCGAGCGTATTCAGACATACACCCAGCAACGAGGCTTTAACCGCGCAGTTCGGATGCACTGTTTAATGTCCTGCAGTCCGCTGGACATACAGCAGAAGCTGGTTGTGGTCGTTAGAGTGACAAAGGGGTTCCAGCAGAGAGAGAGAGAGAGAGAGAGAGAGAGAGAGAGAGAGAGAGAGAGAGACAGACAGACGGGGAAGTGAAAGCAGACTAGCGGGAGAAGTTGAGTATCGCGCGGCGGCGCAGAGTTGAGGATAAACAGCGGCGCTTTGCCGCGACATGTTTTATTCAGGGCGGCCGGAATGTTGGTACGCGTGGCGCGGCAGTGCTGCAGAGTTATTGTGCGGCCCGCCAGACGGACAGGGGCGGGGGTTCCCCCGCATTGCGAAGCGCTGCTGTTCGCGCGACCTGGCGCCGAACATGCGTTATGTATGCCGGCGCCGCGGGGTGGGGGTGTGGGCCATTGTTGTAGCCGGACAGTGCGCCACGGGGGTGAATGACAGCCCAGGGCGCGGTATACACGGCGGGGACCGCCCGGCAAGCGGCTCAGCGGCGTGCCACTCCCGCTGTGACCTGCAGCTCAACCTGGGGCGCGCGCTGATGCTCTTCAGGTTCTACACACATAACCCGCAAGCCACCGTACGGTGCGTCGCGGAGGGTACCTTATACCACTAGTAGTCAATTTCCTTCCTGCTCCTCTCGCAGACAGAGAGAGGAGAAAATGACTGTCAATATGCGTCCCCACGAGCCGCAATTTCTCCTGCCTTACCTTCGTGGTTCTTGCGCGAAATGCTGGTTGGCGGCAGTGAATAGTTCTGCATTCAGCTTTTCTGCGAAACGAACGTCGTCTTCCTTCCAGGGATTCCCGTTTTAGTTCACAATAAAACTCGCTTGTTGATTGAAACTACCGGTAACGAATCTAGCAGCTTGCCTCTGAATTGCTTCGATGTCTTCCACTGATCTGACCTGGCAGGGATCTCAAACACTAGAGTACTACTACAGAACGGGTCGCACTAGTGTTCAAAGTGTGGTGCCTTTCACACATGTAGCACACTTTCCTCGAATTCTCCCAACAAACCGAAATCGACCATTCACATTCCCTACTACCTTCATCGCATGCTCGTTCCATTTCATATCGCTCTGAAATGTTCACGCCCAGATTTTTAATCGACCTGACTGCGTCAAGTGGCATACTACTAATGCTTAATTCGAACATTACCGAATTGTTTTCCCTCCTCATACGCTTTAACTTCCATTTTGCTACATTTACAGCAGGCTTCGTGTCTGGCAGGTTTATTACGAGGAATGATGTAAAATCTCCCCAACATCACCTGAACAAGCTCGGGTTAGGCAATTAGTCTGTATGCTAACCAAAATTTCCGAGAATATCCACCGAAAAGTAGCGAAACACGTCTTAATTCCCGACGTCACCTCCAAAGCATGCAACCGTAGCAACTATTTTCCCGTTACTAATAGCCGTGTTGGAAGTCTTCTGGGTGAATTGTGTTCAAAAGTAGTGATTCCGCTTGAATCTCTTCTATGGAATCATAGCGCTACTCTTCTATGGAATCATAACGCTACCATTTCAACTTCAGTTTTATTTTTCGGAAGAGCAACGATACGCAAGAGGCTACATCTGGCCTTTAGGGTGCGCAGGATGGAGTTGTCATATTGATGTTGTTCTTTTTTTCTTTTTTGCGATGAACTGTCGCACAATGAGCGACGTGTGTCTAGGTGCATTGGAATGACGCAACAGTCAGTATTCGTTTTCCCATCCCTCAGACCTTTTGGGTCTATTATCTTCCCTCAGCGTCCTCAAAACATCATAATAGAACTTCTCGGTGGCTGTCTGACCACAGGCGATAAATTCCTTACGAAAAATTCCATTAATCCCGGACAGAAAGAAGGTCAGCATGAGTCATAATATCATCTGTATTTTATTGCAAATCTTGATTTCAGCTGACAGCGCAGCTATCATCAGTGCTATAAATACAACCCAGCAGTCGCTTGAGCAGTTGACGTCCGTGGAGTCGCAGCACCTGCTCCGTTCACCATCGCCGCCTACCAATGTGAGATAAATGGTCTGAAGATGGTCACATTGTGATCGAAACCGGTAACCGTTGCAAAGGAATATTTTATTGAGACCAAGACAGTTTTTCACTCATCTCTAAATTATCATAGCCAAACCGCCACTTTTCTCCACGTAAAATATTTTCAGAAATTTCTTATATCGACTGATTTCATAAGCTCTGTAGTGTAGAGGATTAATGTGGGGGTTGCCTTTCGTCCGTGTTAAAATGGGCTTACGGAAGCCTTGTATCAGTACAATGAAAGCATCTACCGCTACTCGCTTGACAACGGAGTGTATAGAGGGGCTCCACCGTAGGCGTATTGTAGACGGAAAGCCGGCAGAGGCTGACCCGCGGCCCGGCGGCTACCTGCAGGGACAGTGAAGACAAGTGGAGCGGATTAGCCCGCGCTATGAGGCGACGGGCGTTTAGCGCCGTTACGGCACCAGCTTACGTCCACTGCCCGGCCGGTTATTAGGTTGAGACGCCACCCGAAAGCTTTGCCGGGGACCAGACCAGGGGCTGAATTACCGGGGCAAGGGGTGTGCGATCCTCTTACCGATCGCCCTTCTGCTCTGGGAAGCCAGGCGCGCTGGTAGGTAGGTAGGTAAGAGCGGCCGCTTCTCGTCTCCTTGCGGTCCGCAGGAAGCCCGCCCACAGCTTATCGAGTTGACTACACACTGCTACAACAAGCGAGGAAACACCAATAAAGCTCAATTTGCTGGACACAGGGTCGACACACAGGCAATTTCCTTGCCACGCGTGTTAAATTTGTTGTTACGTGGCTACATATTCGGCGGACCCGGCCAAGATATATCAACGAACTGAAGCACAAAGGCATCCTCACACTGGACGAGGCACCTGTGGTATTTTCGGCTTTGCGCGCATCATACTCAGGTACAAGAAACTCTTCTTAGAGCAGTTGAGAAGGCAGCTGCGGCAAGATGACGTAATGTGGTGTGAGGTACCGACGACTGATGGTTTGTTCGGTACGGGTATCGTGAAAAAGGACGCCTAAATTGTGGTCCTTCTCCGCTATTGCCTACTGCGTTCGGAAGTCGCACTCCAAAATGCTAACGTTCTGTTACAGATATTAGAAATGAGAGGTGGCATGCCTTTACGATACACACAGTAACTTGCCCCCCTCTAATATTTACATCTTACTCTGAGTAATTCGATTTGGGGAAGTATTCGATTTGGGGAAGTATAGCCGAGTATGGTCGTTACAAGGCTAATATTGAGAACTCAGAAGATACGAATATTTTCCTCTCTAATTGCATGCTGTCAAAAGTTGCTATTCCTTCACACGCGGACTTCCCACGCAGCGTCTCGGGTGGTCCGGTGACAGGCGAGTTCTGCTGACCTTGAAAGGGTTTTGCCGAAGGGTGTGAGGGAGCCGAGTGGATGCTGTCCAGACGCCGAAATTGTCATAAGAGCGGGGGCGACACGCCCAGAGGCGCCTGAAGGAGAGGCTGGGGTTAGAGATTCCGTTACTTCGCAGAAACTTGGTGAAAACACTTTCTGACGTGCTTTGAGCGAGGCCTGGGAATGACTTGTGTTCTCAGGCAGTCTTGATGGGCAAATTCCCGCGTTTTCTGCAAAATCATAACTGTGATTGGCTTGCTCAGTGGATAGCTCCGTGACGTAGCAAAATCGGCTCAGAAATCGGCGCCAAGTATCTCCATTGGTGGAATAGTAGTACTACGGCAATAGAGTGTAATTTTCTGCCGGTTTTCGAGTTGCTGATTGGCACTTTTAACCACGGCCACTGTCGTGGGGGCGGTAATGTTTTGTGTAAGGCTTGCACGGGTGCTCTTGGCAGAGTCAACTCTCGTCTTTCGGTGGGGTAGGTTGAAAGACTGAGCTCTCGCTGCTCTGGACAGCCTGCCTTCCGTTGGCTGTCTAATATACTTTCATTTAATTGTAGCTGTCTGACGAAGTTGCTGAAGTTTCGACTTCAACGTAACTTTCCGAGTACAGTTGGCAATTGAGCGTTCTGCGTACAAGCGGGCTATGTTGTCCGTCTTGAGCAGTTTTGGCTAAAGTTGACTGTATCGGAGTTACTGTGTGACTTCCCTCGTTAAAATCAATCACTGTACCGTCAGTGATTTTGTGGCGAGCCTTCTTTGTCTCCTTCAGAGGCGCATTTGTGTTGCTAGGAAGTCTTTAGTCTGGAACAAACAGACCAGGATAATTTGTTTCGGGCTATACTCGCGACATTATCATCACCACGACGGCACGTCGAAGCAATCAGCCATCGCCTCCGGTACGCCAGATCGTGTCCTTGCAGTTAAGAAGACAGCTTGGTGATATATGTCCGCAGCACCGGCAGATTAGGGAATTAAGCTATGTGACAATCAGAGCTCAGCAGAGCGCGCCTGTTCCCGTCTTTTCTAATGTGGTTCTGTCTTGGGTGTTCATTGTCTGAGTTCTCATTACTGTAGCAGCAATTAATGTTGGATTGGCTGGGTGTTTCTCCTAAGATTTGAGTTGCAAGGAATTGGCTCCACATACCACTTGGTCATAAATGTCACAAGCTAGTTTACGGACAACTTTACCTTCACAGCATTTATTTTAGTATCCAATGTTTCATGTGTTCTGTTTATTATTTTGAGTTTAGACATAATAAATCAAATTGTTATTTTGGAGAGGACTTTTATTCTGTAGATCGGTAGAGCAACTCTTTCATTTCTCACTACGTTAATGAAACTTTCCATTACCAAATTAATTTCTATCAAATTAAATTATTGCGGGTGCCAAACTCTTTTCTACTCCACTTGCAGGGCCGATTACAGTCAGTTCACGCTTCTTCTTAATCCTTGTGCAACAGCAAAAGTCAGAGCTAGAAAAGGGGGTGGGGCTTAGAGCATCATTTCCATATGAAGATTCTAGAAGAATTTAATGTTAAATATACTGCTAGCCCCGGCACCTCGCAGAAAAACTAAACAGCGTATTTATTTGCATTTTATATTAAAGCTTCTCTCAATTGCATGCTATCATTCCATTACTTGACAAGTATTACTAACCAGCAGAAAAATAAACGAAAAGGCAGACGCAACACTTCGTTGATCTTCGGATTGCTCCTAACCTGGATGGCGGGCGAAGTGGTTCGGCTGTAAGATCAGAGCTCGTTCGGCAGTCTCCGAAGACAGACATGTTGTCTGCCTTATGGCTCTGAGCACTATGGGACTTAACATCTGAGGTCATCAGTCGCCTAGAACTTAGAACTACTTAAACCCAACTAACCTAAGGACATCACACAACACCCAGCCATCACGAGGCAGAGAAAATCCCTGCCCCGCCGGGAATCGAAACCGGGAACCCGGGCGTGGGAAGCAAGAACGCTCCCGCACGACCACGAGTTGCGGGCGTTGTCTGCCTTAGTCGATATCAGTTCAGGATTTCATCAGCAATCTGGTTATCTGGGCAGGTAGTTGAGAACAGTGTGATAGTCATTACCGAAATGTGCAGTTCATTATTTTGTTGGAGAGTGGAAATCATTTGCGACTCTAAAGTGAAATGTAATTGTGCAGTTTCTCGTGTTCTGCCAATAAAAATCGAGTGGCATACCATGTAAACAAAATAATTTAAAATTTAATTATTTCTAAAATAACAGTTCCTCGGCAAGAGTTTCTTACAGCCTCAAGATAACAGATTCACGACCTACGTGCTGTTTTCTGAGCAGGGGACAACAACTACAGAAGATTACAGATTGGTCAACGTTAATTAGAACTCACGCATTCCACTCAGGGTGGTGAAAGCAGATAGGCACCTCGTGTACTCTGCAATCTTAGTACAAATGAGATCAGTGACACGTCATCTGTGGTAACCCCAAGGCGGTATGAAGGAGAGAAATTGTCGAGGGAGGAGATTCATCATCGTACGTGTGTATATATCCCTCTTTTTTGCAACTTGCAGTGCTGCTAACGTTGACGTGGACGCGAACGGGACATCCGATCGAGAGAGAGAGCGCCGCCGCCACACGGGACGAGCTAGGTAACGTGATTTGCGTTCTCAGCGCTCTCCAGTGGCTGTTGTCGGCTTTATCTGGCTCGCAAACCACACGGTTTCCTTATGGAAATGCAAGCGCGTAAAATATCTGCGTTAACTCTTAGCGACTGTCGAAAAAGGGCGGAGAAGATTCTGGACTGTTCGATGGCTTAAACAGCGGATTTCGGCCACAGAAACATTGCGTAATGCTGTATAACGATCTAAGATAGATGCTAGTAGAAGTTATTTGTTATCTCGGTCGAATTTTCACCCCATCTGCAGGTTTAAATAGAATCTAATTACAGTATAGTGTCTAATGTCACTCCCTGCATAATACCCACATTCTCGGTGTTACCTTGACTACCAACACTCTTCGTCACATAATTCTCAAGATCGAGATTCGTTTCGTAATTTCATTCGAATGGAAGGAGAGATTTTTTCAAAGATACTCACCATCACAGAAAAAAATATTTACCGGCAAGACACAAACATCAGCCAGTCCATAAACCCGGCAGCAAAAACTTCCAGTGTGTAACTTGCATTCACTTTCAGACGTAGACCGTATAACCACTCTTTTAATTGATAACAGTATTATCGGGCTTATTCTCATATAGTGGATACGTTATCGATAATATCGGAAGTAATTAATAGCATTGAAAAATTTTTAATTAAAATTATCGATATATAATCTCTCATCAGAATAACGCCCGCAGCAAAGTAGCGCCTCAGGGAAATCAAAGAGGGTTCAACGCCGCTGCTTTTGTTTCTAAATTCTACTATATTCACCACATGCGGATACTGTTAGTTCTCTCTGCGCTCTGAGTAAGGCTTCGTAGCTGCGGCTTGAGACATTTCCGTGAGGTACGCTACGGAAGGGATCAGGGCGCTTCCGTTAAACTGCAGGAAAAGTGACTATAGTTAATTTATACGGGACAGACTCAAGTTGTAACTTATACTGAGATCTAGGCAGAACTTCGCCGTTACGTCACACAGTAAGAATATCTGAGGAATTGTGTTCGCGAGAAAAAGTAGCGCTCAGTATTAAACTCCATTACATGCCGAATAACCGATAATAGGATCTGTGGATTATACGAAGGGACATTAAACTGACAGTAATAACGGATTTGGACACTTTGTGAAAGGGACGGCGTACGAAGTCTGAATGACTGTATCGAAGTAGACTAATGGACCATAGTCCTTGCTGTAACATCTTTGAGTGACGAACTATAAAAATCACGGAAATTTTAGCTGCCGTAATTGCTGATAGTAATTGTAGGATCAACCCTCCTTTTCTCTACATACAAAACGCTATCTTTCATGATCGTTTAATTATTATTAAATATTTTTACTAAAAAGCTAAAGTGATTTCCAGAATAGCGTGTGTATTAGTCAACGATAATCATAGGCAAGCGACAAACTGTATCTCTGGATGGCAAATGGTTCGATTATGAAATATCACGAAATGTAAAGTGTGACTTAAAGCTGTTTAACATTCCAGTTGGACAGAAACAATACAAAATCAGAAACAGTGCGGATAAGTAATAACGTCGGAAATAGGAAGTTGAAATAACAACTAACATCCAAAGACACTATTAACTTTCTTGTCTTCGGTAACGCAGCAACAAATGAAGGGCGATCGACTGTGCAAAAAGTCAACATTAATAATTATTTTGAAAACCAGAAATTGAGTCGCCGTTGCAGTGAAGATGTTTGTGGCTGCTCCGTCTGACGTGTAATACAACGAAAGGTCGGGCATATACAGTAGATATCAACATCAATATCTTACGTCAGAGGAGTCGACGACACCAAATCGACGGAGGGCGGCTACAACTGGCAGGCACGTTAAGATTTCTGGCTACTGGGGAAACTTTCCAGTCCTATCAGAAACGATGTTTGACGCCAAACATATGGAGGCTCCCATTTTCTGCATGTAACGTAAAACGATGTCGCATCTCATCGTTCCTCTCCAAGGGGTAAAAATCTGACTTGCCAGATTACTTATTTCACGGCCTGCAGAGTAGCGGTACGTGGAGTTGCAGCCTGTGAAGTCACCAGCTTTTCGTCCACGCACGTTTCCACGTACAGAGAACAGCATAATGTAGAGCCTACGTAAGAGAATTAACATCCTGAAAGCTTTTACTTGCACTGAATTTGGAGCCGACCCCAGTACCCTCTTACGTCTGTACAAACAATTAATTAGCAGCACAAGTAAGATGAAATATGCCTACATATTGTATGACTGCTCCCTCATCACTGAAGGTTCTAGACCGTAGAAGAACAGTAGCTCTGAACGTGATACTATAAATGAAACGAGTTACAAATTTCAGGAATTTGCCAAAAAGATCATCATCTTTATGTGCCTCCAGATGAAAGTCAACAGAAATTGACTTGGCATGGAAGAAGTCGAACTAAACAAGTAACTGATTATATATTTTTTCAAGCGATATGTAAGTTATAGAGCATGTGACGGAAGTAATTTAGTTTAAAATTTCAGACAGTACTAGAATCAAATCATACAGAGTAAAAACTGATTCAAAGCTAGAACGAAACAATCTCAACAGACTGTGGATATCTGAAATACATACGTCATTTATTTAAAAATGGGGAGGTAATTCAAATTAAATTAAGCAACCAGCAGAAAATGAAAGATTGTACAGAAATTGGCAGAAGAGAAAATCATGTAATAAGAGACGAACGCAAATAGCGAAAAGTGTTGCAGGTATAAAGCAGAAAAGTAAATCTCAAGCACAGCAAGACAAGAATGTTTGTGAACCAATAAGAAACGACCTTCTCAGTATACCATGTGCCAAGGGATGTAGTTTCTTAGCTCGTAAGAGACCTCAGTGCACTCAGAGAGTCAGTGCATATTAGCGTTTTCTCGAGTTGTAAGTCAACTATGTAAAGAATAGCTAAATGAGAGGCGTTGAACTTGGCGATTAATATCTACGCTTCTGTTGGCATCTGGGTAGATGTTCCCCACGTTGGTTATTCATAAAAAAATTGCAGCTCTCGCAGAAACATACTTTTCGGAATCATACTTTCACGGTTTGTACCGGTCATGCCAGTTACTATCCAATTTTGACATTGCAGAGGATCTCAGTTCACTACTGATATGGGCCCTTTACTTGCATGACCATCAAATACAGCACTACGAATTTTTGAACGTTTGATTGGCATTATATATCTTTTGTGAAACTTACGTTAACATTGTGCATTTCACCATAATAACTCGTAGTAAGGGTATGGGTTTAATCGACCAGTATCACTTCGTCTGTTGTCCAAATTTAGTCTGTTTCCCGTAGACTGAGCTTCAACAAGAGTATGAAGAAATCAAAACAGAAACTTATAATGGGTAAACATCATTTTTCTTCAGTTATTAGCTTAAGTCCTACAATCTAACAACAAACGGAGAAGTATTGAAAGTTTCCTTTAAATATATGTATAGTTGTTGGTTATAAGGTGATCTGCAGTTTAATGTGGACTAAGAACCGTAGTGAAACTCAGCATTTTTCTCATCAACAAACACTGTCAAAGGTGAAGTTCTGCTGGCTACCTTAAAAGGACATCGGTACCTGTCATGCAGGCAGAATTGGCAGTCGTTACACTCGCTACGATATTGAAGCTCTGATGTGACTGATATGTATGGAGACAATCTTCGCCGGATGTTGTTATGGGACATAACCTCTGGTAGGCCTGAATCATTTGAAGTAAAAACAATAACTGCAAATTAGTACAATCGCTTAAATTCTTCCAGTGCATAAAACGATGCATTATCATTGTTCTTTCTAAATTGCTGCTTGAGAACATTTTAGTTGTGAAAATATTTAATTTGACAGTGTATTGTGACATATACTGTGATAATTAATTACGTTACTCCGTAATTCCGGCTCCCATTTTTTTTTTTTTTTTTTGTATGATATTTTCTCTGACACACGCCTGCTGCAGTGATAATCTTGCTCACGTCAGGTGTACGACATCGGTCCTTTAGGCCTAACTTGTAACGTCAGCTGTTAGTTTAAAATATTATTTGTAAATACACTCCTGGAAATTGAAATAAGAACACCGTGAATTCATTGTCCCAGGAAGGGGAAACTTTATTGACACATTCCTGGGGTCAGATACATCACATGATCACACTGACAGAACCACAGGCACATAGACACAGGCAACAGAGCATGCACAATGTCGGCACTAGTACAGTGTATATCCACCTTTCGCAGCAATGCAGGCTGCTATTCTCCCATGGAGACGATCGTAGAGATGCTGGATGTAGTCCTGTGGAACGGCTTGCCATGCCATTTCCACCTGGCGCCTCAGTTGGACCAGCGTTCGTGCTGGACGTGCAGACCGCGTGAGACGACGCTTCATCCAGTCCCAAACATGCTCAATGGGGGACAGATCCGGAGATCTTGCTGGCCAGGGTAGTTGACGTACACCTTCTACAGCACGTTGGGTGGCACGGGATACATGCGGACGTGCATTGTCCTGTTGGAACAGCAAGTTCCCTTGCCGTTCTAGGAATGGTAGAACGATGGGTTCGATGACGGTTTGGATGTACCGTGCACTATTCAGTGTCCCCTCGACGATCACCAGTGGTGTACGGCCAGTGTAGGAGATCGCTCCCCACACCATGATGCCGGGTGTTGGCCCTGTGTGCCTCGGTCGTATGCAGTCCTGATTGTGGCGCTCACCTGCACGGCGCCAAACACGCATACGACCATCATTGGCACCAAGGCAGAAGCGACTCTCATCGCTGAAGACGACACGTCTCCATTCGTCCCTCCATTCACGCCTGTCGCGACACCACTGGAGGCGGGCTGCACGATGTTGGGGCGTGAGCGGAAGACGGCCTAACGGTGTGCGGGACCGTAGCCCAGCTTCATGGAGACGGTTGCGAATGGTCCTCGCCGATACCCCAGGAGCAACAGTGTCCCTAATTTGCTGGGAAGTGGCGGTGCGGTCCCCTACGGCACTGCGTAGGATCCTACGGTCTTGGCGTGCATCCGTGCGTCGCTGCGGTCCGGTCCCAGGTCGACGGGCACGTGCACCTTCCGCCGACCACTGGCGACAACATCGATGTACTGTGGAGACCTCACGCCCCACGTGTTGAGCAATTCGGCGGTACGTCCACCCGGCCTCCCGCATGCCCACTATACGCCCTCGCTCAAAGTCCGTCAACTGCACATACGGTTCACGTCCACGCTGTCGCGTCATGCTACCAGTGTTAAAGACTGCGATGGAGCTCCGTATGCCACGGCAAACTGGCTGACACTGACGGCGGCGGTGCACAAATGCTGCGCAGCTAGCGCCATTCGACGGCCAACACCGCGGTTCCTGGTGTGTCCGCTGTGCCGTGCGTGTGATCATTGCTTGTACAGCCCTCTCGCAGTGTCCGGAGCAAGTATGGTGGGTCTGACCCACCGGTGTCAATGTGTTCTTTTTTCCATTTCCAGGAGTGTATTTAGGAGCGTAAATAGCATTGGGGTAGACATTCATGTTTTAGACATCAGTTTCACGATATGTGTGTACGTGTAAGATAATACTGAGAAGCTTGACGTAAACTTCGCTCTTTTTCTGTGTCAATGACGTATTTTTGCAGACGTTTTATGGATGGATAGAACATTGTGACACTTGACAAGCATCACAGCTGTGGGAAATAATTGATTTGTGTCTTAAACCAAGTGTGGTACACAGATCAAAGTATGAATGTCACAACCTGTTTGTGATAATACTCGTTCTCATATTCTGTAAGAAGTATACCTGCATGTTTAGCACGTCACATGTGTTTACACATGAAAACAGTATACCTTTAGAGTTACTTTAACGTTTGCAATCATGTTTTAGACGTCAAAAATGGTTCAAATGGCTCTGAGCACTATGGGACTCAACATCTTAGGTCATAAGTCCCCTAGAACTTAGAACTACTTAAACCTAACTAACCTAAAGACATCACACACACCCATGCCCGAGGCAGGATTCGAACCTGCGACCGTAGCAGTCCCGCGGTTCCGGACTGCAGCGCCAGAACCGCATGGCCACCGCGGCCGGCTTTAGACGTCAGTTTGATGTAAAAATTGCTCTTCTTTGGATGGCTGACGTATTTTGGCAGATACTATTTAACACTAACAAGCATCACCGAAATGGAAAATAATTAATTTATGAGTGTCTATAATGTTTGACTGACTTTGATATCAGACGAGTTTTTGAAGAGGTAATACGACTAATATTGCTAACTCTCGTCGACGAGAACACTCTAGGTTCTATTTTATTACCATTATTGGTTTCTGGTTTGTTGCCACATTACTATAAACCTTCACAATATAACCCTTCGCCTGTTTATCTGTTATGGTTATTGCTAATAATCTTGTACATGGCCAAATGTCTTTTTTCTTTTAAGTACAAATTGCGACCATCGGCACTGTTCCATTTTTTAGCAATTCTTTCCCCATTCTTCCCTCGGTGTAATTTTATGCATTTTATTCCACTTTTCATGAGATGATTATTTACCCATAGTTCGGTACGTGTTAAACTTTATACTATGGGAGGTAGTATACCCTTCAGCTAACAACCGTCCCCTCTCCCCTCAAACGCAGTTTAGCACTTGTATCTGTTATGTTGCACGGATAAATAATTCTTACGTAACTTCGTTGTTTTACAGTTTTTCTATATGGCCATTATATTTATACGAGGTTGTGTAATTTTTCTATATTGTCTGAAGATGTCTTACAATAAAGACGAAATGCGTCGAAAATGTAGAACTAATAAATCCATCTTTATTACAACCACAACTGAATTCTATCTACAGTTTGGATACGGAAAATAGTCAATTTGAGGCTTCGTTGCATGTATGCAAATGCTGCTTTAGTAAGTTTCTACTTAAATGTAGCGCAAAAAAAAATTCACAGCGTTCGGATACTTTTGAGTACCCTGGAAAGTATTATGAAATACTGCAAACTACACTCCTTACGTAATTTTTGGAGCAATACTAGTGTGTGTGTGTGTGTGTGTGTGTGTGTGTGTGTGTGTGTGTGTGTGTGTGTGTGTGTTTCGGTGAAGGGTTGCAGCTGGCCGGAGTGGCCGAGTGGTTCTAGGAGCTTCAGTCTGCAACCGCGCGACCGCTATGGACGCAGGTTCGAATCCTGCCACGGGCATGGATGTGTGTGATGTCCTTTGGTTAGTTAGGTTTAATTAGTTCTAAGTTCTAGGGGACTGATGACCTCAGATGTTAAGTCCCATAGTGCTCAGAGTCATTTGAACCATCTGAAGGGTTGCGTCCAAAATTGTTCAGTCAAATTCTCGTAACTTTATGAGTCGAGACATTATGAACAACAAGCATTAACCGAAATGGAATGATTATCTTCTTAACAGACCTCAATGACTTGAATTAAGTAGTAATTCATGTTTCCTTGAAACTTTGCACAATAAAGTGATAAATGTTCTATTCCATCGCCATTGAGACGTAAATGTTGTTACCTATACATTTCTTTTAACAATGAACGAAAGGCCACTTTCATACATGAATTGCAGCTCTAGAACGAACGAAACCGTGTTTAAATCGGGTAATATATTTTGTGGCGCCGCCAAAAATGTTAAAACCGCAGAGTCGAGTTGCTATATAGTAGTGCTGCTTTATTTTTCATACTGTTTGCATTTTGGAACAGTAGTTGAATAAAAGCGAGTGTTATAATTCAGGAAATATGAGGAGAGTTGTGCGTACGTATTACCATTTTTATTTCGCGTTAGAGAGTAGACTGCGGTGGTGTTACGGTTGGAATGCCACTCCTTGATTAAATTTCCGCTAGACACAATGCGCATTTTTTACGCCGAAACTGTGTATTCGTGTATACAGCGAGAAGGTGGTCTAGTCCCAGCGCCATTGCCGACTTGAAAACAGTTATTTACTGTATTGCGCTGAGGGGAATACGACGAAGTTAGTTCCATATTTACACGGCGCTAAAGAACCACTGCTTTCTAAAAAAAAAACTTAAAAACTCTTCTTACGTGGTAAAAACTGCGTAGAGGACCCCCTAGCATGTTCCGTAGTTTTTGTATGTAGAACCATGGACATTGTACAGATGGGGTTGTTTGCGTGCCCGTGTTGTATATAATAGTACTGTAGGTGCAACCACAAGGCAAACGTGGTTTCTGCAGATTTTTCAGTGGTTGCAGGGGCTGATTTACTGGTATGGACTAATAACACCAGTCAGCACAGCTTTCAGTTTAAAAACGAAATTCCTTTTGCTTTGAAATGTTCGATATAACAGTGGCACAGGATTGTCAGATTTTGAAAAAAAACTCTCGATGTTATTTGAAAATTCAAAAAAATAAATAAAAGGAGAAAGCTGCACATCGAGCTTATATGAAATAAAAATGTGGAAAACATTTCTAACAGGGATAACGAATAAATGCACACGAGGACTGTGAGAGAAAGTGGTACAGACCACATTAGGCTCTACTTACGAGGCCGGCTAAGAGAGAATAGAAAGCAAAGTCGGCTCAAAAAGTCACGAACTGGACAGTGGTTGTCCTGTGGCTGAAAACAAACGGGTTTCTACAGAACAAAGTTAGAGCGTTGCAGCCAAGTGGAGGGACGTCGTCTGTTCGGATGAAGTGCCCTTTCGCGCCCTTAGCTCCGTCCCACTGTGGCTTTGTCCGTCTGCGGAGAAGTGCTTACTGTTTTGTTCAACTAAGCGCTCACCCTCCCTCCCCCCTCTCTCTCTCTCTCTCTCTCTCTCTCTCTCTCTCACACACACACACACACACACACACACACACACAGCATGACTCACAGCACGCGTAGAAATTATTAGCACTACCTCCAGCCCCAGAATTCAGTTGCACTAAAGATGATGCTGAATGCCATACAAGCTTAAGAGGATAAGTGCTGTGCAGGTGGACAGGAATACATAACTCTACACGCATTTTCTGTTTCATTTTTAGTAACAAAAATAGTTCGGCACGACGCATTTCGTGAGCACGCTGCCATATCCATAAGACCATATGTTTTTGACACACGTTACTGTGCGTCGAACCAGTTCTTTGAGATGGTTACGTTTTCCTTCGGTGTGCCAGTTCAAGTTTGGTAGCGTTGTATTGGCGTCCCTGTTGGGACGAAAGAACTGAAGTTAGCGTATGCCGACGAATGATCCTGCGTACACTCCATTGTAACGATCAGAGCAAGAATATTATGCCATCGGAACCTGCCTGATTAGAACAAAAACATGGCTCTACAGAAAAGTCAGGGGCTGCCAAAACGTGTTGTGTTTTTTATACTTATACTTATTACGCGAATTACAGATTTGCAATGTGGATAAGTTTAAGCTATTGGAGGTGCATGGTAGCTGCTTGTGGTACGGCGTATGCTGAGTCTCTAAGCGAATAAATGACTACAATTTTTCGTGTTAAGTTAGAACGTTGTGAGCACTATGCCCCAGGGAAGTGTGCTGGGACCGTTGCTGTTCACGTTGTACATTAAATACCTTGTATACAACAGAGGTAGTTACCTGATACTTTTCCAGGATGATGCAGTTATCTACAATGAAGTACCGTCAGGAAAAAGTTGCACAAAAATCAGACCTTAATAAGACTTAAAGTGGTGCAATGATTGACAACTTCCTCTACATCAGAAATGTAAAACTGTTCACTTCCCAAAACGAAAGGACGTAGTGCCCCGTGACTGCATACCAGTGAGTCAAATTTGGAATCAGTCATCTCATACGAGTACCTCTGTGGAAAGATTTGCAAGAATATGTGAAATGGGATGGTCACACAGGCTCAGTAAAGCTGATAGTAGTCTTTGGTTCATTGATAGGACACTGCGAAAATGCTATCAGTCTCCACAAGATATTACTTACAAAAAGCTCGTGTGACATGTTCCAAGGATTCTTTAACGTTTCCCGGCGTATTGAATGTTCGATGAGATTTCGGGACTGCAGCCGGATCATGTTGACTTCATGCCACGATATTTCGTCTGGTAATCGTCCAGCCATCTTCAGGTGAGTGTCCGTCACTGGAGACTGCAAGTTCCCGGAGTCAATTTTATAGCAAAAAATTGGCGCGAAAATGCATGCGCATTGGCCTCCTCTGAGCGTCCTCCATCGAAATCCGCGCCCTCTGGAGCTACTGTTCTATCCGTGGCGCGCCGGCGCATGCGTAAAGGTGAAAACTATATGTCCGCCCTCTGTCGGAATGCGCGCCCGCGTCGCTAAAAACCGACGTCAGATGTCGCCAGACGCGTCATTATGATTCAACTGTCTTCTCTCAGAGGAAATGAGAGAGATCACCGAGTCCCAAGCCTTGTCAAGTTGAAAACCGCCATCACGATTTATAAGATTTTGCGCTAGGCCTATCTCCACAGATTCTTTAATTACTGAATCCCAGAAAGTTTTCGCTGGGGCCAAGATTTTCGTGGCAGAATAATCCATAGCGTATCCTACGGTAATACAGTGCTCAGCTACGGCCGACTTACTGGGCTGCGAAAGGCGAGTGTGGCGTTCGTGTTCAACGCACCTTTCATGTACTGTGCGTGTCGTCTGACCGATGTAAGCTCTACCACATTGGCAAGGAATTTTATAGATTCCGGCCTTCCGGGGACCCAGATCTTCCTTTACTGAACCGAGGAGGGCACTAATATTCGCCGGTGGCCGGAAGATTACTTTAACTTGATGTTTCTTTAGAATCCTGCCTATTTTAGACGAAAGATTGCCGACGTATGGAAGGAAGGCCCTGGACTTGAATAGCTCCTTATCTTCTTGATCTTGTAGGTGGTCATGTTTCTTCCTTCTTAGCGCTGTTCTAACCTGATGTGGAGAGTAACCATTACCTCTGAACACCGAATCTAGATGTTCCAGCTCCTTTGTAAGGCTGTCTCCATCAGAAACAACATGAGCCCGGTGCGTCAACGTTCTAAGGACGCCGGTAGTTTGTGCGGGATGATGACAACTCGACGCTTGCAGGTAAAGGTCCGTATGTGTTGGTTTACGGTAGACAGAATGCCCTGATGACCCATCCACTCTCTTAGTAACCAAGACGTCCAAAAACGCCAGCCAACCATCCTTCTATATTTCCACCGTAAGCTGGATGTTCTTGTGGATTGCATTCAGATGTTACAAGAACCGTGAAGGAGCTCATTCCCTTCTAGATACCCAATTATGTTTGAGCTCTCAATACTTTCTAGGAAATTTCTTAACAGGTGGATGTCAATGAGAATGGTTTGCAGTTTTTCGGACTACTTCTGCTACCTGTCTTGTAGATGTATATGTCCTTATCAACCGTTCTTTTTTGTTTAAGGGCTTCTACGGCGAATTATGGTTACAACTGGAGCTAACTCAGTTGAAACTCGATACAAACCCAGACAGGAACCCAGTAGTTTCCTGGAGCACTTTTTTTTTTGTAATTTTAGCGATTCTACGTGTTTCTCAACGCCACTGACATAATATCTACATGACACATTTGCAATGGTGCAAGAAGTAATCCTGACAATACATCTCAGTGTTTATTAGTAAAAGAACATTTGAAAGCGGAGCTCTTTACTCTTCTATCCTCGATTTCAGTTCCTGTGTCATCCATGAGTGTCTGGACATTTAACACAGTCGCCATTAACAGCCTTTACATGTGCCTAGAATTCCTGTGAGTTTTGTAGAGATCATTTGACAAGATTCTGTTAAGGTAGTCATCAGGAGTTTCACGTATTGCCCTCTTGACGTCAAACGAGTTTCGTTCAGCATCTCTCTATCTATGGCCCTATGTTTTGTTGTTACACCCACTATGCAACAGATGCTGTTCCTCTGTACATTTCTTTACTGTTATTGTAAACCGTGGACAGTCTTTCCCAGCATGAGCTGCTCTCCTGGATAAATACAAGTGTCTACCCAGTGTATGGTCAACTATTTTTTTTATACTCGAGCCACACTTCTTCTACACGCTCCAGCCCAGAGAAAAAGGTTTTGGAGTTCCTCTTTGACACGCAACGAGCTGCTCTTTTCTTTAAATTACTAAACACTTAATTCAGCCTACATGTTTTAACTGTCCACTGTACATTAATTATCATTGTTGGTAAGACTGCCTCATTGATACCGGATTCAGCACCGACATCTTCAAAGAGGTCGGGTCCCTTTTTGTCATTTCCATCTGCAGCTGTGGTCAAGGGCTAGCGTCTTTGACTGGTAATGAGTACTTCCACGGTACCGGAAACGACCCTAGCCACTGCTTTAAATGTGAATAAAAATCAGCACCAATAGTGGCCAAGGCTTGTGGTATAAGGAGTCACCCTAGCTCTACCGGCATTTTTAAAGATGGTGGAGGAGCGGACAGAATTTCAGGGTACCGTCATACCTTTAGAGTGGGAAACTATCCATAAACGGAGGTTTTTTTTTTTTTTTTTTTTTTTTTTTTTTTTTTTTTTTTTTTTTTTTTTTCCGTGAATTCCTCATCATGCCATCCTCTGCATGTCAGAGTAGCATTTGCAACCCACATTCTCTATTAATTTTTCTGCTTTCCTCTACAGTTTTTACCATCTACAGCTTCCTCCAGTATCATGGAAGTCATTCCCTGATGTCTTAACGGACGTCCTATCATCCTGTCCCTTCTCTTTCCACATATTCCTTTCCTCTATAACTCTGCCCAGAACTTTCTTATTCCGTACCTTATCAGTCAACATTCGTCTGTAGCACCACACCTCAAATGCTTCGATTATTTTCTGTTCCAGTTTTTCCACAGCCTATGTTTCACTACCACACAGTGCTTTCGCACAAATTTCTTCCTCAAATTTAGACTTATTTTTGATACTAATAGACTTCTCTTGGCTACTGCTAGTCTGCATTTGATCTCCTTGTTCCGTCCATCATTGGTTATTTGCTGTCTAGGTAGCGGAATACCTTAACTTTATCTGCTTCATGAGCATCAATCCTCATGTTAAGTGTCTCGCTGTTTCATTTCCGCTATTTGTCATTACTTTCGTCCGTCTTCGATTTACTGTCAATCCACATGCTGTACTCACTAGACTGTTCATTCCATTCAGCAGATCATGTAATTCTTCTTCACTTTCACTCAGGATACTAATGTCGCCAGCGAATCGTATCATTCACCTTGAATTTTAATTCCACTGCTGAACCTTTGTTTTATTCCCAACGCCGCTTCTTCGATGTACAGATTGATCAGTAGGGGCGAAATTCTACATCTCTGTCTTACATAATTTTTAATCCGAGCATTTCGTTCTTGGTCGTCCACTCTTATTATTCACGCTTCGCTCTTGTACATATTGTATATTAACTGTCTGTCCCTCCAAGAATTTCGAACATCTACACCATTTTACATTGTCGAACGCTTGTTCCAGGTCGACAAAGACTATGAACTTGTCTTGATTTTTGTTTAGTCTTGCTTTCATTATCCACCCCAAGTCTTCGACCGGTAATGCTGATTATTTATCAGAATG
Source organism: Schistocerca piceifrons (assembly GCF_021461385.2). Lineage (NCBI taxonomy): Eukaryota > Metazoa > Arthropoda > Insecta > Orthoptera > Acrididae > Schistocerca > Schistocerca piceifrons. Next base: position 84,116,276 of record NC_060145.1, on the reverse strand, counting down.
TAAGCATTTGCTGGTTTCGAACAGGGGACCAAGAACATAATCAAACACGCTGCCTCTAGACCACGGTTGCAAACGCGTAATACTGAACAATTAATAACGGCGTGGGGAAGCAGAAGGCAATGCGAACCACAACATTAAACGTATATCTCATCTCTTCACAGGACATGTGACCCGTAGTTGAAAACGATTCCGGATCAGTGCCCCATTCAGATATCTGGGATGGAACTGCCAAGGGGGACGTAACCATAAGAAAGACTGATTACTCAACGAAAGTGTAACATTCTGTGAGTTCGGAGCGTGAAATGTTGCCCATTCGAACGTGGTAGGGAAGCTAGAAAATCTGAAACAGGAAATGTAAAGGTTGGAGCTAGTTGGGTTGAAATGAAAGGAAGGTAAGGTATCTGGTCAGACGAACTGGCAAGAACGAGTTGATCTTACTTTTGAACAACTTCACGGCAGTCGAACGAAGTGGCGCAGTGGTTAGCACACTGGTCTTACTTTCGGGGGGACGACGGTTCAAACCCCCGGCCGGCCACCCTCATTTACGTTTTCCGTGAATTCCCTACATCGCTTCAGGCGTATGGCGCGATCGTTCATTTGAACAGACATGGCTGCTTCACTTCCTCGTCGTTCTGAAATGCGAGCCTGTGCTTTGTCGCTAATGATCCTGTTGTTGACAGGCTGTTAAACACTAATGTAAAATCTAGATTTCTGTTTTATGTTGCGTGGCTATGTATGCTCCTCACAGTATATTACTTGTACAAGTTTCGTGACAAGTGTTTTATTACCGCTTAAATTAAGATATATTTTTAAATTACTTGACTTATTTTACATCGATGAGCATCATTTCAGTAGGATCTTTGTGCGGAACACTGGTTTCTGTCCTTTTCTGTGAAAGTGTTTCACGTATTCTTGTGTTATGAAATGTTCTACATCCTCAACGGTCTCCTGGCCTTGGGTCTTTGGAACAAAAAGTATACCTAAGACTATCTGAAAAATTACGACAGCTGTATTTGCATATAATAAATGATATTTCAGACAGGCAGGAAAATAACTTAATAAAGGGAACCGACACATGAGTTTGTAACATTATCGATGCTATAGCACTCGCAAGTCAGCTCGTCGAAAACCGTTTACATGTGTGCCCATATTACATACGCTTCCTCACACACTAAGCATATTGCGATCCACTCGATAGCCAGCCTTGACATACACTCACAGTAACATTTGCCCGCGGGGACAGTAATTGCGCTCTTGTGCTATTAACGCGTCCCCACATCCCTAGTGGTCGACCAACGAGGCCATCTGCATCTCCATCACCGGAATGAATGTGGTTATCCTCTAATGTGCCACGTGTGGCTACACACATGCTAATGTTGTCTTACCGCAACATAAACTCGTGAAGCCGAGCAAATATGGACAACCGTCTGGTTCTCCAACGACGGTGCTATAACGGACGTCCGCTGTAGCACTCTGGAAGTCCTCTGGCGATAATTTAGTAGTCCCACGTCCGCGACAAGCGGTAATGCTTCTCGCAAATATAGACGCTATTCAACTTGTGTCCGAACAGAAGAGGTGGCTATAACTTCGTTACTGGGACCAACCAGAAGGGAATGCCTTTCTCCGCGAGACGGCTGCGGTCGCAGGTTCGAATCCTGCCTCGGGCATGGATGTGTGTGATGTCCATAGGTTAGTTAGGTTTAACTTGTTCTACGTTCTAGGGGACTAATGATCTCAGAAGTTGAGTCCCATAGTGCTCAGAGCCATTTGAACCATTTTGAATGCCTTTCTCTGCACAAATGTGAAAAGCCAAAAACAGCTAACAACAGCGGCAATGACTACCATTCACACGCAGTGAGCAGCCATTACTGTAATGGCTCGTGGTCTTGCGGTAGCGTTCTCGCACGGGTCCCGGGTTCGATTCCCGGCGGGGTCAACGATTTTCTCTGCCTCGAAATGACTGGGTGTTGTGTGTCTTTCATCATCATTTCATCCTCATTCACTCGCAACTCGCCGCAGTGGCGTTAAAGAACTTGTGGAGCGGCAGCAGAACCGCTCCGCGAGGGGTCTCCCGGCCACCAATGCCAAACGCTCCTTACTATTATTGCTGTAATAGATGGTGCAGCAGTGGCATACGAAGGGTGATCGTACATTTTTAATTATCACCTCAGATCGAGGTGCGATGATGAAATTTGATAATTCAAAGTTTAATGAGGCAGATTTTTCCAAAAAATGGATGACTTGGCGGAGATCATTGCTGTACAAGTATTCAGCTTCGCTGTGTGTGTGTGTGTGTGTGTGTGTGTGTGTGTGTGTGTGTGTGTGTGTGTGTGTAAGTGTGTGTGTTTTGCTTTTATCGTAAGTTAGTTTGAGTAGTGTGGAAGTCTAGGAATCGATGACCACTACAGTTTGGTCCCTTAGGAATTCACAGACATTTGAAAATTTTCTTCATCCCAGGGGAGACTAAAAAGTTTTGGAGTTCCACACCGGCAGAGTACCCGGTGGCGAGGCAAAACATGTTTGCCCAAGAACGTATCATATTGTACAATTCTCTTAGTCTTGGTCTGGGCCAAGGAATATGCTAGCACAGTAGCTCAGAGCACTCGGTCGAAGGGTTAACTGCCCCGTATCATATTGTACAATTCTCTTAGTCTTGGTCTGCGTCTGGGTCAAGGAATATGCCAGCACAGTAGCTCAGAGTACTTGGTCGAAGGGTTAACTGCCCTCTGTAGTACCAACAACTGAGTGAACGAAGAAGTTGAATGGGTGTCATGGGACGTCCGCCTCGAACAAATGCAACTACCAATACCGAACCAAATGAGAGTAAAAATAAAAAGGGGGGTAGCGTCCTTGATTAGTAATCAAAACGTCCCCGGTCCCGGATTCGAATCACGTCACCGCTTAAATTTTTATTTATAATCAGCATTGGTGGCCGAAGACTTCCGGCGTGAGAAGTCAGCCTCATCCTGCCAACGGCCTTGTCAAGAAGGGTGGAAGGGCCGACAGAGGTTCAGGGCACTTACTTGTCCTGAGGTGGAACACGGTCCCCAAAGGCGAAAGAATCAGCAATGATCAACACCATGAGAATGCAGAAAGCAATGGAAACCACTGCATTAACAACACATAACATGTACCCACACGAAATGTCGCCTGTAATTGAGTAAGTGTCATAATGATCTCTCGGTTGGCAAAAGTTTCCGGAATAGTCACCCATTCGGATCTCCAGGCGGGGCTTGCCAAGGGGGAGGTGACCCTGCGAAAAAGCATGAATAACCAAAGAAAGGATAACGTCCTACGAGTCGGGGATTGGAATGCCAGAAGCTTGGACGTGCTAGGGAAACTACAAAAACTGAAAATGGAAATGCAAAGGCTCAATCTAGATATAGTGGGGACCAGTGAATTAAAATGGAAAGACGACAAGGCTTCCTGGTCAGATGAGAATAGGGTAATATTAACAGTAGCAGAAAGTGGTATAACGGGAGCAGGAATCGTTATGAATACGAAGATAGGGCACACAGAGTATTACTGTGAACCGTTCAGTGACTGGCTTGGTTCTACCAGAATAAACAGCACACCAGTATCGGTATCGATAGTTCAGGTATACATGCCGACGTCGCAAGCTGAAGACAAAGAGATAGAGAAAGTATATGAGGATATTTAAAAGTTTATACAGTGCGTAAAGGGAGATGTAAACCTATTAGTCATGGGGTACTGGAAACCAGTTGTAGGGGAAGCAGTAGGTTACAGGAGAATATGGGCTTGCGACAAGGAATGCGAGAGAAGAACGACTAGTTGAGTTGTGTAATAAATTTGAACTAGTAGTAGCAAATAGTCTGTTAAAGAACCACAAGAGGAGAATGTCTACTTGGGAAAGGCCGGGTGATACGGCAAGATTTCAGTTACATTACATCATGGTCAGATGCAGATTCCGAAATCAGATACTGGACAGTAAGGTGGACGCAGGAGCAGATTTAGGTTCATATCACAATGTGATAGTGACGAAGAGAAGGCTGAATGCCGCGCGGGGTAGCTACGCGGTCTCGGGCGCCTTGCCACAGTTCGCGCGGCTCCCTCATCGGAGGTTCTGGTCCTTCCTCGGCCATGGGTGCGTGTGTTGTCCTTAGCGCAAGTTAGGTTAAGTTAGATTAAGTAGTGTGTAAGCCTAGAGATCGAAGACCTCAGCAGTTTGGTACCATAGGAACTTACCACAGAATAAACCGTGTAAAAAAAAAAAAAAAAAGGGCTGAAGTTTAAGAATTAATCGGGAAAAATCAATACGCAAAGAAGTGGGATACGGAAGTACTAAGAAATGACGAGATACGCTTGAAGCTTTCTATGGCTATAGATAAAGCAATAAGGTATGGCTCAGCAGGCAGTACAGTTAAAGAGGATTGGACATTGAAAGGTGGCTACACTGTGCCACTGCGCCAGAGATTGCGCCAAAGAGTACTATTAAGCCGCCTCCACAGTGCTTGTTGAGAGTTCGTAGCAGTCAGTGGTTGTTGAGAGTTCATAGCAGTCAGTGCCTGTCGAGAGCTCGTAGAGGACAGTATGTGTTAAGAGTTCGTACCGAGATGTGCTAGTGGGCACTGCTTGTCGTGAAGTCGGAGTGAGATGTGGTAGTAAAGAGTGTTGTTCCATGTTTTACGCAGTTATTTGATGGGAGAGATAGCAGATGTTATTGTAATGAGTGCATTTCGTCAATATATATGAAGGTAAAAACTACAATGTTCTTTTATTAATTGTGTGTATGAAATAATGCGTCACTACAGGTTCAGTCAACAAAGCATCTGGCTTGTGTTCTTGTATTAGAGTGAATTCTGGTTTTTTTTGCGTAATTATAGTTTTTCTAAATTTCTTTTGTCACGTCAGTATAATTGGTATCAAAATTCTTGTCTTGTTGGAAAAGAACCGTGCCAGATGTGGACGTTGAGTTACACTCCCACATACAGAACAGTTACTCTTGTGCTTATTGGTTTCGTAGAATTTATAGTTGCTGGGGACTTAATTAATTAACTGTGTACGAAAATTTTCTTTCATTGTTTGTTGCAGTCAGATTGCGTAATAGTACTAGTCAGGGCCAACCGATTACGAGACACTGCGTAATCGGACATACAGCTATCAAAATCATTTTCAATCATATACATTTAATAAAGCCCCCATGCACGTGGCGACCGCTGCTTCGGATCGTCCCTTGGAATTGTTCTGATTGTAAAAGTAGTAGACAGTAGTATTGTTGTAGTAATTTGTAGTTTAGTAATTGGAGTCTATTTTGCATGTGTAGATTTGGTAATTGGCATTCTTCTAATGGTATCTTTCAAAATTTAATTTTTATTGCCTTGTATACGCGTTTGACGATTTAGTGCAATTATTTCAAGTGTTCGATTGATCGTGTTTGAGGGAGTCATTGCATTTGAATGGTATTGTTGAGATAAAGAGTCATTGTGTGTAAATTTCGTACAGTGACGAATCTTTTGTATATTTTGTAAATGATTACGCGATCAATGAAAAAGGCAAAAATGATGAATAGTGAGAATAACGAAATTGTTGACATGGCGAACTCGCCAACAGAGGAAAACAGTATGGTGGATAATGGAGTTGAAAACAATGTAATAAGTCGGGAAAATAGTCCGGAACCATTTCAAAATTTTTCTCAATCAGAAAATTCACAGAATACGAGATTAACGATAGAAGATTCTGGAATAGTATCGAACACAGATAGCTTTATGGCTATGCAGAAGGAAGTTAGTTTTGTGGGAAATGTTAGGGGCGAAAAGAATTTCGAACCGGCTGATATGGAGCAGTTGATGGGTGTAATATTAAATTTGGGATCTGAATTAAAAACACAGATGGGAACAATGGAAACACGGTTTAGATCGGAATTAAAAACAGAGATAGGAACTTTACGATCTGAATTAAAAACTGATATGGGAACAATGGAAACACGGTTTGGATCTGAATTAAAAACAGAGATTGGAACAATTAAAACAGAGATGGGAACTTTGGAAACACGGTTAGATTCAAGAATAGGGACATGTTTCAAAAATATGAAAGATGAATTAAAGAAGGAAATCAGAGAGGAAGTACAACCGATTCTGAATTCTCACAATAATAGATTAATTGCAGTAGAAATCAGACAAAGGGAACAGGATAGAGAACAGGAAGAAAGAGATCGCGTGATAGTACAGAATTTTTCAGAGTTAAATTTACAACGTGCAAAGGATAAGGAAGAAATATTTGAGAGAATCGAAAGATCCGTACCAAATGACAGATTAAATAACCTAACACAACAATATGAACAGCTAGCTACCAAATGTGACAATACTGAAACCCGAGTCGCGACACTTACGGAAGACATAAATAAACAGAAAGAACAATTAGGTGACTTATCGGAAAGAGTTGAGGAAATTTCAGATAAACTGACAAATCTTAGTTTACATGGGGACAGAGATTCGGATGATACAGCTCCATTACCATTTGCAGAAACCGAAGAGTATCAGAACATAAATAAGCATGTTGAAAATCAGGGAAATATTTAATGAACGCGTGAAAAAGGAATTTGAGGCATTACGGAAGCAAGTCAAACAAATTGAAGGCGAAATAGTAGGAAAGGACAGTAGAAGGAACTTAGAATCACAGGTAGCAGAGGGGTTTGAAGAAAATAATTTGTTTCATTTACGGGATGCAACAAGAGAGTGCCAGGCGCGCGAACTTTACAATAATCGACATTCGGAGTGGGACAGACGCGGTAGGTCTTTGTCGCCACGAGGCGAAAACTTTGACTATAAACACTTTTTGACTGTCCGGAAATTTAAGATCTTTCGTAATTCTAAGGATGACATACATCCATGTTCATGGCTAGATCAATTTATGTACGCACTTCCGCCAAATTTGCCACAAAGTCACAAACTAGAAATTATGTGCAGCTATTAATGTCCTCAGGGGATTCACTACTCTAAGTGAATATGTGCCGTAGCGAGCATAGGGCCCCGAGCTGTAGTGGTGCTATTTCTCTTTTAGTTTTCTGTACCGCTGCCTACTCTTTTACTATTCTTTGCATCTGTCAGAACAACTCTTCGACTATCAATCTATCTAGTGAGTAAGTAAACAATAACCGGATTTGACTAATTACCCAAAAGTGACTTTGGAAATTACCGATTGGACTTACTGTACCTATTGCAGCATTCATTCGTAGTTTAAATGAAATTTTACCTGTTTATCTTCGTGACAATGTTACTTCTTATGTTGACGACATTATTATTGCTAAACGTTCTTGGAGTGAGCACAACAAAATTTTGGATTCATTGTTACGTATCTTTGCAAGAGTTGGCATTACAGTGAACTTGGAAAAATCTGAATTTGGTCGTTCTCAGGTGAAATTTCTCGGCCACATTATTTCTACAGAAGGTATTCTTCCTGATCCAGAGAAACTAGATGCTATTCAGTTCGCATTGACATTCTTTGTAAACTAAAATCGGTCGACAACTCCGTTTGGTTAGTTTGTATTCCTGATGAGTGGGTCAATAAATTGATTTGGTATACGCATCTCAGTTGTGCACACTTTGGTCCCCGAAAATGCTTTCATAAATTACGAGAAAATTGCTACTTCAGTAATATGGAAAAACGTATTCGATCTGTTCTTGCCAAATGTAAATTATGTCAAATGGCTAAGCCTCCAACGATTTCTCACAGAGCACCGTTGTTTCCCGTCATTCCAGCGAAATTAAAGGAGATGGCAGCAGTCGATTTGTTCGGTCCAGTGGTTCGATCTACTAATGGTTTTGCGTACATTTTCGTAGCAGTGGAACTGACATCAAAATATGTGTGTTTTACACCGTTACGCAAAGCAACAGCTCGTTCAGTATCTAACGCTTTCATCAAACATTTTCTTAAAGAAGTTGGTCATGTTGATAAGGTTATATCAGATAATGGATCACAGTTTCGTTCTAAAATGTGGCTTCGTACTCTACAGCGTCGTAAAATTAAACCAATTTTCATTTCACTTTTTCACCCTCAATCTAACGCTTCAGAGAGATGGATGAAGGAAATCAATAAATTGTGCCGTCTTTATTGTCATCAGAATCACAGAACTTGGGATCAGTATCTTCATATTTTTCAAAATATTCTGAATGAACTCCCTAATGATTCAACTTCTTTACCACCTCTATTGGTATTAAAAAATAAAGCACCGACAAATCGCATTTCTGAAATCGTTCCTTTTCCGCCTTCACGGAAACTGCGGCATTCTGAAGTTGTCAACCTGGCTCTACAAAATATTGCGTCTGCGGCTGCTAGAAGAGAGAAATCAGCCAAACGTCCTGGTCGTTTAAAAACTTTTTCAGTTGGCCAAAAGGTATTAATTAAGTCCCACCGTTTGTCTCACAAAGGAAAAGGCTTGTGTCGCAAATTTTTTCTGCTTTATAACGGTCCATATAGAATTCGTAAAATTATTCATGATAACACTGTCGAAGTAGAAACTCTTAAATCACGACGCTCTAAGGGAATACATCACATATCAAACGTTAAGATTTTTGTGGAATAACATACTTTGGAGAACTGACAGCTACATGTAAACATGCGGAGAGTACAAGGATACCGCGCTGTGTTTTGGCGGCGGCACATACTCAAAGCAACAGTCAAGTCTGCGTGCCGCACAAGGCAGTCGTTGACTGCAAACAATTGCTTCCTACGTCACGCGCCCACAGCTGATCGAGCGCTCAGTGCGAATGCACTGACAGCCGTAAACAAATACACAGTCTAATTTCTCCGACTAAATTCAGTATAAAGCTATAGTGACTTGATGAATTCTGTTATTAACATTCAGTATTTTTCAGGATACGGTTGTGTAAAATATTTAAGAACTTCAGGTAAATTATGTGTGTCTCCGACGTTAAGAGGACTTGCTATCGAGAAAATTTCAGGAAGAATGTAATTTCGAAGAAGAAACTAATAAACTAAAAAAGGTAACTGTTAATTGAGTTCATTTTTCAGGTAACATATTTCCACTTAGGTACGTACTTTAGACGTAATTTGCTGCTCGCGATTACGTGATTCATACTTTGTGCTAATTTCATGTTCTATGAATTTTCTTGTGAAGCGACATGCTTGTGTACATTTACTGATTTTGACAATTATTGATTAATGAACAGGATTGTTATTTGTGTATATTATGCATCGCTTGGCTGCTATGCTTTTTCACTGATGTCATATTTTTCTATTATGTGCCTGCTGTGCTTATTTATTTGAATTATAATTGTCACCTGATTAATTGTGCTGATGTGGTTAGGTATGTAAGTTATACTATGTGATTTATCTGCTTGCGCCTTCATGTTTACTTATTAAGATGACATATGAACATTTATTTGCTCAGGCTGATATGATGCTAATGGCCTGTTTGCTGCTATGCGTATGTATTGCATATTTATACATTTCTGTTTGTTGTCATAACTACTCTTTAATTTGGTGTATAGAAATGCTGATATTGTTCGCTTGGCAGAGCCTCGTTGTAGGAATTGTGCTGCATCCACTTGTTGCTTATGCTGATATGATGATAATGACCTGTTTATTACGTAAGATATATGTTTACTGCTATGCGTATGTATTGTATATTTATACATTTCTGTTTTGTTATCATAACTACTCTTCAATTTAGAATATAGCAATGCTGATGTACAGTGTACGAACATAGAGTTTAGGTCACACTACTGTATTAATTATAGATTATTCGCTTGGCAGAGCCTCGTTGTAAGAATTGTGCTGCATCCACTTGTTGACATTCTGTTCTCTACTGGTATATTTACTCGCTATTGCATGTTTTGCTTACGCTAAGTGCCTTATATTTTTAAGATACAAAAAAATTAACTGCTATAATTCGACGAACGACATTAGTACAAGAAAGTCATTGAAGTCACATGAGCTAAAGTTTTATGGAAGCTGTATAAATTTATGCTAATAGGAAGGAAGCTAACGACATGACGTACCAAAACTAGGTTTAGACCATTGACAGTATTACACTGCATTTTCGTGAGCAATTGAAATAGGAAGTGACACTTGACACAAGAAATACTCCACATGTTTGCTTCTGCCATAATTCTTGAAGTGGTGTACACACTGTGAAATATTATGATCATTCACACTCCGTAATCGTACTTAATTACTGAGAGTTATTCGAACTAAGTCTGTTAGAGGTCATGTTTGCATTTCTTTGTTTATAATTCATAAGGAGTAGAAAATTTGGGTCAGATGGATTACACAGAGGTTGTGTGTGGACACTGTGTCTTCGGATTGTATGGGATGCTGAATTGAAGTTGCACTAGGATTTTATCTGTACTTGTTCGAGGAGACTGACTAGAGGAAAGAGTTGTTATGGAAGTGAAATGATATTGGTGCTGAGGTTTATATGTAGCGACGTATTATTGAGGTATAGAGATTATATGAAGTTGATGATTATTGGAGTTTTTGTGGACAAGAGGTAAGGTAAATGATATTGATGATAAGACGTATTGAAGAGGTATTATTGAGGTATTATTGAGATTGTGTGAAGCTGATGATTATTGGAGTTTTGGTGTATAAGAGGTAAAGTAAGTGAGGAGCATATTTTTTTTTTGTTGGTCTTATGGAACAAGGAGGATGAAGAGAGCAGACTAGAACACTAAAATAGAAGGAAGATAGTCTATACACACACTTTGTTAAATCACTAAGCAGTATATACTTTTTTTTTGGAGAGAGGAAGTAATTGCATATCGTGGCTCACTGACAGTTGTTCAACAACAGTACATTTTGATCTGGCTTGGCAAACATTGGTCTTGACATGATGACTATGACGTTGACTAACTATTATTGACTATTATACATTGCTGCCAGTACTACTTGATACACATGATGAACATCAGATTTAGACAGAATTTCATTTACACAATTAACACTATTCAGTTACACAGTAGTACTTAATGTGGATGAGAGATGAGTGAGTGTGTTCTGTGTGTTTTCCTTTCCTAATCCTACCCACCTATCTCCTAAGTATTATTTTATTTGTTTGTAGTGGCTTGCACTGACACCCATAAATATTATAAGTTTACTGGTATTTCAGTATTTGTAATAGTTAATAGGACAATTATCTGATATCATTTGTGTGTTTGTTATGATTTGTATGTTTAGTGTAAGAGCATTGTAAAAGCATTTGTATGTGTATTCAAACTATTGTTCATGCCTGAACTGTCTGATTAGGATTCTGAACTGTTACCGGCACTTTTCAACATGATGTGTGACATTTGGTCGTGTTTAATTTCTGCTGATGAACTGTGTGATCAGTGATTGTAAAAAAAAAAATTATGGACTGTTACCTGTACCTTTTCTACATGATTGGTGCCACTAGGACATGTTTAATTTGTGCTCATAAACTCTGATGAACAGTGTGATCAGTGCTAATGAATTTGATGGAACTGCTTCTGCTGAGAGATGTGACTTTTTGCTGTCTGCACCTACTCAATATTGCTGGGTGCCACTGATGGACTGCTTCTACTGAAATGATGTCACTTGTTGGTGTCTGCACCTGCTCAACATTGCTGGGTGCCACTGATGGACTGCTTCTACTGAAATGATGTCACTTGTTGCTGTCTGCACCTACTCAACATTGCTGGGTGCCACTGATGGACTGCTTCTACTGAAAAAATGTCCCCTGTTGCTGTGTGCACCTGATCAACATTGCTGATGCCACTAATGGACTGCTTCTACTGAAATGGTGTCACTTGTTGGTGTCTGCACCTGCTCAACATTCCTGGGTGCAACTGATGAACTGTTTCTACTGAAATGATGTCACTTGTTGGTGTCTGCACCTGCTAAACTTTACTGGGTGCCACAGATGGAACTGCTTCTACTGAAATAATGTCACTTGTTGCTGGGTGCACCTGCTCAACATTGCTGGGTGCAACTGATGGACTGCTCCTACTGAAATGATGTCACTTGTTGGTGTCTGCACCTGCTCAACTTTGCTGGGTGCAACTGATGGACTGCTTCTACTGATATGATGTCACTTGTTGCTGTCTGCACCTGCTCAACATTGCTGGGTGCAACTGATGGACTGCTTCTACTGAAATGGTGTCACTTGTTGGTGTCTGCACCTGCTCTCAACATTGCTGGGTGCAACTGATGGACTGTTTCTACTGAAATGATGTCACTTGTTGGTGTCTGCACCTGCTTAACATTGCTGGGTGCATCTGATGGACTGCTTCTACTGAACTAATGTGACTTGTTGCTGGGTGTACCTGCTAAACTTTACTGGGTGCAACTGATGGACTGCTTTTACTGAAAAGATGTTACCTGTTGGTGTTCTTTTTTTGTATAAACTAATCATTGAAAGCATTTTATGTGAACATTTGTATAAACTGATTTTTTGTATATTGTGTAAACTATTATGTAAAGTCACAATATGAAAAGAAGTTGTATTGCTTACTGTATTTCATATGTTAGGTTAGTGAAAGGTCAGTGCAAAGCCAAAATTTTTAACTAATTATGTAATATTTAGGTATTAATATTATCTTTTATTTTTGTCTGTATTTTTCTGGACGAATTTGGTGGTATTTTCACCACCAATGCTGGCAAAAATACCATCAAATTCTGGCCTGTGGAGGAGGGGCATATGAAAGGTGGCTACACTGTGCCACTGCGCCAGAGATTGCGCCAAAGAGTACTATTAAGCCGCCTCCACAGTGCTTGTTGAGAGTTCGTAGCAGTCAGTGGTTGTTGAGAGTTCATAGCAGTCAGTGCCTGTCGAGAGCTCGTAGAGGACAGTATGTGTTAAGAGTTCGTACCGAGATGTGCTAGTGGGCACTGCTTGTCGTGAAGTCGGAGTGAGATGTGGTAGTAAAGAGTGTTGTTCCATGTTTTACGCAGTTATTTGATGGGAGAGATAGCAGATGTTATTGTAATGAGTGCATTTCGTCAATATATATGAAGGTAAAAACTACAATGTTCTTTTATTAATTGTGTGTATGAAATAATGCGTCACTACAGGTTCAGTCAACAAAGCATCTGGCTTGTGTTCTTGTATTAGAGTGAATTCTGGTTTTTTTTGCGTAATTATAGTTTTTCTAAATTTCTTTTGTCACGTCAGTATAATTGGTATCAAAATTCTTGTCTTGTTGGAAAAGAACCGTGCCAGATGTGGACGTTGAGTTACACTCCCACATACAGAACAGTTACTCTTGTGCTTATTGGTTTCGTAGAATTTATAGTTGCTGGGGACTTAATTAATTAACTGTGTACGAAAATTTTCTTTCATTGTTTGTTGCAGTCAGATTGCGTAATAGTACTAGTCAGGGCCAACCGATTACGAGACACTGCGTAATCGGACATACAGCTATCAAAATCATTTTCAATCATATACATTTAATAAAGCCCCCATGCAACATCTCCATAAAGGGTAATAACAGAGGTTGCAAAGAAAAACATAGGTACAAAGGAGGTAGCTGCGAAGAAACCATGAGTACTTCAATTGATTGACGAAAGGAGGAAGTACAATAACGTTCAGGGAAATTCAGGAACACAGAAATCCAAGTCACTGAGGAATTAAATCGATAGGAAGTGCAGGGAAACTAAGAAAAATGGCTGCATGAAAAATGTGGAGAAACCGAAAAAGAAATGATTGTCGGTCTGACTCACCTTACAGGAACGACAAAGTTACCTTCGGCAAAATTAAAAGCAAGGGTGGTAACCTTAAGAGTGAACGGGTATTCCACTGTAAAATGCAGAGGAGATAGCGGATAGAGTAAATTGAAGGCCTTTATGAGGGGGAAGATTTGTCTGATATGTTAGAAGAAAAAACAGGAGACGATTTAGGAGAGATAGGGAATACAGTATTCTAATCACAATATAAGAGCGCTTTGGAGGACTTAAGATCAAATAAGGCTGAAGCGATGGATAACGTTCCATCAGAAGTTCAAAATCATTGGGGGAAGTGGGGACAAAACGATTATCCACGTTGGCGTGTAGAATGTATGAGTCTGGCAGTATACCGTCTGATTTTCGGAAAAATACCGTCCACACAATTCCGAAGACCGCAAGAACTGACAAGTGCGACAATTATCACGCAATCAGCTTAAAAGCTCACGTTGATAATGAGAGAGAGACTAAAGAAAAATCAAGCAACGTTAGTAGGATTTGTCGACCGGGAAAAAGCGTTCGACAAAGTAAAATGCTGCAAGATGTTAGAAAATCTGAGAAAAACATGGGTAAGCTATAGGGAGAGTCGGGCAGCATACAGTATGTACAAGAGCCAAGAAGGAATAATAAGAGTAGACGACCAAGAATGAAGTGCTCGGATTAAAAATCATGCGAGACAGGGATGTAGTCTTTCGACCCTACTGTTCAATTTGTGCATCGAGGAAGCAAAAAGTTTCTGGAATGGAACTGAAATTCAAGGTGTAAGGTATCAACGATAGGATTCGCTTATGACATTGTTATCCTGAGTGAAAGTGAAGAAGAATTACATGATCTGCTCAGTAAAATGGACAGTGTAATGAGTGCAGAATATGGACAGAGAGCCAATCGAAAAAAAAGATGGCAGTAATGAGACGTAGCAGAAATGAGAACAGCGAGAAACTTAACATCAGGATTGATGATCATGAAGTAGATGAAGTTAAGGAATTATTCTACCTTGGCAACAAATCAATCAGCGACGGTCGGAGCAAGGATGACATCAAAAGCAGACTAGCACTGCCGAAAAGGGCTAAGAGAAGTCTACTCGTGTCAAACAATGGTCTTAATTTGAGGAAGAAATTTATGTGAATGCACTTTGAAGCATGTCATTGTATGGTAGTGAAACATACTGTGGGGAAAACTGGAACAGAAGAGAAATGAAGGAGGTGGACTGATACGGTAAAGTTCTGCACAGGATCGGAGAGGAAAAGAATATGTGGAAAACACTGACAAGAAGCAGGGACAGGATGATAGGACAACTGTTAAGATACGAGGGAATGGCTTCCATGGGATTGGAATACATCCAGCAAATAATAGAGGACGTAGGTTGCAAGTGCAATTCTGAGAAGAATTCGTGGCGAGCCGCATCATACCGGTCAGAAGACTGATGACTCAAAAAATATATTCACATTCACCTCGTGTACTTTGTGGCACTCGCATAATCGAAAAAAAAGCAATGTACACAAAGTACCGAATACCTGTGTACAGAAAAAATGCAAGGAAACAATGTAGGGACCAAGAAACTGACCACTGAAGAAACGAAGAGGGATGCGTTTGGTCCAGATAACACTTCATGCTGACACCAAAGATGGCACAACCCCCTTATTATTTGTAAATGTGCGAGTGCACTTGACAGACCAGAAAAGACTAAAAGACAATGGTGTCATCCTTTCACTGGAAGTCCATAGGATGACGGGTGTACAGGTCTCCAGCGGTAATCACCAGTGGTAATACCCTGTTGAGACATAGTGGAAGAGATAGTTGCGACCAGCATACTGCACGCTGATGTCTGAACTCTGGAGTGGAGCTAATAATGAACAGGCGGACCGCACGCCCCTCAGACCGCAGAGTCCCGCGTGCAGCTGACGGACGCCCTACGCCCTACATCAGCGGGCAGAGCGGGCTCTCCTGTCGGTCGCGCGTGAGGGCCATTTGTCGGCCACTGTTTGCCGGAACAATTACTCGGCCATCAGGCGAGGCAGCCAATTAGGCCGCGTGTGATTAATGGCGCGTGCCGTCGGGACGCGGCGCCTCAAATATTTGCTTCTGGCGCCCCGACGCCCGGCGACGCTTTTAGAACGGCACCGGGAAATTGCCTCCTCCCACTCGGCCGTCACACCGCGGTTCTGACGGCTGGAGTTTCCTGACGCTCCGCCTGCTTGCGTGTTCTCGGAACTGCTGCACACGCCCCACCACTCCGCTCATCTACATCTACATCTGTACTCAGCCAGCCGCTGTGAAGTATACATACAGCAGAAGGTACGTCCCACTGTACCACTCATTAGGGCTTTTTGCCGTTCCATTCACGTTTGGTGCGCTGGAAAAATGATTGTTTAAATGCCTCTATGTCACGATCCCTGTGGAGCGATATGCAGGGGGTTGTAGTACCATTCCTATAGTCATCGTCCAAAGCTGGTTCTAGAAACTTTGTCAGTAGACTTACATCTTCAAGAGTCTCCCAGTTCAGCTCTTTCAACATCTCAGTGAAAATCTGCCACACCTCAAACAAACCTGTGATCATTTGTGCTGCTCTCCTCTGTAGTCGTTCAAATCCCATCCTAGTCCTATTTCGCAGCCGCGTTGAGTGGCCGCGCGGTTTAAGGCGCCGTGTCACGGATTGAGCGGCCCCTCCCGCCGGAGCTTCGAGTGCGCCCTCGGGCATGGATGTCTCTCTTGTTCTTAGCACAAGTTAGTTTAAGTAGAGTCCAAGTCTAGGGGCCGATGACCTCAGCACTTTGGTCCCTTATCAATTCACACACATTTAAAAATTTTCCTGTTTCGTATGGGTCCTCCACAAAAATGGTTCAAATGGTTCTGAGCACTATGCGACTTAACTCCTGAGGTCATCAGTCGCCTAGAACTTAGAACTAATTAAACCTAACTAACCTAAGGACATCACACACATCCATGCCCGAGGCAGGATTCGAACCTCCGACCGTAGCGGTCTCTCGGCTCCAGACTGTAGCGCCTAGAACCGCACGGCCACTCCGGCCGGTGGTCCTCCACATGTGAGCAATATTCTAGGATGGGTCGCACGAGTGGTTGGTAAGCTGTCTTTTGTATACTGACTGCATTTCCCCAGTATTTTACCCACGACTAAGCCTATGCGATAGTTTCACTTTGTGTCCCTACAAAATGCTACAAGCAAGTATTTGGGAGAGTTTACAGGTTCCATCTGTGACTCACTAATATTGTATTCATAGGATACTACAAGGATGTAGTCTTTCACGCTGGTGTACAATGACTACGCAGAAGAAGCAATGACGGAAATTACTACTTAATCTAACTTAAACTATTTAATTACTATTAAAAACAGTCTTGATCACGATTTATTTAACAAGGTGACCGGTTTCGACCACTACTGTGGTCATCTTCAGACCATTGAGTAGGAACCTCTTTCACCAACAGAAAGAGGTTCCTACTCAATGGTCTGAAGATGACCGCAGTAGTGGTCGAAACCGGTCACCTTGTTAAATAAATCGTGATCAAGACTGTTTTTAATAGTAATTATTTATAAGACATTGATAACTGCTGTTCCCATAATGCATTCAAAAGTAATTAACTTAAACTAACTTGTGCTAAGGACAACACACACACACACACACACACACACACACACACACACACACACACCGACGGAGTAGGCGAAGCTCCGGTGTAGCAGCCGTGCGAACCGTGGCAAGTCGCAATAGACTGTGCGGCTACGCCGCGCGGCAACAATGAAGGAAACAAAAATTGTAAGGTGGCTATAATTTCGCACCTTACAAGCACTCATCTACACACTTCGCCATGCTTTACAGCCGGAGTTAGGTTTCATTTGATAAGTTGCACATCGTATATATGAATATTTAAAGAAGACTGACATTGTCACATACACCTTGTAAATAGTTATTAAGGCTTATTGCATGAAAAGTGATGGAGTCTCTTTATCATCAAAACGGCATAATAAATCATGGCCTATACTAGTAAGGGTTGGAACGCCAGTGGAAATGAAACGGCAGGCTTAAGCCCTGGGTGGTAAAGCCCGCATATGTGTGTTAGTGCTCCTTGACACAGTAAGCAGCCAAGTAAGACGGTCGGGCCACCTGAGCGCTGAAGCACAATACAGCGGCGGCCGGACGGTTTTGTACACTGCTGGCCATTAAAATTGCTAAACCAAGAAGAAATGCAGATGATAAACGGGTATTCATTAGACAAATATATTATACTAGAACTAATATGTGATTACATTTTCACGCAATTTAGGTGCATAGATCCTGAGAAATCAGTACCCAGAACAACCACCTCTGGCCGTGATAACGGCCTTGATACGCCTGGGCATTGAGTCAAACAGAGCTTGGATGGCGTGTACAGATACAGCTGTCGATGCAGCTTCAACACGATACCACAGTTCATCAAGAGAAGTGACCGGCGTATTGTGACGAGCCAGTTGCTCAGCCACCACTGACCAGACGTTTTCAGTTGGTGATACATCTGGAGAATATGCTGGCCAGGGCAGCAGTCGAACATTTTCTGTATCCAGAAAGGCCCGCAGAGGACTTGCAACATGCGGTCGTGCATTATCCTCCTGAAATGTAGGGTTTCGCAGGGAACGAAACAAGGGTAGGGCCACGGGTCGTAACACATCTGAAATGTAACGTCCACTGTTCAAAGTGCCGTCAATGCGAACAGTAGGTGATCAAGACGTGTAACCAATGGCACCCCCATATCATCAAGCCGGGTGATACGCCAGTATAGCGGGCTCCTGTCTGTGATGCAGCGTCAAGGGTAACCGCAGCCATGGTTACCGAGCTAATAGTCCATGCTGCTGCAAACGTCATCGAACTGTTCGTGCAGATGGTTGTTGTCTTGCAAACGTCCCCATCTGTTGACTCAGGGATGGAGAAGAGGCTGCACGATCCGTTACAGCCATGCGGATAAGATGCCTGTCATCTCGACTGCTAGTGATACGAGGCCATTGGGATCCAGCACGGCGTTTCGTATTACCCTCTTGAACCCACCGATTCCATACCATATTCTGCTAACAGTTATTGGATCTCGACCAACGAGAGCAGCAATGTCGTGATACAATAAACCGCAATCGCGATAGGCTACAATCCGATTTTATCAAAGTCGGAAACGTGATGGTACGCATTTCTCCTCCTTACACGAGGCATCACAACAACGTTTCACCAGGCAACGCCGGTCAACTGCTGTTCGTGTATGAGAAATGGGTTGGAAACTTTCCTCATGTCAGAACGTTGTAGGTGTTGCCACCGCCGCCAACCTTGTGTGAATGCTGTGAAAAGCTAATCATTTGCATATTACTGCATCTTCTTCCTGTCGGTTAAATTTCGCGTCTGTAGCACGTCATCTGCGTGGTGTAGCAATTTTAATGGCCAGTTGTCCAATGAAAACCCGTTTATCATCTGCATTTCTTCTTGGTGTAGCAATTTTAATGGCCAGTAGTGTAGTAGTAGAGATTATACAGTATTCCTGCTGATATTTTCAGAACTCAGAGAGGCACCTTGGAGTTGCTCACTTCCATCTGCCCTGTCAGATTGCTCCTGATCTTGATGGACTTTCACCACACAGCGTACTATCACCAAGCATATACAGAGCTAATAGGAGAACAAGAAAAAAATTTTACTATCCCCATATCTATAAAACTGTAAGAGCAGGAAAAAAGTAGGTGCATCAACAAACCGACTGGTGTAGAATTTCACTGTCAGCCTTTTGCAGGTGACACAGCAGTAATTGATAAAACATCAGAAATGCACATAAATAACTTGAGATATTGCAAGAGCAAGCTGGAAAAATTGCACTAAAAATTTCATATGAAGGAAACTATACTTTTAACTAATATTAAAGCCACACCGAATGAACTTAAAATTGGGGAGAACAAAGTATTCTGCGTCAAAGAACTTAAATGCTTAGGTAAGTGTAATAGAAAAGACACTGAATAGTGACTCTAAATAACAGAAGCCGTGTTACTGTTAACAAAAAATATTTGTGAGAAAATATGCCGGTGTGGTAAAATCTGCCGTTGTAAGACCAGAAGCATTTTGCGCATCACTCGCACTTAATCTCCTTCATAAACAGTAATCAGAAGAGAAACAACGTAAAATGAAGAGAATAATCTTAAGATCAAAAAGACAAGAAACAGAGTACACCAATCAAAACGTAATGCATACATCTACAGATAAATCACTAAAATTACGGTTAGAATGGGTATACGAAGAATCCAAATCGTGGGTAACCTTTACAAGAGTGGAGCCAAGAGAATAACCAGTCAGATTCAAACTTCCTTGGAAAATGAGATTACTGGATGCAACTGATTCAAACAACCAGGGAAATATCTTAATTGGTATCGTCAAGAAGCGATAAGCAATTAGGAAAATCAAACAAACGTTTTTTGAAAGAGTAAACCGCCATTTAACTGTGTATTACTTATATTTACCTGCTGCACTATCCATATAGTCTTTAATGCCAGTATCAAGTACATTCCAAAAATTTCTCAGACAATTAACTTTTCATATCTGTTAAGGCAGCCGGCCGCGATGGCCTAGCGGTTCTAGGCGCGCAGTCCGGAACCGCGCGACTGCTACGGTCGCAGGTTCGAATCCTGCCTCGGGCATGGATGTGTGTGCTGTCCTTAGGTTAGTTAGGTTTAAGTAGTTCTAAGTTCTAGGGGACTGATGACCACAGATGTTAAGTCCCGTAGTGCTCAGAGCCATTTGAACCACTTTTTTGTTAAGGCTGTCCAAAGCACTGGACTGTCTTAACAGATTGGCATGTTAATGGTATAAGAACGTTTAGGATTGTACTTGATAGTGGCAAAAAAGCTGAAATCAAGATGTACAGAAGATAAATATAGTAATACACAGTCAAATGGCGGTTTAGTCTTTCGCAAATAAATAAATAAATAAATAAATTTCCTGACTGCGATTCAACACCATCGAAAACGTTTTTTAACATACATTGGGTTTCGAAGAAGAAGAAGAGAGAAAGACAAAACACTACAAAGCAAACACACACTTGTTGCGCGCTCAAGAATATTTAGAATTTGGTCAACCACAACGTCTTAGTAGTTTCTATTCACATCTAATCTGAAGTGTTAATCGTCCAAGTACTCCTGACAAGTCAGTTACTTTGCTGCCAAAATAATAGCTTATCTACTATTATTAGTGTTTCATTTGCTAATGTAAATACATCAGAATTGCCTGGTTTAATTAGACACTTCATTTCCCTTTCTTCCTCGTATAACCCTATTCAATCAAGTTTTCAGAAATTACTGCAACCAGGCGCCTTTGTTTTGTTCTTGAGTATCTATTTTCCATTGCCGGTTTTCGAATCGCCTAACGATTCGTAAGAAGATGGTCATATTTATTCCATGTCTGCAGCACAGTAGGGGTCGTACAGCTGTGGCAAGATATGAAACTTGTAAGCACTGAATGTGGCGAGAAATACGTCGGTTTAGATACGTTACTTACAGTTCTAAATATCTGCTGGTTTGTTCTTTGGTGCGCACACCACTGACGTTAATTTAACAGCACTTTACCAGCTACACCACAGGTAACAACTTTCACGTGCTTTACTAAAAGTAAGTAAATCAAAGGACGTAACTAAAGTTGTGGTCAAAGAGCTTGTGTTGGGGCACAAAGTCTCTTTGTTCAGCACGCGTGCGTATTGGCGACAGTAAATAGATGCCTATTTATATTATATACATTGCTGTAAAAATAACCTATATTTACACTGACAATTTGACATGAGCTATTTACGGACTCTATCAAACAACGACGATATTTCGTACGCAATTGTAGTACTGAAATTGCGTTTGACATTTATCTTTCGCTTAATTAACATTGGTCGTTGCTTATGAAATAAACATTCGAGCTCTGCATGAGCGTGTTTCAAATGAAACGTTGTGTGGGCATTTCGGAGGCTGGTATATGGGGAGATGTGTCTGTGTGTGTGTGTGTGTGTGTGTGTGTGTGTGTGTGTGTGTCGCTGAGTTTTTTATTCTCGCTTGTTTAGTTTTTCAAGTTTAAAGATCCTATGAAATTTGTTATCTGCTAAGTCAGTTTATTCATTTAAAATGGTGTGGTGTGATTTCAATCAATTCTTTTCAGCCCTCTCCTCCAGTCTTCGTTCCTCTACTATATTTCTTTCTCCCACTTCTCCCACTATCGGATTTCAATACCCATTAACAATTACATTTTCGACTCCCTATCTAAGTAGGCCAACCTACCTACACTGAAGAGTGTACATCTGCCTAATATTGCGTAGGGCTACCGCGAGCACGCAGAAGTGCCGCAGCACGACGTGGCTTGGCCTCGACTGATGTCTGAAGTAGTGCTGGAGGGAACTGACGCCATGAATCCTGCAGGGCTGTCCATAAATCCGTAAGAGTACGAGGGGGTGGACATCTCTTCTGATCAGCACATTGCAAGGCATCCCAGATATGCTCAAGATCGTTTATGTCTGGGGAGTTTGGTGGCCAGTGGAAGTGTTTAAACTAAGAAAACTGTTCCTGAAGCCACTTTGTAGCAATTCTGGACGTGTAGCATGTCGCATTGTCGTGCTGGAATTGCCCAAGTCCCTCGGAATGCATAATGGACATGAATGCATGCAGGTGATCAGACAGGATGCTTACGTACGTGTCACTTGTGAGAGTCGTATCTGGACGTATGAGGGGTCCCATATCACTCCAACTGCACACGCTCCGCATCATTACAGAGCCTATATCGGCTTGAACAGCCCCTTCTGGCATGTAGGGTCCATGTATTCATGAGGTTGTCTAAATACCCGTACACGTCCATTCGCTCGACACAATTTGAAACGAGACTCGACCGACCAGGCAACATTTTTCCAGTCATCAACAAGTCTAATGTCTGAATTCACAGGCTCAGGCGAAGCGTAAAAGTTTGTGTTGTGCAGTCATCAAGGGTACACGAGTGGCGTTCGGCGCCGGAAGCCCATCGATGTTGTTTCGTTGAATGGTTTTCACGCTGATACTTGTTATAATGGCTCCTCACTGAAATCTGCAGCAGTTTATGGAAGTTATATTTTGACTAAAGTTCAGTCTTGACCACACCATTTATGTTTCAATGATATAGGTAACCGGTTTCGGTTATTTTTACATAACCATCATCAGACCCATGGCTCACTTAGAATGGTATGCGGAGCTCTCCTCAGCTGCTACGAAGTTAACTGATCAGTTAACTTCGTAGCAGCTGAGGAGAGCTCCGCATACCATCTTAAGGGAGCCATGGGTCTGATGATGGTTATGTAAAAATAACCGAAACCGGTTACCTATACCATTTAAACATAAATGGGGGGTGATCAAGACTGAACTTTAGTCGAAATATAATAATCTATTGGTCACTGTATTCCAAAAATGTTTAACAATGTTTATGGAAGGGCTGCATTTCCGTCACGTTGAACGATTCTCTTCAGTCGTCGTCGGTTCCGTTCTTGCAGCATCTTTTCGGCCCCAGCAATGTAGGAGATTTAACGTTTTATCTGATTCCTGATATTCACGGTACTCACATGAAATGGTCGTGCGGAAAAACTCTACTTCACCGCTACATCGGAGATGCTGTGTAACATCGTTCGTGCGCCGACTATGACACCACGTTTAAAGTCACCTAAATCTTGGTAACGTGCCACTGTAGCAGCAGTAACCGATCCAACAACTGCGCCAGACACTTGTTGTTGTATATAGACGCTGCCGACCGCAGCGCCGTGTTCTGCCTGTTCACATATCTCTGTATTTCAATATGCATACCTACAACTGTTCCTTTGACGCTTCGGTGTATTTTTCTTTTATGTCATCACACATGCTTTGAATCTCTTCTTCGTCTTAGGAGGTCGTTACTGAATATACTGGCACTGATGCTAGAGCTGTTGGTTTTGTATCTATCCTTGCTCCAGTAATGTTTTCAATGTGACGTTCACAATATATTAATTGCATTACTCTGTTATTCTTTATTAGACCTACTCCTTCATTATCCCTGTTTAATACCATGTTAACTCTGTTAACGAGAGGTCCTTTTCCAGCCATAAGCGGCTCTAAATATTAGAAATGAACACGAGAGGTAACAGAAGAGAGGAGAAGATTGGAGCACGGGAACACCAGGACCAGCTGGGAAGCATTACCGTGTCAGGTACAAGCTCCCGTAAGTCTGCCACTTAGCATGGGGCTCGTAATTCACTTGTCCCACTTAGCAGCCATCCGTTTGCTGACTCGTGGCGGGGAAAGTTCTGCCCTCTCGCTAGGGCGTCGGAACAGCGAGCCCTTTTGTTTTGTTCCCCCCGGCCCGACGAGTTCTCGCAGCGGGTGTAATTTTTATTTTTTTTCCGGGCCACCGCGCCCGCCAGAAGTCTGAAGTACTTCTGGTACTGCTGCTCCTGCTGCTGCTGCTCATTTTTTCCGCCGTCTGGCACAAAGATAAAAACTTGTGAAGCGAGCCCGCATTCTTCAGCCCTTCGGGCGAGAGTGTTTCTGACGCTGTTCGCAGGCGAGTACAAAACGCTCGCTGCTCTGTGCAGGGCACAAGGCCTTTGAGACCCGCGTAGGTCAGGCCGCTTGTTACCGTCGGGCGCCATGTTGCAGGACCAACGAGACTCGTAGTGAGAGATTTCCGGAAAGCGTCTGACACGGTGCCCCACTGCAGACGCAACGAAGATCAGAGTACTCGAAATAAGTTCCCAGATAAGTGAGTGGCTAGAAGACTTCTGAAGTAGTAGAACCCAGTGCGTTCTCTTCGACGACGAGTGTTGGTCAGAGACAAGGATACCGTCAGGAGCGCAGCGCGGAAGTGTGGTAGTCACAATATACGTAAATGACCTTGTGGATGACATCGGAAGTTCACTGAGGCTTTTTCCGGATGATGCCGTGGTATATCGAAAGTTTGTAACAATGAAAAATTGTTCTGAAATGCAGGAGGATCTGCAGCGAATTGACGCATGGTGCAGGGAATGGAAATTGAATCTCAATGTAGACAAGTGTAATGTGCTGCGAATACATAGCAAGAAAGATCCCTTATCATTTAGCTACAATGTAGCAGGTCAGCAACTGGAAGCAGTTAATTCCATAAATGATCTGGGAGTACGCATTAGGAGTAATTTAAAATGGAATGATGATATAAAGTTGATCGTCGGTAAAGCAGATGCCAGACTGAGATTCATTGGAAGAATCCTAAGGAAATGCAATCCGAAAACAAAGGAAGTAGTTTACAGTACGCTTGTTCGCCCACTGCTTGAATACTGCTCAGCAGTGTGGGATCAGTACCAAATAGGGTTGATAGAAGATATAGAGAAGATCCAACGGAGAGCAGCGTGCTTCGTTACAGGATCATTTAGTAATCGCGAAAGCGTTACGAAGTTGATAGATAAACTCCAGTGGAAGACTCTGCGGGAGAGACGCTCAGTAGCTCGGTATGGGCTTTTGTTGAAGTTTCGAGAACATACCTTCACCGAAGAGTCAAGCAGTATATTGCTCCCTCCTACGTATGTCTCGCGAAGAGACCATGAGGATGAAATCAGAGAGATTAGAGCCCACACAGAGGCACACCGACAATCCTTCTTTCCACGAACAACACGAGACTGGAATACAAGGGAGAACCGATAGAGGTACTCAAGTACCCTCCGCCACACACCGTCAGGTGGCTTGTGGAGTATGGATGTGGATGTAGATGTAGATGTAGACCACTCTTGTCCTCTGTATCCACAAATGATCTGACGGACAGGGTGAGCAGCAATCTGTGGCTGTCTTTTGATGACGCTGGTCCGCAGCTCGTGGTCGTGCGGTAGCGTTCTCGCTTCCCACGCCCGGGTTCCCGGGTTCGATTCCCGGCGGGGACAGGGATTTTCTCTGCCCCGTGATGACTGGGTGTTGTGTGCTGTTCTTAGGTTAGTTAGGTTTATGTAGTTCTAAGTTCTAGGGGCCTGAGGACCATAGATGTTAAGTCCCATAGTGCTCAGAGCCATTTGAACCATTTGATGACGCTGTGCTCTGCGTGAAGATGGCGTCCTTGAGTGATAGTTGGAGTATATAACTTGGATAAAATTTCCAGTCGATGTCATGAATGGGAGCTTGCTGTACATGTATAAAACTGTAAGTTAATGGAGTCGGATAGGAAAAACAATGCAAATCGACATGAAATTTAACGAGCACGTAACGACGGTAATGGGGAAGGCGTATGGTCGATTTCTGTTTATGGGGACTATTTTAGGGAAGTGTACCTCATCTATTAGAGAGACCATCGCTTATGGAACATTAGTGTCACTCATTCTGGGATCTCCACCGGGTTGAATTAAGGAAGAGCTAGAAAAATTCGAAGGCGTGCTGCTAGATATTTTACCCTTAGGTTCGAACAATACGCAAGTAAATCACCAGGCCGGATGGAATCCCAGTTCGATTTTACAAAGAGTACTCTCCGGCATTAGCCCCTTACCTAGTTTGCATTTATCGTAAGTCTCTCACCCAGCATAATATTCCAGGCGCAGTTGACTCCTGTAAATAAGAAAGGTAAAAGAACGGACCCGCAAAATTACATACCAATATCCCCAACTTCCGTTTGCTGCAGAATCCTTGAACATAAAATCAGTTCCAATATAATAAACTTTATTGAGACTAAGAAGCTTATGTCCACGAATCAGCATGGTTTTAGAAAGCATCGATCGTGCGAATCTCAGCTTCTCCATTTCTCACATAATATGCTGAGCACTATGGAAGATTGGTTCAAATGGCTCTGAGCACTATAGGACTTAACATCGAAGGTCATCGGTCCTCCAGAACTTAGAACTACTTACACCTAACTAACCTAAGGACATCACACACACATATGCCCGAGGCAGGATTCGAACCTGCGACCGTAGCGGTCGCGCGGTTCCAGACTGAAGCGCCTAGAACTGCTCGGCCACACAGGCCGACAAGTATGGATGAAGGCAACTGGCAGATTCCATATTTCGAGATTTCATGAAAGCATCTGACACTGTACCTCTGTTAACGTAGATACGAGCGTATGAAATAAGTTCGCAGAGACGCTGAGTGGCTCGAAGACTTCTTAAATAATAGAACCCAGTATGTTCTCCTCGAAGGCGAGTGTACATCAGAGGCCAGGGTATCGTCAGGCGTGCCCCAGGGAAGTGTGATAGGACTACTGTTGCTCTCTATTTACATAAATGATTTAGCGGACAGGGTAGGCAGTAATCTGCGATTTTTACTGATGATGCTGTGGTATAATGTAAGGTGTTGAAGTTGAGTGACTGTAGGGACATACAAGATGACTTAGACAAAATTTCCAGTTGGTGCGATGAACGGCAGCCAGCCCTAAATGTGGGAAATGTAAGTTAATGCGGTTAAGTAAGAAGAAAAACCCGTAATGTTTACGGGTTACAGTATTGCTCGTGTCCTGCTCGACACAATGAAGCTGGATGTAAGGTTGCAAAGCGACATGAGTTGAAACGAGAGTCGGAGAACTTCTAACAACCCTACCACAACAACGGTCAAAAATTAATTATGATTGTAGTGTTATTCACGCTGCTAAATATTGCATTTTCAGGTAACAACAAAGTTATATTATGTGGCAGGTATCATTAGAGCACAGTTAATAAAATCATTTATTGAAATAATGGATAAACTAGGCACTCATCTTTTCGTGTTTCCCACGCTGGTCTCGTTGTGAACTCATGGATCAATCGTCGAAAATCTAGGTAGGGATGATTCCAAGCTCGGATACAAAGAGGCCTAGGTGTTATTCTGCGATATTCAGAAGTTTAATAGATGTGTTTCATAAACCATTCTTGAAGATTAAACTTTTGCAAGTTAAGACAATGGTGATGAAAAAAAAAAAATCAGCTCTCCGAACTCAAGTTACACTTCTTTTTTATTACCTTTGTTGCATCATCACTTCACAATATAAAACATACTTGAAAATATCTTCCTCACCGTTAAAGTTCACATTTCATAAACTGACTACAATTTGCGTCTTTTCAAAATGACGGCCAAGACTCCCTAATAACCGCTTACGCGCCCAAAAATCTGAGTTACAAGTTCGTCAAAGATCATTGTGACAAAAGAAAGAATACACATAAGAATAATATCATTGCAACATAAACATATCGATGTATCAAAGTACCTCTACACTAATGAAATCAAATCTGGATGTTGTCTCAGAAATATGTTAACTACTTTACAGAAACACAGTAGAATATTGCTGGTATCGAGAGGTTGAGGTGAGGTGCCGCAACGGTTACGTAATTCGTGTACCATTACAAACTGTGGTAGGGGAGGCGAATGTTCGACATAGGTTTATTGGGAGAATTTTAGGAAAGAGTGCTTCACCTGTAAAGGAGACAGTATATAGGGTTTCCAGAATGAGATTTTCACTCTGCAGCAGAGTGTGCGCTGATATGAAACTTCCTGGCAGATTAAAACTGTGTGCCCGACCGAGACTCGAACTCGGGACCTTTGCCTTTCGCCCTCTTTAGTACATAGGGTGCCGGTCCGCAAAGAGGTGCTCGAGTGTTTGGGATCCGTACCAGGTCGGACTGAAGGAAGACATGGAAGCAATTCAGAGGCGGGCTGCTAGATTTGTTACTGGCAGTTTCGAACAATACGTAAGTGTTACGGAGGTGCTTCGGGAACTCAAATGGGAATCCCTGGAGGGAAGGCAACGTTCTTTTCGTGAAACATTATTGAGAGTGTTTAGAGAACCGGCATTTGAAACTGAATTCCGAAGGATTCTACTGGCGCCAACATACATCGCGAGTAAGGGCCACGAAGGTAAGATACGAGAAATTAGGGCTAATACAGAGGCGTATAGACAGTCCTCTTTGCGTCACTCTATTTGCGATAGGAACGGGAGGGAAAATGACAAGTAGTGGTACAGGGTAGCCTCCGCCACGCACAGTACGGTGATTTGAGAAGTATCTACGTAGATGTATATGGGAATCCCTGGAGGGAAGTCAACGTTTTTGGGAAATACTATTGAGATAATTTAGAATACCGGCATGTGAAGCAGACCGCAGAACGATTCTACTGTCCTCCTATGTACGTGTCGCGTAAGGACCAAGAAGATAAGAGAAATTAGGGATCTATACGGATGCGTAAAGACATTTATTTTCCTCTCGCCCTATTTACGACAGTATCAGGAAAGGAAATCACTATTATCGGTGCAGTGAAACCCGGCTACACAACACACGGTGGCTTGGCGAGTCTGTATCTGGATTTACATCGGACAGTCAAATGAAGACGAGACAGATGGAAAAAAAAAATTAAATGAACTGTTCATGGTTTCATAGTGAGACAAGACGGTCAATGCATTCATTGAAAAACGTTTGCGGTTTTCTAAGCAGCCATGAGGAGCCCACATGTTAACATGGTTTTTTCGACTACGCTGCAAATGTTTCGCTGCGAAGTCTTTACACATACTCCATATAGTCTCAGTCTCTCCCCGTGCCAGTTCTGTATTTGTAGAGTCCTGCAGAAAGACATTCGTTGCCGTCGATTTTCTTCGGACGAAGAGGTGGACGCCTGGGTACCCTCATGGTTCCGTAGACAAACGTAAACATTTTCCCGTGAATTCTTCACCCGTTTTCGCTCGCAGTTGGATAGGGAAAAGACAGTTTCGTCACTTTTCCCCTACACGTCACATTTTTATTTGAATGAAAATTAAAACACCTGCAGCCGTTTCTTTTGCATTTCATTTATTTATGCAACAAGTTTCAGTGTTCCATTATATCGTCTTCAGACCCCTTGACCAACGTAAACGGAGAGGAATCCAACTTCCATTATTAAATAACCGGTCTCCATAGATCTCTGGTTTACAGGACAGTATCCCCTGTTTCATCAACCGATGACTCAGCCAATCACAAGTTTCATCATGTACACCCCTACAACAGAGTAGACAGACACTGAGTAAAATATCAATATTGTTCCCAGAATGAGATTTTCACTCTGCAGCGGAGTTTGCGCTGATATGAAACTTCCTGGCAGATTGAAACTGTGTGCCGGGCTGAGACTCGAACTCGGGACCTTTGCCTTTCGCGGGCAAGTGCTCTCAATATTGTTACCATTCCTAGCGTTTAACCTGCAGTTTATAATGGATGTGGCTCTGTGGTATTTTGGTGGTGATTTCATTCCATGACTTGTGCCTACTCGTTCTGATTACAGGGATATTTATTTCAATGTTTATTTCAGTTCTCTGAGACCAAGTATTCAAGTGCTCCCTCTTCTGTCACATTTCATGGCATTCTTCCATGAGACTTATTTTACTTTCCGTGTCCAGCCGAGAACATGTAAAGGCTCTTTATTTCGAAACTCAGCAGCTTTACTGGCCTTATCACTGCATAAAAAGAGGTCTTCTCCTGTCAAGCCAACTTCATCCTTAGGTACACCAGATGTTCAATCGTTTGTTCTCTTCCACATTCACATTGTTCACTTTCAGAGTAGACCCACTTAACCACATTCACTTTGCACTCTGCGACTTCCTTTGTTAATCTATCACTGCTCTTCATGTACCATACTGTGGTTGCTGCCATTGTGCGATTTTCTCATTGGGGTGGTCTTTCGTGTTTTGCAGAAGACAGATACACGGCGAGTCTCCGGTCGGTCTTCTAGCGGTACTGTCCGTTAAAGCCGGCCGGTGTGGCCGAGCGGTTCTAGGCGCTACAGTCTGGAACCGCGCGACAGCTACGGTCGCAGGTTCGAATCTTGCCTCGGGCATGGATGTGTGTGATGTCCTTAGGTTAGTTGGTTTAAGTAGTTCTAAGTTCTAGGGGACTGATGACCTCAGCAATTAAGTCCGATAGTGCTCAGAGCCACTGAACCAGTTGTCCGTTAGATAAAGTTCTCCCTTGACTTAAAACGATTTGGAACTGTTTGGTGGTTATACGTTAAGTGCCGTATGTCGAATTTCTCCTTTTTCCTCTCTATCTCACTGGCTGTTTTGCGTCTAATATTTGATGGTGCTATTGTCGCAAGTGGGTAAATTTTGTGGGCAGGTGTAGGCCTGAGCTATCTCATAACCATGCTGACCCCTTGACTTAAAGCGACGTCTTCTGCAAAACAAGAGTCCTACTGCTAATGACCGAAGAAATGCCGGCTCCCCATTTCGAGCTCGTCAGTTTACATGTAGTACTGTTTCTTCTCGTATTTTTCCTTTTAGATCAAATGGTTCAAATGGCTCTGAGCACTATGGGACTTAACAGCTGTGGTCATCAGTCCCCTAGAACTTAGAACTACTTAAACCTAACTAACCTAAGGGCATCACACACATCCATGCCCGAGGCAGGATTCGAACCTGCGACCGTAGCAGTCGCGCGGTTCCGGACTGCGCGCCTAGAACCGCGAGACCACCGCGGCCGGCCCTTTTAGATCCGGGTACACGGAAGGAGACTTTGCGACCCATTGTTGTAGAGAGAACACAGTCTGGAGTACAATGGAAACGCTGAACTAGTATCCATGGCTAATCCTTATACAACCAGTAAACATTAGAGAAACATGGCAAAGGCACAAAACTGATCCTTCCCAAGACAAAAGATTGTCACGAGTTCATTCTTCCAAGATGACAACCGTCAAGTTGATAAGGCTAAACGCAACCACTCCTTGTTTGACGAACACTTAGGCACCATGAGGCACACCATCTGTGCCCTTTGGGCCTTACTTCAGTTGAAAAAGGGGCAAAATCGTGAAATACGTGTCCTCAGGTAATTCTGTGGATCTTTTTACGAGTACTGTTCTTACACTGTATTTCATGGCTGCAAGTGCAACACCATTCCCTGTACATACTTCTGTGAGACCTCGCTGACACACAAACAAATTCGGCAGAATCCTACTGAGTGATCACCTTCTGTACGATTGCCGCCCTTGGAGGTCACGCCACGTACTAATATGGGTTTTTCAGCGTGGGTCGATACCCGGTACCTTAGATCCACTTGTGCTATTGATCTGTAAATGTATTACGTACTAAAATAAATCTTGATTGAATTGGAAACCTCTGAAAGGGTACTCTAATTTTTCCGACAGTGTTTTTATTTCTCAACAGAGTCACCCTGTCGACGAACACATTTTTCCCAATCAGAGGGAAGTTTGTTGGTAACGTCACTGTATATTGTTTGACTCTGTTGGCGGAGCCACAACCTCACCATCTACTTGCACCACTCCATCACTGTGAATTCGTCAAAGATTAAGTTTTAGAAACAGATGAAAATCGGACGTGGCCAAATCGGGACTGTATGCAGGATGATCGATTACAGTGAACCCAAGACGGCCGATTATTGCAGATGTCCAGCGCTCGCGTGTGGTGTGCGATTGTCATGCTGAAAGAGACAGTACTCCACTTGTGAACGAACACTTCGAATTCGAAACTCGATTACAGCACGCTGTTACTCACGCACCTACATACTCATGTCAGACGCCGCCATACTAACACGCTACAATCCGGAGCCCTCTTGCGGCAGATTGTTACATCTTGCGTCAGCGGAGCGGGAGAGTCGACCGAGTTATATGCATGACACTCAATACCTCAAAGTACATTGAGAACAGAATAAAAAATTCGGAGACATTACCTTTCAGTATATACGCTGATGGCCATTAAAATCGGAACATCAGGAATAAACAGTAAGTAAGGAAATATTTTTGTATATTCACCGCAGCATGAGTATTCTGATGGCTTTAATAACCATGGGTGGACCAACATTTTATTATTGACGTGTTACACATACAGAATAGATACATGTAGATTCCTTAGTAAACATGATTCTGAGCTGCACGTAGTAACGAAGTTGTTATGACCAACACTATATTAGTTTCCAGAATGAGATTTTCACTCTGCAGAGGAGTGTGCGCTGATATGAAACTTCCTGGCAGATTAAAACTGTGTGCCAGACCGAGACTCGAACTCGGGACCTTTGCCTTTCGCGGGCAAGTGCTCTGTAAAGTTTGGAAGGTAGGAGACGGATACTGGCAGAAGTAAAGCTGTAAGTACCGGGCGTGAGTCGTGCTTCGGTAGCTCAGTTGGCAGAGCACTTGCCCGCGAAAGGAAAAGGTCCCGAGTTCGAGTCTCGGTCGGGCACGCAGTTTTAATCTGCCAGGAAGTTTCACTATATTAGTTGTTACACTTAACAATGAAGATGTTGTGGCATGTATTGTACACAGACACTGAAAGAATACGTGACACTGTTGAGCTAATCTCAAATTCACTACTACCTAATACTTTGTTAACAGTGAAGAAAGTGTGCTCGTGTTCATATGGAGTGAGAGCACTTGAAAACGGCCACGTTACGTAATGAGTCGATATTGCACAAGTGAATCATGAACTAAGGGAATATTCATTTAAAGTTACGGATTTTAACAGTCAAACATGGCGAAATTGTTTTAACATTTAAAACTTGTACTGTTATTGTGAAATTACACGTAAGGAAACTAATGAGAAGCATCAGAATATCCTTCGTTGTATAGTTTAGATTTGGCGCATTTCGAGGAACAATTTTTAAATCAGCCGCTCCTACCCCACAATTGCAGTTGATTTTGTCAGATAATCTAGTGATGATGGAGAAAAGAGTCAATCTTGTGATGCACTCACACCGGCAGTAGTTTAAAATTGACCTATTAGTTAGAATTGTGGTCTGTACAAGCAAGAGATCTTAAAGTGCCTGGCACACATTTCCGTAAAGTATAGAGAAATGTCTGACTTGTCCCAACATCTGTTAACGGTTACTGTGTACAAGTACCTTTATTCAGAACGTTCTTACTGCCTTGCTGCAGAACGTGCCCTTACAAATAAGAGGTAGGTTGTAGCGTAGGCACGATGGACCTCCATCACACGTCGGTCACATTGTTAGGGAAGCACTAGACGACCAGAAAAGGTAGGGGAGGAGCAGGTGCATGGTCTGAATGTTCGCCTGATCTCACCTTTAGGTTTACAGTCTTCAGGACTACCTAAAGCAACTGCGTTAAGCAGCACAACGCTTCATGCCTGTCTCACTGAAGGCAGCGAAACTGTTCGTCACCTTCTGGGGGTGTTTCAGACAGTGCAACATTTCTTGATCATACAAATCCATTTCTTTCTAGGAGAAAGAGTTGGGAATTTCAGAATTTATTTACTTATTTATTTATTTAGCTTATGATTCATAACTTGATACGAAGGTTCATCCGCAAGTAGCTAGGAAAACAAACTGTGGAGTAGTTTCAAATGAAACAACTGTTACCAGTCACTGTTTGTTTATCTCCACGACGTGTTTCAAAGGTTTAAACTTCCATCATAAGGAGGATTTACATTTATTAGTATGACGTGTGTGCGTGTGTGTGTATTGTGTTACGATTTCTTGGATGTATTTGATAGCACTCTATAGTGGAGAAACAAAACACTACTTCAGAACATGCTTTCGGGTTTTTTGACAAAAAACCAAACGTATATATAACAGTAAAAACAAAGTAAGTAAAAGAGAGTACCTCCAGTGGTCACGGGTTCCTTTCACTGTCTTAACACATCACATGAATACAGCAATATTTTGTAACCAAATATGGCGTCTGGAAACTATTAGGTGCTAGGATTATACAGGGTGTTACAAAAAGGTACGGCCAAACTTTCAGGAAACATTCCTCACGCAAAAAGAAAGAAAATATGTTATGTAGACATGTGTCCGGAAACGCTCACTTTCCATGTTAGAGCTCATTTTATTACTTGTCTTCAAATCACATTAATCATGGAATGGAAACACACAGCAACAGAACGTACCAGCGTGACTTCAAACACTTTGTTACAGTAAATGTTCACTATGTCCTCCGTTAGCGAGGATACATGCATTCACCCTCCGTCGCATGGAATCCCTGATGCGCTGATGCAGCCCTGGAGAATGGCGTATTGTATCACAGCCGTCCACAATACGAGCACGAAGAGTCTCTACATTTGGTACCGGGGTTGCGTAGACAAGAGCTTTCAAATGCCCCCATAAAAGAAAGTCAAGAGGGTTGAGGTCAGGAGAGCGTGGAGGCCATGGAATTTGTCCGCATCTACCAGTCCATCGGTCACCGAATCTATTGTTGAGAAGCGTACGAACACTTCGGCAGAAATGTGCAGGAGCTCCATCGTGCATGAACCACATGTTGTGTCGTACTTGTAAAGGCACATGTTCTAGCAGCACAGGTAGAGAATCCCGTATGAAATCATGGCGGTGAATCGAGGAAGTACAGTACATACTGACGAAACTAAAATGAGCTCCAACGTGGGAATTAAGCGTTTCCGGACACTTGTCCACATAACATCTTTTCTTAATTTGTGTGTGAGGAATGTTTCCTGAAAGTTTGGCTGTACCTTTTTGTAACACCCTGTATAGCAGCCGGCCGGAGTGGCCGTGCGCTTAAAGGCGCTGCAGTCTGGAACCGCAAGACCGCTACGGTCGCAGGTACGAATCCTGCCTCGGGCATGGATGTTTGTGATGTCCTTAGGTTAGTTAGGTTTAACTAGTTCTAAGTTCTAGGGGACTAATGACCTCAGCAGTTGAGTCCCATAGTGCTCAGAGCCATTTGAACCATTTTTGAACCCTGTATAGCAGAAGGGAAACATTATCACCAAGTACAAAGAATATATATCATAACAAAATTATGACAGAAGTTTTAAAGGATTTTGGAGGTCTTTGTTTTGAGGCGTTGAATACTGTCTATTTTTTTAAAGAAATATGACATTCAGTTCATGTGTTGAAATACATCGTACCACAACACACACACACACTTGTCACACTAACATATGTAAATCCATCTGATGTGAAGGTTTAAACCTTTGAAAGGCGTCTTGGAGATAAATAAACAGCGACTGGTAACAGCAAACTTGTTGTTTCATTTGATATTTTCTTCTTGTCTTGCTGTAATACGGTATTCCACCTTGTATAAAGCGTGTAAATGAGCTGACAGTGGTTCAGACCTTCGCACTTCACTGTGTAGTGCTTCTTTGAAGCTGGGACTGGGATTCGAGTGTACAGGAAAGACCACCTGCTCGTTCCCGGGCTGATCTACCGGTATCCTAGCAACGCATTCTCGAGCTGCAGGCGGGTTCTTCGCGACGTCGGAGATTGGAAAATTTGCCGGCTCACCGCGCGCGAATGGTGGGAGCTGAGCGCAGCTCCCGCGCTACGAAGACATCGCCAAAGTGGTGAGGCACTCCGACCGAGGAGGAAACGCCAGGCGCAGGCGCAGCAATCGCGGCGCGCCCGGTAAACGCGACAGGTGCCGAAAGAGGGCGCGCGCTGAGTGTTTAGGAGGTTATTTACCGCCACAGCTCAGCCGGGATCCGGGATAACCTAAAGGGTGTTTCAAAAATGACCGGTATATTTGAAACGGCAATAAAAACTAAACGAGCAGCGATAGAAATACACCGTTTGTTGCATATGCTTGGGACAACAGTACATTTTCAGGCGGACAAACTTTCGAAATTACAGTAGTTACAATTTTCAACTACAGATGGCGCTGCAAGTGATGTGAAAGATATAGAAGACAACGCAGTCTGTGGGTGCACCATTCTGTACGTCGTCTTTCTGCTGTAAGCGTGTGCTGTTCACAACGTGCAAGTGTGCTGTAGACAACATGGTTTATTCCTTAGAACAGAGGATTTTTCTGGTGTTGGAATTCCACCGCCTAGAACACAGTGTTGTTGCAACAAGACGAAGTTTTCAACGGAGGTTTAATGTAACCAAAGGACCGAAAAGCGATACAATAAAGGATCTGTTTGAAAAATTTCAACGGACTGGGAACATGATGGATGAACGTGCTGGAAAGGTAGGGCGACCGCGTACGGCAACCACAGAGGGCAACGCGCAGCTAGTGCAGCAGGTGATCCAACGGCGGCCTCGGGATTCCGTTCGCCGTGTTGTAGCTGCGGTCCAAATGACGCCAACGTCCACGTATCGTCTCATGCGCCAGAGTTTACACCTCTATCCATACAACATTCAAACGCGGCAACCCCTCAGCGCCGCTACCATTGCTGCACGAGAGACATTCGCTAACGATATAGTGCACAGGATTGATGACGGCGATATGCATGTGGGCTGCATTTGGCTTACTGACGAAGCTTATTTTTACCTGGACGGCTTCGTCAATAAACAGAACTGGCGCATATGGGGAACCGAAAAGCCCCATGTTGCAGTCCCATCGTCCCTGCATCCTCAAAAAGTACTGGTCTGGGCCGCCATTTCTTCCAAAGGAATCATTGGCCCATTTTTCAGATCCGAAACGATTACTGCATCTTGCTATCTGGATATTCTTCTTGAATTTGTGGTGGTACAAACTGCCGTAGACGACACTGCGAACACCTCGTGGTTTATGCAAGATGGTGCCCGGCCACATCGCACGGCCGACGTCTTTAATTTCCTGAATGAATATTTCGATGATCGTGTGATTGCTTTGGGCTATCCGAAACATACAGGAGGCGGCGTGGATTGGCCTCCCTATTCGCCAGACATGAACCCCTGTGACTTCTTTCTGTGGGGACACTTGAAAGACCAGGTGTACCGCCAGAATCCAGAAACAATTGAACAGCTGAAGCAGTACATCTCATCTGCATGTGAAGCCATTCCGCCAGACACGTTGTCAAAGGTTCTGGGTAATTTCATTCAGAGACTACGCCATATTATTGCTACGCATGGTGGATATGTGGAAAATATCGTACTATAGAGTTTCCCAGACCTCAGCGCCATCTGTTGTTGAAAATTGTAACTACTGTAATTTCGAAAGTTTGTCTGCCTGAAAATGTACTGTTGTCCCAAGCAAATTGCAACAAACGGTATATTTCTATCGCTGCTCGTTTAGTTTTTATTGCCGATTCAAATATACCGGTCATTTTTGAAACACCCTGTACGAGCAGCTAACAGACCCGAGGTAACCGGAGGGAAGGAAAAAAGGCTCCAGGAAATCGGGGATTTATCTTGTGCTACGCTACCTTCCGATTCCTACGAACTTCCGACGTTCGCAGTTATAAGTAAGTGTATTTCTTTTCTTCCAACCACTTCCATTTCACTCATTACTGCCCATATGAACTGCGATGCCATACAACAATACTACATACCGGGATAATACTTGAGAGTAGCATTCCAATATAACCGTAAAATATAGGTAGTACTAATGCCATCTACATTGTGTATGCAAGGTGAAACACCTAAAACATGCACCACAAATATTGCGAAAATGGAAAGTGCTACTGATGTGCAGTTTTCACAGAATAGATTTGTAGTCGGGGGACCATATTGTTAACCAATAAACGGATTTTAATAATACTTAGAAAGTATACTTTTGGTCCAGACATAGACATTCTAAAATGGAAAAATGCCTGTTGATATTAACAAACTGAAAGTAGAGTAAACTAGAATGACAGTTGTGTTCGTTACACGATTCTGGTGCCAGTCATTTATGAGATATCCTATCTTGAGAAATTCGCATACCAACACTTGTACACTAGTTCTATGGATTCTGACAAGTAACGAGATAACTGATCATCACAAGTTGTGTTCAGAATGGCCACCGGCAGCGGCAATACACGCTTGCAGTCTGGTATTTTGACAAGTGAGAGTGTGGAAACTTTTCAAAATACGACATCTCGTTAACGATTCGCACTAGAATCCTGCAATAAGCACTACAGACATTCAAATTAACCCTAGTTTTAGTCTGTTAATGCCAACAGGCAGCGTTTCTTTTAAAAAGTTATGTTTGTACAGAAATGTTCTTCTGAATTATTTTGTTTGTCAAATATTATTTGTGAGCCTTTAATCAGACGAAGGTTATTAATTAATAAGTATTAGTACAGTCTATTTATTGCCTAACAGTATGAGCCCCTGACTACCAATCCGTAAGTGAAAACCGAACATCAATAGCACTTTTCTTTTCTGCTATATTTACGGTGCAAGTTTTATGTGATTGACCCCGTATAAGGAGAGATCATGGGGTAATCGCAGTTGAATGTTGACTTTTTGGTAAAAACGTCGTTCTGTGTCTCGTGTAAGAAGGCGAAACGATTACCAACAAGTCCCGTGAGTCGAAAGCGGCCGGACAACGGCCTCTCGAGGCAGCGGTTTACAGTTCAGTGATATTTCTGATCACATTGGTCGGAATCCCACAGTTGTTATGCGAATATGGAACGAATGAATTCAGGACGGGCATACTGAACGTCACGCAAGAGTTGCGCACGAATAGCGCCGAGAGGACGGAGATATTGTTCTCCCTGCCGAACTTAACCGTACAGCCATAATGACGTACCAGGGACCGGGAAATGGATTTGTTTGTCACAAGACGAGGATCCACATGGATAGTGCGATGGACAGTGCACCACAGTCAGCAGGGGTACAACTGCTGTTGTTTCTGTCGACGCTGCAGCCGAGAAGGCGTGCCTACAGCGATGTGTCCAACGACGATTATAGCCTCAAAGATACCAACACGTCGTTCTTCCAGACGAGCCCTCGTTCTGCGTTCAGCATCATGATGCACGTATTAGTGTATGAGATCTCTGGTGGGAACGTACGTTATCAGACTGCATTTGTAATCGTCACGTTAAGGACCCCAGTGCCATGCTGTGGGGTTTACAGGGTACAGAACATAGTAACAGGGTACCAACTACCTCTTCTTCTTTGACAGCAGTCGTTACTTGCCCCGACGGGCTGAGATCAACGGGTGTGTCCTTGACGTTGTTTTTCAATAAGGAAGGCAAGACCACTAAAATTCACATATTGCAAATGTAGTATATTCTTCCTACGATGTAGGGTGATTCAGCTGCCCCTAAAGATTTCATTTTTCTGCAACCTGCACTACGTCTGTATCAGGAATGCTATCCAGACAGGCGACAGCCCCGTAATAGATACACGATGGGTGTTCAATAAGAAAGGCAACACATTTGTTTTCTGAAGGCAGGTTAGTTTTATTCAGGAATTCAGTACACTACATTATTCCTCAATGTTTTGGCTACAATACCCCTTTTTCCAACATAATCTCCATTCAGTGTGACAGTCTTAAACTACCTTATTGGGAGGGCCTGTATGCCTGCATGGTACCACTCAACTGGTCGACGTCGGGGCCAAAATTTTGCTCCCCATCGTCCAAGTACTGCCTCCTGCATACTGCATCCTTCATTGGGCCAAACAGGTGGAAGTTGCTCTTTATGTTCCGTTAGGCGGCGAGGAACCCAGCAGACGCACACTTTCGGAGAACGAGTGGGTCGGCACTACCAACAGATACGTACAGCTGTGCAGCGAGGTGCTTGACTGTGATCCGTCGTCACCTCGAGTGAGAGTGTCCACACGTACCAGCATTGCAGGGGTCACAGATGCGTACAGCCATCCAGCACGAAGGAGATCCGACAGCTTTGCACTACTCTGTTGAGATGATGACAGACGTTTCGCCCGACGACTCGCCGTGCTTTTCATCAATGACAGGTCTCCGTAGACAATCTACAAGTGCTTATGAATATCTGCGATGCTCCGCTATTCTTCCAAAAGAAACTCAATGACGCAAATCCGTTAGAGACGCCATTTTGAAGTGACCAATCAGAACTTCATAAAATTATAGGGACTGAAGTGGGAATGTGTCCCAAAAGAAATTCCGAATTTTTTCAACCGATATTTCCCGAAACAAAGTGTTGCATTTCTTATCGAACGCCACTCGTAAGTTCCTTCTCAGAGTTTTTGGTGACTCTTAGTAACAGGAAACATAGCGTAAAAAATACAAGTGAGGACTGACAATGAGTTACACGGTAATTTTGGATCAAGACATGCCTTACTTCAGCCACACTGACTTGTAGTCAGTTTTTCTTTGTCGAATTAACGGTGTAGTCATACAGGTGTTTGATGTCGCTGTAATTGTATCCCGTTTATAGTACTTAACCTTTCGAAAATGTTTCACAAACATTGTCTTAGACAGTGTGTTTCACCGTCGGAAACAAAGAAATTAACGTAGATATTAAAATGGAAAACTTGGAAGTAACAGCTTTTCGGTGTATAACAAAATGAAAAGATTAATATGTGACTCCGCGCGTTAATTTGCTAGTTTCATAAACAACATTTGTGCAATAAGTCTTCGTGTACATTACCAGTTTTTCTGGAACATTTTGACAATGTCCTTCACATTTGCAGAGCGAGCTTATCAACAACGCTGTTGTGTCACGTGGAGTTGCATAAAAGGCGTCGGTAGCGGCAGCTGACTCACCTTGTGTATCAATCTTGTGACTGGTTATATAATGGAACGTATCTAATTCCACACTTCTTATTTTGGTATCTTCTGTTAATTTCGTTGTTTCCCTTGGTGAAACACACTTTAAAAGGCAATGTTTCTAAATCAGTTAGGAACGATTAAGTTCTATAACTGGAATAAACTTACAGAGATATCCAAAATCTGTATGAATACACCACTAATTACACAAAGAACGACTGGAGACATTTGGGTGAGTACGGCAGAAGTAAGGTACAGTATATCTTGGTTCCAAAGTACCGTGTACCTCATGGCCAACCATCATTTTTTTTTTTTTTTTTTACAGAATTGTTCCGTTCGCTAGCAGTTGCCCAAAGTTCTGAGGGTTGTTGGTTCACGAGTCACACAAGTCGCTTCTCGTCCCATCATATCCCACACGTGCTCGACTGGAGACAGCCGGCCGGAGTGGCCTTGCGGTTCTAGGTGGTACAGTCTGGAGCCCTGCGACGGCTACGGTCGCAGGTTCGAATCCTGCCTCGGGCATGGATGTGTGTGATGTCCTAAGGTTAGTTAGGTTTAATTAGTTCTAAGTTCTAGGCGACTGATGACCTCAGAAGTTAAGTCGCATAGTGCTCAGAGCCATTTGAAACAAATCGACTGGAGACAAGCCTGGAGATCGTGCTGGACAGGGAAACTCCTGCACGTCTCGCACAGCACGCTGATTTTTACGGGCATCGAATGGAGGAGCATTATACCGCTGGAAAAACACGTCAAATTCCTGTTAAAAGTACGGGTTTAATAACATTCTTCACGTACCGAGCGCTAGCTAGCGTCCCCTGCAGAAAAACCAAAGATGAACGAGAGCTGTAGCTTATCGCACTCTAGTGAGTGGCTAGTGTGTCTTGAACGAATGCGCTCTAGGAATCAGTGCTCGCCAGGTCTACGTCGTACGTGCAAATGACGATCACTTGCGTGCAGGCGGAATCTGCTTTCGTCGCTGAAGACCACGGCGCGCCATTCCATGTTCCAAGTGATGCCCTGACGGCACCAGTCAAGCCGTGCAAGGCGATATTGTGTCGTGATTGGAACACGGGCTAGAGTTCAAGAATCTAAAAATCTTAGCAGTAATCCACGAGCTTTCAAATCGAACCTGAACAGTTTCCTCATGGGCCAATCCTTCTATTCTCCTGAGGAGTTCCCTGAAAACTTAAGCTCATTCTTAAACTTAAGGCTTGGCTATTTTTGGGCTCATAAACATTTTATTTTTATCTGTTCCATGACCTTGGAGATTTGCTACTCAATTTGGTCCTACGTGTAAATCAAGTAAATAAATAAATTGTGCGTGCCGGTAGTCCTACTGCTAATAACCGGTTCGCAAGACTTCGTGTTGACACGTCTGGGCCCACCAGCCCTCTTATCTCTGCTGTGGTAGCTGTACCATCTGCCACGGCTGCCGTTACAATATGCGTGGACGTCCAGAACTTCGTCTACAGGTGAGAGAACGTTAACGTGATCACTTATATCAGCGTCATTGAGCAACTGACGCAGCACGTCAATCGTGTGTGTCAATTCACCGAGAGGACCCTTCCGCCACTGGGAGGACACAATTTGACCGCTTCCAAACTTGCTCAGTTGACTGCGTTTCTGTGGCATGGTTGCCTGCTTTCTTGAAACGTTTGCACCATGCTGAGCCTTCTTGCTATCAACATTCCCTATTAAGAAGAAGCCTGGAGATACTGACAGGTTTCAGATAGATTATATAATGGTAAGAAAGAGATTTAGGAACCAGGTTTTAAATTGTAAGACATTTCCAGGGGCAGATGTGGATTCTGACCACAATCTATTGGTTATGAACTGTAGATTAAAACTGAAGAAACTGCAAAAAGGTGGGAATTTAAGGAGATGGGACCTGGATAAATTGAAAGAACCAGAGGTTGTACAGAGTTTCAAGGAGAGCATAAGGAAACAATTGACAGGAATGGGGGGGGGGGAAATACAGTAGAAGAAGAATGGGTAGCTTTGAGGGATGAAGTAGTGAAGGCAGCAGACGATAAAGTAGGTAAAAATGTCGTGTGGCTAGGGCCTCCCGTCGGGTAGACCGTTCGCCTGGTGCAGGTCTTTCGATTTGACGCCACTTCGGCGACCTGCGCGTCGATGGGGATGAAATGATGATGATTAGGACAACACAACACCCAGTCCCTGAGCGGAGAAAATCTCCGACCCAGCCGGGAATCGAACCCGAGGTAAAAAGACGAGGGCTGCTACAAATCCTTGGATAACAGAAGAGATAATGAATTTAATTGATGAAAGGAGAAAATACAAAAATGCAGTAAATGAAGCAGGCAAAAAAGAATACAAACGTCTCAAAAATGAGATCGACAGGAAGCGCGAAATGGCTAAGCAGGGATGGCTAGAGGGCAAATGTAAGGATGTAGAGGCTTATCTCACGAGGGGTGAGATAGATACTGCCTACAGGAAAATTAAAGAGACCTTTGGAGGAAAGAGAACCACTTCTCAGATGGAAACCCAGTTCTAAGCAAACAAGGGAAAGCAGAAAGAGGAAGGTGGAAGGAGAATATAGAGGGTGTATACGAGGGCGATATACTTGAGGACAATATTATGGAAATGGAAGAGGATGTGGATGAAGATGAAATGGGAGATATGGTACTGCGTGAAGAGTTTGACAGAGCACTCATAGACCAGACTCGAAACAAGGCCCCGGGAGTAGACAACACTCCATTAGAACTACTGACGGC
Source organism: Schistocerca piceifrons (assembly GCF_021461385.2). Lineage (NCBI taxonomy): Eukaryota > Metazoa > Arthropoda > Insecta > Orthoptera > Acrididae > Schistocerca > Schistocerca piceifrons. The sequence continues at coordinate 84,072,674 of NC_060145.1, read as the reverse complement.
CTTTGGGAGAGCCAGTCCTGACAAAACTCTACCGTCTGGTGAGCAAGATGTATCAGACAGGCGAAATACCCTCAGACTTCAAGAAGAATATAATAATTCCAATCCCAAAGACATCAGGTGTTGACAGATGTGAAAATTACCGAACTATCAGTTTAATAAGTCACAGCTGCAAAATACTGACGCGAATTCTTTACAGGCGAATGGAAAAACTGGTGGAAGCCGACCTCGGCGAAGATCAGTTTGGATTCTGCAGAAATGTTGGAGCACGTGAGGCAATACTGACCCTACGACTTATCTTATAAAATAGATTAAGGAAAGGCAAACCTACATTTCTAGCATTTGTAGACTTAGAGAAAGCTTTTGACAATGTTGACTGAAATACTCTCTTTCACATTCTAAAGGTGGCAGGCGTAAAATACAGGGAGCGAAAGGCTATTTACAATTTGTACAGGAACCAGATGGCAGTTCTAAGAGTCGAGGGGCATGAAAGGGAAGCAGCGGCTGGGAAGGGAGTGAGACAGGGTTGTAGCCTGTCCCCGATGTTATTCAATCTGTATATTGAGCAAGCAGTAAAGGAAACAAAAGAAAAGTTCGGAGTAGGTATTAAAATCCATGGAGAAGAAATAAAAACTTTAAGGTTCGCCGATGACATTGTAATTCTGTCAGAGACAGCAAAGGATATGGAAGAGCAGTTGAACGGAATGGATAGTGTCTTGAAAGGAGGATATAAGATGAACATCAACAAAATCAAAACAAGGATCATGGAATGTAGTCGAATTAAGTCGGGTGATGCTGAGGGAATTAGATTAGGAAATGAGACACTTGATGTGGTAAAGGAGTTTTGCTATTTGGGGAGCAAAAGAACTGATGATGGTCGGAGTAGAGAGGACATAAAATGTAGACTGGCAATTGCAAGGAAAGCGTTTCTGAAGAAGAGAAATTTGTTAACATCGAGTATAGATTTAAGTGTCAGGAAGTCGTTTCTCAGAATATTTGTATGGAGTGTAGCCATGTATGGAAGTGAAACATGGACGATAAATAGTTTGGACAAGAAGAGAATAGAAGCTTTTGAAATGTGATGCTACAGAAGAATGCTGAAGATTAGATTGGTAGATCACATAAGTAATGAGGAGGTATTGAATAGGATTGGGGAGAAGAGGAATTTGTGGCACAACTTGACTAGAAGAAGGGATCGGTTGGTATGACATGTTCTGAGGCATCAAGGGATCACCAATTTAGTATTGGAGGGCAGCATGGACGGTAAAAATCGTAGAGGGAGACCAAGAGATGAATACACTAAGTAGATTCAGAAGGATGTAGGTTGCAGTAGTTACTGGGAGATGAAGAAGCTTGCACAGGATAGAGTAGCACGGAGAGCTGCATCAAACCAGTCTCAGGACTGAAGACCACAACAACAACATTAAAGGGTAGACTCAGACGTCGCACTTGTAGCTATGCCACTACACTATCTATTGGCGGACGACGTTGAAATCATTATCAGTTCATTATCAGTACATCTATTATACCTCAGTCCGTCCCTGGTAGCTCAGAAGATAGCGCGACAAAATGCCAATCCTAAGAGCTTGGGTTCGATTCGCGGCTGGGTCGGAGATTTTCTCCGCTCAGGGGCTCGGTGTTGTGTTGTCCTAATCATCATCATTTCATCCCCGTCGACGCGCAAGTCGCCGACGTGGCGTCAAATCGAAAGACTTGCACCCTGCGAACGCTCTACCCGACGGGAGGCCCTAGTCACACGACATTTACATTTATTATACCTCAGATGGCATACGCCGTCATGGGATCAAAATCGACGTTGTTTCTCCAGGTGCACTGGTTTTTTTCCGACAGTGTATGTAGACATGAGGAATGAAGAAGTTAATACTGTTCGTTTCATCTAAAAAGCTTTACTGTTTTCATGTAAAAATCAGCCATTACTTTTCGGCACGACCTCGTACACTCTGCTTTTGGCGTTACTGCATTCTCAAGAGAATTGTGGATGTTTAGCCGATTAATTGTATATCTTTGGATTAAACCACAATATGCTGAAAAATCATTAAGACATTTGACAGACTTTATCTCGTCGTACTTTCTTACATGGGTTTAGACCACGTGATAAAATTGCTCAAGTAAATACAGTTCTGCTCAGTAATAATGAGTCAGAAAGGTGAGCGACCCACGAAAGTCGCGGGGAGGACACATCGAGTGAAGTTGGCAAGAGACGTCGTGCTCAAAAGTCTCTGGGGTACATAATCGGATACTTAGGTTGGCGCATATTCGCCTGCGCGTCTTCCACATTGGCTTCGGGGCGACACGCAAGTGTCGCTGGCGGCTGAGGTACGGACCTCCGCAGAGGGGTTTCGTTCCGGACTAACGACCCCTATCCTCGCGAGCCACTCGCTTATTTATGAGAGAGCACTCGGGGTCTTCCTCCAACTGCCCCCCTTTCCAACTACCCTCCCCCCCCTTCCCGCTACTTATGCAAATTTAATTCATTCCCCGCGGCTCGCCTGGAACCTAACCGCGGTCCGAAGTCATGCCTCGAGATCGTTGCAGACAACGGGAGCCCCCCCCCCCCCCCCTGCCGTATCCGTCCTTAACAATCTTTTGGCCCCGAATTATATGCCGTAATCCCGCCGCTTTCCGGAATTATTTTCTTTCCAATTAAATCCGCCGTCCCTTTCCCCAAAGGCTCTCCGCCCTCTGAATAGCTGCTAAAAGGACAAGACGTCTCCGCGATGTCTGGAAACGGGGCGAACGTACCGCGCGCTCTTCTCAAAGACCACTATTCACCTTCTTTAGACCCTACAAAAAGGCCGAGTCGTTCCCCTCCTAACCCCTGTTACAAAGTTTAATTTCTTTGCCATAAAAGTGTTTTCGCCATGACGACATTTCCAGACGGAGCTCGTCATGTAGTATAATAACAGCTTTCAGTAATTCTGCTGCTAAACCGTTAAAGGACACGCTATAAGGCTCCACGAGTGGAAAAACGTAAGATACAATTTCAGGAGGACAAAACCCGAATTTTGCAAATCATTTTTCGCTGTCGTGTTTACATCTTAAGGCCTTGAGGCGTAGCGCCGTATAACTATCCTGCCTTGGAGACGGTTAAGTGGGAGATGTGTCTCAGAGCTGGATAGTGACAGATGGTGACGCGAGACTGGAGGCGCACGTAGTTTATGTATCAGCCGATAGAGGACAGTATTGGATAGGGCAACTGCGATTTTAGTTTCGATTGTGCCCACTAGAGTGCACTAAAGTAATAGAATGATTGTCACAAACTGTTCTAGTATTTTCATAAAGTGTTATTATGTCTTTTTGTGTATGTAAAATGTCATAAATGTATTTTAGCAGTATGAATGATGCGTGAGTGTGGTTTAAGGTCAGTATGAAGTTAATTGTTTAACGATTTATGTAGTAGGATTTAGTGTGGGAACATTTCGAAGAAGTATGGATGTGGACAAAGGGGATTTTTGTAAAATAGATTTGTAAAGTAAGTTTATGGTAAAGGGAAAGTTAATTCAAGTATAAATAACAATAGTAAATAAATTTATGCATAAGCAAAACTTCAACATATTAGATAATTACGTCGGTAAAGAGTGCAGTCGTTAGGTTTACTATTTTGCGATTGGTTATTGATGAAAAGCGCGAACTGACGCGGGAGAATGTTGGTTTGCTATTGGCTGTTGAGTAAACTGACCAATGGTAAAGCAATATTCTTCGCGCGCGTTTCTCTGCTGGTAGAGAAGACTTGGAGTATTCTAGAGAAGAGTGGGAGCCTAGCCATGAAACAGTTCGGACGTGTGTAGTAATAGTTCCGATGGAAATGATAAGTTGCCGGATGTAGCAGTGTTTCATACATCAAAAGTGTGGTAAAGTGACGGCATAATCATTCCGATAGGCGTGTAGAAATTTCGGAATTTTTAAGTGAATTTTGTGACGAGAAAAGACGTATATTCCGCGTGGCGGATTGAACCGGTAGCTAAAAACTGTGACTGCATTAGGTACCGACAGACTTAATATTTGGCGAGCATTATCAATCAAAAACAATCAGTATTTTTGTAGCTATTACGTTTTCGGGAAATGCAACACCATAAACTTGCTAACGTGAGTGGAAGGGATTATGAGTGACTGTGTTAAGACTAGCACGGGCTTGGCAGTGATACTTGTTCACCTAAGTTCCAGAATATAATAATTGAGGACAAAATTTCCAACCTTTCATGTCTGTGAAAACTTCCTCCCGAAACGTAGATTAGTGACTTATATTGCAACCTGGTTCATGTCGAAGTGCAGTAGGTTTCACTCGGCTTTCCTACTGATGATCTGCTGAGACAATGTTCACAGGCAGGTGCAGGTCTGTCGTAAAAGGGACGGAAAGAACCGCGCCGCCGCAGCCATATCGGTTTTTCAATCGTCATATGTTTTACGCAAAATTTTCTCTGGAAATTTTCTGTTCAGCTTTCTAATTCAGTCAGCACAATGGATGTTCCTCTTCAGTTAAATCGGAGGAACACAACTTCGTACCCAATGTAACATCGGTGTTACAATGAGCCTACCGACAAGGAACGTCCAGAGGGAAACACCGTCTGTTGATGACCAACATTGTAGAACGCCAGTCCTTGAATGGTGTTAGTACTGGATTGACGTAGTGATTTATGTTGTGTCAGCCCAGATTACTTTATGAACTAAATGTTATTACTGATTGACTTACTTAAAAGGATAGACAGGTTTACACAAGACCCAGTGCTTGCAATACCCATTTTCAAGAAAGTTGAAGTTGTGCTTTCCGGATATATCGTCATTCTCATTTGTAGGTCGGGAAAAATGTTAGTAATCGTGTGGATATCCAGTTTGTTACAAGCAGTGCAAGACTTTTAGTGACCTTAGGAATAACTAGGTAAGAGTCATTCATTCTATGGAAAAGCTAGAAATTCTATGAGTCCTTTTTTGAGGGAAGAGCTAAGAGCTTCATAAAACACGCAGATATCTATCTAGGGGCACAAACAGACATATGGAATTCCGGAACAGGTCTTACCACGAATCCGGGGCAAGATGCGGCCTGCGTAACGCAATCAAGACGTTGACGACAACACTTTTTTCGTGAGCTGACGTCTACAAAATCGCTTTTAACACACACACACACACAACACACATACACACACACACACACACACACACACACACACACACACACACATACACAGAGAGAGAGAGAGAGAGAGAGCGAGAGAGAGAGAGAGAGAGAGTCTCCTAGGTTGTTTAGCACAGTTGATTCTGAAACGGAGGGGAGAAGTAAGTTTTCGGAACTGAATAACGTTTCCCCATTTAGGATTACAGTTTAAGAACAATTTACTTTTCCAGTAGCTTAAACTTTATTCAGAGAGGTTTCTTGCAATGGCTGTGTAAGATTTGCAAATTGCCGGGTACACCGTACCACTCTCTATGTTGGGCCTTTCCAGCAACTCCCTTTCCTGAGTTCTGTCTTTCGCTGTTAGAAACGAGTGCTACTGATTCCGACAATATGCAGTCAAATACCGGGTGATCAAAAAGTCAGTATAAATTTGAAAACTTAATAAACCACGGAATAATGTAGATAGAGAGGTAAAAATTGACACACATGCTTGGAATGACATGGGGTTTTATTAGAACAAAAAAAAAAGTTCACAAAATGTCCGACAGATGGCGCTGGACGGCAAAACGTCAGTGACTGCGCATGACAATCGTGTATAAAAGGAGCTGTAATGAGAGAGAGAATCAGATGCGCCAGCATTCGCAGCATGTTGACGTTACCTGAAAAGACGCTTTTAGTGTAGCTGTATTATCAGAATGGGGAATGTGCTAGCTCAGCGTTACGATCCTATCGCCTTAGGAAGGGGATTCGAACGGGTAAAGGTCCGTTGACAAACGCAGCTGGGGCGAGAATAATTTCGAAGTTCGAAGTCACGTTTTGTTTAGACGATAGACCCCGTAGTAGCCGACCGAGCACAAGGAGTAATGCTGCTGGGACAGTTCAGAAAGAAATGGAGACTGTAGCGGGTTCGTCTATGCACGGGGAAGTCAGCGCTCGTGCACTCGCACGTCGCACCGGCATTCCATACACTACTGTTTGGTTGGCACTTAGACGTACCCTCCGATGCTATCCGTACAAAATCCATCGGCATCATTAAGTGTTACCTGGCGATTTAGTGAAGCGGAGGGCATTTGCGGTGTGGGTGTTTCAAAGGATGGCAGAAGATGACGAGTGGTTGAGTACCGTGTTGTGGACCGACGAAGCTCATTTCACGCTCCGAGGGTCTGTCAACGCCCACAACTGCAGAATATCGGCTACCGAAAATCCTAGAACTGTCATGAAAACTCCATTGCACGACGAGAAAGTCCCGGTATGGGTTGGATGTACCACATCTACCGTTATCGTGCCTTTTTTCTTCGAGGAAATGCGTGATTCTGGTTTTGTAACCGCTACCGTGACGGGTGACAGGTACGCCGATATGTTACAGAATCGCATCATCCCCAGCCTGGCTGATAAACACCTGCTGGAACGTACGATGTTTATGCAGGATGGCGCTCCACCCCATATTGTTAGACGCGTGAAAGATCTCTTGCGCGCGTCGTTTGGTGATGATCGTGTGCTCAGCCGCCACTTTTGTCATGCTTGGCCTCCGAGGTCCCCAGACCTCAGTCCGTCCGATTATTGGCTTTGGGGTTACCTGAAGTCGCAAGTGTATCGTGATCGACCGACATCTCTAGGGATACTGAAAGACAACATCCGACGCCAATGCCTCACCATAACTCCGGACATGCTTTACAGTGCTGTTCACAACATTATTCCTCGACTACAGCTATTGTTGAGGAATGATGGTGGACATATTGAGCATTTCCTGTAAAGAACATCATCTTTGCTTTGTCTTACCTTGTTACGCTAATTATTGCTATTCTGATCAGATGAAGCGCCATCTGTCGGACATTTTTTGAACTTTTGTATTTGTTTGGTTCTAATAAAAACCCATGTCATTCCAAGCGTGTGTGTCAATTTGTACCTCTCTGTCTACATTATTCCGTGATTTATTCAGTTTTCAAATTCATACTGACTTTTTGATCACCCAGTATATTAACCACAACAGAAGTGTGAAACTACGGTTGTTCTTCTTTGTATTCTGTTAGAAAGAAAGTATCAAATGTACTAGCTGCTACTTAGAAACAAACTATGTCTTGGTTTTTCATCTCTTAATACACTCAATACACTCTCAAATAAAAATAAAATGAAGCTCACCATAAAGGATTTATCCAACAGAGACGAAAATCGTTTGGTGTGATGTACGTGTACAGACAAACAAATTATTACAATTTCAGAAAAATCACCTGATTTGTTCAAAAGAACAAGCTTCGCAAATTAAGCAAGTTAAAAGTCCGCTGATTCATCTGTGGCCTTTATGCAAGCAATTATTTGGTTTGGCATTCATTAATAGGTTAGAGGTCCTCCTGAGCGATATCGCGACAGATTCTGTCCAATTGGACCATTAGATCATCAAAAGCCAATCTGGTCACAGTGCCCTGCCCACACTGCTCCGAAACGTTCTCAACTGGGGGAAGATGTGGCGCCTTGCTGGTCATGGTTGTGTCTGGGAAGCACGAAGATATCCACTAGAAACTCTCGAATTGTGCGAGCGGGCACTAACTTGCTGAAATGTAACCTCAGGATGGCTCGTCATGAACGGCAACAAAGTGGAGCGACTAGATTCATTGCTGTGCTGCTGTAGCACCCGTGGTCTAGGGGCAGCGTCATAATCAAAACGTTTTCGGTCCCGGGTTCGAATCCTGCCACTGCTTAAATTTTGATTAATAATCAGCGTTGACGGCCGGAGACTTCCTGCATAAGAAGTCACCTCTCATTCTGCCAACAGCAGGAGGATGCAGAATGCAATGCAAACCACTGCATTAAAGACACGTAACGTGTATCCACAGGACAAGTGGCCCGAAATTAAAGAAGTGTCATGATGATCTCTCCATTGGCAAATTCCGGAACAGTCCCCCACTCGGTTTTTTGGGAGGGGACTGCCAAGGAGGAGGTTACCATGAGAAAAATATTGAATAATCAGCGGAAGCATAACGTTGTACGAGTCGGGGCGTGGATTGTCAGTGGCTTGAACGTGATAGGGAAACTAGAAATTCGAAAATGACAGGTAATAGCAGACGGACTAAGTTTTCTGTTATTTGCCTATTTAATTTAATATTCCGATTGCGTGTATCTTGAAACTGAAGGAGTCAAAATTTAGCAACCCCTGTTCGATTTCTACGTTTATTACAGGAAATAATAGGAATAAAAAACTGAAAATTTGGTTACTTCAGAAACCGATTAATTTGAGTGGTTTTAACACTCAAGTTTAAATGGCATTGAATAAAAACGGTATATAACCGAAAACCGGTTGTTTCGGCGAGAACCGCCATGTCTGCTTTCTGGCGCCAACGTGACGCACTGCCAGCGCGCTGTTTTCAGATTAGATTTAAATAAAGGTGCTTTCTTTTTCTAATAGCCATGACACCTCTTACGGCAGTAAAATTTGAGAGTCGTGACACGTCTTACACAAATGAAGTTTGACAGCCACGACAATTTTCACAGTATCCGTTGTGCGTACTCCGGGTTTTAGAATGTTAGTCTCCTACTGTTGGACGTTCCACCTGGGCCACACTTTTATCTTATTGTTGTTAAAAAGCTCAGGAACCAGATGCTGGAACAGATAGCAGCTAGAGGCTAGTTTTACCTATTACCCCACCAAATAAGACAAACGCCACAAGCAGTACAAGAATAGGAACCTAATAATCCAAAACCTGGAATATGCATCCATGTTCGAAGAAACATTGCATCGCACTTCTGAACAACACAGGCACTGTGATATCGTAGTTATTCGCCGACACCGAGACTTTCAATTAAAACGTCTTCGATGTACGCGAGTACACATAATGGAAGTACGAGTGTAGACGGTGGGCGCATGATTGACGCTATATGGAACTTTTGGTCTCGTCGTGGCACGTGCTCGGGTAGCCTAATAGTGAGGTGACCGCTCGTGTATGCTGGAAATCCAGGTTAGAGTTCCAGTCCGGTACAAATTTTAGTTTATCTTTCGCATCATTTGCGAGTGTCAATAACAAGTGCACACAGCAAAATGACATGGTCCTAAAAATATGCACAAGCAGTAAAAAAAAAAAAAAACAATACTGAATCCATTAAGAGCTCTTAATTGCACACATGTAGTTCACAGTAACTGCACAAAACTTGCCGTCTTTCCATTATACGGTTGATGTTTGCTCATATTCGCAACTGCGAATACATTTCATGTAGTCATTTACTGTCTGCCTATAAAGATATTTCACTGCTGCGACTCTGGAAACTCTTGGCAAAAATTCGAAAACTTGTATCATGTAGCGCTATCATTGAAAAAAAAAAGGAAACATGTCAACAGCGTTTATAAATTAAGTGCACAAGAGTCACTGGAATACCTGTCCCAACTGAAGATGTGCCATTAGTCTGAGTTACCATCTTTGTGAAGTGAATGCAACTCTTGGCTGCCTATCTCACCGCTCGCGAAACTATCTCAGAGGTCGATTCCTGGAGCACCGTCTGGATTAGTTGCCTGTTTCTTTAAATTAACTTTTGCTATTGTATTTGCTGATTTACAGAAGGTTTCAAATTTTTTAAATATTATTGCCGTTTCTGGCGTGTAAGGCCTTCAGCCGTGATTGTGATCATTTGCCTTAAAATTCTAATTTGTACTGGCGTTTTAGCAGTAAGCCTTAAAACCTTATTTACTGCCATTCCTGGCGTCTGATATCTTCTCCTGTGTTTGTGGCCACTTACCTTTAAACTTTCAATACTTGTAAGTTGTAATTGCAGCGAGTTCTTAAACATTCTTTATTCATTGCCATTCTTGGCGTGTTAAGGCCTTCAGCCGTGATCACAGTGGCTTATTTTTCTTTTTTTTTACATTGTCTGTATCTGTATTTTATGGTGATTTTTCTAATCATTTACACAGTTGTTTATTCCTTCATTAGTAACGTGTGGTATTTTTTATTTATTGTTGAGCCTGGAATTACTGTTTCAAAAAAAATAAATGTGTGTAACTGCAAAAGGCAACCAATAGTAACTGATTACGGCCCCGTCCTCAATCGTAACCGAACCCTGCCTTCCCTTGACTACAAGGATCCAGTGTATACCCTTGACTACAAGGATCCAGTGTATACTCTTGACTACAAGGATCCAGTGTATACACGATAAGTGAGCTGTTTGTTAACAGGGGGTGTGTGGTGGATGCGGCAACACATGGCGGGTTAAGCGACTTTGAATGGCGGATAATCTACATCTACATCCGTACACAGCAAGCCACCTTATCCTCCCATTCGCATTTTCTGAATGAAAAGAGAGATTATCGTAATCCTCTAAATGACCTCTAATTTATCTGATATCCTCACCGATGTCACTTCGAAAGATAGAGGTGGGACGAAATAATGTACAGGCCCACTTTTCTTTCAACATGTAGTTGTGGTCTTCAGTCCTGAGACTGGATTGATGCAGCTCTCCATGCTACTCTATCCGGTGCAAGCTTCTTCATCTCCCAGAACCTACTGCAGCCTACATCCTTCTGAATCTGCTTAGTGTATTCATCTCTTGGTGTCCCTCTACGATTTTTACCATTCCATGCTAAATTGGTGATCCCCCGATGTCTCAGAACATGTCCTACCAACAGATCCCTTCTTCTAGTCAAGTTGTGCCACCAGCTCCTCTTCTCCCCAACTCTATTCAGCACCTCCTCATTAGTTATGTGATCTACCCATCTAATCTTCAGCATTCTTCTGTAGCACCACATTTCGAAAGCTTCTATTCTCTTCTTGTCTAAACTATTTATCGTCCACGTTTCACTTCCATACATGGCTACACTCCATACAAATACTTTCAAAAACGACTTTCTGACATTTCAATCTATACTCGATGTTAACAAATTTTCCTTCTTCAGAAACGCTTTCCTTGCCATTGCCAGTCTACATTTTATATCCTCTCTACGTCGACCGTCATCAGTTATTTTGCCGGCCGCGGTGGTCTAGCGGTTATAGGCGCGCAGTCCGGAACCGCGCGACTGCTACGGTCGCAGGTTCGAATCCTGCCTCGGGCATGGATGTGTGTGATGTCCTTAGGTTAGTTAGGTTTAAGTAGTTCTAAGTTCTAGGGGACTGATGACCACAGATGTTAAGTCCCATAGTGCTTAGAGCCATTTGAACCCATTGAACCAGTTATTTTGCTCCTTTACTACTTTAAGTGTCTCATTTCCTAATCTAATTCCCTCAGCATCACCCGACTTAATTCGACTACATTTTGATGCATTAGCCAAACAAGCGGCAACCTTAGGTACCGTCCTGGATCTGCACCTTCCTTATACAGACTACTTACGTGAAGTCAAGGATCACGCAAGACAACAATGGCAGGAAATGTGGAACGTTTCTCAACAGACAAAAGGCGGTTGTTACGCAGTGCTCCAACTCGGATTCCTTCACAGACGTGGTTCATGAGGACACATCTGGACCGATCCACAATTTCTACCATCATAACACTCCGCTTCAATCATGCCTCTTTCCCACAACATCTACATCGGATCAACGTTTAGAGTTCACCAGCATGTGAGTGTGATCCTGAGTCGGAAGCTGATGTCAACCACATCTTATTTATGTGCCGCAAATTTGACCGTGAACGGTTAGTCTTTCTGAAGGCATTGCTGAGTATGGGCTACCATCCTCCTCAATCAGCTTCTTCTCTTTTGTGTAATAAAGATGTTCTCCTATATAAAGTGACAGTTAACTTCATCAAGAGTACTGGTTACAATCTGTAGGTTTTAATGGTGTACGTAAATTATAAATATGTCTTTCTGATGAAGATATTTCAGAATTGGTGTGAATTGTAAGCCAAGACACTTTTAATTATTTTCCAATTCAATTCAATTTTTAAAACATTATGTACAAAACTGTAACAGTTAAGCTATTTATTCTTGTAAATATGCATTTCTGTATTTGTTTATTCAATTATGTCTACATTGCCACTATGTGTTGCCGATGGCTAAATTGAGTACACACTCAAACGCCAAAAAAAAAAAAAAAAAAAAAAAAAAAAAAAAAAAAAAAAAAAAAAAAAAAAAAAACGTCGAGTACATTCCATTATCCTCGTTTTGCTTTTGCTTTCAACATAGGCTTTCGAAAGTTAAAAAACAGTAAACCTCTCCGCGATGCACAACGCCTCTCTCGTTTGGCACTGGAGTTTGTCGAACATTTCCCGAACGGTCTCGCGACAAAACGCCCCGCCCTTCGTTTGCTGCTAACTGGTGCAACACGAGCGTGTCTTAGGACATTGGAGATTACTCAAAATGCGAGCCATCGATGTCAACGGTGTATAGGATACAACGTCACTACAGCAGACTCAACGTTTGCAGGCGAGTAAAGCGGCGCGAAAGTGTTTGATGAACAGATATCAAGACGGTCCTGAAGTGCCATACGGGGCGATCGACGGTCTTCTGAGAATTTGCATTGCCGGTGTCAGGAGCCCGTTTCTATGAGGACCGTACAGAGATTCAGGGGGTGGACGAAAATGTGGAAACACCAAAAACACAACACATTCCATGCCGTAGGAAAACCGTTGGCATTTGAAATAGCTTCCAGTCGTCGCGCAATGGGTAATTACAGGTCCTCTAAGATTTTAGTGGGAATCTCACGCCATTCTTGCGGCAAAATACTGGCAAGTTTGCGTAATGGTGAGGGAGATGCACAGCGACCACGCACCCTCTCTCCAAAGTTGTCGAGAAAGGGTCAATAATACTGAGATCTCGTGACTGTGATCGCCAGGTCACACGAGACATTTCATTGTCGTGCTCAAAAGTCATTCTTGGATGACGCGAGCTGCGTGAACAGAGCGCTGTCGTCTTCGAAAAGTATCACCGCTGGGGTACAAACATTGTACCATGGGATGGATCTGATCAGCCAAAATAGTCGCACAATCCTCGTTAGTAACTCCAACTTGCAAAGTAATCGTGGAGCCCCGGAATACCACGATAAGGCTTCCAAATCACCATTGAAACCCCGTCATGTTTCAGTCTTGCAACACGGAGTAGGCCAGAAGTCGGAAACAGTGTGGAACAACAATCGTTCAACAAATTGTCATTCTTCCCTTGCTCCATAGTTTTATGGCGCCGGCAACACATATTCCGGCGACGTGCATTTGCATCACTGATGAGTAGCTCTGGAATTACAGCTCGCCCTACAGTTCCTTGATTATGGATGATGATGATGATGATTGGTTTGTGGGGCGCTCGACTGCACAGTCATCAGCGACCATACAAATTTCTGATCTGTACACAGTCCAGTCCAGCCACTTTCACGAATGATGATGGAATGATGAGGAAAACTAAAAGGCCCAGTCTACGAGCAGAGAAAATCCCCAACCCGGCTGGGAATCGAGCCCGGGACCCCGTGATCCAGAGGCAGCAACACTAGCCACTAGACCACGAGCTGCGGACCTCTGATTATGGAGCTCCCTTCATGTTGGTTTGGCTCTTACAGGGTTGGCGAGGGCGACATTTGGTTCTGCAGTGACTTCTGTAGCTGTCGTCCGCTTATTTTTCGACACAATCCTCTTCAGCTACCGTCTGTCACATTCACTCAACACACACTTTCGTCCGCGTTGAGACTTAGCAGATGATGTGTATGGGGCCTAAGTCTTTGATACTGTGCTAGGCTCTGGTTCAGATGGCTCTGAGCACTATGGGACTTAACATCTGAAGGCATCAGTCCCCTAGAACTACTTAGACCTAACTAACCTAAGGACATCACACACATCCATGCACGAGACAGGATTCGAACCTGCGACCGTAGCAGTCACGCGGTTCTGGTGATACGGTGCTTGTTAAAACACTATACAATTAGGCTCCTTTGGCTACGGAAGCGCCCATCACACGAATTCTGACAATTTTTCCACGTTCGAATTCATTTTCCTCCGACATAACGCACTCAAAACTAAACAGAACGCTGTTTTGACCAAGAGTGACGCTTGCAACGTATTTTGGGCACTGCGCAAACCTAACTAACCTAAGGACACGACACACATCATACCCGAGGCAGGATTCGGCTCTGAGCACTATGGGACTCAACTGCTGAGGTCATTAGTCCCCTAGAACTTAGAACTAGTTAAACCTAACTAACCTAAGGACACCACAAACAACCGTGCCCGAGGCAGGATTCGAACCTGCGACCATAACAGCAGCGCGGTTCCGGACTGAATCGTCTAGAACCGCTCGGTCACAGCGGCCGGCTTGCATTTACACTCAGGCATACATTTCTCGCTGTCTTTCAGTCTCTTTGTCCATCCCCTCTAGTTGCACCGCTGGCATTTTAGGAGCCAGGCTTATTTATTCGTAGAGACTTTGTGGATTTCAATACACTTGAGTCTTTTGTATAGATATACTGTTGCTAAAGCTCAACTATCTTGGGTTCAAATGGCTCTGAGCACTATGGGACTTAAGATCTGAGGTCATCAGTCCCCTTAGAACTTAGAACTACTTAAACCTAACTAACCTAAGCACATCACACACACATCCATGCCCTTGGCAGGATTCAAACCTGAAACCGTAGCAGTCGCGCAGTTCCGGATTGAAGCGACTAGAACCGCTCGGTCACAGCGGCCGGCTTCATATCTTGGGAAAAATCAGTCTTTGCACAGGTGTGACTTCTTGCTGATGTTGTGTGTACTATCTGTTTAGTCTTAAGTTGTCTCAGGATGGCCTAAAAAGCCGGATCACAAAGAATTATAAAATAATTGTTATTGTGGAACATCAGCACTCTGCATTTCAGTTTTTAATATATCGGCGTTCCTCCAGGTGATGAAGTAGTATTTTCCAAAAAAAAATTTTATGTATGTAATGAATCACTAGTCGTATCATGGTTTCGAATGAATCGGTCATGCTAAACCAATTAAAAATGGTTAAATGAACACAGTGTTTCGCTTTTGTGTGAATCACACTTCCCGTGCCTCATTTATAAAATGCTAATTTCTCCCCTCCGGCAAATGGCGCTATTAACAAGCAGATCACAGACAACGGATTTGTTCACCCGTGATTGCTCCCTTTCAGAACGCGCCAGACTCGTTGTCGCGTTATAATACACAGTGGCCCGCCAGATTTCCGTGTGGGCAGTGGGCTGATACGCGATGGCGTCGGTGTACAACATGTATATCCAAGACCTCTGTGCGTTTTCTGGATACATTAGCTACACACCCCAATCTGTCAGTACTTCCGAAGGATTTGTATTAGTACTCATGTATCCCTTTATTTTTAACGACACCACGGTTCGAATTATGCTAGTTTCTTCAGTTCGAATGTTTCTGATATCCCTATTCAAGGACGCTTTCACGATTTCTTTTGTTTGCGAGCCGGTTTTTACGGAATTTTATTAGTTTGAACGGATACACTTCTATGAGGTCTTCTTTTATTCTCAATTTAGTATTTTATGTCCTATGTTCTTTGATTAACTACCCTTGCTCCCTATGCTTGCTGCATTTAATAATCCATCTAAATATTTCAACCCACATTGATTAAACCATTTTCATCAAATCAGTATAATTAACCATAGCATAACTTCATGTGCTCATCTTCTTGTTACTATTGGGACGTAAAGCACATCGTATCAACACAAATTACATTTTGAAGAACCACATTTCATCCTGCCTTCTAGTATCCTAGTCTGTTAAAGAGAAATAATAAATCTAGTATAAAGTTTTAAGTTCTTAGGTACTCATCTTGATGAAATTTTGAACAGGAAGAACCATGACGGACGTAGGCCTGCTAAAAAGTTTATGTTCGGTTTTTTGCTATAAGAATAATTGCCAAGAGTAGGCTATAAAAATCAGTAAGTTACCATATTTTGCATATTTTCATTCGCTGATATCTTACGGGATAATATTCTGGGATAAGAATTCAACGCACAAAGGACGGTATCTGTAATTATGTTTGGGGTTGCACACGCACATCATGCAGGCATTTCTTTAAGCAACTGGGAATACCAACCACAGCGTCCCATTACATGTAATGTTATCAACAAATCCATCCACGAAAATAAAAAATCTGATAGGTAGTAGAAATAATTTCAAATGTATATTAAAGATGTTTCTCCTTAACAACTGCTCCTGTACCATGCACGAATTTCTGAATTATAATAATCAGCCATTTATTCAGAAAAGAACATGTAAATGGCCAATATGCACGCACATAGTTATTTTTAAATATGAGCGTGATTCAAATAAATACTATGAAGCACAATAAAGTTTCTAAAAGCTGTACTACCGATTTGGTTCAAAAATGGTTCAAATGGCTCTGAGCACTATGGGACTCAACTGCTGTGGTCATCAGTCCCCTAGAACTTAGAACTACTTAAACCTAACTAACCTAAGGACATCACACACACCCATGCCCGAAGCAGGATTCGAACCTGCGACCGTAGCAGCAGCGCGGCTCCGGACTGCAGCGCCTAGAACCGCACAGCCACCGCGGCCGGCTACCGATTTGGTGGTTGATAGAAGTTATCCTTGTGATTCGACAAATGACCAAAATTCGGCAGTTTCTTCTTACATCACAAGAAGAAAGTTGGTTCTTCGCAAATATGGCCGCTCGCTGTCGTACTGCACCGCGTTGGCGCAGCGATCTGTGATACGTTTTGGGACTAGTGGAGGTGTTAAATCTTTGGAAATGCGTCACAGGGTGTAAGCACGGTACAGTAATCTGTGTGTGTGTGTGTGTGTGTGTGTGTGTGTGTGTGTGTGTGTGTGTGTGCATCCCTGCAGAAAGAATACGACTGCAGCGTAATGTTTAAAAGAGTCGTAAATTCCGTAGAATACACTCGGCGATAGGGCAAAACCTCTCAGTGGAAGGTGTATATAGAGGGTCTATGCAAGGTTGATGTACTTCAGGGCAATATTATGGGGATGGAAGAGGACGTAGATGAAGATCAAATGGGAGATATGATACTGCGTGAAGATTTTGACAGAGCACTGAAAGATCTAAGTCGAAACAAGGCCCCGGGAGTAGACATCATTCCATTAGAACTACCGATAGCCTTGGGAGAGCCGGCCCTCACAAAACTCTTCCATCTGGTAAGCAAGATGTATGAGACAGACGAATAATAATGCCAATCCCAAAGAAAGCAGTTGCTGACAGGCGTGAAAATTACCTAACCATAAGTTTAATAAGCCACTGCCGCAAAATACTAACACGAATTCTTTACAGACGAATGGAAAAACTGGCAGAAGTCGACCTTGGGGAAGATCAGTTTGGATTCCATAGAAATGTTGGAACATGTGAGACAATACTGACACTACGACTTATCTTAGAACATAGGTTAAGGAAAGGCAAACCTATGTTTCTAACATTTGTAGACTTAGAGAAAGCTTTTGACAATGTTGACTGGAATACTCTCTTTCAAATTCTGAAGTGGCAGGGGTAAAATACAGGGAGCGAAAGGCTATTTATAATTTGTACAGAAAACTGATGGCAGTTATAGAGTCGAGGAGCACGAAAGGGAAACAGTGGTTGAGAAGGGAGTGAGACAGGGTTGTAGCCTATCCTCGATGTTATTCAATCTGAATATTGAGCAATAATTATAGGAAACAAGAAAAATTTGAAGTAGTAATTAAAATCCACGGAGAAGAAATAATATCTTTGAGGTTTGCCGAAGACATTGCAATTCTGTCAGAGACAGCAAAGGACGCAGAAGAGCAGCTGAGCGGAATGGACAGTGTCTAGAAAGGGGAAAATAATATGAACAACAACAAATGTAAAACGAGGATAATGGAATGTAGTCAGATTAAATCAGGTAATGCTGAGGGAATTAGATTAGGAACTGAGACACAAAGTAGAAGACGAGTTTTGCTATTTGGGGAGCAAAGTAGAGAGGATATAAAATGTATACTGGCAATGGCAAGGAAAGCTTTTCTGAAATTTTTTAACATCGAGTATACATTTAAGTGTTAGGAAGTCATTTCTGAAAGTTTTTGTACGGAGTGTAGCCATGTATAGAAGTGAAACACGGGCGATAAGTAGTTTCGACAAGAAAAGAATAGAAGCTCTCGAAATTTGGTGCTACAGAAGAATGCTGAAGATTAGATATGGGTAGATCGCGTAACAAATGAGGAAATGCTGAACAGAATTGGAGGATAGTGGAATTTGCGGCACAACTTGACTAGAAGAAGGGATCGGTTGGTAGGACATGTTTTGAGGCATCAAGGGATCACCAATTTAGTATTGGAGGGCAGCGTGGAGCGTAAAAATCGTAGAGGGAGACCAAGAGATGAATACTAAGCAGATTCCGAAGGATGTAGGCTGCACTAGGTACTGGGAGATGAAGAAGCTTGCACAGGATAGAGTAACATGGAGAGCTGCATCAAACCAGTCTGTGGACTGAAGACCACAACAACAACAACATCCTCACAAGAATAGGACCATTCGTGTCTCTCATACATCGAAACAGATATTCTACATATTACCACAAGTACCATTTAAGAGATCCTCTGTCTAATATAGTATCCAACATTTACAAATGACTATGATACAAAAAGAGTAAACATTACTAGCAATAGGAGGAAATCTCATACAGTATAGTTCACACGAGCTCCTCGTCCACGATTTGAAGTCCCAACGGATGTCGTCCGCGACCATGTCATCCTCAGCTTTGGGGCGTCCTGCGGATGCGGTATAGAGGTTTCAAGTGAGGCGCAGACCCTATGAAGCCGTGGACCCATATTGTCAACAAGGCACCGTGCGAGCTGCTGATCGCTCCATAGTGGTGTGAACTGTGTTTTGATGTAATGGACTGGGTCCTCTGGTCCTTGTGAATCGATCACTGAATGGAAATAGTTATGTTCGGCTACTTGAAGGCCATTTGCTGCGATTCATCATGTTCCCAAAAAAATCGATGAAATTTTTATGGATGACAATGCGTTATGTTACCGGGCCACAGTTGTTCGCGACTGGTTTGATGAACATTCAGCACGGTTCGACTGAATGATTTGGTCACCAAGATCGGCCGACATGAATCCCATCGAACATTTATGGGATATAATCGAGAGGTCATTCCTTACACAAAATCCTGCACCGGCAACACTTTCGGAATGATAGACGGCTACAGGGGCAGCGTGACTCAATATTTCTGCAGAGGACTTCAACGACTTGTTTAGTCCTTGCCATGTCGAGTCGCTGCACTACGCCGCGCAAAAGGAGGTCCGTCACGATACTAGGAGGTACCAGAAGACTCTTATATAGTTCAGTGCATAGCGCAGCTGAAGTGCAAACCATGCACTGTCTTCAGAGGAACGACCGTGTGTCCACCGTAGCCTTAAACTCAAGGTGTAGAAGTGGAAGTGGACAGTGGTTCTTCAAAAATAGGTGAAAAGCGGCATTATGCCGGTCAGTAACTTCAAAGTGTAGGTCACACACACCAGTATCAATTTATAACACGTCAGGGCGGGATGCCTAGCTACAGTTAGAACTTACAGATCTGCAGTGTGTCAAGATGTTCTGTGATAGGTTTCATAACAATTTTAGAAATATAAACTCGTTTACAAATTTTCTTCTTTACAAATGTCACCACTTCACAAGTTTGCAACTACGATTATTTCAGTGTCTGGATCTACATATTTGTGCGAGCAACTTTTTTCCCCAGTTAGAGAAAGAAATCTCCCTATATCTCACTAACAGACTTCAACATGGAATTAGTAGTGCTCAGAACGTGGTACCGTATTGATGTTTTGGTGAAAAGCAAAATAATTAGTATTCATTGACAACCAGTGTTTCTATCTTTAACTTCTTAATAAAATAGTCACAAAATACAAGCTGATGTCAATTTATACTTCGTCCGAAAGCGCCATCTGTCGTAAGGCTGAATCAATCGTAAGTAGTATCATGTTAAATGCACGGTGTTTCACAATGTTTTGACGATTTCAAATTTGAATAATGCGCGATAAAAAGAAGATGCAAGGACAGTGGTGGCGCCGTCTATTAGTGCTGCAAAGTGTCAAGTTTCATGCCATACACAGGTCGGTAATCATGTCGCACTGGTCGCAGCAATATGGTGGGTTAGCGGAGGAGTGCTGTTTTCAGTACGGCGAATTTCTCGTGCGCGTGAAAAGTGACTTGCGTATTTCAAGATTCAGCCGCGATATGCAATTCCTGCGCGTGGAGCAATATTTAATTGGGGTTGAAACTTCCGTGCAACTGCCAGTACATCGAATCGTAAGTCAACTGGCACTCGGAAAACCGTCCGAACTTCCGAGAACGTCAAACGCATGCGCGTACCAGTTTACAGGCGAGCCCTAGGCATTCGTTACGAAAACGTGCCGAAACGCTGAACATGTTACTCACTCAACAAGACCTTACAACTTTTTCATGAAGCGCTAGGTAAACGCGTAATTTCCAAAGACGCTTGTGTCGAATGACCGCCTCGTTCAACTAATTTAGCTGTGCCAGACTTTTACCTATGGGACTATTCGAAGGCGAGAGTGTACTCCGACCAGCCGAGTACTTCAACAGGAAAAGATCAATTCGCCATGAAACTTCCAACATTTTTCCAGCAGCTACGACGGATGTTTTCAAAAAATGAGTGAAACGCCTAGAGCATTGTGCAGCCGCGAAAGGTCATCATTAGTCCAATGCAGTAATTTATGAATGGTAATGAAATGATTGTATGGCATTGATGGCTGGGAGTCAAGTAAACTTGAAGAAATGTTATATCTTATCTAAAATTTTCAACTTTGTTTCGCGATTAGTATGGGTGTCATTCAAATTTGAAATCGTCAAAACACTGTGAATCACCCTGTCCTTAGCTGCACCATGTTCTTGCACAAGCTGTCAGGTGGATAACATTCAGCATATTATACACGTTTCTTATCACTAAAATATTTAAAAACATACAGCACCTTGTCGAAAAGGCATTTCCAAACACATTTTTCTCACAGATGCTTTTTGCATGATACAAATACGGTAGCCAATAGCATATCCGTTTACATATGCTGGACGTTCAGCGTATGTAAACAAATTTTCTGTTCTGCGGTTAAGCGTAAAATGGACAAATTTTGCTACATAAAAATGTTTAAGACTTGAAGGCGACAGCTAAGACTGTTGAAACCGGTTGTCTTGAATAAAAAATATTTCGTGCCATCTTGCCTTTTGAATAGTTTTTTACAATTAAAAGAGATCGGCCTTCAATACTCTCTTAATGAGGAAATTCAAGAAAATAAATGTAGTTGTAGTGTACTGGCCATGGTGCGGGATTGATGTCATTATTAACACGTATAACCTGATAATGGGCGTTCCAGGTTACGAAACCGGTCGTTAAATACACTACTGGCCATTAAAATTGCTACACCAAGAAGAAATGCAGATGATAAACGGGTATTAATTGGACAAATATATTATACTAGAACTGACATGTGATTACATTTTCACGCCATTTGGATGCATAGATCCTGAGAAATCAGTACCCAGAACAACCACTTCTGTCCGTAATAACGGCCTTGATACGCCTGGGCATTGAGTCAAACAGAGCTTACATGGCGTGTACAGGTACAGTTGCCCATGCAGCTTCAACACAATACCACAGTTCATCCAGAGTAGTGACTGGCATATTGTGACGAGCCATTTGCTTGGCCACCATTGACCAGACGTTTTCAACTGGGGAGAGACCTGGAGAATGAGCTGGCCAGGGCAGCAGTCGAACATTTTCTGTATCCAGAAAGGCCGTTACAGGACCTGGAACATGCGGTCGTGCATTATCCTGCTGAAATGTAGGGTTTCGCTGGGACCGAATGAAAGGCAGAGCCACGGGTCGTAACACATCTGAAATGTAACGTCTACTGTTCAAAGTGCCGTCAATGCGAACAAGAGGTGACCGAGACGTGTAACCAATGGCACGCCATATCAATACGCGGGGTGATACGCCGGTATGGCGATGACGAATACACGCTTCCAATGTGCGTTCACCGCGATGACGCCAAACACGGATGCGACCATCATGATGCTGTAAACAGAACCTGGATTCATCCGAGAAACTGACGTTTTGCCATTCGTGCACCCAGGTTCGTCGTTGAGTACTCCATCGCAGGTGCTCCTGTCTGTGATGCAGCGTCAAGGGTAACCGCAGCCACGGTCTCCGAGCTAACGTTGCCATCTGTTGAGTCAGGGATCGAGACGTTGCTGCACGATTCGTTACAGCCATGCGGATAAGATGCCTATCATCTCGACTGCTAGTGATACGAGGCCGTTGGAATCCTGCGCGGCGTTCCGTATTACCCTCCTGAACCCACCGAGTCCTTATTCTGCTAACAGTCATAGGATCTCGACCAACGCGAGCAGCAATGTCGCGATACGATAAACCACAATCGCGATAGGCTACAATCCGACCTTTATCAAAGTCGGAAACGTGATGGTACGCATTTCTCCTCCTTATACGAGGCATCACAACAACGTTTCACCAGGCAACGCCTGTCAACTGCTGTTTGTGTATGAGAAATCGGTTGGAAACTTTCCTCATGTCAGCACGTTGTAGGTGTCGCCATTGGCGCCAACCTTGTGTGATTGCTCTGAAAAGCTAATCATTTGCATATCACAGCATCTTCTTCCTGTCGGTTAAAATCCGCGTCTGTAGCACGTCGTCTTCGTGGTGTGGCAATTTTAATGGTCAGTAGAGTAAATTACTTGCAAAAGCAGCGAAGCTGTAATTGTTTGGACTGTAAGATTCATTTCCCTCTCAATTCTAATCAGTGCAACAGTCTTAGGAAGTAAACTTGCCTCGAAAGGTATTACTTGGCCACCGTGAAGCGCAGACTTGGGTTTCTGGTGTCCAGCGGCTTTGTTCCCATTCCTCCTCCCCACAAATTCCCCCCCCCCCCCCCCCCCCAGCATTACTCGTCGTGTGTCGCCGTTATACTGAGGCCTTGGCGCGAGCCAGCCCTCACGAGCAGCTCGGTGAATGGGCCCCGCTTTAGAACACGGTCGACGTCCATCCAGCAGCGCGGACCGTGTGCGCTGCGGCCGGTTTAATTTCCTTTTGTCTCGCCTCTGGCGCGCACGCGCCGCCTACGCAGGGCCGCGGCTCGGTACTTTGATCTCGTGCGGTTTCCCTACCTGCCGAAGGCGGGATCGCTATCCGCCATTGGCTCCAGGCCAGACACCTTCAAGCGAATACCCTGCGCGCCACGCTCCAATCCAGACCTTCTCCAACCCGCCTGTTGTTTTGGGAAACATGTCCATAAGAACAATTATATCTGATTCGTATCGTAATGAATGGACTAACAGGAGTTTTCAGAAGCAAGTAATCTACCCACTGTTTATTGTTTTCGAGGCCTCTTTTGCGCAATCGTAGTTTTACAAGTAATGTGGGAGTTATTCCACCTTCTGTGAGTGAGTAGTCTAATTTGGACCAAACGCGTTTCGCTTTCTTTAAAGTCTCTTGAGTAGATACTGTAACAAATTAAGTTTCGGAATGCGCAGAAACTAAAAGAGTCTTTGATCGCACTTGCGATGAAGGAGTGTTGTCGTCTACAGTATTTGTCGTCTTCAGTCCAAAGAGTGGTTTGTGCAGCTCTCCATGCTGCTCTATACTGTGCAGGCCTCCTCGTCTCCGAGTAACTACTGCAACCTACATCCTTCTGAATTTGCTTCAGCTGACAAGAAGTCTTGTTCACCTGACACCGAACTTCACTAATTCCCACTATACCTAACCTTAACCTATCCATTTCCCTTTTTAAATTTTCTAACCCACTTGCGCGATTAAGGGATCTGACATTTCACCCTCCGATCCGTAGAACGCCAGTTTTGTTACTCAATCAGTGATCCAAACTGTTGCTCTCCAACTACTTTAGGAACCTCATGTTTGTCTGTCCTCTCAACAGATACCCCTTCGTTGTGTTTGCACCTACTTAGAGCTAGCCATATACAAGTGAGGTGCACGGCAACGTCCTTGGTTCGTGGAGGGACGGGGTGGGGGAATACGCTACCGGGAAACAATTAATACTCCGTTTTAGAGGTTTCCAATTCTCTCAAGATCAATTGTTGCAACAGTGCATATGGAGTACATGAAAGAATTATTTTAAAAAATGTTTGAAATGGCTCTGAGCACTAGGGGACTTAATATCTGAGGTCATCAGTTCCCTAACTAACCTAAGGACATCACACACATCCATGCCCGAGGCAGGATTCGAAACTGCGACCGTAGCGGTCGCGCGGTTCCAGACTGAAACGCCTAGAACCGCTCGGCCACACCGGCCGGCAAATAATTACATTTACAGATCACTAGCACAAATTATTCTGAGGAACAAGGTTTCGACCCACGCCGAAAAGCTGATATTATTACGTTGTGTAGCCTCCACAGGGGGCAATGCAGGCCCTGACTCTGGCACCAAGTCCATCGTACAGATGGCGAACACTGTCCTGGTATACGTAGCTCCACGCCAAACTCAGCCTGTTCACGTATTTCTGTAAGGATTGTTCCTTGACGAGTCACATACTTGCTCAACTGGAGACAAATCCGGGAAGTTGCCGCATCTCTTGCAGAGCACATTGAGTTTCACGAGCATTGTGTGGGGAAGCACACCACCTTCCTATTGCACGAAAGGCAAAGGAACGGGTCTAATAACATTCTGCTCATGCCGAGCTCCAGAAACACCACAGTTGGACAAGAGTTGTACTTTACCGCGCGTCAGACCATAATGCCTTGTGTGGAGCCAGTGTGATTTGGACAAAAGTACTCTCCGAGACAGAGCTCACAAGATATACATCGTACGTTCAGACGACCATAACTTGCGTGCGGGGCAGAGTCTGCTTTCAGCTCTCAAGGCCAGGACGAGCCATTCCACCTCCCAAGTGATCCACTGACGGCACCGGTCGAGCCGTGAAAGTCGATGCTGTGGACGGACTAGAAGTGTGTATGCCTGTAATCCCAGAGCTAATACCCGGTTCGCAACACTTCTTGTTGACGCGTCCGTACTCACAACTGTGGTTTTTGTACGACCTGTCACTGCTCCCCTTACAATACGACGATCCTGGCGGCCGCATTTGCTGCGTGGACTTTCAGAGCCTCGTCTGCTGGTGTGACCACTGATACCAACATCGTTGCACAACTGACGCAGCACGTCCAACTTACGTGAAAATTCTCCAAAAGGACCGACCCACCAGTAGGAAGGCCAAAATTTGACCACTTTTAAAATCGCTCAATGCGTCTCCGTGGTATGGCTGCCTGCTTGCTTTACACGTATGCACCGCACTGAGCCTTCTGGCTGTGAACTTTCCCTATTAAAGGCTAGACACAGATGGCACTCAGGTAGCTATGCCACTACTACTAATGTGTCTATTAGCAGACGACGTTAAAGCCCTTGAAGGGCATTCGAGGCGATGCAAGTAGCGAAGAAAGGAAGAAAACTTGACATACGTGACGATCTCGAAGCAGCAATTCACCGAGAGATGGACTTGATAATATGCTTAACATACAAACAGGAGAGAGCGGTAATGCTTTCTTCAGTACGTTAATAGATCTTTTCGAAGTTAGCAGTAATACGGTATCTGTGAGCAAATTCCGCAGTTAATCATACGTATGTGGTTTCTTCATGTCCCCTGCAACATCTTTGGAATACAATTCAACGCAATCACTTGGAGCTGTGCGCTTTTTTACAGAACGCTCCAGTGCGCGGAAGATAGCTGGAGTATCTTGAGCCAGATGTGGTCGGTGTTAACACATATCTACATCTACATCATACTCTGCAAGCCACCTGAAGGTACGTGGTGGAGGGTACTTCCGGTGGCAATAACTGATTCCCCCTTCCATGTTCCATTCGCGAATGGTCCGTGGGAAGAGTGACTGTCGATAAGCTAAGATGTAACAATAATCCGCAAATAGTTTCCTCACAATCAATATGCACTAACTTCAGGCGTACTGGACATCATGAAAAAGTACAAATGTCCATACATTTTGGACTTTCATGATAAAAGAGTAAAACTATATGAGTTTTGTGGAGGATAGGAGAGTATTGAACAGTAATATCAGATTACAAGCTTGTGTTAGACTGAATCTTCAACTCCATCCCCTTACGGGATGTGCACTCATTAAACGTTTGCGGAGGATTTCTAAAAGAGTTGCTATATAGGATGCCACTTTCTTGCGACAGAAATAATGAAGAAATTGACATCCGATCAGCTTCTCAATTACAGACCAGACGTTCTCGAGTACTCTGTGGTAAGCCTTTGGTCTACATAGATTACAGTGCATTCAAATGGTTCAAATGGCTCTAAGCACTATGGGACTCAACATCTGAGGTCATGAGTCCCCAGACTTAAACCTAACTAACCTAAGTACGTCACACACATCCACGCCTGATGCAGGCTTCGAACCTGCGACGGCAGCAGCAGCGCGCTTCCACACTCAAGCGCTTAGAAGCGCTTGGCCAGAGCAGCCGGCTACAGTGCAGTGTTTAGGCCTGTAGCGCACGCTGTTTCAACATCGTGTTTTCTATGATAATAGAGGGCTAAAGAGCCTAAGATGGAAAACCCAGTAATTTTCTCTAGGCCATAGAAAAATGAGCCCAAAATTGTGAGAGCCGTCGCTGCATTTAGAGTTGTTATGAAGCGAATTAAATAAAGTAGTAACTATGAAAAGATTGTACTCGTTAATCTATGGGTAAAATGCAGGGCCAGTCAGTGAACAAAGTGTCAGACTAGAAACTGGAAGGTGCAGGAATCAATACCAATTTCATATACAGGGTGAGTCAACTAACGTTACCGCTGGATATATTTCGTAAACCACATCAAATACTGACGAACCGATTCCACAGATCGAACGTGAGGAGAGAGGGGCTACTGTAATTGTTTAATACAAACCATACAAAAATGCACTGTAGTATGTTTTTTAACACAAACCTACGTTTTTTTAAATGGAACCACGTTAGTTTTGTTAGCACATCTGAACATATAAACAAATACGTAATCAGTGCCGTTTGTTGCATTGTAAAATGTTAATTACATCCGGAGATATTGTAACCTAAAGTTGACGCTTGAGTACCACTCCTCCACTGTTCGATCGTGTGTATCGGAGAGCACCGAATTACGTAGGGATCCAAAGGGAACGGTGATGGACCTTAGGTACAGAAGAGACTGGAACAGCACATTACGTCCACATGCTGACACCTTTTTATTGGTCTTTTTCACTGACACACATGTACATTACCATGAGGGGTGAGGTACACGTACACACGTGGTTTCCGTTTTCAATTACGGAGTGGAATAGAGTGTGTCCCGGCATGTCAGGCCAATAGATGTTCAATGTGGTGCACACAATTGCAATCTCTGGCGTAATGAATGTGGTAGACGCCGCAGTACATCTGGTGTAATGTCGCCGCGGCCTGCCACAATACGTTGTTTCATATCCTCTGGGGTTGTAGGCACATCACGGTACACATTCTCCTTTAACGTACCCCACAGAAAGAAGTCCAGAGGTGTAAGATCAGGAGAACGGGCTGGCCAATTTATGCGTCCACCACGTACTATGAAACGCCCGACGAACATCCTGTCAAGGGTCAGCCTAGTGTTAATTGCGGAATGCGCAGGTGCACCATCATGCTGATACCACATACGTCGACGCGTTTCCAGTGGGACATTTTCGAGTAACGTTGGCAGATCATTCTGTAGAAACGCGATGTATGTTGCAGTGCTCTCCGATACACACGATCGAACAGCGGAGGAGTGGTACTCAAGCGTCAAGTTTAGGTTACAATATCTCCGGATGTAACTAACATTTTAGAATGCAACGAACGGTACTGATTACGTATTTGTTTATATGTTCAGATGTGCTAACAAACCTAACGGAGTTCCATTTAAAAAAACGTAGGTTGGTGGTAAAAAACATACTTCCGTGCATTTTTTTATGGTTTGTATTAACCAATTACATTAGCCCGTCTCCTCACGTTCGGTCTGTGAAATCTATTCGTCAGTATTTGATGTGGTTTACGAAATATATCCAGCGGTAATGTTACGTGATTCACCCTGTATACTGATCAGCCAGAACGTTATGACCAACGACCTATTATCGATGTAAACCCGTCCAGGCGATAGCAGCGTCACCTGGCGAGGAATGACTGCTAGTCAGACACACGCACGGTGCTGCAGTTTCAGCGAGTGTGCTGTCCGTGTGTGGGATAGGAAAGGCGCGCGATCTGTTTGAGTTTGGTCGAAGCCAGACTGTGATGGCTCGGAGGCTGGACACGAGCATTTCGGAAACTGCACGACTTGGCGGGTGTTCGAGGAGTGGTGCGGTGAGTGTCTCCAACATGTGAACCGAGCGAGGTGGCGCAGTGATTAGCACACCGGACTCGCATTCGGGAGGACGATGGTTCAATCCGGCCTCCGGCCATCCTGATTTAGGTTTCCCGTGATTTCCCTAAATAGCTCCGGGCAAATGCCGGGATGGTTCCTTCGAAAGGGCACGGCCGACTTCCTACCATAATCCGATGAGACCGATGACCTCGCTGTTTGGTCTCCTCCCCCAAACAACCCAACCGCAACATGTGGCGAAACCAAAGTGAATCCACGTCCAGACGTCATGGGCTTGGGTGGTCATCCCCTATTACAGTTGTCGGACGTCGTAGGCTGGGCAGACTGGTAAAACGACAAGCGGCGAACTGTGGCGGAACTGACATCAGGCTTTACTGTTGGGCAGAGTACAAGTGTATCTAAACACACAGTGCACCGAACACTCCTAACGATGGGCCTCCGCGTGTGCCAATGTTAGCACCACGACTTCAACAACTACTACTGAGATTGGCATGTGACTATCGGCACTTACTGAAGGCGCAGTGACAGAACGTTACACAGTCTGATGAATCCCGATACCTCCTTCATCATACCGAGGAAAGGTCGCGAATCCGTCACGTTCCAGGAGAACAACTTCCTGACAATTGTAGAGCGGGAAGGAAACAAGCTGTCGGCGGCTCCATTGTGCTCTCGTGAACATTCATGGGTCCAGTGAAGCTCGTGTATGACGGCCAAGGAGTATCGTACGTTGCTTACAGACCACGAACACGCCTCTACGACGATCATGTTTTCCGATGACAGTCGCAATTTTCAACAAGATAATGCACCATGTCACAGGGCCAGGAATGTTACGGAGTGGTTCGAGGAAAACAGTGGCGTGTTATCAGAATGAGATTTTCACTCTGCGGCGGAGTGTGCGCTGATATGAAACTTCCTGGCAGATTAAAACTGTGTGCCGGACCGAGACTCGAACTCGGGACCTTTGCCTTTCGCGGGCAAGTGTTGGTAGAGCACTTGCCCGCGAAAGGCAAAGGTCTCGAGTTTGAGTCTCGGTCCGGCACGCAGTTTTAATCTGCCAGGATGTTTCAGTGGCGTGTTATGATTGATGTACTGGCCCTCCAACTTGCCAGATCTGAACCAGATCGTATACATCTGGAATGTGATTGAACGTGGCGGCACAGTTCATCGTCCCCTCCTCCCTGTGTGACCTGTGTGTGCAGATGTGGTGCCAACTCTCTCCAGTGACCTACCAGGGCCTCACCGCTTCCATAACACGACGCGTCACCGCTATTATCCGCGTCAAAGGTAGACATACCGTGTATTAGGTAGGTGGTCGTAGTGTTCAAAATGTTCAAATGTGTGTGAAATCTTATGGGACTTAACTGCTAAGGTCATCAGTCCCTAAGCTTACACACTACTTAACCTAAATTATCCTAAGGACAAACAGACACACACCCATGCCCGAGGGAGGACTCGAACCTCCGCCGGGACCTGGTCATAGTGTTCTGACCGGTCTGTGTATGCTTGACATTGTCAAGCTAGGGTGCGATCTAGGTTCTTTGTTTTATAATATCTTACAGGCACTTATCGTGTATTTTGCTTTTAGACATTGATTTATTAATGTGAAAAAAGACGAGTAGCAAAATGGTTTGGAGCTCACGTTAAACTGCCGGTCCGCCTGCGACTGGAAGAGTACGTAAATTCAAACGTCGGAGGAAAGCATCGAGTAGGAGCATACCTGGTAAAGCACTGTAGTGTTCAAACCAACCTTCGGGTTGAGAACATTTGTACCTTTAAGAGAAGTGAAGTTCGTAAGGAAACATGGTTTCATGTACAGGTCTCCCTCGAGTGAACTGAAAGTTGAGCCTTGTTTGTAGTATAGAGTTGCGTTAGGGACATAAACTCACTAAGAAAATAGTAGCATACTTTCTTGCATGGTGATGCTCACGAAGTTGCCGCAGCGGTAACCTCGCTAACAACAGCCCGTCGGATATTGATTAACGCTACTAGTAATTTCCGGATTTAAAGTGCTGTATTAATTAGAAATATGCAGTCCATTACAATTTAATTACCGATAACGTCACAAATGCAGTACTGGTAATTTATACAAGAACCCGAAACAGTGAGTATACGTACACACGCAATATGGATTTGACTGGAGAGACAAGAGACTCTACTGAGCTGAACTGTAAATGCGCGGCAGGTGGCGGTACGTAGAGATTTACTGTTGTCTTAACAGTAATCAGAGAGAGGTGTTCGAAAAAGATACCACATAATACGTAAGTGGTGCTAGACCATTTCTGAGCAGTTTGATATAGTGTTACTAAGATTAAACTATATGGTGTACATATTCTAGTGACTGTGAGCTGGGGTTCGAAATTCATTGTGGAACAATTTACTTAATTAAATTACAATAAAGTTTTGACGCATAAAGCTTCTTCATCTCCAAGTAACTACTGAAACCCACATCCTTCTGAATCTGCTTAATGAATTCATTTCTTGCTCTCCCTCTACGATTTTTACCCTCCACGCTGCACTCCAATACTAAATTGGTGATCCCTTGATGCCTCAGAACATGTCGTGCCAACAGATCCATTCTTCTAGTCAAGTTGTGCTACAAATTACTCTTCTCCCCAATTATACTCCGTATCTCCTCTTTAGTTACTTGATCTACCCATCTAATCTTCAGCATTCTTCTGTAGCACCACATATCCGAAGCTTCTATTCTCTTCTTGTCTAAATTGTTTATTGTGTATGTTCACTTCCATCCATAGCTACATTCCACACAAATACTTTCAGAAAGGACTTCTTGACACTTAAATCTAAACTCGATGTTAACAAATTCCTCTTCTTCAGAATCGCTTTCCCTAACATTGCTAGTCTACATTTTATATCCTCTCTACTTCGACTATCATCAGTTATATTGTTCGCCAAATAGCAAAATTCATCTACTATTCTGATTGTCTCATTTGCTAATCTAATTCCCTCAGCATCACCTGATTTAATTCGACTACATTCCATTATCCACGTTTTGTTTTTGTTAATGTTCATCTTATATCCTCCTTTCAAGACACTGTCCATTCAGTTCAGCTGCTCTTCAAGGTCCTTTGCTGTCTCTGCCGGAATTACAATGTCATCGGCGAACCTCAAAGTTTTTATTTCTTCTCCAAGGATTTAATCATCTACTCCGAATTTTTCTTTTGTTTCCTTTACTGCTTGTTCAATATACAGATTGAATAACATCGGTGTTAGGCTGTCTCACTCCCTTCCCAACAACTGCTTCCCTTTCATGCCCCTCGACTCTTATAACTGCCATCTGGTTTCTGTACAAGTTGTAAATAGCCTTTAGCTCCTTGTATTTGACCCCTGACACCTTCGTAATTTGAAAGAGAGTAATCCAGTCAAATACATGATGTACACTAAGCTGCCGGTAGCACGTAGCGACAAGTTTCGTAGATGCACTGCTTGAAGTCATCATGGGTTGTTGGTTTTTGTGACATAAACATCATAAACTTGATTTAAATCAAGCAACCTTGCTGCCCATTCCTGAGGACCATGGCGGCATAACCCGTCTTCTGCGTTATTTGTTGTTCAGTTCTTGTGCAACATTGCGCTGGGAATGGGCTATTTGACCATCGTGTTCCATCTACAAACAGTGTCTAACATCTAGTCTGTTTCCAAGGCGAGCACCTACAACGTCAATGATACAAGCTCGATGCAGCTCACCTGTCACTGTACCACCGATGTTGTGTGAACCGATGATTTTATTCCCAAGAATACCACTCCACACATTAATGTACCATCTCTGACGATCGACCTGACGTACCCACCTAGGACTTTCTGTCGTCTAATAATCTGTATTAAGAGGTTCACTGGACAATAACTTGTGAACTTGGATTCATCAGAGTACAGAACATTTTGTAAGGCGTTCAGAGTGAAATGATTCACGGTCCATTCACAGAAAGCTACTCTCCAATTAAAATCTTGCCTGTGTAGCTGCTATCTCGGTGACAGATGGTACGCCTGAAACTTGTCATCGTGTACTATTCACGAGACAGATTTAAATTCACTTCTTCTAACCTTACTAGGAGAAACTATAGGACGACAGCCGGTATAGATACAACCAGCAGTAAGTAAACCAACAGCTATATGTTCATCTCCGACTTATTCCAGAGGCAACCGGTTTCGGCAACAATGCGAGTGTCCAGCCGTTTTACATACGCTGCTGCGGATACTGATTCTCTTTTGCATGTTATTTTGTCTGGCGAAATAAGCTCATCCCCTATGCCACATGATGGCATAATGGAACGCAGAAAGCGGCTGCCTCTGGAATCAAACGGAGATGAAAACACAGAGGTTAGTTTATTTATTGCTAGTTACAGACAGATTTGAGGTTGATGCTAGTGACTACAGCAACTTCTTGTAAGTTGACCTACTGGCCTACTGGAGTTGAAACAAACACTTCAATTATTTCACTTCTTCCTGGCCTTCGTATATCACCCCCGTGTCTTCTCAGTCAGCTTTTTCCCCGAAGTCGTTCAACGCGTAAGAATCTAACGCCATGGTCGAACGAGCTCTCCGGCCACGATATCTCACGGCTTAAGTTATGGTTGCTCCACATGACTTCGAACATCGCATCGAAAAAGTTTGTCGCTCCGTGATAACGGCAACTGTGCATCTCATCCGAATGTCATTTAGAAGGCGCCTTGAGCTGTGCTTTCAGGACAATGGGTAGGCGTCGGAACACTTCGCTTAAACAAACCTTCAACGACCAGAACATCCACCTGAACACAGCCTAATACAGGGCGAGTCAGCTGCCCCTATCGATGCCGTTTTATGCAACCCGTACTGTTATATCTGGGCTTCAAAAACCCATGCGCGAGATTTTTGTAGTCTCTCGCTCGCTACGCACAGACTATTAGTCCCACAGAAAAAAAAGAACAGGACCTTTGTGTAGGA
The DNA here is from genome assembly GCF_021461385.2 of Schistocerca piceifrons. Classification (NCBI taxonomy): domain Eukaryota; kingdom Metazoa; phylum Arthropoda; class Insecta; order Orthoptera; family Acrididae; genus Schistocerca; species Schistocerca piceifrons. The sequence goes on along the minus strand of NC_060145.1, from coordinate 84,039,354 downwards.
AATTTAATTTAGTTACATTTTGCACTGGGGTACGTTTTCCCTGGAGGCCGCGCAGTTTTCGAGCTATTCAAGTGAGCGACAGAATATGAAAATCTCGGGCATGGTTTTCGAAGGCCAGATATAACATTGTACGTTGCATAAAATGACATCGGTTGGGGGAGCTGAATCACCCTATATAAGCTGCATTTTATATCCACACCCTGAAACTAAGACGTTTCTAGCTTCCTAAATTGGACCGATAGAGATTCTAATTAAATTGCTTTGTACACAATTTGATTAAATATATCAGCTACAAGAAAGAAAAAAAAGTTTAGTTTTAAAAAATTATGACTCGTTTCTGTAACTTTATTGGAAAATAACCAAATAGTATTCCTGACACGGCTGAGACAGTTAAGCTTCTTACTTTTAACTATCTAAATAAAAATTCCTTTCAAGAGATGGAGACCCAATCTAAAACACCTGAGGACATTTCTGCGTCAAAAATATTTGGTTTGCGGTATGCCACCCAGTTACACGAACATCAACATAGTCCAAACTGAGGACGTTTCCATTTGAAGTCAATTTGTTGGTACAAATATTCGCTCGGCACAGAGAAGAGTTGGAGACTTCTTCTCGCCTTAGGAACTTAGTGTCAGATAGCCGGGAACAGCAGGAAATAGGGCCATGAAACTTGTCTGTGAACTGTTCGCAAGAATCCGATCTCAAAGTTTTAATGAACATTGTGCCAAGATTACGCTTCTCTCAACTTTGGAAGTCGCTGCGACATGAAGGATAAAGGTACTAGAATACATTCCCGCGCTATTTATTGAACCGTCCCATTCTTCGCAATGAAGGGACTAGCGTCTTTCTTGCTGGGTAGTTTCACAACAATGGGTAACGACTTGTGAATGTTACCTTTAGCAATAAGGCACTCTGAAGGCAAGAAGAAACTTTAAAATGCCTGAAGTTAATTAATACTTCGACTACCACTGATTCTGTACGCGTCGGGTCGAGTAACGGAAAAATAAAATTGTAGGTAATAAATACTTCTTGCTTTCGTTGTCATCCATTTGTTCCCACCAGTGATTATGTGCTCTGCAGTCGTATTTTATTCTTACAATGACAGTTTTACAAATGATGCAGAGAATCATTACACAGTTATTTCTACGAGTATTTTATACCTACCTACTGACGTGTATTTCAACTTCCTTTGAACACCAAACGTAATAAAGCAAATTTAATGAAATTAAGTCAAATGAGACTAACAAAATTAGATTATTAAATGAGAAATTTAAAGCAGTATACGTGTTTTTCTCGTGGAGCAGTGAGATAATTGACGATGGCCAAAGTAGAGATGGTACAAAATGAGAAAGAGAAGTTATTAACATTGCATTTAATTGAAATTTCTTTCGAGAAGATATCTGAGGTGTAGCTTTGTCTGCGAGTGCAACTTGGAAGATAAGCAGCAGATACTAGATAAGAATAGCTCTTGAAATGTAGTGCCACAGAACGACGGCAGAGATTACACGGGTAGATCTCATAACTAATTAAAAGGTACGTAATTAACTTCAGGAGAAATGAAATTTATGGCAGAACCCGACTACGTGAAGGAATCGGTCATGTGAGGCTCTTGGGAGCAGGAGCTCAATTGTACAATGTTTGTCATTATTCAGAACTGGAACTTCTCGTAAAATTAGCCATTCCATTATAAGCAGCCACAGCCTTTTCACTGCCACAATGTCGAACGTCTGCCTTGCTACATGATGTGTGTGTCGTGTGACGAGGGCCTCCCGTCGGGTAGACCGTTCGCCTGGTGCAAGTCTTTCGATGTGACGCCACTTAGGCGACTTGTGCGTCGATGGGGAGAGATGAAATGATGATGATTAGCACAACACAACACCCAGTCCCTGAGCGGAGAAAATCTCCGACCTATATGAAGTGTAAGGTACTCAACTCAGTTACATTCGCGACTGATCATACCCAGTCGTGTGAAGTTAGCACCCCTTTTTCGAGAAATATACATTTTTTTCACAGTTCTTGATTGATGTAGCATAGTTCTAGAGTTCTTTGTACAAAATTTCAATAGTTCTGCAGAATTTAGCGACGAAAACAACAATACTCGAAAAAATTTTCGTTTCGAAAATGTTCTTTGGCAGTTTCCGCAAAATGTAAATAAGTACAAGAGTTCTGAGCACAGTTCTGAACAGAGCTCCAAGAGTTCTTTCGAAAATCCAAGTAACATTTTTTGGTGCAGCTAATAGTTTACGAGATAATTGCATTTTAATGAGAAAATCTTTTCACTTACTGTGAAGTTGGCACCCTTTTTTTCAGAAATATATATTTTTTTCAGAGTTCTTGATAGATATGCCATAGATCTAGAGTTCTTTGTACAAAATTTCAATAGTTCTGCAGAATTTAGCGACGAAAACAATATTCGAAAATTTTTCGTATCGAAAACATTTTTTGTAAATTTTCGCAAAAATTAAATTTGTAAAACAGTTCTGAGGACAGTTCTGAACAGAACCCCAAGAGCTCTATCGAAAACCCCAACAACACTTTTCTATGGCGATAATGGTTTGAGATAAATTGATTTAATATGGGACACACTTTCTTTACGGAAAATATAAATATATTCGTACAACAGTTCTGATGACAGTTCTGGACAGAACCCCAATAGTTCTATCGATTATCCTAATTACAATTTTTTGTGCAGCTAACACGTTACGAGAAAATTGCAATTTAAGGAGGGAATCTCTTCACTTACTGTGAAGCTGGAATCTTTTTCTTCAGAAAGATATATTTTTTCAGAGTTCTTGATAGAAATGTCATAGTTCTAGAGTTATTTGTACAAAATTGGAATAGTCCTGCAGAATTTAGCGAGAAAAACAACAATACTCTAAAAATTTTTCTTATCGAATACATTCTTTGTCAATTTTCGCAAAAAGTAAATTTCGTACAACAGTTCTGGACAGAACACCAAGAGCTCTATCGAAAATCCTAATAATATATTTTTGTTGCGATGGTAGTTTATACGGTAACTGCTTTGATGTTAGACCCACTTTCTGCACAGAAAAAGTAAATTCGTTCAACAGTTTTGATGAACAGTTCTGGTTAACACCTCAAGACTTCTATCGATAATCATAATAACATTTTTTGTGGTTATAATAGTTTGTATGGTAATTGATTAATTGTGGGGCACTCTTACTAAAAAAAAAAAATATGTCTGTTCGTATACTCTGATGCCAGCTCTGGATAGCATTGTAAGAGTTCTATCGAAAATACTAGTAACATATTCTGTGCAGGTAATTGTTTACGTAGTAACTGCCTTTATTAAGGAATGCTTATGAGCATTTCCCGTGAAGTTTGAACCCCTTTTACGATAAATATAAATTTTTCTCACAGTTCTTGATTTATATGCAATAGTTCTAGATTTCCCTGCTCAAAATACGAATAGTTCTACAGAATTTCGGGAAGAAAACATTAACTCGGCAAAATTTTGGTATGGTAAAAAATTATGTCAGTTTGGAAAAAATAAATTTGTATAACAGTTATGTTGGCAGTTCTGGATAGCACCGGAAGAGTTGCATTGAAAATGATAAGAACATTTTTGTGGCGGTAATAGTTTATACAATAATTGTTTTAATCTGATACTCACTTTATCTAATATAGCAAAGTTCGTAGAATAGTTCTGATGACAGTTCTGAATATCACCCACAGAGTTCTACCAAAAACTATAATAACATTATTTGTGACGATGACATTATATGAGATAATTAATGTGGGACTCACTTTTGTCGTGTAAAAGTAATAAATTCGTACAAAAGATCTGATGGCATTTCTTAATACGACCCTAAGAGTTCTACCGACAACTGTAATAACATTTTTGTGGGGATAACAGTTAATGAGATAATAGCATTTTCGAGAAACCCACTTGGTCTACATTATAATAAATTGGCACAACCCTTTTGCTGACAGTCTTGGATAGCACCGAAAGAGTTCTTTTAAAAACCCTCATAACATTTTTATGGTGCCAGTAGATTATGAAACAGATTGTGTGTTCACTCTGCAGTGGGTGTGCGCCGATGTGAAACTTACTGGCAGATAAAAACTGTGTGCCGGACCGGGTCTCTAACCCCAGGCTGTGACGAAAGAATATCGTCACAATATCCTTTCGTCCAGGAGTGCTTCTTCTGCAATTTTCGTAGGACAACTTCTACGAAATTGGGAACGCAGGAGTTAAAGTACTGCTGGAAGTACAGCTATGAGTACGATCGTAAATTCTCACTTTTATTTTGGAAAACCGAAAATCGAAAACCCGGATGTATATTCTACTAAATACAAAAAGTCTAAATGTTCAGCACTATACATATGCCAGTACACCTTCTTAAGACTGACTGTAGTAACTGTAAGTGAAAGCGTGGGATGTGCACGCTTAGATGATTCAAGGAGAGAAGGCTCGTCAGTGCAAAACAAACAGATGGCTGAGAGAGCAGATACATTCACACGCGCCACTAACCAGATGGTGTCACACCTGTCGAGAATCACACCAGAGGTACAATGAGCTGTGGTGGAGTGCTGTTGGCGTGGTTACTATGCAACTTACTTGATGGGCATCAATACACCGTTATATTAATGTACAATACTTGAGAAACAATGTCATTCACACACACCGAGTTCCTTATCACTTAGTACTAGACTAAATTACCGGCCTAGTGATAAGCAGCCTATGTACCTCACCGACTACACATCTTCGTGTTATAAGAAAAAAAGAGAAAAATACCAAGGGACACAAAATATGAAACCGGATAAACCGGAAATCCGGATTACTGAGGACCAAATAAACGAGGTTCTTATTTACAAATTTCGAACTTCTTATTAACTTTAATACTGTATCCCCTCAACATTATAAAACCTCTATCAGTCATGTATTGAATTAGGATTTAAACATACTACTTAGTTCGTTTGTACGATATATTCAGTAAATATACTTACATTTCTATACATTGTAAAGACTTTTAACTCTCGCTGTAGTGTAACTCATCAAACTTCCACACTTCCTTTCTAACTAGAACAGATGTTTGCAACAATATTAACGACATCAATTTCAAATTTATTCGTTACACACAGCACATGTTTTTATGTATCCTAGCGGCTGGTGATGTTGCCACATAACTGTCATCCATGAGGGTCCTGAGCATATTTTTAGCTGTTAGTGGGTCCTGGATGTCATGAGAGCCCAAAACAGTTACTGTTTTAGGTAATAAAATTCATCTGGTTCTTCCTGATTCTAAAAGTATACACTTCATGTGTGCCTTTCATTGTTGTATGATTCAGTATCGACGCTAATGCTCTCTCGATGAGATATGAGCCGATTGCTCGTTTTTATCCACTGTGCCCTTTCATATTACATTTCAGCGATTAATTTATTTGTTTATCACCGTAGTAAGTAGTACAAAGCTAATCCAGAATGTAAACTGCACTTAAATTCTGTTTGAACTGTTTAATAGTCAGTGTCCGCTGTCTGAACGTCAAATTTCAGATCAACACACTGCGCGTGGTTGCGTTATTTTATAGAAATTTTATTATTGTTAAGTGGGAAGTACTAGATAGTGTTGAAGAAATCCAAAGCATATTGTTCGAAGAGCATAATATTATTCGAAATTTACCTGTACCAATAGGTGCAGCCAAAGCAGCATTTGTGATGCTGTAATTACCTCATAGATAACGATATTTGTCTATTGTAGTTTTGTATTCCAATCAGAATTTTGAGAGCATCAAAGCCTCATTTCAACGTGAGAGAGGGGTAAAATCAATAGATGATATTGAATTGAAAGCCTTCATGAGTCTCTTGTTTTTAATTGTTGTTAACAAAAGTAACAGATAAAGCCTGGAAGATCTGTGTGGAACTGATGGTGATGGCATTGAAAAATTTCACCTCGCAAATGAACATAAAACGTTTCAAATTTATTCTGGAGAGCCTTAGATTTTACAGTCGCGCTATTCGTGATGAAAGGAGACACTTAGACAAGCTAACAGCTATTCGGAATATATTTACTGTGTTTGTACGCAACTACCACAAATCTTACACCCTTGGAGAAAATGTTACAGTAGACAAGAAGCTGGAAGGATTCTGTGGAAGGTACAGTTTTCGCCAATATGCATCAATCAAAACAAACGAGTATGGATTCTTAAGTGTGGATTCTTAAGTATTTTACCTGTACAATTTGGAAATATACGCTGTGTTGCAACCAGAAGGATTTACCAACTGAGCAATAATCATTTTGATGTTGTTCTGTGACTGTGTAAACCTATATATCAGTCAGGTCGAAATGTGAAAGCGGACAACTGGTTTACTAGTACTGGAATTATAATAGAGCTATGAAGGGAGAATTTTTCTTTTGTTGGCATGATGAAGAAAAACAAGCGTGGAGATTTCTCTAGAGTTTGCTATCAGTAAAAGAAGGGATGCCCACATTTCCTTTTTTGGCTTCCACAAGACTGAACTCTAGTTTCCTCCGTGCCTAAAAAGGGGACGTGTGTGATCCAGGCATCACGTTTGCATGAAGATAATTCGATAGATGCTGACATTGTAGATAAACGGGAGCCATCCAACGTAAATTTCAAAATAGCCTTGAGCGTGGTATTTTCACAGCGGATAAGCCGAATGCTTTGTACAACGCTGCAAGAAATGTGCGCCGCTGGTCAATGGTTGTATTTTTGTAATGATCAGTACCGTTGGAATCTATGCACAAGTGATTTATTGTGGCAACAGTAAGAATTGTATCAGAAGGAAAGGGTTCCTCAATCAGCTATGTTATACAATGTTGTTTTCTTCGCTAAATTCTGCATAACTATTGAAATTTTGTACAGAGAACTCTATAACTATGACTTATCTATCAAGACCATGATGTTACCCTTATGTGCAATGGTTCAAATGGCTCTCAGCACTATGGGGCTTAACATCTGAGGTCATCAGTCCCCTAGAACTTAGAACTACTTAAACCTAACTAACCTAAGGACATCACAAACATCCATGCCCGAGGCAGGATTCGAATCTGCGAACGTAGCAGTCACGTGGTTCCGGACTGAAGTACCTAGAACCGCTCGGTCACCGCGGCTGTCCATCTGCATTGGTAACTACACTGCGTTTCACTTTCCAGTTATAGTATTTGCTATTTACAACCATATATTTGTTCTTTAAGTCCTAGTACGGTGTGAAGTACTTGGTTACTTTAGATAACAGTATAATGCGATACGAAAATGAACAGAATGAGAAAAATAAAATAACTGAATACTATTTTCGTCTTTCAAAATGATGGAGAGCACCAATCGGTCTTTTCCTTTCTAGCTTTATTAATGAGCCGTGGCGGCTCGTATCGATAGTGCCACTCTGGTGGTTTATCTTTCCTGCCACGGTCAGGGCGGTAAGCAGCGCCCTCTGGGGCCTACGCAAGGAGTAACGAGGCGTGGTCCCGTGGGTGAATGGGGGGGAGGGGGGGGGGGGTGTTCCGGGACGTGGTGGAAGACGGTTGTCGGGTTGACGCAGCGAGTGTGGGACCGGACCTATCGCATGGAGATATACAAGTCGGCTCTGAACGGAAGGCGCCGTAGCAAGCAGCGGGAAGCGGGCGTCCCGTAATTTGTGTTAAGGAGTAACGATTTTTGCATTGGATATCGCAGTGGTTCCCGAGAGTTGCGTGACTGCTTTCGGAGAAGAGAATTGGTAAGAGCTTGTGTCTACGTACGACGTTGCTGCCTGCCGTTATAAACGGGAGAAAATCAGGCGCTTGTATTGACTATAAGGGAACTGGTGATGTAAAATTACATTTGTGATTGAGTCTCACTTGTACTTTGACAATTTAGAGGCGAAAACTGTGGTGGTTTCATTAGGTCTGGTTCTTTGCTGCGCAACTAAGGGCGGCAGTTATTTGGGGTAACTGAGGGAGCACCATTATGTTGGTCTAAGTGATACGTTCTCCACGTTTTGTCTATGGCTTTGCGAATCGAAATAGTAGGGGAGTACAAGTGTGAGTAATTTGCTACTGTATTGATGGTTATGTTGTAAAGACTGTTCTCTGGTGTTAAATCACGCGCTGATTCGTAGCCAATCTAAGCAGAAGTTGCCATTTTTACTTGCTTGTGTGCTACTGTCCTTATGATTGGCATTGTTTGTCTTTTGATTGAGGGTGTGCTCATGTTAAAAAAAAATACGGCTACTATTCATAAGGGCTGTCTAGTAAGGAAATTGCTTAAGCTTTTATCATATGCTGGTCTGTTTGCCTATCACATTGGCTTTCTATGCAGTAACAAGGAATGTGTATGGTGGTTCAAGATTGTAGGCTGACTAGTATTTGAAATAGTGTTGAGGTGAAGGGCGAGATCAGCATCCCGCAAACCCGCACGCTGCGCGTGTTTAAATGTTCTGCTACTGGGGTGCCGGCTCTCTGTTCTTGGATTTTGTAAGGATACGGGATGAGTGCATTGCTGTTGTTTTTCGCGTGCTAAATTGCGTTGTGTCGGTGCCGTCCTAGGGCTAGACTTGTGATGTATGTTATGTTGAAAGGAAATTACCTGTACCAAACTTAAGAAAGCTTTCAGTTTGTTTTAGGTCTGTACATGGAATGATGTTGATATTTTGTCGATTGCGGCAATAACTTCCTGTGTGGGGAGATCCTCTGAGGGACTTGTATTGTACTGTTGCAGAGCAGTCCATCTGAAGCGTGCTGCTTAAAACTTGGGACTGCAGCTCTCTGATGTTATATATTACTGTTTAATCTTAAATATCTCGGGTGTAATATGGTTGTTGATGATTATGCAATTAATTTTGATCGCTGGTTCCTTAAGGGAAGTATTTCGTTTTAAAATATGTGCTCGGTCAGAGCCTATTTAAATATGATTTTAACTCGTCATTCAAATTTTCTAGTCTTGCTATCTTAAAAGGCTTTCAGTTAAATGATTGCTATTTGCCTGTTTAAATGTTTGAGTGACTTAAAGGAAAAGAATATTATTTTGTAATTTGTACTGACTGTTCCTTTTGGGTAATACCTGGCTTACGTGTTCAATAAATGAGTGTCTAGTCGCTGGTGATGCACTGTTCTATTGCTAGCCTACCCCTTCCACTCCACAGCCTATTGAGCTGCTTTGTATCGAAATTGCGTTCAGAACACCCCTCTGACCTGACGCCTCAATTAAGTCAAATCCAGATTTCGGCTAAAAAAAATATAAATGTCGTGTGCCTAGGGCCTCCCGGCGGGTAGACCGGTCGCCAGGTGCCAGTCTTTTGATATGACGCCACTTCGGCGACTTGAGCGTTGATGGGGATGAAATGATGATGATTAGGACAACACTACACCCAGCCCCTGAGCGGAGAAAATCTCCGACCCAGCCACGAATCGAACCCGGGCCCTTTGGATGGGCATTCTGTCGCGCTGACCACTCAGCTACCGGGTGCGGACAGATTTCGGCTACTAACTAGCTATTGTCAGTGCAGTATTTCGGAGTTTTAATGCGTGCCATAGTACGTCAACCCCTGTTATTCGGTCTCCTGTCGCAGTTCAGTCTTGAATGAACTGTGGCAGGAGCCCAAAAAAGAGTAATTTACGTACCAGGGGACGTGTTAATGCTCTGAAATACTCCATTGATAATGGCTAGTTACTAGCCGATTCTGAATTTTCGTTAATAAAGTCGAAAAGGAAACGACTGATTGCTGCTCTCCATCATTTTGAAAGCCATATTACAGTCGCTAAGTGCATTCCACATTCCTAATGGAAGCTAATTTGACTACTTACACCTTTTATTCATGGCAAACATTTTTCATTTAAAATATGGTGTCATGAGTTATTATACAATTATTAAACGCTGCCTGGTTGCAGTAAATCGTTTCTACTTACCATACGTCAGTAGTGGAGCCTCTTTTTGAATTGAACAGTGAGTAGGGTTAGGACCTGTAATTCCGATGCCCTCCCGCCCCTCAATACCACATTTATCAAGCGTAACTAACGACGCAGCTAGAGATTCTCTTCCGCAAGCCACTATATAAACAAAGTTTTGAGCGAGGGTAGGGCCATGGATAACACCATTCTGCTCAGCAATTTTCAATCTTGTAATCAGAGATCATTAGCCTGTGAGACGGAATATCAGAATGGTCAGATCGTTGCTGCCTACTGATACCGCACATTGGCTTTGACATGGGATCTCATACGTGAGCGAACAGAAGTAGTGAGTCACAAATGCGTTTGCAATGCTTTATTTCAAAGCCATGAACAGTTTCGAGATACCATGTCCATCTTGAGTTGATAAACATTTCCAGGTACACTGATGTTTTGCTCGGCAGAGTGTCGTCCTCTCCTGTAGTATGTTCCAGTGGAAGGCGATTTTTTTAAATGTTCCTTATGGTTTCCAAGACGATATACGCAGTCCTGTCAAATTAACGTGATCAGCGGGTATTTTCGCCGTCAATGTGCTATAACCACTCACAGACTGCAGTTGGCAGTACTAGCAGAGGAGGGTATATAAAACTTGTCGGGGAGATGCGGACAACAGTACAGTCGTTGTCGTAATGTGGAAACGGAGACATGTTTCTGATGTGGCCAAGGGTGGAAGCATTTCCGAAACGGCTTCGTTTTTATATTGTTTGCATGCCGCCGTTGATAAAATATGCCCTGCCTGGAAAAATGGCGCTATCCAAAACCGGCGCCGAGACCACTGTGGCACACCATGGGCCACAATGACAGGCGGAACGGCGGCTGCTGAGGTGTGTACGGGCGAACAGACGTGCTACTGCTGAGCAACTGACGCCCTCATGAACCAAGCTGCTGCTAACAGTGTCTGCTCAACACTTCTCAGGGAACGTTGCTTTTTACGGACTTCCGCAGCAGGCACCTGGTTTATGCTGACTACTGGTCATCGGGGATGACGGCTGAAATATGCACGCCGATATCTTAAGGGGGGTAGGACGTCAAACGGGCTGACCTGGAGCAGGAGAGGCACCAGAGGACATTTTAATTTCCACTGTCTATACATTTACAAGTAAATTCATAAAACTTTGTCAGCATGACCAGGAAGGCTTCAGGATTCACACTCGTAGCAGCGGAAGTTCAAAAACATAACAAAATATTTTTTTTACATGTGAAATTTCATCATTTTTTCTCTTAGTATTGACTGCATTTGTTGCTATAGGTACTCTTTTCTTCATAAGTAAGAGAGACTGTTCGATGAATTTTACACAGCATACAAACCATACTTACAGGTGTCTGAAACTCTAGAATCTATTTAATTTATGAAAAAATGAATGAGCTGTTACGTTTTAAACTTTATGTTTAGAAAGAAAATATAATTTTGTAGATAATTATCTCAATTTTTACCACAGTTTTTAATAGATTTGGAAAATTCTAGAGTTTCATACACTTGTAAGTATGGTTTGTATGCTGTGCAAAATTCATCAAAGAATCTCTCTTACTTGTGAAGAAAAATGTACCTTTAGCAACAAATGCAGCCAACAGTAAGTGAAAAAATGATGAAAATTCATATCTAGAAAAAAATTAATTTTGTTATGTTTTTGCACTTCCACTGCTATTAGTGTGAATCGTGAATCCGTCCTGGTCATGCTGACAAGTCGGCCCGTTTGACGTCCTACCCCCCTTAACTGGACGTCCACTGAGTGGCCTTTTTGAGATGAATCACTTTTTATGCTCCATCAGACAGACGGCCATTGGTGTGTACAGTAATGACACACTGAAAGGGAAAATCCAGGCCGGAGGAGGGAATATTGTGTCTGAGGAATGTTTTCATGGTATGCCCTGGATGATGACTTCATTATGGAAGGCACAATGGATCAACATAAAGTAAAACTGAAACTAAACTAAACTCCGTCCGAACAGGCCTTGGAAGGCTTAATGGTACCGACCGGCCGCCGAGTCATCCTCACCCCACAGGCGTCACTGGCTGCGCATACGGAGGAGCATGTGGTCAGCACACCGGTCTCCCGGCCGTATGTCAGTTTACGAGACCGGAGCCGCTCCTCACCTTGCCTCACAAGGGCTGAGTGCACCCCGCTTGCCAACAGCGTTCGGCAGATCGGACGGTCACCCATCCCAGTGCTAGCCCGATCCGACAGCGCTTTACTTCGGTGATCTGACAGGAACCGGTGTTACCCACTGCGGCAAGGCCGGGATTAACATAAGTATGCATCTGTCCTTAGGGTCCATGTCTGTCCCTACGTGCAGTTCGTCAAACAGCTCGCAGTAAATGTGCGTGGTTCGAAGAAAATCAGGATGAGTACACCATACTTCCCTGGCCAACAGCCCCCCCCCCCCTCCTCCCGGTATTTAAACAAAACCGGGAATCTGTAATACCACTTCCATCGAACTATTCGTGCCATGGATCCTTAACTGAGTCACCTGGTACAGATTGTTGTGGACTGGCAAGAAAGCCAATCCACTAGGACGGGAGGCCGAAAGGCACGCGTTTAAGCTCACGCAGGCTGGCGTGAGGTCTGCAACAGTTAAAGGAGTTGAGTCTAGTAAAAAAGTACGTAGCTTCTGGAATACTTAACTTTAATCCATAATTGGTAAACATCGGTCTGACGGTACATGCTTCACAAGATAAATAGCAAATGATAATGGCGCCTTGCTAGGTCGTAGCAAATGACGTAGCTGAAGGCTATGCTAACTATCGTCTCGGCAAATGAGAGCGTAATTTGTCAGTGAACCATCGCTAGCAAAGTCGGCTGTACAACTGGGGCGAGTGCTAGGACGTCTCTCTAGACCTGCCGTGTGGCGGCGCTCGGTCTGTAATCACTGATAGTGGCGACACGCGGGTCCGACGTATACTACGGGACCGCGGCCGATTTAAAGGCTACCACCTAGCAAGTGTGGTGTCTGGCGGTGACACCACACAGATCCCTGTCGGTACCTTTCAGAACTTCACTGACTCTCTTGCGACGAGCCTCACAGCAGCCCACGCTGCAAAATGTTGCAATTCGGGCTTTTCATGGGTAGTCATATTAATGTGACCGGACTGTTTATATGCTATTGCTTTGCAAACAACAGGTGTGTTGCAAATAAATGACTGTGGCATACTTCATAAAATTCTTAACGTCAGTTTGGGCTCGACACACGTGCTTTACACTGATCGTCATTCAATAGACTTCTATCTTGTTTCATTTACGGAGATAAATGGCGTGGATTGTGGAGACTGTGTAGTGAATTTTGGTGGCGTCGTTTTCTAGTTCAGTGGTTGGATCCGAGAATGCAATGGAAGTAAATGGAATGCAATTGGAGAGTAATTAGTCTTATAGGAGTAGTGAGAGTCTTAAAGCCGTATCGCTGGTCAAAATGAGGCTGGCGACCTTTACTTACGTTTTATTAGTAACCCAGAATGGAGCAATAATCCAGGTTATCTGACAAATGTTTCTGAGTAAGGCTGCAGAGCAGTACACTACGCAAGTCTTGTGCACTACTGATGCCATAACGAAGGCTGCGTGGACCCCGAGGGCGGCCATGAGGCTGATATTGCGCGACTTAGTGGCAGCTCCGCCGATGATCTCACTAAAAAAACCTAAGACATTTTGGTCGTTTCGAAATCATCTATTCAGTCGCTCAGTGATCACGCAGGTACCGAGATTGAATGTAACAGAGAGAAGGCCGGAACACCGAATTCGGTCTTCTCAAACTCTTTACGGCCCCCTTTCTTCATTCATTGTACGAGCGTCAAAAGGACAGATATTGAGATAACCGATCGTGGAATGCAAAGGCAACTATAATCGCTTAGTAATGGAGACGCATGGGGATCAGGTCAGATACCTGTAAGTCTCTAGAAAGATTACGTGAAAGAACCTTGCTCCCTTCCAGCAGCAGTTTGTCGTAGTACCCGCTGGAGTAACGAGGGGTACATAGTGACTGGAAAAAAGGTCAAGTCCTTCCTGTTTTCAAAGAACGTCGTAGGACAGATACTGATAATTACACTATGCAAAAAAAAAAAAAAAAACTTTTGCTTGTTTAAGTGAATTTTATGCTTGTTTTGCATTGATGAGGTCACAACTATACACTGAATAATCCTAGTGTTGTATGATCGTTTCTTTGCTTCTTATGCCCAATTGTATGAAACTGATTGGTTAAAATTATATTTGCTAAGAACGCTTAATACATGAGATGAATAAACTGTTCAGTCGTATGTTATCTGTTTCGGATTCACGTTACTGATGAGTAATCGCATCTTCCCGACATTGTAAGAATCATACAAACTGTTTTTGCTACGTGTGTCCTCCTTCCTGCGACTGAAAACAGGTCTTATTTTGGTATCCCTGTGGGATACAAGAACTGGGTACCACTTGTTGTGTGTGGTTGTTGTAGATCTACTCTCGAGGCCAGTTACAGTGGAGAAAACACCTAAATTTTTGCGAGAACCAACAAATCACTTTTTCAGCTGCTTCCTATTCCTCTTCCTCTAGTGATGAAGAAATGTGAGCCCGCATCTCGTGGTCGTGCGGTAGCGTTCTCGCTTCCCACGCCCGGGTTCCCGGGTTCGATTCCCGTTGGGGTCAGGGATTTTCTCTGCCTCGTGATGGCTGGGTGTTGTGTGCTGTCCTTAGGTTAGTTAGGTTTAAGTAGTTCTACGTTCTAGCGGACTGATGACCGTAGATGTTAAGTCCCATAGTGATCAGAGCCATTTGAACCATTTTTTTGAAGAAATGTGAACTAGCAGTAATGAGATCCGTAGCGCTGTAGACAACGGCGCCCGGCTTTCACTTCAGCAGCGTGTTTGTGAGAAAAAAAAAAAAGAAACACAAACTTAACCGAGTATCAGACTAGATTTACGACTAGATTCAAGACTTCCTTGCCTCTCAACGGAACAAAACCAACAGATGTGAAGGTAATTTCGGCAGTACTCAAAGGAATTGTGATAGGACCGTTACTGATTATAATGTATATAAATGACCCAGTTGAAAGCGACGGAATCCCTTTAAGACTATTATCAGATCATGTGGTCGTCTATAAGAAGGCAGCAATGCCAGAAGACAGTATCTGTCTCCATAATGACCTACAGATCAGTAATTAATGATGTAGCCACTGTCAGTTGACCCCCAATGTAAATAAATTCGACATACAAGAAAAGGAATTCGCAAGTGTACAGAAACACTATTGACGACAAATTACTGGAGACAGTACCTACCGTAAAATGTGTAGGAGTAACAATGTAGAGCGACCGTAAGTGGAATCACCACATAACGCAAATAGTGATAAAATCTGACGCCAGATTGAAACTAACAGGAAAATAGTAAAGAAGGGCTTACAAGGCGCTTATGGGATCGATTCTTGAGTTACGTTGATCAATTTGGCACCGTTAGCAGGTAGTACTGGCAGAAGAGATAGAGAAGATCCAAAGAAGAGCGGTGCGTTTAGTCACGGAATCGTTCAGTCTGCACGAGATCGTCCCAGAGAAGTTCAACGAACTCCAGTGGCAGACGTTACAAGAGAGCCGTTGTACATCATGGAGAGGTTTACCATTGAAATTTCGAGAGAGTGCTGTCAGGGAAAGTCGGACAACATATATTACTTCCACCCACATAGATCTCGCGCCAATTCGAGCCAGTACAGAGGATTACCGATAGTCGTCTTCCCATACGCCATTCGCGAGTGGTAGAGGGAAGAGGAGACTAATTACTTGTATCATAAGTACCCTCCGTCACACACCATCAGTTGACTTGCGGAGTATTGATGTAGACGTAGATGTACATGTCCATGCAGTCGGAAGAAACGTTTAGAAATCAGACGGGTTGTGTCGGTGTACTGAACACTTCCAAACGAGCGAAGCCCGTGCTGATGACCTGCCAGCGGAGCCACTGTGGGCGCAGAGGTCACCGTCCGTGCTGAGTAATGCCGGAGAATCACCTGCGAATTTATTGGCCGTGCCTCAGGCTGACCCCCGAGTGATGCGTCGGCCGGCTGCCCCTGTGTCACGTATCGACGCCCTGTCGCCATACTTCTCACTAGAGCTGGTACTGCCTCGTTACTTATCCCGATGCCAGGCGCTATGAATCGTACATTCAATACGCGCATCTGTTTTTCACTTTATGGTTTGACTGTCCAGCTGCCGGCCTTCGTTGCTACTGATCACATTTTGCGTCAGTAGGCCAGACACAAATAAAGTATTCAGGTAACAAATAATGTCTCAGCGTTTTTCCATATTGTTCTTTTTTTTTACTGTTCCTGCAAAGACTTGTCTACATTATAATTAAATCGCGTGTTTCCTCAAGAAACTATCATTACGAACGTTCCAAAAAATCAGAATTACAATCACTGTGCTAAAGAGGTTATATAAAAATATGGAAACACCACAAGAAATACATGTTGTTGTTGTTGTTGTTGTGGTCTTCAGTCCAGAGAC
Source organism: Schistocerca piceifrons (assembly GCF_021461385.2). Classification (NCBI taxonomy): domain Eukaryota; kingdom Metazoa; phylum Arthropoda; class Insecta; order Orthoptera; family Acrididae; genus Schistocerca; species Schistocerca piceifrons. Next base: position 84,022,989 of record NC_060145.1, on the reverse strand, counting down.
TGGTTTGATGCAGTTCTCCACGCTACTCTTGTAAGTAGGCTGTTTATGTTTTCTTATTGGCAACGTTACGTAGCGTGTGCTGTGTGCAGTCTGTGTCTAGTTTGCATTGTTGTCTGCCATTGTAGTGTTGGGCAGCGGCAGCTGGATGTGAACAGCGCGTAGCGTTGCGCAGTTGGGGGTGAGCCGCAGCAGTGGTGGATGTGGGGAGAGAGATGGCGGAGTTTTGTAATTTGTCATGAACTGCTATATATATTATGACTATTAAGGTAAATACATTGTTTGTTCTCTATTAATATCTTTCATTTGCTAACTATCCCTATCAGTAGTTAGTGCCTTCCGTAGTTTGAATCTTTTATTTAGCTGGCAGTAGTGGCGCTAGCTGTATTGCAGTAGTTCGAATAACCAAGATTTTTGTGAGGTAAGCTATTTGTGAAATGCATAGGTTAATGCTAGTCAGGGCCATTCTTTTGCAGGGATCAATATTTTGTACCTTTGTAATTGTATTTTCATGTTATAAAATTGTAATTGACACCAGTTCATCAAATTAAGTAACATGTAAGCATACATTTCACTGCAGATATTTCTGTTGGTCATAGTACATGCACAATATGTGAGAAGTAGGGACTGATAGTGTTTGCACGTGTGTTAACAATTCAGCAAGGGACTGGATAACAGCATTGCTGGTTCTAAGGACATTTCAAAGAAATTTTTCTGTGCGTGCACAAGTGGTGGTTTATGGACTTGCTATATTATCCGCAAGACTCTTCAATGGTGATTGTGCACCTTCACAGTCACAACGGATGGCTGCTGGCCATCTCTACAAAGGCTACAGTGGGTCTGTATCTTTGATGACCCACCAATACCATTATTTCTACAAGGACTACAGTGAGTCTACACCTTTGCTGATTCACCAGTACCATTATTTCTACAAGGACTGCAGTGGGTCTGCATCTTTGGTGGCCCACCAATACCATACTCTCTAACAGGACTACAGTGGGTCTGCTCTGTGATGACCTACCTACCAATATTCTTCAAAACTTAGACTGACTCTGCTGTGGGTTTGCTCTGTTGTGGCCCATTACCTGTCTGCATGTCAAGAGTCAGCACTGTCTTTCCGTTGGAAGGACAACACTACTTCTTCAAGACTGCATGGAAATCCACTACTTCTGTGTGCAGTTTCTTTTACTAATGAGACTTTGGAAAAAAAACTGTAATTACTATTATGACGAATGATTAGGACTGTCTTTATGGACTGTGAGAAAATTTTAGCTTTTGACCAACATTGTATTAATAAGTGTCTGCATTTGATATTTTTCTTACTGTAATTATGAAAAAATTTTTCAAATCTGTATTGGCCAGTAACCAAAAAAATTTGTAAAATTTTTTGTGGGGAGCATGGGGGCTATGTAGGTAGGCTGTTTATGTTTTCTTATTGGCAACGTTACGTAGCGGTCTGTATAAAAATCACTGGCTGTGCTGTGTGCAGTCTGTGTCTAGTTTGCATTGTTGTCTGCCATTGTAGTGTTGGGCAGCGGCAGCTGGATGTGAACAGCGCGTAGCGTTGCGCAGTTGGAGGTGAGCCGCCAGCAGTGGTGGATGTGGGGAGAGAGATGGCGGAGTTTTGTAATTTGTCATGAACTGCTATATATATTATGACTATTAAGGTAAATACATTGTTTGTTCTCTATTAATATCTTTCATTTGCTAACTATCCCTATCAGTAGTTAGTGCCTTCCATAGTTTGGATCTTTTATTTAGCTGGCAGTAGTGGCGCTCGCTGTATTGCAGTAGTTCGAGTAACCAAGATTTTTGTGAGGTAAGCGATTTGTGAAATGCATAGGTTAATGTTAGTCAGGGCCATTTTTTTGTAGGGATTTCTGAAAGTCAGATTGCGTTGAGCTAAAAATATTGTGTGTCAGGTTAAGCACAGTCCTGTACAATTTTTCAAAGGGGACGTTTCACTCTATCCTGTGCAAGCTTCTTCATCTCGCGATACCTACTGCAACCTACATCCTTCTGAATCTGTTTGGTGTATTCATCTCTTTGTCTACCTCTACGATTTTTACCCTCCACGCTGCCCTCCAATACTAAATTGGTGATCTCTTGATGCCTCAGAATATGTCCGACCAAACGATCCCTTCTTCTGGTCAAGTTGTGCAACAAATTTCTGTTCTCCCCAGTTCTATTCAATACCTACTCACTAGTTATGTGATCTACCCATCTACCCTTCAGCATTCTGCTGTAGCACCATATTTCGAAAGCTTCTATTCTCTTCTTGTCTTAACTATTTATCGTCCATGTTTCACTTCCATACAAACACTTTCAGAAAGGACTTCCTAACACTTAAATCTATACTCGATGTTAACAAATTTCTCTTCTTCAGAAACGCCATTGCCAGTCTACATTTTATATCCTCTCTACTTCGACCATCATTAGTTATTCTTCTCCCCAAATAGCAAAACTCATTTACTACTTTAAGCGTCTCATTTTCTAATCTAATTCCCTCAGCATCACCCGATTTAATTCGACTACATTCCATTATCCTCGTTTTGCTTTTGTTGATGTTCATCTTATATTCTCCTTTCAAGACACTGTCCATTCCGTTCAGCTGCTAAGAAATACATAGTTGAACGTAAATGTAGATGGTAGCCAAGTCTGCGGCTTGTGCAGTTGTACCGGGTGATTATAATTAAACTTTCTCTATTTGACACTTTATAACATAGAAACTAATTACCGTACGAGTACCAAACTTGGTTGCATTAAAGTACAGAGTATGGGGTCCATGATTTCCATGCGCCACGGCGCCGTGATCAGTCATCGTCATTCAGAGTCACACACACCTGAGCAGTCGCAGTGCACTTGTCGATGTGTCAACATGAGCTTGGACAAAACGAGCAGGGCATTATCGGTGAGACTCTACCATCAAAACGAAAGTAATGCTGCAACTGCACTTCGAGAATGCCGCTGTCTGAAAGGATTACGGAAGGGTCCTCTTTCTCCTCCTGCTATGCAGAGAATGATGAAGAGCTTGGCGTTGCTCCGGGAAGAGGCCGGCGACCCGTTGCATCACAGGTGGTTGACGAAATCGCTGTTTTTATAGCAGACAACGCTGCGCCCAATTCCCGAACGTCAGGCAGGGCGCGTGCTGTGTCACAACAATTGAGCATTCCATAGTCCACTGTAGGGAAGGTGCTTTGAGCCATTCTCAGAAGGTATCTGTGCAAGATCTATATCGTACAGCAGCTTGCACCATAGGACGCACAAGGACGTGTTGACTTCGCTCTCCACCTTCTCGCAAGGATTGAAGTTGACGAGGGCTGGCCCTGGACCATTCTATGGACAGACAGTACTCGATTTTCTCTGACGGATGAGGTAAACACACCGAATTGTTGAGTGTGGGGATCTTCACCTCCGGTCACTGTGCATAAAGTTCCTCTGTACGGGGAACGTGTCACCGTATGGTGTAGCTTCACGGCTATCTTCATCGTTGGACCATTATTTTTTGAACAGGTTGGCGCTCAAGGACCAAAGACGTAGTGTGTGACCGGCCAGCGTTAGTGCAATATGCTTCGTCAGCATGTCACACCCGCCCTACAGGAGAGAAGAACGCATTGAACTCAATAGCTTTCATGCAAGATGGGGCATCACCGCAAACCGCTCGTGAAGTTCGCCTGCTTGCCTGAAACACATTTGTAAACTCCGCGACTGCTTCAGCCCATTTCATCAGGTGCAGCCAGCCAGGACACTTCCCTTCAACTTCGCACCACCTTGCAAGTTATGTAATATGTTTGCATAAGTTTATCCACTAGTAAAGGTGCTTAAACCGTATTTGCAGTACCGAGAGATTAGTACCATTTCCTGGTCCTGTTCCTTACCCAGGCGGGATACAAAAGTAGCCAGCATACCTACGGAAATTCTTCGTTCTGCTGTGTAGAGTGCAATCCTGTGCTTTCAGACTCTTCTGGACACTTATGGGCGCCATATTGAGCCCTTTTTGTAGTAGTAATGGTGCCCATATGTAATGGTGTGACGTACCGTAGCAGCACATTAAAATTGTTCCAATTGAAATGATTCTGCATCATTTCTCTTCCCCATGTCCTTGTTTGGTCCTCGTACGGTAATTAGTTCCCGTGTTATAAAGTGTTAAAAAGGGGAAGTTTAATTATAACCACCCGGTATTTGACCACGAGCGACACCTGTGCAATGTCCTCAATGCATTGCAAGCGTCAGTCGTGCTCAGACAAGTATTCTGTGTAGCTGTGAATGCATTGTGTCGGAGCTAAGTCAGTTCTACTGCAGGCAAATTGTTGCTCCCCGTATGTCGTGTGCTTCCATAACCATAGTAGCCGAAGAGTTGGCGTTTCAAGAAACACAGTATCTAATACGTACACGGCATACACAGATGGAGGAAAAACATCATCAACTAAGTCACAACGAGGACGAAAATAAGTGTTGAGTGATCGTGACGGACAGTCATTGAAGAGGATCATGGCGAAAGATATGAGAACGACAACTGCAAAAGTCACTGCAGAACTGAATGTCGCTCTCGCGCATCCTGTCAGCATCAAAAGACATGAAGAGAGCTCTCCATAAGATGGGAGATACTGGACCAGCTGGAATTCGAAATCCGGACTCTAAAGAAGCACATGCCCATAGCAGGATAACGTGATGCCGAAGCCATAAAACTTGGACTATAAAGCAATGCAAAAATGTCATTTGGTGGGATGAGTCTCGTTTCACACTTTTTCCAACTTTTTCACACTGTTTCCAACTTTTTCACACTGTTTCCAAGTTCTGGTCGAGTCTGCGTCCCAATACTGAAACATGGTGATGGTCCAGTGATGATTTGCACAGCCATATCGTGGTATTCCAAGGGCCCTATGGTTACTCTGCACGTAGCATTACTGTCAAGTCCAGTGCAGAAATTTCAGAACATTTTGAAATTAAAACAGGAGTGATACAAGATGACGTATTAATTTTCAGTTGTGTCTCAGAAAAATTAACGCACGATGGCGAAAATTGAAATCGGAGCCTAAAATAAACGAACCAATAAAATCAGGAATAACCAGTATTAGAATAAACTTTCAGCTTTCGCAAACGACCGGGTAGTTGGATACTAGGACATTCAGACAGCACAAAGAAACAGTAATTCTTAAAGAAGCAGCAAAAACACTGGTCTAGCAACAACGTAGCACCGAAAATTCCACAAATTAAATACAGAAAAATCGAGAGCGTTTATCAGCACAAGTATTTAGGCGAGGCCATTTAGGAAACCAGTTTCGAAAAAGCCTGTTTACGAAATCCGTTGTCACAAAATGCAAAAACCTTTCTGGTTTACAAAAAAAGACATCTATAACAAAGATGCACTGAAAAAGACACAAAACTGGAACAGTACAACATTATCATCAAATCATTATCTTTATGTGGGTTCTTTCAGCAGCAAACCCGCATGACACCAGTGCCTCCTTTTGTAGCCTCTAGTGTTTGTTGAACAACTTCATAGCGATCGCTCCTCTGTTTGCTAAACGATCGCGTGACGGAAGGCGCCGATCTCCATCGCTCCTTCTCTGTCTACACCACAAATTACACTTGATATGTGTCGAAGGCTGATGAGTAGCAAATTGGAAACTTGTGGTAAGATTTTATGGGACCAAACTGCTGAGGTCATCGGTCCCTAAGCTTACAGACTACTTAATCTAAATTAAACTAACTTACGCTAAGAACACTACACACACCCATTTCCAAGGGAGGACTCGAACCTCCGACGGAAGGACCCGCGCGAACTGTGACAGGACGCCTTGGTCCGGGGGGGCCTTTGAGTAGCACTCAAGAACTGATCGACAGATGGAAGGCACTTCTTTCGTGAATAAATTACATTTCCTTAGGATTCTCCCAATGAATCTCTGTTTAGAATCTCCTTTGTCCGCAATTACTTTTACGTGGTCATTCCACGTTAGGTTACTTATTGTACTTAGGCAGTAATGAATCACTTCTCCTATTGATAAACATTTCGCTATATTTATTTATATTCTGGTTGAACTTCCATTCCCAGCAGAAATCCTCCCGCATTTTACTTCAGTCTTGTGCTGCAACTTCTTGTAACATTGTCCATGAACAAGCTAACAGAGCTTCCGAAACTGTCCACCACATCATATACATGCATACTTATTATAAATTAAAGTCCCCCGCCACCTTTCCTGTCTGTGTATGAAGGCTAATCTCAGGAACCGCTGGATGGATTTTATATGGTGTTCACTGATAGACAGCCGGCCGGAGTGGCCAAGCGGTTAAAGGCGCTACAGTCTGGAACCGCGCGACTGGTACGGTCGCAGGTTTGAATCCTGCCTCGGGCATGGATGTGTGTGGTGTCCTTAGGTTAGTTAGGTTTATGTAGTTCTAAGTTCTAGGGGACTGATGACCTTAGAAGTTAAGTCCCATAGTGCTCAGAGCCATTTGAACCACTAACAGACAGGAATGTTTATGTAACTTATTAACACTTCGCCAAACAAGTCATCCCGCAGCACATCCTTAATGCTAGCCATGAGAATCCAGTGCAGGTCGCTAATTAATTGTACGTCTGTTGACATATCTCAATCCATTTTCCATTTCCCGCTCACTCATCTCTCTCTCTCTCTCTCTCTCTCTCTCTCTCTCTCTCTCTATATATATATATATATATATATACCTTTCTCTTGTTCTCAAAGTCCTTTTCTACTCTAAGTCTTTCTCTTCTTCACACTCTCTTCTGCCTCCCTATCGTCCTCTGTTCCCATTTCGGTTAATCTATCCTCTGCATCTCTATTACTTTCTCTCTCTCATACTGTCGGACTGAGTCTGTCTCGTTCTCGATCTCTAAATGGTTCAAATGGCTCTGAGCACTATGCGACTTAACTTCTGAGGTCGCCTAGAACTTAGAACTAATTAAACCTAACTAACGTAAGGACATCACACACATCCATGCTCGAGGCAGGATTTGAACCTGCGACCGTAGCGGTCGCTCGGTTCCAGACTGTAGCGCCTAGAACCGCACGGCCACTCCGGCCGGCTCTCGATCTCTGTCCGTCTCTCTGTTTCTCTACTTCTGTCACTTTCATTCTATCCCGCTTTCACTCTCTCACACACACTATAACCGCTTCTTACACTGTACCCTCCTACCCGACATTCTGTCCCTATCTTATCATACTTTGGCGTTCTCTTTCGCCCTGTTATTCTGTCACTGTCTGTCTCACTCACACTTTCCCTGTGTCTCTCTGTCTCACACACGTTCTCTATCCCTGCGTCTTTCTGTACGTTCTCTCCTACTTTCTCTCATGCTCTTTCTCTCTCTAACCCTTTATCTCTTATTCTAATCCTTTACTCTCACTACCCTTGTTCGCATTCTCCCTCCTTTCTGTCTCTCTCTACCGCTCACTGTCGACAACTTTCACACACTCTCTCTCTCTCTCTCTCTCTCTCTCTCTCTCTCTCTCTCTCTCTATTTTATCCCTCTTCCATTCTCTAACCCTCTCTCAAAATATAATACCGCTCTCACGCTCCATCCCACAATACCACACTCTTCATCTCATTCTTATACCCTTTCACATTCTCTTTTCCTCTCTCTAATTCTGCCGCTGTCTCTCTGTATCACTCCCATTCTCTATCCCGGTGTTTTTATATTTGTTCTTGTCCACTTTTTATCATTCCCTCTCTCCATGTCGCTCTCGTACTCTAACCTTATATCTGTTACTCTACCCCTTTCCCTCAATGCCTCTCTTTATATCTCTATACGTCTTTACCCTCTCTCACTCTCTGTCTACTACGAACTCCTAACTATCTCGCTCTCACGATATTAGTAAATCCTACAAGGCACAAACAGTAACAGAACGAACGACGATGTTTTACCGACAAGCAAAGCGCAGGTGCTCACCCTTGAGCGCGGACTTGTTGCTGTGCGGGCAGCGCGTGCCCTGGCAGCCGCGCTTCTGCAGCAGCGAGGGGCAGTGCTTGCCGCCGTTCTCGGGCTGGCGCTGCACGGAGCGCGACCGGCGCATCATGCCGGTGCCGCAGTCCGCGTCGCACTCCGACCACGGGCCCCACGCCGTCACCGCGCAGTCCACCACTGCAACACCAAGCAACGAGCACACGCTCATCACAAACGTCGTCGCTGCACAAATGGCTCTGAGCACTATGGGACTTAACAGCTGTGGTCATCAGTCCCCTAGAACTTAGAACTACTTAAACCTAACTAACCTAAGGACTTTAATGAAATTTGCCAATTTAAATGGAATTTCATTAAAGAATAAAAGTAAATAATCAGTTACGTTTTTTAAATTTTTTGCTTTTAGTTAATTTGCTTTTCTTTCTTTCTGTACGTACGAACGAACTTTGTTGTAGAACCTCTCATTTACGTGTGGTAATAAAAAAATTCATTTACACGGAACTAAGTGCATTTAAAATTACGTGAACTCATATTAACTGATTAAGAATATTTAGTTGAGAATTAAATCCTTTACATAATTCGGCCTTGGCACACATTTTCTAAATGCAGTGGTTTTTTTTTTTTAAAATATTTACTGAATTCTTTCCCGGCATTAGCTATGGAACACAAGACTGTCTCTATTAGCAGAAAACGGTTAAATATTGCCAAGCCGACGTTTAATTATCACTGATAAAACACACATCCCTATACATTTAAGTTATTTGAAAGAACCAAAATTGTTAAATTTCAACATTAACTATCCGCCTATGAATGCACAAATGTGAACTAATTTAAAATCCGTAAGTCTCAGGATCGCTGTAAAAGAAGAACATTTTCTTAATTCACTGCTAATTTTTATCTGTTCCCGATTTACGGGTTTGGTTAATTTTTCTTAGCGGAACATTTTTTTAAATGTGCCGCCGCTGCAAATCGTTCGGTCGCGGCACAGCCCAGCAACACCGCTAAAAATGCTGGAAATTCTTTAAAGAAATATTATAGATGACATGGGCAAGCTAATTTACATTAATAATACACACTTTTGATAAATTATAATATATTTAAACCACAACAAATATTCAACTCACATTAGTTTGTAATTTCTCCTCTAATGGCGGCTAAATCTAGCTACAGACAAAAGACGTCTACCCATTCATAAAATGCGTCGTCACAGCTTGCTCTCGCTTTCAGCTCTACAGGGAGACGACCAAAGAATACTCAGTACGTGGTGCTTTTATACTACTGCTGACTATTAACATCTCTTTGTAATCATATAACATTATTTTCGTCTGTGGCTGAATTTTACATTTTTGTTATCGCAGATATTGACACATTTCGCAATTATATTATGAATATAGAAATATTACCATCCTAAATACAGAAAGAATATTACTACAGAAAATATTACAATAATAATGAATGTCCTTTACACAAAATTCAATAATATTTTTTGTTAAATAATTACAGTATTTACAAATTGCTTTATAACGGCGTATATGGTACAATTAAATTTTAGTTTATTAATAGTGTGAGATTGCCAGGGAACGTTACAGGACATCACACACATCCATGCCCGAGGCAGGATTCGAACCTGCGACCGTAGCAGTCGCACGGTTCCGGACTGCGCGCCTAGAACCGCAAGACCACCGCGGCCGGCATCGCTGCACAGGGCGTGGGGGCTAACAAAGTAACGTACAAATTCAGATGTCAATCTGTAAAACCCAGTAGTAGAATCACTGGTGACGTTGGAAGTAGAGGAGAAGGAGAGACGTATTACTCATCACCAAGAGGAACATACCGGTTGCAACTGATGTTAAAGAGGTTCAAGATGCGGACTGCACTCATCTGCTTCAAATTCTAGGCTAGAGAATTTCATAACGTGTTGGTGAGAAAACCACAATGAATTTTTTTTACTTATCTATAGAACTAAAATTAGCAACATCTGGTATAAAATCTGAAGTGTCAATACGTACCAAACACTTGTGAATCAGCAACTCAAAAGACAGGCAGTGACAGAACGACTCTTTTTAAAATAAGCGTAATAAAGTGACGGTCGCAATATCAACAGAAAGCATATGTTGTACTGTCTGAGATTTCTCAAAAATAAATAGAAATTTATAAAACTCGATGTACGGAGGGAATTGTCAAGAAGCCACTGGGTCATGCGCCCACACTTCTAGAAATCATTCACGTTCCTAAACACGTATATCAAATAACGTGCGTCGATACACTGAGATTTTTCTCTTTAGCGTGTGGCACTGCTTCACGGCAGAAGGGTAACAGGTCAGTCCAGGGTCGTCAACTAGTAACAATAAAAAGTGTAAGTTTTACTAATCTTTGAGCACCACTGACTCTCGTACTTGAACGTGTCGTTCTGTTCCTCAGCAGTAATAAGACAACGACGGCGTGAAAGAGCATCGAGTATTCTTTTTGTAGGAGGAACTGTTGATAGCATTCGCTAGTTTCTGAATTTAGCAGGAACAAATTGGTTCCATCTCCTCCACCTGAGAGATAACTCTTATTAGTCGAGTCCGGCGCTGCGACAGCACGAACAATACCGGCGAGAGGCGTCACCCCTAAGGATCTCGCGGAGATAAAAGGCAGCCATTGTTCGGGAACGCAAAGAACGCCGGTCAGAGACAAACAGTCACAACACGATTAATTTTCGACTCAGTTGCTGCCGTCTTTTGTTAGAGATGAAGTGGATGAGCAAATACAGGGTGAGTTCTGAAGTGAGAAGAAAGGGAAAAAAAGCGAAGGGCTAATAAGGAGTCGGATGTTTGTTCGAAATTAAAATGGCGCCCATATCTCATTTAAATGGAGGATCTTTCCAACTGGCAACGTCCGGTAATTTTTAGAGGGAAAAACTACTGAGGTTTGCAGGACGAAGCACTGTGGTCTAGATTAACTAAGCTACTACCTTACGAGTCGAAGTAAAGTTGTTAACAACGGCAGGCTTCAAATGATTGTCCGTTTCGTCTAATCACTGTTTCAGTACAAAGGAAAACCAGTCAAAGTTGCAAATTTCGTTTTTTTTTTATTTACCTCATGACTAATTTTGGGCAGGGACCCATTTTCAAATCATCCAAATAGTCAAATTGGTACTTCCAAAAACCCAAAAACCATGTCAAATATATATACGTTTCATGAAGTGCAAATTAACGCGCTGTAACCCTTCGTTTACACATTATAAAACGCACAGATTTTTGACATGGTTTTCATATTTTTTGCAACACGATTTTGACTACCTCGATGTTTTGAAAAAGGGTACCGAAACTAGTCATCAAGTAAATAAAAAAAGTGAAATCTGCAACTTTGGCTGGTTTTCCGTCCAAATGATGATTTAGAAGTTGCTGGCCTGCAATTATTCCAGCATATTGGAAGTTCGTAAATCTGCAATTGTTCCAGCATGTTGGAAGTTCGTAAATCAGTGGCTGTATTAGTTAAACTGTTATTTTGATAGACATCTGGAGTCGACTAGGTGTTATGATCAGTGTAATAGAGTTAATGTGCCATTTCTTCCATTATTCATATCAAAGTATTGATTTATGTAGGGCAGTGTCAAGTAAACATTACAAAATTAGTAGAAGAAGCTTCGTACAAGACAGTTGTAGCCCTAGCGAGTATTCAGACATAACCCGAGGCACGCCGACGAAATTTCGGAGATTACTCAGGGGTTTATTCTGAGTATATTGGAATAAGGCAGCCGTCCTCTCTCGCGGATCGTTACAGGATTATAATGCAAATACGATTTCCGGTACTTCGTTTGTTATCTCATTTATCACTGTTTCCATGAAAATATCACAACACCGAAAAATTCTGTAATGCGTAATCACCAAAACGCACAACATACAGAAGAGAATTACGCAACACTCTTCAGACAAAACATGCGCACTGTGACTATATATCCAGAACTTGGTCTACGGGTGTGCGAATGTTCCCCAGACCACTGTTGAAAGCGGTCACATACCACCGATACACTGTGCCCATCATTTGCATCAATCCGTAGGTACGTTCTTCCAGCTTCCCACAGGTCGATAGTCGCGTTCAGCAGCAGCACGTACTCGCCGGTGGATCACGGTAGATCCCGGGAATGAATGTGGCAAGCTCAGTTCAGCTCTATATTCAGCACAGTTTCTGCCAGTAGAGTCAAAACAGAGCACGTACATACAGGCATCCCGAGCGCTAACTGATCGCCGACGTCTACGACAAATGAATCACTAACATCGCAACCCCTCGGTATACATTTATTGTACCCTGGTGCAACTGAATGAAGTCCTTGAAGATGTAGCATTTTTATTCTTCCGGCAATGTACAATACCTGCCGTGCATCCAGTCGGTATTAATGCAGGCTTTACCAGCACTGTGCCGTTGACGCAACCGCATTAACAAGATGAGCGGCAGACAGGACTATTCAGTATGTCAATTAGGCTGCCGTAATTTCAGAGACAATGCGGGTAATCTCCGAGACACAACGGGCCTGGCTGCCCCGTCATAGGAAACAAGAGCTCCCCGAAATTAGGCCACTGTAGTTAGCAAGAAGGGACAGAGAAAAACTGTGAACAACCCGGAGTCCCCTATCACGAAGACATGGTACCTACAAACGGACTTAAATCAAGGTCATGTTTATGGAAAAACTTCAAGGTTTCGACTCAGACAGCTTGGTTGTTGTCTTCAGTCCTGAGACTGGTTTGATGCAGCTCTCCATGCTACTCTATCCTGTGCAAGCTTCTTCATCTCCCAGTACTTACTGCAACCAACATCCTTCTGAATCTGCTTAGTGTATTCATCTCTTGGTCTCCCTCTACGATTTTTACCCTCCACGCTGCCCTCCAGTGCTAAATTTATGATCCCTTGATGCCTCAGAACATGTCCTACCAACCGGTCCCTTCTTCTTGTCGTGCCACAACTTCCTCTTCTCCCCATTTCTATTCAATACCTCCTCATTAGTTATGTGATCTACCCATCTAATCTTCAGCATTCTTCTGTAGCACCACATTTCGAAAGCTTCTATTCTCTTCTTGTCCAAACTACAGGGCTATTACAAATGATTGAAGCGATTTCATAAATTCACTGTAGCTCCATTCATTGACATATGGTCACGACACACTACAGATACGTAGAAAAACTCATAAAGTTTTGTTCGGCTTAGCCGCACTTCAGGTTTCCGCCGCCAGGGCGCTCGAGAGCGCAGTGAGACAAAATGGCGACAGGAGCCGAGAAAGCGTATGTCGTGCTTGAAATGCACTCACATCAGTCAGTCATAACAGTGCAACGACACTTCAGGGCGAAGTTCAACAAAGATCCACCAACTGCTAACTCCATTCGGCGATGGTATGCGCAGTTTAAAGCTTCTGGATGCCTCTGTAAGGGGAAATCAACGGGTCGGCCTGCAGTGAGCGAAGAAACGGTTGAACGTGTGCGGGCAAGTTTCATGCGTAGCCTGCGGAAGTCGACGAATAAAGCAAGCAGGGAGCTAAACGTACCACAGCCGACGGTTTGGAAAATCTTACGGAAAAGGCTAAAGCAGAAGCCTTACCGTTTACAATTGCTACAAGCCCTGACACCCTATGACAAAGTTAAACGCTTTGAATTTTCGGCGCGGTTGCAACAGCTCATGGAAGAGGATGCGTTCAGTGCGAAACTTGTTTTCAGTGATGAAGCAACATTTTTTCTTAATGGTGAAGTGAACAGACACAATGTGCGAATCTGGGCGGTAGAGAATCCTCACGCATTCGTGCAGAAAATTCGCAAGTCACCGAAACTTAACGTGTTTTGTGCAATCTCACGGTTTAAAGTTTACGGCCCCTTTTTCTTCTGCGAAAAAAACGTTACAGTGTGCTGTCACCGCCAGACACCACACTTGCTAGGTGGTAGCTTTAAATCGGCCGCGGTCCATTAGTACATGTCGGATCCGCGTGTCGCCACTGTCAGTGATTGCAGACCGAGCGCCACCACACGGCAGGTCTCGTGAGACGTACTAGCACTCGCCCCAGTTGTACGGACGACTTAGTTAGCGATGCAACACTGACGAAGCCTCGCCTATTTGCAGAGAAGATAGTTAGAATATTGCCTGTATCTAAAGAGTCTAACTTGTATCGTCAAGAGCGATATACAAATAATGGATTAAAGTTAAGTATTCCAGAAGCTACGTACTTTTCTTTATAGCATTCATTACGTATCCTGTTACAGACCTCACGCCATCCTGCGTGAGCTTATAACGTGCATTTCGGTCTCCTCAAACCACACTGTATCGGCACTTCTGTCGACACATCATACAGGACACGTGTATCTGGACATGCTGGAAAATTGGCTCATGCCACAACTGGATACCGACAGCGCCGACTTCATCTTTCAACAGGATGGTGCTCCACCGCACTTCCATCATGATGTTCGGCATTTCTTAAACAGGAGATTGGAAAACCGATGGATCGGTCGTGGTGGAGATCATGATCAGCAATTCATGTCATGGCCTCCACGCTCTTCCGACTTGACTCTATGCGATTTCTTTCTGTGGGGTTATGTGAAAGATTCAGTGTTTAAACCTGCTCTACCAAGAAACGTGCCAGAACTGCGAGCTCGCATCAACGATGCTTTCGAACTCATTGATGGGGACATGCTGTGCCGAGTGTGGGAGGAACTTGATTATCGGCTTGATGTCTGCCGAATCACTAAAGGGGCACATATCGAACGTTTGTGAATGCCTAAAAAACCTTTTTGAGTTTTTGTATGTGTGTGCAAAGCATTGTGAAAATATCTCAAATAATAAAGTTATTGTAGAGCTGTGAAATCGCTTCAATCATTTGTAATAACCCCGTATTTATCGTCCTGTAACGCCGGAAATGCGTATCCTCCTGTTTCCATCTATTGCACTGCAAATTTTTTTCCTTATTTTGATACCTGAAGATATAACATTTCTGTGTCTTTGCATATTGTAATTGTTTTACTATTTGTATATACATGCATTTATGTCGACGTATAATTGGTTTGTTTTGTGAATATTATTTGTATTTATACGCTGGGTCTGGCCTAGGGAAAACTATGCTATCGAACGAATACATCGATAGGTCGTGTGGAGAACCAAAGTGTTTAGGATCTTTGGTAGTGTTAACTCTGTCACGTGGAGCGAGAGCAGAGAGGGTCTGGCTGGAGTAGGTCGGTGGAGCAGGTGTGTTGTGTGACGCTCCCGCGAGTTGCCGCGCTTTCGGGGTTTGGCAGCATGTAATTGCGCTCGACTTCAAAAATGGTTCAAATGGTTCTGAGCACTATGGGACTTAACATCTGTGGTCATCAGTCCCCTAGAACTACTTAAACCTAACTAACCTAAGGACATCACACACATCCACGCCCGAGGCAGGATTCGAACCTGCGACCGTAGCAGTCGCGCGGCTCCAGACTGAAGCGCCTAGAACCGCTCGGCCACACTGGCCGGCTGCGCTCGACTTGCTATGATGGTTTCTGAGACGGTGTCGCGGACGGGAAGCATTAGCTGGCGCACATCAAGAGCCCGTTTCGCCTGGTGACTGTGTCGAGAAGGAGGCGCGCCAACATCCAGCTTCTGCAACAGCGACGGCCGACAATGAGTGACTGTCGCCACCATCTCGATCGGCGGCTTCAAACCTTCAATCAACCAACAAGGGAGACTGGAAGCACGTAAAGTTTTAGAACTGTATGGCAGACCTCCGCTTTTAAAATTGTTGCATCACAAAATTACAGCAACTTAGCATGAAACTTTGTTGCTCATTGTCCCAATTGCATTACCAAGCAGGGTCCCTTCCTTTTCCGAAATGAACCCGAGTGTCGTTGAAATTCAGACGCCAGCATTAAAGTAATATCATTCCATTTCACTGCTTTAATTTCAAAGTTCAGTTAAGGTATTCATAGCTGACTACAATATTTAGATTACACAAGCACAAATTAAGAGTGCGAGTTTTGTTAGCATATTTTAGCTTACCTGTGACTGCAGCTCAGCTTGGTACGTACTAAATGTTACTATTGTTAATTGTCCAGAATCATTTAATTCAAGTTCAAAGTTAAATCTCTTATTTCTAAATTGCGTAGATTCAAGTAGCTTTTTAAATGATTGTTGAGGTGGCCCAAGACTAACCTTATATTATTGAATTTCGTAGTGCTTCAGAAACAAAATTCACTATTAATTTCAGTCACTAAATTAACTTTCAGTTTTCCGATTTTGTTAATTCTTTTGCTAAATTACGTCAGAGTGTAGCGAAATTTATTACTTCTGACAAACTTTCAGTTTTCACACAACACGTGTCAACCTTCAGTTGACACGCTTTTAGTGCTAATTATATGTGCAATAACCTTTCTTTTTCAGTTATTATAGTAGTTGTCCATAGGCTGGCGACCGTAATTTTCCCCAAATCTCAAATATCTAATTAACGCCAATTAATTGTTAACGTGACGACCACACATTTACTTTCTTTATTAACTTTACCCCTTTTCAAAATTAATTTCCACCAGTTTCATTTGCATTTTTCCTTTCATTTAGATGTAACCCTTTCCTCCCTCTTTACCGACAGATTAACTTCGGTGACGATTGCTTTTCCCAAATTTCCATTAGGTACACGCGGTTTAATTTTTCACTGTCATTAAGGTCGATAAGTGAGGGTGAGGTTACAGTCCATGTTTCACTTCCATACATGGTTACACTCCATACAAATACTTTCAAAAACGACTTCCTGACACTTAAATCTATACTCGATTTTAACAAATTTCTCTTCTTCAGAAACGCTTTCCTTGCCATTGCCAGTCTACATTTTATATCCTCTCTACTTCGATCGTCATCAGTTATTTTGCTCCCCAAATAGCAAAACTCTTTTACTACTTTAAGCGTCTCATTTCCTAATCTAATCCCCTCAGCATCTCCCGTCTTTATTCGACTACATTCCATTATCCTCGTTTTGCTTTTGTTGACAGCTTGGAGATTACCGAATTTGGTGGCTAACCCCATCAAGAAGATTGAAGGATTCAACCTCCCGAGGAAACAGTGGAAAGCTCTGCATCGTGGCAGAATGAGTGCTAGTAGATGCAAGCAACTGTTGAGGGCGTGGGGCGTATCGGACAATCCTCAATGTGAGTGCGATGAAACTCAGTAAACTGACCATTTCGAGAATGAACTTTCACGTCACAGTGGAGTGTGCGCTGATTAGAAACTTCCTGTCACACTGCAACGGTGCTGGACAAGAACTAGGGGCCTTCGGCTGTCGCGGACAGTTGCTCTCCCAACTGAGATATCCTAGCCCGACTCACCACGCGCCACCGCAGGTCGTGCTTGAACAACTCCGTTGACAGCAATTGCTAGCGAAAGGCAAATGATCCCGTGTAGTAGTCCCTGTCCAGCATACAGTTTGAATCTGCCAGGAAGTTTCAATGGGCCATTAATTATTATGTGAAACGCGTAGCTACAAGTGTGAAATAAAGGTAATATACATCGAGTCGCTCATAGAGCGGCTACAAAGATTGTAATGTGCTACAGAGTTATAGGCAACGGCCTTGCCGCAGTGGATACACCGGTTCCCGTCAGATCACCGAAGTTAAGCGCTGTCGGGTGTGGGCGGCTCTTGGATGGGTGACCATCCGGGCGGCCATGCGCTGTTGCCATTTTTCGGGGTACACGCAGCCTCGTGATGCCAATTGAGGAGCTACTCGACCGAAAAGTAGCGGCTCCGGTCAAAGAAAACCATCGTAATGACCGGGAGAGTGGTGCGCTGACCACGTGCCCCTCCTATCCGCATCCTTAGCAGAGGATGACACGGCGGTCGGATGGTCCCGATGGGCCACTTGTGACCTGAAGACGGAGTGCTACAGAGTTGTTAATACGCTGTGCTCACAAATTTATGTAACAATTCCAGTTGTAAATGCCGAACTAGGGACTAAATTTCACGGATGTAATATTTGGCTCCTTTTGTAGAGTTAGTTAAGAGTGTCACCGTTTCTCTAGCGGCAATCAAATGAAACGAGACAGATTAAAAAAAAAAAAACTACTTACTATTTCAAATGTAATCTTCGTAACTCTTAATACATTCATCCCACGGTCAGTGTCTTCGTGAAAATATGATTCGACGAAGAAGAGCACTTTCTCGTCCGGAATACATCGACGGCCACGTACGTCTTTCTACAGAGCTCCAAAAATATGGAAATCGCGCAGGGAGGGATCGGTATTATTTGGCGCATATGTAAGGGATTTCTAGCCAAACTTCTGCAGCGTAGTCGAAACAAACTTGGCAATATGTGATAGGGAATTATCCCGCAACAGAGCGATGCTGTCCGTCAATATTCCTGAGCGTTTGGACATGAGGGTGCGCTTCAGTCTTTGCAGTGTGTCCACGTATCGTTGTGAGGTAATTGTGGCGCCATGTTCCAGAAATTCATTCAGCAGCGGGTTGACGGACGGCATCACTCTGTTGCGAGATAATGCCTGGGTTGCAGGATTATGACCGGTCACATGCTGCCGAGGTGGTTTTGAGTACGCTGCAGAACTTTTCGCTGAGAAACCCTTACACATTCTCCAAACAATCCCCATCTCTTCCCACGCCATTTCCATATTTTTGGCACTCTGAAGATATACATTAGTGTCTTTGTTTCGGACGAAGAGGTGAGGCAACAGCAAATATTTTTCCCTGACGGCATTGACAATCTGACAGTATGGTAAATGTATTGACAGTTCTGGCGATTACTATCGAAATAAGAAGCACGTTACTTATAGTCCAACTGCCTCGCTTTCATTTGACTGCCCATTATAGTATACCCGGATCAGTTCGAGCAAAGTATAAAAAATAAAAAATCTTCCTCACATTTTAGTCTACTGACTGGTTTGATGCGGCCCGCCACGAATTCCTTTCCTGTGCTAACCACTTCATCTCAGAGTAGCACTTGCAACCTACGTCCTTGACGTATTCCAATCTTTGTCTTCCTCTACAGTTTTTGCCCTCTACAGCTCCCTCTAGTACCATGGAAGTCATTCCCTCACGTCTTAGCAGATGTCATACCATCCTGTCCCTTCTCCTTATCAGTGTTTTCCACATATTCCTTTCCTCTCCGGTTCTGCGTAGAACCTCCTCATTCCTTACCTTATCAGTCCACCTAATTTTCAACATTCGTCTATAGCACCACATCTCAAATGCTTCGATTCTCTTCTGTTCCGGTTTTCCCACAGTCCATGTTTCACTACCATACAATGCTGTACTCCAGACGTACATCCTCAGAAATTTCTTCCTCAAATTAAGGCCGGTATTTGATATTAGTAGACTTCTCTTGGCCAGAAATGCCTTTTTTGCCATTGCGAGTCTGCTTTTGATGTCCTCCTTGCTCCTTCCGTCAATGGTTATTTTACTGCCTAGGTAGCAGAATTCCTTAACTTCATTGACTTCGTGACCATCAATCCTGATGTTAAGTTTCTCGCTGTTCTCATTTCTACTACTTCTTATTACCTTCGTCTTTCTCCGAGAAAGTCTATAAACCACGTGAAGCTATTTCTTTCCTGTAAATCGTTGACTTCGAATACTTTTAAACTATGAAGCACAACCGCCTATTCGCGTTGTTCAGTGCGTTAAACACATCGTAAGAATAAACACTGCATCGAGACAATAATTTTGGCACAGCGTTTCGGCTCCAAAGATCGTACCACACACAGCACAATAAATCATAACAGTCAGCCTCGAAAGTACAATCAGTTACTGGCAGAACTGCAAAATTTCTCTAACTGAATGTGAAATATATGTATATGTGTGTGACGCATGCGTACGCGGGCAAATCCATGCTTTTCACCACGTCACATATACGTTGCATTCTCATGAGTAGGACTGCCGGGAAACTTTGTTTTCGCAGAAGACGGAGAGAGCACAAATATCGTATACCACAAATGAATTCAATAAAAATTTTCAAATCTAACATAACGTACAAAATGTCATGATGTTTCATTTATTTTGTACTTGTAAATGTGTTTGCTTTTATGTTACTTAGAAAGGAAAGAGGCATTGTAACACTTGCCGAGCACAGACAGTTTCTGTGTATAACATGGCGCAACAATGGAAATGTAAACTGCATAAAACTACCTAATTCTCATCAGTTCCATCGTGCTGATAACAAATATCACAAAGAAACCTGAAACCCTTCTTTGGTTAAGGGATTACTCCATAGCGGAAAACAGAAGAAATTCATTGCCAACTTACGTGCAATTATTGCATATGTAAAGAATAAAACAATAGAAGAATAATATTATCCCAGCACTGGTCGCACCAGTTTATTACCTTACTTCAGTTAGTATTGTAGGTAGTACTGGTTGTAATTTGTCTTTATGTTTTGTTCTAAAGTGATTTTTATATGATTCTGGAAAAATTTGTGAAAAAGTGAAACGCAAAGGCGAGGCCTATAAGCACTTGAGGAAAAAGTTCCAAGGAATGGGTATGTCAAAATTGAAAGCGGGTTTCTTCTTTGTTCTGCAGTTTCCAGAGCTATTCAGAGCCAAAAAATTTGATGAAATGTTACTCTGCGATGCGAAGTCAACTTGGGACATTTCTTAAAACGTTAGGTTCATTTACTTAGGAAATAAGAGAGTACGAAATTCTAAGGAACATATGGCTGACCTGTTGTCATCTTATGTAAAGCTCGGCTGTGACACGTCTCTGAAACATATTTGCTTTCTGCCAGTGTCAACTTCTTTCTTGAAGATTGCGGAAAAATTTTCGACGAAAATGGCGAACGATTTCGTCGGGATATCGTCGTCGTAGAGAGGAAGTACACAGCCAAAAAGGTAGCAGCTATTCTGTTTTCCAAGGGCACTGATGGGCCACTGCAAGGAATGCTCCAGATGTAATTTACAAGCGATAAGTCAAGCGGAAACGTACAGCCGGTTAATAGTTGGATCGACTTTTATTTTATTTTATTTTTTTTTTTTATTTCTCAAAATATCATGTCAGAACACTAATGATGGTAAGTGGTTGTAGAGCTGTATGTTACGCACTACAGCGGTAACTACTGTTATTTTATTTATTCATTATAATTTGATCTGTTGTTTACGCAAGTTTGATAATGTCTATAAAAAACTACAAAAAAACCCATGAAAATTCTTCAGTTTCTTTTAGTAATTTTGTGAGCTGATATTCACTGAATGTGGTCGGCGCTATTATTTCATATTATTAGAGTGATTCTTCACCTCAGGAATTCACAATTATTAACAAGTTTCCTAAACTTAACGTATCTATGGAAATAAGCGTTTGGCGTCATTGGCCGGGAGACCCCTTGCGGGGCAGGTCCGGCCGCCTTGGTGCAGGTCTTATTACATTCGACGCCACATTGGGCGACATGCGGATGAAATGATGATGAAGACAACACAACACTCACTCCCTGAGCGGAGAAAATCTCCGACCCAGCCGGTAATCGAACCCGGGCCCGTAGGACGGCAATCCGTCACGCTGACCACTCCGCTATCGGGGCGAACAACATATCTATGATATACCGTAGTTCTACTTAATAAGTACGTATATTGACATGACAAGTAGTTCTAAGGCTGTAGCTAAGTATCGCTTGTAACGGCTATTTTTTTATATTGTGTCTCAATCAATGCAGAAATCCTAAATGTAAGTAATTCACAAATTATCAATGAAAATTTATTGCACAGTGTAATTGTTACACGTAAAGACTGGGTGCTACTTCGTCGTTGCTTTACGCGCTACATGTTACCATCCTACAACACACCCCTTTGTTTTGACGACATAAGAGGACGTCGGAAGGTTGTGCTGCTAGCCTCATATTTGTCGTCACGGTGTGCACCTCTTATTTATTCTGTCTTTTTGGTAACTACTCATTTGGAGTGGTTTCTATCCAACTGTCTAACGAAGACACGGTCAGGCTAATTAGATATTGCTTATATCGCACATCGTAAAATATGTTACCTAATCCTGCTTTCATGGATTGCGCTGGGGAGAAGTTATTGCTTTTTGCGGTGTTTAATGTGCAGTGTGAGGATGCAACGTAACGACGCTGTGAAAAGGTAACGAGGGCTCGATGGGAGTACAGGGTACATAGTGTGTGTGTGTGTGTGTGTGTGTGTGTGTGTGTGTGTGTGTGTGGCCATCACGCGTTTTAACGGCACGGCAGCGCCGCCCACGCACTGTGGAGGCTGTGGGTAACTGGGCGGCGCCGTCGGGAAGGGCTCAGGCTTGCCCGGAGGCCGCTCCGAATGGTCGCCATAAAGGGCTGCCCGGACCCTGCTGTTGTAAAAGGTGTTCACGGGAGTCCCGAGAACACTCCTGTCAAGTTACGGAGCGATAAACAGCCAGTAACGGTACATGAGAAGCTGTAACGTAAACGAGAAATGAGTGCGACTCGGCCGTTAACAGCAGAAGGAATGTTTGGCGTCTTAAGATCACGCTACAAAAAATTGTACACTTCAGTGCTCACGCACAGATGATTCGTTAAGCCTTTACAGATATCGCAGCCATCGGGCCACGTGCTCAACTGAGTGCATACTGCCTTTACTTGAGCAGAAGGCAGTAGCGACCAGTGACACATTTATCTTTAAAGCGTATATTATATCTAAAAATGGGTAAATACGAGGATCGGTCGCGAAATGGAAACCGCTGTGAAGTTAAAACAATTGCTGCCCTCGGTCACAAAATTTAAGTCTTTTGACCAGTTTTCGGCACTTCTACGGCTGCCTTCATCAGAAATCAAGTTTTCAAATAGGCTTATAATGTAAGTACAAAATTAAGGGAGAATTTGTTGTATAAAAGTGTAAGTACTGACTAACAGTACAAGAAAGAAACAGTACTTACATGTCACGTGTAAGATAAATATCAAGCGATATATCTCTAGTCACAAAAATTTAAAAATAGAATACACGGAAGGTGAGCCACTGTGGGCTTTTCATACATATAAAGCCACAGGTAACAACAGACTGAGGCGTCCGCGTTAGCAATTGCGGGCAGGTGAACATAACACCAAGAGTGCCATCTAGTGGCCGTATATATAAGTAGGCTACTTAACATTTAAAATATAGACAGATGAATATTATGATGAACATCATTCAGTACATGACGTAAAAGGCAATATTTTGTTTGACAGCAGCAGATAAGGTTAACATTTTGTCTACATCAGAGCTTAGAAGTACAGTTTAAAGGATGAAAACACCTTTATAGAAAATACAAAGAGGGCTGAATGACCCCTATCGGTAGTAATGGTATCTTAGTTCCACGGTATTTTACAGAAATAATGAATCACATGTAGACTGGGCGGTTGTAATTAAAGTGTAGCTAGTCATGTAGGTCCAGTGTGGACTGCAATTATCATATGGCAGCTATTATAATGCGTTAATGTGGAATCGAATTACGCTGGGAAAGAAGGTTAGTTTCAATTTCAGCCGCCAGGTGTCAATCGCACTGTGAATGTAAGAAAGACGTATAGAAATGTTTACATATGTAATTAAAACCACCTGGTACCAAATCCAGTTGAAATTTCACCATGTGTCTGTGAATTACGCTTCTGTATCACCCCTTTTCACCCCAACCTGAGCCATAGAGGTGAAAGGTGCATGTTAGTGTCACAGTAAATTTTTCCAGATGGCAAGTGATGTGCGTGTCAGTTTTGGTAGAAATTCTTTCAGGCAACACAAAGATGCTGTGTTGTATTTCTGCACCCCTCCCCCCCCCCCCCCCAAACTCTAACTATGATGGTTCATCGTTACTGTCACCAATAAGACTAGCGATCCCCAAAACTAGGGACTCGATATCGGTCGTTATCGAATATTTTTACATGCACGTTTCCTAACTTTCACCATCACGCCTAGCTGTGGTGTGGATATATTAAACTTACAACTTTATTGTAATAATAATTATACGAATAGTGACTCAGGTACATACAAATTTTGACTGATATTGCTCCAGGTGTTCTTGAGTTAAACTTCTGTGTCACCCCCTTTTCACCCTCACTCCTATGGGTCGTAGGTGATTATTACTCTAAGAGAAACCTCCGTGGACGTACGCACAAAATTTCAACACACTGAACAGTACAAGAACACACAGAAGACGAACAAACGAAAACGCATTTTTATATATTAGATGATATTCCCCTTCATTACGGAGGTCGAACCACCCACAGTCAGATGGGACGCATAAATTGATTGTAAACTTTTTCAATCATATATTGCATTTTTCCAGTATCCTGCCCAGGAACCGACGTCTGTAGTACGTCATTAGCCGTACCAACTATATTTATACCACCACCCAAACATTTCCAGTACGGTTTCCCTCTTCCCAACTCTCATCTAGGTATGTTGTTGTTGCGGTATTCAGTCCTGAGACTGGTTTGATGCAGCTGTGCATGCTACTCTATCCTGTGCAAGCTGCTTCATATCCCAGTACGTACTGCACCCTACATCCTTGTAAATCTGCTTAGTGTATTTATCTATTGGTCTCCCTCTACGATTTTTACCCTCCACACTGCCCTCCAACACTAAATTGGTGATCCCTTGATGCCTTAGAACATGTCCTACCAACCGATCCCATTTTCTAGTCGAGTTCTGCCACAAACTCCTCTTCTCACCAATTCTACTCAATACCTCATCATTAGTTATGTCATATACCCATCTAATCTTCAGCATTCTTCTGTAGCACCACATTTCGAAAGCTTCTATTCTCTTCTTGTCTAAATTATTTGTCGTCCATGTTTCACTTCCATACATGGCTACACTCCATACAAATACTTTCAGAGAAGAACTCCTGACACTCAAATCTATACTCGATGTTAACAAATTTCTCTTCTTCAGAAACGCTTTCCTTGCTATTGCCAGTCTATATTTTATATCGTCTCCACTTCGACCATCATCAGTTATTTTGCTCCCCAAATAGCAAAACTTCTTTGGTTCAAAATGGTTCAAATGACTCTGAGCACTATGGGACTTGATGCACATCCATGCCCGAGGCAGGATTCGAAACTGCGACCGTAGCAGTCGCGCGGTTCCGGACTGAGCTACTAGAACCGCTAGACCACCGCGGCCGGCAAACTCCTTTACTACTTTAAGTGTCTCATTTCCTAATCTAATGCCCTCAGCATCACCCGAGTTAAGTCGACTACATTCCATTATCCTCGTTTTGCTTTTGCTGATGTTCATCTTATATTCTTCTTTCACGACACTGTCCATTCCGTTCAACTGATCTTCCAAGTCCTTTGCTGTCTCTGACAGAATAACAATGTCATCGGCGAACCTTAAAGTTTTTATTTCTTCTCCATGGATTTTAATACCTATTCCGAATTTTTCTTTTGTTTCCTTTATTGCTTCATCAATATACAGATTGAATACCAGGGAGAGGCTACAACCCTGTCTCACTCCCTTCTTAACCACTGCTTCCCTTTCATGTCCCTCGATTCTTGTAACTGCCAACTGGTTTCTATACAAATTGTAAATAGCCTTTCGCTCCCTGTCGGCTTCTACCAGTTTTTCCATTCGTCTGTAAAGAATTCGCGTTAGTATTTTCCAGCCGTGACTTATTAAACTGATAGTTTTATAATTTTCACATCTGTCAACACCTACTGTCTTTGGGATTGGAATTATTATATTCTCCTTGAAGTCTGAGGGTAAGTCGCCTGTCTCATACATCTTGCTCACCAGATGGTAGAGTTTTGTCAGGACAGGCTCTCCCAAGGCTGTCAGTAGTTCTAATGGAATGTTGTCAACTCCCGGTGCCTTGTTTCGACTTAGGTCTTTCAGTGCTCTGTCAAACTCTTCACGCAGTATCATATCTCCCATTTCATCTTCATCTACATCCTCTTCCATTTCTATAATATTGCCCTCAAGTACCTCGCCCTTGTATAGACCCTTTATATACTCCTTCCACCTTTCTGCTTTCCCTTCTCTGCTTAGAACTGGGTTTCCATCTGAGCTCTTGATATTCATGCAAGTGGTTCTCTTTTCTCCAAAGGTCTCTTTAATTTTCCTGTAGGCAGTATCTAGGTGTATGTAGGATAAATTGTTCTGGTTGTGATATAGCAACGAAACAGTTGTCTGCTATACTGAAGCGCGTTAACAGGAAAGCGACGTAAAACAGAGGGAGATGTTACGAGATTAGGAGCGCTGGACAGAGTTGAGGGTTAAAGTAGTGGGATTAGGCAGCGGACAGGGGCGTCAGCTGACGGCCAGCGCGGCCGCGTCCCACGTTAAGCCGCCCGGCTGGCTGGCTGGCTGGCTGGCTGGATTGCACTGACCGGCCTGGGAGCGGACTCGGCGAGTGCTTTCCCCTGTTAATGGTCGCCTTTCATTACGACACTGCAGTGTTAAAGCGCTCCGTGTTGCCCGGTGTAAAAGAGATAGAAGTCAGCGCGGATTCATTCGACTGAGTACTCGGCAACTCTCCCCTCAAGTCACAGGAAATCCCCGCCGTTCTTTGCATCACATTGTCCGACCTAAAAAGAAACGAGGACTCGAATTAAAAAGACTCTTCTTTTTCTCCATTCTCAGCAAGAAATTCGGGCAACGTAGGGTACAAAAAAGTGTCCGAAATACAGGGAGACGAAAGACGACGAAGTTCAAAGGCCGGCGCGACACCTAGAACAACTGCAAAAGTCAGGGTAAGTGCAAGAAGGACTCGAGCACCAAGGATTCCCTACAAAATTACGTTTCTAGATAGTTCATCCATCACGGGAACTGAGAATTACGACGATTTTTGCCCGCTATCTGCCTAGATATATGTCCAGGGAATCTAAAGACTTTCTGCAAACAAAAAAAATATTTTTTCGTGTAATACAATTACAAATTAACAGTCTTCGCATTTTTTCCTTTGCTTGTACCGCGAAACTTGATTCTTCCAAAATTTCATCATGCTAAGTCAACGAGAAGTACCCTACAGCTTTTTATGAGTTAGTTTTAAAGTATCCAAATACAGAGCGATCCAAAAAAATGTATCCACTGTTTAAAAGTCTATAACCTGCAAACTAACTGACGGAGTTGTCTCATTTTAGGTGAAAGTGTAGCTTAAAGTCCAACTTAAAGATATCACTGTAGGTGTTCGAAATGGCCACCTTTAACATCCAGACACAAACGATGCCGCCAAACTGCAGCACGAAGTACTGACTGCAACGTGTTCAGTTGGATATTTGCACATGAATGAACGATGGATTCTCGAAGTTCATCCAATGTGCGAGGCTTTTGTCGATAAACGACGACCTTTAGCGTTCCCCACAGGTAAAAGTCCAGAGGAGTTAGGTCTGGGGAACGTGGTGGATACTCCACAGCACCTCTACGGCCTATCCATCTTCCTGGTAGATTTTCATCGAGATACGCCCTAACACGATTTTGGCAGTGGGCTGGGGCACCATCTTGTTGAAAGTAAACTCTTCCGTCTCCATACAAGTCTCGGGTGGCAGGTAAAATGGATGTCTGAAGCTTCCTAAGGTACACCTCACCGGTAACTGTGCAGTCAAAGAAGAATGGCCCAATCAAGCTCCGATAAGATAACCCACACGACACATTTACTCCTAGCAAATTCATGGACGTTCGGATTTTCGGCGGCCCAGTAAATGCAATTGTGGAGGTTTACTGTACCATTGAGTTTGAACTACGATCTGGGTCGTCCTCATTCATTGCGTGTAGCAATCGTGGGATGTAGCACTTGCACTTTGCTGTCTTCAAAATTCGCCGAACACTTGAGCGACTCACTCCAGTTTCACTGGCACGCTGTCTCACAGACTTCTGTGGTGAGCCAGTGAATTGTTGTAACACACGACGGGAGTTAGCTGGACTTGTTACTGTTACAGGTCGTCCATTTCGTTGTTTGTGTACATCATTAACACAGCCTTCGGCTTCAAATTTGTCTCGAATGCGACGAATCGTTAAACGTGTCGGTGACTCTGTTTGAAACTCATTTCGCCATTGCCGTTGAACCTCATCAATGTTTTCGTACTTAAAATACCACTTCATAACTGACTTCCTTTCATCGAATGTAAGCCTTGCGCTAGCCATGTTTACTCGAGTAACTAGGTGCAACCAAGAACAAAACACTGACCATCTGGCGACTGTCATCCGACAAAACAAAACGACGCAATACAACGCTTCTGTAGCGATTGCCGGAAGTACAAACTATTACACTACCAAAGATGAGACAATTCCGTCAATTAGTTTGCCAGTTATGGACTTTTAAACAGTTGATACATTTTTTGGACCCTTCTGTATATTATACAGGGTATTACAAAAAGGTACGGCCAAACTTTCAGGAAACGTTCCTCACACACAAAGAAAGAAAATATGTTATGTGGACATGTGTCCGGAAACGCTTACTTCCCATGTTAGAGCTCATTTTATTACTTCTATTCAAATCACATTAATCATGGAATGGAAACACACAGCAACAGAACGTACCAGCGTGACTTCAAACACTTTGTTACAGGAAATGTTCAAAATGACCTCCGTTAGCGAGGATACATGCATCCACCCTCCGTCGCATGGACTCCCTGATGCTCTGATGCAGCCCTGTAGAGTGGCGTATTGTATCACAACCGTCCACAATACGAGCACGAAGAGTCTCTACATTTGGTAACGGGGTTGTGTAGACAAGAGCTTTCAAATGCCCCCATAAATGAAAGTCAAGAGGGTTGAGGTCAGGAGAGCGTGGAGGCCATGGAATTGGTCCGCCTCTACCAATCCATCGGTCACCGAATCTGTTGTTGAGAAGCGTACGAACACTTCAATTGAAGTGTGCAGGAGCTCCATCGTGCATGAACCACATGTTGTGTCGTACTTGTAAAGGCACATGTTCTAGCAACACAGGTAGAGTATCCCGTATGAAATCATGATAACGTGCTCCACTGAGCGTAGGTGGAAGAACAAACTAAAATGAGCTCTAACATGGAAATTAAGCATTTCCGGACACATGTCAACATAACATTTTTTCTTTATTTGTGTGTGAGGAATGTTTCCTGAAAGTTTGGCCGTACCTTTTTGTAACACTCTGTATAAATGGCTGTATATTCAGATTCCATTGAGGTAGCTTCAAATTTTTTACCTCCAAGAGACCGTATGTGACATAAATTTCAACTTGATACGTCTACCTGTTCCTGAGGAAAAGGGTTTTTGACAATCGAACAGAAAGACAGATGGACAACAAAGTGATCCTATAAAGGTTACGTTTTTACCGAATGATATACGGAACCCTAAAAAATCAGGTGCGAAGAACAAAACCTGGAAGGTCATCCATCACCACTGCTGCTTAACTACAGAACTGATCGTTAAAATTACACTGCAGCTCCTAAGAAACTTGTATGGGAATGTGTATTCAAGTACAGAGGTGTGTGTGTGTGGATGTGTATGTGTGTGTGTGAATTCCTAAGAGACTAAAATGTTGAGGTAATCGGTCCCTAAACGTACACACTACTTAAACTAACTGAAACTAACCTATGCTAACAGCGCCGGCCGAAGTGCCCGTGCGGTTAAAGGCGCTGCAGTCTGGAACCGCAAGACCGCTACGGTCGCAGGTTCGAATCCTGCCTCGGGCATGGATGTTTGTGATGTCCTTAGGTTAGTTAGGTTTAACTAGTTCTAAGTTCTAGGGGACTAATGACCTCAGCAGTTGAGTCCCATAGTGCTCAGAGCCATTTGACCCATTTTTATGCTAACAGCAACACACACACACACCCACGCCCGAGGGAGGATTCGAACCTACGGCGGAAGGGTCCGCTCAGTAGGTGACATGGCGCCTAGAACCGCGCGGTCGGCAACGCCTATGTGAGACAAGTGTCTAGCGCAGTTGTCAGATCGGTTACTGCTGCTGCAATAGTGGGTTATAAAGATTTAATTGAGTTTGACCGTGTTGTTACAGTGGGCGCATTGAGTGATGAAACACAGCATATCAGAGGTAGCAACGAGGTGGGGATTTTCCCGTACGACCATTTCACGAGGGTACCGTGAGTATGAGGAATCCGCTTATACATCATATCTCTGACATCGCTGCGGCCGGAAAAACATCCTGCAAGAACGGTACCAATGACGGCTGAAGAGACTCGTTCAACGTGACAGAAGTGCAACCCTTTCACAAATTGCGGCAGATTTCAATGCTGGGCCATCAACAAGGGTCAGTGTGCGAACCACTTAACGAAACATCAGCGATATGGGCTTTCGGAGCTGAAGGCCTGCTCGTGTACCCTTGATGTCAATGTACAAACATGTGTATCCAATTTACAGAATGCCACAGAAGGTGCTTTGTAAATAATAGCGAAACGCGTCTGGTGTTAATTCTTTTGAATTAGACTGCAGTCAGCTCAAGACATATAAACTTTAATAACAGGTGTTAACAGCTGCTGCGGAAGATGGCCACACAAAAATATTTCCCTAACAAAGGTTAGTCCATGTGCGCGGCCTACCGTGTTTCGCTGTAAATCGGCGATATAGTGAAATGCGACGGGTCATCATCCACCGGTTACAACATAGCACTAGTCTCGAGCCGCTGCACTTTATCCCAACATGCTCTACGTTCGCTGACGTACAGATGACTATACAGGGTGAAAAGTATTTAAACCGACAAACTCTGGGAGGTAGTAGGGGACATCAAAACAAATGTTTTCCCCTAATGTCATTTTTTCCTATGAGGAGTATTTAAACCGGTAGATGAAGATGCTCTGACGACAAATTAATTAAACCAACAAAAACTTTTCCATTTTTTTTATGACCAAGAGACAACACATATACACAACCCAATTTCAATTACAGTAGATTTTCAAAAATACCTCCATTGACACGAAAACAAAGGCTACTCCGTCGGATCGTGTTCTGTCTGACACGGGCAAAAACCCCAGGAGTTTCCTCAACTGTTCCTGTTGCAGCTACTATCCGGGCAACCAGATTCTCTTCTGATGCAGCAGGGGTTGTGTAAACAGGTTGCGCATCTCTCCCCACACAAAAAAGTCCAGAGGGCACATATCTGGGGATCGAGCAGGCCACGGTACAGGACCACCTCTGCCAATCCACGTTTCTGGGAACCGTCGGTCCAGGGATCGACGCACATGAGGACTGAAATGTGCCGGTGCTCCGTCGTGTTGGAAGCACATGCGTTGTCTTCTAGGGAGCGGGACATCTTCCAGCAATTTTGGCAGTGCTCTGGCGAGAAAATTGTAATAGTGCCTGCCATTTAATGGATAGGTAACATATACGGCCCAATTAAACAGTCCCCAACAACACCGACCCACACATTAACCAAGAACCACACCTGATGAGCGCTAGTCATTGTGGCATGTGGGTTATCCTCACTCCAAATATGCGAATTGTGGATGTTGAAGACTCCATCGCGCCCGAACGTTGCTTCATCGGTAAACAACACAGAGGACGGAAATGTAGGATGCATTTCACACTGTTCCAGGTACCACTGCGAAAACAGTGCTCTGGGTGGATAATCAACTGGTTCCAAGTTGTGGACACACTGCAAGTGAAATGGACGTAACAACTGCTCTCGAAGCACTGTTCTTACATTCGTCTGATTCATCCCCATGTTACGTGCAATTGTACGAGTGCTGATTGAAGGATCCCGCTCCACTTGCTGCAAGACAACTTCCTCAAATTAAAGAGTTCTCACCGTGCGACGGCGTCCCTTTCCAGGTAATCTGCTACATGATCCGGTCTCACGCAGACGTTGGATGTTGTTGTTGATAAACCTGCTGTGCAGCTTGTCCGTTGTGGTGCGCTACGTAGTACGCACCACCCATATCAGTATACTCACTACAGGTGTATCGCTCCATTAGTAAACAGAGACAATGCACTACTACACTGGTGGACAGCAGCTGCCTCCAACTGAAGAGCGTAATACGGCCTCTAACAACTGAAGAGCGTAATACGGCCTCCACCGGTTTAAATACTCCTCATAGGAAAAAATAACATTAGGGAAAAACATTTGTTTTGATGTCTCCTACAACCTCCCAGAGTTTGTCGGTTTAAATACTTTTTACCCTCTAGTGACGGCCGGAAGGAGGTTATGACAGAGTTGGGTGTACGCAAGCAGCGTCTGCTAGCAGCTCCGGGGAGCCTGGCCACTCCGCACCTTGTCGGCGGCGTCAGGGCGGTACTAATTCAGCACCGCAGCCATAAATTGGTTACGTGGCGGCAAATTACTATAAAACAAGCGGGGAAGAGGTCGAAGGCCGTGGAGGCCCGGCCGCTAATGGCCGTTAATGAAATTCTTGGCTTAATTCGGGGCCGTGATTCGCATTCCGGCGGCCGAGCCAGCCACCTGTCCGGCCGGGCGCCAGGCGAGAAGCAATTACCGCGCAGGCATAGGCCTGGGGGGCGCCAAGCTGCTACACAGTACAATAGCGGGTCGCACCGTGTGCCGGGACAGCCAACTGCACCTCCAGCTAAGCGCTGGCGCGGGACATAAACACCCACGAGCACTCTATACAACTGGCAGCCAGAGAGATATCAAGTGTACATGTCGTGGTTTTTGTTGAGCTCGAAAAAGCTTACGACCGACTGCCCAGTAAGTCTGTTGTGGCACTGTATTCGGACGTAATGTGTCCCACAGTACGGAATCTACAGGGCATGTATGGTGACATCAAGACAACAGTTTTATACATCTTTTGGATCTGCAGCTCTGGTTTTTCTTCCTATGTTAGTAGTTGAATTATAAGATATAGGTTCCGACTTTTATGCAAAAAGAGTTTCTTATTTCTTTTTACCCATCATGTTTCGGCACCTCTGTGTCATCATCAGTGGGTTTTTCTTATTGAAAACTGTAAAAAGTGAACATATCGTATGTTGAAACTGATCTAACAACGTGAGGCCTGAAGAACGTTTTTGTTCGTTTTTCTTCTTTCCTTGCTTTTACATTACGTACATGGTTTTGCAGGACCATCTTTATGGTGTCCTTCACTGATAACTTGTCATCTGCAAACCAAACGATGAAATGTGAATTTCATCCGCGAGTTAACACATCCCTTGATTTTTTTTAAAAAAATGTGATTTTGGACTGGCAAAATGTTCTGCCTATATATTTGTTATTATTCACACTGTGTCTATTCATTTATTTATTGATTGATTTAACCTGGCAAGATTAGGGCCATCAGGCCCTCTCTTACATCTAACCTGGCGTTCTACTTATTTCACATTCATATGTTTTAGCAGGCATGTTAAACTACACCTAGTACAAGTAAAAGTGAAATAAACAATTACAAAGCAAGATGGGAGACACCAGCTTTGCTATTTGACAGAGGTGAGAATTGGCCTTGTACCTTAATTTTGTGGAAAACATTATGAGGATGATAGCAGGAAATGCTTCAACTTCTTCTTAAAAACAGCAGTGGATTGAATTTTGCGCAAGGTAAGGGGCAGTTTGTTCAGAGGCGGACAGCGGCAAATGAGAAGGAGTTGGCAAAAGTTTTTGTTTTCTGAGTGGGCACAGTTAGGATACCAAATAAGAGTGACCTCGTGTTACGATTATGATGGCATGAAAGGTATTAATCTCTGAAGCAAGATACTGGGGTGCTTGCGCGACTAGGAGTCGGTGAAGTAGACGTAGTGTGGTAGTCAGGCAATTTGTCCGGCCTCAGCCACCCTAGCTCGGAGTATGAGGCACTAACATGATCATATCGGTGAATGTTGCAGGTGTAACGCACACAGGCATTCGTGGTTAGTTCTAGCCGTCTTTTGTTTTCACTACTCATGCCTTGTTGAATTACATCACAATAGTGGAGGTTCGGTAGAACGAGTGCTTGCACGAGCTGGCGTTTCAAGTCCTGTGGAAATATGTTCCGAAACTTTTTGAGAGCATAGAGGCAAGCGGACGTCTTCCGGCTCACTGCGACTGTATTCTCCGCCCAGGTGAGATGCTCGTGCAAAGTTACACCCAGGTTCTTAACTGTTTTCTGATATGGTATTGGAATACCGTCGAGCAGAACAGGAGGCAGCCTTTCGCGGAAATCTCAACTTACTAATTTCTGATGGGTATTAAGATTACTTGTGTCTTTTTTTCATTTAGTTAAGGCCCCAGGTTTTTCGCCCATGTCACTAGTGAAGACAGATCATTATTCATTTGAGGGATTGCAGTGCTTATATCTACTCCTTCAGCTGCTTGTGTCGCCTTTTCTCTAAAGTTACTTTGACGTGTTCGATTATGTGGCTTTACAGATTGTAGTGTTTCATTTAAAACTTGTTTGAGTCTTGCCTTCTGTAGTTGAAAGTTCTATTGTTAGCTTGTGGTATAGGCTGTGACTAGATTTCAGTAGTTTTAAATCTGTTGCTATTATATCTGGGTGCTGGTTATGGGCTATTAGGGGGTCAGAAAATGCGCTATGGGTGCTGTTACCTTTTAGGGCTCTGTGGTGTTCTGAGTATCTTGTTTCAAAGTTCCTGCATGTCTGGCAAACTTACAATGATTGGCAATGTTGCATTTGAGTTTGTTTATTCCTGATCTGTTGAATTTATCGTGGAAGTCTCCTGTGTTCTGTGTCGTGTTGTCTGTCCTGTATCCTATTTGCAGTCCATGGTTTTTCAATGTTACCTATTTTGTGGATAATTTCGGCGCCAAACTGTATAAAAGGCGAACGTACATGCTATAAACAACAGTTTTAAGATCACTTGTATACCAAAACGAGTCCAGCGGTTAACATTTAAGATAGCAGAATGCGACTGCCTACTGTAGAAAAATCGTTGCTGAATAAGATCACATGACATGCACGCCAGTAATGGGTGTGACCACAGGGCGGTATATGCAAAACATCCATAACATGTGCAACATAAATAAAACAAAACACAGTCATTTCTGAAAAGAATTTGCACAGAATACTCAGCTTTGAGTCATGAACTATGCGTGGCTCTGCAGCTGAATGTCCTACACGCTAATTGAACCTAAACCGGCTCTACACGAACGTTTTGTGATCAGTCTTGTACGATCGTGCAAGACTGACGACAAATTGCGCAGTATTTCTGAAATTTTCATGGAGGAAGTACTGTTAGTGACGACGGTTGCACTATGTCCTCTTAAACGGAAGAAGAAAACCAAGACTAAAATGTTTTCGGTGGTGTTGAGCCGCAGTGATGGAACAGTTTTTGAAAGAATAAATCTGTATTACTGTATTTATCTTCTGTACTATAAAGATCTCGGCTTTTATGTCATTGTCGAGTGCAATCCGAAAGTTTTTAGATTGTTAACACGCCATATCAGTTAAGGCAGTCAAAAGCAGGTAAAGACAACTAACACGCCGTTCACGACGGTTCTGGGATTGGCTAGTGAATAGAGGGAGATTCTCCCACGCGAATTTTTCCCGAGAACTACAGCAGGAACAACGAGACTGGAGTAACAACTTAGGTATAGACACAGAAACGTACTGTAAACTGTCAACACCTGTAACCTCAGAAACTTAAAGGAAGGTAGGGTCATGACTGCGATCTTCGACACTCGAGTAGATCAAAGTACCACAAGGAATGTTTATGACTTTCTTACGTTCCTGCTGCAGATCTCATAGACGCTTCTGTTTTCACGCTGTCTGTACTGTAAGCTGTTCGAAATGATTCTTTTGTTGCTTAACAATCCTCCTACTTATATTTATTAACTAACGTGGCGTATGCCTGGATTTTCTTGTCACGGTCGCTGTAATTCTTCCATTTTACTTCCCAGAGGTAAAGAAGACGTTGGTACAGCTCTATGAAAGTCGTGAAAAGTTCGTGAGTATCGCAGGACTACCACTTTCTGTCGCCGCTACACGCACTTCAATCACTGTTGGAACCTCTAGCGTCACCGAGAGTAGACTGTGAGCACAACTAAGTTCCGACGATAAGACGGACGTGCATCTACGTGACCAATGCGACATACGTGACTGACATCCTGCGACCAGTAGCCATAGTCT
This sequence comes from Schistocerca piceifrons, assembly GCF_021461385.2. Lineage (NCBI taxonomy): Eukaryota > Metazoa > Arthropoda > Insecta > Orthoptera > Acrididae > Schistocerca > Schistocerca piceifrons. The sequence goes on along the minus strand of NC_060145.1, from coordinate 83,987,204 downwards.
TTCTGCTCAACACTCCAGACGCCATTTTTCAGCAAGACAATCCACGACCACATGTTGCTGCACGAACACGTGCTTCCTTGGTGCCACTGGATGTCAGCCATTTGCCCTAACCCACCAACCAGATCACCAGACTTATTGCCAATCGAAAATGTGTGTGGCGTATGGCGAAACGACGGTTGCAGCACAGTGCCCAGTGCCAACCACCAAAGATGACCTTTGGAATCATGCGAATGCAGCATGGATGGCTATACCACAGGACGCTATTCGCGTGTTAAACGCGTCTGTGCCATCACGCATAGAACAAGTTATCAGGGCCCATGTAGGAGCCTGTGGCTAGAAGCTACATGACACATTCTGGTGACTGAACTGCTAATAAATTCTAGAGAAGATACTAATGTACATGCCCCGTGAATAAGAACGTGCTGTGTCTAATCGTACAAGGTGTTCCGTTTTTTTTTCTGAACGCGAGTGTATTAATTCGTTAGACAATAAATTACTCGTTACAGATATATTCTGTGATCTGTCAGTAGGGCAGAATCCTGTATTAAGCCACCAGTTCTCATACAATTAGGAACTTGAGTACATGTGGTGTCCCTCGAGTTTCCATCTTACGTCCCTTACTTTTCTCATCTGTATTAATGACTTCCCTAGTATCATTACCAGATGCCAAGTTCGCCTTGTTTGCAGCTAATACAAGTATTGCCTTATAGTTTTGGAAAGAAGTGCCAATGAATTTTTCATGGATACTAGAAAAAGTTTCGTGGCTAATTTGTAATTAAACTGTTGTCAGTAAATCACAGTAAATTGTTGCTATCTATTCTTACCATAGCTGTTGCCTAACCCTAGTTCGGCCCTCTGACGACACTGTTGTTGCGTGCAAGCATGCAACCTCACAGGGGCAACTGCTATGGTGACACAGTGACATTTAAATCTTTACAAAGAAATGAATACCCTTAGCTGCATACAGGCGTTGATATAAGTCAACGGAGACCGTTGAAAATGTGTGCCCCGCCCGGGATCTCTTGCTCACATGGCAGACGCTCTATCCATCTGAGCCACCGAGGACACGGAGGATAGTGCGACTGCAGGGATTTATCTCTAGTACGTTTCCCGTGACACTCACATTCGCAACTTGTTGTTCCACACTATATTCATGGAGCTCCTGCCCATTATACTCATTGCTCGCGGCTTTATCGCCGATTCCCGTAAGAGTTCGGGCACTGTTTGCGCATCCGCACAGAAGAAGATGGTCAAATGGACGGTGAGCCTTTATATATATATATGAAGATAGTGTCTGTTCTTTCTGACATGTCCGAAAGAACCGATACCATCTCCATATATATATTTAAATCTTCGACACCAAGTGCACTCGGTGAGCACAACAATCTTTGTTATAGCATGTAAGAGACGAAACTACGGAGGACAATTACTACGAGTGCACTACTTGATACCGAAATGAGCTGCGCGCCACGTAGTTGCACAGGCTTCAGTCACAGACAAAGGTATGTTACTCTGTCCTCCATTCCAGGCACCGGAAATGTGTTTCAGTGGACAGGAATTCCTCCCACTGTATAGCGGCCGCGGGAATCCCATTCCGCCCTCGAGTCGTCACGTAGGCCACTTTACGAGCGGTCAGCTCGCCACGTCGCAGCGGCGCCCTGCTGTTTGGGACACTCGACAGGTAGAAACAAGGTAAGTGGACCCCAGGAGGCCCGCAGCCGTCGCTACACGAATTCCACAAAGACCAGGGTGAGGCTGACCTACCTGACTCGACACCTCACAAGAGTTCTTCCCGTTCCTTGAGCCGAATAAAATCCATAACAAACACGATAGAGTATAAAATGATTCACTGTCACACTTTAGCAATAGATGTCACCAGTAAGTAGATGTTGTTGGTGTTGTGGTCTTCTGTCCAAAGGCTGGTTTATGCAACTGTGTGCCCTAATCTAGTCTTTTCATCTCTGAATAACTTCTGCAACCTACGTCATTTGAACCTGCTTACAATGTTCGAGCCCTTGGCTCCCTCCAAACTTACCTCCTCCCCTCCCCCCCCCCCCCCCCCCGCCATCCACTATTTCTATTTCCCTTCGTTAGGAAATTTGTTCTCTCAATTGATCCCTTCTTCTTAGTCAGGAAGGTACCGAACGGGTGCGAAAACGTTTACTGTTAGCCCAACTGCGCGAGGGCAAGTTCAGCGTTTCCTCAACAAGAAGAAATTGGTAGGAAAGAGCGAGCCACGTTTTCTAAAACTGCAACTGTTGAAACTGAAGGTAATTTATAATGAATTTTCAATAGGAAAAAAACAGTCTATGTTGCAAAGATAGCAGAATCCTTATACACACATGGGGTTGAAATTCAAGAGACAAATGGCACAGAAATGAATTTTCAATAGGGAAAAGCGGTGCAGGTTGCAAAGACAGCAGAAATTTAATGCACACAAGTACTTGTGGATGAAATTCGAGAGACAAATGGCTCAGAATTTCTGTTAGGTTTCTAAGGAAATTGAAAAATAAAACTGTGTGGTCAGAGGCGTTGGATGGAAGCTTAATATCGCCTTAGGAAATAGATTTTGTTCTTACAAAACCAAATGTTTTGCAGAGTTGTTTACGTTTCTCAGTAAAAGAACTTGAAGCCTTTTCTCCAAATTAACCGATTTAGGGAGGCTACTGCTAGCTGGGACTGCATTAAGATCGAATTTAGTTCAGTATCTAGCGTCTTCTGTCTTCGCAATCTAGACCGTTTTTTGATAATGAAAATACATCATAGCTGCTGGCTGCACCATGGTCATAGAATGGGAGTATTCATAATGAATTAGCATTAACCGTTTGCTTTAATAGGCTTTTGATTAGCCATGATGACATTTTCAAGATGCCTAGCAGCCCAACCTCAGATGTTTACGTTTATTTACGTGTTCTGAACGTTGTTTCTTTGCTAACGTATTGTAGAATTTTACAACCTATGTTTTCAAAATAGCTATTGTAAAACGTAAATAAGCATACAACGTTTACATTGTGTAAATAAATGTACACATCTGAAGATGGGGACAATGAACTTTCAGAAACGTGTGCTTTGAGACGTAATTTATTGGCGTGGCGTGCAGGAAACGAGGTGTGATCCATTCCGGTGCGTTACCACTTTAACATTAACGTCACAGACGCTATAGTTTTTACTTTAAAGCGCCAGCAGAGCTGCTGTCGTGTCACGTGACGATGTGGTCCGCGAGCTTAAGTAACTATACGAACCAGTGAGTGGAGCATATGAAAAGTGAGAGAAGTCATGAGTCCATAGTTGTCACAAGAAACTAATTTCAGAAGGATATAGAAACACGAAGTAGTGTAGCGTGGAAGTGCAGAGTAAAAACATACGAGTCACGCATTTACTTAAACGATTCTTCAACCAACATTCTGTCGTACCGTGAGCCATTGATAACAGACAAATAAGTTTCAGTAGCCTAAAAAAGTATGCTGTTACTGAATTATGGGAGTGCCCTTTAAAACTATTTCGTAAAGAAGCTACCTCCAAACCACCAGACAAGACGTTCCTAACATTAAGAAATTTATTTACCGGGCCAGAAGGCCTATTTTTCCGCCATTGGAGAAAAAGGTAAACGAATTTTATAGTGTTTTGCAGAAAATATCTATTTTAAACATAAAAACAAAATATGCTTCTCTTCAACGCCCATAATATCATGTGCTTTTCAACCGAAAGTAATTTACAACTGTTTCTGGATGGTAACGAATTTTTTGTTGACGGTACCTTCGACTACTGCTGTAAATTTTTTCATGTACTTTGTTGTTCATGTTTAAAATAGCCCTCAGTACATCTCGTTAGTACTTTGTTGGTTGCCTAGCAAAAAAGCAGTTACGCACGAAAAAGTCATAAACTCATGTGACGACAATAAGACGGTAAGTTTCAACCGCCAATCATTGTGTCTGATTTCGAAGCTACATTACACAAAGCAGTCAGATGTGGCCATGTTCTCCAATAGCAGCATTTAGGTTTCATTTGATGAAGGGCCTAGTGGAGGAAAACTGGGGCTTTAGGGTTATCTCTCGATTATAAACAAATTAACAAAGAGGACAAATGTAAGGATGAAGAGGCATATATCACTACGGGTAAGATACAGCCTACAGAAAATTTAAAGAGGCTTTTGGAGAAAAGAGAACTACCTGTGTGAATATCAAGAGCTCATGTGGAAAACCGGTTCTAAGCAAAGAAGGGAAAGCAGAAAGGTGGAAGGAGTACACAGAGGGTTTATACAAGGGAGATGTACTTGAGGGTAATATGGAAATTGAAGAGGACGTAGATGAAGATGAAATGGGAGATATGATACTGCGTGATGACATCGCACTGAAAGATCTGAGTCGAAACAAGGCCCCGGGAGTACGCAACATTCCATTAGAGCTAAGCATTGGGAGGACCAATCATGACAAAACTCTACTACCTGCTGAGCAAGATTTATGAGATAGGCGAAAAGCCCTGAGACTTCAAGAAGAATATAACAATTCCAATCCCAAAGAAAGCAAGTGTTGACAGGTGTGAAAATTACCGAACTATCTGTTTAATAAGCTACGGCTGCAAATTACTGACATGAGTTCTGTACAGACGAATGGAAAAACTAATAGAAGCCGACCTCGTGGGAAGATCAGTTAGGATTCCATCGAAATGTTGGAACATGCGAGGCAATAGTGACCAGACTTAACTTAGAAGATAGATTAAGGAAAGGCAAACTTACTTTCTGCATTTGTAGACTTAGAGAAAGCTTTTGACAGTGTTGACTGGAATACTCTCTTTCAAATTCTGAAAGTGGCTGCGGTCCTATACAGGGACCGAAAGGCTATTTACAATTTGTACCGATACAAGATGGCATTTATAACAGTCAAGGGACACGAAAGGGAAGCAGTGGTTGGGAAGGAAGTGACATAAGGTTGTAGCCTATCCCCAATCTTATTCAATCTGTATACAGAGCAGGCAGTCAAGGGAAGAAAAGAAAAATTCGGAGAAGGAATAAAAATCCATGGAGAAGAAATAAAAACTTTGAGGTTTGCCGGTGACATTGTAATTCTATCAGAGACAGCTAGGACCTGGAAGAGCAGTCGCACGAATGGACAATGTCTTGAAAGGAGGATACAAGATGAACATCAACAAAAACAAAACGCGGATAGTCAAATTAAATTAGATGACGCTCAGGGAATTAGATTAGCAAATGAGACACTTAAAGGAGTAGATGAGTTTTGCTATTTGGGGAACAATGTAACTGATGTGGTCGAAGTAGAGAGGATATAAAATGTAGACTAGAAATGGTAAGGAAAACGTTTCTGAAGAAGAGAAATGCGTTAACATCGATTATAGACGTTAATGTCAAGAAGTCCTTTCTGCAAGTATTTGTATGGAATGTAGCTGTGGATGGAAGTGAAACATATACAATAAACAATTTAGTCAAGAAGAGAATAGAAGCTTTGGAAATGTGGTGCTACAGAAGAATGCTGAAGATTAGATGGGTAGATCACGTAACTAATAAGGAGGTACTGAATAGAATTGGGGAGAAGAGGAATTTGTGGCACAACTTGATTAGAAGAAGGGATCGGTTGGTAGGACATGTTCTGAGACATCAAGGGATCACCAATTTAGTACTGGAGGGGAGCGTGGAGGGTAAAAATCGTAGAGGGAGACCGAGTGATGAATACACTAAGCAGATTCAGAAGGATGTAGGTTGCAGAGATGAAGAACCTTGCACAAGGTAGGGTACCAAGGACAGCTGATTCAAACCAGTCTCTGGACTGAAGACCATAACAACAACAACAACAACAACAACGACGACGACGATATAGGTAGATGGCTACACATTTTTTAATATTTTTTTTTATTCAAAACATTTAAAAACCTCTCTCACACCGGCCTGATTTAGCTTCACTGATCAGGATAGCAATAACATGCGTATATTAAGGGGATTTTCATTCACAAAGCAGGCTTATCACATTCACACAGTTCAATTCTGTTCTATCCTGATTAAATTGAGCTTAACTTAAATTCCATAAGGCAGTGAAGCAATTTCGAAGTCTCGGTGCGACGAAAATTGTCAGTCGATCTCCTGCAAACATTTGTAATAATTATTAACTTTCGGTGATCACATGGGGAAGACCGGAGATCTGCTGGTAATACCGTGTTAGCCTATTTATTTGAAGTAACTGGATATCTTGAGCATACAAAACGGCTGGTTCGTCCAGTGTAAATCAGACGTTCCCCACTGATCCCGTTGCGTCGTGTTGTCGTAAGAGGTAGAAGTTCTCTCTTGATAGGCTTCATTGAAATGCAGCAGTTCATCCTATACGAGGAATGTTCAAAAAATGACGGAGTTTGTAACTTCGCGTGTTGTATTAGTCTGGTCTGCATAATTGTCTTGTCATTATGAACGTAAACAACTCTGAAAAGTATCGGTAAAATGTTATCCATGTAAAATATTTAGTCTATTACCATACAGTATGCGCTATCCATCACTTGTAAGCAATTAAGTATTTCGCCAAATATACAAACTGAACTGATTTACGGTGGTAAGTAAAATCGCAAGAACAGAATCGCCGCAAACTACCGAACACTAGAGCAAGTAATTTGGTGAGCTACGGGCAAAGGACTTGTTTCCTGTAGCACAATAATAGGATTATTCGGAAATGTCCATTTCCTGCACTAAAAGCGCTGCTCTGTCGTGAGTTTACCGACAGACTTTACCCAAATTTCAGCACCAGGAATGTACTGCATGGAAATCCAGAAGCTTTCCTGAATCTGGTGATATCTCTGGAGAACTATGTTAAACTTATTTTTCTAGAAAACTACAGACTTTTTCATGCTTAACGACTACAGTCAATGACCCATGAATATGTGCTGCTATCGACAGCCTTTAATACCAATCCTCACAATGCAGTTAACTCTTTGGATCATGAGGTTCAGTATAAAAGGTTCACCTCGTGAAGCGAAACAGAAATCATTCGCCCATCTGACAATCGCCTCAGCGTCCGTTCGTAAGTACCGTCGAACCATAGGGAAACCAATGTAGCAACAAACAACTTCATAGAAACACTTAGCCTTTCATCACACAGCGATTACGGCGGACGCTGAAAATTTTAATGATGGAAGACAGGACGTAAAACATCTACAGGTGAAGCTACTAATCGTGGAACGTCCCAGTGTAAATTATCAGTGAAAAGGGTTTAATTCACATCATTTAATAAGCGTTTCCATGCCTTTCACACTTTGACATTCATGGTTTCATCTAGTCTTGGTATTCATATTGCCTAATAAACGCTCCTTGTGTACACTATGAAAAGCAAGGGTTAATCTACACCGTTGGACCCGTCCTGTCCTTTCTGACAGCTAGTAAAACCCACAAACTGCGTGTCTTCCAATCTACCACCGATCATAATTATTTGCTCCCCCCCTGTAAATGAAGCTATAGAAAGTATGCTACGGCGCTTTACCTTTGACAGTGAGCTGTGCGCCTCTCCGTTCTCCACCGCTACTTGACGAATTACCACTCGTTTCCTCCGCTTTCAGCTCTTCATGCCGCTGTCACCACTTCACATTTACACCAGTTGTCCTGACACTTTACCATCATCCACTGCTCTCACCGCTTTTTCCGCTCCTGTATTTCGATATACAAATCTGAGCCTCTGACCTCTTTTGATTGGCTGTCCCATGAACAACCACAGCGACGAGCTGTTAATGGTCATTTAGTTCCCTGACGCTTCGCTGGCTATCTTGCTAACCCCACATCCGAATTTCCTTGCATAATTGTTACCTGGGAACCACAGCTATTACTGTCAACCTAAAAGCTAAACTTGGCAGCCGCCGTCACACCTGTATGCTGGGTTTGCAAGGTAGCCTTTTCCGTTCTCACAGTGGTTATGGTTTTGTAACTATTGTAGTGGTCCCAAGGGATCTCCACAAACTCTTCTGATAACGGGTTGAATTCGCTGTGTCGAGCTTTCCCACAGCCCTCGTCACTGAGAATGTGGGCACCCACCCTTTCCATCGCCACAAACCGTTATACAGCAAGCTGTTTCCCCTCATGGTCGAAGTAACAAGTTTCTGCTTTTACCTGATGCACGACCAGCATAGAGCTTAACAACATCTCTAAAGTCTCACTAAATGAGCCGTCACAGCGTCTACTTCTGAACATGCAGCACTGTAGAGTTGTATGGAAGCAAGCACTTGTCCATCAACAACGTTGGTGTGCGTTTGCGTTTATGTGTGTGTGTGAGGGGGGGGGGGGGGGGGGGGAAGGTGGCCATTAGTTGTCAAAAATAATTTTTCCTTTTTTTTTAGTAAGGACTGGCAAGCATTTTCATTTGGTAAGTAGTCCACCCTATTCTAGATTAAAAATAGTGATGTTTAATACTTTACTGGGGATTTTCACTAAGTGGTCCTGCTGTTAGTATCAGTGTCAACCTTTCCCCTTCTTATTTTCAAACGACCACAATACAAACTGTTCTCGTTAGCTTAACAAGTACTACCTGGGGTAATGTGGCTTAATCCTTGGAAGACTAAGTTTTTGTACACTCGCCTGCTTTTCTGGACTGACCTATTGGATTAGTACTTTCTCATCAACTCATTTTACTGTCAAGAAATTACCAATGTACTTTATTTTACAAAGGTTATTCGGACTGTCAGCGTCTCCCAAAACGCCTGCATCACTAAAATGTGGCATTCGGAGAACTGTTACAAATCTATACCTAGGCGCCAGCCGCGGTGGCCGAGCGGTTCTAGGCGCTTCAGTCCGGAACTGCGCTGCTGCTACGGTCGCAGGTTCCAACCCTGCCTCGGGTATGGATGTGTGTGATGTCCTTAGGTTAGTTAGGTTTCAGTAGTTCTAAGTCTAGGGAACTGACGACCTCAGATGTTAGGTTCCATAGTTCTTAGAGCCATTTGAACCATCTGTACCTAGGCATTACTTTCGAAAAGAAAAGTGTTTCAATCAATGGGTCTGTCGACCGATAGTTATTCATTTTATTCATTTTTCGAGAGCCATCAGCATGAAGACTGTTAAAAACTGGTACATTTCTGTCTGTCCACTGTATTCCCTGGGAGAATTCTCACTACATTGTAAAAGCTGCCCATTTCACTGGTAATATATCCCATCAACTGTCTGTCCAGTACAAGCTCGAGACGTTCACTTTGAGTAGGTTCCCCGTAATGAGGATTCATTCCAGATCATTAGAAAAAGCCTGATTCTAGGGTGTAAACACGCCGCCTGGCAGCCATCTGTGCTCACTATTTCCGACTTTTTTCTTTCTTTCTCGCCTGTGAAGGGAACCGTTCGTAACTAATTAACTCGATGAATTTTCACTTTCTCGTGGTAATACCTTTCAGTCTTCGTAGTCTTCAAAATCGCTACCAGATTCCGCAGCTGAGTCTACATTTAGCAGAATTCCTCTAATTTCATCGTCACTCTAACCTTTCCCAACGCGTCATTCTCACCAAACACAAAAACACAAGTGGAGGTATCAAATTTAATTCCCATAGATCAAACGTATACAAGGCCTCCTCGAAACGGCAGTTGATGCAGATATTAGCGACGTATTTCAACACCCTTAGTCACAGAAGGGAGCAATCGTACCGATACGGCGGCAGATGCAAATGACAGAAGGGCGACAATATGGCCCTACCAGAACGGTTGCCGTCCGGAAAGGCTTAGAGTCAGATACAGGGTGACAACTATTGGACTATCTGAAAAAAAGAGTAAATTAGTTACAAAATACCGCGTGCATAGACTTTATTTAACATGTAAACGTCACTACAGATATTCGGATTTAGGTTGTGACATGTTCGATATGCCTGTCATCATTGGCGAAAATGTGGCGCAGACGAATAGCGAAATTCTGCATGATCCGCTGAAGTCTCGGAGTATCAATGCTGTCCACGATCTGCAGAATGGCTGTTTTCAGCTCAGCAGTAGTTTTGGGGTTATTGCTGTACACCTTGTCTATACTATAGCCCCACAAAAGTAGTCGCATGAAAAACACACATTGAATGTTCATTGAATGTTGTACCACCATACAGCGAGACCATCAGAGGTGGTGGTTCACATTGCTGTACACACCGGTACTTCCAATGCTAGGTAACACGTCCTCTTGGATTGATGCATGCCTGTATTCGTCGTAGCGTACTATCCGCAAGTTCATCAAGGCACTGTTGGTCCAGATTGTCGCACTTCTAAACAGCGATTCGGCATAGATCCTATGAGTGTGGGTGGGTCAAGTCATCCATAAACAGCCCTTTTCAATCTATCCCACGCATGTTCGCTAGGATTCATGTCTGGAGAATATACTAATCACTCTAGTCGAGCGATGCCGTTATCCTGAAAGAAGTCATTCACAATATGTGCACGATGGGGGCCCGAAATGTCGTCCATGAAGACGAATGCGTCGCCAATATGCTGCTGATACGGTTGCAACATCGGTCGGAGGATGGCATTCACGTATCGTACAGCCGTTAGGGCGACTTTCATGACCACCAGCGGCGTACATCGGCCCCACATAATGCCACACCAAAACTATACGGAACTTCCACCTTGCTGCACTCGCTGGACAGTGTGTCTAAGGCGTTCATCCTGACCGGGTTGCCTCCAAACACGTCTCCAACGATTGTCTGGTTGAAGGGATATGCGACACTCAAACCTTTGCGGTCCATTCGGCATGTTGTTGGGGCCATGATTACCGCGCTGCATGGTGTCGTGGTTGTAAAGATGGATCTCATCAAGGACGTCGGGAGTGAAGTTGCACATCATGCAGCCTATTGCGCACAGTTTGAGACGTAACACGCCGTTTTGTTGCTGCACGAAAAGCATTATTCAACATGGTGGCGCTGCTGTCAGAGTTCCTCCGAGCCATAATCCGTAGCTAGTGGTCATCCACTGCAGTAGTAGCCCTTGGGCGGCCTGAGCGAGACATGTTATCGACAGTTCCTGTCTCTCTGTATCTCCTACATGTCCGAACAGCATTGCTCTGGTTCATTCCGAGGCGCCTGGACACTCCCCTTGTTGAGAGAGGTTCCCTGCACAAAGTAACAAAAAATGGTTCAATGGCTCTGAGCACATGGGATTTAACTTCTGAGGTCATCAGTCCCTAGAACTTAGAACTACTTAAACCTAACTAACCTAAGGACACCACACACATCCATGCTCGAGGCACGATTCGAACCGTAGTGGGCGGTTCCAGACTGTAGCGCCTAGAACCACTCGGTCACCATGGCCGGCACAAAGTAACAATGCGGACGCGATCGAAACGCGGTATTGACCGTCTGGGCATGGTTGAACTACAGACAACACTAGCCGTATACTTCCTTCCTGGTGGAATGACTGGAACTGATCGGCTGTCGGACCCCTCCGTCTAATAGGTGCTGATCATGCATGGTTGTTTATATCTTTGGGCCGACCGTCGTGGCCGAGCGGTTCTAGGCGATTCAGTCCGGAACCGCGCTGCTGCTACGGTCGCAGGTTCGAATCCTGCCTCGGGTATGGATGTATGTGATGTCTTTAGGTTAGTTAGGTTTAAGTAGTTCTAACTCAAGGGAACTGATGACCTCAGCTGTTAAGTCCCATAGTGCTCAAGAGCCATTTTAACATCTTTGGGCGGGTTTAGTGACATCTCTGAAGAGTCAAAGGGACTGTATCTGTGATACAATATCCACAGTCAACATCTACCTCGAGAGTTCTGGGAACCGGGGTGACGCAAAACATTTTTTGATGCGTGTAGTTCAATAGTTGTTACCCTGCACTACGACACGCCCGTCGCTGATTTGACTGTCATATTATGGCCTGTTAACAACTGTGCATTTCCTGACAAGTTACCTTGCTCAGAAATCACTATCGGGTTGTATTTCTCAGCAGCTTATATGCAGACGCAGGTGCACTGTAGGTACACCGTGCACGCCCAAGTACGGCAGTTGCGGTTGGGCGTCTTACTCACAGCGGTACCGGGCTGACGGTGGTGTGTATCGGCTGTACAGCGGAAGCCCACCACCACCCCGCAGTCACTGGCTGGGACACGGGGCTGCCGCCGGAGCGGAATGTCCGCGGCCGAGGTGGTTCTCAGCTCGGCTGGTCTGGCTGGCCGGCTGGCACCGCCACCCCCGCCTCCGCTGTCTCTGCCTTTGAGGAATGCGAGCCGGCAGTCTGCAAACACCGCCAGCGCCAGCGTGGCCGGCCTCCGCTTTCAAAGGCCCCGCGGCTGCTTCGCGCTGGCTATAGCGGACCAGTTCGCCCCGTCTATCGTGCGAGCGCAGCTAGCGATGTGACGTCACACAACAGCGCAGTGCGATTTCCACAAGAGACGCTGGCATTGTCTCCGGGAAAACGAGAGGTAGCAATAAAATCGTGATTATCATATCGAAAAAAAAAGCAAGCTGCAACCATGAAACTTTGTTCTGGCGCTTATTCTCTGAATTTTCACGGGGATACAGCCTTTTCGCCCACTGTCTAATTTGTACATCGAAGAAGCAATGTCAACGGCCGTGCAGAGGCAATTTGTACATCGAAGACGCAGTGCCAGCGGCTGTGTGGAGGTGGATAACATAGCATCCACTGTTACGGATTTCTCCCTTTCTTGGGGCCAAACGTCTTATATTTTGTGTGGTTTAGGTCGTGTGGTGCGCGTACTGTAAGACCTTCAGAACACACACCATCAGATTATTTGACTTGTCGCTCTAACGAAGTAGGCGAGTGTCAGCAATATGTCTCGTGGTCTTTTCGTGGCGTGTTCATCTTCTGCCGTTAGATCAGACGATAGAAATGCCACTTGCACGCTTAGAGTAGCAGATTGACGGTGACCAACTTTAAACAGAACTTGATTAATTTTCACACATTTATTAAAATAATAACAAGCATAAAAATTACTTAAGTTGGTTCTGGATGCTACTTACAATTGACAATCTGAAGTTCCTTTGGGTACTGGTACGTTAATCTTATTCTCACATATATCTCTGATACTTGACAAAAGTGTCTATACATTTATCTTCCTGGCTATGTACAGGAATATGGTAATCTTATTGGGCGCAGACTGAAACTTGACTATAGACTGGTACAGACAAATGTAGAACTCGTACAGACTGGTACAGACTAATGAGGACGGGTACAGATGGGTGCAGACTAATGCAGACTGACTAATCTGAGGTCTGTACACTCGTTATAATACCTCGCGCGTTCATTTATCACTGTGCGAGTGTAATCCGCGAGGAGAACAGGTTCTACGTTAGCAGCAATCTCATTGGCTGCGTTATATATTAATACGCGGATCGGCGGAAGAAGAATTTGGCCGGTCACTATGGCAGCGCCATCTCGTAGTGCGCAGACGGACGAGCGCTGCGCCTGCGCTGTTGTGCTTAGCGGGGCGCGCTCTAGTGGGAAAGTTGTGTACGCGCTGACTACGCGGAAATATGTACACAATAGGTCGATTTTAATTTGACAGTGATTTAGGGAAATTTGTGGTCAAAACGAACTCAAGGTCGTAACCCTGTTATTTATAGTACATAGCACCGATTTGTAAAGAGGATTCCGTCAAACTCTTATTGAACGTAATCCGTCTAACATCAGCTTACTGTGCTGTTACCAATGTTAAGGGCGTCATCAGAACTAAGTCGTATTATACCTACAGTAATCGCACGAAAAGCTGACCGATTGCACCGGGGATGAGTCAACTATAGAGGGATAGCAGATATACCGCTCCGTAGTGTCGGGACGCCAGGACGGAAATGTTTTCGTGTTTGTCTTCCGGCAGACCCCAAGTAGCACTAATTCCGGAGCAAGTCTGCGAGATATGTCTATAGCTATTGTTGTTTTTTGGTGACAAAAATCGACAGCAAAAAGCAGACAATAAATGGAGACATCAGACCCTCATCGAAGTCAAGAATTTTTTGGGTGCAGGCGAAGAACAAATAAAAAAGTGCGAGTTGAAATGTATCGGAATAATTTAACAAGCTTGAAAGATGATCATGACTGTTTTACTTACGAAAACCGCGAAACGGTCACTTTACTTTTACTAGCAGTTCCATCGTCAAATACTGCGCTAGAAAGATTATTCAGTGTTCTCAAAAATGTAAAAAACACTCAAATGAAATAGTCTCAACAACAAAACTGTTAACAGGTTGCTTCATCCAAACCTGGGAATTTCTAGCAAACAATTGCTCTGTTTCAGACTCCAGCAGGACATGCTCACTGCAGCGAAAAGTCTAAAAGTTATGATTCATATTCTGACCCTCTGAATCTATGAATGTTTCCTGTAGTGTACTATACGTGTTTTACGTTATTGCATACGTGAAATAATATGTTTTTCTTCTTTATATAATTACACGCTATATGTTGTATTTGTTGTGGTCTTCACTCCTGAGACTGGTTTGATGCAGCTCTCCATGCTACTCTATCCTGTGCAAGCTTCTTCATCTCCCAGTACCTACTGCAACCTACATCCTTTTGAATCTGCTTACTGTATTCATCTCTTGGTCTCCCTCTACGATTTTTACCCTCCACGCTGCCCCCCAATACTAAATTGGTGATCCCTTGATGCCTCAGAACATGTCCTACCAACCGATCCCTTCTTCTAGTCAAGTTGTGTCACAAACTTCTCTTTTCCTCAATCCTATTCAATACCTCCTCATTAGTTATGTGTTCTACCCATCTAATCGTCAGCATTCTTCTGTAGCACCACATTTCGAAAGCTTCTATTCTCTTCTTGTCCAAACTATTTATCGTCCACGTTTCACTTCCATACATGGCTACACTCCATACAAATACTTTCAGAAATGACTTCCTGACACTTAAATCAATACTCGATGTTAACAAATTTCTCTTCTTCAGAAACGCTTTCCTTTCCATTGCCAGTCTACATTTTATATCCTCTCTACTTCGACCATCATCAGTTATTTTGCTCCCCAAATAGCAAAACTCCTTTACTACTTTAAGCGTCTCATTTCCTTATCTAATTCCCGCAGCATCACCCGAATTATTTCGATTACATTCCATTATACTCGTTTTACTTTTGTTGATGTTCATCTTATTCCCTCTTTTCAAGACACTGTCCATTCCGTTCAGCTGCTCTTCCAGGTACATTACTGTCTCTGACAGAATTACAATGTCATCGGCGAACCTCAAAGTCTTTATTTCTTCTCCATGGATTTTAATACCTACTCCGAACTTTTCTTTTGTTTCCTTTACTGCTTGCTCAATATACAGTTTGAATAGCATCTGGGAGAGGCTACAACCCTGTCTCACTCCCTTCCCAGCCACTGCTTCCCATTCATGTCCCTCGACTCTTATAACTGCCATCTGGTTTCTGTACAAATTGTAGATAGCCTTTCGCTCCCTGTATTTTAGCCCTGCCACCTTCAGAATTTGAAAGAGTGTATTCCACGCTATATATCCAGGGATTTTTTAAAAGATTTTTCAGAATTTTAGGTATAATTCTGAAAGAAACTAAGGTAAAACAAAAATCGAAAGTGGAACCGCTGGTGGATACAGCGGTAGATCAACGAAGTTGATCACCGTCAAGCGTGAATAGTACGTGGGTGGGTTACCGCCCAGCTACGCCGCATGCTGTCGACAGGAGGGGTGGTGGCGTAAATACACTGATCATCAGAGTTTGCGCCAATGTCCTGGATTAATTTCCTAACGTTTCAGCAGTGTACCATGAAGTCGAGCATGCGACAACGCCGTGAGTGATCCGTCTGTGGGATGGGGATTGCAAGGTCGACCCCCCATTTGGCGCTATTCGAGACGAGTAGGCCATGTGCTGGCGCCACGTTTCACGCACTCCATTTTCTCATCAAAATAACAACACATGCATCACCACACGCTACACACATACACACACACACCCAATACAGTCACCTACAATTAACAGTAACACTTAAACAACACATAACGCTTACACTCCACGAAGAATGGGTGCCTACGTGTTGAAGGATAGAAAACACCTTTCAAACTCAAGCGGCTCAACCCACCCTTCTGAGCCTCCCAACCAGTCATGTGATAAGACTTTACTTATCGAAGAAGGAATGACAGAAACAAAAGATTAGTTCAGGAGGGCTGTTGTGATCGTAGAAAATTTTAATTTTTATTCTTGCTTTTGTGACCATAATAAGAGTCCAGGCTCCATTGGCAAACAGCCAGCCAACATTAATAAATAGTCCACTAGGACGTAGGGACAAGACAACCGGCGGAGGCTGCCAAGTATGGCTTGTTGATCAAATAACTTAGTGTTTGACTTCCTGCCAGAGGAAGTAGCATGACTCAAACTTGCGCAATGGAGGACGCAAACACAGGCGATAATACAGCAAAAGAGAGTGTCAGTCA
Organism: Schistocerca piceifrons; assembly: GCF_021461385.2. Classification (NCBI taxonomy): domain Eukaryota; kingdom Metazoa; phylum Arthropoda; class Insecta; order Orthoptera; family Acrididae; genus Schistocerca; species Schistocerca piceifrons. The sequence goes on along the minus strand of NC_060145.1, from coordinate 83,970,868 downwards.
CGTGCGGAAAAGACTTGTGTGGAACCAAATTAAGTTTTGTGCAGTTAGAAACTTAAGTGTCGTGTGGAACCGTAGGCATTCTTGCGTAATCCGATCACTTAGAAATGAAAGGGTCATATGAAACAAATTAGCTCGTGTGCACCCAAGTACATTAGGAACGAAATAAAAGGCCAGGGAGCGGAATAGCTAGGAACAGAGATTCAGATGCAGATGCAGATTCAGAGCCAGTGCCGGCAGTTGGGAGATTCCGCAGCGAGACGCCATCGGGGCCGAGTAGGCCCATAGCAGCCAATGCAGCTGATAAAGACTTCAGCTACGAGAAGACTGTGACAGACTCTGGTGGATTCTCAGGAACTGCAGGTCAAGTAGGATTTTTAGAGTTTCATTGGAATAGTGTTGAACAGAGGCTGTCAGTCTTTGTCTCAATTACTTAGAGAGATTTCAGTGCTAACCAAGAACAAGTAATTGCTTTGTACTTGTTTCTTATATGTACCGGCAATTAGCTTTGAAGTAGCATGTCCGAATAAATAGACTAAATCTTACTAAGGGGCTTATGGTCCAACACCTCACATAAGTGTATGTGAGAATAAACTTGATGGAAACTAACCAATCTTTTCTGCCTACTGCAATTCTGTAAACTATTTTCAGGAAACTTATTTGCTTCAAACTAAGGAGATTCTCTCCCTCTCATCTCCGATATAAAGGTTGACAGCGATTTACAACTAACCCATTGTCGTTAACGTCCCGATTGCGCTACGCAGTTCGCACTTACTTCATTCTGGTATAGTGAGGCTGTGCCGGAACGCGACAGTGGGATTAAAATTCAGTGTGTAAGAATATCAACGACAAGATTCGCTGATGACATTTCTGTCCTCACTGCAAGCGAGAAAGAAATGAACAGTCTACTGAGCACAAAATATAATCAGAGAGTAAACCGAGGAAAGATTAACGTGATGAGCAGTAGCAGAAATGAGATTACTGATAAAACTGACATCAAAACTGGCGACCACGAAGTAGATGAAATCTGCAGTTCTGCTACCCTGGACACAAAGTAACGTTTTACAGATGAAGCGGACATAAAAAGCAGTCTAGCACAGCCACAACAGGCATTCCTGGACGACCTTGGTCGTAATTTGAGGAAGAAATTTTCAAGAAACTACATTTAGAGCACAGGATTGTAAGAAGTGAATCATCGATTGTGGAGGAAGCTAACAAGAAGGGAACTCAATCGTTTCAGGTGTGCTACAGAAGAGTATGGAAAATTAGGTGGACTGATAAGGTAAGGAACGGGAAGGTTCTCCGCTGAATCGGCGAGGATAGAAGCATGTGGAAAACATCGACTAGAGGAATGAACAGGATGATAAGACATATGTTAAGACTTCAGGCAATAACTTAAATGATACTAGAGGGACCAGCAATAGGTGAAAACTGCAGGGCAAAATGAGAGATTGGGAGACATCCAAAAAATGATTGAGGTTGCAAGTGCTACTGTGAGATGAAGAGGTTGGCACAGAGAGCAAGTCGTTGCAGGTGGCATTAAACCAGTCGGAATACAAACGACCGAAAAATATTCACCCTTAAATGCAAACATTTATGTCAACGATCTGTGACTTGGCAGAGACCTTAGCTGTAGGAGGCTGTAGTTTGGGTGTTTAGGAAACGTTCGTACTCGAAAATCAATTCGCTCTCTTGTTGGGAACGCCTGTAATGTGGTGGCGTAAATCCACTGATCAACAGAGTCTGCGCCAATGTCCTGGATTAATTCCAAACGTTTCCGCAGTGTAGCATGAAGTGAGGGCATCAGGGGAAATAAGAAGAAGCGAGTGGTCGCCATGTCGTCAGAATGAGGTAGGGCGTTATCGTGGAGAAAACAGACACTCCTGGAAAACTTCCCGTGACCTTTCGACTCCGCTAACTTTGTAAGACAGTGACTTTTTCAACCACAAAACGCTCCTCACAAGGCCACAGCATCTATCCAAATCAGTCCTCACCACAAAGGGAGAAAGAATAATAAAATTAATCATTCCTGAGCACATATCCGAACTCCAAGTAAAATTCCGAGTAAAGTGATAACCTACTCAGACCAGTCGATTAATTAATTAGAACTTCAACAAACTTAATTACTGAATCGATTTACCCAAGACAGACACAGTTATCCCGCGTTCTCAAAATTGTCGCCAGTTCAGGTCACCCAACTAGAGAGCGGAGGTGCACCCTAGCTCATCGACAGAGTCCTTAAATAACCTGGGCAGCAAATCGTGCCTATTTCGTAGTAGTATCTAGAGATGTAAACATAGCGAGGTTCGTTATACGGCAGTTACCCGTTTATTAGCTAGTGCCTTGGGAATAGCCTAGGTTAGTCATCCGCGAACCAATCGTGATGTATAGAGTTACTAAGCACATCTCAATTACAAGGTAAGCGACTTTACTCCAGCTACGACTAGGCCGCAACATACTCGCACTACAGATCAAATTGTAGCGTGATAAGCTGTATTGTCCGAGCCCTGTTACTGTTAACGTAAGCGTGACCCATGGCTAGTTTCTCTGACCCCTGGTATAGTGGTACCCGTTACTTCATTTCCGCGCCCTCCGTACGGACTGGTCTCTATTCGGAATACGGTTTCGCTGTGTGAACTTGCCTACTTTCAACTTGTCCTACAACATAGGCGCTGTGGCATGTCTGAACCAACGAGTGGCGACACAGTGGGTTGGGTTTTTTGGGGGAAGAACCAAACTGCGAGTTCATCGGTCTCATCGGATTAGGGAAGGAGGGAGAAGGAAGTCGGCCGTGCCCTTTCAAAGGTACCATCCCGGCATTTGCCTGGAGCGATTTAGGGAAATCACGGAAAACCTAAATCAGGGTGGCCGGACGCGGGATTGAACTGTCGTCCTCCCGAATGCGAGTCCAGTGGCGACACAGTGGTTACATCCTGTGAATGATGTTTTATGGAAACTTGTGACAGGGCTACCTGTTATTTATGTGTTCATTTTTGAATATATGTTCCTCCAGATTATCCCGACTTCCATTGTGTGTAGCTTCCCTACTTCTCCTTTTGTAAATCACCTCCTTATAAGGCGATGAAGCACGTGCTGTAATGAACGAAGTCGACGCCTGACGTACAAGATATGCAGACGAGTGATCTACTAGGGAACAACGTTAGTCGATGCTGCTACAGTTACATTCACCAACTCTCAAAGACGACAACTCATTCAGGAGATTTCGTTAATAAGCGCCCGTGACTTCGTCCTTTACGACAGCACCATGGCGCTCGAAAGAAACAATCAGTTTCACCCCGCCCGATTACGGTTGACGGTGGTGAAGCCACTGTTTGCTTTGCTCCTTTGCATCGAGTTCATAATGGTACATCCCGCACTCATCCACGGTCATCGGCCATCTAAAGAAGTCATCTGGATTAGCGTGACACAGCTGGAACTTACTGACTCAGTAAGGCTTGCTTTTGGAATGTGTATGGTCAGTCGCGGAACGCAGCAGACGCCCGACCTTGTGAAAATCGATCCATTCCACATTTTCGGTTTTTTTACTATCGTCTAGATTGTGATACGCCGGCCTTCGAGCACCAGGGCATCGACTCCTCATGTCATTCCTGGTTTTTCACAGAGAAATAACCTGCCTATCAGCGCAATATTTTTGGGATGATCAATACTAACGAATGCTACTGTGACAGAACTGTCACATGTCACTTTGCCATAATAAGTAAATATGGCAGCTTAATGATCTGTGCTGGAGGGAAATACATGGCTTGTGACTTCTGGAGTATGATCTATGAATTTATCTTCCCTGATGTGCCTGACAAGACGTGTCGAGAAACCAGTGTAGTCTCGGCTAGGGCTGTTAATAAAATATCGATATATCGGTATATTCTCTACAAAATATTGACGCTTTTTAACGATATATCGATAGTGAAAGGGCAACATCGAGTACCGATAATTTTATTTTACATTATATTATTTTCACAATTTTCGGTAAATTTTTAAAATTGTCCTTTTGAAATTGTAGTAAAACGTATTTTCCTTTCACTGTGTGAAGGAGTCTTACTAGTATTTGAGCTTTCATCGCATCCAGTCTTTCCCCTTGACTGTGTGAAGCTAACACACTTAGCACAAAGAAGGAATGCAGAGGGTGGGGGGATGGGGGGTGGCAGTGTGAATAGAATAACTACTTTTCCGATGCGAAGAAGTGGCACACTGAGACACCCTACGAGACCCGCAGGACGGGACAGGTACTTTAAGTTGTGGAAAGGGGCCAAAATAAGCGGCTGTCAGTTGCACTCGAACATACAACCTTTTATTTGATCAAACATTACAAAAGCCAAGAATTTTTTTTTAAAAAAAAACACAGCTTTAGTTTTGGAACTTAATTAGCAGCTGAATGCGCCATACAATCTCATGCTTTAAGGGCAAGACCACTTCAGTTTAAAAACGGCTGAAAGCCAATAACTTAAAGCTCAACCAAAATCAGAAATTTAAAAGGCAAAGCCTTATCTTAAAACAGTTCCTTAATTAGGCTGAAGGCTCAAGGAATCTGACACTTTAAGAGCAAACAACTTAAATTCAAAATCGGCTGTAGGCCCAATACTTCAGGCTCAGTAACTTTATTTTTAAAAGCGCCACAGGCTTTACATAAAACAGTTCTTAAATTAGGCTGAATGCCCAAACCATCTGACAGCTTAAGAGCAGAACAACCTTAATTCAAAATCGGCTGAAGTACCAAAGAATCTGACACTTTAAGAGTAATACAACTTAAATTCAAAATCAGCTGAAGGCCCAACACTTAAGACCGAATAACATTAATTTTTAAAAAATGCCACAGGCTGTACGTAAAACAGTTCCTAAATTAGGCTCAAGGCCCAAACCATCTGATGCCTTAAGAGCAAAACAACCTTAATCTAAAAATCGGCTAGAAGCCATACAAGTACAAACAAGAAGAAGAAACAAGGAAAGGCAGTACACCCAAGGTCACTCAAAAGTTCCGAGGGTTGGCCTGGAATTCAAACACTAACGCTCGCTTAGGTGAGACAGGCAGTCGGCCCAACTATTGTCGATCCGACAACAAACCAACCGACAGACAGTCAACGGACCACCGACAAGATAACCTCCACTTCATCCGACCCGCACACAACAGGGATTTCAGTGGAACAACGTAGAAGGTATTGGCTCCCACAAGCAATTATACATTGAGCTATCAAACCACACACCGTGCTGGACAGCGACAGCACAATGTGGAAAATACACTGCCTGAGTTTACGTCAACGGCCAGGGCAGGTAACCGAAACGTTAACGGCCACAAGGCAGACGATTCCGCTGGTGCACTTCAGTTCAAATAACCAAGTACAGTTAAACTCCACTACAGGGTGGCTAAAATTTGCCAACTTGAAAACATACGTTGTTGCTCATGGGAATATGAAAACACTCGTTGTTGTTGGTCGAGGGTATATCCCAACAGTCGACAACGAACTCCAAACGACACAATGTGAACAGTCGTGACTTGCTGGTGGATTAAGTCAAAACTCAACTTTCATGTCTAGGATCGGTGAGCCATGAACCTTGTAGCATAGGGAACAGCACCACACACTCCGACACCGCATAGAGGCTGCCAGCAGGCTCGGCCAAAATACACGCCGAGGAGATTTCCTCGCTGCTCCACCCCAACCGAACAACTGCCCACACGCAGCCCAGCCAGAAACTATAAGCGCCAGGCCAAAGATAGTCCAAGGTGCGAATATCGATACACACCGCTGCTGCCACCCGCCGAAAGAGAGGATAACAGCATAATTGCGATAACCGCGAGAGATTAAACACAGAACAGCAACCATGGTTTAATCCAACGCTTAGCATGAGCCAGCCATAGCTAACACACCATTCTCGTCAGAAAACCAATTTTAACGCAACTAGTGTGGTATTTCTTCACATCGGCACTCTTCAAAAACGGTTGCTGAAAATCATGAACAAAAATCTAAATGACAAAGTAGGCCTTTGAGGTGGGTAGAGACGTATGAGGGGAAATGCTGATGTGACCAGCGCTCGGCGCTACCAGCGGAAACTACAATGTTTAACTTCACCACGCAATTTTGCTAGTTCGCTGGCGTTTTCTGAAATGAAAAAAAACAAAAAAAAAAAAACACCGAACTCGAAATGAAGTGTATGTGACGAAGCCGAACAATGGACCCATCGGACACCTTTTATTGTGCTGCCTACAAGCAGCTGCCATTGTCAGCAACTTGGTTATCGCCAAACGCGAACGTCCATCGTTTTCCTTTCAATTCTCACTCTAAGAGGCATAAACAGGCTGCTACCTTGCTGAGATACAAATATCTAATAATAAATCATATACAGCTCTAAAATCAGCATTATATTTACAACATGAAGTCGATATTTTTATAGTCGGTACGTCGACTTTTTCAGTAGACACGTTGATATAACAATACTTCTTTCGATGTATCGAGGGCCGCTAATGATAATTTCTAAAACTCGATGTCTCGGATTCCAGATTTTTGAAAAATATCAACAGTCCGAGTCTCGGAACTTTGAATACGGGACCCCTTACGACTGCCGGTTCACAGAAGTGTTGGACTTCAGTTTTCCGCAAGGCGGCACGGGCCTCAGAGGCTGGGGCAGAGTGAGCGCAGGTCTCCTGAATGTTGATGGCGTGACGAATCTGCATTTTCTGTCGGCAGTGACAAACACGCGACACCGACTGTTCGCCGAGTGCAGTGTGGGAAAATTCCAGAATCTAACCGCCTGGACGATGTCAACCAGTGAGGCGGGTCTTTAGCGTAGGTGCTGTGACGTGAATATCTGAAACTGGCGAGGCAGTGTACACGGTGTACCAACGTCTGACCTGTTACTGGGCACACAGAAGGCGATAGTGGCGGAGTTTCGGCGGGCTCCCCCAGTGTTTTAGTGTGTTGTTGTTGTGTTGTTGTTGTTGTGTTGTTATTGTTGTTGTGGTGGTCTTCAGTCCTGAGACTGGTTTGATGCAAATCCTGTGCAAGCTTCTTCATCTCCCAGTACCTACTGCAGCCTACATCCTTCTGAATCTGCTTAGTGTTTCATCTCTTGGTCTCCCTCTACGATTTTTACCCTCCACGCTGCCCTCCAATACTAAATTGGTGATCCCTTGATGCCTCAGAACATGTCCTACCAACCGATTCTTTCTTCTAGTCAAGTTGTGCCACAAACTCCTCTTCTCACCAATTCTATTCAATACCTCCTCATTAGTTACGTGATCTACCCATCTAATCTTCAGCATTCTTCTGTAGCACCACATTCCGAAAGCTTCTATTCTCTTCTTGTCCAAACTATTTATCGTTCATGTTTCACTTCCATACATGGCTACACTCCATACAAATACTTTCAGAAATGACTTCCTGACACTTAAATCAATACTCGATGTTAACACATTTCTCTTCTTCAGAAACGCTTTCCTTTCCATTGCCAGTCTACATTTTATATCCTCTCTACTTCGACCATCATCAATTATTTTGCTCCCCAAATAGCAAAACTCCTTTACTACTTTAAGCGTCTCATTTCCTTATCTAATTCCCGCAGCATCACCCGATTTAATTCGATTACATTCCATTATCCTCCTTTTACTTTTGTTGATGTTCATCTTATTCCCTCTTTTCAAGACACTGTGCATTCCGTTCAGCTGCTCTTCCAGGTCCATTGCTGTCTCTGACAGAATTACAATGTCATCGGCGAACCTCAAAGTTTTTATTTCTTCTCCATGGATTTTAATACCTACTCCGAACTTTTCTTTTGTTTCCTTTACTGCTTGCTCAATATACAGAGTGAATAGCATCGGGGAGAGGCTACAACCCCGTCTCACTCCCTTCCCAAACACTGCTTCCCTTTCATGCCCCTCGACTCTTATAACTGCCATCTGGTTTCTGTACAAATTGTAAATAGCCTTTCGCTCCCTGTATTTTACCCATGCCGCATTCAGAATTTGAAAAAAGAGTATTCCAGTCAACATTGTCAAAAGCTTTCTCTAAGTCTACAAATGCTCGCAACATAGGTTTGCCTTTCCTTAATCTTTCTTTTGCGTGTCCGGGGAAATTCTTGGTCATCACTGTGGCGAAAGTTGTAAATCGTCCCCTCCAAGACGTGAGTCTCTGGCAGTTGAGTGGAAAGTGAGTGAGACGGATCGAGGATGTGGAGACGAGGTGTTGTGAGGTCACATCGAGTGACAGAGGCACCTGGGGACAGCCTGGCGCTGCTTTTACAGAATCGTTCGGGTGAGTGTTGCTGTTTAGCGCCAGCCCTGCCATTGCTCTAAGCAGCTCTCAGGTTCTGACTTCAGTTCCGTAACTTTGAAAGTAATATGCATGACCTTAAACTCGTGTTTTTAAGTGTCTGGTTGGTATCTGATTAGTAGTATGGTATTCTGCCTTACTGCAGGTCTTGTCATAGGATAAACCTCTTCCACTTTTGTTTGCCCGTCGCCAGTCTTTTCATTTCTGAATATTTGTCTCCTTTAATATTGTCCAGCATTTGATATCTTCTTTTTCCTCTTCCCCTTTTTCCCTCCACAATTCCTTCCATTCCTTACTTCAATAAACAGTCCCTCCTCAAACAACGTCCAATCCAGTTCCGTTTTCTGTTTCTGATAACTTTCAGCATGTTTCTTTCTTCTCCAACTCTTCTTAATACTTCTTCATTCCTTACTCAGTCTTCCCATTTCCCTTTTTCCATTAATCTCACACTGGACTCGCCTTCGGGAGGACGACGGTTCAATCCCGTGTCCGGCCATCCTGATTTAGGTTTTCCGTGATTTCCCTAAATCACTCCAGGCAAATGCTGGGATGGTTTCTTTGAAAGGGCACGGCTGACTTCCTTCCCCTTCCTTTTCTTATCCGATGAGACCGATGACCTCGCTGTTTGGTCTCTTTCCCCAAACAACTCAACGCATTCTTCTCAATATCCACATCTCTAGTGTCTCCAATCTTCTTTCGACTTCCTTCCTCAATGTCCAGGTCTACGCACTATGTAGTGCAACGCTCCAGATGTAACATTTGGCAAGTCTTTTTCTCAGATCTTTGTTTAGTGGTCCACAAAGTAATTTCTGTTTCCTCTTGAATCCTTCTTTTGCCATTGCAATTCTTTTCCTAATTTCTGTTGGGCAATACATATCATACACTTCCCAAGTTACTGAAGTTATTCACTTGCTTTATTTCCTTTCCCTCTATTTTCATATGGCATTTTCTCCCCTTTCCTTCAGTTACCACGCTTTCCATTTTCTTCTTGTTAATCTTCATTCCATATTCTTCTAATTTTGGGTTTAGATCATCTAACATTTGTTCCATCTCTCTTGCACTCTCTGCCATCACAACCATGTCATCTGCCAATCTTGTACACTCCACCCTCCGACACCCTATACAAGCTCTTCTCCTTCCATCAAAATCTGAGAAATGTGTAAAACTTATTTTGAAATCGAAATACGTATATCTGAGTGAAGGGCAACAGCACTGTGTCAAAATTTAATCTTGAACGGACTCATGTGAAGCTCACGCTACACGATACGAAATCCAGTCTGGCCGGAACGTCAAACAATTCGTCTGCGAGGGAGCAGTCCGATTTCAATGAAATTTGCATATGCTATCTGACTGCAAAACAAAATGATTCAGATTAAAGTGTTTGCTCTGACTATACCTAATCTTTATCTTTAGTCTTGCAAACGACCACTCTATTATAACTGTTATTGTAATTATGCATCAAATGAACGTAAAAATGGACGTTTCTGATCAAATTGAAAGAAAACTCACAATACAGCACTATGCTGAAATCCTGAACTGATACTGTTACTTTCACAAAAACACTCTGACAAACACTACGCCTTACAATGCACATGACTTTTGATGGTACTTAATGTTATTGACCTACTTGTGCGCACGGAAAGCTTGTCTGTTCTGCAACAAGCTAGTATTAAAATAATGATAAGACTGTCAAAAATCAAATTCCATTTACCGTATTTGCGACTTGCAGTGCAAGAAGGTATCTTACCAATTTTCGCAAAATGCTTCTCAGCACACAACTCACGATGTGCAATGAGATTATGCAAACACCGTCACGAAAGTAAAGAGTAAAAAATGAGGAACTAAATTTAACGACTGATAAATGAGAACAAAGACTACAAGTATAATTATGCCTCATTAATCCGTAACGGTAACACTTTTTTTATAAAATTCACACACCTAGAAAAGTTTGCAACATATGTCTTAGGAACTTTCCTGCGTGCAATTACTTTCCCTGACACTTTTTTCAACTATAAAACAAAATCATATAGTGCATTATAAAATTTCTATTGCAAACTTCAGCCACATGCAGTTTTCTAACAATAAGATGCTACACAGTTACAAAAGTAAAACAACTGAAATACCTTAAAAATTACCGTTTTGACATTCTTCTATTCCTCAAAACATATTAGCACAAAATCCTTCTTAAATTATGCTGCCTCTACTACACGACAGGCCAGCTTCCGCTCTTTTCAAACCAAGTACGTTGCCAGACTGTTCAACACCACACCGCTGCCCTCTTCAAAGAAGTAATCTCCCTGACCAACATCTGTAGTCTCAAGAACAGACTTACAAAGAATATGGCTCTATCGATACTACAGAGATTGAATACATTTATTAAATTCACAACTTCATTCATATTTACGGCAAAAACTGCCTGAAAATTGTCATGGCAAATGATTCAGCTGCCTTTCAATTTGTACTGCTTTTTCAGTGTTTTGACTCATTTTGGATCTTTGATCCGGTTTTAACTAGCGTTTGCGACCTGCACAGATTTTCGAAAGCCAGACGCGGTTCCATAGCAATTTTCTGTTTTATTGGAGGCATCTGGCACCTGTCAGCAGAACAGTGTGTTCCACGTGTGTTTCGCCAATGTAATCATCTGTTATACTTTTGAGCACACCAACATGCATTCCATTGTGGAATATAATTTCTTAGATTCTTTCACAGGTAATTTGTCTTTCACTGACCTTCAAGTAAGCAATCATATTCATCTCAATTATTTTTGTGTCAGATGACCCTCAAAAATAATAAATACGGCCGAAATTGGTTCCACTCCACGCTGGGCACCTGGTACAGCAACCAGTTATGAATTTCTTGCTATCAGACAGTCTTGTTTGCAAATTGTTTTATCTATTTACTGGCAATGAAGCGTTTCGCCCTTGTGTGGCATCCTCAGACTAAAGGAAGATGTAATGTGGTGAGCCAACGTCCGTCCTTTACTACCAGCGTTTGGCTTTAGGATAAAAATTATAAGGAAACATCGTCCTATCGTCATTAAGCAAATAAAAGTATTGCCAATAAATAGATAAAACAATCTGCAAACAAGACTGTCTTATTTCGAGAAAAGCATAAGGAAGGCCAAACGTGACTAGCTGCATGTTGTGTCTCTTATGTTTTTATTTGTCTAATAACAGTAAGCGATGTTTCCTTATAATTTTTTTCCTCATTCCATATGCTGGGATTAAAGGATGAATGCTGGTGCACCACATTACTTCTTACGTTTATCTGAAGGTGCCTCACAGGTGCAAAACACGTCATTGCCTATAAATAGACAAAGCAATTTACAACCAATACGATTTTATTTAAAGAAGTATGACCGATTTCTTCTTTGTAACTGAATTGGCTTACACCGGATCGCATAGTGTTGTACTCTTCACTGTTGAGCCCCACCACTTCACGCTCACAGTAAAGACTATTTATAAAGGACAATATTTTCTGGACGGTCGGTACTGAAGATCACTGGCAGCCGCAGGCTGGAAGAGAGAGAGAGAGGGGTAGGGCTGTTTCCCAACATCCCGTTGCACCTCTCGCAGTCGTGTATCAGCTGCTGAGTGTAGATAACGTTATAAATCATGCAAATTCAAATGTAAGCATATATTCAGCAAATACTACTTCAATACAGTGGGAGGGTTACTTCAGTGAAACTGATACTGCTCCAACACAGTCGGAGGGTTATTGCAGTGCTGATGTAGATTAGGGGAGTACCAGGTAGGCCGGAATGTGAATGGGAATCTCGACTGAGTGGAAAGTCGTCCCAGGGTAATCTGTGTAGCTGTGGAAGGCCACGGCACCAACGTGGCGCCCGCATCTCGTGGTCGTGCGGTAGCGTTCTCGCTTCCCACGCACGGGTTCCCGGGTTCGATTCCCGGCGGGGTCAGGGATTTTCTCTGCCTCGTGATGGCTGGGTGTTGTGTGCTGTCCTTAGGTTAGTTAGGTTTAAGTAGTTCTAAGTTATAGGGGACTGATGACCATAGATGTTAAGTCCCATAGTTCTCTCAGAGCCACCAACGTGGCCCAGTGGTTCGCAAATTTTGTCAGTAAGCAGGAAACCTCTGGTAGAATACCGGCACTGGTACAAATTTCCATTCGTCGCTTCAGACTGCAAATGCTATATGCGTCATAGATGTTTGAGACCTTGAACCGTAACCGAAGCCAAAACATAATGACCACCACCCACTGCGACGCTGGATGCCGCCTGGTGGAATTGTGGCCACGTTACGCGATAAGCAGAGCAGATACGGATCGTGCTTGACAAAATATGGGCAAATACATTGGGATAAGCCACTTTGACAAAGGGTAGATGATTATTACGCAAAGCTTATGAACGAGTAAGTAGAAAACGATGAAGCTTGTCAAATGTTCACGTGCTACTGCCGTGAGCAGCTGCGAAAAGAGGTAAAAGGACAGTGAAACTACCACTAGGCGCTAAATGGTCGGAAGCCCACGACTCTTTACAGAACGAGGAGTTCGGAGACTTGTCTGCTCTGTAAAGTACGATAGGTGGTGATATGTGGCATCTCTACCGAAAGAGCACAATATTGGTGCACGCACAAGTGTTTCGGAGCTCACCACTCATCATACATTGTTAAACATGGAGCTCCGCAGCAGGTCATTCTCACATGTTGACCCTGCGACATCGTCAATTACGATTGCAGGCACGGGACCATCGGGTTTCGCCCGTAGATCAATAGAAACGTGCCGGCTCTTCGGTTGAATCACGGTTCAGCTACACTTGGGCGACGATAGTCTCTAAAAACCCTGTCATCGAGGTGAAAGACGGTTGGAATTGGGCTGTGCACCACGGACGCAGGATGGTGGGAACCATATTCTGCTATGGGAGACTCTCTTGTGCTTGTATAGGATCTGTGGTAGTAATCGAAGACACGCTGACAGCTGCGAATCACCTGCGTCCTTTCATGCTTGATGTCTTCTCCGATGGCGATGTCATCTTTCAGCAGTATGACTGTCCGAGTCTCAGAGCCAGAACCGTGCTACAGTGGTTTGAGGAACAGTATAGTGAACATTCGGCCACCAAATTCGCCTGATGTAAATCCTATGGGACCCATCTGGGTCGTTATCGGACGCCATCACCTAGAACACAAATCTGAAGCTCGTTGTTTACGCCAATCACATGACCTGTGAGTAGACATCTGATGCCACATTCCTCCACGAACGTACCGACAAAATGTCGGATCCCTGATACGCAACATCAGTGGCGTATTTCGTCCCGAAGAGGGAAGAACAAGCTGTTAAGCAGGTGATCATCGACTCTGCTCATCAGCGTAGTTTCGTTTGATAGATGAATATAGCTAATTACAGCATGGGGCACTGTACAGAAGGTCTTTAACCAGCAGGGGATGCCAAATGGCCGGTGATGAGGGCTGGTGAACGTGACGTTGACCAGCAGTTGCCACTGAGGATCTCGGAGCTCATTTAACTTGCTCGCACGAGTGACGGTCGCGTAGCGGTGGAGCACTGGAGTCGGTGGGGCGCGGCGCGGCCCCCTGGACTTGCAGACCGCCGGAACGAGCCTGGAACTCGGCTCGCCGCGCCGGAGCGGCCGTCCTGAGAGGCCGCGTTTGATTACCGCGCACGGCAAAGCCGGCTATCGCTCCTCTCGGCTGTCATTAGTGGCGGCTCGCTGATTGCAGCTGCCATGGCGGCCCGCAATCTAATTACAGCCTGATTCAATAACCACCGCGCCTGCACACGCGCGGGCGGCCGACCCGCCACACAGCCGGCGCCGCTATTGCCGCTCCGCTCTTCCGAACGCTCCACCTACACATGACTGTACTGGTTCCAGTACACTCGTCTCTGAGAGCTGAAATCCTGGCGACAGATTTCGCATGACACTCACAGAGAGGCCTTCGCTCACCTATCCATTGTTTCGTAACAGTTTGCGTTTAAATGGGGGCACAAGCCAATGTAGGTTCTTGGTGGAACATTTTCGTCTTGTTTGGAAACTATGTACACCAATAACCTCTCCCATCCCTCATCCTCCGGATTCTATAAAGACTCGAACTCCCGTGTGTCGTGCAATGATACGATTTTGCATTTTACAGCTACATTCAGTGGTATTTGTGGATACAACCTGAAAAATGTGTTGCGAATGTAGTAATAAAGAGGTCATGTCTGACACTGAAGTTTTCATGAACAGTGAAAGTGTTGCACGCGTATAACACTTCCGTCTGCTGCTGCTATACCATAACCTCGAAGCTGGAGGCAGTTTGCAAAACAGAATTATTTTGTTAGAGTAATTATGGTATAACGCATCAGAGTAGTGTTACCCTCTGAGAGGAACTTTATTATGTTGACCGTATTGTACCTAACGGAGGTGGCTTATCGGAAGTGAAAGTCAGAATTACGTAAATATTTGAACATTACGAACAAAATTTTGCCTATCTGCACTGTTCAACTGATAAAGAAAACGATCGCAAGCCTAACTAGGCAAGAAAATGATTAACATTCTCGTTTAAGAAAACAGTTATTAATAATTTTAACGAATAAACACAACCTATACTTTGTCACACGCGAGTGCAATGAACTCTGACGCATACATATGTTAACGTTAAGGTTGGAACAAACAGCTAGAGCAGCACAAACTATTTGTAAAATTATAATAGATGACGAAACACACTATTACTTTCAGGACTTGTTCAAACTGAATGGTCTTTATAACATTACTATTAACATTCACTGCAGAATCATTAAGTGGATATAGGTTAAGTCTCTCTCAGTTAAATACTTTACTATTTAAAATGAAAGTTAATTGGAATCCTTTGAAAGGTTGCTTCTCACAATCATTTGAAGAAAGAAATTATGATTTTCATAATTAGTGGTCTTCCCATTACTTGTTACCTAGCATTAACACAATAGACAAACTGTAGATCCTGTTATGTTATTAATATGCACTTCCAATACACCAGAGAGACAAACACTTAGCAGACATGAGTATATAACGTTTCACACTGCAGTTTTCCACTTTCACTACATTGAGAGAGAAAATTAACATATATGTGAGATACTGACTCACGTTCTGCGATTTACAACAGGCAGTAATGTGATCAATTACTAAGCCAAAATTTGTTAAGCCTCAGTCTTAAGAACTTTTAATTTGAAGTTGGCAACAACACATTAATAAGCAGTTTTACTAGGAAAATTATTTTCAGCAAACATCCTTAACTTTAATTAACTCTCTTGCCACATAAACTTTAACTTTCTCTTTACTATCTTCAAGAGGCATTAATTAGAAAACTGGGTTTTAATGTACTTACAGTAAGGACACTCGGTAATCACTTTAGTTCAAACGGAGAGGAACCTAAGAGGTGTTATGATGAGGAGAAAAATCAGGGTAGGTACATAAATTCAGATATAAATTACCTTATATTTGAGCACATTAGCACATCCATTAAGCTGATCCTTCACTGTACATCATTATAGTATTACGTTACAGTGATTGCGCAACGTGGTGGCAACTGCATGTTGGTAGGTGGATTCGCAGACAGAATTGCTGGACTCTAGTCATTTCTTGGTGGCGACGACAGATACAAATTCCAGAATAGTTCCAGCTATTTATCCATCCATCCGAGGCATTGGAAAGTAGCAGAAAAAGCCTCTCTCGGAACCAGCACAATATGCATCTTTTACATGGCAGTGCACAGTCTGGTAGCTCGTCCCCGACTCGTAGCTTGTCCCCGACTGACTATCAGTTCCACCTTTTCTACCTAGGCCAACCACAATTTGCGCGCGCTACACAGTTCCGTTCCCGAGGGGAACCACTGCACCTTTTAAATACAAACTAACTAAGAACCCTAAGTAGCCGGCCGAAGTGGCCGTGCGGTTAAAGGCGCTGCAGTCTGGAACCGCAAGACCGCTACGGTCGCAGGTTCGAATCCTGCCTCGGGCATGGATGTTTGTGATGTCCTTAGGTTAGTTAGGTTTAACTAGTTCTAAGTTCTAGGGGACTAATGACCTCAGAAGTTGAGTCCCATAGTGCTTAGAGCCATTTGAACCAAGAACCCTAAGTGAGGATCAGCAGTTTACACAACCGTAAACAATCATTTTAAACAAAACAGAACATTTGCACATATACACATTTCTACAAAAAATTATTCACACAAAATTACAATTATATACAGTAAGTTTTGTTCCCTCCAAATGGGACAAAGCATTTAAACGACCGATATACTAAATTGCATAGAACCAAACCATGACATCAAAGTTTGTGCAAAGAAAGAAATATACAGTTTTATGTTATCGATTCAATCACACACATTTACTGAAGCTCAGCGATGTAACATTAAATGAAACAAAAGCGAAATAAATCAGTACAACATTAGAGGTATGGTGTTACACGCGCTATTATTTTTTTCCCTTTCATTACTTTGTGAGGAGGGTCGAAGAGAAGACATTTTAAAAATATTTCAATCTGTTGGCAGTCTTAAGTGCTCTCGGTCTCGTATACTGGATGAATTTGGTCTGAGTGCTTTGCGTTCCTTGAGCTAGACGTCCTCAACACATGTACAAGGTGGGCAGAAGCCGTCTGAAAAGGTTGTAAGGGTGTTGCAGGGTAATTTCTGCTAAGTAATAACTGTTAAGGAAAAAAAATCGACACATTGCGCCATTTACGAGTTAATTAGCGCTGAAGTTAATCAGCCAGGCCACAGCCAGCGCAGATTCAAGCGGTCCGCCAGACACAGTTAGTGTTAGTTGTTGTTACAGCGTAGACGACAGCGCATGACACTGCTCGGGCTTTGGCCTTGGTTCGATCCTCACTATCGTCTCATTTCCAATCGCTCTCTATTTCGGTTTCAGGAAACCAAACGAAGAACACGTTGGCGACAACGTCTCCGATGGATCTGTTGAATTTGCTTTCGCAACGGCCCGGTTGGCTACCTTCTGTGCTGATAACTTAGAAATAGTGCAACGTATCGATTTCTTTTCTTAACAGATATTTTTCGGAACGACCTACCCTGCGACATCCTTATAAGCTTTTGAGACTATTTTTGACCAACCTGTACACAATTTCGAACTTGAGTACTTCACTTTTTGTTAAATCTTTAACGCAAAGTTATACATTACTGGCCATTAAAATTGCTACAACAAGAAGAAATGCATATGATAAACGGGTATTCATGAGACAAATATATTGTACTTGTACTGACATGTGATTACATTCTCACGCAATCAGTACCCAAAACAACCGCCTCTGGCCGTAATAAAGGTCTTCATGCTCCTGGGCATTGATTCAAACAGAGCTTGGATGGCGTATACAGGTACAGCTGCCGATGCAGCTTCAACACGATACTACAGTTCATCAAGATTGGTGACTGAAGTGTTGTGACAAAACAGTTGCTCGGCCACCACTGACCAGACGTTTTCAATTGGTGAGAGATCTGGAGAATGTGCTGGCCAGGGCAACAGTCGAACATTTTCTGTATCCAGAAAGGCCTATACAGGACCTGCAACATGCGGTCGTGCATTATCCTGCTGAAATGTAGGGTTTTGCAGGGATCGAATGAAGGGTAGAGCCACGGGTCGTAACACATCTGAAATGTAACCTCCACTGTTCAAAGTGTCATCAATGCGAACAAGAGGTAACGGAGACGTGTAACCAATGGCACCCCATACCATCACGTCGGGTGGTACGCCAGTATGGCGATGACGAATACACGCTTCCAATGTGCGTTCACCGCGATGTCGCCGAACACGGATGCGACCATCATGATGCTGTAAACAGAACCTGGGTTCATTCAACAAAATGACGTATTGCCATTCGTACACCCAGGTTCGTCGTGCAGTACACCATCGCAGGCGCTCCTGTCTGTGATGCAGCGTCAAGGGTAACCGCAGTCATGGTCTCCGAGCTGGTAGTCCATGCTGCTGCTAACGTCGTCGAACTGTTCGTGAGGATGGTTGTTGTCTTGCAAACGTCCACATCTGTTGACTCAGGGATCGAGACGTGGCTGCACGATCCGTTACAGCCATGCGGATGTCTATCATCTCGACGGCTAGTGATACGAGGCCGCTGGGATCCAGCACGGCGTTCCGTATTACCCTCCCGAACCCACCGCTTCCATATTCTGCTAACAGTCATTGGATGTCGACCAACGCGAGCAGCGATTTCGCTATACGATAAAATGGTTCAATTGGCTCTGAGCACTATGGGACTTAACTTCTGAGGTCATCAGTCCCCTATAACTTACAACTGCTTGAACCTAACTAACCTAAGGAATCACACACATCCATGCGCGAGGCAGGATTCGAACCCACGACCGTAGCGGTCGCGCGGTTCCAGACTGTAGATACGATAAACCGCAATCGCGATAGGCTACAATCCGACCTTTATCAAAGTCGGAAACGTGATGGTACGCATTTCTTCTCCTTACACGAGGCATCACAACAACGTTTCACCAGGCAACGTTGGTCAACTACTGTTTGTGTATGAGAAATCGGTTGGAAACTTTCCTCATGTCAGCACGTCGCCACCGGCGCCAACCTTGTGTGAATGCTCTGAAAAGCTAATCATTTGCGTATGACAGCATCTTGTTCCTGTCGGTAAAATTTTGCGTCTGTAGCACGTCATGTTAGTGGTGTAGCAATTTTCATGGCCAGTAGTGTACCTCTTGACGAGCCGATTATGACTGCATTTTAAATTCTTAAATTCGGCCATTACTTATATCAAATACTGAAATTGAAACTTTTGTTACCGCTGGAAGACGCTGGATAGGCAAATGCAACTGCATTTGTGTAATCGTTTTAGATATTTAACAATATACATACCTCAACAGAAGTTTTCCTGTTTAACGATAAACACACTTCAACAAATTTTGGAATATCATAAAATTTACTACCATGACTTCATACAGTACACCCACTAAGGTTTGTACAATACCTTATTAACGAGAAAAACTTAATTTCTTCTGAGAAGATGAAAGATTTTAGGTAGTTACAAAAAATCATTACAAAACAAAGCACTCTCTCTGCTACGTGTACGTCTTCAAAAGAAAATCAGTGAAAATCTTTATCTCATGATGATGATTATCAGTTCTTCCCCTCTGCGAGGCATACTCTGGATGAGACCATCATCTTGGGGTATGGAGCCCCACTCCTCAACACTGTCAGGTGGATTCGGACGCCGTGCAATGGCCACCTTCAACAGGTCCCATGCAAGCTCACTTGCATTCATGTCTGGGGACCGTGGTAGCCAATGCATTCGACTGATGTTGCATCTTTGAAGATGCCGAGACACTGCTAGTGTTCGGTGCGGTCTTGCATTGTCGTCGACTAGGATGGAGTTGTCACCGGCTTCAAGCCTGTAGGGCCTTACAATCGTTCGAAGGATTTCTTGGAGGTATTGGGGACCAGTCAAATTACCACAGTATCGGGGACCGGTCAAATTGGCACATATCAGCTGAGTAGCTACTCAGATCACAGCCCTGTCGAATTCAGTGATGACAGAGAATTTTGTTTCTCACATTATCAAACTGCAAATAATTCTGGGTTCTGGATTCGAATGGTATGGCCACGAATAAGAAAGGCTGGAGTCAGAAGTGCTCCTCTTAATTTTTGGCTTGTGGAAAGCTGTGTATTACGAATCTGTGAGATAATCAACGGTACTATAATGTGGATCGCTGGGATTTTCCACTTTCCACATCAGAAATTTTCCGAAGATTTGTGTTGCTATGTGTCATCAGACTGTGCACTGTCTGTCGCAACTTGATGTTATTGTTGTCTGCTACTGTACTTAATGATGATCGGAAAGTATGGGACGTACCTAATCACAAGTAATTAGGCAGAATTTTCACAACTTCTTGTATATTCAGTAAGCCACTGCACCCACTAATTAGCAGACAGTACCTTTTGTTATCTTTTCTGTTGCATTCGCACAATCAACGTACGAAATATGATTGCACTCTTTCCTATGCGTACCAATCTTTGTCTTGTACGCAAGGATCCCACACAGGATATACGCTGCCGGAGAAAAGTGCAAGGTTCTCAAGGACTATGCTCAGCGACACTGGAGTGTAATATGTACATACTGAGTGGCTGTAGTGTCACCGGCGATCAGGGCGGAACATTCTATGGTAGCCGCGCGGTCTAAGGCGCCTTGTCACGGTCCGTGCGGCTCCCCCCGTCGGAGGTTCGAGTCCTCCCTCGTGAACGGGTGTTTGTGTTGGCCATAGCGTAAGTTAGTTAAAGTTAGATTAAGTAGTGTGTAGGCTTAGGGATCGATGACCTCAGCAGTTTGGTCCCACAGGACCTTACAAAAAAAAAAAAAAATCTTTGGCATATCCGTGCCTCACCGGTGAGTATGTACTCTTGTTGAACAGCTTCAACAGCTTCAGTCATGTGAACTGTGTCGTATTTTGGCGTGCGGGGGTGCTGGATGGACGTATCAATAGACTGCTACACATTGTATCCATGATGCGTAGCTGCCTCACAGTGATCTATGGGACATTCCCACACCTGTAGAAGAGGTTCTGGACGATCGCGCGGTATAGGCGCACGTCGAGATCGACGTGCTTTAAGCGCTGCGGTGGGCGACCTAACATCATCCAGGGGCGAAATCTGGTCATACGTGGCACGTGCTGTGTCATAAGGAATAATTGGAAACCATCTGCTTGCAGCAGGGTTAAGATCATGTGTGCCTCTCTCTACTACCACTTATACCGCGACACCGCCAAGCATGGCTAAGCTGGTCTCGTGAAACAATTCACAGGACAGTGCAGTGGCGCTCTGTCGTCTTCAGCGATGAGGGTAAGTTCCGTCTGTTTGCGAGTGACGGACGTGCACGTCTATAGCATGTGTGGAGAGCCAACAGCTACAACATGCGAGCTAGGGTAACCAGTGCCCGCTACAATGCACAGACTGTTATCGTCGTGCTAATGCCATTTTCTTGACAGAGAGGTGACGCGCCTTTTTCAGCAGGACAATGCACGTCCACATAAGGCTGCTACGACGCAACTTGTTTTTCATGGTAGGCAATTGGCCTGGTCAGCAAGATCATCACACTTCTCAGAACTTGAACGCGTATAAGAGATGATGAAGTGGGAACTTATTCGTTCTCCAGAGCCTGCAAGAACCATTTCCGAATTGCACCAAAGGGTGCAAGATACTTAGAACAGTGTATCGCAGGATGTCGTTCGGCACCTTTATGGCGGTTCGCTTGCGAGAACAAACTCTGCGTTGCCACCAGATGGCGATGTACTGTGCACTGATGCGACTGTATCTGTCAGATCCCCTGTCAATAAAATGACCGTGTCCTTGAGGGCGTTGCATTTTTTTTTTTTTTTTCTGGCAGTGTATGACGGAGATACCAAAGTTTCTGCACAGTCTACCTCACACAAAGGGTCTTTGGTACAGGCAAGAACATGTCGAAAGAACAACGTCACATTTTTTTCCAATGATGATTTGAGTTTTTCTAAGAAACTTGTGTTGCATACCTTATGGCCATTACCAATTTATTACGAAGGCGACTCTGTATTCCATGCCAGTTCAAAGACTAGCTGTTTCATCCCCTTAAGGGTTGAATTTCCAAATGTAGTGAAACACATGTTTTTTGTTGTTTCTAACAGAGACGTCAAATAAAAATTTTGAAAATGTTTTTTTACTGAAATAATTCATATATTTTTCATCCCTATTTCACTCCCTTAGGGTGCTGAATTTCCAAAAGCATTGAGACACGTATTTTTTAATTTCTAACCGGGAAGTCAAATACCAGTTTTGATAGATGTAGCTTTAAAAATGCTTTAGTAGTTCTTTAACAGCGATTTATTTAAAAAAAAATTTCATCCATAATTTTACATCCTTAGTGGTTAAATTTCCAAAAATTGCTGAAATACGTATTATTTATTTATGACTGAGAAACCAAATACCAGTTTCCGTAGCTCTAGCTTCAAAGTTGTCTTAAGAGCGACATATTTTCGAAACCTTTCAGCCCCTAGCTCATCCCTTAAGGAGTGGAATCTTGAACAATCCTTTCTTAAATGATGTCCACATTATTAGGTCCAAAGTCTCTCCAAACGTTAGGTTTCTATCCTTGGCGGTTTGGGCATGGTGATAACGAGTCAGTGAATCAGTCGGACCCTATTTCACCCCATTATGGACTGAATTTTGAAACACGTATTTTTACATTTCTACCCATAACGCCAAATGCCAATTTCCAATGATTTCGCTTTAAAAATACTTAAGCAATGAAATTTTTTCGTAAAACATTTCACCCAATATTACATACCCGTAGGAGCAAAATTTCCAAAAAATGCTGAAACACATATTTCTTTGTTTCTCACTGGGAAACCAAATACCACTTTTCGTTGGTCTAGCTTCAAAATTTTCCTTAAAAGCGCCATTTTTCAAAATATCTCTTATCTCCTATTTCACCGTCCGTCCCTGGTAGCTGAGTGGTCAGCGCGACGGAATGTCGTACCTAACGGCCCGGGTTCGATTGCCGGCTGGGTCGGAGATTTACTCCGCTCGGGGACTGGGTGTTGTGTTGTCCTTATCATCATCATTTCATCCCCATCGACACCCAAGTGGCCGAAGTGGCGTCAACCCGAAAGACTTGCACCAGGCGAACGGTCTACCCGACGGGAGGCCCTAGCCACATGGCATTTCCATTTCTCCTATTTCTCCCTCTTAGAAATTAACATCGAAAGATTCCTTCTTAATCGACATCTACTGTACAAGATAAACACCCTCTGCAGTTCTGTTCTTTGTGGTTTGGGTTGGCTGATAATGAGTCAGTGAGTGAGTCATTCAGTGCCCCCTATAAACAGAGATTGGCTCTTGTCTGGTTCATTCTTTTTAAAGCTATTACACGAATTGTATACAGAAGAAAGGAAATATTAGCAGAAGCCAAAATGGAAGTTATTGACTTGCCCTACATTATTCCCTTATTCATCACACTGAAGTGATTGAAACACGTAAAAGAGTCGAACGCCTGACAAGTGAAACAAGTGATCGTGATACATCACTTCCGGTATATCTGCACTGCCGTAGACCAGTATCAAATGGCGCAGCGACCAATTTATCGAATTATTTGTCACGAGTAGTTCCGTTTCGCTGTGCTTTAATCTCCCCACTGAAACGCCACATTTGCACCTCAGTGTCGATTAAGGGAACAACGTACAGAACGGCAGCCACTGATTGTTTGGAAATATGACTCTTTATTTACAGCACATGTTAACATACATTATTTCAAACTGTGTAGCTTTTGTCAAGTAATACCTCATTTACGATTCTTGTAAATCTGTCGGGCGTAATTATCCGCTACACGGTATTGTGTTATTCACAAGCTTGTATTCCTGTGGTCTTTTGGTTCGTTAACCTTCCAAGAGCGATGGTACTCAAACGCAGAGTTTCACAGATGTGTAGTAGAACCATATGCGTGTTGTCGAATAATTTCTATTCGATTAAATGTAAGTATATCCTTCCAGAGACCTTTCCAAGTCTCGAACATCTATGATGTATATATGCAGACGGCAGCGACGAATGAAAATTTCTACTAGATCTCGGCCTTGGTAGACATTTTCATTTGTCGATTCAGTCTGCGTACGTACATCATTTCTATTCGGTTTATGAATTTCGAGCTGGGTTACTTGCCTTGTGAGAGCTGACGCGACCGCAGACTGTCTTTAAACAAAGTGAAAAGAGGGGCACGAGAAGAGAGAATAGCTTCATCAAGAGAGACTCCAGATGTGAAAGACGACAGCGCAGTGGAAGCCATAGGCCGTGTCACAGAGACAGAACGGCGAGTTCCCCAGTACGCGGACTAATGGACAATTTCACACGCCTGTGTTCCCGCACCTCTTTTTGCTCTCTTAGTACAATGGCGCCCTTGGGAAATGGGAGTAAAGAGAGAAAATCCATTTAGAGCTCTAACGGGCCATTATTACAAGGAAACGTGTGCGCAGGAAAGAGGTGCTATTCGCGGATGGTGGCATTCTGGGTTAAAGTCGTGCACTTAAGCACCGTTCCGCTTTGCGCTGTATCTGCGTGAGCCAGTAAGACCTAAGAGCTGGCGTAAGCTCGTCCGGCTCCACTGAGACAACTGCACTTAAGAGCATACGATGAATTCGTACGACAGTCAAAGGTGTAATGGGAGCCTAATATTTCACAAATGGTTTTAGGTACAGAAATAAAGTATTTGACGTGTTCCAGATTACAGGGGACATTTTCCCTGTGTCACATCAAATGATTTCGCAATTGCAAATAAGCACCACAGTCGTGTGTAGAAAGGAATGCTGACGATGAAAATTTGTGTCAGACCGGGACTCGAACGTAGCTTTCCCGCTTGTCGCGAGTGGTCTTCGTACCATTAGGCTATCCGTGCACGACTCGCCGCCGGACACAAACTTCCATACGTCGTCAACTATTTTTTCCTGTGTGGTTACTACTCGGAGAATTTTTAAGTACAAAGATATTAAGCTTCTAAAAGGTTCATTTATTCAAGTTTTTCATTCCAGTGATGTAAGACATTAGCAATCCATTGACAGGATACCTCCATGTGTCCAGATTAAAGGAATGTTACGTGTAGCAAATCCGCATACGCAGCGACTTTCGACTTGGAAGTGCCCGGTTCGAGTCCCAGTGATGAAACTAACTTTTAGCCACAGTAACTGTTAAAGAACCGATTGAAGTTATGTAGGAAGTTTTATTCATTCACCGATGAGTAGTTTCGGACAGCTCATCCATTATCAAATCATGCATGCGTACAAATCTTGCGTTACAACCAGACGTGCATTACAAGTCACAAAGCATATGAGCGTGACACTGTACAATGTAGCGACAACATTTGAGCATTGCTGTAAGTGAAAACAGAGTTTCCTTCGCAGCGTCAACACACCAACATTTCTTATTGTCAAAACGGAGCTCGCTTTGTAGCGTCAACACATTAACATTGTAGAGTGCCATGTCGATATGTTGTGTGGCCTGTAATGCACGCCTGGTTGTAACGCAAGACTTGCACTGTATGTACAGTCGTGGACAAAACGAGCGAGACCCCTCGCCTTTTCGTTATGCTGATCCGCACAGCTTTAAAGTCTGCTACACAGCATAACAGGCAAGGCGACGAAGTGCTACCAACATAGGCCTACTATGCACAGGAGTGAAATTATAAAACTATCCGAAATTTGTCAGACTGTTTTCAATCATGAAACTTCCTGGCAGATTAAAATGGTGTGCCGGACCAAGACTCAAACTCGGGACCTTTGCCTTTCGCGGGCAAGTCGGGAGCAATCTCTGTTGCTGACCGACATCGAGGTTAACGCCGATCTTCTTTTTGTCTCTCTGGTCATCATTAACAATACTATGATCCTCATTGGCAATAAACAATGCCAGCATTACACTGCACGCCATCCTCATAGTCGCCAACACGTTCCTGTTGCACTTGAGATGCAACACTTTTACTCCATGAATTTATGACTTTGAATGTGAGGAGGGAAAGCCGTACTCATTTGTCGGCTAACTAACCTCTCTCATCACACAATTGCTTTATTTACGTCTTTTTTATTCACACTTATTACGTTGATCGCATTCAAAGGATTTACTAAAGTTTACGGGTTTCTAATGAATCGCCGTCAGAACCGGTATCTTGTTACAAATGGTAACACATGAAATAAAGATCGAATATATAACGTACGATACAGTATAGCTACTGTAACCAGTAACTTTTACTGTACTTTCGATTGCGCTACAATATTTCATCATCGGGCCTTTCACTTAATGAAGTATATATGATTTCTATGAACGAATTTTTTGTGAGAACGAGGTCACAGCCTAAATTTTCTGTCATAATTGTGTTTCACAAACTGCCTGTAAATAACATTCACTTCAATAGAATGTGTGTGCATGAGATCTTATGGGACTTAACTGCTAAGGTCATCAGTCCCTAAGATTACACACTACTTAACCTAAGCACAAACACACACACCCATGCGCGAGGGAGGACTCGAACCTCCGCCAAGACTAGCCGCACAGTCCATGACTGCAGCGCCTTACCGCTGGGCTAATACCACGCGGCTCACTTCAATAGAAATAGCATAATAAATATCGTTATTCCAAATTATGTCACGACTGTTGGCAAAACTAACACAGTAAAAGCCATAAAACAATGAATACGCACCGAAAATTTAAGTGAAAAGTTAATTTAAAAATAATCTACACACGGCTTTTTATGGGAACGTTCCTTCATCGATTACAACATCAATTCGTTATTCCATTGTAATGGGAATGGAAACAATAATTCCAGGACGTGAAGGAAAGCCGAGAAAAATGTCTACTGTCCTTCAGTCACACAAACTGCTGCAGAAGAAGAAGAAGAAGAAGGAGAAAAGGAAAAAGGGGAAGAAGCACAACTTCACAAAGGTTTGAAACACGGCATTCAAGTTTACTGAGATTCTATAGAATGCAGTTTCGACTGCAAAAGGAAACACTGATCACTGAAAATGCCAAACATCGCACATACAAGGTCGTGTATGCCTTATTAATTGACACATACTCACCTGATAAATGACCTACTCTGTGACAAACGTCGAGGATTCGAAAAACATCGCTCACGAGAAAAGCAGCTTGCGCTTTCCTCACATGACATCCCGTAAACCATCGATTAAGGCAGTCGGGTAGGTGCAACATTTGTTCACTTCAGGAAGGTATGCGACTCAGTACTTACTCAAATTATAGAAAGGCGATTTTCCCGCTAGAGTAAACGCATCATGTTACCTTGGCTGGAGGGCCACTGGTAGACGTACAAGTAACTTCGGGCGTGCCCCTTGCTGTTCATCCTCTATATAAATGACCTGTCACGTAATATTAATAGGAACCTCAAACTTTTCACAAAGTATGCAGTTATTGCAATAAAGTGCTATGTGAAAAAAAGCTCCGCAAGTATTCAGTTACGTACTGGCAAGAATTCTAAGTGGTGCAAATATTGGAAACTTGCTTTAAATGCTCAAGAGTGTAAATCTGTGCGCTTCACACAATGAAAAACGTAGGCTGCTGTGACACCAATGTTAACGATACACAAGTGGAACCAGTCGGTTCATACAAATACCACGCTGTCACAATTTGTAACGATAGGAAACGGACCGATCACACAGACTCAACTCACAGGTAATAAACACCGTAGATTTCGGTTCGTTGGTAGGATAGTGGCGAAATAAATTCAGTCTACAAAGGAGATTACTTACAAAACACTCTGTCGACGCGTCCTAGAACATTGCTGGAGTGGGTAGGACTAAATGGTGAGACTGACTGCAAACATAGTTGGCAGCGCAATCGTCAAAGGTTAGACTGATCCACGTGAAAGCGTAACGGAGATGCTGGAACACCTGAACTATCGATGGTTTGCAGATGGATGCCAGCAATCCAGTGGAAGACAATAGTTTCAAAAACCGGAATTGAGTGAAGAGTCTAGGAATCCCGAAGCAATCATGAAAGAAAATATATTAATTACAGCGCGCACGGAGGTGTTCAAGCAATCGTTCCTCCTGCGCTTCATACTTAAATTGAACGGGAAGAAGCCCCAATAAATGATATAATGGGAAATACCCTCTGGCATGCACTTCTCAATCATTTACAGTCTACAGGTGTAGATGTAGAATATGTTGGGTGTATAATCCTTCTAAACGCGTAGTGGGAATAACAGTACATCCGATTGGTGCCTAAGTTTTGCATGTTGATATTCCAGTTGCTATAGGTTTATTTATCGATTGTCATCTTTTATTTCTAGTTCACTATTTGAGTTTACATATTGTCATTTTGTCATTTGGAGATAGTGAGGGGAGCTGCGGACGCTAGGATACGGAGTGCCAAATCGAGGAATCAGAACATGTACGACATACTCTTCTGTTTAAGTTCAACAGAGGGGTAACAGCAGCGGAGGCAGCCAGAAATATTTGCACCGTGTATGAGGATAATACCATTGGACAGAGCACGACAAGAAAATGGTTTTCTCGTTTCAGGGAGGATCGTTTTGACATTAGTGACACTTCACGTTCAGGAAAACATTCGGGGTTTGATAAAGATCGTTTCAACACATTAATCCACAATGATACATTTCAGTGTACGCGAGAACTGGCAAATGTGATGAGCTGTCATCATTCCACCATCGTGCGACATTATCCATCCAATGTCTTGAAAGGAGGATATAGGATGAACATCAACAAAAGCAAAACGAGGATAATAGAATGTAGTCGAATTAAATCGGGTGATTAGGAAAAGAGACACTTAAAGTAGTAAATGAGTTTTGCTGTTTGGGGAGCAAAATAACTGATGATGGTCGAAGTAGAGAAGATATAAAATGTAGACTGGCAATGGCAAGGAAAGCGTTTCTGAAGAAGAGAAATTTGTTAACATCAAGTATAGATTTAAGTGTCAGGAAGTCGTTTCTGAAAGTATTTCTATGGAGTGCAGCCATGTATGGAAGTGAGACGTGGACGATAAATAGTTTGGACAAGAAGAGAATAGAAGCTTTCGAAATGTGGTGCTACAGAAGAATGCTGAAGATTAGATGGGTAGATCAGATAACTAATGAGGAGGTACTGAACAGAATTGGGGAGAAGAGAAATTTGTGGCACAATTTGAATAGAATATGGGATCGGTTGGTAGGACATGTTCTGAGGCATCAAGAGATCACCTATTTAGTACTGGAAGGCAGCGTAGAGGGTAATAATCGTAGAGGGAGACCAAGAGATGAATACACTAACCAGATTCACAAGGATGTAGGTTGCAGTAGGTACTGGGAGATGAAGAAGCTTGCACAGGATAGAGTTATCATGGAGAGCTGCATCAAGCCAGTCTCTGGACTGAAGACCACAACAACAACGGGGAATGTTCAAAAATCGTGTGCATGGTTCAGCCCAGAAAAAGCAGCAACTCCCAGTACAAAGACACGCACGCATACACAAAAAATAAAGCTATGCATGTGATGGGACAGCGATGGTGTGGCGCGCCACGAATTCCTTCCCCGAGGTGTAAAAACCACTGCTGACATTTATTGTCAACAAATGAGACGTCTCATAGACGCAGTCCAAGAACAACGACCTGGAAAACTGTGCGTAGTCATGCTATCCCCTGACAATGATCGCCCGCATTCTGCAAAGATGACTAGAAAACGCTATACAAGAGTTTGGTTGAGAAGTCATTCGCCTGATCTTGCTCCCTCAGATGTTCACCTTTTCCGCTATCTATCGAGCAACCTTCAAGAAATTTCCTTTCCGGATGAAAATGTGCCCCGAACATGGCACGACGAGCTTGTCGCCCCAAAACCACGTGATTTGTACAGTCGCGGAATGGAAAAGTTACCAATGTTGACGGACTGTTGTAAATAGTGAAGGAGTACGTAATACTGGTGGCCTATTGAACTTACGGAGAAACGCTAAGAACTTATGCATCAGTCCAATAGTTACAGTACTCTCTGCATTCGAGTAATAAACAAAAGCGTTACAGAAGTTCCATATCGCTGAGTGTGCATTTACATGAGCTTTGTGTCTGTTGCTGTTTCACAAAAGCGGAGGAAAACAGTGGGTAACTTTATTTTTAGAACGTGTCAGATCGAAAAGAAGTTTCGGAGCCGTAGGTAATTTCGGAGCCTGCTCGTACGGAAATTCAAACGACAGTACAGGCGCTGGATGCATCATTTATTGAAGAGAGCTGGGTGGCCAGGCGGAGATCGATAGCTGGACGAATTCCAGGCCTTTGTGGGGCTTCCTAATTCATAGCCGCCAAACCGACGCTGCTAATGCGAAGGGGTGGCAGGAGGAGAGGGGGGGGGCGGGAACGGAGGTAGGAGGTGAAAGGGGGAAATTAGGGAACGACTGAATCGGCGCGTGAGAAAGAGGGACCAAATGCGGGCAGCAAATCGAAATTAAAAAACCACAGCAGTTCGCTTTTCACATCGGCGAGGCTTCATAGGAGAAATCGGATGCGAGTAACGCCTTTGGCGTCGTGCTGGACGTTCTGTACAGACAACAGCCAGTGTCCAGCAGCAGCGGTCGCCTTGCCCAGGGGCTGTTCACCATGAGACGGGCACTCATTTTCCTAGCGTCAGTAAGAAGGACGGTTATGTGATGGCTTGGATTCGTTTGCACCTGCTAGACAGAGTCCACGTCAGCCACCTGCGCACACTGTGTAGAGA
Source organism: Schistocerca piceifrons (assembly GCF_021461385.2). NCBI lineage: Eukaryota > Metazoa > Arthropoda > Insecta > Orthoptera > Acrididae > Schistocerca > Schistocerca piceifrons. The sequence continues at coordinate 83,940,415 of NC_060145.1, read as the reverse complement.
GCAACGACCCAACAGTAAGGCCACAGCAGAGTAGAGGACGTGGAATACAGCGAAGAGACACAGGTTGCAAATACGCAGTGGTGGAGCTATGGTCATAAACAGACAGACACTCACCGGACGTTCGAGCAGTAACCTAAGTTTTACTGGTTAAAATTCATGAGGAAAACTTAACCTACCATTCATTTTGCATAACTCGCTACTTGTCTCGGTCAATGACCATTATCAAACTTAGCTGGCATAAACGGTAGGAAAATTATACCACAATTTGAACAAAAGTAATTTATCGTATAACCTTCCTGCCGTTTATGCCAGCTAAGCTTGATAATGGTCACTGACCGAAACTAGTAGTGAATTGTGCGAAACAAACTACAGCTGAAGATTTAACCATGAATTTTAATAATTACTTGGCGGCTGAATATCCCCACCTGCAAACATTCATAAAAGTAGCCTAAGAGTTGGATATTCAAGAAGCGTCATTTTGTCCATGCACGTGAAGACTTCTTCGACGATGTCATATCTGCAGCGATGTTGGAATGGGGCAGCTTTAACAAAAGTTAATTTGTTGAAAAAAAAAGCACTACGTCGTCAGGCCACAATTAGCCCATCGGGACCATCCGATCACCGTGTCATCCTCAGTTGCGGATGCGGGTAGGAGGGGCGTGTGGTCAGCACACAGCTCTCCCGGTCGTTACGATGGTTTTCTTTGACCGGAGCTACTCAGTTGGCATCACGAGGCTGAGTGCACCCCGAAAAATGGCAACAGATCATGACGGCCCGGATGGTCACCCATCCAAGTGCCGGCCAAACCCGACAGCGCTTAACTACGGTGATCCGACGGGAACCGGTGTATCCACTGCGGCAAGGCCGTTGCCTTCATTTGTTAACAAAAGTTATATTTTAACGTGTTTTGGTAACAGTCCATCATCAGAACATCTGACAAAAAGATCAAATTGTCGTCAAAATGCAAGCACAACGTGTAGGTAACATTAAGAGAAAACATACTCAGACTGACAATTTTGTATTCCACATAAAAGAATTTCACATACACGAGGGGCACACAATAAGTAATGCAAAACATTTTTTTCCCGAAAGCAGGTTGCTTTTATTCACGATTCCGATACATAATATCATTCCCCAATCTTTGGCTGCAAAACCCCATTTTTCACCATAATCGCCGTTCAATGGGTAGACCTTACGCCATTTTACTAGGAGGGCCTATGCCCACATGGTACCACTCTACTAGTCGACGTCAGAGCCAACGTCTTGCTCCTGCTCGGGGTAGCCGCGTGGTCTTAGGCGTCTTGCCACGGTTCGCGCGGCTACCCCCGTCGGAGGTTCGAGTCCTCCCTCGGGCATGGGTATGTGTTTTTTCTCCTTAGTGTAAGTTTAAGTTAGACTAAGTAGTGTGTAAGGCTAGGTTCAAAAATGGTTCAAATGGCTCTGAGTACTGTAAGGCTAGGGACCGATGACCTCAGCACGCCGGCCTGAGTGGCCGTGCGGTTCTAGGCGCTGCAGTCTGGAGCCGAGCGACCGCTACGGTCGCAGGTTCGAATCCTGCCTCGGGCATGGATGTGTGTGATGCCCTTAGGTTAGCTAGGTTTAATTAGTTCTAAGTTCTAGGCGACTGATGATCTCAGAAGTTAAGTCGCATAGTGCTCAGAGCCATTTGAACCTTTTTTTTTTTTTAACCTCAGCACTTTGGTCCCATAGGAACGTAACACAAATTTCGAATTTTTCCAACGTCTTGCTGCATCAGTAATTGCTCCATAAACCACCTACTGTTTCCTGCGAAGTGCATCCTTCATTGGGCCAAATAGATGAAAGTTGGAAGATCCGAGATCCGGGTTGTAGGGCTGATGGGGAAGAATAGCTCTGTGTGTTCTTGTCGGGAGCGCAAACTTGTATGATGTTTGTATTGTAATGGAGAAGTAGGAGTTCGACAGCACTTTTATGGCGACGAACACAGCTGCGTGCGCCCGATCCCTACGCGGGATTTGGGATAGTTTTGCGCGACCTTGCTGCTACGATAACACATGCCTCGTCTAACGACTCACCGTGCTTTTGTTCACTGCCGGGTCTCCACTGACGTTCTACAATGTTGTATTTTTCCAGCAAAAGAAACTTAATGGGAGCTCTGTGCTTGGAACTCACCTCCTTTGCAGACGGCAATTCGAAGGTTACGTATAGCTCTGCCAACTATCTGGACTTTCTGAAACTATACGGGATGAAGCGGGAGTATTCCACGATGTCCCACAACAAAGTTCGCATTTTCTCAACCGAAACTGGACGAGTAAAAAATGCTTCCCATTACTTACTGAATGCTCCTCGTAGTACTGTGCCACACAAATGATCCACTCGTGTTAATGCGCCGTCTCCGGGACGGGAACGTGCGCCTGCTCCGTATCAAATCCGCCTGGCGGATTAATGGCGAGGGCCTGTATGCCAGCCAGCCTCGATGTGGTTTTTAGGTGGTTATCCGAATCCTACGAGGAGAATACCGGTATGGTACCCAAGTCCTGCCTCAGTTACACGATTCACGAAGTTTTAAAAAACGTTCACACACACTTCCACATGGATAACATTACACTCAGACACTTGGAATAGGCAAAAGTTTCAACAAGTGAACTCTTATTATCACCGAGCAGATATAGCGTTGAAAAATCTGTCTGCTCAGAATTCACTTAGCGATTGTAGTCCTCCTGCGAGACTTATTGTCACAACGTCACAACTTAAGATAATTACTGTTTTCTAGTTCATCACTGTCTCAGTTCACACTTTTAACTACTGTACTACTTACAATGGAAGTTCACTAGTAAAACACATGGTCATTGTATTTCTTCATTAACAAATTTGCATTTGACAGTAACACATGTCGACTATCTCACTGCCGGCCGCGGTGGCCGTGCGGTTCGAGGCGCTTCAGTCCGGAACCGCGTGACTGCTACGGTCACAGGTTCGAATCCTGCCTCGGGCATGGATGTGTGTATGTTCTTAGGTTAGTTAGGTTTAAGTAGTTCTAAGATCTAGGGGACTGATGACCTCAGATGTTAAGTCCCATAGTCCTCAGAGCCATTTGTACCATTTTTTACGATCTCACTACAGGGCTGTGCTACAGTGCAAGGTATTACCTTCATAAATTAATGGTATTATCAAGTTTTATCACAGTTGATTTAATAATCTGGAAAGCACTACAGAAACACGACCACATATAGATAGGAATTTCAAGTTTGCCAGCTGCGACTGTTTAACTGACCTGATTATCTTCGGCTGATTTAATTAATAACTGCACTCTTTATTAGATCAGGTGTTAGCACGGGTAAGTTAGCTGAAGGCACACATTGCCGCGTGCATGCCGCCGGTTGGTAGTTGTTTTATGGAATTAGCCTCAAAACGCTGCATTTTCGATCTACGGTTATTTTGAGAAAAAATGAAAAAACGTCGATTCGATGCCCTGTACCGTATTGTGACCTTCTTATCATGTCGTTTTTCTGCGCCTTTAATCTCACCGTACAAAAAATTTGTCACTCCAGTGCGCGCACAGATCAATCGTTAAGCCTTTACAGATGGCGTAGTGATCGAGTCACGTGCTCAACGGTGCGCGCACAGCCTCCACACGAACATACGGCAGTAGCGATCAGACATTTGTATTTCAAGTGGACATTGTACGTACATCTAGGTAAATGTAAGGTCGTGAGAGAATGGCAGAAAGGGGCAAACTTATTTGGCCGTGCTTGCGGTCACATGATGTAAGAAGCTGCTGGATTTGTTGGTGTTTCGCGGCGGACAGTATAACGCATGTACAGGCAGTGCTGTAACACACGTGGTCATGAAACAAGACGTTAGAATTGTGGTCGGGAGAAGATCCTGACCGCGAGGGACCGGAGAAGCGTTACGCGGCTTGTGGATGAAATGCGCTTCAAAAGTTGGCAGAAACCACTGCAGGCAGTGAATGAGAGTCCATCCCCACGCGTTGTAGCGAGAGATCATTGCGACGGGAACTGCATGCAGTGAACATCTCGAGTCGGTCACCTCGCAAGAGACCATTGCTCACATAGACACACACAGGTGCTCCTCGTCAATGGGCTGGAATCAACGAACGTAGGGAAACGCTGATTGGTGGAACGTAATACGATCTCACGGATGACGTTTGTAACAATACGCAAGTGCTCGTCGTTGAGTGCCTCGAAGGCCAAATCAAGCATTTCATCCTGAATATACGCAGAGAAGATTCAGGTACGCCTGCGATGTTTTGGAAGGTGTTTTTCCTATCATGAACTGGGGCCACTCACTAAGGTGACAACTAACACGAACCACCATGTTTATTTAAACACAGTGAGTGATCTGGTGTAGCCTTTCAGTCAACATATGCGAGATGAGTAAGCTATTGCTACCTCTGTTTTTCAAGACTACAACAGAGTTCGTCGGACTGGAAGAAAAACCGCGCGGTTCAAATGGCTCTGAGCACTATGGGACTTAACTGCTGAGGTCATCGGTCCCCTAGAACTCAGAACTACTGAAACCTAACTAACCTAAGGACATCACACACATCCATGCCCGAGGCAGGATTCGAACCTGCGACCGAAGCGGTCGCGCGGTTCCAGACTGTAGCGCCTAGAACCGCTCGGCCACTCTGGCCCTCTGACCGCGCAGTCTGAGGCACCTAGCCACGGTTCGCGATGCTACCCCCGTCGGAGGTTAGAATCCTCCCTCGGGCATGGGTGTGTGTTGTCCTTAGCGTAAATTAGTTTAAGTCAGATTAAGTAGTGTGGAAACCAAGGGACCGATGAACTCAGTAGTTTGGTCCCTTTGGAACTTACCCCCACCACCACTGGAAGAAAATGTGAATGTTTTCTGAACACTCCCCCACCCTATTAGATCTCGATTGGCCTGCAGATCCACCATACTTAAACTCCATAGAAGACCTGTGGGGCATGGTGGACAGCAGGTAAAACTCCCGACATAAGCATCTCCGCAATTTGGTGAAACTGCGAAATCAGTTCCTCAGCGTGTGGCTTAACATGGACGCGATGTACCTGCAAAACTTTGTCGACTCACTTCCTAACTGAGTTCAGGAGCGGAGTTACGCGCTATTAAATGATGCTTATAATGAATTGTCTGGGGCTGACTAAAATTCTTGTCCGGCGAGCTTATGAAAGAATGAACAGAAAACTATGTGCCTTTCTAAAATTAATTAAATACATATTAACAAATTATTTTCATATACCTCTATGTTACAAGTGATGGAGATTAACAACTGATGGATTTCAAGATTTGGGCTCGTTGCACGCGGTTGGAGGGGGGGGGGGGGGTGAAGAAGACTCTAAATACCTTGTTAGTTGCAAATTCCATAGTTCATTTTAACAGTTCCTTTATCGAAACAATGTGTGGCGAGTCTGTTTACATTATATATATGCATTATTAGTCTTAACATTAATGTACACTCTATTTTTTACTCCTAGTCAAGCAACTGCATTTAGAAAGTAAGGATTTTTTTACGGGCTACCACTTTTTAAATAAGAATTCGTCAGTGCAATAGAAGGAGCTGTCCACGAGAAAGACTTAGATTTAAAACTTGCTTTTCTGCTACTTAGCATACATTTTATGTTGTTAGGCTGAGCCGGCCGAAGTGACCGAGCGGTTCTAGGTGCTACAGTCTGGAACTGCGCGACCGCTACGGTCGCAGGTTCGAATCCTGCCTCGGGCATGGATGTGTGTGATGTCCTTAGATTGGTTAGGTTTAAGTAGTTCTAAGTTCTAGGGGACTGATGACCTCAGAAGGTAAGTCGTATAGTGCTCAGAGCCATCTGAACCATTTGTTAGGCTGATTCATGAAAAAATTTGTTGCTGCGTGTTTAACTCCTTTCTGAGCCACTGACAACTTTGATAATTGGTAATAAAGACGAGTTATGAGTGCAATGTTCACGTTCTTCTTACTGAGTCAAATTAATAGTAAATAACTCGAGCTTCTGCATCTATCTGTCCAAAGAGGATTTTTTCGTTCTTATAGGAATGTGTCAAGAAGACTGCGAAACTCTTAGAGCCTGGTTCGTAGCGAGTAATTTCATTCCCGTCATCGTCAGCCATTTGACGATAATTACGATGACGATGATGATGATGATGAGCCACCCGAGTAACTCCGACTCAAAATAATAACATATAAGACTGATAACCTGCTTAAAATGTTTTGAGATGTAAACTTGTGGTAGACTCCTATTCATTGGTGGGATACTATGAAAATCCAACCAGTAGACAAAAGAGACCTTACAAGAAACTCATGTCATACATCCTAGAATACCGCTCACGTGAGTTTGACGCATATAAAACACGACTAACAGGGGGATACGAAATGTATAGAAAGAAAAGCAGCATGTTTGTTAAGTCTACTGGAGAATCTCACTGAAAGTGCGGAAAAACCTTAGATAGCAACCATATTGCAAAATCCTGCTTACAAAATTTCGAAGAAACACACTTCTGTTCAGCCACCGACATATCGCCCCGGTAGCGACCGCGGAGTCAAGGTTAGGCCCTCTGACGTTGAGCCTCGTTTATTGATGTTACAATCGAAGCGTTGATTTGGGAAATCAAGTCTCTCAAAATAAATGGGTAAATCATTTAGGATCATTGGTGCACGGCATATGGGACGCTACTAACTTCACTGACAGTATTTTTCCATAGCTTTATCTGTGAATGGGTGGTTAAGAATGTTCCAATCATAAGTGGATAATCCATAAACACAACTTTCCTGTTTTCTATAAAAGTGACAATGAGGAAGAAAACAAAAATGGCTCTGAGCACTATGGGACTCAACTGCTGAGGTCATTAGTCCCCTAGAACTTAGAACTAGTTAAACCTAACTAACCTAAGGACATCACACACATCCATGCCCGAGGCAGGATTCGAACCTGCGACCGTAGCGGTCTCGCGGTTCCAGACTGCAGCGCCAGAACCACGCGGCCACTTCGGCCGGCGGAGGAAAACAAAACATCACAATGTTGTGTGTACAATTTTTATTTTAATGTATACATAAGGAAGAAGAGTCTGTGCGGGAAAAACAATTTTTCTAATGCTTTACGTATCCTCCTATCGTAGTTGAAACTGTCTGCGGAGAGGAAATCCAAATTTTCAAAACAAAGCATTTTGTACATTTTGTATCTGCAATCATTTTTAACAGAAAACCTGCACATTACCGCTTAAAAAAGTTATGGCCTACGAGAGTCGGAATGTTTATTAGCGTATCAGAGAAAAATTTGAAGTAAATCGCTCAAATACTACTCAGATCTTCGGTTACATCATTTCTTCTTTCTACACTACTATCAATTAAAATTGCTACACCACGATGATGTTGTGCTACAGACGCGAAATTTAACCGACAGGAAGAAGACGCTGTGATGTGCAAATGATTAGCTTTTCAGAGCATTCACACAAGGTTAGCGACGGTGGCGACACCTACAACGTGCTGACACGAGGAAAGTTTCCAGCCGATTTCTCATACACAAACAGCAGTTGACCGGCGTTGCCTGGTGAAACGTACCATCACGTTTCGACTTTGATAAAGGCCTGATTGTAGCCTATCGCGATTGCGGTTTATCGTATCGTGACATTGCTGCTCCCGTTGGTCGAGACCCAATGACTGTTAGCAGAATATGGAATTGATGGCTTCAGAAGGGTAATACAGAACGCCGTGCTGGATCCCAACGGCCTCGTATCACTAGCAGTCGAGACGACAGGCATCTTATCCGCATGGCTGTATCGGATCGTGCAGCCACGTCTCGATCCCTGAGTCAACAGCCGGGAACGTTTGCAAGACAACAACCATCTGCACGAACAGTTCCACGACGTTCGCAGCAGCATGGACAATCAGCTCGGAGGCCATGGCTGCGGTTACCCTTGACGCTGCATCACAGACAGGAGCGCGTGCGATGTTGTACTGAACGACGAACCTGGGTGCACGAATGCCAAAACGTCATTTTTTCGGTTGAATCCAGGTTCTGTTTACAGCATCATGATGGTCGCATCCGTGTTTGGCGACATCGCGGTGAACGCACATAGGAAGCGTGTATTCGTCATCGCCATACTGGCGTATCACCCGGCGTGATGGTATGGGGTGCCATTGGTTACACGTCTCGATCACCTCTTGTTCGCAATGACGGCACTTTGAACAGTGTACGTTACATTTCAGATGTGTTACGACCCGTGGCTCTACCCTTCATTCGATCCCTGCGAAACCTTACATTTCAGCAGGATAATGCACGACCGCATGTTGCAGTTCCTTTACGGGCCTTTCTGGATACAGAATATGTTCGACTTCTGCCCTGGCCAGCACATTCTCCAGATCTCTCACCAATTCAAAACGTCTGGTCAATGGTGGCCGAGAAACTGGCTCGTCACAATACCCCAGCCACTACTCTTGATGAACTGTGGTATCGTGTTGAAGCAGCATGGGCAACTGTACCTGTACACGCCATCCAAGCTCTGTTTGACTCAATGCCCAGGCGTATCAAGGCCGTTATTACGGCCAGAGGTGGTTGTTCTGGGTACTGATTTCTCAGGATGTATGCACCCAAATTGCGTGGAACTGTAATTACATGTCAGTTCTAGTATAATATATTTGTGCAATGAATACCCGTATATCATCTGCATTTCTTCTTGGTACAGCAATTTTAATGGCCAGTAGTGTATATTAAATATATATTTATATATTATATATATATTAAAATAACTTAGCAGATGTCCATCCGAATGTTAGAGAACAGTGTAAAAATTTGCAGGAAATTGGACAAGGACTTTCCGAGATTTTCGGTAACAACGCTAAACAACGACTTGTCTTTGTATAGTAATATTGCTTATTGTGCCTAGTTTAAAAAAAAAAGAATTTTTACTTTATCTGAATTTGGGCCAAATACTGTTTACTTATGGTATTATTAGTTTGAAGATTTTTTATGGTCAAACGTATTCATGTTATGACAGGTGATTGTTGATGAGAATATATTTAAAAACAAGCCCACGCTCAGAACCCCAACCAAACCATATTCTGTCTACTACTGCAGGCTACTACTAAATGCTTGTTCTTATTTTGTGTTTTTTATATTTGACAGTGCCATTTTTTTTTCTTTATTGAATTTCGACTCCACCCGAAGGGGGCGGGCTGGCAGCAGCTTAGTACGCTGCTCTGCGGCCTACAGACTTTTTAAAACGTAAGAAGAAGAAAATAAAAAATAAAAGCAGGCGATAAAACGGTGACTTAAATTGTAAAACGGCGGAAAATTGTGGAAAGTTAAAACAGAAAGCAAAGGGTTGGCAATGCTAAAAAATACATAGGAAGCAGACAAGTGACATAGTAGACAGACAATTAAAAAAAACATGGCGACAGACTGGTTTCTGTTCGCAACATATATAAAAATCACACCCAGCGACATTATGGTGTCCGTTCGCAAGAGTTCCGAAAAGACACACAACACTGAACACTCTCTGTAAAACACTGCACGAAAATGTCTGCACAAAGATGACATACCCTAGCCAAGGGCTGATGGGGTGGGGGGACCTGGACAGATGAGGGGAAAAACAAGGAGGGAGGAGAGGAAAAACGAAAGGGGGGGGGGAACCAGACGAGGGAGAGGACTCATAAGGGTGGGGGGGGGGGAGGAGGGTAGGGCAGACGCGAGAGGGAATGGAAAAGGGCAGCGAAGGGAAAAGCAAAAGGACTCGGGGGGGGGGGGGGAGAGAAGGGGGGCAGAGAGAGGTGGGGAAGAGAGAGGATGGAAGGGGGGGGAGAGGGAGCCCAGGAAGAGGACAGAGGAAAGGAGGGGGAGTGAGGATCAGAGTTGATAGGAGGGATAAATGGAGGGAGAGAGGGCATCATCTGGGAGGGGGGACAGTGCCACTATGGCTCCTGTATATTAGGACATGTTTTTATAAAACAGATCTGAAGATGGTCATTATAGACCGAAACCGGTAGTCTGCTGACACAAAAGTTTGTGACCATAGACGTAAAGTAAAGGAAATTTACAATCCAGAACAGCAGAGAGAGGGAGGAAGGGAGAAAGAGACACACAGCTTCGCGAGTGCTCTCGCAGCACTCTATCTGCGGGCCCAGTAATTGTCGAACCGATGTCGGCTGGAGCCAGTATTACCTCGAGGGACTGCAGCAATCGCAGCCGGCTGAGCTGTTTGCTCGCGCATTACAGGCCTTGCACGGCTGGCTGCGCCCGCTTTCTGCCAGCAAAGTGCCCAGCGGGCGTATCGCACAGCCACCGCTAACTCGGCCGCATCAGCAGAAGAGCTCGCCAACTCCCCCCGGCAGGCGGCCGGCTCATTAATTAAAACAGGCTGCTTACTGCGTGCACGGCGGCCGGGACGGGTCAGCACTGCTACGGGGCAGCGTCGCGCCCTCCGTCAAGTTCCGCGGCCTAGTTTTATGTCCAGTTGCCGCCTCTACTTATCGCGCAGCGTTTAATTATCCCACAGTGCACCGCACAAAGCAGCGGCTGGCTCACTGCCCACAGCAAAACTCCTCCCCCCTTGCACAGTGGCCACGCTCGAGACAACAGGGGGTGCCCCATATGGTCACTCAACGCTGGGCGGCCTAGCTGCACCAACTGTACTCTGTAGTTCCACAGAGAGTCGTAATGTGCTTCTGTTTCCTTCCCTACAATTAAACTTTGTCTACTGATACTCCGTATAATTTCAGTGCAGATATAGCAACGAAGTCACTCGCAGAAAACAGCCTCTCCAATTGAAGACTTCCCTCAAAAAGGTGTATTTCACCGTTTCGTAATTTTCCAGGGAGTAAAAATAACTTTGTTTTCCTTTGGTGCTATTTACTAATAGAGTGTCGTATTAGAACTCCTTTCATCCGTCTAAATTTCCAGTTGTTGCAACCTGTTTCAGCGATATATTACGCCATCTTCAGGACCGCTGACTGACGTGTAGGTTGATTTCCACTTCTGGTCCACTCAGAATAGGGGCTAGCATTTGCTGAATGCTATCCGTACATCTTTACCTGACGCGGCGATCCCTAGGCCGAGCCGGCCGGAGTGGCCGAGCGGTTCTAGGCGCTACAGTCTGGAACCGCGCGACCGCTACGGTCGCAGGTTCGAATCCTGCCTCGGGCATGGATGTGTGTGATGTCCTTAGGTTAGTTAGGTTTAAGTAGTTCTAAGTTCTAGGGGACTGATGACCACAGCAGTTAAGTCCCATGGTGCTCAGAGCCATTTTTTGAACCTTGGCCGACTACTACACAAACACTGAAACCAAAACCAAACCGATCAAAGATGAAAATCAGTGACGATATATATAGATAGGGTGAGTCACTAACTATTGCCATCAAGAATAGCTCCGAAAGTATTACAGGCGCTGAAAAGTTGCATGGGACAATGGGGGCCATAATATGACGTTTGTTTTGGTGCTAGGTGGGGTCGCTTCAGAGGTATGAAGGTCAACTTTGTTTTTTTAAACGGAATGCTATAGTCTGGCACTTATTTTCTGATAGTGGCTGTCGAGACGAATCCAATGTTGTGTAACAGTAAGGTCTTCGAAGGTCAACGAAGGTCACAAAGGTGGGATGAACGTCCATTTACAGAAGGTGTTCGAAGTGATGACCATTAACCCGCCAGGGTAACCGAGAGCGCTAACGCGATGCTTCTTGGACTCGGGTAGACGCACCGGCCCCGGATCGAATCCGCCCAGCGGATTAACGACGAGGCCCGGTGTGCTGGCCAGCCTGTATGTGGTTTTTAGGCGGTTTTTCACATCCCACTAGGTGAATGTCAGGCTGGTCCTCACGTTCAGCCTCAGTTACAATCGTCACAGACATCTGAAACACGTTCGCACTACTTCACGATTGACACTAGACGCAGGCAGCTGGGGTACACTGATTCCGTCCCAGGGGGTTCGGGGTGGCGGCAGGAAGGGCATCCGTCCATCCCTAACACTAACCTTCCCACATCCGTTCTTACCACGCCGACCCTGCGATCGCTGCGGGACTATGGCGTAAGTGAAAGAAGACGAAGAAGAAAGAAGAAGTTCGAAGTGATGACCATTGGTGTCAATACAGTGCTGCAATCTTTTTATCATGGATTTAGTGTTATAGCTTATCACGTCGGCACTTATCGAAACACATGCTCTGTCAATTCTCCCTCGTATACAGTGCAAGTAGTAAATACTTGCCGAATACGGCATATCCATCTAAAGTGCCATTCACACGTAAACACCATTCGACGGCTTCGCAATTCAACTCTAATAGGTACGGCAAGACTAGTATAATATAATATACCTATAATATAATATACATTAAAGCTTCTTTGCGATTAGGCACCATCAAAAATAAAATCCAGCAGCAAACATGTATTGCTAAACATAAAAGTCTTCCACCAGCATCTCGTTTTGGATTATTATACTCTCATATTCTCAACGCACAGTTATAAACTAAAGGCAGCCGCTTCCATCTACCAGAGGTAGTTTCTTGCACAGGGGGGAACAATACAGTGAAAGCGAACGTTTATGAAATAAAGGGGCAGGCTTGTGAAATGAAGTACGTGGGGAAAACGGGGAGAAACTTTAAAGTAAGGCTTAAAGAGCATAATAATTGAAACCGATAATAGTGGCTAACGGGCAAAAATTCTAACAATCGAGGAAGTAAGGAGCCACTAGGATCGGGCGAGGAAGCTGGTAGAAGTAACACAACGCCTAACTTCTAATGCATTTATTAAAAACAGCTAAAATACAATATACAATCTGTCAAGATAATGAATATAGGGAGAATCAAACCTTAAGAAACTAGTTCATCAACAATTTAACATTGTACCAAGCAACATAGTACTGCGTATGCCTTAAGGGCTGCAATCGCAAAGAAAGCCTGAAGGGCCAATTTAGCAAGAATACATACGAGTTCAGCCTGAAGGGCTAGTAAATTTGCAAACCAAAATTCATTTCACTTCAAAATTTAAGATATAAAAGGCCAACACCACAGACAAAGAAAATATTCAAATATAATCGCATGAACAGAAGGTTTGAGCCTGAAGGGTCACCAAAATAGTGAACTAGACTTTAGTTAAACAGCAGATTTTCCAACAGTTTAAGCAAGGCAGTGTGAAACAATAAAGAGGCCTGAAGGCCCGTGCAGCTTCCAAGTAAGGGCCTGAAGGGCCAAACTAACAAGATAAGAAAACCTTCAAAATATCAACTGGAAAATAACAGGTGCTTATTAACAACTCGACCTTAAGGACCAGGTAATAAATGAAATTAGTCAAACAAATTCTGCAATAAGTAAGTAATGGCCAGGAATTTATCAGTAAGCTGGCCTTAAGGGCCCCAGTACACTAACAAGGGAGGTTAAGTATTAAAACTGGATTTCAAAGCCTTAAGGGCTGTAGAGCTTCCAAAAGGGGGGCCAGAAGGACCAATTCATCAAGGTACTTAATAAACAGCTCAGCCTGAAGGGCTGGCCGATGGTTAAGGTTAGGCAAGTTCTCAAAAATAGAAGGCAAATCAACAAATATATCAGTAATCGAGCCTTAAGGGCCACAGTACATTTAGAATCCACATTAAGCATTAAGAAGTATCATACAGCGAAGCAATTTCGTAAAAACTTAGCAACCTTAAATAAATCAATTGATACTATCCAGCTTAAAACCTAGGGACAAAAATACATGCATATACTTCTAAAAGGTAAACTTGCATAAAATCTACATTTAAAATGCAAACAATCGCACACCAACAAGGCCCGCAAATTTACAAAAGTTTAACCACAATTGCTGAGTATGAAATACAAGCAGCTGCAATGCTACCAATTAGTCATCGTGGCCCAATATCATGATTTACAATCTTCAGGTAGTACGAAACAGGAGGAATGCAAGGCGAGCCACAAAGAGGAATTAAATGATACCCTTCAATTACAAATCATTAAACCGCAGCGTAAAGCTGCCACATTTCACAAATTGGGGTAAAAACAAAAGCTCAATCGACACTGTTCATATAGGTTTAATTAGTTCTAAGTTCTAGACGACTGATGACCTCAGAAGTTAAGTCGCATAGTGCTCAGAGCCAATTAGATAACAGCCATGTCTGCAGGTATATAAGATATTTTTCTCAGTCAGCAGTAAACAAAAACACCCTGAAGAGGGTCGTTTGCAACTGGGACCGAATCGTCGGTAGTTTTATATATATTGACGATGCAACGGCGCTGCCAGCTATCAGTATTCTTTTGCGGAATCTACCGCTGGACCCTTCCAGACACCAGATGCCTTGGCAGCCACTGTCGCCAGGCTCCGCCAGTCAGACACCGGCGGCGAGGGTTCGTTTCCCGGATGCCACCTTTCCCGTGACCTACTGCTACTGCTGCTGCTGGGCCAGGACGCCAGAACGCGCTACCCGAGGCGTAGCCGCGGCAGCCTGCGTCACCAGCGACTGACGCAGCTGCGCCGGCAGCAGGAAATGCCTACCTTGCAAGATCACTCTCCTCACAGACGGTGCTGACCGTGCCTGCCGCAGGCGAGAATACATCTCACTTGCTGCAGAGGACCGCGGATTCTACGTCTGTTTGTAACCTCCCCCTCACTTATCGACCTTAATGACAGTGAAAAATTAAACCGCGTGTACCTAATGGAAATTTGGGAAAAGCAATCGTCACCGAAGTCAATTTGTCGGTAAAGAGGGAGGAAAGGGTTACATCTAAATGACAGGAAAAATGCAAATGACACTGGTGGAACTTAATTTTGAAAAGGGGTAAAGCTAATAAAGAAAGTAAATGTGCGGCCGTTACGTTAACAATTAACTAGCGGTAATTATATATTTGAGATTTGGAGGAAATTACGGTCGCCAGTCCTAAGGACAATTACTATAGTAACTGAAAAAGAAAGGTTATTACACATATAATTAGCACTAGAAGCGTGGCAACTGAAGGTTGACGCGTGTAGTGTGAAAACTGAAAGTTTGTCAGAAGTAATAAATTTCGCTACACTCTGGCTTAATTTAGCAAAAGGATTAATAAAACCGGAAAATCGAAAGTTAATTTAGTGACTGAAGTTAATAGTGAGCTTTCTTTCTGAAGCACATCGAAATTCAGTAAAATACGGTTAGTCTTGGAATACCTCAACAATCATTTCAAAAGCTACTTGAATCTACGCAATTTAGAAATAAGAGATTTAACTTTGAACTTGAATTAAATGATTCTGAACAATTAACAATAATAAAATTTAGTACGTACCAAGCTGAACTGCAGTCACAGGTAAGCTAAAATACGGTAACAAAACTCGCACTCTTAATTTGTGCTTGTGTAATCTAAATAATGTAGCCAGCTATGAATGCCTTAACTGAACTTAGAAATTAAAGCAGTGAAATCGAATTATATTACTTTATTGCTGGCGTTTGAATTTCAACGACACTCGGGTTCATTTCGGAAAAGGAAGGGACCCTGCTTGGCAATGCAATTGTGACAATGAGCAACAATGGTTCATGCTAAGTTGCTGTAATTTTGTGATGCAACAATTTTAAAAGCTGAGGTCTGCCATACAGTTCTAAAACTTTACGTGCTTCCAGTCTTCCTTGTTGGCTGATTGAAGGTTTGAAGCCGTCGATCGAGGAGGTGGCGACAGTCACTCATTGTCGGCCGTCGCTGTTGCAGAAGCTGGATGTTGGCGCGCCTTCTTCACGACACGGTCACCAGACGAAACGGGCTCTTGATGTGCGCCAGCTAATGCTTCCCGTCCGCGACACCATGTCAGAAACTATCATCGCAAGTCGAGCGCAATTACATGCTGCCAAACCCCGAAAGCGCGGCAACTCGCGGGAGCTTCACACAACACACCTGCTCCACTGCACCACCCCAGCCAGACTCTCTGCTCTGCGCTCCACGCGACAGAGTTAACACTACCAAAGATCCTAAACACTTTGGTTCTGCACACGACCTATCGATGTATTTGTTCGATAGCATAGTTTTCCCTAGGCAAGACCCAGCGTAAAAATACAAATACTATTTACAAAACAATCAATTATACATCGACATAAATGCATAAATATATATATACAAATAGTAAAACAATTACAATATATTATAAACACACAGAAATGTCATATATTGAGGTAACAAAACAAGGAAAAAAATTACAGTACAATAGATGGAAATAGGAGGATATTTCATTTCCGGCGTTACATGTTCCCCTGCCTCTTGAACGTGGTCCTTGAATCACCACTGCACACCACATTATGATCACCGACCTACTATCCATATACAGGTCTAGGCGATTGTAGCGTCATCTAGCGACGACTGCTAGTCAGAAACATGCATAGTGTAGTACTAGTTAGCGTGCTGTCCGTGTGTAGAATGAGAAAGGAGCGCAATCTGAGGGCAGACTGTTACGGCCCGGAGGCTCGGAACGAGCATTTCGGAAACTGGTCTACTTATCGGGTGTTCGAGGAGTGCTATAACTTCAACATGTGGCGAAATCAAGGTAAAACCACGTCCTGATGTCTTTCTGGGCGACCACTGGTCATTACAGATGCCAGACGTCGTAGGCTGAGCAGACTGCTAAAACAGGACAGGCGGCGAAGTGGGGAGGATCTAACATCAGACTACAATGAGGTGCAGATTACAAGTGTGAACACTCTTAACTCCATGCATGTGCTCATGTTACCATCACTATATCGGCATCTACGACTGAAATGGCCATATGACCATCGACACTGGATATTGGTGCAGTGGCAGAGCGTTGGATAGTCTGATGATTCCCGATATCTTGTTCATCATAGCGATAGGAGGGGGCGAATCCTGTCTTCCACAGGGACAGCTCCTTGACATCCAGACGACAAGACGGAGACAAGCTGGGAAACATGGTTGCAGTGGAGCTCGTGCAAGGCACCATGACGGCCAATGAGTATCGTACACTGGTTGCAGACCACCTACACCCGTTCATGACGACCATGTTTCCTGAGGGCAGCGGCATTTTTCAGCAAGATAATGCGCCATGTCACAAGACTAGAAGTGTGATGGAGTGGTTGGAGGAACACGGTAGTGAGGTCCAGTTGATGTGCTGGTCCCCAATCTGCCAGCTCTGAACCCGTTCTAAGACATCGGGAAGGTGATTGAACGCGGCATGATAGGTCATCGGACCCCTCCCCGGAATTTAGGGGAATAAAGTGATTTGTGCGTGCAGATGTGGTGCCACCTCCGTACAGGTACCTACCAACACCTTGCTGCTTTCATGCTATGACACGTCGCCGCTGTTATTCGTGCCAGAGATGGACATACCGGCTCCTAGTTAGGTGGTCATAATGTTCTGGCTGATCAGTGTATACGTAGAACAGAAGCACAGTAGTTCCAATCTGAGTGTTGCTAGATTTGTTACTGCTTTCTACTAGACAACACCGACCCTACAGTGTAGTTGACACTACCGAACACTAACGAGACGGTTATTCGTCCTACGCTTGCGAGATCTGCCGGCTGGCTTCTCGATTTCTCGACCTCCTCCCGAATTCACAAAACTGTTTTTACGTTCGGCATTAGAGAAAATATATATATTTCCAAAAAGGTGCTCGTAAACAACCACCTTCACGGGAAACTCAGAAGCCCTTAAGCGAGCCTGGTAGCTTCCGACCACATACTACATCCGGTGAACTACAGAAAACCCAACACATAAGTTGCAGGCTGGTAAAACCACGTTCCAAAGGAGAATCAGAAACTGGTTCTTGTGTCCATAACATCCAAGAGGTCGCCCCGTCCTCGTGTATAAGGCATATTACGTTACATATTTGAGGGAATTATACATACAGGCCAAAAACACCAACATGTTGGACAGTTTGGAATATGTCAAAGCTAAGCCTGTGACAGTTTTAGAAAGTTCCGTGCTCTAATCAATATACTAAAACGTGCCTGTTCTGTGACAAGTGCAGATCACAAGTGTGTGTGTGTGTGTGTGTGTGTGTGTGTGTGTGTGTGTGTGTAGCCGGCCGGTGTGGCGGAGCGGTTCTAGGCGCTTCAGTCCGGAACCGCGAGACCGCTACGGTCGCAGGTTCGAATCCTGCCTCGGGCATGGATGTGTGTGATGTCCTTAGGTTAGTTGGGTTTAAGTAGTTCTAAGTTCTAGGGGACTTATGACCACATATGTTAAGTCCCATAGTGCTCATAGTCATTTGAACCATTTTGTGTCTGTGTCTGTGTTTGTGTTTGCGTGATTATTCGAACTCTTTGCTCAGATTTTTTTAATGTAGTTATTGCTGCTTTTCCCACTCTGAGAAATTAATTTCATTAGGGTTTAGAGCTACTTACTAGTTCTGAACTTATTACGAGTGAACTTCGTTACCAGTCAAGAAATCACTGGAGTCACCGAAGCAAACTGCAACTTTGCTAGTGTCTGCTCTGATTCCTGTATACAATAATTTGTTCACTTTTTCGCAGTAAGGACATGCAGCCGATAATTTCAGTAGTCGCCTAATTATTACAAACACTTTTCCCATAGTTGATAATTACGATAAGACGTACTACGTGGCCATCAGTAAAATATAACGTTTTCACTGCGAACCAAAAGTAATTCGTTAAAAACTCATGCTTCAAAATGTTAACCCTCTCTTTGTAGCCATTGCAATAGTTACACTCGTCTCGCTGGTTTCATTCCAATGTCAACAAATCGCCCTTCTATCGACTAGTAGTATAATTTTGCGAATCTCGTCAGTATATATTATCATAAAAAAGAAACAAACGAAAGGAATACAATCTGAATAGGTTACAACTGTAATGAAGGTCTTATTAAGAACAGAAGCGTTTCGCTTTATTCTAAAAATTCTACGGCGGTCACATGAATTGTATGGTTTTTTTCTTTTACAATTCTGTTTGTTAGGATCATGACCAGTTCGTATGCTCTATTTACCACTGTAAACAGTTCCATTTCTTATCATTACTCACTGTTTTGTTTTTTTGTTTTTACTTCGTTTTTCGTGTTCTTCCACGTGTATGTATTTAGATTTTAGCACATACCACTTTTACTGTACAAAATATATTCCCGCTTCTGTGTTGAGATGAACCAGTGTCATCTTGACATTTCGTGTCTTTTGCTTTGGTATCGCGGGATGTTTGTTTTGGTAATGGTGGCAGCGTCTTCTGTCGCTCTGTGAGAGTATTTTTTTGTATGTCAGCAAATTACGATTCGGATTACATTTCATCACATCATTCTGCCAATTTATTTCTTGGTGCTTATATCGCTGTATTTACATTCTTTGTTGATATTGGATATACAAAGACATTTACATCTGCGGTTTTCCCACGCCTACTGGATTTTCATTCCTATCAGAGATAAGTGAACTAAAAAGACTAAATTTTTCCCGAACAGGCCATGAAAGCCCAACAGTACCGACCGGCCGCCGTGCCATTCTCAGCCAACGGACGTCACTGGATGCGGATATGGAGGGGCATGTGGTCAGCACACCGCTCTCCCGGGCGTATGTCAGTTTACGAGACCGGATCAGTGAGCTACTGTAAGTATTATTTTTTAAGTGTCGATTTGAACATATCTTCTTGTTTCTTGCTCCATTTCGTCAGCACTGTATCCCTGTCTTTCATGCAGATCATGCTCTATACCGTTAATACGTTCATCCGAAGTTGCTAATTTATTTTTCCGTACTTCTCTCGACTCTCTTTGCAGACGATCGAGTGTTAAGTTACGACGGAAGATGAAATATAACGCGGGATGTAGTTGCTTGTGAAAGTAGCAAATGAGTCTACTTTAGATATGTGCCCATCAACAACTAAAGTTAGAAGATATTATTCGTTGAGCAATTTATCAAATTTATGTATCTCGAATGTAATATTACTTACATAATCTTTGATTATGTGAATAGGGAGCTACAAAAAGGCCCAGTTTCCAAGTTACATAATCAAAAAAATTTTGAGAACAACAGAAGAGATACATTGTTTAAACTACGTAAATAACTGCAGTACCACACTGGTAGTACGGATGTGAATATCGGATACTTGCTTTGCCATACATCAAATGGACAAACATTGCAGAGATAAGATTGCTGAGAATAGTAGCTAGCTGTACTTTATTTGGTATTAACCTGAATGCAATTCAGGGACATCTGTATCTACGTCAACACTTCGAAACCCACATGACAGTGGCGGGTACTCCTGGTACCACTAACTGAGCTCCCTCCCCTACTCCACTCGCGAATGGTGCCCAGGAGTAATGATTGCCGGTAAGCCGCTTCAATTATTTCCAATTTCTCGAATTTTCCCGTCGTAGTAAGAGCATGAAACAGGAACGGATGAAATCAGAACGCCAAAGTCACAGGTGAAGTATAAACAAAACAAGGAAAGAGGTCAAAGAACAGACGAAAAAAGCCAAATACAGTACTGGCCATATAAATTGATACACCAAGAAGAAATGCAGATGATAAACGGATATTCATTGGACACATATATTATACTGGAACTGACATGTGACTACAGTTCCACGCAATTTGGGTGCATAGATCATGAGAAATCAATACCCAGAACAACCACCTCTGGCCGTAATAACGGCCTGAATACGCCTCGGCATTGAGTCAAACAGAGATTGGATGTCGTGTACAGGTACAGCTGCCCATGCAGCTTCAACGCGACACCACAGTTCATCAGGAGTAGTGACTTACGCATTGTGACGAGCCAGTTGCTCGGCCACCATTGACCAGATGTTTTCAGTTGGTGAGAGATCTGGAGAATGTGCTGGCCAGGGCAGCAGTCGAACATTTTCTGTATGCAGAAAGGCCCGTACAGGACCTGGAACATGCGGTCGTGCATTATCCTGCTGAAATGTAGGGTTTCGCAGGGATCTAATGAAGGGTAGAGCCACGGGTCGTAACACATCTTAAATGTAGCGTCCACTGTTCAAAGTGCCGTCAATGCGAACAAGAGGTGACCGAGACGTGTAACCAATGGCACCCCATACGATCATGCCGGGTGGTACGCAAGTATGGCCATGACGAATACACGCTTCCAATGTGCATTCACCTCTATGTCGCCAAACACGGATGCGACCATCATAATGCTGTAAACGGAACCTGGATTCCACCGAAAAAATGACGTTTTGCCATTCGTGCACCCAGGTTCGTCGTTGAGTACACCATCGCAGGCGCTCCTGTCTGTGATGCAGCGTCAAGGGTAACCGCGGCCATGGTCTCCGAGCTGATAGTCCGTGATGCTGCAAACGTCGTCGGACTGTTCGTGCAGATGGCTGTTGTCTTGCAAACGTCCCCAACTTTTGACTCGGGAATCGAGACGTAGCTGCACGATCCGTTACAGCTATGCGGTTAAGATGTCTGTCATCTCAACTGCCAGTGATATGGGGCCGTTGGGATCCAGAACGGCGTTCCTTATATCCCTCCTGAACCTACCGATTCCATATTCTGGTAATAGTCATTGGATCTCGACCACCGCGTGCAGCAATGTCGCGATACGATAAACCACAATCGCGATGGGCTACAATCCGACCTTTATCAAAGTCGGAAACATGATGGTACGCATTTCTCCTCCTTACACGAGGCATCACAGCAACGTTTCACCAGGCAACGCCGGTCAACTGCTGTTTTTGTATGAGAAATCGGTTGGAAACGTTTCTCATGTCAGCACGTTGTAGGTGTCGCCACCGGCGCCAACGTTGTGTGAATGCTCTGAAAAGCTAATCATTTGCATGTCACAGCATCTTATTCCTCTCGTTTAAATTTAGCGTCTGTAGCACGTGATTTTCGTGGTGTATCAATTTTAATGGCCAGTGGTGTATTTTGTTGAGACCGACCTACACAGGGAGGAAGAATCACCGCGATAAAATATGGGAAATCAGAGCTCGTACGGAAAGTATACGTGTTCATTCTTACCGCGTTCTATACGAGATTGGAATAGTAGAGAATTGTGAAGGCGGTTCGATGAACCCTCGCCAGGCACTTAAATGTGATTTGCAGAGTGTCCATGTAGATGTAGACGTAGCCCACAGTGTTACTGGGCTTTATTGGATGTGAGGTTTCGGTCTCTAGTTTCTCGGAAGCCTGTGCTGCTTAGGGGCTGCGATTTAGATACTCTTCCCGCAGCGTCACACCTGGTCGGTCAGCGAGCAGCGCCATCGAGCGTGAAGCGTCGCCGGTCGTTAATTAAGCGACCGCTCTGTCCAGAGGGCGCAACGTGGCGGCCGGCGGACGCTTCTCCAGGACAAGTTGCCGGCGTGCAGGCGCGGCGCACCGCCGACTCACCTCGCTTTTGTTTTCGCGGTCCTCCGCACCGGGGCGGACTTCGTTAATTCTCTGCAGGCCGCAAAACGAGGAAGCTGTGCACACTCCAGGGCACGCAGTGAAAGAGCAAGCGGGCGAGGATGGGAGAGGCAAGAACAGACGGAGAGAGACTCAGCGAAGCAACAGCTCGCCGTAGCTCTTAGAGCCTGCAAAAACACTCCGCGCGGGGCGAAGCGAAGCCGTCTTCCACAGAGGGGAATCTAAACCCCGCAAAAGGTGCAGTACGGAAGGCCATTCCCACAGCTTGTTGTCTCCCGTATCAAATCGCCTTTCCTGTTTTCGTAATATCTGTCGTCTTGTCACGACAGAAGTTACGGGCATTTTGTGAACTGTTGTTGACATTTCTAAATGGATAGGATATACGTGATAACCGTGCACACACCGTGTGTAACCTTCTGATTGACTCCTTTACAGCTATTCGAAAAATTATGCGTAACGAAATTTGGGCGTCAGAAAATTTGCACTGACACACATCTTACATCCTCATGATCATCATCATCACCATCATCACCATCAACAACAACAACAACAACAAGGAATACACCATTTGTGGTTTCTTCCGCTCTCATATACACTACCGGCCATTAAATTGCTACACCACGTAGATGATGTGCTACAGACGCTAAATTTAACCGACAGGAAGAAGATGCTGTGGTATCCAAATGATTAGCTTTTCAGAGCATTCACACAACGTTAGCGCCGGTGGCGACACCTACAACGTGCTGACACGAGAAAAGTTTCCAACCGATTTCTCATACACAAACAGCAGTTGACCGGCGTTGCCTGGTGAAACTTTGTTGTGATGCCTCGTGTAAGGAGGAGAAACGTGTAAACCACGTTTCCGACTTTGATAAAGGTCTGATTGTAGCCTATCGCGATTGCAGTTTATCATATCGCGACACTGCTGGTCGCGTTGGTCGAGATCCAATGATATTAGCAGAACATGATATCGGTGGGTTCAGGAGGGTAATACGGAACGCCGCGCTGGATCCCAACGGCCTCGTATCACTAGCAGTCGAGATGACAGGCATCTTATCCTCATGGCCGTAACACATCGTGCAGCCACGTCTCGATCCCTGAGTCAACAGATGGTGACATCTGCAAGACAACAACCATCTGCACCAACAGTTCGACGAGGGTTGCAGCAGCATGGAGTATCAGCTCGGATACCATGGCTGCGGTTACCCTTGACGCTGTATCACAGACAGGAGCGCATGTGATGGGTGTTCTCAACGACGAACCTGGGTGCACGAATGGCAAAACGTCATTCATTCGGATGAATCCAGGTTCTGTTTACAGCATCATGATGGTCACATCCGTGTTTGGAGACATCGCGGTGAACGCACATTGGAAGCGTGTATTCGTCATCGCCGTACTGGCGTATCACCTGCCGTGATGGTATGGGGTGCCATTGGTTACACGTCTCGGTCACCTCTTGTTCTCATTGACGGCACTTCGAACAGTAGACGTCACATTTCAGATGTGTTACGACCCGTGGCTCTACCCTTCATTCGATCCCTGCGAAACCCTACATTTCAACAAGATAATGCACGAAGGCATGTTGCAGGTCCTGTACGGGCCTTTCTGGATACAGTAAATGTTCGACTGCTGTCCTGGCCAGCACATTCTCCAGATCCCTCACCAACTCAAAACGTCTGGTGAATGGTGGCCGAGCAACTGGCTCGTCACAATACGCCAGTCACTACTCTTGATGAACTGTGTAATCGTGTTGAAGCTGCATGGGCAGCTGTACCTATACACGCCATCCAAGCTCTGTTTGACTCAATGCCCAGGCGTATCAAGGCCGTTATTACGGCCAGAGGTGGTTGTTCTGGGTACTGATTTGTCAGGATCTATGTATTCTAAAAGAGGACGGACAAGCGTAGTGTAGGCCGTCTCCTTAGTAGGTCTGTTACATTTTCAACGTGTCGTGCCAATAAAACGCAGTCTTTGGTTAGCCGTTCCTACAACATTTTCCATGTGTTCCTTCCAATTTAAGTTTTTCCTAATTGCAATACCTAGGTATTTAGTTGAATTTACGGCTTTTAGATTAGACTGATTTATCGTGTAACCGAAGCTTAACGAGTTCCATTAAGCACTCATGTGGATTACCTCACACTTTTCGTTATTTACAGTCAACTGCCCCTTTTCGCACCATTTAGATATTTTTTCTAAATCGTTTTGCTGATTGTTTTGATCTTCTGATGACTTTATTAGTCGATAAACGACAGCGTCATCTGCAAACAACCAAAGACGGCTACTCAGATTGTCTCCCAAATCGTTTATATAGATCAGGAACAGCAAAGGGCCAATAACACTACCTGGAAGAACGCCAGAAATCACTTCTGTTTTACTCCGTGACTTTCCGTCAATTACTACAAACTGTGATCTCTCTGGCAGGAAATCAGAAATCCAGTCTCGTAACTGAGACGATATTCCGTAAGCATGCAATTTCACTACGAGCCGCTTGTGTGGTACAGTGTCAAAATCCTTCCGGAAATCCAGAAATACTGAATCGATCTGAAATCCCTTGTCAATAGCACTCAACACTTCATGTGAATAAAGAGCTAGTAGTGTTTCACAGGAACGATGTTTTCTAAACCCAAGTTGATTGTGTGTCAATAGACCGTTATCTTCGAGGAAATTCATAATGTTCGAACACAACATATGTTCCAAAATCCTGCTGCCTATCGACGATAACGATATGGGCCTGTAATTTAGTGGATTACTCCTACTACCTTTCTTGAATATTGGTGTGACCTGTGCTACTTTCCCGTCTTTGGGTACTGATCTTTCGTTGAGATGATATTAAGTATGGAGCTAATGAATCAGCATACTCCGAAATGAGCCTAATTGATATACAGTCTGGACCAGAAGACTTGCTTTTATTAAGTCATTTAATTTGCTTCACTACTCCGAGGATATTTACTTCTACGTTACTCATGTCGGCAGCTGTTCTCGATTCGTATTCTGGAATATTTACTTCGACTTCTTTTGCGAACGCATTTCGGAAGGCTATTCGAAACCTGTCTGCTGTGGTGGGAATGTTCTGACCTCTCTCTCCCCCCCCCCCCCTCTCTCTCTCTCTCTATTTCTGGCCGAACGGTTCTAGGCGCTTCAGTCTGCAACCGCGCTGCTGCTACTGTCGGAGGTTCGAATCCTGCCTCGGGCAGGATGTGTGTGATGTCCTTAGGTTAGTTAGGTTTAAGTAGTTCTAAGTGTAGGGGACTGATGACATCAGATGTTAAGTCCCATAATGCTTAGAGCCATTTCTCTCTCTCCCTCTCTCTCCTCTTTCCCCTCTTTCAGTCTGTCTTTTCAATAATACTTTGTCTGGTGAAAGATATATGCGGAAGTACGTATGTGATGAGGAACTGACCAATAGATGTCACGAGAGAAGACGCAGACAGTACAGGGGAAGGCCGGGAGTATTGTGTTGTCATAGAGAGACAGAAACAGCATATTGGATCACTCAGGATGGATCAGTGACTTAGAATATGCAGTAGCCATTAGGTGTCATTTGAGTAACAGATCCATCAGGGACATTTCAGCCCTCGTAAAACTGCCCGAGTCGACTTCTCGTGACGCGTCTGCAAAGCGTAAACTCTACAGAGCAACTACAGCTAAACCAAGACGAGGAAGAGCTCTTATCATGACGAAGAGGCACCGTGGAGCAGTGCGCAGGGAACTTGTAAACGCATGAAATTAGCGGAAGGAATGTCTCGTGAGCTCGAAAGTACTGCCAACTGCCCAGGTAACACCATCACTATGCGTAGCGTAAGGCAGCTATCAATAGGTCGCCCCTATCGACGGGCCTGCTAGATTTGTCTACGAATATTGACACTAGGCGCATTATAGTGGTCTTTAAGTGTACCCTGTACCCCAGTTGTCAAAGACTTATCATCTTAGTGGCGAATTGTTCCACGAAGAACCAGAGAACTGTTGAGTGCTTGTAACTGACTAGTACTGACGTCTGAAACGTCGTAGTGGTATGGTAATAATGATAAAACTTCTTCCATTACATCATCTCGGCTGATACGGCAACCAGTGTTAAATTTGAGATAGTAATACACTCTTGGTTGCGGAGATAATTGTTTTCAAATTTCAATGACGGTTTCGCCCGTGGCAGGCATCTTCAGTTCATAGAAATGGACGTGCGGCGTGAGCAGTTTCTATAATCTGAAGATGCCTACCATAGGCAAAAAGCGTCACTGAAATGTGAAAATGAACCTCAGTAAAGAAGACAGTATTTCTATCTCATCGTATTAGTCATTAAATTTCTGCACCCGGCATTGTAAAGTTAGTTCAATTCACACCATTTTGTCCTATTCAGAATGTAAAGTTACGAGCTATGGACGGAGACTAGGTGTTCGTAAGCGGTCTCAGGCTCTGCAGTCATGGACTGTGCGGCTGGTCCCGGCGGAGGTTCGATTCCTCCCTCTGGCATGGCTGTGTGTGTGTTTGTCCTTGGGATAATTTAGGTTCAAATGGTTCAAATGGCTCTGAGCTCTATGGGACTCAACTGCTGAGGTCATTAGTCCCCTAGAACTTAGAACTAGTTAAACCTAACTAACCTAAGGACATCACAAACATCCATGCCCGAGGCAGGATTCGAACCTGCGACCGTAGCGGTCTTGCGGTTCCAGACTGCAGCGCCTTTAACCGCAAGGCCACTTCGACCGGCGATAATTTAGGTTAAGTAGTGTGTAAGCTTAGGGACTGATGACCTTAGCAGTTAAGTCCCATAAGATTTCATACACATTTGAACATTTTGGTAAGCGATGCATTGCGATCTGCCTTGAATGAGCCGCCTCGCATTTTATCTAATCTTAGGCCCAAGTAGGCCACTACGAACAGAATTTAGGTAATGGTTTTCATTACGTGTTTCCTAATATTTGCATGTGTTTTGATAGTCATTGAAATGTATTTTTAAACCTCCGAAGGCTTGGTTTCGAACACATGTTATTAAGTGTCAGATGCCAATAAAACAACTTCTAAAACTGAAAAAAATATTAAATATTTAGACGTGTGTAGCATTTAACAAATATTACTCTACAGTCCATTCAGGGAAACTGCCAGTCCGCAGCTCGTGGTCGTGCGGTAGCGTTCTCGCTTCCCGCGCCCGGGTTCCCGGGTTCGATTCCCGGCGGAGTCAGGGATTTTCTCTGCCTCGTGATGGCTGGGTGTTGTGTGATGTCCTTATGTTAGTAAGGTTTAAGTAGTTCTAAGTTCTAGGGGACTGATGACCATCGATGTTAAGTCCCATAGAGCTCAGAGCCATTTGAACCATTTGAAACTGCCCGGCACAATGAAGGAAACCAGTCCCCTTCATTGATCCGATTGCAACTGTTCTCGTATTTCAAATATTTCATTGACTTCTATGTCAGTTATAGTGAAATGCAAAAGCTAATGTTCAGGTTAAAATGAATATGAAATATTTATTGGACATTTTCTAAAAATTATTCCATTTCATTGTGGTAGGGTGGAACAGCAAACAGTTTCGAATGTGTATCAGAATAAAAACAGTCATGGTTGCGAAATTATTTAATGTCAATGACGGGTTTCACCCTTATAGCTTACCATCAGAAGGTGTACAACACACGCCAAAAGGACGTTGTGTAGCGTGCGGCTCATGCCGCCTTTACTTTTGTAGGCGTAGCCCTATTTTGTACTAAAATGGAGGCGTCAGCTGGTGTGTGGATTTTATGAGTTCTTATTACGGAAGGATTATACATCCACTTACTGTTACATCTATTTTCCATTTCATATGGCAATATGACGGATGGGTTTCATGTCCAGCTACTTTCACACCATTTGATGATGCTCCAAAAAGGGTGAAACGCATCATTGACATGAAATAATTTGTGATTCCGTAGATTTATCCCGGCGTCTTACATGTTTATGCTCTTCACGAGTATGCTGCCTGATATGATCTTTTACACGATATTTCTGCGCTCCATCTGGCCGCCATCTTCAGGTGCGATCGCTAAGTACACAATCACGCCGTAACTATATGAACATCTTTGTTCTTTGTTGGATTTCGATTCCCCCTTCCCCCAGAGAAAGGGTGGGCTAGCACAGCATAACACGTCGCTCTGCAGCCTATAGAAAAGTTAAAAAACAGAATTAGGAGATATCATAACAATTAAAGCAGGCGATAAAACGGCGACTGTTCAAAACTGGAATATGGCGAAAAAGCTGCGAAGAAAATATAAATCAAAGAATGTAACTGCCGGCCGAAGTGGCCTATTTTTAGGCAACCAGTTTCGACGTTACACTACGTCATCCTTAGGCCCAAACGTAGTGTAACGTCGAAAGTGGTTGCCTAAAAATATACCTATACAACGGCGATTGGTTTTGTTTTTATTGAACACTGAACAGCCGTTATCCCATACTCCACCAGAAAATGGAGTTACATTCTTTGGTTCAAATGGCTCTGAGCACTATGGGACTCAACTGCTGAGGTCATTAGTCCCCTAGAACTTAGAACTAGTTAAACCTAACTAACCTAAGGACATCACAAACATCCATGCCCGAGGCAGGATTCGAACCTGCGACCGTAGCGGTCTTGCGGTTCCAGACTGCAGCGCCTTTAACCATCGCTAGGTACAGACATGTTGTTTGTAATAGTAGTATTTGATTGATGTGATTTTATTCTCCAGTTCTGACGGTTCCAGTAGACAAGACATGTTGTCTGTGGCAGGATGTATTTCATGTTAGTTTAGCCAGATATAATTACTGTGGAAAGATATGTTCAATACGTTGTGATCAAGAATAGTTTCTCGTGTCTATATCAATAAAAACGCGAGTCGCATCCCTAATGAGCTACAGCTTATTCGTAGCAGCAGTTCCTTGCGAAGTTAATTTCAGCCTCAAGAAAAAGAATCTACGACCCGCGTGCTGTTTTCTGCGCTGGGGACATCATCATCATGAAGGCAACAGGTTAGTGAAGTGTAGAAGAACTTATGTATTCCACACAGGGGCAGTTGAAACATCTAGGCACCTTACGTGTACTGCATGCACAGTACAAATGTGCTCAGTGACACGTCATCTGCAGTAATGCAGAGGAGGTAAAGAAGGATGAAAGTATTAACACTATCTCACTTTTATTCAAATGGTTCAAATGGCTCTGAGCACTATGCGACTTAACTTCTTAGGTCATCAGTCGCCTAGAACTTAGAGCTAATTAAACCGAACTAACCTAAGGACATCACACACAGCCATACCCGAGGCAGGATTCGAACCTGCGACCGTAGCGGTCGCTCGGTTCCAGACTGCAGCGCCTAGAACCGCACGGCCACTCCGGCCAGCTCACTTTTATTCCTTTTTCTTGCCGTACCATCGATAGCAACCTACCCCTCCCCCCATACAGTGAAATACATTTACAAACAAACCCATAGGTTTTACAGACGCAGGTTTTCACCGCCGTTTCCAATGGATACACTAAAATTATGATTCTTATTAAGGTTAAGGCGATGACATTTTCCTAAAGAGGAGCAGCCGGGTTCTTCTTCTCTAGAGACGCACCTGCTTTAGTGGGAGCTGAAAGCCTTGGCGCACTGGCGAATCAATAAACTGTGATGAGGTTGTGAACACCACTCAGGCCGGAGCGAAAATCTCGCAGTGGGGGGAGGGGGAAGCGGAGAGCTTCGTATCGTGTCGTGTCGTGTGGCTCGGGCTTTCCAGCCGACAAAACTGGGCGTGCCTCCAGCCAGCGGAGCCTGAAATATTCATCGCCGTCGCAGCGGGCTCGTCTCTTATTCATCGCTCGCGGAGGCGCTGGCCCGAAGAAGACACGGCGCCACGCACGCTCCCCATCTGCCACACGCAGGCCGTCCGCAGACACGCGGGTCAGCAACGAAAGCCAGCCGGCTGGTGACCTCGGCCACCGGTGGGTAACACGATGCCGTGGCGCTACTGCCTTACAGCTGGGAAAAGACCAGCTCAACTCACTTGCACGTGGGAGCCCGAAGGGATCCTTTCCAAGTTACATACACATATTTTCAATCAATTGGCTCCAGTCTTTACCATAATTTACTGTAGATCATACGGTAAATAGCTGTCACCGACAAAAAAATTTATACAGGGTGATTCAGCTGTCCCTACCGATAAATTTTATGCAACCCGTAACACCTTCAAACACCACACAAGGTTTTCATATTCTCTCGCTCGCTACGTGCAAACAACTAGTCCTACAGAAAAATGAATGGGGCATTTTTGTAGGATATTTATTGTAGTTGAATTTTATACTGAGATACATTTTCGCTAGAGGTCGTAGTTTCCTAATTATGTAATTAATTAAAACATATGAGGTTAGTCATTGCTGACAGAAACCTGTACTCTAAGGACCTAACAAATTGATAATCACAGACAGAAATAAATAAATTTATTCTACACTTCCTGGGCCACTTCTATTCGTGACCATGTTGTAGTTCGTGAAATTTAAGAAAAATATACAAAAGTGAGCTCCAAACAGCGTTTTTCTTTAATAACTCGAAAACAGTGGTCACCAGCAAAAACATATCCCAGTGCAAAATTTAAAATTTGTTAACCCATTACTTCCGAGTGTCGCGAATTCGCGTCATACCAATGCTGTGATAATAACTGTAAGGTTAATGATAATAACTGTAAGGTTAACTGTTTTTCAACGCCAGTTCCGTTAGATACTGATTCTTCGTGGAGCTACCAACGCTTCTGACAAATACTGCATTCTCCTGAATTTTGGGGTATCTCTAAAGTATTACGATTTTTGATTTTTATCGTTCATCTAGAAATTTATTCAGGCAATGAGGGGTTAAATTTCTTACAACAAGGTCCTGTTCATTTTTTTCTGTAGGATTAATAATTTGTTCAAAGTGAGCGAAATAACACGAAAAATCACACGTGTGGATGTTGAATACATTGTAGATTTCCTAAAACCTATAGGTAGGGGCAGCTCAATCATCCAGTGTACCGTTATTTTACAGTATCAGTTTCACATTATTTTTACAGTCTGACTAGATTCGACATCCATGGATTAATTTCAGAACAATGCACAAGCAGAGGCAGTCAAACGGGAACATTTAAAAAATTGGGACAAACTAGATACTTAAAAAATTTTATTTCTGTTTTTGACGTGAATCTATTGTGCATGAAAGAAAATTAATAGTTTAACTTACCGCTCTCTAAATCCGGTATCAATCAGATGGCGTCTTTCATTTCACATACATTCTCAAAATCTGAGGGTGAATCTGGCCATGACGTTACATAATATCTCCAATGTAGTGGTGTTCATTTCCTCGTGAAATCGCTCTTTCAGTTCAAAGCATCTCTGGTTCTCAGGTGGTTTCTCAGGAATAATTTGGACTCGAGGTAATCCCAAAGAAAAAAGTTGGGAGCCGATAAAGCTAGTGTGCAATGAGGCCACGGAATAAGGCCATTTCTGCTGATATGACCAGGAGAAGCTAATCTAGGCAAATCCACAGGTACTGCAGCAGCATGGCCTGTTGCACTATCCTGCTGAAAAAGTGTCTCTTCATCTAGATCGTAGGTATCAAGTTCAGGCAGAGAAAGTATTACCGATTGATGTTCTCTTGCATCCGCCTTATTTTTACAGTACAAGTTACTTTCTTTGTAGCGCTACCAGTGGCTTCAGAGTGTCTCACACACAGATTGAAAACATGGCAGGTGGCATGGGAGTCTACGGAAGCAAATGAAACTCTCAACGGAAAGCGCAGTGAAATGGAAGAGAATTGTCTAAGATTTTTTAATACGCCTTTACAGTATACATATGTTCCGCACTTAACCAACTCCGAACGGCTGCTAAAACTTTTACCTGACTCCACGCCCAAGATAAGTTCCTCCACTCCCATAACCCCCACCACGACAACCAGCAAGTCTTCAAAGCTTTCTGTTGTCTACCTCATACCGTGTTTGCGTAAGGAACCGTACCGTCTGTATCGGAACTACACAGCAGAATACTGTGTTCCGAATACTGTATTCTGACTGGTTACCAGGCCACAAAACCAAAGGTCTCGGGTTCGATGTTTGACCAACCCTAAGATTTTATGGGTTATTTCTTTCATCTCTGCCATTGTTCGTTTGAGTGAAAAGTGCCGAATTACACCGTGGTTGGGAATCCACGTTGAACTATTGGTCCCCCATATAACTCGGTACATCTACATCTACATCTATACTCCGCGAGCCACCTTACGGTGTGTGGCGGAGGGTACTTATTGTACCACTATCTGATCCCCCCTTCCCTGTTCCATTCACGAATTGTGCGTGGGAAGAACGACTGCTTGTAAGTCTCCGTATTTGCTCTAATTTCTCGGATCTTTTCGTTGTGATCATTACGCGAGATATATGTGGGCGGTAGTAATATGTTGCCCATCTCTTCCCGGAATGTGCTCTCTCGTAATTTCGATAATAAACCTCTCCGTATTGCGTAACGCCTTTCTTGAAGTGTCCGCCACTGGAGCTTGTTCAGCATCTCCGTAACGCTCTCGCGCTGACTAAATGTCCCCATGACGAATCGCGCTGCTTTTCGCTGGATCATGTCTATCTCTTCTATTAATCCAACCTGGTAAGGGTCCCATACTGATAAGCAATACTCAAGAATCGGACGAACAAGCGTTTTGTAAGCTACTTCTTTCGTCGATGAGTCACATTTTCTTAGAATTCTTTCTATGAATCTCGACCTGGCGCCTGCTTTTCCCACTATTTGTTTTATGTGATCATTCCACTTCAGATCGCTCCGGATAGTAACTCCTAAGTATTTTACGGTCGTTACCGCTTCCAATGATTTACCACCTATGGCATAATCGTACTGGAATGGATTTCTGCCCCTATGTATGCGCATTATATTACATTTATCTACGTTTAGGGAAAGCTGCCAGCTGTCGCACCATGCATTAATCCTCTGCAGGTCCTCCTGGAGTACGTACGAGTCTTCTGATGTTGCTACTTTCTTGTAGACAACCGTGTCATCTGCAAATAGCCTCACGGAGCTACCGATGTTGTCAACTAAGTCATTTATGTATATTGTAAACAATAAAGGTCCTATCACGCTTCCCTGCGGTACTCCCGAAATTACCTCTACATCTGCAGATTTTGAACCGTTAAGAATGACATGTTGTGTTCTTTCTTCTAGGAAATCCTGAATCCAATCACAAACCTGGTGGTTTGACAGTATGACAGTTCTAAGGCCCGAAGAAGGTAAAGCCATACCATTTCCAACAGGACCATCACTAATAAAGCTCTGTGTTGTTCGGTCTTCGGATTTGAATATTTATTCACTGCTGAAAAGGTTGCTTCTGAACACCTAAGTGAATAATTATTTAGCGACCTATTCAGCCCAGCAGTAGACAAATATTCAACTCTACATAACGGTCGCATGCCTCTTGCGACGCGTGATGTCGCACCTTAAATCTTCGGATTGCTGACAGCTTTACTTTACTTCCTATACAGATATGACAAGTTGCTTACGCAGCTGAAGCTGCTCCAGGGAGATCTAACCTAGTGATACTATAAAAAAATGTGCACCTGACACAGAAAAATAAATTATTAAAATATCAGTGCACTTGCTGAATTCTCTAGCGAGAAATTTGGGGGATACAGTGAATTATAAGAGAGCTCACACAAAATTAATTAGAAGCTGGATTGAACAGAGGTATTTACTCAGATGGATCAATAGTTCAACGGCAAGTAGATTAGAAAATAAAGAAATTTTACTCGCTTCAATTTTTTTCGATTTGAGAGAACAAAAGGGCGATCTGTTTAATTGTTAAAAAGCGTCTAACACCGAAGATTGCTTAAAATACTTCTTGTTTAAGACAAGCGGTTTCTACAAACTATGCTGTCATCTTCATGTATTAAAATCTTTTGTCGTAAAACATGTTCATTTTACTCTCACCACACGCTGAAGATGTCAAATGGGTAAAAATAGCACAATATAAAAGGTTTGTCGTCGATAAAATATTTAAAAACATGATGCATCTTATGCAGCAGGCCATTCCCTTATACATATTGCTCACAGTTGCTTGTTGCATCGTACAAACACGGTACACAATAACACAACTGTTTACATACGCTGGACATATTTCAAACAGTGCGAATCCACTTTAGAAATTTTACTCCTTCTGCAATAGAGAACAGTAGGAAGATCACTCAAATTTTTTGGTGACGTGAGGCTGTAGATGGTGCAAAATTTGTATGAAAGAGTTGCCAACTTTGACAGCAACAAAATACCTCACCAACTAGGTATCGAGTCAAACTGACTTCGGGCGACAGACACGGTTGCGTTATTCCATTTTGCTTCTAGTCAGTTCATTAATTGTATTGAATGACGAATGGTGGCGTACCAGAGAAGTCAACCTCTCTTTAAAGTATTTTACGAATAAAATCAGCTATCTCGCTAAATAAAATATATTTATTACGATGTTTCGCCATCTGCTATCATCAGATATATAAAAACTTGCGAAACTAGATTCAGCATCAGTATGAAAGTCTGCACCTAGTCGGAGCGCAGTAATTCTTTTTACAGTATTTTCGGTTAGCTGTGGTCTCGTTTGCCAGTAACAACAGGAGCAATCGTACTTAATAGAATTCAGCAACGCGTTTCGAGACGCAGTGCTCTATTCATCAGGTTGTCTCAAATATATCTAAAGCGATAAAAGATCAGAAACACATTTGCGTCATACATAAAATACAACAACACAGACTAGACTGTGGGTCTTCACCTCACACTAAAATCGTCCGCTAGTGTAAGGCGAGGATGCGGTTTGGTGTGTTTTATACAGGGAAGGAAAAATAATTTTGGACCGCCAAGTATTTGGTTCGCGTCAATATAGGCTACCCAACCTACATCGTACAGAACCGGGGCAAAGGACGTAAGTCGGTTAGCCTGTCTTGAGGTGCATAAAATATTTTCTGGGTCAGTGTCTTTGGCCTATATAGTGACTTCGTAAACTAACTTACCATTTTCCATTCGAACACTTTATTATGAACTATAACGACATGTGCATACACTGCGACACTTCTTGACAAACATTTAGTTCGTCTGAATGTGGTGACCTTGCACATGGATTATAGAAAACATGAGCATGCATTAAGACATTTCTTGATATAAATTAAGTTCATTTCAATGAAGTGACCAAGCAAATGTAAGCGCAAGTCCCGTCTTTTCTGCGTAGCCCGAAACACCGTTGCTAACAACTGGCGTTGTTTGTCGCACACTTGCAAAAGTGCATTTTTCTATTGATGAATGTCATCAATTTTCGCTTGATAGATCTCAGGCTTGATGAGGAAGTCCACTGGGGTAAAACTAGGTGAGCAGAGAGCACAAAGTCTTGGCGATGCGCGGACAGCCCATCGCCCAGGGAATACGGTACTCAGGTAGTCTTCTAATGAAAACATTCTTTTATGTTAAATGCAAGGAAGGAAAATTTTTAACGTTGCAACAAACTTTATAAACACCACATATTAACGCCCCAAATGTGTTGCTAGAGTTTTTTAGTATTTTAACCATACGTGATGAGTTTTGACAACATGATGATAACATTATCTGTGCTCTGAGTCTTTACTGGTGGTGTGCTTCAGTAAGTTCTTCTCTTTTTACTATCCGCGTCACTTCAAATGCGTTCGATAGCCGTTTCCACCAACGTCATCAAAAGTTAAAAATCCTGACGACCGATGCTAAAATTGCTAAGGAAGTCAGTAGATGTGATTTCTCTTTCCACAGTTTTTCTAACTGTCTTTCGTCTACAGCGACGACATACAGGGCAGCGTCCGACTTACAAAAGAAAAATTGCGGTAGAAGGAATCACATATGCTGAGTTCTTCAGCATTTTCAGGCCCCGCGATCAGCGATTTCTTGCTCCTGGTGCAGTCGACGGGAACAGCTATCTAAAGCTCGAGGGTTTTATTGGAAGCGACGCGACTTGTGACGAGAGAAGATTTTATTAGATCTACCGAAATGCGTCGCTGAATTGTACGAAGTACGACGGCACGGTTGAAGTGGCTGAATACTAGCAATTTTTAACGATAAAATAGGACAACGTCCACCTCACACCCGGAAAACCGGATAACCTCAGTTTTTAATTTGATAACAGCCACCCAGTTCAAAAAGACGCATCGTGCGTAAAATAACGTTGGAACTACCTAAAGCAGACGAATTTCATTTGTTTTTCGATGCCACGCACAGGCTACTTTCCATTAATTTGAAATATGCCAAATACACTGAGCGGAGCGGACGAGAGAGAGAGAGAGAGAGAGAGAGAGAGAGAGAAGGGAGGGAGGGAATGAGTGAGTTATCACGGCCTGTGTATTTCGATACGGGTAAAACTTAGCATAGTGTACCTGCCTCTTCCGGACGTCGGTAAATTTGCTCGAAACACAATCTGCTTATCTCGGTAAAATGATTAACTGGCTTTGTCGGAGTAATGAACATGGAACGGGATCACGAATTACGGCGCAGTGCCACAGCACAATTAGAGTGGATTAACGCGCCTGCGATTGGTCGTTAGTTGCGGAATCCCCGATGCTCTCCCGTGGATTAACGGCATCGGCGTGAGGATAGCACAGAACGATCCCCCTCCCCCCTTCCCCCACTACCTACGTATACAGTACGACGCCGTACTAGCCACCTGCTGTGCGACCACAATTCCACGTAGCCTACACTGCTTTCCTACGTTACTTCCTCACAAGATTCGTGACAGGTGTTGGCCCAGAGCTACGTGATGGTTTTTCAGTTCAATATCCCACCTGACGTATCTAGTTGAAATTTACGTCACACATTAAGGTCTGCGGTCCCTGGGCTTTGTAGAACTGTGAAGCATCTAAGGTGATGGAGACAAAAGATACGACCATTTACGTCATTTGTTTCGATACTTGCAAACTCACTCATCAAACCTATAGGTTATTTTCCGCTCTCTAGTATCATGAAACTTGGCAAGAACTAAGGTTCCACTGTACAAATAAAGGGAAAAATCGAAAATTGTGAGAATTTTTTGGTCACTTGTTATGTGACTATCTCTTTGTCGGTCTGTCAAGTCCCCTTTTCTTCTCAGGAACGGATACACGTAGTAAGTCGAAATTTATGTGACATACTAAGATGTGTAGTCCCCTCTTTTCTCTGGCACATCTACACGTATATACTTAAAATTTAAGCCGCATACTTAGGTCTACAGTCATTTTGCGGTGTAATAAATGTAAGCTTCTAAGTCAATGTAACCAAAAGATCAGCCATTTACGTCACATTATGATACTCGCAAACTCACTCGTTAAAACTTATAGGGTATTTGCACTTAACGTACAATCATGAAACTCCGCAAGAAGATTTTCACAGTACAAGTAAATAGAAAAAAAAAATCAGAAAATTGTTAATTTACAATCATATCACATGAAAAAAATATTTATTTTGCCGTTTGTCATCCGACTTCAGACCTGAACATAAAACATTCTTGAAAGTTTTGGAAAGTTTTGGAAACCATGGGACCGATGTCTTTGTCAGTATCAGTATCGACAACAGGCAAAAATCGTCGAGATAGATTAACTGTCTAAACAGTTCGTACAGAGTCGTGTGACACCTGGCCAATTTTTCTTTTTCTTCTGTGTCCTCCTCTTCTCATTCCCTTAAGTTGTCCATTAATCACACTCTTTTGAAACAAGCCATAATGTTTTAAGAAAGTCACGTTGAAAACACCGATGTCTGCTAAGACGAGTGACTTTATCTTGTTATCGGTTTCGATTATCAGAAACGAAGCAAAGTATCGTGACTTATCGGTGTCTGGCGGTTAGCATTAAAATGCCAGAAGGATG
The DNA here is from genome assembly GCF_021461385.2 of Schistocerca piceifrons. Classification (NCBI taxonomy): domain Eukaryota; kingdom Metazoa; phylum Arthropoda; class Insecta; order Orthoptera; family Acrididae; genus Schistocerca; species Schistocerca piceifrons. The sequence goes on along the minus strand of NC_060145.1, from coordinate 83,902,372 downwards.
GTTCAAATGGCTCTGAGCACTATGGGACTCAACTGCTGAGGTCATTAGTCCCCTAGAACTTAGAACTACTTAAACCTAACTAACCTAAGGACATCACAAACATCCATGCCCGAGGCAGGATTCGAACCTGCGACCGTAGCGGTCTTGCGGTTCCAGACTGCAGCGCCTTTAACCGCACGGCCACTTCGGCCGGCCCAGAAGGATGGCCTCCAGCGATTAGTGTCATCACTATTTAAAAAGGAGCGTAGCAGAAATATTTCAAATTACACAAGTATCACTATGTTAAACACTACATACAAGATATACACAGTTGGGAATGTCTTTAGCGGTATTTAATGCGCGACTAATAATACAGAAAAGCAGGTAATTTTATTTTCCAACCTAATGTGGCGTTACCACGTCTCACAGTGAGATTTTTTCACCCGAAAGTTCCTCAAAGGGGCGACGTAAATTAGCAGTTCATGAGGTAAGTGATCAGTGCCTAACTTAATTGTCGCGACATGCAAACATCCCACACTGAAGATGAACAATCAACTTTCTAATGGCGCGATTCACAAGAATTTCTATTACATTGTCTTAAACAATACCTACATCTGTCCACCTTCATACTGCTGCTCTCACAATAGGGGCTGCATCAGGTCCTCAGGTAGACTGCCAGGCGTCATATTTCGAGGACGGAGACCGATCATTTTCTCACAATAAGACGTTGCCTACAGCAAGGGAAATGATCGGATAAAGTATCTCAGGAGGGTGCTAGTTTCCGACAGAGAAGCAGTTAACAAAAGAACACGAATAGCGTTCGGTTGTTGACATCCTAACAATCGACCTCCAACCTCTCCTACTTGGACGCTCAAAAACTGCTAAAATACAATAAATTAAGGGCATTATAAGGAGAAAGGGTGGTTGTTCTCTTTAAATAATGAACTCCACAAATTACCGTGACATTACTTTAAAATTTTCTACAAATTTGGAAAGCCTCGATGTACTTAGAACAATTACGAAAGGATTCGTTGGTTCACTGAGAAGTATCAGCTTTAATTTCGCAATTTTTTATGAATAAATTGTCCTCTTATAAAACATCGTTACGAACGTAAATTAAATGAGAAGAAACTAAAGAACAATTCAATACCTGGCTTTCATAGATTTTGAAAATTCATTTGACAGGATGGACAAATACAAACTCCATCCGAAAAGATCTTCGAAGGTCCGATGGCATCGACCGACCACCGTGTCATACTCAGCCCACAGGCGTCATCAGATGCGGTTAAGGAGAGGGGGTCATGTCAGCAGGCCTCTCTCGCGGCCGTTGTCAGTTTTCATTAGTTGGAGCCGTTACCACTCAATCAAGTAGCTCCTCAATGAGCCCTTTTTTCTACAGGCTAATGTCAGCAGCATCGATATACTCGCAGAACAGCATGATACACAAAGCAGGTTCAAATGGCTCTGAGCACTATGGGACTTAACTTCTGAGGTCATCAGTCCCCTAGAACTTAGAACTACTTAAACCTAACTAACCTAAGGACATCACACACATCCATGCCCGAGGCAGGATTCGAACCTGCGACCGTAGCAGTCGCGCGGCTCCGGACTAAAGGGCCTAGAACCGCTCGGCCACCGAGGCCGGCAACGAAGATGCAGATGTAGATATTATGTTACAGGGGTATCAGGGTGTATGTGATACTATAAGCAGAACTTTGAAAAACGCCGAAGATACATAAAAATGAAATTCTATAAGGTGATAGCGCTTCCCGTCTGCGTTATGGAGGGAAAAGTTTCTAGTGACGTTCAGGCAATTGAAATGAAATTTTTACGATCAGTCAAAGATTGCACTAAGTTGAACGACATTCCTAATGATTAGACGAGGACTGAATCATATGACAAGAAACAGGAGCATTAGTAGAGAAGAGGATGAGAGAACGTTGTAGATTATACCGGTGTTATTTAATGTGTTGCCCATACAAAATTCATATTATGACAATATACAGAGTACTGTAAGTGCATAAGAAACACTTGTATGAAGTTCCAGCTTGGTGTACAACGTGATTATTGTTGTACTTTTATCGGAACTCTCACATATCTGCTTATTTGTAGACTCAGAAAAAATTATATATAACTTCTGTACTTATATATGTCAAGGAATATTGTGAAATTAAATGCATGAAGTATCAAGAGTTACATCTCTCATTCGTTGATTTGTTGGTATCAAACATGTTTGATACTTACTCTGCAACATGTACTATACGACTATCAGTTGTTCTGATGGGCCACAGCCTCGTCTGTGTTAAAACACTTATTGCCTCTCTGTATGTGTCCGCAGCTCGTGGTCGCGCGGTAGCGTTCTCGCTTTCCGGGCACGGGGTCCCGGGTTCGATACCCGGGGAGGTCAGGGATTTTCACCTGACTCGAGAAGACTGGGTGTTGTTGTGTCGTCTTCATCATCATTATTCGTGCCCATTACGGTCGGAGGCCTGCAATGGCAAACCACCTCCACTAGGACCTTGCCTAGTACGGCGGCGTGGGTGTCCCGCATCGTCCCCTACGCTCTGTCAAGGAGTATGGGACTTCATCATCCATCTCCGTATGTGTGGAATTGTGAAGATTTTATACGCAGTATGTGGTTCTCCATTTCAGAAATTGCTATGAAGTGTGAGTAAAATAATCTTCGTAAATTTTAGTTCATAATTTGCGTAAATACAAATGATTTATTTTTCTGTAATTGCTTTTGTTTTTATTTGGTTGATGCAGATACCGAGAGATGGTACTTTACGGAAACCGGATGCAGTAAAAGATTATTAAAATTCTTTTTTATTCCGGTCTCTGATCACAAACGAATTCTTTAGACGATGACCGGTTTCAGTCTGTAATGACCATCTTCAGATCTTTTTTACACCTTGTCCTAAAGTGATACGGCCACTGAAGATGGTCATTACAGACTGACACCGGTCATCGTCTAAAGAATTTATTTGTGATCAGAGACTGGACTAAAAAAGCACTTTACAGTATTGGATCACTGTTTGTACACGCGATTATGTCGCAGTTGCTGAAAGATTATTAACACAGCTCTGTGTAACGCATTTTAAAAAAATGCATTGTGCTCAACTGGAAACGCTGTATTTTCAGGCAATTTTAAATGATTAATTGTGCTTAGCATACCGTATACATTTTTGTGGACATTTTATCGATATAATTCACCATAGCATCTGCCACTGGGGAATCCGGACTTCAGCTGCGGCATCCCATTAATAGAGATCTGAATGCCATACGTCACGTCCCATAATGCGTTACATCGATCATCCGTAATCCGAACAGCATACTACGGCGTATTGGCGGAACGGATCGCAAAGCGCCTAGGCTGTGTGAGATACGGGCAGGCTAATGCGGCCAGAACCTACCCACGCTGAAGGCTCAGCAATCTGTTCATAAAGCAGCCCCCCACCGCCTCATGGCTTCCCAAGTATTTCCGTGGAACATTCCGCAGTTCGTTATTGAAAGTATGAGACATCAAATAGAGCTCACAACGCTGGAAGCATTGATTCGTGTGTAATCTCCGTCTCTTCATTTTCATAGGTACTTGAAGATTCGTCTTGCCTACAGCATGCTGTACTACATAGACAAACTCACGTCATATATAGATATATAGCCATATATTAACGTGTGTCGATGACATGAAAGGTATCCATTCCAACATTAAATTTACAGTCGAGATGGTGAGGATGAGAGAAAAAGGTGGAGAAGCAGAAGAAATGGACTAGGGGAAGTACATGAAAGGGGGAGGCATTGGTGGTATTTTGCACGAAGCACAATTTAATTGCACTTGCTTTAAGAAACATGAAACATTTCAACTATACGGAGGAGACCAAGAGACATTGGGAGGGTTCAGAAGGGTTATAATATAATGGGACAGATTTCGAAACCAGATTTTAAACTGCAAAGCATTTCCGGGACCAGATGCGGAGTCTGATCAAAATTTGTTGGTTATGAACTGCAGATTAAAACTAAAGAAATTTCCAAACGGCAGTAAATTAAGCAGACAGGACCTGCTTAAACAGAAATAATGAGAGATCGATGTTTCAAAGATATCATTGACTAAAACAGGAGAAATGAATAAAACAGAGGACGGATAGGTAGTCTACATCTACAACTACATCTGAATAATTACTGTGAAATTCGTAATTACGTGCCTGGCAGAGGGTTCACCAAACACTTCCAAGCGCTTTCTCCACAGTCCCACTCTCTAACAGCGCACGAAAAAAGTGAACACTTAAATCTTCCTGTGCGAGCCCTGATTTCTCTTATGTTATTACGATGATCATTCCTCCCTGTGCAGGTGGGTGCCAATCATATGTTTTTAAACTCTGAAGACAAAATTGGTGATCGAAATTTCATGAGAAGATCGTGCCGCAACGGAAAACGACTTTGTTGCCACCCCAATTCACGTATCATATCCGTGGTGCTCTCTCTCCTACTTTGCGATAATACAAAACGAGCTACACTTTTTCCACGTCCTCCTTCGATACTCTCTGATGCGGATCGCAACACCGCACAAAAAACTCCAGAATAGGGCGTACAAGCATAGTGTAAGCAGTCTCTTTAGTAAACCTGTTGCATTTTCTCAGTTTTCTACGAATAAATTGCAGTCTTTGGTTTCCTTTCCACATAAAACTATCTGGGTAATCCTTCCAATTTATGTTATTCGTAATTGTAATACCTAAGTATTTAGTTGAATTTACAGCCACTAGATTTGTGTGATTTATCGCGTAACCTAAATTTAGCGGATTCCTTTTGATACTCATGTGGATGACTTCACATTTTTCATTATTTATGGTCAACTGGCACTTTTCGTACCATAAGACTCCCCCAATACTTAAATTTATATTCTATATTAACAGACTTCAGTAATACTTTTTCAGTAATACTTGTCTCTCATAATCTTCCCTTATTCACATCTCATCTTCATCTACTTCCTCTTCCCTTTCTGTGACATTATCTTCATGCTCGCTTTCCTTGTACAGCTAAATATTCCTTCCACCTTTCAGTTCTTCCTTCTTTCCTTAGAACCGCCTTCTACATCTATGTGATTACTCTGCTATTCACAATAAAGTGCCTGACGTAGGATTCAATGAACCATCTTCAAGCTGTCTCTACCGTTCCACTCTCAAACGGCGCGCCCGAAAAACGAGCACTTAAATTTTTCTGTGCGAGCTTGATTTCCTTTATTTTATCTTGTTGATCAATTCTCCCTATGTAGCTGGGTGCCAACAGAATATTTTCGCAATCGGAGGAGAAAATCGATGACTGAAATTTCATGAGAAGATCCCGCCGCAACGAAAAGCGCCTTTGTTTTTTTGATTGCCACTCAATTCACGTATCATGTCTGTGGCACTGTCTCCCCTATTTCGCGATAATACAAAACGAGCTGTCCTTCTTTGAACTTATTAAAGTGTGGTGTGTAAAAGATACGTATTCAGTAGGGCAAGTAAGTTAATTGTGGTTCCCACATGATAGGAGGTGGGCCTGCAGCGAAAAGACGAAATCCTCATCCTCAGGTTATAATGTACATGGAACGCTAATACAGCAGTAAAAAAAAAAAATCTCGATGCACCACGATGGAATTATCCGAACGGTGCGTTGCCCCTTCCAAACTCATCCTTCTCAGATATAATACACTTGTGCCAGCGTGTTTTTTTAGTAATAGAAGCACTTCTGGAACTCACTTTTTGTTATGATCTTCACTTGCATCAGTGATTCCGTTTTATCTTTTCAGTGATGGCAAAACGAAGTCTTTTCGTGGTTCTCTTCAACCTCGGAAATAGAAAGAATCTGAGGGGGCCATGTCCAGTGAATACGGTGGCCGAGGCAACATAACGGTTTTATTTTTCTTGCCAAATAATCGAGAACAAGGACTGAGGTGTGAGCGGGAGCATTGTCGTGATGCAATTTTCACGAATAGTTATCCCACAGTTCTGGTCGTTTTCTGTGGTTTGCTTCACGCAAACGGCCTAGAACTTCCATGTAGAATTCCGTGTTGACCGTAAGGCAGGAACTCATGATCCACTCTCCCGTTGTAATCGAAGAGAACAGCGAGAAGAACCTTCACATCGAACTTGTCGATATTTTTCGGTCTTGGGTCCTGAGGCAGTTTCCGTTGGAACCACCGGGCCTTGCTTTCGACGTCATACCCGTATACCCATGTTCCGTCACCCGTTACAACGTTCTTTAGAATGCGTGGGTCATTGTCGACTTGTGGGATGTCTACGCGACGTCGTTTCTAGTCGAAATTCAAGAATTTCGGAACATACTTCGCCAGTACACGCTTCATGTTCAAAACATTCCAGAAGATTGCTTGACGTAATGATACGCCGACATTATCAACGACCTCCCTGATGGTGATCCGCCGATTTTCCAGAACCATTTTCTATACTACTTCTACATTGAAACTTCATGGCCGATTAAAACTGTGTGCCCGACCGAGACTCGAACTCGGGACCTTTACCTTTCGCGGGCATGTTCTCTACCAACTGAGCTACCGAAGCACGACTCACGCCCGCTACTCACAGCTTTATTTCTGCCATTACCTCGTCTCCTACCTTCCAAACTTTACAGAAGCTCTCCTGCGAACCTTGCAGAAATAGCACTCCTGAAAGAAAGGATATTGCGGAGACATGGCTTAGCCACAGCCTGAGGGATGTTTCCAGAATGAGATTTTCACTCTGCAGCGGAGTGTGCGCTGATATGAAACTTCCTGGCAGATTAAAACTGTGTGCCCGACCGAGACTCGAACTTCTACATTGTCGTTAGTAACTGAAGTGCTAGGGCGTCCATGGCAGTCGTCGCCTTCAACGTCTTGTCGCCCCTCTCTGAAACGTTTACATCATTCGTAAAGTCTTGCGTTACTCATAGCAGATTCGCCAAAAGCTACAGTCAACATCTCGAATGTGGTGTTGTACTTTATTCCATTTTTCAAGCAAAATTTCATGCAAATTCTTTGATCCATCTTTTTCGAAAGTAAAAATTCGCCGAGCACTCTAAAACACGTGTAACCTTTTCAACTGTTAACAATAACATAAATATTCAACGTAACTGAAAATGCAACCACACATCACGAACATGTGTACCCACAGAATAAGAAAATGTTTCAAAATCGGATGTACAAAGCCTACGAAATTAAAAAAAATCCGTTACTTTTCGATCACACCCTGCTATAAATATACAGCCTACAACAGACAGTGTTTTATTTTAACAATAGTTCATGTTTTACGATGTCATTGGTTGAGACGTAACTGTGACACAGGATGAGAGTCAGGTCGAAACATCTGTGGCAGCGTAACAAGCGGGCGGGGGTGGCTGTCGCCGCAGCGCTGAGTGCTGGGATTTCGGCGGGTCGCAGCCGCTCTGGCTGAGGAGGCGCCGGCCGCAATTAGCACAATGCCGGCCGCCATTGTGCTGTCTGAATCCCCGCTGTACGCTGGCGGCCATCAGCACCTGTGGCCGCCCACAGCCACAGACTCTGCCGGCGGCTCGCCACAGCGCGCCAACAAGTGGCAATACTCTCACCTGCAAATTACTCAGTCTGGTTGGTTTGAAGAGCGTCTAGCATATATGAGGAGTGTTTTTTATGTAAGTGCCGTTTTGAAATTTAAAAAAAAAGACGTGCTAAGGTATGTCAATAATTTTATTTTTACATGAAAGCCTGTACCTTAATCTAATTTTCTACATAATTTCCGACAATATTGAGACACTTGTCATAACGTTGTACCAGTTTTTGAATACCCTCCTGATAGAAGTCTACCGCCTGACTTGTTAACCACTGCATCGCCACTGTTTTGACTTCGTCATCGTCTCGAAGACGCTGACCGCCCAGGTGTTCCTTGAAGTGCATGAACAGATGGTAGTCACTGGGCGCAAGATCGGGGCTGTACGTAGGCTGATCTAGAGTCTCCCATCGAAAAGATGTGATGAGATCTTTGGTATGATTCGCCACATACGGACGGGCACTGCCTTGCAGCAAAACGATGTCCTTGCTCAACTTATATGGACTGTTGCTTTGATTCTGGTGTGACGTAGGCCACCCATGTTTCATCGGCCGTAACAATCTGGCTTAAGAAATCATCACCGTCTTTGTGGTACCGCTCGAAGAAAGTCAATGCACTGTCTAAACGTTTGGTTTTTTTACACACCCGTCAACATTTTCGGTACCCAACTTGCGCACAATTTTCGGTAATTCAAGTGCTCGGTCACAATCCCAAACAAAACACTACGAGAAACATTAGGAAAGTCATCCAGCAAGGAGGAAATCGTAAAGCGTATGTTTTCTCTCACCTTATTGACCACTTCACCGGCCGGGGTGGCCGAGCGGTTCTAGGCGCTACAGTCTGGAACCGTGCGACCGCTACAGTCGCAGGTTCGAATCCTGCCTCCGGCATGGGTGTGTGTGACGTCCTTAGGTTAGTTAGGTTTACGTACTAGGTTCTAGGGGACTGACGACCTCAGAAGTTAAGTCCCATAGTGCTCAGAGCCATTTTTTGTCCACTTCCTGCAGCAAACTTCCATTAACGACCGAAGGACGCCCACTCTGTTGTTCATCATGCACGTTTGTGCGGCCATCTTTAAATGCTCTCACTCATTTTCTTACCATTACATCACTCATAATGTTTTCTCCGTAAACTGCACAGATCTCACGATGAATATCGATCGCTTTTAGGCCTTTAGCCCTAAGAAATCTTATAACAGCCCGTACTTCACAATCGGCGGGACTCACGATTATCGGAGACATCTGAAACACTCAGTACACAACGTAAACAAGGAAGAATCGCACTGTAAAGGCGTCAGTGCTTAGATTAAGGTAAGGGCTTTCATGTAAAAATAAAATTATTGAGATATCTTAGCACGTCTTTTTTTTAGATTTCAGAACGGTACTTACTAAAAAAACACGCCTCGTAGTAAACGGCCGGTCACTCGTGTCCACCTCTTTAACTGAGATATTTCTGTACTATACTGCGAAGTTTGTGAGAAAAGTATCGAACTGACAACATTGCAAGCGATCTGGCAACGCTGTGTTGTTCTGCTAGTGTATCCCGGTCCGTCCATCCCTTCCGGATGCCCAGTCTGTGTTTCAGCTTCGCAAAGCCACCACGTAATTTTTCATAGAGCAGTCAGTGAAGTTGTGTTTTTTGTTGCGTGTTATGAAAAAGGAACAGGTTCGAATCCTGCCTCGGGTATGGATCTGTGTGATGTCCTTAGGTTAGTTAGGTTTAATTAGTTCTAAGTTATAGGCGACTGATGACCTCAGAAGTTAAGTCGCATAGTGCTCAGAGCCATTTGAACCATTTTTTAATTCTGCTGTGTATCTCGGAAATGTGAGGTGACAGAGAAAAACTGATTTGGCCAATGAATTTGACACCCAAAAATTAGGTACATTCACGCATTTACAAACCAGATTCAGAAAAAAAGCTTATATTTGTTAACTAATGTAATTGTAGCAGGACTTAAGCCGCTGCCATGGCAGAAGACGTGTGGAAGGAGTGAACGCCGGGCCGGTGGCTGGTGCTGGTGAATGCCGTGGTTGCTCGTTGTCCAGGAGAGCTTCAGTTCGTCTCTCGGCCCATAAGGCCGAGGCTCGACCCCCTTGGCGGATAAAGACACAGCGGCGGCGACCTTATGGCGGTTGACGCTTGACTAATGACTCGCCGCATCCACAAGTGTGCAGTCTGGCTGGACAGCCAATAGTTATTCGTGCCAATACGGGTTTGTTGTGATGTTGTGGCTGCAGAGGTCATGTACGCCGCGTATCGGAATTCTCGGTTACGGTCCGGGCACGGATCAGCAGGTGGATGGCGGAGCCTGAAGAGCCCCATGGCACAATGGTGGCCCAGCGTATTGCTGTAAGAGATCTGCTTTACGGCTGCGAGACCATCAGATTGAGGTCGCGTTGTTTACACTGCGAATGGGCATCTTTACTGGAATGCAATTGTAGTATCACGTATCGATACCACCCCACAGGCGTCAAAGTTGGCAATGGACATCACACACATCGATGCCCGAGGCAGGACTCGAACCTGCGACCGCAGCGGTCGCGCGGTTCCAAACTGTAGCGCCTAGAACCGCTCGGCCACTCGGGCCCCGTGGGAAAGCAACTGAAAAGTGCCCTCTGATGCGCCATTGTTCCAACGACTTAAGATTAACAGATAAAACTTTTAAAGAACGACAACTAAAGCTGACGAAGCGACCAGCCTCACGTCGCGAATACCGTCACAACAGCTTAAACGACGGTTCTTCTTCAGCGTCTAGTACATGATTATAAGCTGCTGTGTCTATCACTCATAAATGATGTAATTTGATGTATTCGTATAAGTGACTTGAAGATGGTCGCCTGCCCGATACTAGAATCGATGAATAAAGATCGATTATAGTACTTCTAGCTTTTGGTTGTTTCGTGATTACGTTCTTTGAATACAGTGTGTCCATAAAAGAATGTTCCATATTCAGTGATTAATTGCAAGAGATTAATTTAGACTATTTACAACAAATCGTACATCAAACTGAAGGTAAATTAACCTGGTTTTCGTTTCAAATGTTCAGTGTGTGCCTGGGATGGGTAACCATCCGATCTGCCGAGTGCTGTTGGCAAGTGGGGTCCACTCAGCCCTTGTGAGGCAAACTGAGGAGCTACTTGACTGAGAAGTAGCGGCTCCGGTCTCGTAAGTTGACATACGGCCGGGAGCGTGGTCTGCTGGCCACATGGCCCTAGATATCCGCAACCAGTGACGCCTGCGGGCTGAGGATGACACGGCGGCCGGTCGGTACCGTTGGGCCTTCCAAGGCCTGTTCGGACGGAGAGGAGGAGGAGTGTGTGTGTGCCTTTAGTTATAAGAACACACACGGCCTAAAATCCAGTGCTACACACCCTTTGGGTATCAACTCTGGAGTGATGGATGCAATAGCCTCTTTAGTTCTATGTCTCAACTCTGGCAAATCACCGAGTTGTGGCGGAACGTGGACTCGATGTTATATAAAGCCCCAAAGGAACAAATCGCTTGGCGTGAGGTCAGGTGAACGTTAAGGCCAGCGGAAAAGCGCTCTCTCGTATTGAGCATTAAGACCAATCCAAAAGTCAGGGGCTTAGATGTTCAACCACTATCGTACAAAGAGATGCCATGCAAATGGGGAGAGGGTTCCTTACTCGTTTTTAGGTTCACCTAATTGGCGAAAGAGACATTCTTACATCATACACAGATAACACAGAGAAAAAAAAAAGAAAGAAAGAAAAACAGGAATAGTCTTTACATTTGACGTCGGGACACAAAGCAGAAAACATTTGATTCTGGGGAAACTCTTTGATATTGTACAAGTTCATTAGGACGTTCTGGGTCGCAATTATGAAGCTTATGGGTATTTACCTTCCCACTTATGTGAGAAATTGCCTCATCATGAACACCACATGATCAAGTAACCTTCCCGCTGCAACACCTCTCCTGCAAAGCCATAATGCACACCAGAGTGATCTAGCTTTAAAGTAAGTATTAAATGTAACCGGTATGGATGCATGTGCAAACATTTCCTCAAAACCTTCCACACTGTCGCCTTTCGCAAATGAAGTTCAAGTCTTGCTTTCCGCACAGGCGTCTTAGGACTACGCTGGTAAGACGCTCTGCCACCGTCAACACCCTCTTCAGACACTTTTGGTCGTCCCGTGCTTTTTTCTCTGCAGACACATTCGGTCGTTTCGAATTGACTACAACATCGGAGGATGTTTTTGCCACATGGAGGATCACCGTTAATGCTCGTTCAACTGCAACTACAGAATTCACTCTTAGCAAACGGCACAACACAATATATTTCAAGCTCGGGAGTCACCATTTTGCGTATGTGGCGCTTCAAGTAGGAAAACAGCAAAGCTTGGTCGTTGTCAAATGGCGACTGTCGTGTCGTTGCAGGGCGTAAAACAAAAACGTAAAGCAAATTTTTGAGCGTTTAGAGAAGATGAAAAGAACAGGTCATCCAGTGATCCAAAACAAAGTTAACTTCGCTGATCGTTAATCCGTTACTTTGTGACTAAAAAAAATGGTTCAAATGGCTCTGAGCACTATGGGACTCAACATCTTAGGTCATAAGTCCCCTAGAACTTAGAACTACTTAAACCTAACTAACCTAAGGACATCACACACACCCATGCCCGAGGCAGGATTCGAACCTGCGACCGTAGCAGTCCCGCGGTTCCAGACTGCAGCGCCAGAACCGCTAGACCACTGCGGCCGGCTACTTAGCGACTAACGTTGCGGTACACAGATATGCTACAGAACCGCATCACCCCTTGCCTGTGGGATAAATACCTGCTGGAATGTACGACGTTAATGCAGGATGAAAGCAGACCGTATTATTCGTTTCGGACCTCTTGATAAGTATGGAAGTGTGATTACGCATGTCAATCACATCGCGATTACGGGCAGCATGGGGTTCACGCCTGAGCCTCAGGACGTGCGCTAGCAGCGCATGTCAGGTGTTGCAAGCGTCAACTTCGCGTCTTAATATCTCGGGATGTAATGGGAATATTGCGATGCAATCAACGCCATTGTGTATGTGCTTTGTCATGCTGTGGATTGCTGCAGAAAAAATATAGGAGGTCCATTTAAAAAAAACATAAGTTTGTGTTAAAAAACACATATGCTTTCGTTTTAGAATGTTTCCAAATATGTACATTCATGGGCCCCAGCCCTACATTGATACCGGTGAAAGTCGTTTTCCAATAGCTGTTATTGTTCCAGAGATATTTTAGGTGGACAAGATAGCTGGGACACCCTGTATAACGGTAAAATTAAGCTTAAGTACACAGATTTTATATTTTCCTTATAAAATTTGTATCGCCTACGTGAAATTTTTAAGAACAGAAAAGGGTGCTGTAATTATGTGGCACTCTTATCACCGCTGGCCGCAACTGACTTCTATTTAAAGATCAACATTGATCTTTTCTTTTAGTATTTGGCACACTAGTGCCAGGGCTGAAGGGTTACCTGTACATTTGAAGGTGCGCTATATGCCAAACGTTAGCTGTCATAGAGTGCAATATTTTGTGAATTGCTCTTCCTATATTGTACTTTCTGGTCTTAGGCAAAATAAATAAACTATGCCAATAAACTAAAACAAAATTTTTCAGTATTGCATTGGTCGCTGTTCCACTGACAGTACGTTGGGAATGTGTAACTCTTGTTAGCACACTAAACTGTCCTTTGCCTACCTGCAAGTAGTTTCCGAAAATGTTATATTGATTATCTGTAAGTAAATGAGTGCACTGAATGTCACAGGGACAGAAATCTATATCCGGAAGAGGACCACTGTTTTTGGACAATGAACATCAAAGTCCTGGTGCTAGAGATCCCTGAGGCCTAAATGCAGCGTTGCTTCACGATAGACAGCTTGCGCCTGGAGTTGGGATCCGCGGAGCAGCTGTCTCCATGTTGGTGTGTTGGTTTCGACTGCCAGAAATTGACTGTGGGGCATCTTAAATGCCGTGCCAGCGGCAGAACATGCAATGGTCTATTTGAAAACACATGAAACAGAATCAAAGCGATCCAGACTGTCAGCGGAGATCTGGCTGCCACTAGATGGAAAAGCGAGCGCTGCTTGACCTCGTGTGGAGCTGCACTGATGGAAAACAAAATCTCAGCACCAAAAAACTATTACCGTAGAGTAATGAAACTTTGGGACTACATTCGTCTATGTAACGTATTTACGCGATTAACATTGCTAGGTCACAGGTCAATGTAAGCGTGAGACAAGCCATTGCAAGTGTGAAATGCTGGCACATTAATGTTTAATGTAACAACCAGACTGTTGAATGCACGCATGCAGACGTGCATGCATTATTCCATTTCCCCATCTGCTCCTATTCCTCGAACATATCCGCATACTCTACACCTCAATCCTCCTCTCCTCTCCCGACCCCGCCCCCTGCCACATCTTCACTGTTGTGTCCCCCCTACCCTCCATCTCTACACCCTACGTCTCCTTTCCCAAGGTGGCTTCCATCAACTCCCCCTCCCAGATGATGCCCTCTCTCCCTCCATTTATCCCTCCTATCAACTCTGATCCTCACTCCCCCTCCTTTCCTCCGTCCTTTCCCTGGGCTCCCTCTTCCCCCCCCCTTCCATACTGTGTTTTTTCCCCGCCTAACCTCTCCCTCCCTCCCTTCTCCCCCCCCCCCCCCGAGTCGTTTTGTATTCCCCTCCTCTGCCTTCCCCACTCCCTGTCGCGTATGCTCAGCACCCCTCACCCCTCTTATGGGTCCTCATCCTCCATTGGCTACTTTCCCCCCTCCACCCCTTCGCTTTTCCTCTCCTTCCCCCCTTTTTTATTTTCCCATCATCTGTCCAGTTTCCCCCCACCTGCTCTCGGCTGTGGTATGTCATATTTGCCAACCTTTTAGTGCAGTGTTCCAGTGAATGTTCAGTGTTGTTTCGTATTGCCAAGTGTAGCGAACAGAAACCAGACTGTCGCCGTGTTTTTTAATTGTCTGTCTATTATTTTACCTGTCTGCTTCATATGTATTTTATTCGCATCATCATCGCTTTGTTCTATGTTTTAAGTTCCACGACTTTTTCGCCATGTTCCCATTTAAGTCTCCGATTTTATCGCCTGTTTTTATTATATATTATCTTCACTTTTTCAAACAAAGTCTGTAGGCTGAAGAGCGGCATACTACGCTGCTGCCAGCCTGCCCCGTTCAGGGGGAATCGAAATTCAATAAAGAAAAAAATAGTGTATGCATTGTGTTGTACAGGTGCCGCATGTCACTTTGTGGGATGAAGTTCCATGTCTGTTGCACTTGGTCAGTCAATACAGAGACGGTTAATCCTGGTTGTGTCCGACGAGCCCGCCATGTGCGGCCGAGCGGTTCTAGGCGCTTCAGTCTGGAACCGCGTGACCGCTCCGGTCGCAGGTTCGAATAATACCTCGGGCATGGATGTGTGTGATGTCCTTAGGTTAGTTAGGTTTAAGTAGTTCTAAGTTGTAGGGGACTGATGATCTCAGATGTTAAGTCCCATAGTGCTCAGAGCCATTTTGTGGCCGACGCTGGAGTTGTCGTTCGATGATGTCCCATATGTGCTCGACTGGAGCCAGATATGGTGATCGAGCAGGAGAAGGCAACGTGTTGGGTTACAACAGTGACGTGTGGTCGAGCGTTGTGCTTTTGGAAAACACCCTCTGGAATGCTGATCATGATTTGCAACATGACAGGCGGAATCACCAGGTTGACGTACAAGTTTGCGATCACGGTGCGTGGGATAGCCACGAAAGTGTTCCCGCCGTCATACGAAATCGCACCCCAGACCATAACTCTCGATGTAGATCCAGTGTGTCCAGCACACAGGCAAATTGGTTGCAGGCCCTCAACTGGGCTCCTCGTAACCGACCCACGGCCATCACTGGCACTGAACCAGCTTTCATTAGAAAACACAGGAGATTCCACCCTACATTCTAGTGATCTCTCGATCGACACCACTGAAATCGCCAATGACAGTGGTTTGAGGTCACTGGGATAGACGGTACAGGGCGTCTGGGTTGGAGCTTTTGTTGAAATAACCGATTTGCTACACTGTTGTTCAAATTTCTGCTGCAGATGCGGTACGAAGTGCCAGAGCCATACGCCGAACACGACTGTCTTCCGTCTCAGTAGTGCCACGCCCCCGTCGGGAGACCGGTCTTCTTGCGATCGTTCATCCCCGAGACCTCCGCTGCCAGCAGTCATGTACAACGGCTACATTCCTGCCTAACCTTTCTCCAATATTACAGGAGGAACATCCAGCTTTTCGTAGCCCTATTACATGATAAGGGCGCCTCTGTTGCCTTAAAGGCATTCCTTGACTATAATGAACTCACTAAGTCCAATCTCAAAGGTAAACAACGCTCACGACTGTTACAGTATGTCTTTAAAGAAAATCGCTAGTAGCGCCATTGTTTCAGATGTAGAAACGCGCCCACCAGCTTTCTTTTATGTCACAAAACACTTTCTTCACGATGAGTTTTTTTCCCGGCAGTGTAATTTGTTTCTCACTGTCGTGGCCCCTACATGCTCGTATTTCGGCTACCTGTGGGGCTGTCCTGTCATCCTGGTGCGCTATGTGCGGCAACATAGCGGTGACTATTTCCTACTGTACAGGTTACTAGGGCGTTTTGCTAGTCCATTCACATACTGAGTGTAGGATGAATGTTTAAATGCTTCTGTGTGCTCCGTAGTTAATATAATTTTGTTCCTAAAATGTCTGGAGGAGTGGTAGGGGAGTGTTGCAGTATATTATTTGAGTCATCATTTGAAGCCAGTTGATCACGAAAGTCGGTCGTCTTCCATTTCTCAACCCACCCACACATCTTTCTCTCTCACTTTCTCTCTCTCTCTCTCTCTCTCTCTCTCTCTTACACGCACACACACACACACACACACACACACACACACACACACACACACGAAACTTTGACACTCGGCCCCAATTCTTTGTTCAGTGGTATAAAACACCATAAGCGCGAACACAACTCAAACCAAGTGCCGGTGTGCCGCTGTGAGAACCTCCGCCAAAGCGTGTACGTCCTTAGGAAAATTATATGCAATAGACCATCACGCCAGGAAGCATACTCCGAGAGAAGACACTCGCTAATACGTCATCAGACGCCGCCCCGACCGCCGTTAACGCAACAGAACCAGACGGTGTTGCGCTCGGGCACGCCTGCACAGCACTCATTAATATGGAAATCTGGCAAACTCGGCGGGCGCAGCGGAAGTCGGCATTCAGCTGCTCAGAAAATAATTTCGGCGCTCCGTTCCGGCGCCAAGCGCGTAACCGAGTTATGTCGGACACAACGAGCAGAAAATTAAAAATTACCCGTCGGTGGGTTCGCGCTGCGTTCCCATTGTGGCCTGTTGAGTGACCGTTTGCGGATACAGGCTGCGAAAGAGGCCCGAGTGGTACACTTGTGTCCGACAAGCCATTTCTAGTTGGCCATTTTGCACTCACTGTCATCTCACTTTTTAGCTGTCTGTACTCCGCTTCGCCTGCTTCATTTACTGCGCGGTTATACTTTCTCATTTTGTTCAAATACAATATGCGCTGCGTTTCCCGAGAATTTCTACTAGCTTGGTATCTTTTCCTGTTTCTTCTTGTACTGATTTCAGTATTTCGCCTCCCAAAACTATCCGTCCGTTCTCTGTTGTCACCGTTTCCTCTGTTTTAGCCAATCTTTTCCTAATGCTCTCTTTAAAACTGTAACAACTTTTAGGTTCGTTTGCTTTACCCAGGCCCCGCCTCCTTAATTTCCTGACTGCCTGCACTTTCTTCATTTTTAAACTGCAGTTCATAACCAACAAATTGTGGTCACCAGTTATGGTCCACGTATAGATAATTTTTTTATGTCTCTCAAAGTACAGGCAATAACATCAGGAATCAGCAATTTTGTTTGGAATATTTCTCCCCGCATTGGGTCAGTTGCCTTGCAACAGCCACTGCCGGTCCCAGGTCCGGATAAAGGTGGAAGGTTGGGCACTGGGTTAACAACCCAATCCTGTAAAAAACTCTTTGTTAGGGAAAACTATAACTACAGCTTGTTCGTCGATTTTCAACGTACATATGAAAGCATACACAGGAATAGCCTATACAATGCAATGCGGGACTTCCGAATCCCTGAGAAGCTAATGAGAATGGTGCAAACTTGTAGGGAAGGATCAAAGGCAGCTGCACGTTTCCGGGGAGCCACATCAGAAACATTCGAGATTGAGACAGGCCTCAGACAAAGGGATGCCCTCTCATGCGTTCTGTGCAATGTCATATTAGATAAAGTAATAAAAGAGTGTAGGCAACAGGAGTGGGCTGTAGCAGAGACGGACGGTAACTTCAATTGTCTCGCATATGCAGATGACATAGTACTATTAAGTGAATCAAAGCAAGAGTTGAAAGTAATATACCAGAAAATGGACAATTATGCGCAGAAGGTAGCGCTCAAAGTGAATCGAGACAAAACAGAGTTCATGCAATTAGGAAGAAGAGAAGAGCAGGTAGAATTTCTTGAGATAGATGGCAAGAGGTTCAAGAGAGTAGACCAGTTCAAATATTTGGTATCTTGGTTTAACACGGAAAACAACATTAAAATCTACATCAAGTAAAGAATAGCAGTGGGAACGAAATGCATGCATTCCCTCAGAGAGACGCTTGGCTCTAAATCGATCTCAGTGAACACTAAGATGAAAATCTACAGCACAGTGATATGCCCAGCAGTAATGTACTGTTCAAAAACATGGAGCATGACTAAGCGGAAAAACTATTAATATTTGAAAGAAGAGTAACGAGGAAGATATGGGGACCAGTTTTAGATAACGGAGAATGGAGGAGGAGGAGGAGGAAAAACGAGGAAATCTACCTTCTGATGCGACAACCAACTATCCTATAGAAGATACAGAGCAAAAGAATACAATGGGTGGGCCATGTAGCCCGTATGCCAGATTGAAGACAGGCGAAGATGGCACTATCGGGGAAACGAAACACGAAACGCCCCATTGGACGACCAAGGCAGCGCTGGATGGACGACCTGGCGAAGGACCTAGCAGTCCTAGAAGTCACCTGGAGGAACCGGGCACAAAACAGGAAGGTATGCAGGCAGTTTGTGGAGGCAGCGCGTGGTCTCCAGGGCCTGCGACCGCTGAATATCTATCTATATTTCTCTTGGAGAAAATCAGTGGTGCGCCTAAAATACTTTTAAAATGGCATAAAACAGTCTTGACCGCAATAAAACATTTATTTGCAACGGTAACTGGTTTCGATCAGAAAGTGACGACCTTCAGACGGTTTATACCATGATGGCAGGTGATACGGCAAATTGAGCAGGTTTTCTCGCTCGACGAAAGTCAACTGGGTATGGTGAGTACTTACCAAAACTAGAACATACACTCTACACGTTTCTTACCGAGATACAGTCGAAAAGGTTTCAACTGTTAGTAAATGCTGTCTACTGGAGAAATTCCTAATTCGAGTTCGCTATCTGCAGATTCTAAAAATAGCCCCAAAAAATTTTGGTCGTACGTAAAATCTATGAACGCTACAAATAATTCAATACCTTCTCTTGCTGACAGTACGGCTAATGTAACTGATGATGATAAACAGAAGGCCGAAATTCTAAACCTAGCTTTCAAAAACTCGTTTACGATAGAGGACTGCAGCACCATTCCCCCTTTCAGTTATCGAACAAACGAAAGGATGGCTGACATAGTGTTTAGTGTATCTGGGATTGTAAAACAGTTAAGATCCTTAGACGCCGGAAAGGCATCTGGCACAGACGGTATCCCCGTAAGATTTTATGCTGACTATGCTACAAATATAGCACCATTCTTATCCGTCATCTATCAGAGATCATTGGAAAGGCGGAAAGTTCCAGGGGACTGGAAGAAGGGCCAGGTCATAGCAATCTATAAAAAGGGTAGAAAATCGGATGCACATAATTGCCAGCCAATTTCACTGACATCAATTTGTTGTAGAATAATGGAACATATTTTGTGTTCAGACATAATGACCTTTCTAGACTCTGAGAAGCTCATTTGCAGAAACCAGCACGGTTTTAGGGAACAGCGGTCATGCGAGACACAGCTGGCCCTCTTTGTGCATGATATACAACAGGCTCTAGATACCGGCTCCCAGGTTGATGCCATATTTCTCGACTTTCGAAAGGCGTTCGACTCAGTTCGGCACTGTCACTTGCTACAAAAAGTGCACGCTTACGGTCTATCCAATGACATATGCAGCTGGATATAAAGTTTTCTAACAGACATGGCGCAGTATGTCGTCCTGAACGGGGTAACTTCAACAGAAACAAGAGTAACTTCAGGTGTGCCCCAGGGCAGCGTGATAGGTCCTCTGCTTTTTACGATTTACATAAACGATCTAGTTGATGGTATTGACAGCAGCCTTAGACTGTTTGCCGGTGATGCTGTAGTCTACAGGAAAGTAGTATCACACGATAGTTGTGAACAAATCAATGAGGATTTGCAGAAAATAAATGCGTGGTGTAATGACCGGCAGTTATCTCTCAATATTAGCAAGTATAACCTACTGCGTATAACAAGGCGAAAATCCCCATTACTGTACGAGTATAAAATAAATGATCAGTCTTTGGAAGCGGTAACATCCGTCAAGTATCTGGGTGTGACTATTCGAAATGATCTCAAATGGAATGTTCAGATTACACAAGTAACGGGTAAGGCGATCTCTAGATTGCGGTTTATTGGTAGAATCCTGAAGCGATGCAGTCCTTCAACAAAGGAAATAGCTTACAATACGTTAGTTAGTCCAGTCTTAGAGTATTGTTCGTCTGTATGGGACCTTTACCAGTTGGGTCTGATTCAAGAGATTGAGAAGGTCCAAAGAAGAGCGGCAAGATTCGTGACTGGTACATTTAGCCATCGCGAGAGCGTTACAAATCTCATAGAATGTTTGAAGTGGGACACACTTGCAACAAACGACGCGCTAAACAGAAGGGGCTGTTCACTAAATTCCAAAATCCAGTCTTCATCGAGGATGTAGAGCATATATTATTACCACCAACTTTCAAATCGTATAATGATCATCATTCAAAGATAGGGAAATAAGAGCCGGACTGAGGCGTTCAGACAGTCGTTTTTCCCTCGCGTGGTCCGCGAGTGGAACCAACACCGACTCAAAGGAAGGCCTCGGCGCTTGTTCGTGACGTCACGTCAGCTAGGCACGGCGAACGCCAGGTCTGTTGCAGGCATACTCATAATGGGATGTCTCCCACTCTGACACAGGAAAATGTGAAACTATTGGCGGTAGTTGACCAACACACATTGTTCTGAGAGATTTCTGCAATCAATTAATTGTGCAATTCATTATACTTCTTAACAAATAGTGTACTCCTGAACTTAAATTTCCACCTGTTTTAAGCACTGATATACAAAAACAACTTCATGGTCCAGCAGCAGCAGAATTCGTGCTTCTTTACCTTATTTGTAAATCTGAGGAAGTTACGTTTGTACTGCGTTGCTTTTACAAGAAACTGTGAACATATTGGTGCTCTTCTTTAGGTGTCTTGGTTGACTATGGGGTGAGGAGCACTGAATGTTAATGAAATATCTTGCGATTGTACACTTTGGGAGAAGGGGTGGGGGACAGAAGAAGAGGCAAAAGAGAGATACTTGTTTTATCAAATAATTTTTTTTTATCCTATAAAGTTTCTCCTTTCAGTTGCAAGAGGGGAATATTTATCTTTTCTAATGTGAATGCTTAAAAACGTTTAAGTTCAGCAGTAGTTCCGATGTATGAAGCTATTTTGTTTCCTGTTTAGAATTCCTTTCGTTGAAAACGACTGTAATCTAACGACTGGCAACAGTTGGACATTTACACATGTAAATTAGTTCACATTTCCAGTGACGATGTCAAACGAAAATAAATAAATAAATAAAAGAAACGAGTTGGGTAAGTTTCGATAACAAAATGGATCAAGTAAATATAGTTACTTGAATGTAAAATTTCCGAAGCCTGCAATGGGGCAAAGCATATTCTCATATTGATCTACGTTTGTTTCGACAGGATTCAGTAATACAGAACTATGATCTTCATTTGTAGCTTTACGATAGTAAGAAAATCTTTCATCTAAATAAAACTGCAGAATCCAAAACAGTACGAAACATTTTGTACAAAAATAAGAGATTTATAGTGATAAGCATGCCCAGGCGTTTCTGCCTGCAACGGACCTGGTGTTCGCCGTGTCTAGCTGACGTGACGTCACCAACAAGAGCCGAGGCCTTCCTTTGAGTCGGTGTTGGTGGAACAGAGTGGCGGAGGGGGGGGGGGGGGGGGGTATATGGCTTTGGTGCGAATTGTGCCCTTCGCCACACACCGCTTGGTGGCTAGCGGAGTATACATGTAGATGTAGATGTAATGCAGCGTTGCTGTTGAAAGGAACTTAAGGTACACAAGAAAAAGCAAGGGCTGTAAGATCGAACTTTGTGGGACAACATACGTAGTTCGCATTCCAGTTAAGCCTGTCTCAGTTAGGAAGTACCGCATCCGTGGTGGCTGTTTCGCACTCCCACAAAGGACTAAGTAACTGGCTCGGGTAACGTCGTCGCCTCATTTCCGTCTTTCAGTGCGCGGCACCAGAGTGCAGAGTTGAGGGCGGGAGGCGGCAGAAACCCGGAGCAGCGACCGGTCGGTGTGTCGGGCTTCTGCGACATTAGGTTGGAGGGCGCCACTCGAGCAGTCGGCAGCGCCGCGGCGCTCCTTTCACTCCCCCCAGCGAGGCGGCTGTAATCAGATCTTCGCCGGCGCGCTTCTTCGCAAAAGTTTCCCCCCCCCCCTATCCCCCCCCTCCTCCTCCTCCCCCGCCCCCAGCTCGGTCGCGTGTTCTCCAGCCAGCCTGGCAGATGTTGGCGCAGGAGGGCGGTGGGGGGGGGGGGGGGGCTCAGCTGTAAATTAACATGCGCCGCGCCGAACTTGGCTCAGCCCCCACGCCCCCAACAAGGCGGGCTTTCAAGGCCCGAGCCCCGACCGCGCAGTTTTCAAAGTCAGCCCTGCCGCCGCTATTGAAATCGTGCCACTCGTTAATTAGGGGGCGGAAACACTTTGCGCGCTGCGCTGGTGGCGGGGATGGGCGGATAAGGGGTGGGAGAGGGGTGGGGGAAAGATTCTCGGTGAGACCTGTGAGGTAAGGGTGATGGGAACCGCTGTCTGACGACTGTGCCACTCGTTTCTTTCACCTCCTTTCATTCTTGGTTCCTTTTGTGGAAGCGTGGATTCGTTGGTTGATTTGGGGGGGGAGGAGACCAACCGGCGAAGTCATCGGATCCATCAGGTTAGGGAAGGATGGGGAAAGAAGTCGACCGTGCACAGTCAAAGGAACTATCCCGGAATTTGTCTGAAGGGATTTAGGGGAATCACGGGAAACCTAAATCAGGATGGGTGGAAACGGGTTTGAACCGTCGTCATCCCGAATGCGAGTCCAATGTGGAAGCGTGGGGTAACGGTGTAGCGTCTCCTGGCCAATCGTCATAAAAACCGTGTGACAGAATTTTTCCCGTATGTGTAAGACCAGTTAACACGTATCGATATAGTGCCACGCACACGGCGAAAGAGAAGTAATTTGAACACGAATAAGCATGACCAAGTGAAGCAATAAAGCAAGACTGTGTAAACATGTCACGAATATATTATGTGCGTATGTACGACATTCATAATTATTTGATGTTTTATGCATTTTTTAACTCTGAATCCATGACATATTATTATCTTTGACAATCGTATTCTTGTTAAATGAATTAGTGATTATGATCTGTGCCTCAGATAAAAATGACAATTCAGTACATGTATAAATAGAAAAAAGCATTGTAATAATCTCTCTCTTCCCTTTGGGTTTCGTTAAGAGTAACGCTTGGGTGCTAAGCAAATGTATACGCTGGCCGAGAGTGTTTTGTTCATGAAGCTTGAGATCCGCCATTAGGCGAGTTGTTGAAAAAAGGTGTGTAAAATTAATGCATTTTTGTTTGAATATATAGACTTTGAGCAAATATGTTTTTAAAATAATTTGTAAAGTAGCCAGCCATTCGTCCCGTAAATAATTTAGACATTTTCAGCATTTAATTTAGCGGAAGCCGCTGTACCAATCTGCGAGGGCAACGGCCGCAGACGCGGCACATTTAAAAAATATTTATTTCAGGCATCGCAGTCGTCTCGCCGGTAAAGCGAGGTAACATAATAATATTTAACATTTTCTTACAGCTTCCAGCAGTGCCGGCAGACAATATTATATTATTCAGTGCATTTCTCAGTTTGATTTGGAAGGTACTGTGTGACATGTCCTATGCGATCACAAAAATATAAAGAATAACTGTGTTATGACTTTATCATTTGCACATTTTGTGGCAAGGTCTGCTCTGTGAAATTGAAGCAATATTTTACATTTTTTCCCTGAGATTAAGAGAACGCGGGCTAGCCGCGCGCCTGTTCTAATTAACACTATTCAAAAATCCACTGCATAAAGTAACCAACATTCAGTGCTGTGACGATTATTTGAATTTCATTACTGACTTTTCTGAATACGACGCAAGGTAGTGAGTTCAGATACAGTTTTCTTTCTTTCTTGATTACGTTACAGTAGCAAGTGAATGTTTCCTACATGATTATCCAGAACAGATGTGGAAAAGCAATAATTTGATCCACGGTGTGCCACATTTATGATAAAAGTGTTTATTCCCTCTCCCACTCCTTGTCTGGACTTAACATATGTGTGCTAGTGTGACTCTTGCAGCCAAAGAGAAATATTTACTCAACATTACTCAAAGTTATTTGCTTTTATGAAGAAAGAATTACCAAGTAAAGACAGTGTAATAACATAGAATCAAAACCATAGCAACTTGTTACAAATAATTTTGTGTACTGCCATCAGCTCTCAGCTTCAGTTTTATATCAGTCTGAACATTGCAAATCCAAACTTTAATATCGTAAAGCAAAGTTACTAGTTACCATGTACCAACTTAGTTGCTGCTATACATATATAATTTATTATTATTATTTTGAGCTTTTCCTCATTACAGAGGTTTCTCTCCAACATAATAATTTACTTGGAAATTACAATACAAACAATAAACGTTCTTAGACTATATTTTGAAAATTTTCCTCCAGGTGTTTCGATCTTGTGTGTCCTCTTCCTCCGCGCCCATTCTCCTCATTGTGTGCTGTACATTTTGGAGCCAGGTGGTCACTGGTCGTCGTCTTCTTCTTCTCCCCTCCGATTCCCACTCCAGTATCAATTTCGGTATTCTGGTTTCCTCCATTCGTCGTACATGCCCGTACCACTGTAATTTCTTCCTATCCATTACATCATATATTCTTTCTTTTATTTCCATTCTCCTTATTATTTCGGTGTTCCTTATCTTTTCTTTCCTGGAGATTCTTGCTGATCTTCTCCAGAAGTCCATCTCTAAAGCTTGTAATTTTTTAATGTGCTTCATGTTAATTGCCCAGGTCTCCGTTCCATACAGAACCACACTCTCTAATATGGATTTGTATATTAATTTTTTAGTTCTGCTCATTACATTCCTGCTCCATAATACTGATTTAAGCATCCCAATGACCCTCCGTCCGCTACTAATTCTTTTATTGATTTCTGACTCTGATTTTCCCTCGATTTCTAAAATAGATCCGAAATAACAGAAAGTGTTTATCTTTTTGATTTTCTTTCCTTCGATGTATAGCTCATCTGAATCATTAATCAAATATTCTGTTTTTTGGTAATTAATCTTCAAATCCCAAGTTTTTTATGCTACTGCTAATTGATTGCACATATAGTTAGCATAATCATATCTATAAAATCACAAGCCGAATAAAATTAACTCCAGTAGTAAAAAAGTGAGAGGAGGAGTAAGGGAAACGGAATACGGTCAATGGCTACAAGGATAGATAGAGATTACCGACTGCGAGCCAATTAACGATATAGTAAAAAGCTGTGTGCTGGATCGAGACTCTTTGCCTTTCGCGGGAAAGTGCTCTGCCGACTAAGCTACCCCAGCACGACTCACGACTCCTCCTCAAAGCTTTATCTTCCGCCAGTAACTCATTTTCTACCTTCCAAACTTCACAGGAGTTCTCCTGTGAAACTTGCAGTACTTGCACGCCCAGAAGATAGTATATTGGACAGAAAACGCTTAGCCACTGCTTTCCGGATGTTTTCAGAAAGAATTTTTCGCTGAGGTGCGATGGTTCACACCACACTGCAGTAAGTGTAGCAGAAATGATTCACAAATCTGCCATCCGATATCCTCGTCATCCATTTGTCGTAGAATCTTGCAACATATTCTGAGCTTAAATGTAGTGGAATATCTCCAATAGAATGACCTTCCCCAGTAAAACCAGCGTGAATTCCGAGCACATCGATCATGTGAAACCCAACCCGTACCCTTCTCACAGGGCATGCTGATAGCTTTGCCTCAAGGCAGGCAGGGACATGCAGTATTTGACTCAGAATCACAGCTACCATCATTGTCAAAAGTAATATTTCATGGGGGTACCAGACGAAATATGTGATTGGATCGAGGATTTATTGGTAGGGAGGTCGCAGCATGTTATGTTCGGCGAAGAATTATCGACAGATGTAGAGGTATCTTCAGGTGTAGCCCAGGGAAGGCACCTTGCGGTTCGTGCTGAGTGTTACGATCTTGCGGACAATATTAATAGTACCTTCACACTTTTCGTAGATGATGCAGTTATCTAAAGTGAATGAATGAAGTTTTACAAATACTCAGTCAGACCTTGATAGGATTTCAAAGCGGTGCAATGATTGGTAACTTCTTCCAAATGTTCCAAAACGTAAAGCCGTGCACTTCACAAAACAAAAAACAAAACAAAACACAGTATCCTACGAATATGATCTTAGTGTGTCACAGATGGAATCTGAAATCTCATACCAATACTTGGGTTTAACGCTTAACAAGGACATGAAGCGGAACGATCACATACGCTCATTCATTGGTAAAACAGGTAGTGGGCTTGAGTTCATTGGTAGAATACTAGTTCAAATGGTTCAAATGGCTCTGAGCACTATGGGACTTAACATCTATGGTCATCAGTCCCCTAGAACTTAGAACTACTTAAACCTAACTAACCTAAGGACATCACACAACACCCAGTCATCACGAGGCAGAGAAAATCCCTGACCTCGCCGGGAATCGAACCCGGGAACCCGGGCGCGGGAAACGAGAACGCTACCGCACGACCACGAGCTGCGGACAGAATACTAGTGAAGGGCAATCAGCCTACAAAGGAGAAGGCTTGTAGATCATCCTAGAATAATGCTCAAGATTGTGGGACCCGTACGGAGTAGGAATGGTAGGGGATACTGGATGTATACAGAGAAGGGCATCATGAATGGTGACACGTTTGTTTGACCCGGGAGAGAGTATCACTGAGATGTTGAAAGAACTGGACTGGCAGACTCTTGAAGATAGACAGAAACTACGCCGAGAAAGTCTAGTAACAAAGTTTCAAGATCGGCTATAAATGACGGCTCACTTATCGCTCCCATACGGATCATGTGGATATATTTAGAATAATTATAGTGCGCACAGAGGTATTTAAATCATCATTTATGCCGTGCTCTACCCGTGGATGGAACGGGGAAAAGCCCTAATTGACTGGTAAATAGGAACGTATCGAGTATAGCAGGGTATAGATGTAGATGACACGAAACTTCGTAGCCGATTAATAATACGTACAGGACCGAGACTCGAACTCGGGACTTTTGCCTCGGCGGAAAAATTCTGCAAGTTTCACAGGAGAACGTCTGTGAAGTATGGAAGGGAGGAGTTGTACTGTTGGAAGTAAAAGCGTGAGAACTCGTCGTGTGATGTGCTTGGGTAGCTCAGTCGATAGAGCACTCACCCGCGAAAGCAAAGGTCCCGAGTTGGAGTCTCGGTCCGGAACACAGTTTTAATCTGCCAGGAAGTTTCGTATCACACACACTCCACTGAAGAGCGAAAAATTCATTATTGTGTTGTGTTGTCTTAGTATATTTTATAGAATTGATTTTTTATGTTGTAGTTCATTGGTAATGTATCTAAATTATGAAATACTAAAATAAATTTGTTAAAGTAGATTTGATTTGTTGTACCTTCACGTAGTACATGATCGCGCTAAAAATGGCATGGTATGCATCACTCACTTTAAACTGTAGTGTGCAAAGGTATTGCCGATGCGATATAGCTATCCCGCCAGAGGCACTGTAATAAAAATAATCGTATATGCAACCAGCGCAAACAATGGACGTATGCTGGATACCCCACAGATGCGTCGGTGCGATTTTAAACAGGAGAGCTCAGTGTACTTTCGCCAGTATATACCTGAAGATGGCCAGAAGAATCTGCACCGAGATGCCGTGGCAGCAGTTGAGATCTGGCATTTCTCCCGTAATTTCAAGGAACTATCGAAAGATTGCTAATGAGGAAGAAGAATGATGCGTATGTTTCTTCGGCATGTTAGTGTCGACTGCCTCATTTCACTTGTGAGATGCATTCTTCAGTGAAAAGCAAATCTACGCATCACGAAGGAATTATCCAAGTGGGACGGAAATCGGTAGATGGCCTGTACGTGTGCAGGTAAACAACTGATTATAATTTCAGAAATACTGGGTGATTTGTTCAAGAAAAATAACTTTACAAACTGAGCAAGTAAATAACGCTTTCGTCCACCTCTGGCCCTTGTGGAAGCAGTTATTCAGCTTGGCATTGATTGAGTTCTGCCTGAGGAATACAGAGCCACATTCTGTGCAATTAGTGTCTTACATGGTAAAAATCCCGATACGGTTGGAGGGCCCTGCACATAATGCTCGAAACGTCCACAATGGAGAGAGCACCGGCGACCTTGCTAGCCAAGGTAGGGTCTGGCAAGCACGAAGACAGGCAGTGGAATTATTTTGCTGTAATACAAGCTCAGGATAGGTTGCGATGAAGGGAAACAAAACGGGGCGTAGAATACCGTGTACATAACGCTGTGCTGTAAGGGTTGCGCGGATGACAACTAAAAAGCGGGCCCGCTATGAAATGAAATGGCAGCGCAGACCATCAATCTTGATTGTCAGGTTGGTACACGACCGCTGCCCGAGGCGTCTCCAGACCCGTTTTAGTTGGGGGCTGAGTTCGAAGCGGGACATGGCTGAAGGCAATTCTACTCCAGTCAATCAGACTCCAGGTGGAATATGCCCGACGCCATTGCAAACGGGCTTGTTGGTATACAGGGTGGTCCATTGATCGTGACTGGGCCAAATATCTCACGAAATAAGCGTCAAATGGAAAAACAACAAAGAACGAAACTTGTCTACCTTAAAGGGGGAAACCAGATGGCGCTAGGGTTGGCCCGCTAGATGGCGCTGCCATAGGTCAAACGGGTATCAACTATGTTTTTTTTTTTTTAAAGGGGAACCCCAATTTTTTATTACGTATTCGTTTAGTACGTAAAGAAATATGAATGTTTTAGTTGGACTACTTTTTCGCTTTGTGATAGATGGCGCTGTAATAGTCACAAACATATGGTTCACAATTTTAGACGAACAGTTGGTAACAGGAAGGTTTTTCAAATTAAAATACAGAACGTAGGTACGTTTGAACATTTAATTTCGGTTGTTACGTGATACATGTACCTTTGTGAACTTATCATTTCTGAGAACGCATGCTGTTACAGCGCGATTACCTGTAAATACCACATTAATGCAATAATTGCTCAAAATGATGTCCGTCAATCTCAATGCATTCGGCAATACCTGTAGCGACATTCCTCTCAAAAGCGAGTAGTTCGCCTTCCGTAATGTTCGCACATGCATTAACAATGCGCTGACGCATGTTGTCAGGGGTTGTCGGTGGATCACGATAGCAAATATCCTTCAACTTTCCCCACAGAAAGAAATCCGGGGACGTCAGATCCGGTGAATGTGCGGGCCATGGTATGGTGCTTCGACGACCAGTCCACCTGTCATGAAATATACTATTCAATACCGCTTCAACCGTACGCGAGCTATGTGCCGGACATCCATCATGTTGGAAGTATATCGCCATTCTGTCATGCAGTGAAACATCTTGTAGTAACATCGGTAGAACATTACGCAGGAAATCAGCATACATTGCACCATTTAGATTGCCATTGATAAAATGGGGGCCAATTATCCTACCTCCCATAATACAGCACCATACATTAACCCGCCAAGGGATCGCTGATGTTCCACTTGTGGCAGCCACCGCGGATTTTCCGTTGCTCAATAGTGCATATTATGCCGGTTTACGTTACCGCTGTTGGTGAATGACGCTTCGTCGCTAAATAGAACGCGTGCAAAAAATCTGTCATCCTCCCGTAATTTCTCTTGTGCCCAGTGGCAGAACTGTACACGGCGTTCAAAGTCGTCGCCACGCAATTCCTGGTGCAGAGAAATATGGTACGAGTGCAATCGATGTTGATGTAGCATTCTCAACACCGACGTTTTTGAGATTATCGATTATCGCGCAATTTGTCTCCTACTGATGTGCGGATTAGCCGCGGCAGCAGCTAAAACACCAACTTGGGCATCATCATTTGTTGCAGGTCGTGGTTGACGTTTCACATGTGGCTGAACACTTCCTGTTTCCTTAAATAACGTAAGTACCCGGCGAACGGTCCGGACAATTGGATGATGTCGTCCAGGATACCGAGCAGCATACATAGCACACGCCCGTTGGGCATTTTGATCACAATAGCCGTACAGCAACACGATATCGACCTTTTCTGCAATTGGTAAACGGTCCATTTTAACAGGAGTAATGTATCACGAAGCAAATACCGTCCGCACTGGCGGAATGTTAAGAGATACCACGTACTTATTCGTTTGTGACCATTGCAGCGCCATTTAACACAAAGCGAAAAAATGGTCTAACTAAAACATTAATATTTCTGTACGTACTATACGATTATGTAATAAAAAATGGGGCTTCCTTTTTTAAAAAAACGCTGTTGATATCAGTTTCACCTTCGGCAGCGACATCTAGCGGGCCAACCATAGGGCCGTCTGGTTTCCCCCTTCAAGCTAGACTAAGTTCGTTCTTTGTTGTTTTTTCGTTTGACGCTTATTTCGTGGGATATTTGGCCCGGTCACGATCAATGGACCACCCTGTATAGAAGTTAATGGTAATCGCTGCGAGGGGCGCCGTGAGCTCAGATACCTTTCTGTGAGCCGCCTATTGACGGTCCTTACGGTCACTGACTTTATGCTGTGGTATCGACGTGTTCCCTATTTACAATCCTTGCCAGCTGCACGGTGACCCGTTCCGCAGTGTCACACATTGATCCATCGGGCACCAAAGTTTACAATTTTGCATCTTCCGACGATATGTGTATGAATACCAATCTGTGACCGCTTTGCGTAACTCCTTGGTTTCTTTTTCTTTTCTTTTCTTGCGTGTATATTCTTCAGAATAGATTTTGTTGTTGTTGTTGTTGTCTTCAGTCCTGAGACTGGTTTCATGCAGCTCTCCATGCTACTCTATCCTGTGCAAGCTTCTTCATCTCCCAGTACTTACTGCAACCTACATCCTTCTGAATCAGCTTAGTGTATTCATCTCTTGCTCTCCCTCTACGATTTTTACCCTCCACGCTGCCCTCCAATGCTAAATTTGTGATCCCTTGATGCCTCAGAACATGTCCTACCAACCGGTCCCTTCCTCTTGTCAAGTTGTGCCACAAACTCCTCTTCTCCCCAATTCTATTCAATACCTCCTCATTAGTTATGTGATCTACCCAGCTAATCTTCAGCATTCTTCTGTAGCATCACATTTCGAAAGCTTCTATTCTCTTCTTGTCCAAACTATTTATCTTCCATGTTTCTCTTCCATTCATGGCTACACTCCATACAAATACTTTCAGAAACGACTTCCTGACACTTAGATCTATACTCGATGTCAACAAATTTCTCTTCTTCAGAAACGCTTTCCTTGCCATTGCCAGCCTACATTTTATATCCTCTCTACTTCGACCATCATCAGTTATTTTGCTCCCCAAATAGCAAAACTCCTTTACTACTTTAAGTGTCTCATCTCCTAATCTAATTCCCTCAGCATCACCCGACTTAATTCGACTACATTCCATTATCCTCGTTTTGCTTTTGTTCATGTTTATCTTATATCCTCCTTTCAAGACACTGTGCATTCCGTTCAACTGCTCTTCCAAGTCCTTTGCTGTCTCTGACAGAATTACAATGTCATCGGCGAACCTCAACGTTTTTATTTCTTCTCCATGGACTTTAATACCTACTCCGAATTTTTCTTTTGTTTCCTTTACTGCTTGCTCAATATACAGATTGAATAACATCGGGGACAGGCTACAACCCTGTCTCACTCCCTTCCCAACCGCTGCTTCCCTTTCATGCCCCTCGACTCTTAGAACTGCCATCTGGTTCCTGTACAAATTGTAAATAGCCTTTCGCTCCCTGTATTTTACGCCTGCCACCTTTAGAATTTGAAAGAGAGTATTTCAGTCAACATTGTCAAAAGCTTTCTCTAAGTCTACAAATGCTAGAAATGTAGGTTTGCCTTTCCTTAATCTATTTTCTAAGATAAGTGGTAGGGTCAGTATTGCCTCACATGTTCCAACATTTCTGCGGAATCCAAACTGATCTTCGCCGAGGGCGGCTTCTACCAGTTTTTCCATTCGCCTGTAAAGAATTCGCGTTAGTATTTTGCAGCTGTGACTTATTAAACTGATAGTTCCGTAATTTTCACATCTGCCAACACCTGCTTGCTTTGGGATTGGAATTATTATATTCTTCTTGAAGTCTGAGGGTATTTCGCCTGTCTCATGCATCTTGCTCACCAGATGGTAGAGTTTTGTCAGGACTGGATCTCCCAAGGCTGTCAGTAGTTGCAATGGAATGTTGTCTACTCCCGGGGCCTCATTTTTGAGACGTTTGTATTCCCTTTTGCCTGTTTCATTCACTGCGTTTTTATATTTTCTCCTTTCATCAATTAAATTCTATATTTCCTCTGTTACCCAAGGACATCCACTAGCCCTCGACTTTTTACCTACTTGATCCTCTGCTGCCTTCACTACTTCATCCTTCAGAGCTACCCATTCTTCTTCTACTGTATTTCTTTCCCCCATTCCTGTCAATTGATCCCTTATGCTCTCCCTGAAACTCTGAACAACCTCTGGTTTAGTCAGTTTATCCAGGCCCCATCTCCTTAAATACCCATCTTTTTGCAGTTTCTTCAGTTTAAATCTACAATTCATAACCAATAGATTGTGGTCAGAGTCCACATCTGCCCCTGGAAATGTCTTACAATTTAAAACCTGGTTCCTAAATCTCTGTCTTACCATTATATAATCTATCTGATACCTTCTAGTATCTCCAGGATTCTTCCACGTATAAAACCTTCTTTTATGACTCTTGAACCATGTGTTAGCTATAATTAAGTTATGCTCTGTGCAAAATTCTACCAGACGGCTTCCTCTTTCACTTCTCTCCCCCTAATCCATATTCACCCACTATGTTTGCTTCACTCCCTTTTCCTACTCTCGTATTCCAGTCACCCATGACTATTAAATTTTCGTCTCCCTTCACTACCTGAATAATTTCTTTTATCCCATCATACATTTCATCAATTTCTTCATCATCTTCAGAGCTAGTTGGCATATAAACTTGTACTACTGTAGTAGGCGTGGGGTTCGTGTCTATCTTGGTCACAATAATGAGTTAACTATGCTGTTTGTAGTAGCGTACCCACATGCCTATTTTTTTTTATTCATTATTAAACCTACTCCTGCATTACCCCTATTTGATTTTGTATTTATAACCCTGTATTCACCTGACCAAAAGTCTTGTTCAAAATGGTTCAAATGGCCCTGAGCACTATGGGACTCAACTGCTGTGGTCATAAGTCCCCTAGAACTTAGAACTACTTAAACCTAACTAACCTAAGGACATCACACACATCCGTGCCCGAGGCAGGATTCGAACCTGCGACCGTAGTGGTCGTGCGGTTCCAGACTGTAGCGCCTTTAACCGCTCGGCCACTCCGGCCGGCCAGTCTTGTTCTTCCTGCCACCGAGCTTCACTAATTCCTACTGTATCTAACTTTAACCTATCCGTTTCCCTTTTTAAATTAATAGATAAGGTACGAAAAGAATCGAAGACATCTTCCTGCATTCCACGCGCTAATGAAACAAAAGGAAACACCAAAAATATGGTGCAAAACTACAGAAGCAAACACGCCCTGCTATGACGTTTAAAATGATTTGCTTATCACAGCAGTTGACGTAGAATGGACAATTCTAGCACTTGCCTAAATTGATTTAAAAGCAGAAGGGAATATCACCTTGCCGCTCTAGAGCGTCTGAAGTACTGTGTTTAATCACAGCACGGCATCTACAGGTGTAAAACAGGTGTTCTGGCACTTTTATGGAAATTATTTCTATTTAAAATTATTTCTATTTCAGGCCAATAAAGTTCAACCACGTACCGTCATTTGTATGTCATGTGGATTGTTTCGCTGTAATATTCTGTGTAATTTTTTGGCGACTCTGGCATCTCGGAAGGTGCAGCTGTAGATGTGAAACCAAATTATTATTAAGTGAAAATATCTTATTTTATAAGAGATATATAATGTTGTCTGACAACATTTAGCGAACGGCACATCGGTAAATAAGTGTTACGTTATCCGCATTAACAGCTCTACAGCCACAATGCTCCCGTCATTATGTTACATTTGCCTACCGCCATTACGTATTCCAAGAACGCCCTATTTAAGCTGTCACTGTACGGCATCATAAATTTAGTGTTTCATAAGGGAAGAAGGGAAAAAATAACAAAAACCGGGATTATATGCGTCATTCTGACAGCAACGGCTGGGATTAAACCGACTGAAACGAGCCAGAGCTTCAGCTGTTACCGTCCTCCTGCTGCACATTCTAGCCTCGTTCTTCATCCCAGAAAATATAATAGGGAAGCGGCGGATGGAATTTCATTCTTGATACCGATATAGCGTATGCATGCTTTGTGTCCCTCGGGGCTTAACATACGCCCCTTTTTTCCCCTGCGACAGGCCAGCGTCTCGTTACGTATGTATGTATGTAACACACGCACGTCACCATATTCAAAATACCCGCCCCTTCTCCCCCCCCCCCCCCCCCTTCCCACAGCTTCCTCGTTCCGACAACACAACACGCGGCTTATGAAAACTCCTGCTGGAATCTTCGGCCGGCCTGAATCATGCATGGAGCAGTCCGACACAAGGCCCACCCCACGTCAGCATGGACACCGATCAATATTACATCCGCTCGTTGCTTCCTGTACACTTTTCTATTTATTGAGAAATTTCTTTTTTTTTCACGTTACGTAAGCCACCGCATACGAGGACGACAGTCGTTTCGAAATGGTAATTCGTCTGAAGAATCAATGCCGGCGGTGTCACTGTAAGTAAACGTGCGAGTTATGCCGTACAGGAGAAAAAGCACGAGCAGGAGCGAGGAAGAGTGAAATATCACCTGTACAAAAGGTGGGGGACGGTGCAGTCTACTCTATTATCTTTGACTGTACAGATCCTTTAGAATTTACGACTGAGAACGTTGTTCAGAGCGTCAGAGCATAGGCGTGCGATATCATAGCCGTGTTTCAGATATCTACATCCACATCTGTATTCTCCATACCATTCTAAAATGCGTGGCAGACGTTACTTCCCTTGTTGTCGTTGTGATATTTGGTTCAAATACGCAGTTCTCCAAATTAGTCTATCTCCTGCAACCCTCTTCACCTCTGCATAATTACTGCACGCTGCATCAACTTGAACCTACCAAGCCTTCGACATAAAAGTTTTCTGGGTATGGTACCGCGTCATAATGTAAAAAACTACTGCTGCTTAAGTGAACAATGAAACTAACTACCTTTTTTAAAATTCTGACGTAATAGCATCCGCAGTGAACAGTAACAACAAAATATAAAGCACACTGCGTAGCTAGTACGTACCATTAGACCGAGAAGAAGGCCGCTGCAACCGTGGCCGGAACTTTGGTTTTTCTCCAGCAACAGTAGCTTTTTTACATTTTGACGCGGTAGCATACCCAGAAAACTTTTATGTCGACTGACTCTGGCCGCGGAAGCCTACGCAATTATACTACCAAGCCTTGTTCTCTTCCTAAAAACTTTACTTACATTCACTTTATTACTTCCCATCATTTTGTTCTGTCTGTCGATTTCGGTTTACCGCTTAGACATTATGCCCATCTTCACCAGCATTTACTGAAAATGACAACTACCTTCTGTTTGCAGTGATGTCACAGGTTTTGTGGGAAACACGCGAACCAGTCACATTAATGTGTTCGACATCAACGTGCAGTGACCACTAACGGACGCAGGTAGCAGCTCTAGGAGCGGAGGGTGAATAGGCGAACCGTTGGTGGGGGGGGGGGGGGGGGGGGAGAGGGGGGATGGGGACGCGGAAAACGGCCTAGTTGTTGTTGTAATGCAGAGACAGAGCGATTTACCTGACGTGCAAATGGACATGATCTTGGCTTTCGGGTCAAGGGCGACGCATTTCCGAGACGGCTAAGTTTGTGAACTGTTTGTATGCCGCCGTGGTCAAAGTGTACTGTAGATGGCAAAATGGCGCCATCCAAAAACTGTCGCCGAGGCAAATAAGGTGCACCACGGGCCAGAGCTGACAGGTGTGAACGACGGCTGCGAAGATGTGTGCGGGCCAGCACACGTGCAGCTGTTGAGAAACCGGCCGCCCAGGTGAACCAACGGGCTACCAACAGTGTCTCCTGAACGGCTGTTTAGCGACCGTTACTGCGTATGCCGCCCCATCAGCTGCCTGGTTCAGGGACCCATGCTTATTGCTGTTCATAGGCGACGAAGTCTGGGATTCACACGCCAATACCGTAACTGGACGTCCATCGAGTGGCGACAGGTGGCCTTTCAGATAGAGCCACGTTTTATGCTCCTTCGGACAGATGGTCCTGCAACAACCGCCTCGAGCATAAAGGCCCGTAGGAGGGAGCGTTATGGTCTGGGGAATGTTTTCTTGGCATTCCCTGGGTCATTATAGGAGGAACAATGGATAAACAAAAGTATGAAATATAGCCTTGGGGATCATATCCACCCCCATATAAAGTAAGTTTTTTTTATTTTTTTGATAATAAAATTAAAACATCGTGGCTACTTCCCTTGTTGCAGTCGTGTCTTCCGAGGTGCATCTCCACATAGTCTTCAAAATACTACATTTTTAGCAACCGGCAGGATACCATCATTTCATGAGGTCCTTGGAACATGTATACGTTATTTGTTTGTATAGACATCTCTGTGACTTCCTTGTTTACTTGCGCGTGAGCTCACTCGCGTTTCAGTGTCGTGTTTGGCTATGTGGTGTGTGGTATCAACGAAGACGTACAGGCGGTTTACGACGATAGAGGAGAGAGTCATGTGGTTAAGGGGCTCCGGAACGCCCTATACTTGCAATGTTAAAATAACGCTTATAAATTACATCTTTCCTCACAAAGTATTTGAGGTAGGAAGTTGAACTTTTTACAGATTATTTATTGGAATATGGGCTACAACTTAACACAGGGATTTTACAAAATTTTAGTTCAGTTATTAAAGATGATTTTTTTTCAATTGTAATGAAAATTCACATTTTTTTGCAATTTTTTATTTATATATTCAAAAATATACAGTTTTTTGGAAAAAGGCTGTGTTAAATTATGCATAAGGTAACATTTACTGAAAGTTTGAAACAAATATGTTTGGAAGATCCTTAGAAAACATGTAATTAGTATGAGAAAATAAAAGTTTTGGGAATCGAGCGACAAATATTGGATTAACTTTTTAGTGCATTCCAGGTCCATAGGATGGATTATCTTCATCCTCTGCAAACTCCTCCTCCAGCTTCCTCTTGTTCCTCCTCCTGTTTACTCTTGCTTGTATTTCTAGACTCTTTACAGCCCTGTCTGCAGCCCGAAGGCGTTCCTTGTCTAAAGCAAGCATCGCTCGTACCATGTTAGAACCTATCTTCATTCCCATATTTCTAAATACCTTGCACCTTACAATGTTGCCATCATTGAAAGTCGCAATAGCATCATACACACCAAAGTGAAGTGTTTCTATTCTCGACCATATAACACTATTTGCACTTTCATTGGGGTTTTGAGTTTTTCCGTGAATACACTTTTTCAACAGTTCAGGTGCTGCTAAGTCTCTGAAAATAGGTTTTATCACCTCCATTATTAAATGAGGCAGACTATGTTTATGAGTGTACACTTCACCAGTTAGCAATCCTTTGTTATATTTACACCAACTGTTTTCTTCTTTGGGACACAAGCTATGTTTGGGATTTTCATCGGTTGAAGAAGTATGAAAAAAAAGAGCCCAAACAGCCTTCTTCATTTCGTCGACACTTTGTGTATTTTGCCTAATAGCCATTCCATAATAGTTCTGTATTTTGTCAATTACACTGTCAGTTAACCTTCCCTTCCCATCCACCCTTTACCATCACTGAGTTTTTGTTTTTTGTACGAAGCTTTCAGTCGCCGAAGTCTTGTTCCCATTCGCTTCTGTACGTGTCCAATACACTCAAATTTCTGCACTACAACATCATCACCATAGGGCTTCAGTCCTTGAACATGTTTGAAACTTTTAGAATCACCGTCACCAAGGTAATTAACATATCGCACTTTATCACACGCCTCAGAACGCTGGAATATACTGGTAACACCAGCCACTTCCATTCCTCCACTACTGCCACTATAGTTAGCTTCGCAATTATTTTCATGTGTACCTTTATATTTTTGTGGACATCTACAATACTTTGATTTTACTGCTACATCTAAAACTTTCCCTGTATACATACTGGTGGCAGATACTACACCATGAAGAGATGTGTGTCCCCGTTTATGCCAGGTACCATCGAACGCTGCAGTCAAATCTCTGTTACCATTATTTTCCATTACTGCCTCTTCCACAGCAGTCTTCATAGATTCTATACAGACATCTTCTACTTTAGACCCTATTAATTTATTATAGGTCGTAAACTTGATTGGGGGATTTGGAAGATTCATGATGCCACAGAAAATTGCACCTGCAGTAGCACCCTTACCGACTGAACGCAACGAATAAACAATTCTAATGATTTTGCTACCATTTTCTTCAGTTGCAGTTACTGCAACACTGTTTCAAAAGGTGGTCATGTATGAACACGTATCACATTTCAGTTGTATTTCACTAGCAAGTCCTACGTGCCTTATTATGGAGAGTTCCAGACCAACTTCACTACAATGAATACATCTTACACAGTTTGAAAAAATTCCTTTGAGAACCGACATATCAAATATTTCATTCACATCCGATTCGCCCATAAAACATTCATAGTTTTCACTCATTGAACCAAGCTTCTTCTGTGAAGTATCTTCTTTCCCACTTTGACTGCTATGGGCAGGTGTACTTGAGAGGTTAGGTTCACTCACTTGGTTATCGTCTTTATTGTTTACAGTAATAACACATACCTTTGGCTTTCCAACATTTCTCCTTTTATTAAAAGCCTTCAGAGGACTTCTAATAACTTTACTTTTACTCATTATTATACTTCAACAAAACAGAGACTCAAGAAACAGAATTAATTACGAATATTTTCGAGATAACGACAGAGTAAAGAAACATGAAACAATCGACAATCACACCAGCGATATATATTGAACCATCACAGGTTATCCACAACACATACTTTATCTCACATCACTAAAATGTACCTGATGAACACGGACGTTAATAATAACACCATTTGACAGCAGTTTAACAGCGCCACAGTGGGTCACGCCCATGTAGAACACATTTCAAAAAAAAATTTAAAAATAGTTGTAGTCTTCGGAATTGAATAAATTATATATCTATTAAAAGGTAATGGTCTGCAGGTTCAGAAAATGCAAAAAAGTAAAAATTGAACTTTTCATGATTTTTAGCCTTTCCGGAGCCCCTTAAATGTTGAACACCATAGCCGACACCATTTTAGAGTTTTTTATATTTTGAAGACTATGTATAGATGCACCTCGGAAGACACGGCTGCAACAAGGGAAGTAGCCACGATGTTTTAATTTTATTATCAATTTTATTGTGCCTGGTGCATGTTCCATTTTAGCGAATTTTAACAGGTTCTTTTACTTTTTATTACTCTGGTGATGGAAGCTTGACTTCCGAAACGCGTCAGCCTTAGTGTTTTACACTAAAACAAGTGGTTGAGCCGATATATTTTTAACATTGCATCGAACATTTATGGGAGATAGTCAAGAGATCAGTTCGTGCACAAAACCCTGCATCGGCATCACTGTCGTAATTATGGACGACTGTGGAGGCAACATGGTTCAATAATTCTACAGGGGACTTCCAGCGACTTGTTGAATCCATGCCACGTCGAGTTGCCGCTCTAAGCCGAGCAAAAGGAGGCCCGACACAATACTCGGAGGTATCCCATGCCTTTTGTCGCCTCAGTATGTAGCTCCCATGAGTCCAGTGACCGTCGTGCTTTTTCGACACTGTATTGCGGGCTGGCGCCGAACCAGGCCCCGGTATTCCGGCCGTCTGCCCGCTGTGGCCTGGGTCGTGGGTCCTGGGCCGGTCGGGGCCCCTCTGCAGCTGCCATTAGCCGTCCGTCACGGCCCGGCGCGGCGCTCGCCCGCCTCGTTCATAATGTATGAGCCACCCTCCGTCACCCACCAGCCGCCCCTCGCCTCCTGTATAAATAGCCCGCACTTGACTGCCGCGCCTTCCGCCCCCGCAGCGGAACCAGAGAGCAATCTGTCCGGACCACTCCACTCTGCTCCACTCCGCCTGCTCCGGCTGCCTCTAGAAACCCCAGACGACGACTTCAGCAGAGTTTCATTAGCTCTTACACGCTGCCCCCAGAAGAACTTCTTCCGACTCTGTCACCGTATATCTTTTTGAGTTAAGATTTGTGAAATGTATTTCAACAAAAGAAGATAAACAGAATCTGTGACCCACCTACATATGCCTGGTCCTCATTCCGTGGTCTCCCATATCCACAATCACTTGCATATACTTATTGTGGTCGTTTTTCCAGGGTTTTAGGTCCACAGCTTCATACGATGATGTCCAAGATAGTCAATATTTGAGTGACAAGAACTTTACGAAATCTCTGTTTATCATTATCATTTTTATTTAATAGCGAACCAGGCAATGCTTCACAATTCCTGAATAGGTATCGGAATTGTATGTCCTTATCTACTTCTCTCCCCTCTCTCTGTCGATCCCCTTCTCCTCTATGTCCTCCTTCCTCTCCCCTCTGCTTATCTTCTCCAGTCTCTCTGTCCATCTCCTTCTCTCTCTCCCCCCCCCCCCCCTTACTCTCCATTACCTACACCTCATCTCTTATTTCATCTCCTCTCCTTCTCTGTTTCCATCTCTGCATCGCCCGCCCCCCCCCCCCCCTTTTCTATCCCTGATTCTTGTTTCATTTTATTGCACATGAGAACTTGATTGGGAACTGAAGTCGCTTAGAATGAATGGATAACTAGGTTCCGATCATTGGTTACAGGGCATGGGAGAGACCAGCCGGTGGAGCTATCAGGATAGTAGTTTCAATGACATTACGTCATATAGTTTTAAATGCGAACGCGTAGGATTGCAAACTTTCGGACGATCCACATTCATTAGCAGCATTCTAATCAAATGCCGGTACTCTAGAAATATAACTTTCCTGTATTCTTTTAATAGCGACTGCGAGGAAGATAAACAGCACATTGTTGTCTATACAATTTTTGTTCAAAATTATACATAAGAAAACGAACATATATTCGAGGAAAAATTTGTCTAATAGTTTAAATGCTCTGCTCTGCTGTCGTAGTTGCAACTGAATGCGTGAAAGAACACGAAACCGGACATTTCATAGCACAGCATTACACAGGTTTTATCGCTCGCAGTTGGGTTCCAGGATGAAATTTCAGACCCTGCGGAGTAGGATTTGTAGTGCACAAATAGATTCTGGACTATGTAATAAATATCACTTCAAAATAAGAAAAGAATACCAACACTCATGATGCGATCTAATCAATGTCCCCCACAAACAACTATAATCAGAAAAATCAAAGATGATAGATTTCTCGGAAAGAACCACCAACAAAACCCCCACCAAGCACTTGAGATTTTAATGCCCAATTAGGTAGTGAAAGAAAATTCAACGGCACAGCAGGAAGACATACGGCCCACAAGCGGGTAAACAAGAATGGAGAGGACGTGATAAACTTTC
Organism: Schistocerca piceifrons; assembly: GCF_021461385.2. Taxonomy (NCBI): domain Eukaryota; kingdom Metazoa; phylum Arthropoda; class Insecta; order Orthoptera; family Acrididae; genus Schistocerca; species Schistocerca piceifrons. The sequence goes on along the minus strand of NC_060145.1, from coordinate 83,860,578 downwards.
GCAGGAATTTCTACCTCAAAATCATGTGCTGTTTATCTTCCTCGCAGAAACCACACAAGACTCTACGAACTTGGAAATCTCCCAAAAACGTCCTAGGAGAATTTCAGATACACTAAATTGCGATATCCATGAAGAACACCAGAGAAATTATGAATGTAAGAACAAGGAAAGGATTTTTCGAATCCGATCACCACCTACTTCAAATCAAGTCGAAATTAACACCCAATAGGCAAATCGAGAGAACCAACAGAAATTTCCGAACAGACCCACAGTACCTACAATTTAACAACAAAGAAATAATAGAAAAAAGAAAATCAACAGTAACAACTAGACAGAACTGTCAGAAAAAAATTAAGGGACTTATAAAAATGGGGCAACCATCGAAGAAAAGGAAACACAGATGGCGCAACACGACATGTGACAGAATACAGGCCTGGAAAAAATTTAACAGTCACAGAACATCCGAGAAAGGGGAAGAATTCGACAGGATACAGAAGACCACTTCGAAAATAGTCTGTAGAGAAAAAAGAGGTTATGAAAACAGAGTGGAAGAGATATAAGAGCACTTCAACATAGACAACATATGAAACTTTTAAAGGACATTCAGAGAAAATATAACAAGATACCAACCACCGAAATTATTATTGAAGAGACAAGACGGAACATTGGAGACAAACCAGAAAAGGATCTGTGAAATATTAGCGCAATAATTTGAAGCACTACTAAGCCATGATAAAAGGATGCAGATCCTACAGTTCGAGAAGCCAGAACCCAACCTTGATTCCCAATCGCCAACACACGAGGAGATCGTGACAATAGTAAAATCACTGAAAAATAACAGGACCTGGAGAAGATGGACCCGATCAGCCAAGGCGGGACTCTAAATCTGCAAGAAAATGAAATTATTACAGACATCTCGTCGTCACCAAGAGTACTAGAGATAGGCGGTATAGAAATAAAACTGACCGAGGATTTAAACATCTGGGAGCACGGATGAACGTAAGCATCACTGAGAAAGAAGTCTTTTCATCACGAGTCAGAAAAATGGTAAAAGTATATGAGCGAATCACAAGTGTCTACAAGGAGAAATTAATATTAGTTAATTCCAAGGTATATTACTGCGCAGCAACACGGACGGAGACCCTGTTTGCGAAGAACGCCTTGCTGTGAGTAGAAATGGTCTGATCGAGAAATCATATTTATCATAGAAATGTATGTATGTACGTTCCATTGGACCGATTTCAACCAATCCCGGTACATAAATCACGAACTGTCTGGAAAGAATCGCTGCGGGGGTAAGAATGAACTACGTATCAAAAGGAGTGGGGCCGGAGTGAAAAGTGTAGCCCATGATGGGCTAATACCCATAATTTTTTCATTTACTGTTTGAGCACTTAGTGGCTTGCCGAAACCTTTTGCCGTTGACAACCCTCGCAAAATGATGAAAATAAAAAGGTTTATCTAAGTCTGCAGGCTTTCGGGGCCGTTGTCACTGAAGTTAAAATCTTCTGGGTTATTAGGCCGCGTCATATTTCCTCTAAAATGATCGACGTTTCGACCCCTCTGCTTTAATCTTCCTCAGGGTCTTCCGATGTCCACTAGCTGTTTTCTAGCAGTAGTGGACATCGCACGATCCTGAGGAAGATCCCAGCAGAGCGGTCGAAACGTCGATCATTTTAGAGGAAATATGACGCGGCGTAATAACCGAGAAGATTTTAACTTAAAAACGTTTATCGCTTACAAGTTTATCGCTGTTAATGAAGTGAAACTCCCACATCAAGCATGACACTTTAATTTATTACTTCTTTATTACTCACTGTATTCAGAACACAATTTGCAGACAGTGTTCACATATGCTACTGAATGCACGTGTACAATTATATCATCGTACGGCACATAGTTCAGGACGTATGGACATCACAAATCTCGAGCTGGATGAGTACGAAGCTGTAGGGTTAAATTCACTCAGGGAAAGCGAACCTGGCCGGCCATTGGCGTGCAACTGTCGTGATAATCTGTGGAAAATGGTTGAAGGACAGAGAAACTAGAGCAGACGGCAAGGCGTTCAGCGTCCAAGCATCACAGAAAATAGATGTCGGAGGCTAACTCCCCTCTGTAAAGCAGGATAGGGGGCGATCTGTCATTTTTTTTCTTTTTTTTTTTCTTTTCCAGACAGGCATGAACACTACCCTTATTTATCAGAGAGAATAGCATCAGTAACTGCAGATCGGAGGAAGAATATTAAATATTAGTTAACAGCAACGGCTTTTATTAGAAAGGTTCCGGAACTAGTCTTTCTTATAATCAATAACAATGCTCACGTACTACTAGGAACAGAGTGCTGGCTAAACCAGAAATTCATGGAAATGACATTCTCAGTTACGATTGTGATGTATACCGTAAAGGTAGGTCGAAAACCGGCGGTGGAGACGTGCTTACAGCCGTGAAAAGTGCGAGAATAGCTAATGAGGTTAGCGCAGATTACAACTGCGAAATTATTTGGATGAAGATAACTGTTAAAGGTGGATCAAACATGATTGTCGGATGCTTTATACGCTCCCTGTCCCAGAAGCAGCAGCGGTGGAACGTTAAATGGCAACTTGGAGAATATTACGCGTCAATTTCCTTGGTCATGCTATAGTACTAGGCTGAGATTTCAACTTATGAGCTGTAGTCCGCCTGGTAGCTGCGTGATCAGAGCAGCGGATTCCTAGCCAGGACAGGTCGGAGATTTTCTAAGCTCGGAGACCGGGTATTGTTTTGTCTCCGAATTCGTATCGTTATAACTGACTGAGGTGGCGCAGTGGTTAGCACACTGGACTCACATTCGGGAGTACGACGGTTCAAACTCGTGTCCGGCCGTCCTAATTTAGGTTTTCCGTGATTTCCATAAATCTCCTCAGGCAAATGCCGCGGTGGTTCCTTCGAAAGAGCACGGCCGATTTCCTTCCCAATCCTTCCTAATCCGAACTTGTGCTCCGTCTCTAATGGTCTCATCGTCGACGGGACGTTAAACACTAATCTCTTCCTCCTCCATACCAGACGTTACACTATAAAGACGGCTGAATGGACACGTCCCGAAAGCCTATACACTGAGCCAGCTATAGCCTGGGAGACTCAAGAAGACTCAAGTGATTAAGATGAATAATAGAGAGAAGGAATCATGTGAAATTATTGCTAATATCTTAACCGAAAATTACTTTCAGCGACTAATCAGAGAACCGACCCGCGAATATAACTATTAGATTTGCAGAACTTTCCGACTCTGTCAGCTAAGTGCAGGGAAACAGTGCGCATAAGGCCGTTACAGCAGCATCGAATACTACTGTATACAGAAATATGTAAAGAAAGATAGGAACATATTTCTGCTTAGCACCAGCGACAGAAAATAGATCTAAGAGTGCTTGCCCGGTGAACATGAAAATTTCATCTCCACCACAGACAGCGTTGAGCGTCATTTGACGAAGTTCAAGACAGAAAACGCTTGTCATGGTTCGAGAGGCGTGTTAGCAAAGTGCTACAAAAGCAAAGAGACATTCACTAGGAATTTAAAGGCAGCCTCACATACAGACATGAAACGAAGCCAAAAACAGCGCGAGGAGTGCTATACCTGAAGCGTTCAACCAATATCAAATTAAAGTTCTATTTACCAACTTGATATGAAGTCCTAAGAACTTATGGTCTTACGTATTTAAGCCATCTGTCCAAATCCTGTGACCAAAATGGCATTAAAACAAAGGATGACACACAAGAGGCCGAAATGCTATACGTCTTTATCTAAACCTGATTCACTGAGGAGGACTGTATTGTGACCGTTCCTTTAAATCGTCGCACGAGTATCAAAATGACACATACCGATATACTGAGAGCGCTCAACAGAGAGGAGGCCACTGGACCTGGCGGGATATCGATATGGTTCTGAATAAACAATAAGAAAGAACACGCTCCTCTTCTAGCAGATGTGTACCGTAGCTCGCTGGAGGAGCGAAGCGTTCCCAGTGGTTGGAAGAAAGGCGTGTCATTCCCGTTTTCGTCAAGGATTGCCGAGCAGACGCACGAAACTCTCCAGATCTGTATCGCAGAATTTTGAAACAGACTTCATGCTCAGTTCGGTCTGTTCGCACACGAGACACAGAAATCATTAGATACCGACGCCCAGGTACATGTCGTCTTGCTTGACTTTCAGAAAGCGTCTGATACAATTCCGCAATGCCATCAGATGAACAAAAGTTCAGCGTATGGAATATCAGACCAGATTCTGACAGCATGAACCAGTTCCTAGCAAACAGAACAAAGGTTATTAAATAAAAAAATTAAAAGGAAAAACTTCTAATGCCTAGACCACAATGTTCGTATCAATTATTAAGGTTCGATAAGTAGTTTCAGTTGCGATATCTAGCCATTTTCAAATCGTTTAAATTTTGAAAAGTCGGTGAATAAGCAGTGGAAAGCATCATTTGCTGTAGTCCTGCAACAACATGCATTCGTAAGTACCAAAACATTAACAGCGCGTAGTTGAAAACGTCGCCTTGAGCAAGACAGGTTCTAGACGGTAATTCGCAGGCTGACGGTCGTATAAGATATTGTCCAGTTGCATGAGTAGAAGCTGGATCAAAAGCTCATTACTTGCCACAGTATAACAGATAATATCGTGAGAGCAGTGTACGCAACGGTTCCAGATACTGTCACTTGTTTCGTAGCTTGGCTTACACAAAAATGATCCTGCGTGACTTATAGCGTGGTCACCTTTATACAATGTCAGGCTTCACCAAATGGAACAAAGCACGTAATTCTTTGCGGTATCTCAGGTAAAGGTAATTGGTGTGTACCCCATGGAAGTGCTCTAGGACTGTCACTTTTCGCAATGTCCTTTTAAGGAAAAAGAAGCACAACGCCAACAAAGAGTTGGTAGGCTTGTTTCTGCATCTAAAAGATGAAGATTTAAATACACGTTGTAACGGTCGTGAGCATTAGTTACCTTCGAGTTTCGACTTGGTGAGTTCCTATTGTTCAAATATGACTTTAAGGTGATGCCGAAAGACTTGGCACGAATGTAGGCACTGTACATGAATTCTGGCAGCGGTGGTCGCGAGAATACCGAACTCCGGACGGCCACATGGCACTACCGAGAGGGAAGACCATCGTGTATGACACTGGCTCATCTTACTTTATCTGCAACACGGTGACAGTGATGGCCGTGTGCTGGTTAGAAGGAGGCCACTTGAGGACATGGAACCAAACCGTCTGCATTCTAGAAACACTGGATCTACGTCTGGACGTATGATCTGCGATGCGATTTCGTATGACAGCAGGAGCACATTCGTGACTATTCCACGTACCCTGACAGCAAAACTGTACGTCAGTCCCACTGATTCGACTTGTTGTGATGCCATTCATGAGCAGCATTCCAAGGTAGTGTTTTCCAACAAGATAACGCTCGCCGAACACCGCTGTTGTAACCCAAAACGCTCTACAGAATGTCGTTTTAGCCTGCTCGATCTCCAGATCTGTCTCCAATCGAGCACACGGGGGGACAGCACAGCACGACAAATTTCAGCGTCATCCACAAGCAGCATTAACCGTCCTTGTACTGACCGATCTACAAACTGACATTCGGCACCCGTAAAACACATTGCATACACGTCTGCACTTTTGCACTCAACAGTCTGGCGATTACACCGGTAATTAATGTACCAGCATTTCACAGTTGCAATGGCTTTTCTCGGACATACATTAACTGTAATCTTGCCATGTTAATCACTAAAATATACACTACTGGCCAATAAAATTGCTACAACAAGACGAAATGCAGATGATAAACGGGTATTCATTGGACAAATATATTGTACTAGAACTGACATGTGATTACATTTTCACGCAGCGTGGGTGCATAGATCCTGCGAAAGCAGAACCCAGAACAACCAACCACCTCTGGCCGTAATAACGGCCTTAATACGACTGGGCATTGAGTCAAACAGAGCTTGGATGGCGAGTACAGGTACAGCTGCCCACGCAGCTTCAACACAATACCACAGTTCATCAAGAGTAGTGACTGGCGTATTGTGACGAGCCAGTTGCTCGGACACCATTGACCAAACTTTTTCAATTGGGGAGAGATCTGGAGAATGTGCTGGCCAGGGCAGCAGTCGAACCTATTTCTGTATCCAGAAAGGCCAGCACAGGACCAGCAACATGCGGTCGTGCATTATCCTGCTGAAATGTTGGGTTTCGAATGAAGGTTAAAAATGTTCATATGTGTGTGAAATCTTACGGGACTTAACTGCTAAGGTCATCAGTCCCTAGGCTTACACATTACTTGACCTAAATTATCCTAAGGACAAACACACACACCCGTGCCCGAGGGAGGACTCGAACCTCCGCCGGGACCAGCCGCACAGTCCGTGACTGCAGCGCCTTAGACCGCTCGGCTAATCTCACGCGGCGAATGAAGGTTACAGCCACGGGTCGTAACACATCTGAAATGTAAAGTCCACTGTTTAAAGTGCCGTCAATGAGAACAAGAGCGGACCGAGACGTGTAACGAATGGCACCCCATACCATCACGCCTGGTGATGCGCCAGTATGTCGATGACGAATACACGCTTCCAATGTGCGTTCACCGCGATTTCGCCAAACACGGATGCGACCCTCATGATGCTGTAAACAGAACCTGGATTCATACGAAAAAATGACGTTTTGCCATTCGTGCACCCAGGTTCGTCGTTGAGTACACTATCGCAGGCGCTGCTATCAGTGATGTAGCGTCAAGGTTAACAGCAGCCATGGTCTCCGAGGTGATAGTCCATGCTGCTGCAAATGTCGTCGAACTGTTCGTGCAGATGGTTGTTGTCTTGCAAACGTCCCCATCTGTTGACTCAGGGGTCGAGACGTGCCTGTACGATCCGTTACAGCCATGCAGATAAGATGCCTGTCATCTCGACTGCTAGTGATACGAGGCTGTTGGGATCCAGCACAGCGTTCCGTATTACCCTCCTGAACCCACCGATACCATCTTCTGCAAACAGTCATTGGATCTCGACCAACGTGAGCAGCAATGTCGCGATACGATAAACCGCAATCACGATAGGCTACAATCCGACCTTTGTCAAAGTCGGAAACGTGATTGTGCGCATTTCTCCTCCTTACACGAGGCATCAGATCAACGTTTCACCAGGCAGCGCCGGTCAACTGCTGTTTGTGTATGAGAAATCGGTTGGAAACTTTTACTATGTCAGCACGTTGTAGGTGTCGCCACCGGTGCCATCCTTGTGTGAATGCTCTGAAAAGCTAATCATTTGCATATCACAATATTTTATTCCTGTCGGATAAATTTCGCGTCTGTAGCACGTCATCTTCGTGGAGTGGCAATTTTAACGGCCAGTAGTGTATTACTTAGACAAACGTACTCCCGAAATTTTATTACTCTACATTAATTATTTATTGGGATTGTAATCTTTTCCGTCGGTGTATATAAATGACCTACTGGAAGACGTCGGAATTTCCATGACCTTTCGCGGATGACGCTGTTGTATACAGAGAAGTCGCACCGCTTCACAATTCCAGTGAAACCAACCCTGCCGATTGGTATAAAAAATAAAAATTACTTTTTAGAGTAATTCATATAATATCTTGATATCGATACCTTTAATTTCATTTTATACCACTGGAATCTAAGCCTCCATATATCGAATGAAACAGCAAGTTTACTGTTAGCTGTCACAGTTTATTTCATTCCCACGAAGCGTCTCGGAAGTTTAAAATTCTATCGTCAGCAGGATGTATGTGGATTAAAACGACATGTTTGTGTTGCGTTACCAATTTCGGTTACGATTTTGGCTCTGTGTAGTAGGAAAGGGAAACGACAAACATTACTTTAGAGATAGTTTTGTGGAGCACTTCTAAAGGATGAACAAAAATATAAATGTAAAAGATAGCACTAGAACTAATTTTACTTTTAAATTTATATTTTACTTTTAAATTTATATTTTAGCTCCACAAATGCATGACCTATTACTGAAATAGTATTTGACACAACTACGTGGGAATCCACAGCGACGACTACGAGCCAGGTGTTGCCCTGAGGATTGTAGTGCGCGCCGAAACCGGTAACCAGTAGGAAATATAAATAAAATTGCGATCGTAGACACAAACACACAATTTATCGGTACTGAAACAGTATTTTTTTCTCTCCTTTTGTGAAGGACAGTCCCATATGTCGGCCCACAGTCGTAACACTGCACATACGTGTATTAATTCACATAAAACTACATGATGATGTAAGACTGAATCTCTGAAACGCATCTTGGAAATAAAATAAATCATGACTGGTAACAGTAATCTTACGGTTCCATGCATTAAGAGTAACAGTCACGGTAAGGCCTAACTGAAAGAAAAGAAAAAAATCTTCGCATGCACATTACTTTGAGCCACGTGCTAAAACAGCTTTCCGCTTTCTACTGCCAGACAGTACCACAGGTTGTCCAAAAAAAGTCTCGCACTATGTACATATCGGATGTCTCCTTAACTCAAACAAATCGACCTGCCAGAGGTATCAGCCTGTGAAAAGTGTACCGAGATCAATAAAATCGACTGGATGCAGTGTTTTATATTTTATACAGCGTTACAAGGTGGTTGATTGAGTTGCAAGTTACATTGAAGTACGTAAATGGTTGAAACCGGATATAAAACTAGACTTCGCGTGTGTGATAGTAGCTTTTTGCAGCGACGGAACGAACAATAGCACGGTGTAGTAGGTGGGTTGGGAAGTTACGCTGGGTGGTACCGTTTTGTAGCAGTCGCTCTGGCGGCCGCGGTGTGTGTGTGTGTGTGTGTGTGTGTGTGTGTGTGTGTGTGCGTGTGTGTATGGGTGTACTGTGTTGTGCTGTTCTGTCCTGTCTCGCCGTGTTTTCTTTTTTTTTTTCCAGCCCCACCTCTGCCGTGTTTTTTCCGCATCAGATTGCGCCCGTCCAGATAAGACTGGCGTGACCCCTGGCTTTCTCGTCTATCTCGCCGAACAAACAGCTCACACACAACGACCGGTCCCAAAACACGCCGGTCGGCCACGCGCAGGTTCCCGCCGCTGTGCTACCGTAATTAAAGATGGTCCTTACCTTCGGTCCTATCTCTCTGCACCAGCTTCTCATTTTTTTTATCTACTCCGAAGTTTTATTACACAAGGTTCTCATATAGGTGTTTTTTGTTTTGTTTCATTTCTTTTCTTATTTTTTTGTTATCTTTTTTAATCCACTCCAGCAGCGCGGCCTGAATCTTTAGCGCAAGCAATGTCTAAAATGTAAACATGTACGGGAATTGTTTCCATTATGTCGGCCTGTCGCACCATTATAATCCGTATAGTGAAGAGTGAGAAGCGTTGTTAGTCGGAGAGGAGGACTGAGATGTCCTTTACCGGTATAGCGCTGTTAATGTCGAATAGAAACATTGAGAACTTTCTTCTTGTCAAACAGTAAAGTGCTGTCTATGGTGATACACCAAAGTTTCTTATATGAGTCTCTTCTAATGTTCAAGTTAGTGATCAGCTCCAGTTTAGGTTTATTTATGTATCGTGCGTAGTATTACTGTCTTAACCACCAGTTCTGGTTTTCACTTGATCTAGAAATATTTTCATCGTCTGTGGTGACACTTTTAGTAGGTTTTGAGGTTCATCATTGAATAATTAACAGAGAAAATGGATTAACAGTGTCAATAGATGCATTGTTGTTGCAAACTGATACACGAATTATTACGCATATTCCAAGGCCCTGAGCTCATTTGAGTTGCCGAGAACGTATGGTTGATTGGAAAGTGATAGAGATTAGGCTCCTTGAAGATATTTATTGGGTGGCATCCAGTAATCGTGTGCTGAAAGCAAGAACTACGTGTCTGCTTATAAAGGCACATTTGCATGCCGAGCGTGAGTTTCCTCGGAAACGCGAGATATTAATTAAATAAATAATCAGTGGCAAATAAATAAAGCCTATGGCACACAACTGCAGCGCTGTGTCGCTGATAAAACAAAAGTACATTTACGTTACTCGTATGTTTGATTAAAAAAAAAAAGGAGAGCTCTCGTTGAAGTGGTGCGAGAAGCACGTATTTTAGTTTATTGTCTGGCACACCGCCATATTTCGTGATATAGAAAATTACTGCGAGTTGCAACCATACTAGGCACTCGATTCTGTAAAGAATTTATATTTATAAAAGTAAGTAGGATTATGAACTGTAGGCTTATTCATTGAATATATCTGATTTAACTAACTGTGTAATTTTTTGTTTAGTAGACAATCACCTCTGTACGACGTTTTGGCATGGCTGGCAAATTATTGTAATATTGAGATTTAGTTTATGAGTCCGCACCTACCGCAGCAGTCTTTGGAAACGATTTAATTACGAAGTCCGATTATTTCAGTTTTATTTCACGGTCAAGTACGAGTAACATTGCCTTTACGAAAAAGCCATTGTCAAGCGTCCGATACCGAATAATCAAAACCTGACGACTCATAGGAGAGCCAATCAGACAGATAAAAATAATTAATATTTTATAATATTTTATTTTATTTTATTTATTTTATATTGGCGACTGCGTGTCGGACTTGTTATTTTGTCATGTGTTACATTGTTCTCTTTGTTTCATGGGAAAAATCAACCTTCTGGTCCTGGACTTGACTATATGAGAAATAAAAAAAAAAATCAGAAGATATTTGCCAATTATAAAATTTTGCGGGAAGACGCAAAGAAGCTTCCAGCAAAATAAGGTAAGACGCAGCATCTTTGCATTAGCAGGCTTGACCAGACGTATAATTCAGTGTATTAGCTTTTCAGTAAAATTCTGTAGTGTTTCTCTTCCGCATAACAGTTTCAGTGATAAATTCCATTCTCAGTATTTTTCCTTAAACAATAACGTATGCAACAATACCAATACACGAGTGTACAATATGGCCGACTTCTGTACGATATCATGTAACATGGCCAGCAGCCATTACCAATAATCTCAAATTCAGTTTATATTTTTAAATTAACAGACAGCCATTGTTGCTACGACCGATTCATGCTCAACTGCATTTTATTTTAAAACCAGTGTCAAACATTAATTTCTTGAAATATATAGCACGTGTGGCATGGTAATAACTAGAAAACAATACGCAAAAATGGAACAGCAAAGACGTACTATTCAGACGCAATCCGACTCGGACGAGAGACAAATGTTAGAAAATGACTTTACGACAGCAACCGGTAGTGACGATACATCAAATATTGACGCAAGTGTCAACGGAAATTTTGACAATAGGCCGTCCACCACAAAAATTTCAAAGTCTCAGTCAGAGCCCATGTTAATACATGACGTCACGTCTAATGACGCGGCGGGGGCAGAGACCTTGCAAACAGTAAACATTGCCAACATGTTACAAATGCTAATGAAACAAAACGCAGAAAATATGGCAACCTTAAGGATGCAGAACGCGGAAAACATGGCAACCTTAAAGACACAAAATGAACAGTTAAAGACACAAAATGACGAAATTAAATCTGATCTCATAGCAATCAAGGCATGTAATGACACTTTGTGTAAACGTGTGGAACTTATAGACGCCACACTGACCGAACAGATGACTGAACTCAGTACGAAATTTTCCAAGCTTAATACGAGACAAGAAAAGACTACAAATGACGTAGCACTTTTACAGAAACAATTAAAAAACCTTAATGTCACGTGTGAAGCTCTTACTGAACAAATTCAAACATATCCTTCAGTACACGACAACCTTGAAAAACGAATTACTGACGTGCAGAATAAATTTGACGATGTTGAACAACACCTGACTGACATCTTACAATCTGATGCCACAGCTCATTTTCAAAATATTAATAAAGAATTTCATGATTGGGTAGAGAACAAAGACAAACATTTTGATAGATGCATACGTGAAAATTTACCAACAATTGTGCACGACTCCGTAGCGGAATACATCACTAATAACAAACAGCTGATTAGTGACGCAGTACAATCCGTCACTGCACCCATGAGACAATTCACCGATCAACCACAGTCTGAATGTAACGAAAATATCAGTCAAAATGTACAGTTCAGAAACCAATATACATTCGAGTATGACGCACACATACCGCACACCACAAACACACAAGAACAAAACACACCACGACTACAACACATACCACGACGTGCAACCACAAACACAAGCTATTATCATGGTAAACCACAGCAACATTATCGTAATTACTCGCCAGCTGAGCATTGCAGTAATTACAGTGGAACAAATCCATATCATAATGCAAAGGAAGAAGAAAGCTTAATAAAACACAGGCAATTTCAGGCTTTTATCCCAGAGAAACGAACCATTCATCCGGTGATTTTTCTTAAATCTTTTAGTAACGCATTTCCACGCACTTGGAGTGACCGGAAAAAGATTTCATATATTGTCGGTTACATCCAAGGCGATGCAGCTGTCTGGGCATACAGTCAAGCTGACGTATGTACCACGTACAGTGAGTTTGAGCGTGCCTTTCTGAACAAATTCTGGTCGCAATCCGTCCAGGAGCGACTCAGGAGACAAATTTTAGAACCTGAAACTTTTAACAGTAAAAATGGTAACTTACGCAGATATTTTGAAAAATACTTGAACATGGGACATTTTTTAGACGAACCAGTCGCAACACGTGATATACTCCGAGCGTTGAAGGCCAAATTGCCTTTCAACATTAAGGAAAAACTTCTACATATCCCGGATGACGATTCAGATTATTTTTTAACAGCTTTAGATTCGGTTGACATGTTACTTGAAGATCAGCGCTTCGCGCGGCAAAACAGCAGCCACAATGTTTACACTAGTGGTATGCAAAACATGCAGGCTTGCCAACACAATTCTGGCGCGCCCACAGTTGGATACGCGGTACAACAAAAACAGCAAACTCACATGCCGTCTCAGTACGGAAATCAAAATCAACACGCGTATTCCAATACGAACAATAGTTACAACAGTAATAACATTTCATGCGGCAATCCATACAAAAGGCACCGCGGTAATAACTGCAACGGTAACAACGGATACAAAGGTAATAACAAAAACACAAACAGAAATAGAAATAATAATAACTACGAGCCAAGACAGCATCAAGGTTGGACTCGTAACGATCAGTACTTTCATTCAAACTCTGCTTTACCACAGCAGCCACCAGGTCAAAATTGGAGCATACCTTACGACCGACAGGTAAGTTATAATGCGCAACAGCAACAACAACCGCAAAAGTTTGGAGATCATAATAGGCAATATCCGAATGTGAATATAATAGAAATGACACCTGATGCACAACCTCAATCTGTGTCAGTACCTAGTACAAATGATAATCCAACAAACTAGAAACAGTCACTACTTTGCCCCAGGTCGTGGCTGAAGAATCCTTGGGGGGCGGCTTCAATGTTAATCAGTTATTTGACACCACACTTGAACAACAGAATAATGATATGCCGAGTAATTCTAAACAAAAACTACCTGTTTTATTTATAAGATACAACCACAATAACAATATATATCAGATGAACTTTTACAAGACAGTACACAATGTCGTTTAAACACAAATGAAATTGTTTTAGCATCCACTACTGGTGTAGTAGGTGGGATTCCAACTACTATTATCCTAGATACAGGTGCAGCTGTGAGCGTTTTATCTTTTAATTTTTATAAAAAGATGTGTGAATTGGAACCTGTGCCTGAGTTTCCTGCCCAAAACTGTAAAATAACTACTGCACTAGGTAATAAGTCATGTAGGGTTACGAAGCAAGTTTTTGTAAACGTTAAAATAGGTAATGGAACCGTACAATGGCCATTCCTGGTTGTACAAAACCTTGTGACTAATTGCATATTAGGAATAGATATTATGAGCGAGAAGGACTGCATTATAGACTTCTCCAAAGGTAAATGTATTTTAAATGATAAAGGCAGTGTAATTATTATTGATTTGGACAGGAGAACTCTAAAGCATGACAAACACTGTACAGGGTACAAGGTACAGTTAGTACTTGACAAAGACATTCAAGACATGCAAACACACTCATCTGACAGAGAGCTAATGGACATGAAAACATTGCTTGATCATAAGATAAGTGAAGCTACAGCTCTCAGTGTACATGAACGTATAAAACTACAGGAAGTGTTATCCAAATATTTACAAGTTTTTACCAAACGATTAGGTGTTATCAACACGTATGTGTACAAGATTGAAGTTAAGCCTCACAAGATCTTCTACCACAAGACATATAACCTACCGTTATCTCAACGACCTGCTGTGTGGCAAGAACTAAAACAAATTACAACTTAGATTATAAGTAGTATAGAAATTTTCATTTCAGCGGTTCCAGTGACGCAGTTGAAGACAGAAGAACTTTTCTTTCAACGCCGCGGCACCACCGAGAAGACTGAATATTAAAGTAAAATTTATGATTACGTAGCAGTGAATGATATATAAATTTTTCACGGAATATTTGTGACTGTAGGTACCACTGACTTGCTATGACACCTGACGAACCGACAGACGTCATCTGTGAAGCGATCTTTTACTTCGAGAAATAGATTAGACGCACATCTCTCAGCAAGAAAAGCATCTACCAGTAGTCAAGGCCACACAGACACACTACACACACGCACAAAACGCGAGGAATCGAACATTTTCTCTCTCTTACTATTTTGAATATTTATTGAGTAGTGAAAACGCCTGGTCTTGCCTACTGATGTAATGAATGTTGTGTCTAACCTATCTTAATTTCAGATGACATCACAAAAAACATCGATAATATCCCAGCAAAACCGCTAAAGAGGATGTAAATATCTGCAATTCATGTAATCAAATATGACACAATGTAATAACCTATAGCTATGTAATGATGATGTAAACATGTTTATGTGCAACTGTATTATGTTTATGCTAAGAAAATATGTGACGTGTGTATGTATTATTACTTATGTTTTTTTTAAACTGATGTATAATGTAACTGTTACTGTGTGAAAATTTGAACGATAACGAGTGCCAAAATGTGAAAAACTTTTTTTTAAAAAAAAAAAAAAATTGCGTAGTGAACCACTATTCACGGACATTAACGTACATTACTAAGTCTGCAACTACGCAGAAACCTATGTGAAAGAAACTGTTAATGACATTCATGATGCATCGTACCTTTGTTAACGCGATGAACGATTTCTTCGATGAGTAACCACGAACATTTAGGTGAGCTATATAAAAAAAAAAAAAAAAAACTGAATATGTGAAGTGCATAATTCGTGCATCGTCTAGCGACATTACTACAGTACCCAACTTCAAGATGTTAACTGGATTAAATGGACACAAAGTGCCTGTCCAGAAAACAACACGACGGGTGGAAGAATTTTGGTTGGAACTTCAGGGAATGAAATGTTCTCGAAATGTGACGGACACGCTTACCTGGACTGTCCAAGGATCGACGCCAGCTATGTGCCGTCCGAGGTTCTGCAACCAAGCTTCCACGGAATATCGAAAACGAACTGCATATGGACTAATTACTCGACGGGTCACGTCTGATCTGTAATAAACAATGCTTTTTGTCACAACGAACTGCATCACAACGACTATAATGGAAATAGGAAATGGACATGCTTATGTATCAATCACGTTGTTATACAACGATGTTACTGTGATCAAAAAAACTTTACCACGACGATACTAACCTGTAAAAAATTATTGTGCAGCAGATGAATATGAACTGTGATAACGACACCATGTGTATAGGTCAACGCACCTGAAAAATACGGACATTTTTCTTTGAAGCATTTCATTGCAATGCTATGTAACTAAGAACATTCAACAATCTAAAGTTGTATTGTATTATAACAAATATTGTAATTTTAAAACTAAGTTACCTGTCATAGAATGTAGTCTTCATATGTAATCTTGGTGGAATATTTTCTTTGTGCAACGACTAAGAAATGCGCGCGCACACGAACAATATGAACTGCAATACTGTGCCGCGTGATCTAAATTTACGAAATAACGGCAGTGCCGTAGTTACACAGACGCTTCTGCGCATGCGCGCACTCTGTTTTGCCAACATAAGAACTTTTTCGGCGCACGCGCGTCATTCAAATTTTGTGTATAATATACAGTATAATGTAAGTCATGTAAATAGTTGTAGATAACTTAGATTTTCTTGTGCCTTTAGGTGAATTGCTCGCCTGCAGGTGTGTCCTTTCGCCTCGCAATTCAGGGGGCAATATAAAGGCACATTTGCATGCCGAGCGTGAGTTTCCTCGGAAACGCGAGATATTAATTAAATAAATAATCAGTGGCAAATAAATAAAGCCTATGGCACACAACTGCAGCGCTGTGTCGCTGATAAAACAAAAGTACATTTACGTTACTCGTATGTTTGATTAAAAAAAAAAAGGAGAGCTCTCGTTGAAGTGGTGCGAGAAGCACGTATTTTAGTTTATTGTCTGGCACACCGCCATATTTCGTGATATAGAAAATTACTGCGAGTTGCAACCATACTAGGCACTCGATTCTGTAAAGAATTTATATTTATAAAAGTAAGTAGGATTATGAACTGTAGGCTTATTCATTGAATATATCTGATTTAACTAACTGTGTAATTTTTTGTTTAGTAGACAATCACCTCTGTACGACGTTTTGGCATGGCTGGCAAATTATTGTAATATTGAGATTTAGTTTATGAGTCCGCACCTACCGCAGCAGTCTTTGGAAACGATTTAATTACGAAGTCCGATTATTTCAGTTTTATTTCACGGTCAAGTACGAGTAACATTGCCTTTACGAAAAAGCCATTGTCAAGCGTCCGATACCGAATAATCAAAACCTGACGACTCATAGGAGAGCCAATCAGACAGATAAAAATAATTAATATTTTATAATATTTTATTTTATTTTATTTATTTTATATGCTGTAACTCCGATATTCGAGATACAGGGTGTCAATTATTGAAGTACAATGAAAGAAACGTGAATTAGTTACAAACTACGGGGTGCACAGATTTTATTCAACATGTAAACGTCACTACAGATACACGGATTTAGGTTTTGACATGTTCGATATGCCTGCCACCATTGCCGATGATGTGGCGCTGACGAATAGCGATATTCTGCATAATCCGCTGAATTGTCGGAACATCGATGCTGTCGGGGACCTCCTGAATGGCTGTTTTCAGCTCAGCAATGGTTTTTGGGGTTATTTCTGTACACCGTGTCTTTAATATATCCCCACAAAAAGGAGCGAATGTGTTCAGACCTGGAGAATATGGACGCCAATCGAGGCCCATGCCAGTGGCCTCCGGGTACCTCAGATCCAGAATACAGCCCCAAAGCGCTCGAACAGTTTCCTGCTATGATGGGGTCGAGCTCCGTCTTGCATGAACCACATATGTCGAAGTCAGGGTCACTTTGGATAATGGGAACGAAATAATCTTCCAAAACCTTCACGCACCGGTCGGTAGTCACCGTGCCATCAAGGAATATCGCATCTATTATTACGTGACTGGACATTGCACACCACACAGTCACCCGTTGAGGGTGAAATGTGAATTCTCAGTCCCCCAAATGCGCCAGTTTTGCTTATTGACGAACACATTCAAATAAAAGTGGGCTTCCTCGCTAAACCAAAACATACAGGGCATACTAATTACCATCATGCTCCGTAACCAACCGTTCAGTTTGAACGTGCTAGCCAGCCGCGGTGGCCGTGCGGTTCTAAGGCGCTGCAGTCAGGAACCGCGGGACTGCTACGGTCGCAGGTTCGAATCCTGCCACGGGCATGGATGTGTATGTGTGTGATGTCCTAAGGTTAGTTAGGTTTAAGTGGTTCTAAGTTCTAGGGGACTGATGATGTTAAGTCCCATAGCGCTCAGAGCCATTTGAACCGTTTTTTTTTTTTTAACGTGCTAACGAAAACTGTTCGGAAGTTATGACGATTTTATTTCATGTAGTTCACAAATTGTCACTCTGTATATCAATATTAGAATGTCGGTGGAAGTTGAATTGTGTGTCATCTCTGACACAAGCAGTTGAAAGAATTGTATTCTGCATATTGTTACAAGCACGTACGCACACGGATGCACGCACACACACACACACACACACACACACACACACACACACTGTTGTCTCCAGCCGCTCGCTACCGAGTAATGATGTAGCTATGTTTCACTCGTTTTGATACCTGACTCTTGTCTTCTCTGTGAGAATAAGTTCACAGCATTCTAAAAGTCGGTCATATCGTCACAATATGCGACATGAAAGGCAATAAGGTAGCGTCTCCCGTCTGCAAAAGTATTTTGTGCTGAAGTTGGCGGAGCAGCGGGAGCATAGCGCCGTTGCGCTCTTCTTGCGTAGCATTTAGTGAACCCACATGTGAAGTGCAAGTCGGCCGTCTCTTCATCTGAAAAACTTTCCGTAGTACCACTGTGCATCACTGTTACCGTACAACACTGCCGGAAAAAACACACCCGCTATAGAAGAGAGCAGTTCTGAAAGCGAGCTAGAGGGCGTATAGTAAAGATGGCATTACTGTTATCAGCCTGGAAGCACCGTGGTGAATAGAACAAAATTTGTTTCCAAACAAGACAGACAGAGCACACCGTCGACGTTTGCACTCTTGTGTACCTGTAGTTATTTTCAATACACTAACGTCTGTAGACGAATAACCGACAATCGGTAATGGTTATTCTGATATGGTAAAAAATGATACTGTTATTCACAAACAGCCTAAACTATTTCCTTTAGGCAAAGATGAAGCGAATAATGCCGCAATGTAGAAACATTTAGCGCGAATTAAATAATAATTACACTGTAAATGTCACACTCCATCGGACGTTACAGAGGTTGACATTCGTGACATTTTTAAAAGAATACAGGCAGATCGATACTTGTCTTTGGTAAGGGACTCACTGTTCACTGAATGTACCCGCAAACACATAACGCTGCATCATCATCGTAGATGTCTGGCGCACGGACTCACCTGGAATGAAAGGAAACATGAGATTAGCGTACAACTGGCATTGGATGATTAGGACTTACAGGTTTATAAAACAGTCCTAGAACATGTGAACCTATCAGAAGATGGAGTCTTTTTCATGTAGAACAGACTTACGAGATAGCTATATGCCGTATAGTTGCTGGATTTATCGAACGCAGGCAAAAAACAGAAATCTGGACTTATCAGCAATGCTTGAACAGTAACATAAACGCGATTAGGCAGGTACTACATGAAACCGGAAATAGACGCAGAACGGGCAAATAAAGAGTGATCTAAAACACTTTTAAAAATGTAGGCAACAGGTTCGTTAAACCAAAACAGGGAAAGAAGTTCATATAATCATATGCCCAAAATCAGTTTATTGATGAAATTTTATGTTCAACACATCAGTACACATAGCTAGTTCCGAAGTGTGATCGACTTATAAACACAATAAATATTCAAAATATCCTCCTCTCTCTCTCTCTCTCTCTCTCTCTCTCTCTCCCTCTCTCTCACACACACACGCGCACACACACACACACACACACACACACACACACACACACACACACTCGTCGAATCAATGACAGTCGCACCGTTTCAAATACTTACGGTGTAAAATGTTTTCTGACGCTACCATGAAACATGGATGAAGAGTTTCTGCATCCAGATTGTCTGTTGCAAAAACCATTGTTTTATTTGCCCATAGATATGCAAAACGAAACGAGTGAGGTCGGGAACTTGCAGGCCATGGAACTGGACCTCCTCTACCAATTCATGTGTCATGGTAGCTATCATCTAGCGGACTTCGCAAAACGAAATAAAGCATGAACAATGTGTTTGCTATTACTTGCACGGGCAAATCTAGTACGTCTAGGAAAGTGCTCTGAATAAAGTCCCTGTATCCATCACTTGTATTACATGCCGCGAGAACGTATCGATGGACCCATCAGAGAAACAGCTTCACTTCCAGCCCACGCTTTAATCTTAAAAATTGATACTGTAGCAATGGAAACAGTGACTCAAAGCCGTCATTGAATGAGTGCGTTGAGTTTGTAGCATTTACCTAAAAAGCCGTTCCTTGGAGACTTTCGTTAATAACTCAAGATTTTCAAATGTATGTTGATATGTACTTATATCTTGTTTTGGGCCGGCCGAAGTGGCCGTGCGGTTAAAGGCGCTGCAGTCTGGAACCGCAAGACCGCTACGGTCGCAGGTTCGAATCCTGCCTCGGGCATGGATGTTTGTGATGTCCTTAGGTTAGTTAGGTTTAACTAGTTCTAAGTTCTAGGGGACTAATGACCTCAGCAGTTGAGTCCCATAGTGCTCAGAGCCATTTGAACCATTTATCTTGTTTTGGTTCAAGGAACAAGTCCCGAAAGCTTGTAGAAGAATATTTCAATCATCTTGTACATCGAGGTGCCGTTTTCGCAACGCTATAACAGACGATATGACGAATTTTGTGATTCGAAGCTGTCGAACCTTAACATTAACGTTGGCCGGCTTGTGTGGCCGAGCGGTTCTAGGCGCTTCAGTCTGGAACCGCGCCACCGCTACGGTCGGTTCGAATCCTGCCTCGGGCATGGCTGTGTGTGATGTCCTTAGGTTAGTTAGCTTTAAGTAGTTCTTGGTTGTAGGGGACTGATGACCTCAGAAGTTAATTCCCATAGTGCTCAGAGCCTTTTGAACCATTAACGTTGTTTTCAAAGACAGCTATATACTTTAATCCATTAAATTTCGGGCATGCAGCCGCGCAAATAAAATTTCTTCTACTGATATTTCGGCCGCGTATCGTCCGGCCATCTTCAGAGCGAGTCACAAGACTGATGACAAGGTGCCAAGCGCGGCCTTATATGCTCCACCGCGGCGGTACTGCGCATGCGGGTCACACATGCTGCGCCGCCTGTGGCGAAAGCGTACGGACGTTCGATGTGCTTATCGACGTTTGATCGGCGGCGATGACACGGTGACGACTTCTCTGCAATTTAATTAGTCCAAGAGCCGGATTCCATGCTTTGTCCAAATTGAAACCTTTATCTCTGTTTATTAAATTGTTGGCTAATCGAATTTCTATGGCTTCCTTGAATACAGAATCCCAAAAAGAAGAGGTGGATGTTAAAATCTTCACATCACTGTAATTCATGGAATGACCCGTATCAATACAATGTTCGGCCACAGCTGACTTGTCTGGTTGTAATAGGCGTGTGTATCTTCGGTGCTCCACACACCTTTCATGAACGGTGCGTGTTGTTTGACCTATGTATGACTGCTCACAATTTCCGCAAGGAATCTGGTACACACCCGCCTTACGAAGCAATAAATCGTCCTATATACTTTGTTCCTGTGGCTTTTGAAAGAGCGTTCGAAAACGATTTCGACATAAAATTTGCGGAACACGATCAAAAAGTGAGAAGAAAACAGCACTGTTAGGCGGTGTAGAGACAGCTTGCTCGAGAAGCTATTGAGAGATTCGCAGTGAAAACACCACGCTCATATAAATGGACGTTGTTTACTTTATGGTCAGTTTCAATAAACTGTTAGGTTAGAACATCAGTGCGGTTGTACGTTGGAAGGTACCGTAATAGTGACAAGCTCCCAAGATCCGTCTTTCCAAGCATTATTTAAAAAAAAAAAAACTTTATGAAACTGTAACAGTAAGGAAAAAATATTCCAGTGAAAAATAACAACTGCTGATAAAAGAAATAAACATTTTACCAACTGATGCATACTGCGTCACTCTGAGGCAGCTTCAATGTGCGTGTGGGATCAACCAAAATCGTATTTTGGGAGTACTACATTAGAACGTTCTTATTTCTCCCCAGATTTCGCTTCATTTACAGCTTCATGGTAACGTTTACAGTTCTCTGAATGGTGTCTACGAAAGTTCAAAAATGGCTCTGAGCACTATGGGACTTAACATCTGAGGTCATCAGTCCCCTAGACTTAGAACTACGTAAACCTAGCTAACCTAAGGACATCGTACACATCCATGCGAAGGTAGCATTAGCGCGGTTCGGGACTGAAGCTCGTGCAGTCTGTACGGAATTTTCTTTTTCTTTTTTTCTTTTTTTCGAGAACACTGATCTCGAGCGGAAGAAAATTGTCACCACTAATACATTAACAGTAGATCTCATGGCTACCAGCAAACAGATGTATGTGTCTAAAATTGGAGTGGGTAAAACGTAAAAATCAAAAGACCTTAAAATTGTTTATTTCTTCTCATAACAAACAGTGATAAGTTATATGAACTATCAAATCTGTAATGATATTTAATGATAATTTAATGTTATCACTATCGTCAGATGGCTTTATGAAGACCTTAATTGTGAAAGTCAAAATTTTCAGTTTCTTTGTATTCATAAAAACAAAGTCAACAAATAGTATCTTTTAAAAGCTTTCAAAAATTTTAAACTTCAGCAAAAATAGGTACATAAAACATAGAAATTAATCATGAGAAAAATTACACACATAGAAAGAAGTTTTGCATCATCCCGGTTACCAGAACTTCTGAAGCTAGACGTTGACTGTGGATATTATATCACAGACACAGTGCCTTTGACCATTCAGAGACGTCACTAAACCCACTCAAAGATGTAAACAACCATGCATGAGCAGCGCCTATTAGACGGAGGGGTCCGACAACCGATCAGTTCCAGTTATTCCATCAGGAAGGATTTACACGGCTCGTGTTGTCTGTAGTTCCACCATGCCTAAACGGTCAATACCGCGGTTCGATCGCAACCGCATTGCTACTTTGTACCAGGAATGACTTTCAACAAGAGAAGTGTCCAGGCTCCTCGGAGTGAACCAAAGCGATGTTGTTCGGACATGGAGGAGATACAGAGAGACTGAAACTGTCCCTGACATGCTTCGCTGAGGCCGCCCAAAGGCTACTACTGCAGTGCATAATCGCTATCTAGGGATTATGGCTCGGAGTAAACCTGACAGCAACGTCACCATGTTGAATAACGATTCTTGTGCAGCCTCAGGACGCCGTGTTAGGACTCTTAACTGTGCGTAGTAGGCTCCTTGATGCGTAACTTAACTCCCAACGTCCATGACGAGGTCCATCTTTGCAGTCACGACATCATGCAGCGCGGTACAGATGGGTCCAACAACATCCCGAATGGACCGCTCAGTATTGTCATCACGTTCTCTTTCAGCGATGAGTGTCGCATATGCCTTCAAGCAGACAATCGTCGGAGACGTGTTTGGAGGCAACCGGGTCAGGCGAACGCCTTAGAGACACAGTCCAGCGAGTGCAATAAAGTGGAGGTTTCCTGCTGTTTTGGGGTGGCATTACATGGGGCCCACATACGCCGCTGGTTGTCACGGAAGGCACCGTGACGGCTGTACGATACGTGAATGCAATCCTCCGACCGATAGTGCAACCATATCAAATGGTTCAAATGCCTCTGAGCACTATGGGACTTAACTTCTAAGGTCATCAGTCCCCTAGAACTTAGAACTACTTAAACCTAACTACCCTAAGGACATCACACATATCCATGCCCGAGGCAGGATTCGAACCTGCGACCGTAACGGTAGCGCGGTTCCAGATTGTAGCTCCTAGAACTGCTCGGCCACCTCGGCCGGCCGCAACCTTATCGGCAGCATATTTGCGAGACATTCGTCTTCGTGTACAAGAATTCGCGCCCACATCGTGCACGTCTTGTGAATGACTTTCTTCAGGATAACGACATCGCTTGACTAGAGTGGCCAGCATGTTCTCCAGACATGAACCCTACCGCACATGCCTTGGATCGATTAAAAAGGGCTCTTCATGGACCACGTGACCCACCAACCACTTTGAGGGATCTACGCCGAATCGGCGTTGATGAGGGGGCCGATCTGGACCAACAGTGCCTTGATGAACTTGTGGACAGTAGGTACCAATGCAAGAGGACGTGCTACTGGATACTAGAGACACTTTTAAATGTGTACAGAAATCTGGACCACCACCTCTGAAGGTCTCGCTGTATGGTGGTACAACATGCAATGTGCGGTTTTCATGAGCAATAAAAAGGGTTGAAATGATGTTCATGTTGATCTCTATTCCAATTTTCTGTACAGGTTCCGGAACACTCGAAACCGAGGTGAAGCAAAACTTTTTTTGATGTGTGTAAATTGACGTGGTTTAAGTGACCTCGTGTTAACATATACAGTCCATCGCTCTTTCTTGAAACGACAGAGCGAAGCGCAGCGCAGGGCCCTTCCAGCCGGTGACAGGAAATGCTCTTGTTTCAATCTGATGAAGTCTTAACCGTTAATGAAAATAACTTTGCAACTGGGACGTGTTTTATACAAATGTGTACAGTGTCAAGAATTACAGACTCTTTCAGACCGGCCACACAGCTTTCGCTGTGCCCTCGTACGACTTGACAGAGTAGGCGCATGGCTGAGGGAGACCGGCCCTCCCCTTGCTGCTGGCCCCTCGGCGTCGTTCTTGGCAGGCAGCGGGATTTGTGCTCATTAGGAGCGGCGTCCCACCCCACCCCCACCCCACCGCTCTGTTCCAGATCCGTGATTGGCTCATTAGGGGAACCGCCGCACGTGATTGGCAGCCGCCGCCGCGACAACTCGCGGTCGCCAACTCTGCCTCTCCAGGCAGTTTGCTGTCGTCGCACGATTACGGCGCTCCGTCGAAAGCTAACTGCTGTACAATTGGCGCCTCCTGGCATGTCGCCAGTCTGAGCGAGGTCCTCAGCGGCGTCAAACAGCTCACCGCTCACCAAACCAGTTTCTCCCAATGTTTCTAAGACCATCACTCCTGTGCGCAACCAGATATTAGCCACTAATTCCCCCCCCCCCCCCCCAAGTCATCAAAATTATAGATTAACTTAACTTTGGAAAAATAAAGAATTAACTTGGAATACTTTCACTTTCAAGGTGAGGAAAGATAAACGATGGTTAGTTTTTGTATGCATTTTATGATACCACAGACTACTGAGTCAATGACACAATTGTCACTGCCTATTTTTAGCAACCATTTTCTTAATAGAACGATGAAGCAGCTCTGAATGCATCGCTCATGACACCTACAACCCCTTCCTCGGAAAGTAAACTCACTGGCCATATTCAGGACAGACACTTGTTACAAAACATGCTTCCTATACACGACTCGTCCCCCTAGTGGCACTTGTTTGACCAACACCCAAATCAACTAAGTTGAAATGTATGCACTATACCCACTCTTTGTAGATCACTTGTTTGCTACACCCCTTAATTTTGAAGTGTCAGGAGTTGAAATACTTCACGTTGCCACTCAATAATTATAATAATAATTCCACAGTATAGTAGCCATTATATAGTTACTGTGAAGCTGACCATCAGTTATTTCATTTGTTGTTGTGAAGTGAATCATGAAGCATTTCATGGTCCATTGCGGGAATTTTTATGATAGCACATACAGCGAATATATCGTAATTTTCCTATCACAGATGCTAGGTCCAAACTAACACAGGTGTGTGTGTGTAGTAGGTGAACTATGTAAGGATGATCATTTTCACACATTCTTTTCAAAGTCAGTAAGACCCATCATATCGTATCAAAAGTTAATGCCAGTAAAAAAAGCTAATTACTGGTAACTTATGTAATCTCCATTTTAAGGGGTCTAACAAAATAGTGATAATTGTAACTGATCTGGTTCAATTACACTTTCCTGACACATAATGAGACTCAACTTTATATTCGAAAGGGACAGAAGCTGAGATAACGAATTAAAATTTGTGGCAAGGTCAGGACTTGAACCCGTATCTTCTCCTTTTCAGGCAGAAGTCTTTTTCACTACAATACCCTAGCATTGTAACTAGCGTACCTGTACGGACTACTCTCATTCTACATCCTCTATAACATAAGCTTCTGTTCAGATCTCAGGCCATTAGTTTCGTAACAAAACAAAATGGAGCTTTTTTGTTTTAACCCACAGGAAACTCAATTTTATTCTTTATCAGGTACTTACCTTCATGATAGGAATCACTGTGTAAGGTGGCAGAATAAATGAAGGTCAGATTCGTACCTTACATGAGAGCTTTATACATCGCAACCGGAAGGTGAATATGACACCTAACTTAATTTTGTGGTAATGAGCAAATTTGCCAGTGTGTAATGCAAAAAAGGAATGACACTTAATCGACAGTAATTAACATACCGTTCCTATAATGCATGTTTGAGCGGAAGGTGAAACAAGCAGGGACGACGCAGAGGCAAGGCCGCACTACAGGGGGTACCGCAGAAATCACTTAAAGGGGTGTCCCAGGCAGAAAGTCAACGACCGACCAGATGACTCAGACAGGGAGAGCGAGTAGATCGGCCCATCTGAGGAAGGACAGTGTAACGGAACTGAAAAAATGGTGGGCTGACAGTAATTTGGAGCCCGCGCGTCGGAAACGGGCGCGCTGGTGTGAGACTGCGCGGGAGTGCACCCTGATGCCATCTATTGGCGAAACTGGGAATTAGCGCTGTCTCAGACAATGCGCTAAGCTCTCGGAGTCAAATGTATTCTTTTTCTTGGTAATTATAAGTTATTAGTGTATGATTTAATGTTATAAGGCGCTAGTAGTAAATTTTTATGACTGGTATGAACTCCAGGGTAATAAATATAAATATTCTTAAATACTAAATGATTTCGGTGAAAAGGTGGTAGGGGAACGCCCCCACTCTTGGTGATACGAGCGTAGCTAGAGGTAGCTGGAGACACAGGGACTGAACAATGGAATGGCCTGGGGAGTGTTGACGTGACAGGACGTGCGTAACTGTGCTCACGCAAAAGTGGTTTGTGCAACAGCGAAGAGGCGAATATCGTCGCCGTTTGTGGAGTGGAACGCGACGAATGGTTGTTGAAGCTGTCTCTATGCCACTGGGGCTGATTGTAAGAGTTACTGCGCCCAGATTTTATGGCGGACGTGCAGTAGCTTATACGAGTGCTACAGCTCGTAGTTCCAGCCGCCATTAAGGGCATGAGGCGTGAAGAGCTGCGTTAGCCACATGCATCCCACCACCAGCACCGACACGTCTACCCAAGGCAAGACTGCTTGAAATTGTTAAGTCGAACTTTGTATACATGTAAAAGGAGAATACCAGTTTTCTTTTGTGCAAGTGCAGAGGACAGAATATAGTAATGAGTATAATTACGACGCATGTTGTTCATTGTAAAGTGTAGTAACCTGAAACATAGTGTAGTGAAATCAGACTGAGGCCACCATCGCCTCTTTCATTTACAATTCTTCGGTTGTAGAATACTTTAGCGTTTAAGAATGTAGAAAAGAGCAATGGTCACACCAGAATGAGTCGCCTATTTATAGTTACTTAAATTTTTCTGAGTAACCTTTCAAGTAAAGTCACTTAACTAATTCTATAGCAATTGTCCAAAGAGTAATACCCCAAAATCATTAAATAAGTTGAAGGGTAGAAGTTTGTTAAATTAAGTTGCTTAAATTGTCTTGGTGGTAATTACCAAGCCAACTCACAGAAATTGAGAGAGTATTTGCTTTGTAGAATCACCTAGAATGATCAGAAATAGTAATATTCAGAATTAAGTTTAAAATTCAACTCAAGCCGTTTCACTTTGAAACGAGCCAAAAAATTGATTTATTCTTTTGCTCCTTCAGAGCTGGCAACCGTAGTTATAAGTATTTTCAGGAGGATTCGACGGTAAGTCTGCTGCTCTCGTCGTGCTGATAGGATTATCTACTGCTGCTAGCAGTGGTGATTGGATACATAAGCTCACTACCAAGTTAAGTGGGTCAGGTAGGCAGTGTTACCGTGTGAACTGTAGGGCACTGTAGGCCGTGGATCGAACCCGTTCAATCATCACAGCTCTTTGAGAAATAGTCCGGTTAGGAGTGTACTAATCCAATAGGTAAATACTGGCGAGTAACGGTCAAAAATGTATACGCAAGTGAATTTAGCAAGGTCCATGTAGCACCTAGTTAATGTGGTGTAATGGCGAGGGTAGGAGTGGAGTAAAAGTGAGCTGAGCTTGTGGCAGCTGTGCTGTCTTCAAAGATTAATAACGCCAGAATTCACTACTAACTCTTACCATTAGGGCTGAGCTATTTACGGTTAAAATACGTAGCAGTAAGCGCAAAGGCGTGACAGCTACAAGTCCGTATTGGCTTTATACATACGGAAGTAGGAAGCGGGTCATTCTGTCAGTGGAGGGGTTAAAACAACGGAGTCACTTGAGAACATACCCCATTTACTGATGGAAAGATTCGGCGGTTCGGTCGCATTTTAGGGAACTGTGTTTCGGAATTCCAAATGGATACGAATCAAAACCAGTGAAGCGTTTTCGAGCACATGCCCAGCGAGTGGTACGCACGTGAGAGAGTCAGTATACGCATTTAGGCATCTGGAACGGGCACAAAACATCCGATTGCGGAAACGCGCTAGAAAGCAGAAAAGAGCCAAATTTTCGACGGAATATTTGTGCTATGGACCTTGGGATTGGTAGAGAGAGTTTCCTCAAACTAAGAGGAACGCTCCTGTTAGTCGAAAAAAGCCTTGACGTGAAGAATGAAAGAATCGAGGTGGGGAGACAGTTCGGGTATGAGTAAGACAAGACGGAAATTACTGAGGACTCATCTCTGAACTGGCGTCAAGTGCAGAACAGAACGCATAACGCTCTGTACGACGCAGAGGAGTAAACACTGCGTTCACAGCTTCTGATGTCCAGTAGAAATTAGCTGTAGCATCGCTTAGCTCCATCTGTGGAAAAACGAACCAGCCAATTAGTTAATTGTTCTTGCGAGAACTGAGAGAGCATTATAATATGCACACTGCTCTACCCATGCGCGTGTATATCGCCACATTCTAAGACTAGGGATGAGTACATGTTCTCGGGCATAACGAGAAACATAGGGAAAGTTTCTGCTGGAAAATTCAGTAATGCTGTAATTAGTTTTATAGGAATTTCAGTGGGAGAGAGCGGCCTAACAGACGACAGCTCATCGCAGCTTAAGGTAAATACTGCGTGCAGAGATGTAAACTTGTTGGTTCATCAGCTTGCATCCACTGTAAACTTGAGTGACCTTAGGTAATCTTCTGCTCAATTTGTCACATATCTAACCATCCACCGTAGACTTGATTGTCATTCTAAAAATACCGAACTTTGAAACGGAATCGGACGGTTTCGTAGTACTGACCAACATCATAATGTAAGTGTACTAACAATTTTGTAAAGAAACTTCTCGTTAAACTTTAATATTGTTGTGTTTAGGATAATTTAACCTTCTGAGAGTTAATAATTAATACTGTTGTGTTTAGGATTATTTCACTTTTTGATGTCGACGAGATAACTGTTTCTTGTTGTCACACTGAAAATTGTGTAAAAACCTGTATTTTTGTGCTAATATTGAGACATTAAACGTGTCATTTCAGCTTACACAGTTGTCTTCAATCCTAGAGTAAGTAAACCACAAAATACTGCACCTTAAAACTGCTCTAAAAGAACCAGCAGTCAACAAAATTACGTAGTTATTATTTGCCTTTGGCGTCAGGAGGTAAGATCATGTGAGGTGATTTTGTATAATGACAGTCCAGTGGGTGATCGACATTCGCTCCAGCTGATCCGTAACGAAAATGGCCTTGGATTTTCATCATTACCGGTTACTGTTGCCACCGGACAAACTGTCATATTACAGCGTATACTCGGGTCAAAGACCGAGATACGTCACACGGCTTCTGACTTGCAATCCTAACGTGCTAATTTCTCAGTTGCGATATTTCGTAGTATTTATTTTGTGTTGTGATCTTCAAACTGAAGACTGGTTCGATACACTCTAACCTCTTCCGCCCAAGTCTTCATCTCTGCATTACTACAGCTATTTACATCCATTTCAACCTGCTTCGTGAACTCGACTGGGAATCCCACAACGGAGGACATCGTTCTTTCCGCCGAACAGTACTGACAAAATTTAGAGAGCACCCAGTTGAAGCTGGCGCCAACGTACATTTCAGATAAGACAAGAAAAATCAGGAATCGTACGGAGGCATGTAGACTCTATTTGCCAGTGGAACAAGAAGTGAAATAGCTGGTAGAGATACATGTCACCCTTCGCCATGCACCATACGACGGCTTGTAGAGTATATTTCTGTAGATGCTTACTGCCCTCAATCGTTACCCTTACTCCACAGTTTCAACCCCCACCCCCCCACCCCCGCCCCACCCAATTCATATCACATCCCATCCCTCCCACAATATACACCACATTTCCATCCATTCTCAATTTTCCAATCTCTTGTGACTCATAATACGTACCATCAACCGTAACCATGTTTTAGTCAGTTGTGTTATAAATTTCTTCCTCCCCAGTTTTATTCAGTACTTAATCACTAGTTACGCGATCTGGCCATTTACTCTTCAGGATTATTCTGTAGCACCACATTTCAAAAGCTTCCGTCCTCATATTGTCACAAACGATTATTCATCGACGTTTGACTTCCTTACAAGACTACATTCCGGACAGATTACTTCAGAAGGGACTTTCTGACTCTTATATTTGTTATTTTATTCATGGCTGTCATCTGCAACAGCTGAAGTGTCGTATTCCACGTTTCCTACTCTTCACTATTCCGGGACACTACAGTATTATTTTCAAGGATAAATTTCAGTCGTCAGTTGCAAATAAATTTTATTATGCTACACCGGTTTCGACAAATTAATTTGTCATTTTTAGAACCTTAGTTTAGCAGACAGTCAATATCTTCGTCATAAAAGGATAATACCATGGTATGTTCAGAAATTTAGATGTTATATGTGATTATTTTAAACACTGTTTAACAATTTACAATAACGTACAAATGTTCCTTGCTGCTAGCACAACAGATACCTAGATGTGACTCAGTTACTGTAAACTGCCAAATGGTGTTGAAAATAATCACATACAATATCTAAATTTATGAACATACCATAGCAGTATCCTTCTGTGATGAAGATATTGACTGTTTGCTAAACTAAGCTTCTGGAAATGACAAATTAATTTGTCGAAATCGGTAAAGCATCATTAAATTCATTTGAAATTGATGACTGAAATTTAACCTGAAAAAAAACTTAAATTTATATTAGATATTAAAATATTTATCTTTTGAGAAACGTTTTTCTTGGTACTGTCAGTCTGCATTTTGGCTCCCTCTGCTTTGGCCGTTGTCAGATATTTTGCTGGCCAATAACAAAACTCATAAACTACATTCAGTTTTGTACTTAATAATCTAATTACCTGAGCATCGCCTAATTTTACTTCTGTTGACATTCATCATATAACATCTTCTCACCGTTCTCTAGTTAACTGGCGACATCAACTACAGCGACATCCGCATATTCGTGGCTACTCTGCTAATCACACTTACGTCCTGGTAGAGGGTTCATCAAACCACCTTCACCATAATTCTCTGTTATTCCACTTACGAACAGCGCGAGGGGGAAACGAACACTTACATCTTTCTGTGCGATATCTGCTTTCCCTTTTTTTTTCGTGTTAATCGTTTCTTCTTATGTAAGTCGGTGTCAACAAAATGTTTTCGCATACCAAGGGGAAATCTGGTGATTGAAATTTCGTGAGAAGATTCCACGAATGATGTCTACCCCAGATCCTATATCACGTCCGTGACACCCTCCCTCCTATTTCTCGATACTACGAAACGTCCAGCCCTTCTTTAAATTTCTCGATGTACTCTGTCAATCCTACCTGGTAAGGATCCCACACCAAGCACCAGTACTCCAAAAGAGGACGGACAAGTGTAGTGTAGGCAGTCTTTTTAGTAGATCTGTTGTATCTTCTGTGTGTTCTGCCAATAAAACGCAGTCTTTGGTTCGCCTTCCCCCCACAACATTTTCTATGTGTTCTTTGCTATTTAAGTTGTTCGTAATTGTAATTCGTACGTATTTACTTGAATTATGGGCTTTAGATTTGATCGTGAAACCGAAGTTTAACGGATTCCTTTTAGCACTCATGTGGATGACCTCATCTTTTTCATAATTTAGGTTCATTGCCAATTTTCGCACCAAATAGTTTTCTTATCTAAATCATCTAGGGTATCCCCTGAGAATAGAGGGGGGGAGGGCAATTTTATCTCCAGAACGTTTTACTTAAGAGGATGCCTGCTTTAGTCATTAAGGCACACAGTAGAGCTACATGCAGTTAACAGTTATGATTTTATTGGTAATTACTTAGTTTTAATTTTCTGAATTTATATGTATTCTAATTTATTGAGATAGTAAGGATTTTTACTAAAGTCATCAATAGTATGTGGGTATGGAATTGGATAGCGAACACTATTTATTAAATAGTAATTCAACTAATATGGCTTGCAGATGTTACAACAGTAATTTCATTCAAACAGGTCTGGCAAAATTTAGGCAGATGGATAATATTATGAACAATGGCATAAATGCTTAGAGCATTAAAGGGTAGGATGCAGGAGAACTTGTTAGAAAACATGCTGTTGCTGTTATTATATTGACTTCCCTAGGAGAACGTTTTACAGTACCCCCTGAGAGTTTGTATACCACTGAGTTAGTTTTCAGAATCCGATCATTAAGTGGCAGAATGACTTTAAAGCGTTCTTAGTGGGTGTTCCAGATACGATTGTTTGGATGCTCCAGGATCATAGGCATCGTCTACTTTATAAAACATAATGATCTGTAGAATACCTCTCTTCTTTTAGTTATAATAAATGATTCTAGTTATCCATTCTTTATATATTTGTATCGTTGCTAGCCCTTACTGCCCCTGCGTTGTACTCTATATATCTGGAGTAATCACGCCTGTCATTAAGAGATGTACTCTGATCTCTTACCAGTCAGACGTCCGTGGTCTTAATCCATTTGCAACAGACAGACTTTCGTTACGGACAGATCGTTATATTTAAGAACCACAGCGCTGTAGTTCCGTTACTGTTAGAAACTGGTCCAAACTTTTAGGATGAACTTTAGCCTAGATACTAAAAGTTAATTAATAGTATTACCAAGAGTGGATGAAGACTCAGCCATAAACAACACACATGAGATAGAAATTTGTGTAGTATAATGAAAACACTAAAGTTTTTTGTACGAAACAATCCACCCCCAATAGATGATCTAGTTGTCTGACCGCCTTTACGTAATATCTGACGATAGTTTGAGTGGAATTCCTGAGGTGCACCATACAGGTATTTGGTACGGAATACAAGTGTCGAAACGTAATATAAAATGAATTAAGGGATGACTGTGTACCACGCTCTGAGAAACGGAGAGGTGACATTGCCATTAACAAGAACTATTAAAATACAGTAAACAAAATCATGCTCCTGCCAGAATGTCAAATGGCTCTGAGCACTATGCGACTTAACGTCTGAGGTCATCATTCGCCTAGAACTTAGAACTAATTAAACCTAACTAACATAAGGACATCACACACATCCATGCCCGAGGCAGGATTCGAACCTGCGACCGTAGCGGTCGCCCGGCTTCAGACGGCAGCGCCTTTATTCATATCGCTTCGAGTTTCGGAGGACAAATCCTCCAACTTAGGACATCATCAAGATTCGCTCACCGTCCTTGTACTATAACACCTGTTTGTTATGTCATATGCCACTGTCTCCATCTGGAAATTTCGAGTTGGATCCAATAAAGTGACCACCCTGTTGATAACATGGCGTCATACTCTTTCTTTCTCACGCATGTGGTAGTGCTTGTCTTTAAATTTTTATCCATCTACTCGTCTTTTTTTTATTTTAAAACATTGGATACACACCTGTTGTCACCGTGTAGGGGGAGAGAGAGAGAGACAGAGAGAGACAGACAGACAGACAGACAGAGAAAGAGGGTTGAAGTACCCCAAATAAGGCGCTGTATGTAGAAGCATTTTTTCTATATGTGAATGATCTACGACAAAAAAAATGTTGATACTGAAACGAAGTCCCTTCCCCATAAGCTGTGTAGGTGGGCAGGTGTACACATTACTTTGTGGGACGTAGGTGATCGACCGTTTGGGTGCCTGGCGTTCCGCTACCCGTCAAGCACACTAGCACAGCCACCGCCCGCCACTGCTGACAGCTGTCGTTATGGTCTATTTGTCCCGCTGCCCTCTGCCGTGCGCACAGCCATGCATGACGGTAAACACTAAAGGAGCTCCCAGGCTGCACGTCTCTCAGTGCACAGTGGAATGCTACGGAGTGAAATGGAATGAAAGGCACGCACACGCACAGTCTATTTCTACACTACTGGCCATTAAAATTGCTACACCAAGAACAAATGCAGATGATAAAGGATATTCATTGAACAAATATATTATACTAGAACTGACATGTGATTACATTTTCACGCAGTTTGGGTCCATAGATCCTGAGAAATCGGTACCCAGAACAACTACCTCTGGCCGTAATAATGGCCTTGATATGCCTGGGCATTGAGTCAAACAGAGCTTGGATGGCGTGTACAGGTACAGCTGCCCATGCAGCTTCAACACGATATCACAGTTCATCAAGAGTAGTGACTGGCGTATTGTGACGAGCCAACTGCTCGGCCAACATTGACCAGACGTTTTCAATTAGTGAGAGATCTGGAGAATGTGCTTCTAAGGCCCGTACAGGACCTGCAAAATGCGGTCGTGCATTATCCTGCTAAAATGTAGGGTTTCGCAGGGATCGAATGTAGGGTAGACCCACGGGTTGTAAAACATCTGAAATGCAACTCCCACTGTGCCGTCAATGCGAACAAGAGGTGATCGAGACGTGTAACCAATGGCACCCCATACCATCACGACGGGTGATACGCCAGTATGACGATGACGAATACGCGCTTCCAATGAGCGTTCACCGCGATATCGCCAAACACCTATGCGACCATCATGATGCTGTAAACGGAACCTGGATTCATCTGAAAAAATGACGTTCTGCCATTCGTGCACCCAGGTTCGTCGTTGAGTACACCATCGCAAGCGCTCCTGTCTTTGATGCAGCGTCAAGGGTAACCGCAGCCATGGTCTCCGATCTGATAGTCCGTGCTGCTGCAAACGTTGTCGAACTGTTCATGCCGATGCTTGTTGTCTTGCAAACGTCCCCATCTGTTGATTCATGGATCGAGACGTTGCTGCACGATCCGTTACAGGCATGCGGATAAGATGCCTGTCATCTCGACTGCTAGTGATACGAGGCCGTTGGGATCCAGCACGGCGTTCCGTATTACCCTCCAGAACCCACCGATTTCATATTCTCCTAACAGTCATTGTATTTAGACCAACGCGAGCAGCAATGTCGCGATACGATAAACCGCAATCGCCATAGGCTACAATCCCACCTTCATCAAAGTCGGAAACGTGATTCTCCTTCTTACACGAGGCATCACAACAACATTTCACCAGGCAACGCCGTTCAAATGCTGTTTGTGTATGAGAAATCGGTTGAAACCTTTCTTTATGTCAGCACGTTGTAGGTGTCGCCACCGGCGACAACCATGTGTGAATCGTCAGAAAAGTTAATCATTTGCATACCACAGCATCTTCTTCCTGTCGGTTAAATTTCGCGTCTGTAGCACGTCATCTTCGTGGTGTAGCACTTTTAATGGCCAGTATGTTGTATATCTGTTTTCGGTGCTCCACCAGCTCATCAGATGGTACAGCGATTATTCGTAATACACTCTCCATTCAAAAGTATCTGGACACTTTAGTGTAATGCAAGACTGGTCACTAGACGTCATAAGTGGGGTCTTCCCAGCATACGAGAACGAGAGAAGGTGGGGATCGTTGTGTTGTCAGGATAGAAGCATTAACAGCGGTCAGATCGGTCAGCAGTGGCCAGTGACCACGAATATGGACTAGTCATCGTATGTTACCTGAGTAATTAGGGAGATTCCAATCGTTCCCAAGCTGTGTCCATGTCGATTGTTGTTTATGTGACTATGAAGCGAAAACGTGAAGAAAAAACACAGGTGAACCCTGTCAGGCAGACGTCATATACTGAGGCACAGGGTCCGTCGAGCATTTCGCATCAAATCAGTGGAAGGAATCACTGGAATGTTACAATGTCTGTCAGCAGTCCAACTAGCGATTGACTTCGTATAAGGAGTGAAAATAAATAGAGCCCAATAGTCGAGGAAAAAACACAGGTGAACCCTGTCAGGCAGACGTCATATACTGAGGCACAGGGTCCGTCGAGCATTTCGCATCAAATCAGTGGAAGGAATCACTGGAATGTTACAATGTCTGTCAGCAGTCCAACTAGCGATTGACTTCGTATAAGGAGTGAAAATAAATGGAGCCCAATAGTCGAGGAGCTCCTAATAAGACACAAACACCTGTAGTCATTGTTAAGCGATGCTTGAGGTGGTGTAAACAGCGACGCACTGAACAGTGGTTGACTGGAAACAAATGATTTCCAGTGATGAATCACGCTATACTGCTGGCAATTTGATGGGACGTTTTTGGTTGGGTGAAAGCCTGCAGAACGTCAGCTGCCACCGTAGATACCGCCCATACTGGAGGATGGAGGAGGTGGCGTTACGATATGGAGGTGATTCTCGTGGTTAGAGTGTGGTGGCCTTACAGCGCTTTAAAAATCGCTAAGTGCTGGAGGGTACGAACACATCTTACAGCACTGCGTACTGCTTACAGCAGGGGATGTCTCGGCGACGATAATTTCATCAGCTCGTCAGTCCACGCTGTCATTGAGAAAACTCCGTGAGAAAATGGTTTCTCGACAGTAACATTCCTGAACGGGACTGGGGTGTCATGGTTCCCGACCTGAACCCAATGACACAACTTCGGATTGAGTAAGAACTTCGACTTCTCTAAGGACCCCAGCATCCTACATCAGTGCATTTTCGGGTTTCGACTCTTGAGGAAGAATGGACCGCCATATCTCCGCAGACATTCAGAAACCTGATTGAAACAGTCTACAGCAGAGTTCGTCACTAAAGCGAAGTGTGAGTACAACCCACGTGTCCGGATACTTTTGATCAGCTGTTGTATTTGCCTGTGTAATATTTGCCCAGTGCACAGTCGTATTCGTTCGTCCTGTTGCCAGTGGTAATTTTCAATTGAAGTTCCTGCATCGGAAAAAATACCAAGACCGATTCCAAAAAATTTATTTCAGTTATTATACTTAGAACGAGACTTGTAACGACGATACGAAAGTGACTTCACCAATGCACACCTTATACTAACACACAACAGTGTAATAGTAGTTGTGTCCCGCCCAATCGTTTAATATAGCGTGCCTAGAAAACCTGCTTTCGCGGATCGCTAGACAACAATTCATGCAAATCACAGTACTGAATTTTTATTATAGTAAAATAAATGACAATACGTAACTTTTAAATAAAGAAGTGTCGCAAGCAATTGGCGACAGACAAATAAGTACCTTCAGTATATACAATTCATAAAACAGTGAAATAATACGGTTCTTAAATCACTGTTGTAGCGCTAGTAGATCGGCTAGATTTTGACTGGGCCCCGGCCAGGTGGCGTGGTGCTTATGTCCTCTTCGTGTAGATGGTGCTACTGTCTCGTTGTCGGCGGTCAGCGGACTATTGGCTGACGTCACCTCACAGCCCTCTCTCCTCTAACGTTCTTGCCCGTCGTGCCGGCGCTTGACTTTACGCCGGAATAATATTGATGTTGCCAGTAAGTGTATCAATATAAAGAAATAATTTCACTTGACAAATTAGAAGATTCCATAAAAAGTATGCATTCCAGCTTTTGTTGAAGTAACGTTTTCCTTCCTCTGAGTCGTTCAAATTTCTGATGCTATACTGCTAATGCTGCCGAAAAACTGAAACCTTCGGAAGATAATCTGTCTAGCAAGCAATAACTTAGGAAATAATAATATGAGTAGTTTCATTCCTTGTGTCGATCTAAATGTAAGAATCTTTCCTGAGAATCTTTGAAGACATAGCGTAAGAACTAAAATCACAGTCTACGGGCGATAAATAACAGATCAGTACAAATTCAGAGTTGTTGGTGTTTATGTACGCGAAATGTTCATAGTGCCCGAAGCACCAAGGGGCACACTCAGCACGGTTGAATGTACACTGATCAGCCAGAACATTACGACCACCGACCTACTATCGATATAAACCCGTCCAGGTGATAGCAGCGTCGCCTCGCGAGGAATGACTGCTCGTCAGAAACAAGCACTGTGCATGTAGTATCAGTTAGGTGCTATCCGTGTACAGAATGGAGAAGCCGCGCGATCTATCTGAGTTTGACTGGGAGCAGCTTGTCATAGCCCAGAGCTTCATCACGAGCATTTCGGAAAGTGCACGTCTTGCCGGTGTTCGAGACTGCTTTGGTGAGTGCCTCCAACACATGGTAAAACCAGGTCCAGACGCAGTGGGATTGGGCGGCCATCACTCATTACTGATGTCGGACGTTGTAGCCTGGGCAGACTGGTCAAACAGGACAGGCAGCGAACTGTGGCGGAACTAACATCAGACTTTAATGCTGGGCACAGTAGAAGGGTTTTGTGTAAGTTAACAAGCTGTCGTGGCCGTTGTCAGTAAAGTTAAAATCTTCTGGGTTGTTGGGCCGCCTCATATTTCCTCTAAAATAATCGACGTTTCGACCCCTTTGCTGGGATCTTCTTCAGTATCTTCCGGTCTCCAATACATGATCCTGAAGAAGACTCCAGCATAGGGGTCGAAACGTCCATTATCTTAGAGGAAATATGCTGCGGCCTGACAACCCAGAAGATTTTAACTTTAGAGTACAAGTGAGTCTGAATACACAGTGCACCGAAAACTCCTGACGATGTGCCTTAGCAGCCGACCCATGCTTGTGCAAATACTAACACCACGCTTCGGCAACTGTTACTTTAATGGACACGTGGCCACAAGGCACTACAAGTTAGTGCAGTGGTAGAGCATTGCATGGTCTGGTGCCTTCTTCATCATGCCAATGGGAGGGTGCGAATCTGTCGCCTTCCAAAGGAACAGCTTCTTGGCACCTGTACTGCGGGTCAGAGACAAGGTGGCGGCGGCTCCATGGTGCTCTGGGGCACATTCATGGGGCATCCAAGGGTCTAGTGGAGTATCGTACACTTGTTGCAGACCACTTACACCCCCCACCACTTCATGACGATCGTGTTTACCGACAGCAGTGGCATTTTTTAATAAGATAATACGCCCTATCACAAGGCGAGGAGTGTGATGGAGCGGTTCAAGGGAAACAATTGCGAGTTCCAATTGATGTGCTGGTCCCCCAACTCACCAGATCCGAACCTGGTCGAACACATCTGAGAGGTGATCGAACGTGACATGAGAGCTTATCGCTCCCTCCCCTTAATTTACGGGATTTAGGTGAACTGGGTGTGCAGATGTAGTGCCAGCTCCTTCAAGCAGCCCTGCAAAGGCTTCACTGCTTCCATGCCTCGACGCCTCGCCGCTGTCTTAGTTGGACATACCGGCTATTAGGTAGGTGGTTATAATATTCTGGCTGGGCAGTGTTAACCTCCACCATAAAGAGATTACATCATATAAAGGTGAAATTGTTGGACGCACAACTGAAGGAAAACAGAAGGCAGTTTAAACTTCATCATCATCATCATCATTATCATCATCTTCTTGAAGATTTTATAGCCCAGGCAGTCTGATTCGAACACAATCCTCGGCATCTAGTTCTGTTTTCCCACCGTCCTGCCGTGTTCACTCTGGTCTCGTCCTCGACTCATTTTTCAACACTCTCCTCTACACGTCTATCCCTACGCCTTCTATTGCTTGGCCTTACGCTTTTTCGCATCTCCATTTCTATTCTCTCTGAGTGTCCATACCATCTTAGCCTTGATATTTCTATCCTGCTCTGCAAGGCTTCACATTCCACTATTTCTCTTACCCTTTCATTCCTCATCCTCTCTCTCCCTGTTACTCCTTTCCTACTTCTGAGGGACTTCATTTAACGCGCCAGAATTTTTTTTTTGGGACGTCTTTGTTCTAAACCAGGCTCCTAATACTTTGCAGGAATGTTCTACCTGTCTGTCATGTTCACTGATCTCTGTTTCATTTCTTCTATTCATCTGTACTACGCTCCACCCAAGTATTTGACACTTTTCACCTTCTTCACCTATTCGCTACCAATCCTTAAGCCACTAGTAAGATCAGTAACCCAAATCTGTCTCAATCATGCAACGGTGATGGTGATGCTAAAGTTTATCAGAAATGGGACTTTTGCCTTTCAGTTTCTCATAACTGTTTTCGTTTACTTTGTCTGTTTTTCTGTTCTTTTGCCTTTAAGGAGTGTTTAGATCTGGTTTGTGATATAATTTCCTTATCGCTTGCGATGGGATGTTATGAAACAGGACAAGGCAATGATGAAGCAGCTCCGTTTACACGACGAAATTTGTGTGTTCAGTGACTAAGATACGAGACACATGTTGGTCTGTATTAACCTGAAACACCATCAAAATCCATACTTGCTCCGAAGGCAGTTATCGAGTATAATAAATCAACTGAAAGATACAGTAAATAAGAAAGTGAGTAAGTTCATGTTTTATTCGACAATACTAACCACGGGCGTGATCTAGGTGTCATCGTTACATGTGCCACTTCTCAGAATCAGGAAGGAGCTTCAAAATACACTACTTACCATTAAAATTGCTACACCACAAAGATGACGTGCTACAGACGCGAAATTTAACCGACAGGAAGAAGATACTGTGATATGCAAATGATTAGCTTTTCGGAGCATTCACACAAGGTTGCCGCCGGTGGCAACACCTAAAACGTGCTGCCATAAGGAAAGTTTCCAACCGATATCTCATACACAAACAGCAGTTGACCGGCGTTGCCTAGTGAAACGTTGTTGTGGTGCCTCGTGTAAGGAGGAGAAATTGTACCATCACGTTTCCGACTTTGATAAAAGTCGGATTGTAGCCTATCGCGCTTGTGGTTTATCGTATCGCGACATTGCTGCTCGCGTTGGTCGAGATCCAATGACTGTTAGCAGAATATGGAATCTGTGGGTTCAGGAGGGTAATACGGAACGCCGTGCTGGATCCCAACGGCCTCGTATCACTAGCAGTCGAGATGACAGGCATTTTATTCGCATGGCTGTAATGGATCGTGCAGCTACATCTCGATCCCTGAGTCAACAGATCGGGACGTTTGCAAGACAACTATCTGCACGAACAGTTTGACGACGTTTGCAGCAGCATGGACTATCAGCTCGGAGACCATGGCTGCGGTTACCCTTGACGCTGCATCACAGACAGGAGCGCCTGCAATGGTGTACTCAACGACGAACCTGGGCGCATGAAAGGCAAAACGTCATGTTCTGTTTACAGCATCATGATGGTCGAATCCGTGTTTTGGGAAATCGCGGTGAACGCACATTGGAAGCGTGTATTCGTCCTCGCCATACTGGCGTATCACCCGGCGTGATGGTATGGGGTGCCATTGGTCACACGTCTCAGTCACCTCTTGTTCGCATTGACGGCACTTTGAACAGTGGACGTTACATTTCAGATGTGTTACGACCTGTGGCTCTACCCTTCATTAGATCCCTGCGAAACCCTGCATTTCAGCAGGATAATGCACAACCGCATGTTGCAGGTCCTGCACGGGCCTTTCTGGATACAGAAAATGTTCGACTGCTGCCCTGGCCAGAACATTCTTCAGATCCCTCACCAATTGAAAACGTCTGGTCAATGGTGGCCGAGCAACTGGCTCGTCACAATACGCCAGTCACTACTCTTGACGGACTGTGGTATCGTGCTGAAGCTGCACGGGGAGCTGTAGCTGTCCACGCCATGCAAGCTCTGTTTGACTCAATGCCTAGGCGTATCAAGGCCATTATTACGGTCAGAGGTGGTTGTTCTGGGTACTAATTTCTCAGGATCTATGCACCCAAATTGCGTGAAAATGTAATCACTAGTTCTAGTATAATATATTTGTCCCATGAATACCCGTTTATCATCTGCATTTCTTCTTGGTGTAGCAATTTTAATGTCCAGTAGTGTAGGTACCTGAGGATAGTGCGAAAGGCGTAAGAGGTATTACGTTTCGGAGAGCGAGTTGCCAAAGTCAAATTTCTAATTGACGCGACAGGCTGTGATACGCGCGTGGCCGAACAGACAATGAAGGCACGTACGCCACCGGCGCACAGCCCTCGACCCCGCAGACAGATCAAACGGCAGCCCCGCAGCTGCCGCGTGCTCCAGCTCGGCTTCGGTGGCCTCACTGTGCCCGTCAGAGTAAAGCTGTTGGCGCTTTTCGCAGTTCGCGTGTCCCTGGGGGAGGCCGCTGCAGAGCGATCAGCCCCTGGAGAGGCGGAACGCGCCGCTCAAAGCCGTGCTGGCACGCACGCACGGCAGCCTCACGCCTTGGCACGGGGCTTGCGTTATTGCAGCCTCAAGGGAGCACAGCACGCGCATCCTAGGCACACACACTTGCTCTCTCGCGTCTGCCGATGGCATCACTTCACTCCAGCCACTCGCTCTTCCCTCCAGTGCTCTGGAACGACGTAATTGCTCCAGGGAAATACGCCCTTCTCTCTGTAAACGAGGGGTCGCCCATGCTTAAAATGCGTCCCACACCCTACTTTGCTCCAATCCAGCGCGAGACATTGAAACTGCAACAGCCGGGATCATAGGAAACAATTAAATTTTACAGTAATTACTAAAGGGATCATCTTAAGTTTCGTGGTAAGTTTTATTTATTCACTGATGACTAGTTTCCGATGGCTCGTCCATTCTCAAATCATCGATGTACAAAAGTTTGTTTTCTTTACAACCAAACGTGCATTACAGGCCACAAAACATGTAAAGCACGTCTCGCTGTAAAACAGGCGATAATTTGTAATATCGTGTAGGACCTCTTTTTCCCGGCTTAGTACAGCAGCTCCACGTGGCATGGACTCGAAAGTTCGCTGGAAGTCCCCAGCAGAAGTATTGAGCTATGCTCTATCTACAGACGTTTACAATTGCAGAAGTCCTGCCGCTCTAGAATTTTACGCACGAACTGGCGTCTCGATTATGTTCCATAAATATTCGATTAAATTCACGTCTGGCGATCTGGCCGCCAAATCAAATGCTTGAATGTTTTACAAAGAAATCTCGAACAGTTGTGGCCCAGTTAAAGGTCACATTGTCACCCACAAAAATGTTATCGTTGTCTGGGAACATGATGTCCATGAACAGCTGCAAATGCCCTGGAAGGCCGTTGTGGCCGAGCGGTTCTAGGCACTTCAGTCCGAAACCGCGCGACCACTACGGTCGCAGGTTCGAATCCTGCCTCGGGCATGGATGTGTGTGATGTCCTTAGGTTAGTTAGGTTTAAATAGTTCTAAGTTCTAGGGGACTGATGACCTCCGATAGTGCTCAGAGCCATTTGAAATGCCCTGGAGGAGGCCGAACAGAACCATTTCCAGTCAATGATCCATTCAGTTAGATCAGAAGACCCAGTTGTCTCCAGGTAAACACAGCCCACACTACCAAGGAGCCAACACCGGCGTGCTTAATGCCGTACTGACAACTTGGCTCCATGATTTGGGGGGGGGGGGGGGGAGGGGGGGGCTGCGCCACACTCGAATCCTGCCATCATCTCTTAACAACTGAAATCGAGACACATCTTACCAGATCACGGTATTCCTGTCGTCTATTTCGTCATGGGAATGGAAATGAGCGTTTGCCGTCATTGGCAAGGAGGCCCCTGACGAGGCAGGTCCGGCCGCCTTGGTGCAGGTCTTACTGCATTCGACGCCACATTGGGCTACCTGCTCGCCGGATGGGGATGAAATGATGATGAAGCCAACACACAACACCCAGTCCCTGAGCCGAGAAAATCCCCGACTCAGCCGGGAATCGAACCTGGACCCCTTAGGACGACAGTCCATCACGCTGACCATTCATCTATATGGTCATGAGCCCGGGAGAGGCGCTGCAGGCGATGTGGTGCTGTTAGCAAAGGCATCTGTGTCGGTCGCCTGCTGTCATAGCCCATTAACGCGCCGCACTGTCCTAGCGGATGCGTTCGTCGTACGTCCCACACTGGTTCCGGCGGTTACTTTAGGCTGTGTTGCTCATCTGTTATCACTGACGACTACACGAAAACGTAGCAGTGAAGGCTGTTGGCCACTGTGTTGTCCGTGGTGACAGATAACACCTGGAATTTGGTATTCTAGGCACATTTATGACACTGAGGATCTCGGAATATTGTATTCCGTAACGATTTCCAAAATGGAATGTCCCATGCGACTAGTTCTACCACTTCGGGCTCTAAGTCATAATAGTAATCTCGTCGGGAACATGTTCATCTAGATCTTTACGGATTCTCTGCAAATCACACGTAAGTGCCCGCCACAGGTTTCGTCGAACCATCTTCACCGTAATTCTCTATTATTCCAATCTCGAACAGTGCTCGTAAAAAACCAACACCTATATTTTTTCCGTGCGAGCTCTGATTTCCCTCATTTTAGGATGATGAGCGTTTCTCCTTATTTAGATCGGCGTCAACATAATATTTTCGCATCCGGAGGCGGAAGCTGGAAACTGAAATCTCGTGAGGAGATTCCACCGCGACGAAAAACCGCCTTTGTTTTAATGATGTCCCCTCCAAATCCTGTATCAAGTCTCAGACAATCTCTCCTATTTCGCGATAATACAAAACGAGCTGCTTTAGATGTACTCCATTAGTCCTATCTGGTAAGGATCACACATCTATCAGCAGTACTCCGAAAGAGGACGAACAAGTGTAGTGTGGGCAGTCTGTTTAGTATATCTGTTACAATTTCTAAGTGTTCTCCCAAGAAAACTTAGTCTTTCGTTTGTCTTCCCCACAACATTTTCTATGTGTTCTTTTCAATTTAAGTTGTTCGTAGGAGTAATTCCTAGGTATTTAGTTGAATTTACGGTCTTTAGATCTGACCCATTTATCGTGTTTGACGGATTCCTTTTAGCATTCATATGGATGACTTCACACTTTTCATTATTTAGGATCAATTAATAATTTTTGCACGATACAGATATCTTTTCTAAATCGTGTT
The DNA here is from genome assembly GCF_021461385.2 of Schistocerca piceifrons. NCBI lineage: Eukaryota > Metazoa > Arthropoda > Insecta > Orthoptera > Acrididae > Schistocerca > Schistocerca piceifrons. The sequence goes on along the minus strand of NC_060145.1, from coordinate 83,815,620 downwards.
ACAACTTGATTTGATCTTCTTGTGACTTCACTAGACGATAAACGACAGCGGCATCTGCATATAACTTGAGACGGCTGTTCTCATTGTCTCCTAAATCGTTTATATAGCTAGATGAGAAACAGCAGAGGACGTATAACACTACCTTGGGGAACGCCAGAAATCACTTCTGTTTTACTCGATGACTATCCGTCATTTACAACCAAATGTGAGCAGTCTGACAGGAAATTTCTAGTCCATTCACGTAACTGAGACGATAAGCAGGCAGTTTCACTACGAGATTCTTGTGTGCTACAGTGTCAAAAGCCTTCTGGAAAACTAGAAATACGAGTAGGGAATCAATTTAAAATTGCCAATAGCGCTCAACACTTCGTGTGAGTAAAGAGCTAGTTGTGTTCCACAAGAACGGTATTTTCTAAATCCGTGTTGATAGTGTGTCAATAGACAGTTATCCTTGACGTAATTCATAATGTTCGAATACAATATATGTGCCAAAATCCTGCTGCATATTTACGTTAACGATATGGGCCTATAATGTCACATGAATTACCTGAGTCGAAGCGACAACCCCGCCAATGCGCTGTCCTTTTATAGCTTGAGTGCCCTACCCCACCGCCATGTCTATATGTGCATATCGTCACCCCACGACTCTGTCTCGTCAATGTGTGGGATTGTCCACACTTAGTATCTGCACAGCGTGTGTACCAGTATGTGCAAACTTAGCTTACCACTTCGCGTGCAAATGGACAAAACACCTGAACTGTCTTCTCAAGCCCAGGGTGTTGAACAGACATTATAAATAAATATGAACCTTCCCTTTAAGTCAGCTAATATCATGTGCAGATAGTAACAAAAATCATTAAAAATGCTGCTGTCAGTTAACTAGAATGCATGAATTAATAGAAGTGAAAGTTTGGAGTTTATTCTAGAAAGACAAAACAGCTGTTCCCTTTTTTATTCCACATATAATTTATAATAATTTATAAACTGTGCTTTCAGGAGCCAAGTCATAAATAACAACCATGTTCATTTACTTTCAACACACAGTAACAAAATATTTAACTCTTGGACATATTGAACTGATGATTACTAAAATCGTTATCTCTACATATGAAAAAAAATTTCAACAGGAATGAATGATTAAAATCTTCACTAGCTCATTTACATCTACAATGTTGTAGCTGGTCAATGCAGTGAGTTGATGGAGAATAGACCAATGAAAAAACTCTCATGTACTCAATTTGAGGGTAGATTATCATCCTTTTGATATTCAATGGTCAAAACATATGCAGTGAGCAAAATTTCGACTCAACATTTACTGTGGCCTAATGCGCGATCTGCAACATGCAGCATCCGCAACAGCGTTGTCTCCGTCCTGGATCTGAAATGCTAATTCCGTACTCTGGCCTTGACTGAATTCACTCAGTCTCAACTTCCCTGCATTTCGCAGAACGTTAATTTTTTCCTAATCGAAATAATGGCTGTTGCATACTCACCAAGGGTTGGAGTGACATGCACACAATTTCTTTGCCCACAAAAATTCTTGCTGGATTAATTAACTACTTCTTTGTTATCTGTGGCCACAATACGTGAAGCATATCGCCACACTTTGCAGAAAGAAAAGGTCTCAATACCCTCGCTATTTTCCACACACTTGTGTGGTCTGCTGCAAGACAAGAGAGATATTTAGAAATTTTAGTTCTCAAAATGCTTTTATATAATGTGGATCTCCCCACTGTGTCATGTCTGCATCGCCCAGTATGGCTTCAGCCAATCGTCGTCTCGTTAGGGGTGAATTTTATTTTTCTTGCAGGGTCACAGCCTAGCCCTGTTAAAGCTGTCCAGCCACTTACCCTCGGTCCCAGTCATATTTACGTTAAAAGGAATAACGTATTATTCTCGCCTCATCCATTTCTGCGCTTAAGTTCGCCATTCTCTTGTTAAGTGGGGTTTTCAGATGTCGTTAACCACCTGCTCGGTTCGTCTCCAAAATGCTTTTCGCTTTCACTTATTTATTCATGCCCTTTCCATGTATCGATAGGTATTGTTTTGTTAGTTTTTGGTACATGACATTTCTGCAATTGCCTTTTGTTGATATAATATTATTATTTTTTTCTAAGAATCTCATACTGTATCATACTGTCATTATGGATCAAACTCATGTAAATTCCGTAATATCCGGATGCCATACAAATGCATTACCAAACTGTGAAATAAGGCACTTATGTGAGACGCTGTGTGGCTGCTCAGCACTCTCCATGTACTCTCTGCTCTCCTGATATCGTCGGTACAGTTTTTTTCTGATCTGAGAGCTATGGCGAGCAGCTCGAATGATGGAGGTTACCTTCTACATCTGACCTCTGAAGTCGCAAAACGTGTCAATCTGAGACTTTGCCCCACTCTCAGACACTGTTGGCTAGTTGAGTGCTGGTGCTGCTTACACAACAAGTACTACTCTCTGAAACTCTGTGTGAGAGAAAAAAGTCTCAGGTGTGTACCTAGCTTTAGAAATGTAACCGTTGCTGCTCAGATTATCGGTTAAGCGAATCACAGGTGATAGTCTCTTGCACCCAGAGACACACCCCACAACCATCATGCCAGCTGTTGGGCTTTATACCAATGACGAATGCAGTCTGGCAGCGTTCTTTGTCCTCAGAGCCTCCAAACATGGAAAGGTCCAAAGTGAGGCTGTACGTAGAACTGGGACAAGTCTGAGAAGATGATGTGGTGCCACTCGTGTGTCCGATGCTGTCTTTGAGTGCACCATTGCTGGAGCGCAAGAGAAACCGCAGTAACTGAAGCCGTACTGACTATATATGGTGATTCAAACCTCGTCGCTCTGCCCGTGTGATTACCGATCTTGCTGCAAACCAAAGGTTGTACTGCTCAGGTTACTGGATGGTTAGAATGAAACTTTCGCTACTTGAGACGGGGCCCATGAGAAACGAGGGTTTGTAGGACAATCAAAGTTTGTGGGAACGTTAATAATGGCATGCGGACGAGTAATAACCAGTGGACCATTGAAATAAATGTACATTAATTTTCACATGAGAGGGTAATATTTTTTAACTGCTTACAATGTTTATTTTCCAGGTAAAAAACGTTGCTCAATCTGGCGACCATCTCCATCACCAGCACTACAGATACCCTTTCAAAATTAAACGTTTTTGGAAAGCATTCTCACATCGGACGATAGCGAGAGTAAACCATCCACTTCCAGTACTCCCCGTGGCAACGTCAAGACTGAAATTCTCTCAACATCCACGGAAAAAAATTCAATACGACACTTTGTGCAGTTCCATTTGTGCCAAGTTTATTCTCAAGGCTCACAATGTGTTTGTAGACTCGCATGCGATGGCGACGTTGACGATACACACGTCGACGAGGCATAGTGCTTCAATGCTGTTGCAGATATAGCTCACAGCGGAATGATTCCGCTGGTCTGCGTTGGCCGCTTTTATACTGAGCGCATGACCTTGATTACACAAGAGCGCTGATGACATGTATAGAATGCGTATTTGACCATTAGTTGCTTTTTTAATTTAAAACGGAAATATCGGCGGATTTCAGTCATGGATCATCTTCACGGGTTCCATCCAAAGAAATAAAAAAAAAAATGAAATACATGTAGTATACTGGAAATGTTACAAATTCTTTTCCAAGAGCGTGCAAAATGTTTATGAATATTTGCAGGGTTAAAACTGTTTACACCACAACATCGCATCTGTTATTACTTAAATAATGGCCACGTCTCACACGTAGAGCATGCCATGTATTCCAGTGTACCACACAGGACTTTTAAATGCAAATATACTAACAACACGTGCAAACAGAATACTACTGAACAGAAGATCAGGGGTACAAGTGTTACAATTGTAAACAATATTGATGGGTTGGTCAAAGATCTTTAGAAAGTATTTTCGCTATATGGTACAAAACAATCTCGATGATAAGTTTCTTGCTAAATGCAGGGGACTGGACTGTCATTGGCATAATTGTTGGCAGCACTTTTAGAATGGTGGACCATGGAATGTTCAGCTGCTGGGACACAGCTCGTGCACTGCTAGAAGATCGCACATCACATCCAGTATCCTTAGCCATAATACATTCTGAACAAATGTTTGGAATACTGTCGTAAAATGTACTCTAAGATAGTAGAGGTCTCACTGACCTAGGCACCTCATACATTAGTCAGTTAGAGACCATATACTGGACGATGTTTACTACTGGTGCGCTTTGAGGACGTTTCCCAGTCATGTAAACATACGCTGCCGCAGCGGCACACGCAGTCCAGTATCAACAATAGCTTCGTTCAGTTTGTGTTCAGCTCTGCAGTAGCATGCCGCGCACTGATACATACGACACTTCAATAGAATCAGGATAGTGGCTTTACTTTCAGCAGGTCATACACATAACTATGTTGCCGATCGCTTACATGTCACTCAAAGTGGTGTATCTAAGGCGTGGAGAAAGTACAAAGAGACGGGACAGACCTCGCAGTGGTCCTCCTTGTGTAACAACAACGCAGGATCGTTTACTGCAACTGTCGGCTTGCAGGCGCCCAACATCAACTGGCAGAAGTATTGGAAATGACTTCTCCCGGGCGACAGGGACTTTCATTTAAGACCAAACTGTACGTAGAAGGTTGCATCTGGGTGGCCTACATTCCAGGAGACCAATGAGAAGTTTTACACTCAACAACGGAACTTACGCAGTCGAAGGACGTGGGCTCTTGCACATCAGCATTAGACAATTGCAGCATGGAGTAATGTCATGTTCGCTGACGAGATCAGGACTGGTCTGCTACGGGACACTGGACGTGTTAGGGTTTGGAGAAGCGCTAGACGTCACCAGAAACGCCGACACATTCAGAAAGTCCAGCCGTTGCAGGAGGAAATTTAATGGTTTGGGCGGCAATAATGATGGGACGGCGGACCCCTCTAACTCCCACCTACGGCAATTTCACTGGCCCCCAATACCGCCAAGAGGTCCTACAAACGATTTTATGGCCGTACAGGCTTCATCCCGTTCGATGACAATGCAAGACCGCACAGTACTCCAGCAGTGTCTCGTAATCTTCATAGATGCAACATCAACCGAATGCATTGGCCACCACACTCCCCAGACACGAATGCAATTGAGCACGAATGGGACCTGCTGGAGGAGGCTATTGCACAACCGCCTGATAACCTGCAAGACATCACTGAAGCTGTCATTGAGGACTGGGACCTCATACCGTAAGATAAACTTGATGGCCTCATCCAGAGCATGGTTGGCAGTGTGACGAGGACATACTCGCTACTAAAGACTGATAATCATCATTATGAAATAACGATTTTCACTGCTTTTGTTTTCAAGATGTACGCTTAGGAGAGAGCCTTCTTTGTCTTGTAACGATATTTTATAACTAACCAAATTTTTTCTTGTTGTCAGAAGGAATTATGTTTATTTTGTTAATAAATATTGTACTAATCTTAATATTTATTTTGTTAATAAATATTGTACTAATCTTAAAGGGTGTATTATAAGAAGTAATTGTAGTAAACTCTATGATATTCCAAACTTTTGTTGAGATTATTACCTTCTTCAACAATTTGTGGCGCAGTCGCTCCCAGGAGCACTCCCAAATCATCGGTTAACTCCACACCCCGAATCGTGTTCTTCAAAACCTGTGCGGAAAGAAGACCTCTCCGTTCCATTAATGCACCGATAATGGCGAAGAGAAGCAGCACTCTTACTGTTGTTTGATACAACAGCTTTACCCCTCCCCACCTTGTACGGACCCATGCTGACCGCCTGCAACCGTAACGCACACTGATGCCTGTTTTTCAACTCTACGTCGCCGTACCGGTACTGGTTCCTTACAGTAAGCGTAACAATAACATTGTCAACAACGGAAATCCTGCAGGGCACTGTCTACACATCATTCGTAGAAAGTTGGGTACCCATGCGGTAAGGAGTTTTCCCTCTCCACTGGCTTAAGTACCGGAATTTTAATTATAACCACTCCTTGAATTGTGTGGCTGTAGGATCCTGCCCGCAGTAACGAACAACACATCCGTAATCTCAGTCGCTAGAGGGAGTGGGGGAGGGCTGCTTCAGATCCTGAATGGCGTAGAGTATGGCTTTTCTAATCCCATCGAGTTCATATCTGTTTCCTTGAGAGGGACGACGGTTAGTAGTTAAGCCAATAATAATTAACAAAAAATAGTATTTTCTACGTCCGAGACAACGACACACTCTCTGGTACGAGAGTTCCATGAATTTGTGACTTCTCCATGACGTAATTCGGAGTACTATGTACGAAACTACCACATGGCTTATTAGAGAGGCAGATAAGCGTTGAGAATGACAAAGCAGCCTTTGAAACCGTGGCTATACAAACAAATTTGATGCGGCAACAAAATCTGGATCGTTCATTCCAGTTATGAAATGAGATAAAGTAACGCTGCAACATATTTTTTACATTGCCTTTTCTGTGCGACCAGCTTCATCCGAAGACCACTTTCCAGAGGAGGAGGAGGAGGTTGAGTACTCAGTTGTCGGGCGACGTACGCGATGTAGATGAACATCTTAATTCCATGGTTAAAATTATTTAAAGTTGTTACTTTTTAACCGCGATCTGTTTATAATACTTAATGCATAACATTGTTTTAAGAAAATGGAAAACAAAAAAATTGCCTTACCGTTATAATGAGAAATTCGAAATATAACAATGGACATTCAGATGTAAAAATATAAACCTTACACAGAATACACCATAATTTCGAAATTTTGCCTGAAGATTAATTTTTGAATTCTTGTCTACATTTAGCATGTTGTGAGCATAGTTCTTGTTCCCTAATGCACTTATGTCTTAAGCTACACTGAAGCACCAAAGAAACTGGCATAGGCATGTGTATTTAAATACAGAGATATGTAAACAGGCAGAATATGGTGCTGCGGCCGGCAACAGCTATATAAGACAATACGTTTCTGGCGCAGTTGTTAAATTGGTAGCTGCTGGTACAATGGCAGGTTATCGAGATTTAAGTGAGTTTTAACGTGGTGGTAATGTCGGCGCACGAGCGCTGGGACACAGCATCTCCGAGGTAGCGATGAAGTGGGGATTTTCCCGTATGACCGTTTCACGAGTGTGCCGTGAATATCAGGAATCTGGTGAAACATCAAAAGCATCCTGTCTAATCATCTGCATCCATTTATGTTCGCTGTGCATTCCGACGGACTTGAGCAATTCCAGCAGGACAATGCGACACCCTACACGTCTAGAATTGCTACAGAGTGTCTCCAGGAATACTCTTCTGAGTTTAAACACTTGCACTGGCCACAAAACGCCCGAGACATGAACATTATTGAGCAAATCTGGGATGCCTTGCAATGTGCTGTTCAGAAGAGATTTCCAACCCCTCGAACTCTTACGCATTTATGAACAGTACATTCATGGTGTCAGTTCCCTCCAGCACTTCAACAGACATTAATCGTTCCATGCCACGTCGTGTTGCGGCACTTCTGTATGCTCACGGAAAACCTACACGATATTACGCAGGTGTACCAGTTTCTTTGGCTGTTCAGTGTATATACAAGACGATAATCCAATCAATCATCACAGGGTCACTTGGTGGACGTACGTGATAGTCTTTTATTAACACCTCTTCCAGTCGTCAGCTGGTGGTCAACATTAACACTTGTAATGGCGCCATCCGCGGTGGCCGAGCTGTTCTAGGCTCTACAGTCTGGAACCGCGCGACCGCTAGGGTCGCAGGTTCGAATCCTGCCTCGAGCATGGATGTGTGTGATGTCCTTAGGTTAATTAGGTTTAAGTAGTTCTGAGTTCTATGGGACTGATGGCTTTAGAAGTTAAGTCCCATAGTGCTCAGAGCCATTTGAACCAAACTTGTAATGGCGCGGTATAGCTAGCCTACATTTATGTGTGTACATAATACTTTGATATTTGTCGTACTGATGTGAAGTGATCTTCATGGTAGTACAAAGTTCAAATAACAATGCGAAGCGACTTGCAACGCTCATGGACAATACGCTGTAATAATTTTAAAGCATTCGTATCAACTCGGTTATTCAAACTGTAATATCATAACTGTAAAATGTTTTCCTAACAACCGTTGTTCATCCTCTTGCAGATCTGATGGTGACGACATAGCTCTGTCGAAACAAGTCATCCAATAAAATGTTTTTTAGTGATCTTTGCTTATGAAGTTTTCTTCAGTCATCATCCCTCAGCGTGTCTGTGAAGCCTGAAATCTCCCTGAACTGCTGCAGCAAGTGCTCCAGGCACGGCAAGAAATTTCCCAGTGTGAGAATCTGGGATTTCCCGCTTCCAGTGTCATAACAAATAAAGGCGTGTACTTTTGGCCTTGTTCGTAACACCTCATACCGATGTCGATTATCGACATCGCAGTGGTATAAAATTTTAATCATCTCCGTATACGCATCACGTGATTAACATCTCCACCAAGTTATATAAACATCGGATTGGTGCTTCATGGTATAACATGTTCCGTCACTGTATAAACAGCAGGATGCCTTTACTTGTTCATACCGACAGCACAGTGCTCATACCCAGTCATTGTTGGGGCTTTATATATACCTACACTATGAGCCACAGAGACTCTTGATGGCCCGTGACTGTGACGAAAATGTAGCTATACGTTTGAGGCCACAGCCTGTGACCTAATGTTATTCTTCTTCGTCTTCTTTTCCTTGTGCCTTTGTCCCACAGTTTCGCAGGGTCGGCATGGTTATGGTCAGATCTGACAGGGTTAATTTAAGGGGTGGCCTGATGACCTTCCTGTCGCAACCCCGTTACGCGAATAATGATGAGGATGATTAAATGATGAGGATAACACAATGACAACACAAACACCCCGTCCCCCAGCAGAGAAAATCCCCAACCCGGCCGGGAATCGAACCCGGGACCCCGTGATCCAGAGGCAGCAACATTAGCCGCTAGACCACGAGCTGCGGACTGTAACGTAATGTTATTAATTCACACATTACCCAGATGCTGACATACAGGTATCAGTAAGAGCAGAAATACAGCTGGGATAGGTTTTATACGATTTCACAGCGTACAGATACGATTTGCCTTAAGTTAAGCATAATTAGGCACAAAAAAAAGCACGGGAAACGGGCTGTAGCGTGCACAATAGCGGATAGCATGAGGCGTGGTCCACAAAATGATGTGTTTATCATAAGATGACTTCAGAAAATATGCCAGAGCAGCCTGGATGCGTGTATAACACCCCCCTGCTTCCCGCGATTTGCGGGAATGACAGTTAATTATGAATTTTGACCCGCGTCGGGATAAGGCATCCGAATCCGAAGTAAGTAATGATTATTCCGTGGAAAACAGGAGCCTTTAAAACTTGATCGTTATTGAATGAGTGATTTCATTCAATAACGATCGATAAATGAAATAATGGAAATAAATTTTGCCAGTGGAAATTTTGGCGAAAATATGATTAAGTTGCAAAAGCAATTAAAAAATCGGTCGCCAGGTCAACTGATGAGCGACAGTACTGTTAAGTACGTGAATAATTGTGTAAGAAATAAAGTTTACCTGTTTGTAGCGCAGCAGGTGGAACGGGAACTTTTAGGTAAGTGCTGTGCCAGGCTCAGTGGTCATATAAAACAGTGTCATAACAATCTAATTACACTTAAACATTAGTTATTTAGTTCATAATTTGTCAGCTAAGTGCAATGCTGACAACACAGATAATTATCTATCGATATTTTGAATAATGGACTATCATTCTGTATTTAAAATTAGGTACTTTGCACAGTTTAATCTACAGATAATTAAATATACTGCAAATAATTGATTAACTATGTTTTGAATGATAATAATTCAATAAATTGGGTGATTGTCAGGTGGAATAAGCTTTATAGTTTCATGAGATACCCTTGAATTAACTTCATCTGAATATGCATTGAAATAAATCTTAATAATCAAATTTATTATTTCGGTCTATTATTAAGTTACTACGGTTGGCGTAAGCTTATTAAGTGCAACAATTAACTACGATAACCAGTCTGAAATTTACTCTTCACCGTCTATGCAAAGAATTTGCTAATTAACATATTTTCTCTTGATAATGGCGTGACACACTCGGTTCAATAAGGTAAGGATCGGAAGCAACCTACTTGGTGCTATTGTTGGGTGGAGTGTAACTGCAACACTCTTATTATAAAGTGCTTGTTATTAATTGTTCAACTTCAGAGAAAAGCACAGTCACTGGCAAGCCTTCTACAATTTTACCCTACGAAAATTACGTAGATCTTACTTCCCTCGTTGTCGGTGGATCAACGGAAGTCCACGGCAGTGACACAATGTGGCATCGGGCTTTTACTGTTGCGACTTGGGCCCACAGTGCCCTTCACATTTAAGTCCTCGTTTCTTCAGCACTGACTGATGACCATAGATGTTAAGTCCCATAGTGCTCAGAGCCATTTGCGTCTTCAGCACTATGCCCATTAATCCATAATAACTTGCCCGGCCATGCTTCGAGATATGCCGACCATTACTTTCCCGTCGTACTTAGATCCACACACCAGCCGTTAGATGTAACACAGCTAGGACTTGCAGCACTCGACTGTACGTCTTAGCCGGCCGGAGTGGCCGAGCGGTTCTAGCCTCTACAGTCTGGAACAGCGCGACCGCTACGGTCGCAGGTTCGACTCCTGCCTCGGGCATGGATGTGTGTGCTGTCCTTAGGTTAGTTAGGTTTAAGTAGTTCTAAGTTCTAGGGGACTGATGACCTCAGTAGTTAAGTCCCATAGTGCTCAGAGCCATTTGAACCATTTTTTGTACGTCTTACTCCGAGCACGGCGTCACTGCTACTACTACCCGCTGGTGCGCTCCCGCGCCCAGCGGCGCGATAAAATAATCTATGACTTCAACGTTGACTAAATATGCCCTGACTTGCCAGTGTTAAATGGCTCTGAGCACTATGGGACTCAACTGCTGAGGTCATTAGTCCCCTAGAACTTAGAACTAGTTAAACCTAACTATCCTAAGGACATCACAAACATCCATGCCCGAGGCAGGATTCGAACCTGCGACCGTAGCGGTCTTGCGGTTCCAGACTGCAGCGCCTTTAACCGCACGGCCACTTCGGCCGGCTGCCAGTGTTAAATATTACATAATTTAAACATATTATCACAATACATATTTACACTGGACAATACATCGTATACAAACATTTTCATTTGTTAAGTAAGCGAAAAAATTCATTGCAAGGACTGCGTTGTAGCGTCACACGTGTACTTGAATACCGCAATGCGTGAGGAATTTTAGAATGGTGCTTTATCGACCAATGGATATGAAATTGCTGTCGATGGTGATGAATGGTAGTGCCAACGTCCGTATTGAAACTTAGCTCGTGAGTGCAGGTAACGGCGTAATGGCGGTGTGGCGTTCATTTGCTGGTAGCCCGAGCCACGGGCCCCAGAGGACATTACGCCGTTAATGCGTTGTCCAGCCGTGACGTAACGGACAGCGCGAGGTGCGAGGCAACACATGGGCACGCCATCAGAGGCAACAGGAGGAGGCCTCATAAATCCTCCCTCCCTCCCTCCCACGTCCCCCCTGCAGCCGCCAGCGTCTAACCATGACAGATCGCCTGCCACGAGGCCCCATGACGTCGGAAGTCAGCGATAGCGCTCCAAGTGATCTGCCCACAAAGGCGCACTTTGCGCTGCCCGACGCGCTTACGTCACACAGTGTCGCCCGTCTGCTGGGACCATCCGTCACAGTCTATATTTTGCGGCTTTTTGTAGCAAACTTTGCCCGTGCGTCGGCGAAGAGCCCGCACGCGGATCATTCGTCGAACTCGTTGCTCTTTATCTGCGTCGTGAAAATGACGACGGCACCCGGTGAACTCTGGGTGATACTTCTTTCTCCTCTAATTTCCTCCTTCGAAAGCAGACACAATAAACTGATTCAAGATATTCTGCTTCGTTCATATCAGCCTCGGTTTTGCGCTTGGTTTTGCTGTAGTCCACTTACTGAAGACCGGGATAAACACTTCCTGTTTGGTTGTGTTTCCACACTTCTGATTGACTTTAGAAATGTCGTCACGTAACACATTGCTGTTAAAATTATTCTGTAATCCGTGACCGGCTTCGGAGAAAGACCGTTATTCAGTTCTACGTGCGTTGACAAAAGCTACATTGGAGTATAATGGCGTCAAAACAAGGAACACAATGTCAACAATTCTTGGCAAAAATCATTCAACAGCCTGGACCGCATAAAATACTTATTTACTTAAGACAGCTGGTGTCGACAGAATTTGCTGTTATCTTCAGGTCTTCAAAATCTTTTTGTTGTGAAAACGTGTTCATTTTACGTTAAATCTCACGACAAAATGTCATGTGGGTAAAAGTCAGCACATTATAAAAGACTTATCATAACTGAAATATACAAGGTGCTTTATGTTAAAGCACCTTGTATAAAAGACGATGTCCACAGATATACCGCTGAAGAAGCAGTACATAGCATAACATCTCTTTACGGAAGTTGGATATATTCTGAACAGTGAAAATTCAGTTTAAACGGCGTCTGAGGTATCACATTTTCACAAAAAATATTTTTAAGATTTGAAGATGACAACAAAGTCTGTCGAAACCGGCTGTCTTAAATAAATAAATATTTTATGCGATCTAGACCGTTGAATGTGAAACGTCCCCTTTGAACAATTATACACGACTGTGATTAAACTGACACACAATATTTTTAGCGCAACGCAATCTGACTTTCAATAATCCCTACAAAAGAATGGGCCTGACTAACAGTAAACTATACCTTTCACAAATCACTTACCTCACAAAAATCTTCGCTACTCAAGCTACTGCAATACAGCGAGCGCCACTACTGCCAGCTAAATAAAAGATTCAAACTACTGAAGGCACTAACTACTGATAGGGATAGTTAGCAAATGAAAGATATTAATAGAGAACAAACAATGTATTTACCTTGATATCATCATATATAAATATAGCAGTTCATGACAAATTTCAAAACTCCGCCATCTCTCTCCCCACATCCACCACTGCTGGCGGCTCACCTCCAACTGCGCAACGCTACGCGCTGTTCACATCCAGCTGCCGCTGCCCAACACTACAATGGCGAGTATTACAACAATGCAAAGCAGCCACAGACTGCACACAGCACAGCCAGTGATTTTCATACAGAGATGGCGTTACCAATAAAAAAACCTAAACAGCCTACTTACATAGCCCCCATGCTCCCCACAAAAAAATTTTACAAATTGGTTTGGGCAGTGGCCAATAGAGATTTGAAAAAAATTTTTCATAATTACAATAACAAAGAAATCAAATGCACACACTTATTGATACAATGTTGGTCAAAAGCTCAAATTTTCTCACAGTCCATAAAGACAGTCCTGATCGTTCATTACGGTAAAATAGTAGTGTTTTTCTCAAAGTCTGAGCAGTAGCAGAAAATGCACATGGAAGTAGTGGATTTCCATGCAGTCTTGAAGAAGTAGTGTTGTCCTTCCAATGGAAAGACAGTGCTGACTCTTGACATGCATACAGGTAATGGGCCACAACAGAGCAAACCCACAGCAGAGTCAGTCGAAATTTTGAAGAGTATTGGTAGGTAGGTCATCACAGAGCAGACCCACTGTAGTCCTGGTAGAGATTACGGTATTGGTGGACCACCAGAGGTGCAGACCCACTGCAGTCCTTGTAGAAATAATGGTATTGATGGATCATCAAAGATGTAGACCCACTGTAGTCCTTGTAGAGATACCCAACAGCCATCTGTTGTGACTGTGCAGGTGCACAATCACCGTTGAACAGTCTTGCGGATAATATAGCAAGTCCATAACCACCACTTGTGCACTCACAAAGTTTTTGGAATTGTCCCTAGAACCAGCAATGCTGTTATCCAGTCCCTTGCTGAATTATTAACACACGTGCAAACACTAACAGTCCCTACTTCTCACATATTGTCCATATACTATGACCAACAGAAACGTGTGCAGTGAAATGTAACTAAGAAGTTAATAATATCATGAACTGGTGACAATTACAATTTTATAACATAAGAATACAATAACAAAGGTACAAAATACATCATTAAAGAACAGAACAATACAGATAACATTTGTAGTAAAACAGGCTTTACAAAAGAATAGAAATAAACATATACATCAATGTTACAGGAATTATGAGATAAGTAGATACATAAAAGATCAGAATAACTTTTGGAACATCAACTTTACACATGAGCATTAAAACAAAACAGAATAAATAATGTCTAAGCATATTTACAAGGTAAATAACATATTATTAATGCCAATTATATTTGAGGATAACAGTATTCCTCATCATAGTGAATGTAGCTTAGTATTAGAAGAAGAAAAAATCCTATGAAACTACACAGAGACAGGAAGTAAACAAATACACAAGGGTACACAAACATATAGTGGGATAATACAAAAGGAAAGGACAGGGTTTGTTGTACTGCAGTATTTTGCAAACAAAACTTTCTTTACTTCTTGGAGATCTCCCTTAATTCATCATTATTCCCAAAAAGTCCTATCTATACCTGCTTTCTGTATTCTATTCATATTTCTTTCAATATAATTATTTCTCAGTGTACAATACTCATTTTGGCCCAAATATTTTTCATATAACTTCGCAACGCATTCTTTACCTACTCTCCATAGTCAGTTTCTTATATAGTCTACCCCTCTTAAGCTAACTTAAATCTACTGAGCTCAGATGCTTAACTAAGGGACGAGGCAATGCAGCAGCACAAAATAAGTAACACAAACAGCAATTACCAAAAAAAATGGAAAATTGCAAAGCTACAGTAAATCTAAATTACCAAGCAATGCAACATTACAACTAATATGAGCCAATGTGCAGCAACAAGAAAAATAAACGAGTAGTAAAACTGGCTTAGTAGAGTAACACAAAGTCAAATTCAGTAACACTATGCCTGGCAAACAGCAGTAACTTATACCTAAAATGACATAGCTCAAGCAGAAAAAATATTACAGTAAAAACAACAATGCAGATAAGGGAAATGTATATTCACACCTTAATGTCTATGTAATTAAAGTGGTGCACCACAAATTATTCTACAAAAGAAATTACCAAGTACTTGAAAAGAAAATTATAGATGCAGTTACTGTTATTAGTCCCTTCTTATTGTTCTCTCCATTCCAAGAGTTCCTTTTTCGAAGAATGTGGATCAGAAAATAATTATTTAATAAATCTGTTGACAGAAAGTGTTCACATTAGCAGATGCATTTAAGTTTATTTTATAAAACCAATGCTGCAACACAGCTGGAAACCAGAAATTAAACAAAATGAGCAATCTCTTAACTACAAAGACAATAGATGTAAAATGTTTCTAATCATTTCATTAGGCATTTTAGTAAATATCATAAATTACGAGCTCCACAGTATGCTTTCAACAAGGAAATGTCAATAGTGAGGACAATGCCCTCCCCTTTCTTTTTTTCTACCTGTCCTTCTGATGAGGCACTCACTAATGACTTGTTCTCCCGGCGTCTGACACAGCTGGGTGCCCGCGACGCATTACCGCATTACGTGCAGGTGGTCACTTAACTTTCTTACGGAAATATTTACGACAGCAGTTTCCGCTACAGTGACAGTCTCATACACAAAATTTCACAGGTCGAGAATTTGCGTTGCAAATGTGTAGAAACAAAATCTTATCAATATAACAGTGTCATCTACCTCAAACTTACTTTAAAAATCATGCTCCCTTACGAAATACGACGTTCAACGCTCTCATAGTATCACAATGGTTCCGAAAAAATATGAACAGTTCACACAGTGCAGACAAAATACAATTTCATAAGTGTGAAGTTATACAACTGTGTAATTACGTAAACATGTGTCACTGACATAGTAAAAAGAATGTTTGTTTCTCTGTCAAATAATCAGATAGCTGTGTAATTCTGTGTTAGAGAAATATGGTACCGATGTGTCAAGTTGTATAAGCAAATACCATATTAGCTAGGGCTCCTTGTGCTTGCCAAACACATGGTACACAAAGTAAGCGTGTACCCCGCTGAAGATTAATGTAATTATACCCTCAGGTGTTACAGATTACAGCAATGAAATGAAATGTATCACTGAAAACCTTTGTATCATTGTACTTCAAATATATTTAAAAATAAATGTTTTAAGTACAAAATTAATCACTCAAATGCGTGTCCTGTAGCGTTAAATGTGCGTCTTGCTGTAAGATAATTCCGTGGAAGTGTCGAACTTATCGTCCTCCGAAAGCTAAGTTCGGCAGAAGTCAATGTACTTACCTCATGATAAACAAAACTGAAATGCTTTATGTATAGATATCTTAGTTATTACGCTTATTGCCGTGATGAAGAGAGTACTGTGCTGTAACGTATTGTTGTGCTACGGAAAAGGCAATCTCATTGTAGCTATACCACAAAAGTTACTACTAAAACATGTTTTACTTTCCAGAAGAATTCAGAAAACTGTGCAGATATAAAACAGAAACACTGCAAAAGCAACATTGTAAATTGTCACTCATTAGTAGCGTCGTGATAAAATCGTGTAGCTGTCACATAAACTAACCACTGTGCCATCTGGTATCGCACTGAAAGTACTTTAAATCCAGAATGTATTTTCAAGTAAACCAACATGTTGCATTAAAATCTCATTAGCAGTACTGGTAAATGCTCTAAGTATGTAAGCCTTATAGTCGTTCCATAATCGTGCAACTAACAAGCAAGAATGTACACACACAATAACACTGTGTCGTCTGTTCACAATAACAATGCATTCGTAATTTCTGCTTAAATAAGTTCTCTTGGTTCTTGACTGGATATTTAACTTCAAACATTGTTGCATGTTAACAGTTTCTTAAGTCTGACAAAGCATACTAGAAATGTGAAGTGAAAAGTTTTATGGCAAAGACAAAGTTAAAGAGCAGATTATCTTTCAATAAACGGTTTTACATGTGAAATGTGGTGTAAACCTTTACTCTTCCTAGTACTCAGAGTTTCAACTTGAACGGAATTATCATGCGGTATACGTCGGTGAGGAGTGCTAAAATTTTTCTCAAGGTTAGCGTCTTATGTTATTTTTCTCGGAGCCAGCCGGCGCACGCGGGTGCCTGCGGCGCGAGTCATTGTCTCTTCCTTTGTTGGCGCGCGTCGTTATTGGGATTAGGAGACCTAGCTTCTACAAATTCACGTTGCCGAAAGTGCCCTGCTCTGTTTGAATCCCGCCAGTTCTGATAAAATTCAGGTCTGTCGTTATGTCGGTAGTTTCTGTAGTTTCTTTCTTGTCGGTTAAGTGGTGGAGAATTTCTCCCTGAATCGTAACTGCGCGCTGGACCGTTGCGTCTAAAGTTATTCTGTCTCCCTTGATAATAATTATTTTGGTTCCCAAATTGTCTGTTTCTCTGATTGTCTCTGTGATAGTCACTACCTCGGAGAGGTGATCTTTCCCTGTAATTATTACTACTCTGCCAACGGTTGTAATACGGGTGGTGTCTGTTTCGGTCACGATTTGTGTTGTGAGAATAGCCTTGTCACGTCCAGTTATTATTTCTTTCATCGCGGAATTGCGACTGATGTGATCTGTAATTGTTGTGCTCCTGCGTTCCCCGATTGTCAGTGTCACTTTCCAGTTCTTGTAACAGTCCCTGAAAAGCTTCAATGTCGTCTTTGGAACGTCCTGCCAAAATAATATGTCATAAATGTTCAGGTAATTTGATTAAGCAAATGCGGATGAGTTCTGAGGGGCTGTATGGGTTTGACAGGTACTGATTCTTGTGCAACATGTCTTCAAAATATTTCACAAGACTGGAGAATTCAGATTGTTCGAAATGTTTCATCATTATGATACCATGTTTTACTCGGTCTTGTGTGGCTTGAGACCAATATGCTGAGAGGAAGGCATGGTAAAATTCTCCTTCACTGTGGCAATCGTGAATGACCGATCGCATTCTTACAGCTGGTTCATTCTCTAAGTAGCCACACATAAATTCTAATCTGTGTTCCAACGCCCAGTTGGGAGGAAAACAATGAGAGAATTGATGGAGCCATGCTTGTGGATGAATGTCGTTGCCAGAATTCTTAAATGTTTTGAATTTACGTGTAGTAATGAACAGCTTATAGTCAAAGTCATCATGTCGGCGAGTCGCATATCGGTCATTGTTACGACGTTTCGGCGGTTCCATTTCAAAATTCGGTGCACCTTGCCAATTTCTTTCACAACTTCCGAAATGCCCTGTGTTATTATTTTGCGGCTTTTCCGTATTTCTAAGTCCCTCTTCCCGTGTTGGAGCGCGAGTGTCCTCTGAAATACGTAATTCTTGTATTACCTGTGTCAGCTGATCTTGTACTTCCCGGATTTCTCTTTGGTGTTGTGTATTAATTTGATTCTGATTTTGTTTGAATTTCCTAATTTGTTCGTACTCTTCTGTGTCATTAAAGACTACCGTTCTTGTCTCAATCAGATTATCATCTACCTTCGTAGATAAATTAGTGAACTGATCCAAAAGTTCGGCTACTTTCTCCGATAGTGTACTTATTTCCTCAGTGTGTTTTTCTGAACCAAGTTTCAGAGTATCTACTGTGTCCTTAAAGTTTTCCTGAGTTTTTGCAAGTTGCGTAACCGAATCGGTAGATGCAACTGAGTCAAATTTAGCTTGCAAGGTCTCATGATTTTCATGAACAATAATTTGCAGTTCTTTTATGGCTGCTTCGTGATTCTGTAATGCATTTTCATGCCGCGAAAAAATAGGTTGAAAATGCTCACAAATTTGAGTTTTTACGTCATTACAGACTTTTTGACATTTCGATTCAATGTTATGTAACTCAGTAGTTAAATCTTCACGCGTTTGTTCAAGAGTTTGTTCCAATGAGTCTAACTTTTGAAGCTGTTGTTGTGTTTGTCTCTGATTTTGTTCCAGTGTGTCTAACTGTTGCTGTGTTTGTCTCTGATTTTGTTCCATTGTGTCTAACTTTTTAAGATTTTGTTCCACTGTGTCTAACTGTTGCTGTGTTTGTCTCTGGTGTTGTTCCATTGTGTCTAACTTTTCAAGCTTTTGTCCCATTTGTTGCATTAATTGTAATAACAATGCACTGGTGTCTGAAACATGTTCCTCAGTGCTTTTCGGCAGTGAAGTTGCACCGGCAACATTCACATTTTGACAAGCGGAAAATGTGTCTTGACTCATTTGAGAAAACGGTGAGAACCCAAAACCTGAGTCTGCAGTATTTGCAATATTGTGTTCTGTCATTCCTGAGGCGAGCTGTTGCCGACCAATCGATCGATAACGCTTCCCTGTTCACTACCTGTTTCACTGTCTACACCATTGTTTGCCGCTCGCTCCATTTCCCTATGCGCAATTACCAAATTACTACTTTGAACATTAGTTAATTCATTACTCTGCGGCGCTAACACACTGCTTTCGTCTTCACTGTCATTTCTCAGTTTACTTTGGAGCCTAGTATTCCGTTTTTCACACGCCATAATTGTCACAATATTTCACACGATAACACAGAAAAGCGCAATTTGAAGAGCAAATTAAATTACATAGCAATGGAAATAATGTCTACTTAATTGCCAGCGCAGCTGCGAAATACTTGGTGCAAATCTACATGCATGCCACAACTGTTTCACTGTACAACAATGAAAAACTACAACTACAAAGGAAATTCTCTCTATGATTACGCGCTATCAATAAACAATAGCTACACTAATTACACAAACTACAAAAAAAAAATCAGAAGATTCCAGTGAGGTATCCTCGGCTAAGGGTCGACATATGAAACGTCCCCTTTGAACAATTATACACGACTGTGCTTAAACTGACACACAATATTTTTAGCGCAACGCAATCTGACTTTCAATAATCCCTACAAAAGAATGGGCTTGACTAACAGTAAACTATACCTTTCACAAATCACTTACCTCACAAAAATCTTCGCTACTCAAGCTACTGCAATACAGCGCGCGCCACTACTGCCAGCTAAATAAAAGATTCAAACTACTGAAGGCACTAACTACTGATAGGGATAGTTAGCAAATGAAAGATATTAATAGAGAACAAACAATGTATTTACCTTGATATCATCATATATAAATATAGCAGTTCATGACAAATTTCAAAACTCCGCCATCTCTCTCCCCACATCCACCACTGCTGGCGGCTCACCTCCAACTGCGCAACGCTACGCGCTGTTCACATCCAGCTGCCGCTACCCAACACTACAATGGCGAGTATTACAACAATGCAAAGCAGCCACAGACTGCACACAGCACAGCCAGTGATTTTCATACAGAAGTGGCGTTACCAATAAAAAAAACCTAAACAGCCTACTTACATATGTTTTTTAGCAGATCGCACCTTCTATTCTGAGAACGAGAAAATTTTGACTACAGTTCGTCTGGATTCATCTTTACCCGTTTCTATTGGAACAGACTGCGGGAAGTGTCACATCGTACCTCGGTCAAGTGAGTAATGCCAATCTGCACGCACACTCTGAAGTCCAGTTATATTACAGCTACTGCGTACATATTCTGTACCAAATAAATGTGCATACGCCCTATACAGTTTTCAGACGTTATTTTATTGTCATTCTGCTTTTTTTGACGCACTTTGTTCCGTTGTAGCTCTTGCTGTTAACAAAAACTGGAAAATAGTACGGAGTGAGGTGGCGCAGTGGTTAGCCCACTCGACTCGCATTCAGTAAAAAAAAAAGAAAAAAAATGTTCGAATGTGTGTGAAATCTTATGGGACTTAACTGCTAAGGTCATGAGTCACTGAGCTTACACGCTACTTAACCTAAATTATCCTAAGGACAAACACACACACCCATGCCCGAGGGAGGACTCGAACCTCCGCCGGGATCGCATTCGGTAGGACGAAGGTTTAAACCCGCGTCTGACCATCCTGATTTACGTTTTCCTTCATTTACCTAAATCGCTTCAGACAACTACCAGAATAGTTTCTTCCAAAAGGCATGACCGACATCCTTTGCCGCCCTTCCCTCATCCGAGCGTGTTCTCCGTCCTTAACGAGCTCGAAGTGAACGGGATATGCTCGAATTGTCGCAAGTCCGAAAGATGGCTATAAGCTGTACTGCCCGTCTTCTGTACATGCTGTGTTATGGTCCCCACCTGTAAAGTTCCAGTATCGCTAGACACACCCAATAGCCATCATACACTTACACCATCACTCTCTGCCTGAGTGGTTTTTTTTTTTTTTAACTGAAAATCACGTGGCATAAGGCTGTATTTTTAATTGTTACAGCGTGTTTCAGCTGCCCTTAACAATGTGATTTTCTGTAGCTCGGAATTTTATGTCTAACTTTCAAAAAGTACGTGCGAGATTTGCATATTCACTCACTCACTAGGCGCAAACTATTAGCCCTACAGAAAAAAATGACCAGGACCTTTTTGTAAGAAATTTAAATTTTATACAGGGATACATTTTCACTGTACGCCACAGTTTCCGAGTTTTTTCAAGGAAAACGTACAACGGTGACCTTCAAACGAACTTCCAGTCCCACACTCATCCCTCACCAGCCACGATTTATAGTCTCTTGCTCATGCCACTCGATCCTACAAAGATTTGCGAATACACGAGTTATTTCCCCCATTCGTTCGCTGGCCTTGTTATGCCACCGTCGTAGTCGAGCACTTAAAAATTGTAAAATTGACGTTTGAGTAAGTTTAACCTAACAATTTTGTGAATTTTAACAGCTTAAAATAAACAATTTCATCTTTTTATACGTCAGGCCTTCGGGCAACGAAACTACTGTACTTGTCCGCGTAATTAGCCTTAGCGTAACGTTTAAAAAAGTCTTTTTACTTTCAGTCTCTTCAGAGGAACGTTTAACAGCCGACTAGGCTGATGGCATGATGAATTGAGATCAAAAAAGTTTGAATATTGGGAGCAGTTCGTGTAGTTGAAAGTTTTTGGACAGTGGTAGGAGCGTCTGCAACGAATGACATACTAGAAATCCCGACTGGTAAGGGACGAGTGTGTGCGTGGAGATGCATTTGAAGCTCACTTTTGTACCTTTTCCTTGAATAATTCGAAAACCGTGGCTTCCATCGAAAAGGTGTCCCAGTACAACATTTAACCACACTAAATTGTCGACAACAGTGCCCCGTTCATTTTTTTCCTGTAGGGTTAATGGTTCAAATGGCTCTAAGCACTATGTGACTTAACTTCTGAGGTCATCAGTCGCCTAGAACTTAGAACTAATTAAACCTAACTAACCTAAGGACATCACACACATCCATGCCCGAGGCTGGATTCGAACCTGCGACCGGAGCGGTCGCTCGGCTCCAGACTGTAGCGCCTAGAACCTGTAGGGTTAATACTTTGCGCGTAGCGAGCGAGAGAACATGACAATCTCGCGCATGGTTTTTTGAGACCATATATAATATTGCGCGTTGCATGGAACAACATCGGTAGCTGCAGCTGAATCACCGTGTGTATTTCACAGGCATGCAAATACTGTTTAGTTTCGCACCGTTCGGCCAACGTACTCATGCTGCAACTCCTTACATTTCCGTCAGCGATTGCATGTGGGCCAGCGCCCGGCCGCTGTGTACTGTGTAGCCTCCTCCTACTGTTTTTTGTTCCTCGGCAGCCACGCCGCCCACTGAGCTGCCACTACCGGGAAGAGCGGTCGCTGGAAACGTCCAGTACTTTGTCTGCCCGCGCGGCGTGAGTCCACCCGTCGTGGCGTTCGTCACTCAACAAGTGCTCCCGCCACGGCGGGCAGCGAGCAGTCGGCCAACGTCTGGACAGGATCCACTGTCACCAGGGCCGTCTCAACCCTCCACAAGTGAGCTGTCTTTATGGCCCATAAAGCCGTACTGTTCAGTGTCAAGGTTCATATACATAGCAGCCTCGTGGACACGAGATTGGAATGCTTACCCCTTCCTCACTTTGGAATATCCTGCCGACTTTTGACAGACACCGTCTCGGTCACCACTAAGAGTCTGCGCAGAAGCGAGTATACAGTTATCCGAGGATATATCAGACAAGAAAGCTGACACTCAGAAAGCTTCCAGATGTCAGACACTCAGATCACGACCAAATGTTGTATGTCGCTAGAGTATCAACCAAAACTCCGAGTTGGTTCAAACGGTTCAAACGGCTCTGAGCACTATGGGACTTAACATCTGAGGTCGTCAGTCCCCTATACTTAGAACTACTTAAATATAACTAAGGACGTCACACACATCCATGCCCGAGGCAGGATTCGAACGTGCGACCGTAGCAGCAGCGCGGTTCCGGACTGAAGTGCCTAGAACCGTTCGGCCACAGCGGCTCGCATAAGGGAGAAGATTTTCCTTACACGTAAAAGGACGTTTCGCAGTTCGTAGCAATGTTCATTTAGCAGTCCTGCTTTCGCTTCGTTAGTTGAACGTTATGTCATTATTACTGATATTATTTTGTTTATTATTAATTATTATTATTATTACAATTACGTCCCCACCACTGGTGCAATTGTTTCTTTATTTTTCTGTTCTGACTGTAAATTCTGTGAAACTAAAAATGTACTCTATAGGTTTACTACTTTCAAAGAAACGAACCGTACGCAGACTGCCGGTGTGACCGAGCGGTTCTGGGCGCTTCAGTCTGGAACCGCGCGACCGCTACGGTCGCAGGTTCGAATCCTGCCTCGGGCGTGGATGTGTGTGATGTCCTTAGGTTAGTTAGGTTTAAGCAGTTCTAAGTTCTAGGGGACTGACGACCTCAGATGTTAAGTCCCATAGTGCTCAGAGCCGTTTGAACCGTTTGAACCAACTCGGAGTTTTGGTTGATACTCTAGCGACATACAACATTTGGTCGTGATCTGAGTGTCTGACATCAGCCCTTTTAATGTCATAAAGACGTTGCCCCAAATAACACTTTAACGCATAACATAGTAAAAAAAATTGTAGTCATTGGGGTCTGAATAGTAGAGGGTCCGAACAATCTACCAACCTAACAACAGTGGCTACATGCTCTGCGTACTGACAGTCATGCTTTTGATGTGCTCCGTAGTTCTGGTGTTACTTTTAATTGATGTTCACAGTTCCGGCGTGACATCTAGCTCCGGCGCGTCGGCCTGAACGAAACAGCAGAGAAGGCTGTGAGACGACGTCGGCGAATGGAACGCTGACTAGGACGACACCACGACAGGAGCGGCCCCTATACGAATATAAGGGCCGCTCCAGGCAGCCTCGGCCGCACTAGAAGAGCCGCACTAGAAGACGATTCGTCATTCTAACTCTTTACTCGTGACTTATGTTTTGCTTGCATGGAAATTGTTTACATCGACGGACATTGATTATTTGCGTGTCGCTAACTGCTTGCGACAGCTGTTTGTAAAAAGGCAAAGTTAAGTACTGTCAATTCAATTTATTGTAATGAACTCTATTAATAAGATTTGCTTGAATTGTTGTCTAGCTATCCGAGAAAACAGCTTCGTAGGCAGCCTATATTACATGAGTGGGCAGGATCCCACATGTAAGCGTGTTCTGTTGGACAACAGGGCATAGTACGAACTAAATCGGAGTTCTGGTCGATGCTCCACCGACATACAACGTTTGACATACATACATACAACTGAATGTCTGACATCTGGAGGTATGGGTGCGAGTATCTGGTAGAAGGCGATCAGTTCGGTTTTAGGAAAGATGAAGGCACCAGAGAGGCGGTTCTGTGGTTGCGCATGGTAATGGAAACGAGACGTAAGGAAAACCAAAACACCAGTCGACCTAAAATAATCGTGCGGCAAAGTGAAGTGGTGGAAGGTATTCGAAATTCCCAGAGAAATAGGGTAAGCTACAGGGTCAGAGGGGTGATATACAATACGTGCAACGGGCAGTCAAATGAAAACGAGAAAAATAGGAAAAAGTAAGCGAACTGTTTGTTATGTCCATGACTGTTAACATATTTATTCCACTGTGAGACAAGACGGTCAGTGCCTTAATGGAATAATGTTTGCGGTTGCCTAGAGGACAATGATTGCGCACAGGCCAGCACCTGTTCATCCAAAGCACATCGACAACCAGAATGTCTTTCTTCAGGCCTCCTAAAATATGAAAATCTCATACCCTGCCAACAAAACATCCGCCCACATGACTACGCTGCAGAAATTTCGCTGGGAAGCCCTCACACATCCTCCATGCAGCCCCGATTTCTTCCCATGCGATTTCCTAATTCCCGGTGACCTGAAGAAAGACATTCGTGGTCGTCCTTTTGCTGCGGACGAAGAGTGCAATGTTTCCGTAGCCAACCACAAGCATTTCTCCATAAGGCACTGATCGTCTTGTGTCCTAGTACGGTAAATGTATGAACAGTTCTGCCGATTACTTTTGAAATATTAAATTTTGCTTACTTTTTTCCCCATCGGTCTCATTTTCATTTGACTGCCCCTTATACCAAAACACAGAGGGAACGGTAAAAGTTGCATCTACTGTTCAATCTATACTTCGAGGAAGCAATGACGGATGTAAAAAAAAGGTTAAGAGATGTGATTTAAAATCCTGGCTGATAGCATATCAGTGACAAGACATGCTCATGACATTGCTATCCTCAGTCAGAGTGAGGATGAACTGCAGGAGCTGTTGAATGGAATGGCCAGTTTAAAGATTAAACCGAAGAAGGTCGAAAGTAATGGGGATTAGCAGAAGTGAAATCAGCGACTATTTTAAAATCGAAAAATTGGGGATCAAGAGGTAGACGAAGTGAAGGACTTCTGGTACCATGAAAGAAGAATTACACAAGACAGACGAAGAAAGGAGGTTTATTAAGTTTATCACAGGTGAAGAGGGCATACCGGACAAGAACAAGGCTCCCTATCAAACATGGGTCTTAAACTGAGGAAGAATTGTCTTAGGATGTGCGGTGGGAGCAGAGCATTGTATGGAAGCGAATCATTGACCATGTGAAAATCGGAAAGGAAGAGAATCTAAGCGTTTGAGATGTGGTGGATGGATAATATACGGAAGGGGACGCTTTCCGCCGGGATGGTTCCTCTGAAAGGGCACGGCCGACTTCCTTCCATGTCCTTCCCTAATCCGATGAGACCGATGACTTCGCTGTTTGGTCTCTTCCCCCAAAACCAACCAACCAACCAACCAACGCTTTCCGCAGAATCGGTGAAGAGAGGAAGATACGGAAAACATGAAGAAGAAAGGGCAGGATCGTAGTACATGTGGTACGACATCAAGGAATACCTTCAAAGGTAGCTGAGTGATCAGTAGATGATAAAAACTGTTTGGAAGAAAGACTGCACGGATGCGAATGCCACTAGTAACAGTTCATCTACATCTCCATAAGGGCTCCGAAGTCACTATAAAGCGTCATCCACACTTTTTCTTTTGCGTGCTAACAGTGGGAAAAAAAATGGTTCAAATGGCTCTGAGCACTATGGGACTCAACTGCTGTGGTCATCAGTCCCCTAGAACTTAGAACTACTTAAACCTAACTAACCTAAGGACATCACACACATCCATGCCCGAGGCAGGATTCGAACCTGCGACCGTAGCAGTCGCACGGTTCCGGACTGCGCGCCTAGAACCCCGAGACCACCGCGGCCGGCTTGACAGCGGGAAAAAAATGTCTGTATCCGTCTGTAAGCATCCTAATCTTTTAACTTATTCTCATGAGAACTATCCGAGACAATCGATGATATCAGCATAATGGTGGCATAATGTTCTTCCAACGCAGGTGCTCTGAAATTGTGTACAGCAGGGCTTAACAACTGGCGGGTTTTGAGCGCGAGTACCCGTGTCTGCTCAGGCACGTGCTCGCGAGCAGGTGCAAGGTCGTGGAGTAGGGAGGGAGAGGAGGGAGGGGAAATGCGCGCGCACGTTTGAATGTGATCTCGCGTTCGTAGCAGATTTAACTAGCCATCTGAATGCTTTGAACATTTTACTACAAGGTAAAGATCTGCTAATTACTCATTTTATAGATCAAATACGAGCTTTTAAAATGAAATTGACACTTTGGGTGAGTCAGCTGGAAACAGGAAATCTAGCTCATTTTCCTAAATTATCATCCATGCAAGATGTTCACAAAGACTGTGAACGTTATTCACATAGTTTAGTTGCCCTTAAGGAAGAATTTGATCAACGCTTTCAAGATCTGACAGCACTAGACAGTGATTCTGATCTGTTCTCCTCTCCATATTCAGCGAATATTGAAGAGATTCGTCCTGAGCTGCAACTAGAAATTATTGACCTGCAGTGTGACAGAGAATACAGAGGCAAATTTAAGAACAAGAAAAACATTTTGGAGTTTTAGAGACACTTCCCTCAGGATAGATTTCCTCATTTGCACAAACTGGCGGCTACAATAATATCAACGTTCAGTTCCATGTATGTTTGTGAATAACTGTTCTCTGCAATTAAATGTAACAAGACGCGCCTGAGAAACGAATTGTCTGATCGAAATTTAAACTGCACGCTGCGCCTACGATGCATAAGAACAATTACTCCGAACATTGACGCAATTGTAAAGGGCAAGAAGTACAAGATAACAGAGAATCCCACACTTCAGTGACACCTTTTATTGTGTAATAGTTCACAAATTAATACGAATGTAGAGGCATACACCAAGCTAATAAAATTATGTGGCACGGGTGTACATTCTCCTTTATTTGTTTCATTTGTCACGTAATAATTCGTGAGTGATATCCCTGCAGGTGGCCGCGGATTTACATTGACTGGCGGCAGCTGTTGTGTGCCCCACGTGACTCTCCCCACTCTCCGCTCTGGTCCGGTAGTGGGGGTAGCGTGCTCGCGCTGCTCCGTGCTCGCGCCTTGCTGCTCACAGCTTTCTCCGCGAGCACGTATGTTGTGAAGCCCTGGTGTACAGGGTATATCGCGACAATTACGTCTCCTTTCCTACAGGGATTCCCAATTAAATTCCTCGAGCATCTCTGTTAGGCTTTCCTGTTGGCTATATTGACCTGTTATGATCCTAGCAATGCGTCATTGAATATCTTCCGTGTCTGATGTCACGTCTACTTGATGACGACTCCAAACACTGGGGCAGTACTCTAGAATTGGTCGCTCTAACATGTTGTGTGCGATCTCCTAAACAGTTGCAGCGCCGCACTTTCTCAGAATCCTTCCAAAAAATCCAAGCCTTCCATCCACCTTCCTCAATACTTATTATACGTGATCGTGTGTTAAAGCTTGCTCAGATTTGGATGTCCGCAGTAGCAGTTACTTTACATACTGAAGATGGCAAGGATGCTGATATCCACAGCCACAACCCACACTTATTTTGCAGACAGAAGCGTGTGTGCATCTGGATATGACTCTGTGGATTTACTTGTGGATATGTTAATAATAATTACTTTGCAGTTACAAGTTAAAGCACGGTCTTACTATTATTATACGATATTAGTGGAACTGTATTACTTGTGACCGATGGTTGTAAGGGGTGACACCACAGATGTTACAGGGTAAGCTGAAAAACGGCATTTATTCCTTTTTCCTTAACAGCATGCGACAAAGTGGTACGTACGCTGTTCTACAAGCCGTCCTCTGGAATTTTCGCTTCGAACTTCCACTTCTGTTTGAATGAAAAAAAAAAAAACCTCTGCGACTTTATCGACGTTCCTATTAAAATACTTCAAACTACACAATATAGTTGGTAGAGTTCGTGTGAAGTGTAGCACACTGACATAATATTATAGTGAATTAACATTCATTTTTTTTATGAAAAAGGAACTTCGTCTGTAGCATTTAACAATATGCAACATGTCACGATTTGCACCAAGACTTCATGTGGTTTGCCAGTATCACAGAAATTTTCTGAAGAATATTTCACAAAATCCGTTGAAGTAATTACGACGGGATGTTATAATTTCTGGACTATAACGAGAACATGGTCGACTACTTAATATTAAAACTAGCAACCCGCCTCGGCTTCGCAGGGGCTACAAAAAAACGTCTACGGGTTGACGCCTTGTCTGGCGTAGCAGTAATTTCTTTAACGGGCCACTTCGTACGGCTATGATTAAAATTCAGGGAACAGCGCCTGTCAACTGAATAACAACTCTGAATTCTAATACAACGTAAACAATTTAAGCACCACAAGCCCGCAGTGTTCGTGATTAGCAATGAGGCGGGGGACTTCAATTTATAATTCTTATTGTTGTTGACATAATCGACATCTACGTTCTTATTCTACTTAGTGTAAGTTACGAGATCTGTCTATAAAATGTTAAAAAATGGGGTACGAGATTTCTTCTCATGGAAAGATCTTACAAGTTGTGTACAACGATACACTGTGTAAGTCTTAGTTGCGGAAATAAATGAGCTTAAATTTGTTATAACTGACAGTGAAATACGCCTTGCCGTTAATTCGCAGCTAAGTCTTGAAGTCCAGTACGGATATCGACAGACGGAAATTCTGTATATATCCAACGGGTCAAAGTGACTTAGCAAAACTATTATTTTCGCGGCTGTGAATATTTTCATCTGTGCAGACCTCTAACCATCACCTATCCTGACCAGTACCCCAACGTCATAATAGGCTTTCGAATTCTTGTGGTTCGAAGTCAAATATACAGGGTGTTTCAAAAATGACCGGTATATTTGAAACGGCAATAAAAACTAAACGAGCAGCGATAGAAATACACTGTTTGTTGCAATATGCTTGGGACAACAGTACATTTTCAGGCAGACAAACTTTCGAAATTACAGTAGTTACAATTTTCAACAACAGATGGCGCTGCGGTCTGAGAAACTCTATAGTACGATATTTTCCACATATCCACCATGCGTAGCAATAATATGGCGTAGTCTCTGAATGAAATTACCCGAAACCTTTGACAACGTGTCTGGCGGAATGGCTTCACATGCAGATGAGATGTACTGCTTCAGCTGTTCAATTGTTTCTGGATTCTGGCGGTACACCTGGTCTTTCAAGTGTCCCCACAGAAAGAAGTCACAGGGGTTCATGTCTGGCGAATAGGGAGGCCAATCCACGCCGCCTCCTGTATGTTTCGGATAGCCCAAAGCAATCACACGATCATCGAAATATTCATTCAGGAAATTAAAGACGTCGGCCGTGCGATGTCGCCGGGCACCATCTTGCATAAACCACGAGGTGTTCGCAGTGTCGTCTAAGGCAGTTTGTACCGCCACAAATTCACGAAGAATGTCCAGATAGCGTGATGCAGTAATCGTTTCGGATCTGAAAAATGGGCCAATGATTCCTTTGGAAGAAATGGCGGCCCAGACCAGTACTTTTTGAGGATGCAGGGACGATGGGACTGCAACATGGGGCTTTTCGGTTCCCCATATGCGCCAGTTCTGTTTATTGACGAAGCCGTCCAGGTAAAAATAAGCTTCGTCAGTAAACCAAATGCTGCCCACATGCATATCGCCGTCATCAATCCTGTGCACTATATCGTTAGCGAATGTCTCTCGTGCAGCAATGGTAGCGGCGCTGAGGGGTTGCCGCGTTTGAATTTTGTATGGATAGAGGTGTAAACTCTGGCGCATGAGACGATACGTGGACGTTGGCGTCATTTGGACCGCAGCTGCAACACGGCGAACGGAAACCCGAGGCCGCTGTTGGAGCACTAGCTGCGCGTTGCCCTCTGTGGTTGCCGTACGCGGTCGCCCTACCTTTCCAGCACGTTCATCCGTCACGTTCCCAGTCCGTTGAAATTTTTCAAACAGATCCTTTATTGTATCGCTTTTCGGTCCTTTGGTTACATTAAACCTCCGTTGAAAACTTCGTCTTGTTGCAACAACACTGTGTTCTAGGCGGTGGAATTCCAACACCAGAAAAATCCTCTGTTCTAAGGAATAAACCATGTTGTCTACAGCACACTTGCACTTTGTGAACAGCACACGCTTACAGCAAAAAGACGACGTACAGAATGGCGCACCCACAGACTGCGTTGTCTTCTATATCTTTCACATCACTTGCAGCGCCATCTGTTGTTGAAAATTGTAACTACTGTAATTTCGAAAGTTTGTCTGCCTGAAAATGTACTGTTGTCCCAAGCATATTGCAACAAACGGTGTATTTCTATCACTGCTCGTTTAGTTTTTATTGCCGTTTCAAATATACCGGTCATTTTTGAAACACCCTGTATGTACTTAGTTTCGTGAGAACAACACATCAACAAACAGCAATGTGGTCTTCACATCGTACACACACTGTATGGAAGAAACAAATACCAGAAACTTTAATGTCAGTTAGTGGAAATATTATAAACTTTGGTGCCAGTTCTAGTTTCAGCTTGTGTTTGCCTGACCATAAGAACAAAACATTTACTGTCATCACGAAAAATGTGAGAAGACGTACAGTTCAATCTTCATTATATGCTGTAAATGGAGACTTGAAAAACGCTGATAATCCCCCATCAAGTTATGTATTACGATTGTTCAAAAACATAGATTACTTAAATTTTCATTATTAAAATCACTTAAATAACGTTTATAATAAATGCTCCTTTAACCATAATTGCATGTGTGAAAATATAGTATTTACAAAGAACGAAGTTTAATCTCACATTGCACTAAACTACTTAAGAACTTTTCTCCTTGGACGGCATTTTGCCGGATACCATGGAGCTGTTTGAATCTTGTTAAGCATGCCGCTGTGGCTGAGCGGTTCTAGGCGCTTCAGTCCGGATCCGCGCTCCTGCTACGGTCGCAGGTTCGAATCCTGCCTCGGGCCTGGATGTGTGTGATGTCCTTAGGTTAGTTAGGTTTAAGTAGGTCTAAGTTCTAGGGGATTGATGACCTCAGTAGTTAAGTCCCATAGTGCTCAGAACCATTTGAATCATTTTTGAACCAAGTTACGGCACGAAAACACAACAACGTTAATAACCCGAACCTTATCAACTTTGGGCCCTATATTATATTAATAAAAATGTTTGTTTTTAGACGATCTTTCGACGTATAGTATTGAATGTGGTGTCACCGCCAGACACCACGCTTGCTAGGTGGTAGCTTAAATCGGCCGCGGTCCATTTAGTACATGTCGGACCCGCGTGTCGCCACTGTGTGATCGCAGACCGAGCGCCACCACAAGGCAGGTCTCGAGATACGGACTAGCACTCGCCCCAGTTGTACGACGACTTTGCTAGCGACTACACTGACGAAGCCTTTCTCTCATTTGCCGAGAGACAGTTAGAATAGCCTTCAGCTAAGTCAATGGCTACGACCTAGCAAGGCGCCATTAGCCTTACATAGTTTGATAGTTATCGTATGAAATGTCTCATCAAGAACGATGTATACAACAAGGATAGATTAAAAGTTAAGTATTAGAGCAGCTACGTACTTTTCTTGCTACCAGTCATTACGTATCCTGTTTCAGACCTCTATCTAGCCTAAGTGAGATTACGCGTGCCTTTCGGCTACTTCAGTGTGGCGTAGCTGTCTTGTTACGCCACGACATTGAAAATATGATTATGATTTTTTGTCATCATTTCTTTTTTTTTCAAAATCTAGTGAGTGTCTAGCAAAAACCCGAAACACTTGTCCCTTTATTTTCGATACAGACCGTCCTTGTAAAAGTGGACGAAAATCGGTGACCCGTACGTCAGAACCTCCCCACGTGTCCGAGGAAACGACCGGGCGGTCAGCGCAGCCGTTCTGTTTCAGCGGCGCCAGACCAGAGCGTCAGACCAGCGGCCGCCCGCTCAGACGGACGGCTTAGCGCGTTGTCGCTTTTTGTGGGCAACACGTCCATTAGCCAGCGGGTCCCTGATTGCCGCCGCCGCCGCAGATAAAAGACGGCGCCGCCCCTGCTTAGCGGTCAGCACTTTACTCCGCCCCTAGAGGCGGGCACAGGCTACAAACAGCCGCGAGCGGCCTCCATTAGATTACTGTGTCTGGTCCCGTCTGGAGGGCGCGTGCGGACAGCGCCTGCACTTAAACGCCCACCGCGAGCTGCGGCCGAACCGGTGGTCAGCCTAAGCGCTGCCTTCGTCCACTACTCAGCCTTTATGAGTCGCTCCGTGCAGTTACAATCCGATATTTACGACAAAGCCGTCGTTTCGGCGCCCTGACACTAACAGCATTATTCGGCAGACGCGAGATGTAAGATTTTATTAGACCAGAAACTGAATTCCTCTGACACAAACAATTATACTGCTGGCCATTCAGTATGGCACACCAGAAAGCATGGCAAATACTGAAATTTTTATTGAGAATGTACAGTGTACTAGCCAGAATGCACGATTACATTCGTACTAGGGAGGGCGGTGGTGGGGGGATTATAAAGTGTGCGAAATTTGTACCAGAGTCAACACCCTCGACAGCAGCAACAGCTCAAACTGGGCTGGCGATCTACAGGGTAGGGGAGAAGTCTTCGTATCCCTGTAACTGTTTAGTATTAAATCTTATTATGCACACTGGTAGCTGTGATACTTCTTATCGGATGTAGGAATTCGTGTTTACATGTTATCGCAGTTGCAGTCGAGTTTTAATTTGTAGCCGTGACAGATTCCAGCGACCATAGTCACAATACGGTATTGAGGAGTGACAAGTGTGTTGGTGCACTAAAGGCAACAAACAGTTTAAATGCTTCAAAATGGCAACAGACAGCAATTGCAGAATTTGGATACAACGAGAATCATACGGCCAACCAGTTTCACGCAAAAGTTTATTCAAACCTTTACCTAGATTTCTTCCTCAGAAGAACTAATAACATGCGTTATACATTGCGAGAATGGAATTACGAAGGCATAAGGCTCAGGCAACAGTAAAATACTGCATAAAAATGCTATGGCATAGAAATAAGCCTTAGACGAAAGTAAAATGACCCATATAAAATATAAGGCAGACGTGCATCAAGAGTTGTCTGTCAGTATGTGTGATGCAGGTCTGCTTTTAGATTTTAGATCCATGTTTACTGGACATTTTTATTCTTATTTAGGTCCTTACTACCTACTCCCAAAATACGGTAAGGAAAGAACTTGCGATAGAAGAGGTCCACTGTATGGTTAAATGATGGCGTCCTCTTGAGTAAAATACTCCGGAGGTAAAATAGTCCCTCATTCAGATCTCCTGGCGGGGACTACTCAGGAGGACGTCGGTATCAGGAGAAACAAAACTGGCGCTCTACAGATCGGAGAGTGGAACGTCAGATCCCTTAATCGGGTAGGTAGGTTAGAAAATTTAAAAAGGGAAATGGATAGGTTAAAGTTAGATATGGTGGGAATTGTAAAGTTCGGTGGCAGGAGAAACAAGACTTCTGATCAGGTGAATACAGGATTATAAATACAAACTCAAATAAGAGTAATGCAGGAGTAGGTTTAGTAATCAATTAAAAAAATAGGAGCGCGAGTAAGCTACTACGAACAGCGTAGTGAACGCATTATTCTAGCCAAGATAGACACGAAGCCCACGCCTACAACAGAAGTACATGTTTCTACGCCAAGTAGCTCCGCAGACGACAAAGAGATTTGAGAAATGTACGATCAGGTAAAAGAAATTATTCAGATAGTGAAAGGAGACGAAATTTAATAGGTGTGGGGGACTGGAATTCGATAGTAGGAAAAGGAAGAGAAGGAAATGTAGTAGGTGAATATGGACTGGCGGTGAGGAACGAAAGAGAAAGTCGCCTGGTAGAATTTTGCACAGAGCGTAACTTAATCATACCTAACACTTGGTTTAATAATCGTGAAAGAATGTTGTATACGTGGAAGAGGCCTGGAGACACTGGAAGGTTTCAGATAGATCATATAATGTTAAGACAGAGACTTAGGAACCAGGTTTTAAATTCTAAGACATTTCCAGGGGCAGATGTGGACTCTGACCACAATCTGTTGGTTATGAACTGTAGATTAAACAAAAGAAACGGCGAAGAGGTGGGAATTTAATGAGATGGGATATGGATAAACTGAAAGAACCAGAGGCTGCTGAGTGTTTCAGAGAATGCATTAGGGAGCAATATTCCAGAAGGGGGGACAGAAATAAACTAGAAGAAGAATGGGTAGCTTTGAAACTGAAATAGTGGAGGCAGCAGAGGATCAAGTAGGTAAAAAGATGAGTGCTAGTAGGATTCCTTGGGTAACAGAAGAGAGATTGAACTTAACTGATGAAAGGAGAAAATATAAAAATGCAGTAAATGAAGTAGGCAAAAAGGAATATTAACGTCTCACAAATGAGATCGACAGGAAGTGCAAAATGGCTAAGCAGGGATGGCTAGAGGACAAATGCAACGATGTAGAGGCATATATAACTAGGGGTAAGATAGGTACTCCCTACAGGAAAATTAAAAAGACCTTTCTAGAAAAGAGAACCACATGTATGAATATCAAGAGCTCAGACGGAAAACCAGTTCTATGAAAAGAAGGAAAAGTAGAAAGGTTGAAGGGGTATATAGAGGGTCTATACAAGGGCGATGTAGTTGAGGTCAATATTATGGAAGCTGAAGAGGACGTAGATGAAGATGATATGGTAGAAATGATACAGCGCGAAGAATTTGACACAGCACTGAAAGACCTAAGGCGAAATAAGGCATCGGGAGTAGACAACATTGCATTAGAACTACTGAGAGCCATGGGAGAGCCAGCCCTGACAAAAATCTACCATCTGGGGAGCAAGATGTATGAGTCAGGAGAAATAACCTCACGCTTCAAAAAGAATAAAATAATTTCAATCCCAAAGAAAGCAGGCGTTTACAGGTGTGAAAATTACCGAACTATCAGTTTAAAATGCCACGGCTGCAAAATACTAACACGAATTATTTACAGACGAATGGAAAAACTGGTAGAAGCCGACCCGGGGACGATCAGTTTGGATTCAATAGAAATGCTGGAACACGTGAGGCAGACTGACCCTACGAATTATTTTAGAAGATAAATTAAGGAAAGGCAAACCTACGTTTCTAGCATTTGTAGATTTAGAAAAGACTTTAGACAATGTTCACTGGAATACTCTCTTCCAAATTCTGAAGGCGGGAGGGGTCAAATACAGGGAGCGAAAGGCTATTTACAATTTGTACAGAAACCAGATGGCTGTTATAAGAGTCGAGGGGTGTGTTAGGAAAGCAGTGGTTGGGAAGGGAGTGAGACAGGGTTGTAGCCTGTCCCCGATGGTATTCAATCTGTATATTGAGCAAGCAGTAAAGGAAACAAAAGAAAAATTCGGAGTAGGTATTAAAATCCATGGAGAAGAAATAAAAACTTTGAGGTTCACCGAAGACATTGTAATTCTCTCAGAGACAGCAAAGGATCTGGAAGAGCAGTTGAACGAAATGGACAGTGTCTTAAAAAGAGGAGATGAACATCAAGAAAAGCAAAATTAAGATAATGGAATGTAGTCGAATTAAATCAGGTGATGCTGAGGGAATCATATTAGGAAATGAGATACTTAAAGTAGTAGATGAGTTTTGCTATTTGGGGAGAAAAGTAACTGATGATGGTCGAAGTAGAGAGGATATAAAATGTAGACTGGCAATGACAAGGAAAGCGTTTCTGAAGAAGAGAAATTTGTTAACATCGAGTATAGATCTAAGTGTCAGGAAGTCGTTTATGAAAGTATTTGTATGGAGTGTAGCCATGTATGGAAGTGAAACATGGACTGTAACCTCCCCCTCACTTATCGACCTTAATGACAGTGAAAAATTAAACCGCGTGTACCTAATGGAAATTTGGGAAAAGTAGTCGTCACCGAAGTTAATCTGTCGGTAAAGACGGAGGAAAGGGTTACATCTAAATGAAAGGAAAAATGCAAAAAAGAGGAGATGAACATCAAGAAAAGCAAAATTAAGATAATGGAATGTAGTCGAATTAAATCAGGTGATGCTGAGGGAATCATATTAGGAAATGAGATACTTAAAGTAGTAGATGAGTTTTGCTATTTGGGGAGAAAAGTGACTGAAAGTATTTGCATGGAATGTAGCCATGTACGGAAGTGAATCATGGACGATAAATAGTTTGGACAAGAAGAGAAGAGAAGCTTTCGAAATGTGGTGCTACAGAAGAATGCTGAAGATTAGATGAGTAGATCACGTTACTAATGAGAACGTACTGAACAGAATTGGGGAGAAGAGGAATTTGTGGCACAACTTGACTAGAAGAAGGGATCGGTTGGTAGGACATGTTCTGAGGCATCAAGGGATGACCAATTTAGTACTGGAGGGCAGCGTGATGGGTAAAAACCATAGAGGGAGACGAAGAGATGAATAAGCAAATTCAGAAGGATGTAGGTTTGCAGTTGGTACTTGGAGATGAAGAAGTTTGCGCAGGATAGAGTAGCATGGAGGGCTGCAATAAACCAGTCTCTGGACTGAGGACCACAACAACAATAACATCATTTACAGCAACTAGAAAATTTGTCTATGTCATTCTTCGCGTACACCACAGCATCATCAGCAAACAACCGCAGATAGATGCCTATCCTGCCTGCCAGACCAGTCATGTGTATAGAAAGTAATTGTGGTCCTATCACGTTTCTCTGGGGCACTCTTGACGATAACCTTGTCTCTGGTGAACACTCACCGCCAAGGACAACGTACTGTTACTTAAGAAGTCTTTGGGCGACTCACATATCTGGGAAAATATGCCTACGCTTGTACCTTCGTTAGCAGGCTGTCGTGGGTCATCCCTGAATGACTGTAACATTATCACGGTATCACCGTGTATAGAGAAAGTAGTTGGGGTTATTCCTAGCCACTTTGTGTGGTTGCGCAGACACGCTAATCATTTGGGTACCTAAGCACGTAGTGCATGTTACAATCAGTATTCATGGCACTGCAATTTCAGTGACCAGCAGGGCAACGTTCGTTTACAGAACCGGAAAACGCGTTCCCCTGGCGCGAGGCGGGCCCGCTCGCTGCGGGACGCCTCAGTAGGCTCGCCTTCGATCAGGACTGGCGGGCGCGCCTGTTCCACGGCCACAGGAGGGCGCGCCGCCGAAGTTTCTGGACGCTCGAGCGGAGAAGTCCATTTGAAAGTTGCTATTTCACGGCAACGAGCAGCTCCTTCTGTGGAATGGTATAATGGATTCCCCCGAGTTTGAAGACCGAGAGGGGTGGGGGAGAATGCCACCGTCTCCTCCATCCTCCGATTCTTTCCGCTCGTTTGATAAAAGAAGCACAACGGCGGTTCTTTTATCTCCCTTCATTCACGTTGCGTGGCAGAAACGAAAATCAGTGTTTACTCGTACGTATCTGGTCTTAACGCGTTCCTGGGGATACTGTCGATTACACACATTCGCTACTCGTCTGCCTCAGTGATTCATGTGCATTGTGTGACGACAAACTGAGCTTCAACACAGCTGTACTTCTTCCCTGTATTAGCTGTTCGCCGCCTCGCGTTGCTGGATGAAGGGAAAAGAAAGAAAAGACTAGGCACACGTTTCTTATATGATACGGGTTTTCAGGACGAAGGATGGCCTCGGAAGGCCCACGTCAGAGATCGGTGGGCCGGCCGGTGTGGCCGTGCGGTTCTAGGCGCTTCAGTTTGGAACAGCGTGACCGCTACGGTCGCAGGTTCGAATCCTGCCTCGGGCATGGATATATTGAAAGGTGGCTACACTGAGCCACTGCGCCAGAGATTGCGCCAAAGAGTATTATTAAGCCGCCTCCACAGTGCTTGTCGAGAGATCGTGGTAGTCAGTGCCTGTCGAGGACTCGGGGTAGTCAGTGCTGAGATGTTGTAGCAGAGAGTGTTTGTTGAGATGTGCCAGTAGGCAGTGCTTGCCGAGATGTGATATTGGAGAGTTCTGGTTGAGATGTGATAGTAGAGAGTCGGTGTGAGATATAATGTAAGGATTAGAGTGATTTTCATCAATATAAATGAGGTAACTAACTCCGTTTCTTTTTATTTCAGTGTCCTAAATAATGCGTCATTACAGGTTCAGTCAACAAAGCATCTGGCGTGTGTTCTTGTATTAGAGTTTAATTCTGCTTTCCTTACGCAATTATAGTATTTGTAATTTTCTTTTATCACGTCAGTATAAATGGTATTTGAAATTTCTTGTCTTGTTGAAGAAGAACCGTGCCAGATGTGTACGTTGAGTCACACTCCCACACACAGAACAATTACATTTGTGC
Organism: Schistocerca piceifrons; assembly: GCF_021461385.2. Taxonomy (NCBI): domain Eukaryota; kingdom Metazoa; phylum Arthropoda; class Insecta; order Orthoptera; family Acrididae; genus Schistocerca; species Schistocerca piceifrons. Next base: position 83,776,562 of record NC_060145.1, on the reverse strand, counting down.
TTTGGTTTTGTAGGTTTTATAGTTGCTGGGGACTTAATTAATTAATTAATTGTGTTAACGAAAATTTTCTTTCATTGTTTGTTGTTGTTCTATGCAGTCAGATTGCGTACAAATACTAGTCAGGGCCAATCGATTACGAAACAGCGTAATCGGACTTACAGCTGCTAAAAATTTAAAAATTATTTTCAAACTAAATAATTAAGCCCCCATGCAATATGTGATGTCCTTAGGTTAGTTGGGTTTAAGTAGTAAGTAGTTCTAAGTTCTAGGGGACTGATGACCTCAGATGTTGAGTCCCATATGCTCAGAGAAAAAAAAAAAAAAAAAATCAGACATCGGTAAATAACTTTATGCCGTAATGTAAGGGTAATGCACATATAATAGTCGAATATGCTTTCGAGAACACAGAATGTACTCGCGGATTTTGTGAAAAATCAAAAAATTTGCACTTTTGCTGCAACAATGGAGGTGACTTGTGATTCTCCGACTACTGCGGATGATGAGTGTCGTGAAGATTCAAAGCGTAGTGCAGTTGCAAAACGTCAGTCAGAAAAACGTCTTCTTTAAGAAGACGGAACTTATTCCCAAATGACGTCATGCACACTTTTGCAGGAGAACTTTATCCGTTTTGTCACATCTTGACAGTAGTTATAAACACAGTATTTGTTGTAATACAATTAGTAAACAGTCAAACAACATTGAAAATACGATAAAAGTTCATTTAAATATAAGCGATTTTTATTACATTACTTTTGAAATGTCATACACGCAGGGTGATTATAATTAAAGTTTAACTTTCAAAACGCTGTAGAAATAACACCACTGGTCAAAAACACGTCAAATTGACACAGAATATCATCGGAGAAGGGAGGAAACGTATGACAGATGAAAAAACAATAATGTGGAAATTGATCAATAAATGGTGCTGTACGTGTCAGAATACGTAAATGAAAACACCTGTCAAGCGCACGACCCGCTGAAGTTGGTATAAATATGCCGTGTACACGGCTCCTCTTCGTTTCTCGTCTGCGACGTTCGCAATGACTTTCTCAATGCAGGATTGCGCCCTGCTTGTGAAGCTGTATTACAAGAATGATGACTGTGCGCACGTCGCTCTGCAGAAGCTGCGGACACTGAAAGGTTTGAAAAAGGCGTTGGACCGATGATTGCCGTGGGTCTGGAGAAAATGATTCGCAAATGCGAAAGAAACGGGTTCTTTTGGTGTGCAACCTGGTAGAGGGAGGAAACGAACTGAGTCGACGTCAGTGGAAGCAGTAGCCGCAGTAACGCAGGAGGAGACGAGTGGTGGTGTGGAAACGTGTAGTGCACGAAGAATTGCCCGAACACTCGACATACCCGTGAGCACGGTGCGTAAAATCATACGAAACATCCTTCTTTACTATCAATTCGCCCGTATCTCGTGGTCGTGCGGTAGCGTTCTCGCTTCCCACGCCCGGGTTCCCGGGTTCGATTCCCGGCGGGGTCAGGGATTTTCTCTGCCTCGTGATGGCTGGGTGTTGTGTGCTGTCCTTAGGTTAGTTAGGTTTAAGTAGTTCTAAGTTCTAGGGGACTGATGACCATAGATGTTAAGTCCCATAGTGCTCAGAGCCATTTGAACCATTTTTTTTTTACTATCAATTCAAAATTACCCATGTGCACGAGTTGCCTCCCGTAGACCGGCCAGCAGGAGAGACCTTTACTTTAGAATTTTTTGCTCACATGGAAGTGGACAATGATTGGCCGTGGAAGATTTTGTGGACAGACGAAGCCCACTTCCATCTGACAGGATATGCCAATACACAGAATCGTCGAATACGGGCAACGAAAAATCCACGCGCAAATCAACCAGTACCGCTTCATCCTGAAAAGGCCACTGTGTGGTGCGGGTTTACGACATCATTTATCACAGGGCCACATTTTTTTAAGAGACAGGTGCTTTCCGTCCTGTTACCTGTACCGTCACTGGTAAGCGCTACGAGAGTCCTTTGCGCAACCACGTCACTCCAGCTCTTCAACAGCTTGGATGTGTGGATCGGATCATTTTTATGCAAGATGGCGCACATCTGCTCATTACAAATCGAGTTAAGCAGCTGCTGAAGTGGCATTTCGGAAATGCTAGAATTATCAGCCGCCATTTCCCTACAGCCTGGTCATCCCGATCACCTGATCTTAATCCGTGTGACTTCTGGCTGTGGCGCTATCTGAAAGATGATGTGTTCAGTGTTTCGATTGCAAACTTAGCTGTATTAAAGGCACGCATTGCGCTACACATTCTGAACGTGACCCCGGAAACACTTCGATCAGTTGTGGAATATGCTGTGTCTCGATTTCAGCTTGTTGCAGAAAACGGTGGACTGCATACTGAACATGTTTTGCGCCAGTCACACGGAAATTAATAATCCATTTGATTTTGATTGATGCTTTTTATGCGGTTTTTGGCATCAAGACAGTTAAAAACCGATGTGATTGATGCTTTTATGCGGTTTTTGGTCTCAGGACAATTAAAAACCCATTTTTCCCATCCGATGTGACATGACCTTTCCGTGGTGGTTGGGCTTACGTAACTAACAGTATCATACTCCACACCCATGCACACTGAGTAGTACAGTTTGTTTAACGTCAAACGTGCACCTTAGGCATTGTGTACGATTCGTTTGTCATTTGTAGTCGACCACTATTAAATTCTGGTGCTTACAGCGCCGTCTATTGCTCCTTTTTGTAACTATTTATTTCTCATTTGCCATACGCTTTCCCCCTTCTCTGATAATATTCCGTTGCAATTTGACGTCATTCTGACCGGTGGTATTATTTCTACAACAGTTTGAAAGTTTAACTTTAATTATAATAATACTGTATATAAAATAATATATGACCCAGTGGTGTAAAGAACATACACCTAAAAAACAAAAAAATGAAAAAACGAGCGGAACTTGATCCAACGGAGCTTGATCGCTAACCACTTGATCGGCTCCAGCTTCTATTTCCGACGCACCGGGACATATTCGACGTTAAAGTTCTCCTGCAATTTTCTCGAAATCGCCCAAGTAGTACTCCTTATACGTGCACATTATGTTGACCTAATGGACCACTAAAAAAATGCAAATTGCCGTGTGGCTAGGGCCTCCAGTCGGGTAGACCCTTCACCTGGTGCAAGTCTTTCGAGTTGACGCCACTTCGGCGACTTGCGTGTCGATGGAGATGAAATGATGATGATAAGGACAACACAACACCCAGTCCCTGAGCGGAGAAAATCTCCGACCCAGCCGGGAACCGAACCCGAGCCGCTAGGTATGACATTCCGTCTCGCTGAGCACTCAGCTACCAGGGGCGGACAATGGACCACTAAAGGTGTACAACGTTCGAAGGAAATATGGCCTCCCCTTGCCAGGAGGCAAATGGCTAGTCTATGTCGGAAGTCACTGAGCTCCCCAGACCGAGCCATTCTGCTGTTACTCTCTACTGACAAGTACAGCCCCTCCCATCCCTCCTTTTATACCAGCGGGTCGACCTCTTTAGAGGCGGTCAATCTAATGGTCAATTGCACATTACGTCGGGTTGACCAGATAGTTTTGATCAGATAGTGTATTCTTGGTTTACTTCATGTGTAGTTTGATTTGTTCTTTACACAGATGTTTAAAAAACTGCCTTGGGAATACGAACAGCCCGTAAGGTAGCGAGGTTTTGAAAAATACGGTCCGTAGGGAAAAAAACAGGGTGTCGGTCTCTGCTGTAACGCCACACCGAGCGAACCAATTTCACAGCGGCAGCAGAACAAGCAACAAGCTATTCGTGAATCGGGGCAGAAAATTTACACACTGTTCTCAGCGTGTAGGTGTGTGTGTCTGCAGCAGTCCTCGTTATGATTCTCTCTCTCTCTCTCTCTCTCTCTCTCTCCTCCCTCCCTCCTTCCCTCCATCCCCCCATCGTGCTCTCTCTCACTTTCTCTCCCTCCCACACTCCGCACTCCGTGCCGCGGTTGCAAAGCAGCCTCTGTTATGAGAACACACTGGGATACCAGGAGCATCGCCCTCAGGGAACAAGGTGTGTGCGATCCGCGGAGGGGGGGGGGGCGCAATGGGGGAGGGGGAGTGGGAGTAGGCGCCTCAGCACAGTCTGCCCGCGACGGGCCGACAGGATTCACGCTCGAACAGCGCCCGCCTTGGCCCGCGCTACTGCACACTCGGAGGGCGTGCTTGCCGGGATTGAAATTCGCGAGTTGCCGCGTATTGTGCTCAGAATGAGATGCTGGAGTCGTCGCGCTGGCACAAACTGCAGTGGCATACGCGACGCCGGGCGCAAACCAGCCAGCTGTCTCTCCGTGCGTCTGGCTATGCGGAACGAAATCAAGGAGAACGGAAGGCAGTGCCTTTTTGTGCTGCAGACATCGTGGGAGAGAGCTGTGGGGCGACTGACGATCGCATGACATGTCAAACTGTTTGCGTTCAGGGCCAAAGAAACACGATATTTCCCACTTAGCGACGGCATGCGTACCTAATACGTTCCAAAACGGCGCGCACAAAAACAGATTTTGCAGTGCTCATACCTCGGGTCAAGTGTTTGGGATTGCCCTTGTATTAGCGACCGTTTGTTTGCTCAGCAGATGGAACGTCTTAATGTCACTATCCTACAGTAAAGTACAAATATTACACACTTTTTCTTGCTTATACAGATGGAACAAATCGGTTGGTTCTCTTTTGCATTTGATATGGTCTACGGTGGACTTGATGGAGGCACCACTAGTTCATGGGCGGTTTCTTGGAAAGTCACGCAAAAATGGTACACTACTGGCCATTAAAACTGCTGCACCAAAATGAAATGCAGATGATAAACGGGTATTCATTGGGCAAATATATTATACTAGAACGGTCATGTGATTACACTTTCACGCAATTTGGGTGCATAGATCATAATCAGTACCCAGAACAACCACCTCTGGCCGTAATAACGGCCTTGATACGCCTGGGCATTGAGTCAAAAAGAGCTTGGATGGCGTGTACAGTTACAGCTGCCCATGCAGCTTCAACACGATACCACAGTTCATCAAGAGTAGTGACTGGCGTATTGTGACGAGCCAGTTGCTCAGCCACCATTGTCCAGACGTTTTCAATTGGTGAGAGATCTGGAGAATGTGCTGGCCAGGGCAGCAGTTGAACATATTCTGTATCCAGAAAGGCCAGTACAGTACCTGCAACATGCGGTCGTGCATTATCCTGCTTAATTGTAGGGTTTCGCAGGGATCGAATGAAGGGTAGAGCCACGGGTCGTAACACATCTGAAGTGTAACGTCCACTGTTGAAAGCGCCGTCAATGCGAACAACAGCTGACCCAGCCGTGTAACCAATGGCGATGACGAATATGCGCTTCCAATGTGCGTTCACCGCGATGTCGCCAAACACGGATGCGACCATCATGATGCTGTAAACAGAACCTGGATTCAACCGAAAAAATGACGTTTTGCCATACATCCACCCAGGTTCGTCGTTGAGTACACCATCGTAGGCGCTCCTGTCTGTGATGCAGCGTCAAGGGCAACCATGGTCTCCGAGCTGATAGTCCATGCTGCTGCAAACGTCGTCGAACTGTTCGTGCAGATGGTTGTTGTCTTGCAAACATCCCCATCTGTAGACTCAGGGATCGAGACGTGGCTGCACGGTCCGTTAAAGCCATGCGGATAAGATACCTGTCATCTCGACTGCTAGTGATACGAGGCCGTTGGGATCCAGCACGGCGTTCCGTATTACCCTCCTGAACCCACAGATCCATATTCTGCTAACGGTCATTGGGTCTCGACCGACGCGAGCAGCAATGTCGCGATACAATAAACCGCAATCGCGATAGGCTACAATCCGACCTTTATCAAAGTCGGAAACGTGATGGTTCGCATTTCTCCTCCTTACACGAGGCATCACAACAACGTTTCATCAGGCAACGCCGGTCAACTGCTGTTTGTGTATGAGAAATCGGCTGGAAACTTTCCTCATGTCAGCAAGTTGTAGGTGTCGCCACCGGCGCCAACCTTGTCTGAATGCTCTGAAAAGCTAATCATTTGCTTATCACAGCATCTTCTTCCTGTCGGTTAAATTTCGCGTCTGTAGCACGTCATCTCTGTGGTGTAGCAATTTTAATGGCCAGTAGTGAATTTTTCATATATTTTCGAAGTCACCAGCGGACCAATACAGAGTCTAAGATTCCAGGACAGTTACGCATAGCAACCGGCTATCTATACCTTTAATCCCGATCTCGGACTAGCTTAAATATTTTCTTGATATCTTTACCCGAGATACAGAGAGTCACAGATAGCCTACTTCTACACGTAAAATCGGCTATGAAGGGAAAATAATAAATAACCACAGAAAATTGCTCAGAATTTAACGGTACGTTATCTAGGCATTTATATAGAAGAGCAATTTCCCCGTTTATAAAAATATTTATCCGTAATGGAGGAACGCCCCAAAAAATTCTTTGAGCAACAAAACCTAGCCGCCGATACAGAGATGGCTGTGCATACCAAAGGCTGTAATTTGTACGATGTATTCCTAAGATCGAAAATTTTCTTAATATGTTTTCCTGTTTCCGAGGTGCAGAAGTTCAAAGTCACCTCACTTTTGCACGCAAATACGCACGTAAAATCCGCTGAGAGGCGGAAATTTAGTTTATAAAGTGTCGTAGCACAGAGAAATATGCTGTGAAGTATGTCCGTTATCACCTGGCAACGAAGGGGACTGTGGCTGTGACACAGGAAACAATGGCAGAGGCTGAGATAATGACAATGAGACAGGCTGGATGAGTGAGAAAGGGCAACGGGAGAGGATGGTATGAGCGACTTGCAGCGATTGACTAGTGGATGAGACTGAATTACGGTTAGGGGAGCTTGTGGGAATTTGAGGTGACCTGCATATTAAAAAAGGAGCTAATGTACTGAAGAGCCAAAGAAACTGGTACACCTGCCTAATATCGTGTAGGGACGCCGCGAGCACGCTTAAGTGCCGCAACACGACGTGGCATGGACTCGACCAATGTCTGAAGTAGTGCTGGAGGGAACTGACACCATGAATCCTGCTGGGATGTCCATAAATTCGTAAGAGTACGAGGGGGTGGAGATCTCTTCTGAACAACACGTAGCAAGGCATCCCAGATTTGGAAATAATGCTCATGTCTGGGGCGTTGTGGTCAGCGGAAGTGTTTAAATAGAGAATAGTATTCCTGGAGCCATTCTGTAGCAATTCTGGACGTGTGGGGTGTCGTGCTGTCCTGCCGGAATTGCCCAAGTGCGTCGGAATGCACAATGGACATAAATGAATGCGGTGATTAGACAGGATGCTTACGTACATGTCACCTGTCGGAGTCGTATCGAGACTTATCAGGAGTCCTAACTGCACACGACGCACTCTATTACAGAGCCTCCACCAGCTTGAAAGGTCCCCTGCTGACATGTTGGGTCCATGGATTCACGAGGTTGTCTCCACACCCATACACGTCCATCCGCTCGATACAATCTGAAATGATACTAGTCCCACCAGGAAACATGTTTCCAGGCATCAACAGTCCAATATCGATGTTGACGAGCTCAGGCAAGGCGTAAAGCTTTGTGTCGTGCAGTCATCAAGGGTACACGAGTGGGCGTTCGGCTCCGAAAGCCCAAATCGATGATGTTTCGCACGCTGACACTTGTTGATGGCCCGGCATTGACACCTGCAGCAATCTGCGGAAGGGTTGCAGAGGGGTTGAACAATATTCCACAGTCGTCGTTTGTTCTTGCAGGATCTTTTCCTGGCTGCAGCGATGTCGGAAATTTGATGTTTAACTGGATTCCTGATGTTCACGGTACACTCGTGAAATGATCGTACGGGAAAATCCCCACTTCATCGCTACCTCGGAGATGCTGTGTGTGTCCCATCTCTCGTGCGTAGACTATAACAACCCGTGAAAAAAAGCCAACAGTTCAATTTCAGTCTTAAAATACACAAGACGTAACTTAAAACACTTTTTTTTTCAAAACAACATTTTTTATACTGGCGGGAGCTATAACACATGAAATATACATGAAGTTACATTGTACCTTTTCGTATGCTGTGAGTCGACGATTTTCCTACTGTAGTGTATTGTGGCGTTCAGAGCTCCCACCGATCTCCCTCGCACTCAGCAAGGCCTTTTGTCGATTTCGTGTAGTGCTCCTGAGTGCAAGTTTTTTACTTCAAAGAACTTAATATCATTTTAATGGTGCACATTAAAAGTCTGAAGTCAATCTTGTGAATTGTTTGTTACTTTACTGAAAACACCATGAATATCGGTTAAAAATAGAGCATCAGCCTGGTATTCACGCTTTTCGCAGATGATGCGGTTATCTGCAACGGACTACTGTCTGAATAAAGCTGTACTAATATTCAGTTGGGCGTTGGCAAGACTTCGCTGCATTTGGCAGATACGGCACACCACACGAAAAGGTCAACCACCAGAGAGCCACCAAATATTTATGGTCAGGCGCCACAGATGGCGCACACAACAAGGACTATGTTGTGCTTCCACCGTACGTCAGGCAAAAAAGCTGTATGACAAAACAAAATTGAAGCATCTAAAAGACATGACCGGGTGTCTGTGTAGCTTCGTACAAGCACGCAACATCAGTCGAAATGTAAATCATTCTCTGTGACAGGTAGAACGGTACCACGAGTAAACTAGCGTTGTTCGTGTTTAGTGCCGTTATCAAGTACTGTTGTCAGTTCTGATAGGGTATTTAAGGGGCGTGAATTGCGTCTCATGTTGAGTGATCGCTGTGAGGAACACGGAGATGCCGCGTACTCGTTTGAGACACCGTTATCAGCACCTGACAGAATTTGAAACGGGCTTCATTGTGAGTCTCCGTTTGGCTAGTTACTGCAGTATCCTGATTCGTGGCAATGGACCGATGTGGCGATGCAAGGGAAGGTCAGGGCGTTTATATTTCAGGTCATGCTACCGATACACCATGTGTGACCACCGCAAGGGAAGATCGTTGTATTGTATACCAACCACATCGTAGCTCCTTAACATATGCACCTGCCACGCGAAAATAAGTAACGTACTCCCTGCAACTTTCTGTGCCAGATATCGCACTATTGCTCAGAGACAGTAACGCATTATGTACTTCTTTTGCGAGAAAAGTTCCAGGGCATTTTTTTTCTGTATTTGCAATACTGAACAGGAACAAATGTTACTTTTGTGTTACCTTATATGTGTGTGTTCCTGAAATGACCGTGGTCATGTTTCCGCACAAACTCACTAGGTGGCAGCTTAGCAACACACTTTCTGGATTCTTACCGTAGTAGTTACGATGACACAATGGATGCTGATTGTGTTCAAAGACTGAACATCTGTTCTGCGTTAAGTTCGGGAAAACGCCTCGCGAAACGAGGACACTGATATCGCGACTAAATGCAGGTGAATCTCTTTCAAGACGTTCTGTTTCGTGAATGCAGAGATTCAATGAGAGACGATCCGAGAGCTGTTTGCTCGTCTATACCGACGCAAACATGGAGTGTGTGAGGCCATTTTTGCAAAACGACCGTCGTGTAATGGTGCGTGTGATATCACAAGAACTTAATTTGAATAGCGGTGTGCGTCGTAAGATTTTACACGAAGATTCAGGGGAAAAGAAAATTAAAGCAAAACTCGTCCCTCACACACTAACAAACGAACTGAAAGAGGAAAGACGAAGAATTTCTGTTGAACAACGGGTTGGAACCAAACGTGATTCCACATTTCTGTCTAAGATTATTGGGCGAGCATGAAAGTTGGTGTAACTTGTATTACTCCCACACGAAGTGTCCAAGTTCTGAATGGAGGAGCCCTGGATCACCAGTCTCGAAAGAAGTCAAACGAAAACCTTCGAGATCAAACACAGTGTTGCTCACATTCTTTGACAAATGGCTCTGAGCACTATGGTACTTAACTTCTAAGGTCATCAGTCCCCTAAAACTTAGAACTACGCAAACCTAACTAACCTAAGGACATCACACACATCCATGCCCGAGGCAGGATTCGAACCTGCGACCGTAGGGGTCGCGCGGTTCCAGACTGTAGCGCCTAGAACCACTCGGCCACATTCTTTGACAGTAAAGGATTACTTCACCATGAGTATGTTCTTCCAGGTCAAACAGTGAACCAAACTCTTGAAACATTTGCGACAAGCAGTTCGACGTCGCTGTTATTTATGGCATTCTCAGGACCGGTTCTTACCGCATGACAATTGTAGCTAGTATGTCAGAACTCTCCATTACGTTGATTAAAAATTACATTGAGTATCGAAAACAATGTAGCCAACTTAAGGCTATTTTTTTGCATCGTGTAAGATTCTGCGGTTCTCTATGGAAATAAATAAGCACTCAGATATCAATAGTAACAATCTGAGCATTGTTGTGAGACGAGGTCTGTCTACGAGAGTAAAATTTCAATAGCGATGGCAGAGAGCTCGGAGACGGAAGACGTGTCACGCTGCCCTCACTTTGGTGATGGCAGATCTTACCACACTCTAGGCCTGACTTCATTTATAAGGCTAGGAGAGATTTAGATGGCTTAACTACGCTTGAAGATGGAATTTAAAGTAAAATTAGCAAGCATAGCGTAAAGTGCAATTTCAGAGCTAGGATTGTGATTGTTAGTCCGAGTTTGCAATAATCCCATGTTTTGCTTGTCAGTTAAAGAAGCCTCCTTATCCTCCAAATAATAATAGTTGTTCTCCACATCTAATTCATAAATATGCTGTGGCTGTTAAAAGTTAATATAATTTTGTAAACTTAATTTATGAAATCCCTTCTTACGAGTTACTTAGCAGTTAGCAGGACCCAAGCAAACTCCTTTTTATTAAATTCAGTCTTAGTAACAATAAGATTCAGCCGCTGCTGCTACTACAAGCTGTTACAAATTGCTGTAAACTATATCGAAAAAGTCAGTCATCTAAAGAGGTGAGTGCAAAACCTAGGGCTGAAAGAGGGACACTGACACACCACAACATGTCATGTACTCTGATCCAGAAAATTACGTTGCACAAGGCAGATTCACTTGTAAATTCTTATTCAAATATGCAGTCAGATAGCCTATCCAAATGATAGTTTTAAGTTTGTTATGTAACGATCTATTGAGGGATTAAATGACAGTGAATCTGACACTCATACAACACGCAGGTTAGATTCCGATTACACTTAGTTCATGTTGCTTATCGAGTCCATTTTCACAGACGAACGTAGGCTTCTTTTGTTGTAGGTACGTTACACAAGGCCCCGTACTGCTTTATCTGTTACTGAGTATCTGGCCAGACATTCTGTCATTGCCATCTCACATCCGTCATATTCGCCCAACGTCTCACTTTGTGATTTTGTTTCCGCGGGTGAAAAGCGTCTGAAAGGAAAGCTTAATCAACATATCACAGACATCAAACGGTTGTGATGAACGAGCTTAAAAGCATCTCAGTTGAATGTTTCTCTGCTTGTTGCCAAGATCCCTAGAAACGTCGGCAACTGTGTACAGATAGTCAAGGGGTACGTCGTTAGAACGTAGTCTCAGTGCAATTTTCTATTTTTTTTAATCCTGTCTTGTTACTTGACAAAGGGAGTAATTACCGTGCCATCCGTAGGCTGCTGTTAACACCAGAACACAAACGGGTGGGTATGGAGTCGTGCAGTAACTGCGAAGTGCCGATGAAGTGCACTGTGTTGTGTTGAGCGGTGAATCGCGGGTCTGCACTACCGAAAATTACAATCGTTGGTGAGCATGGAGACGACCAATGCAGAGATCCCATTCTTCCGATGTTTTGGAGAGGCACAGCGGTGTTATTCCTGACGTCATGGTGTGGGGGGCCATCGGGTGTGACTTCAGGCCTCGGCTGGTACTGACCGAGGGAAGACACGTTCTACAACGTCCTCACGTGGCGATATTGTCATGCCATTTTTGAAGACATCTGTTACGTGTCTCTACCAACTGTCTGCGTGATGAAGTAGTGCTCTCACAGCTAGCAATATCCACAGAACTTCCCCGATCACATACTTTCTCATTTCGTTTGCCCCTCCCCTTCCAGGTGTTCCATTTTTTTGTTAGGCACTGTACCCCCCCCCCCCCCCCCCCAGGTGTACATCCGTCCACAAACTACGCGACTTCACTCTGTCAGTCCGTGCCGCTAGAAAGTTCGACAGTGTCATATCAGCGCACACTCCGCTGCAGAGTGAAAATCTCATTCTGGAAACATCCCCCAGGCTGTGGCTAAGCCATGTCTCCGCAGTAACCTTTTTTCAGGAATGCTGGTTCTGCAACGTTCACAGGAAAGCTTCTGTAAAGTTTGGAAGGTAGGAAACGAGGTACTGGCAGAAGTAAAGCTGTGAGGACGCGGCGCGAGTCGCGCTTGGGTAGCGCAGTTGGTAGAACATCTGCCCGCGAAAGGCCAAGGTCCCGGGTTCGAGTCTCGGTCCGGCACACAGTTTTAATCTGCCAGGAAGTTTCAGTGTCAACGAGGTGCGTCAAGATAACATTAGGTGAAACAGGTCTATTGGGAGTTTGTTATTTGCATTGCTGGAATTTGTACGTACTATGGATGTCTCAGACGCTAAGCGACAATTACGAATCGCTTATTATTCGCGCGCAGTCTTTGGTCAGAGCAGCTATGTCGCTGGAAGATGTGCCGGTTTTTGTCATCGCTGCTTGGCAGCGAGGAGCGCGGCAGTTTTATAGTTAGTGAGACAGATGCCGAGCAAAGGACTCGTGGCAGTGTAGGCATGAAATTAAGTACATCCTTGTTTAAGTAAAAAGATTTGTGTTTAGATATTGCGAGACAGAGGAGAAGGTTTTGATTAATGATGTAGAACGAAATGGGTATGTAGCGGAATTACGATAATATTTTTGTTTATTGATAATGCAGTCGTGAGTAGCCAGAATCATTGTCGAATGATACATTCACATCAGGGACATTCAGATTTTTTTAAAATTAGAGATTAAGTAATTCTCACTGTAAGGTATTTTTCATGTTTATTAATGATTTCTCTAAGATTTGTGAGAGTAAGAATTTGGTATCATTGTTGCCCTTTGTCAGTGTTAATGAGTGTTGTAACATGAATTTCGTACAAGTAATAATATATCAGATTATTTAAAAACAGTTCGTTAAAGTAATATTCCACTTAAGAGCATTGTCTACATCCTCGATCCAAGTCAGTTTTACTTAAAGCGTCTCTCACTCAACGATGGGTATAAAATAGTTTACTTGTTGTCTGCTTTCAGCAACTGTAGTTAGAAATTCGCAACTGACGCACGGAGAGGAGCAAGCACCGCGTTTCCAAGCAATTACATTACGAGGTAAGGTATTTTCATTTCACGATCAGTTTGCTACGAAAATTATCGACGCATAGGAACCATTTCATGAAAAGCATAATTTGGCAGATCATTAACGCACAGCGACCACTTCGTTTAATTACAGAGATTAATAGTAAAGTTCAGGATTTAATCAGTTTGCACATTTTGCTAGAAATGTTATAAATCAGGGCCAAATTCATATTGTATTCTCGCAGGCAGATGTATTGGGTTTCTCTCACAGCTGGAAATGCACAAAGTCGCGCAAAGTTCAACAACAGCAAAGTTCCAATCAATCAACCAAGAGACTCCAAAATCAAATAAAATAAATAAATTGGTAAAAGAAGTTTTAACAGGTCGCACCTACAGTCGTAGAAAGGAACAGCCTAATTGGACAATCGACTCAGTCATCGTTCACTGGGGCCAGGTGTAAACCAGTGTTTGCAGATAGATCAGTGCAAGCAACAATCTTCACGCTGAAGATATGTAATCTGTAATTGCTTTAAATAAGTTATTGCAAACTATATACATATGGTGTCCATCATTTTGATTCTGGATCCACTATGAATCGAGACACAAAACAATGAAAGGCATTAGCTACCAGTTGGCACTGATTTATATCAATGGGGCAAGTAAAATTTGTGCCAGGGTTTCGAATGCCGGTCCGGCACAAATTTTCAACTTGTCCCATTCATATAAGTCAGTGCCCAACGGCATCTAATATCTTCAGTTCCTTTGTGTCTTCCTTCGTTGTTCCAGACTGTTGCTAATCTGAGAACCTGCTTACTGTTGCCATGACTTCCTATTCCACTACAAATTCTACACCCTACATTTCCCTCTATCACCAAATTGACGATTTCTTGATGCCTCGGGACGTGTTTCATCAACTAATCCCTCCTTTTAGTTGGGTTGCGCCATAAATTTCTTATTTTCCTATTTCGACTGAGTACCTCTTCGTTAGTTATCCAATTTACTCATCTAATCATCGGAATTCTTCTGTAACGCCACATTTCAAAAGTTTGTGTTTTCTACTCATCTGACGACCAACATCCGTAAAATAACTTCAGAAAATTAAATTTCTATCCGATGTTAACAAATGTAAACTTTTCAAAAGCGCTTTTCATGCGACTGCAAATCTGTATTTTATAGCATCCTTACTTCGGTCAGTCAGTTATTTTGCTGTCGAAATAGCATGTCCCATGTGCGACTTTAAGCGTCATTTGCTAGTCTTATTCCCTCAGTATCTCGTGATTTAACTGGACTACATTCCGTTACCTTCGTTTTCATTTTGTTGATATTCATTTTCTAAAATCTTTTCAATTCTAATACAATTGTTAGTCTAACGGTCTACATATTGTAATTACCTCACACCCCGTTACTGAAATATTGTGAAACGGACTGTACGATGCTACATTAAGCCCTATCCCTAATGAATATAGTGGGCTCTCCAGGGATGGAGGGTCATAGCCCAGTGAGGCGACGAATTGTGGGATTCTAGTTTCGAGATTAACCCAGAGTGCTCCGAAACCTAGCAAAGAATAAAATAAGAACACATCACATCTGGCGATTCCACTTGTTATACAAGAAATAATAGGAACTTTCCTCCAAACAAAAATATCGAGTGTTGCGAGTTGTCACAATTTCCAAGCTCATGAGACAACAGTTATGTCGCAGGCCGTATATTGGCCCCAAACACTCGATTTCACAAAATTCAAGCTACAGAGGGTGAAATAAATAGAAAATATAAGAGTAGAATATTAAACTGATGTGTACATTAGAGTGGTGTTTTTTTCCTGGAATACATTCTTACTTTCACAGCCGGCCGCGGTGGTCTAGCGGTTCAGGCGCTCAGTCCGGAACCGCGCAACTGCTACGGTCGCAGGTTCGAATCCTGCCTCGGGCATGGATGTGTGTGATGTCCTTAGGTTAGTTAGGTTTAAGTGGTTCTAAGTTCTAGGGGACTGATGACCAGAGATGTTAAGTCCCATAGTGCTCAGAGCCATTTGAACCATTTTTTTTTTTTCTTTCACATAAAATACCGTTGTCAGAAAACAACCAACAGGCTGTAAAGTCAGTAACATCTTTCTTTCCAAATTCAATAACAAAAATGTATTCTGTGCGAGGTGTTCGTCATGTTCGCAGGTATGATGTGCGGTCTCAACAAGTCCAGACATCTGTAATTAGGGGAGTGATTGAAAACGATGTTTGTGGTATAATTTGATATCTAGCAACGACGTAGTTCGTGCAGCTTGTAAATACATTCATCATCATCAATAACGGCAGAAACTGCAGCTGCTACTGTTACATTCTCAATCCCGACAGGAACAATAGCAGAAATATCAAAAAGGTTGGCAAGCAGATGGATCGTTTTGCTGTGAACATAGAGAACATTCTTGGTATCCAATTCAAGTGAGACTACTGAAATTCCATGAACGTTTATAGCGGCATGCAACGCCACTTAGTTCTTGGGAGGCACTACAAACAAGAATATTTTTATGAGAAGCAGCTTCCAGAGAGACGTGTGTACCTGAAGCTAGTAACAGAGATACGATAATGTTCAAAAGTGTTCAAATGAGTGTGAAATCTTATGGGACTTAACTGCTAAGGTCATCAGTCCCTAAGCTTACACACTACTTAACCTAAATTAACCTAAGGACAAACACACACACCCATGCCCGAGGAAGGACTCGAACCTCCGCCGGGACCAGCCGCACAGCTCATGACTGCAGCGCCATAGACCGCTCGGCTAATCCCACGTGGCAGATACGATAATGGATTTGCTTTAGAACTATGTATCACCGTCAACGTTAGGGTCTTGTAGAACTAAACGCGGCAAATACGTAAACTGTGTGAGAAAATGGTTTGCCTGTCACGCAAGTGAAGTTGTCCATTGATATGCTCTACGGACCTATTTTTACCAAAGAAAATTTCCTTATCTGATTGGCACCCTCTCTTAATATTCGAGACAACAAAAGGACACTACATTTTCAGCATTTCCTTAAAACAAAAAGGCACCTTTAGAATCTATAATATTTTCAAACAATAAAAATTTTAATCATGGCCATCAATCAGCAGCTGTGAAGCACTTTTTAAGAATAGAAATAATCAGTCGTCAGTTGCAAAAATTTTTTAATTAACTTCTCGACTAGTTTCGGCTAATTTTCCTTCCTCAGAATATCTTACAATCAAGCTCACACCGGAAAGCAACAGTAAAGTGAATTCTAGACGATAGAGCCCTTCGTTAAAATTTTACATTTTACAGTCAAGCAGTTAAAAAGTAACGTAAAACATACGAAGATATGGTGATCAGAATAATAATTATCGTTTAACTCAAACGATAATATGTTTTGAATATACATAATATCTGTGGCCGGTACTTGAACGTGATGGAAGCTAAATGTACGTTTTCCTGATATGTTAGCCACTGCCCTGTTTCCTTGCTGCACGTTCTGGACGATGGAGGAAATTTGTTCATTTCGGTCGAAAAACTGGTGAAATCCATTTCCAGTGCTGTCGTTCGAAACGTATGCCAAGGACGTAACCCCACGAAATCGCGATAAACAGGATAAAACGATAAAACAAGCGTATTCGGGCCGGCTGATGTGGCCGAGCGGTTCTAGGCGCTTCAGTCTGGAACCGCGCGACCGCTACGGTCGCAGGTTCAAATCCTGCCTCGAGCATGGATGTGTGTGATGTCCTTAGGTTAGTTAGGTTTAAGTAGTTCTTAGTCCTAGGGGCCTGATGTTCTTAGATGTTAGGTCCCATAGTGCTCAGAGCCAAGCGTATTCCGCGTAACTACTCGAATTCTGCTATGAATTGCAAAAATTCTGCATTGTTTACCTGTTTGCGTGTTCCATGATGATCTACGATTAATTTTACTGTCTGGAATATATAAATATGAGAAACGTCCCCCAAAATTCGCAAATACAATGAATGCTCTACACTTTTCAGAAAAAGTAGATCCTTTGAAAAAAAGAAATGAAGCTCATGGGAGCAACAACTTCAGATTTTTAACTCATCTGTCTTATGACTGTTTGATGCAGTTCGCCAGATTTTCTCTCCTTTGCCAGCCTCTTCATATCACATTACAACCTGCACCACACGTCGTCATTTATTTGTTGGATGTACTCCCAACTCTGTCTTCCATTACACTTTTTTTCCCTCGACAGCCACATCAGGTGCCACGCAAGCCATTCAGTGCCGTCTTGAAGCGTGTTCTATTATCCCTTCCCTTATTTATTTCCACATATTCTTTTCCTCGTCAATTCTGCGGAGAACCTCCTCAGTTCTTATCTTACCAAGTCCTGTTCAGCATCGTTCTGTAACGCTACATCTCTGTGCGCTTCGATTCTCTTCTTTCCTGGTTTCAAGAAGACATAACAGAACACATTAGTGAAAGAGAAACAACTTGAACTTGATCTGAGACAAAAACTTCTGTTTCTTCAAATTTCTTTTCCAAGGGGAGATGATCAAACATTCTTATCGCTAAGAATTTTACTGCTTTCTATACCGAAGTTTATACCATCAAATTGAAGATCATGCACTGTGTTTCATCGTTGAATAAACGAATTTATAAGCCCAATAACTTAAACATATTTGTTAATAAAGAAAACAAATACCCATATATGTCCGCAACCATTTCACGTTTCATGTAACAAGCTTAAGGGTTTATTATCAGTAAATACCATACGACATATTTCGACTGCTGCTGTCATCGGATACAGAACACAATACCGAAAAGGCAAAATTCCGTATCAAAGAATAGATATCCATACCTAACTATTTTCCCCACAAGCCATCGTACTGTACGTACCTGAGAATACGTATTTTAATAGAAATGTTTCCTCCCCTTTAGGTTTCATTCAGAGGTGGAACGGAAGACGGCGATGTCAGCTCGAACTTCTATACGTTTTGCATCGTGAACGTTATGTGAAGCGCATGTTACAGGAATTAATATACACGGCGGGCAAACTAAAACTGGCTTGGAAAACATTACACATAGGCCCTACCTTAAGGTAGGCAACCCATCTTACATCATCTGCCCCGAGTTCAGATGATGTAAGTAGTCTTGCCTGTCTTAAGGTTCATGAGTAATGCAGAATATCTTTCTTGCAGCATTTCCCACTTTTACACCTAAATCTATGCTCGGTGAGCCACCTTAGGGTATGACATTACTATGAATTTTCCGTATTTCCTGTTGGATGTGCGAATCGTATGGGGGAAGACTTAACACTTAATAACTAGTGGAAAAGGAACACTACGGCCGTATTTTCAAAATATTCAATATTCAGACTACTAGTTTCAACACTAGATTTGCGTCATCTTCAGGTCCTACCCCAAGTACTTCTAGTCACTTATCATAGGACCCATACAATAAATAGGCGCCGTGGACCGATGTCCATCAGGAATGTATATTCTGAACGTGTAGTCACCACTGTGACCAAATGGACATCGGCATCGACATGTGGTCACAGTGACACTGAACGTTCGGAATATACCCTCCTGATGAACAGCGGCACTTAGTTATTTTATAGGTCCTGTGATACATTAGCCAATGAGTTGAAGTATTTGCTTGGTTGATAGTAGGTCCTGAAGAAGACGAAAATGGAGCGTGAAACTAGTCGTCTGAATAACAAATACTTCGAAAATATGGATGTGGTGATCCATTTCCACTACTTATATCGTCAGCCGCTGACCCATGTCCACAGGAAGGACGGACTAAGTTAAACCCTTAACATATCTTTGATTACGGTCTCAGACCGACTGACAGTACTCAGGAACTGGTAGATAAAGGGCTTTGTTCAAGTAGAGAGCACTTCCTTAGAAATCTTCCGAGACAAGAGTTTCGCCTCTACTGCTCAGTTTCTACAATGAAGCAGCAGTGACGGAAATGGAAGTAAGGTTTAAGGGTAGAGTTAAAGTTCAGGTCTAACGATATAGGTGATATGATTGGCTGATGACATTCGTGTCCTCAGTGAAGGTGAAGAACAGTTAGATAGAACGAACGGTCTAATGAATACAGAATATGGGTTGGAAGTAAACCGAAAAAAAGATGAAAGTAGTTAGAACTAACAGAAACGAGAATAGCGACAAACGTATCTCAGAGTTGATCACGACGTAGACGAAGTTAAGGAATTCCGCCAACCCTGGATGCAAAATAATCCATGAAGAACCAAGCGAGAAGGGCATAAAACGCAGTCTAGCACGAGCAAAGATGGCATTCCCGGCCAAGAGAAGTATCCTGGTATCAAATATAGGCCTTAAGTTAAGAAAAAGTTACGAGTATGTACGTTTGGAGCACAGTATTGCATGGTAGTGGAGCATGTACAGTGGGAAAACCGGAGCAGAAGAGAATCGAAGCATTTGAGACTTGGTACTACAACGAATGTTCAAAAGCAGGCTGAGGAGGTTCTCCGCAGAATCGGTAAAGAAAGGAATATATAGAAAACTCTGACAAGAAGAAGGGGCGGGATGATAGGACGTCAGGGAGTAACGTTCATGGTACTAGAGGGAACTGTAGAGGATAAAAACTGTAGAGAAAGAGGGGGCTGGAATACATGAGAACACCAAATAAATAATTGGGGATGCAGGTTGCAAGTACTACTCCGAGATGAGATTTGCACAATAGAAAATTTCGTGGTGAGGCACGTCAAATCAGTGGGGAAAAAACTTAGTCTTGTGTATTCCTTTCCACGGTGAGATTTATGCGGTTTCGAGAAATGTTCTCTTGTACTGAAACAAAAGTGCCCACTTTAGTTCTTTACACCGATGCCTGAGATACAGTACCCCCTCACTGGAAATGAACTCTGCTTCGACAGTTCTGTGTCCTGTATGCTATCATTTCAGCATACGAAACATGTCACTAGGAATACAGAAACACAGCCGTGTAGTGTTCCAGAAAATTCACCTGAAGAGGTTTAGAAACACCGCTGCGTCTAAATCAGAACTGTAATAATAGGCCGGCAGCTGTGGCCGAGCGGTTTTAGGCGCTTCATACCGGAACCGCGCTGCTGCTACGGTCTCAGGTTCGAATCCTGCCTCGGGCATGGATGTGTGTGATGTCCTTAGGTTAGTTAGGTTTAAGTAGTTCTAAGTCTAGGGTCTGATGGCCTCAGATTTTAAGTCCCATAGTGCTTAGAGCCATTTGAACCATTTGCAATACTAGGATTTGAAGACACCTCCCCTGGAAGCAGCCTCATCATAAGCACTGACAAGTGTCTTTCTCGGCAATCCTAACTGAGCACGCGGACGCACAAAGCTGCAAAGCAATACCAAGGACAGATCCTTAGATCGAGGCGTTAATTAATTTTTCGCTTTGAGAGAATCACGACTGTAGAAGGTAATCACAGAAAAGGAGAATATCTGACAAAGTGGAAAAGAAGGAAAGATCCTGGGAAAGGCGTCGGGTTGTTGGCGTGGGGGCTTTTCCGGCCGCTGTTCTGTTTCTGTCAGAGGCCAGAGGTCGGACCGCGCGTGACAAGAGCCTCACGCGACAATAGCAAAGCACAGTGGCGCCAAAGCACGTCACGCCACGTCAACAGGACACGCGATGGCGAGTTCCCACTGGACAGGCGGCTCGCAGTGCACGACTTAGTGCTTCAGAACACCCCTAGCTGCTGTTGCTGCTGCTGCTGCCGTTGTGTGTGTGTGTGTGTGTGTGTGTGTGTGTGTGTTTGCCGAGCGTGCGTGAACACATAGACGACCGCAAGTTTGGAAGGGAATGGGTCACTTGCCCTTCTTGAAATGTGCCATAGACTCTTCTTTATTAATTTCAAAATTCTCAGGTATTTCTAGAAACGACTGAGTCTACTTATCCGTGGCTTTAGTATGTACTATGTTGGCTGTGAGAACGTTCACGGGAAATTACACCGTTTTTTCATCGTGTTGGCGGTATCGGCGTGGTAATGCAATCTTGTGTGACTGAATATGTGCACAACATGGCCGAAATAGAGTACCCGATCTTTTCTCTGTCGCTTCCTTGTACAGCCCTTAATGAGCTACGGGAAGGGACAGCGTCAACACTCAGCACAATACAAAGATGGTTGCAGTATAACTGCCCGACAGCTGTCCCTATCTTCCACTATGTTTCGCTGGCGCATGTCTCAATCTCAACAGTAAGTTTACATCTTATCGTCAGGGCTTGCTGAGACTACTCTAAGTTTTAGACGGTAAAGCGATTTTAACAGAGTTTGAACAGCACGATTATGCTACGCTGCAGGCAGCACCAGCAAAATTTTCAGGTTATTGTGGACAAGCAGTAGTGTGGAAGTGATTCGATGAACTCTCTGCTAGCCACCAAAGTGTGAATTGCGGAGTAGTCATGTAGATGTAGAAGTACAGTTCATTGTAGTACAGTTCACTGTCTTACGTGAATATAACATGAACCATATGACCACATTCATCATCATAAAAAGAGCTGCAACCAGAATAACAAGGCGCATTGTGATTATTATTGGCGGACTGGTAGATAGTATCAAACATACGAAAGGATAGCCGGCCAAAATACAGAAAAAGTACATACAAGCGCGCATACCGTGGCCGAAAAGGAGTTTGGTTCTTCATCTGTCTTACGATTCTTGAAAGATATCAGGTGCAACTCAGAGTGACATCTACTATATAGAGTTCTACAGTGCTGTTGTCATGTTTACACAACAACATGCAAACCAGGGAGACAATGGCCACTTTGGTGGAGTTCTAGGCTCTTAAGAGTCAATTCTACCTAGCAGTTTGATGGTTGTCATCAAAGGTTTCCTACACCCACGTTCATGTTAAGAATGCCAGAAAGGATCTACTCCCAAAAACCATTGTCTGGGTAACTATCAAACGTTTAAAATGTAATAAGCTTCGTATACTTTCTGTCAAATGTATTTCTTGCGTCACAACTTAACGAATCAGTGTCATAGAAAATGGAACTTTTACAAATTTATCCCCTCTTGGATAAAAATTCCGCGAACACTTACACTGATCAGCCAGAACATTAAGACCATCTATTTAATGGCCGGTATGTCCACCTTTGGCATAGATAACGGCGGCGACACGTCGTGGCATCCACGTATGCAGCCTTGATAGGTCGCCGGAGGGAGATGACACCACATCTGCATACACAAGTCACCTAATTCTCATAAATCACCGGGGCGATGAGCTCTGATGATGATTATGATGATGATGATGATGATGATGATGAGGTCCCATACTCCGAGGAGCGCAGGGGACGATGCGGGAGACCCGCACCGCCGTACTAGGCAAGATCCTAGTGGAGGTGGTTTGCCATTGCCTTCCTCCGACCGTAATGGGGATGAATAATGATGATGATGAAGACGACACAACAACATCTAGTCATCTCGACGCAGGTAAAATCCCTGACCCCGCCGGGAATCGAACCCGGGAGCCCGTGCGCGGGAAGCGAGAGGCCTACTGCAAGACTAACGATCTGCGGACGATGAGCTCTGAGACCTCGTTCAATCTCATCCCAGATGTGTTCGACCGACTTCAGATCTGGCGAGTTGCGGGGAGGGCACCACGTCAGCTGGAACTTGCCACTGTGTTCCTCGAACCAGTCCATCACACGCCTGGCCACGTCGCATGGCGCATTATGTTGTTGAAAAATGCCGCTGCCGTCGGCAAACATGATCGTCATGAAGAGGTGTACGTGGTCTACAACCAGTGTACGATACTCCTTGGCCGTCATGCTGCCTTGGACGAGCTCCACTGGACTCACAGATGTCCACGTAAATGTTCCCAAGAGCATAGTGTAGCCGACGCCACCCTGTCTCCGTACAGCAGTAGAAGTGTCAAGAAGCTGTTCCCCTGGAAGACGAAGGATTCGTGCCCTCTCATCGACATAATGAAGAAGGCATCGGGATTCATAAGACCATGCAATGCTCTTCCGACGTCCAGAGGCGATGGTCACGTCCCCATTTCAGTCGTAGTTGCCGGTGTCGTGGAGATAACATTGGCATACGCGTGCGTCCTCGGCTGCGGAGGTCCGTCGTTAGGAGTGTTCGGTGCACTGTGTGTTCAGACAGACTTGTACTCCGCCCAGCATTTAAGTCTGATGTTAGTTCCGCCACAGTTCACCGCCTCTTCAATTTTACTAATCTGCCCACCCTACGGCATCCGACATCTGTAATAAGGAGTGGCCACCCAACGCCACCAAGTCTGGATTTCGCTGCGTCTTGAAGACATTCACCACAGCGCTCCTCGAACACCCTACAAGCCGTGCAGTTTCGGAAATGCTCGTGCCGGGCCTGCAGGCCGTCACAACCTGCCCTCGGTCAAACTCAGGTAGATCACGCTCCTTCCCTATTCGACACACGAAGAACACGCTCACTGGTGCTGCACACACCGTGTGTTTGTCTGGCCAGCAGGAGTTCCTCGCCAGGTAACACTGCTGTCCCCTGGACGGGTAGGCCACAGGTCATAATGCTCTGTCTAATAAACAAAGTAAGAGCCTGCGGAATATCAGACCAGCTGTGTGGCTGGATTGAAGAGTTTTTAGCAAACAGAACACAGCATGTTGTTATCAATGGAGAGACGTCTACAGACGTTAAAGTAACCTCTGGCGTGCCACAGGGGAGTGTTATGGGACCATTGCTTTTCACAATATATTTAAATGACCTAGTAGATAGCGTCGGAAGTTCCATGCGGCTTTTCGCGGATGATGCTGTAGTATACAGAGAAGTTGCAGCATTAGAAAATTGTAGCGAAATGAAGGAAGATCTGCAGCGGATAGGCACTTGGTGCAGGGAGTGGCAACTGACCCTTAACATAGACAAATGTAATGTATTACGAATACATAGAAAGAAGGATCCTTTATTGTATGATTATATGATAGCGGAACAAACACTGGTAGCAGTTACTTCTGTAAAATATCTGGGAGTATGCGTGCGGAACGATTTGAAGTGGTATGATCATATAAAATTAATTGTTGGTAAGGCGGGTACCAGGTTGAGATTCATTGGGAGAGTCCTTAGAAAATGTAGTCCATCAATAAAGGAGGTGGCTTACAAAACACTCGTTCGACCTATACTTGAGTATTGCTCATCAGTGTGGGATCCGTACCAGACGGAGGAGATAGAGAAGATCCAAAGAAGAGCGGCACGTTTCGTCACAGGGTTATTTGGTAACCGTGATAGCGTTACGGAGATGTTTAACAAACTCAAGGGCAGACTCTGCAAGAGTGGCGCTCTGCATCGCGGTGTAGCTTGCTCGCCAGATTTCGAGAGGGTGCGTTTCTGGATGAGGTATCGAGTATATTGCTTCCCCCTACTTATACCTCCCGAGGAGATCACGAATGTAAAATTTAGAGAGATTAGAGCGCGCACGAAGGCTTTCAGACAGTCGTTCTTCCCGCGAAACATACGCGACTGGAACAGGAAAGGGAGGTAATGACAGTGGCACGTAAAGTACCCTCCGCCACACACCGTTGGGTGGCTTGCGGAGTATCAATGTAGATGTAGATGAACCAGTGTATGTGTCTGTGCATGTGTGTTTGTTTGAGAGGGAACTTCGGAAGCTACTGTACGGTGTGCAGCTGAGTATACTTCTAGTAGCACTACCTCTCCACCTTTTCCCTGTTCCATTCGTGAATGGAGCGTGGGAGGAATGATTGCCCGTAAACTTCCGTAGGAGGCCTACTTAATATCCATGCTGTATGATATGTATCGCTTTCATTGTATCCTATTTGCTAAAGATGAGGTAGGGTGATAGGCAAGGGGCAGTGCTCCGCTGTTTTGACTCAATGCCACAGAGTAGGCAGTCAACATCAGTGCATATCATCCACGTCCGTACCATCGTCTTCACACGTCATCACTGGGTATAGCATTGAATACTTGATGTTTAATTTAATCTTAATTGTATTAAATGTTTCCCTCTGTTCTGTTATACTCCAAATTACAGAGTGTGATCCGAATACGACCCACATCAGGTCGATACCGGTCACTACTTACGAATAAAAGGGCTTTTACGTGGTTAAGACTTTTCTACAAACTATTTTATTACTAGCTCATTATGCCCGCTGCTGTTCCCAATATGTTCACAACGATTAAATACGCGTAATATTTCAGTTAGATACCGATTGCACTCAGGACAGCAATACCAGCATCTAAATTTTCTCATACTTTTCAGATTTATTTGATACCAGACACACTAAATGCGATTACTACTGTAGACGTCTGTGAATGAATCTAAAATCAACGGGCAAATAAAAAAAAATGGGACAGGAATTTTCGTCTGCAAGTTATCTGTACTTTTGCAGATGACATCTCCGTATGCTTCTATGCGTCACTTTATGAATCAACAAGAGCTGGGGTTTCGAAGAGCCAGTTATCGCCCTTCTACATGAAATCGACCCATTACGCAGGAAGTACGGCAAAAAACTAGAATTATATCAATTTCCTTACTATTTGGACGGCTTTAAGCTTGTGAACTGTGGCTGTTTCCTGCTTCTGGAAAAGCAGTAGTCAGCTTTTTCGTTCCATTCCTTCAGCAGTGACGTCGCGTTGTCCCAAGCGTTGGTCTGTCATCTGTTTATTCTGCTGAGCCGGAAGGCCGCTTCAGGAAGTCGTTCATTGAGGATTCCAACGTAACACCACTGGTGTAAGGGAAGCCGCCAATCCGAAACAGATATTAAATATTCAGACAAATCCCCCCTTTCATAAAGCCAGATGAAATTCAAAAGGACTTAGCACACTCTGAGCTTCCTGTGAAACGAATTCCCTCCCCCGAAATGCGGAGAGCAAAAAAGGAAGAGAGAAAGCCAGATAGAGAAAGCGGAGGGGGGGGGGGGGGGGGCGGAAGATATGAAAGAGGATTTAAAATTCGCATAACGAGGCTGCGAACAAGATTATGGGATTTTTTACCCCCGCGGGGCGCAACACACAAAGTGAAACAGAATAATTACAATGGCCGTTGTTTATGGAGGCTACAGTGCTCTCTCATCACGGGCTTTGCGCGACAGAAAAGGACAAAACGAGCCGACAGCGAGTCTGTGAGGATGCGTTGCCGGGAGGGGGTGATAAGGGGGGGGGGGGGGGGGGGAACTCCACGCGTGCGAATGGAACAGCCACGGCCGGACTTAGTAGCTGACGGACAGGGGCAGTGGTTCGTTCCGAATGTCGCAACAGCCGCGGGAGAAAAGCTTGCGATTGCAGGCGACAGCTGACACACGGAAACAAACATATGAAAGCTTTACTCCATCCCGTGACCAAAATGTATCGTCTGCGTAATGAAAAACCTGCCCCTTCCCTCCCTCACCTGACTCTCTCCCTCTCATCACTGCCCTCCAGCAATTTTCCATCCTCCCTTTCATCGCAGTCAGATAACACATACGTGCCATTACGATATTTTTTTGTGCATTTTAAAACTGCGTTGTTATGTCAGATGCAAATTTAGTGTAAGGTACCGAAATCAGATTAACAGTACAGTGAGCACCGAAACTGCGCAACCGATTGTATAAAATCAGCTGATAATGTTATTCATTATTTTGTGACGCCATTGCTGAATAATGCACAGGGTGGCCTGATGGGAATAGTGTCAGTTGCAAAGCGATTTAGAAAACATTGCTGTATGGTGTGGCAGGTAGCAGTTGACGCTAAATAACGAAAAGTGTGAGGTGATCCACATGAGTTCCAAAAGAAATCCGTTGGAATTCAATTACTCGATAAATAGTACAATTCTCAAGGCTGTCAATTCAACTAAGTACCTGGCTGTTAAAATTACGAACAACTTCAGTTGGAAAGACCACATAGACAATATTGTGGGGAAGGCGAGCCAAAGGTTGCGTTTCATTGGCAGGACACTTAGAAGATGCAACGAGTCCACTAAATAGACAGCTTACACTGCACTCGTTCGTCCTCTGTTAGAATATTGCTGCGCTGTGTGGGATCCTTACCAGGTGGGATTGACGGAGGACATCGAAAGGGTGCAAAAAAGGGCAGCTCGTTTTGTATTATCACGTAATAGGGGAGGAGAGTGTGGCAGATATGATACGCGAGTTAGGATGGAAGTCATTGAAGCAAAGACGTTTTTCGTCGCGGCGTGATCTATTTACGAAATTTCAGTCACCAACTTTCTCTTCCGAATGCGAAAATATTTTGTTGAGCCCAACCTACATGGGTAGGAATGATCATCAAAATAAAATAAGAGAAATCAGAGGTCGAACAGAAAGGTTTAGGTGCTCGTTTTTCCCGCGCGCTGTTCGGGAATGGAATGATAGAGAGATAGTATGATTGTGGTTCGATGAACCCTTTGCCAAGCACTTAAATGTGTATTGCACAGTAATCATATAGATGTAGATGTATGTGAATATGGTTCGGTTTAGCGAAGCAGACCACTTTCATTCGGATGGGTTCTCCAATAAGCAAATTCGCGCATTTGGGATACTTAGAATCCGCATTTCGCCATCGAGAAGTCTCTTCACCCTCAACGGGTGACTGTGTGGTGTGCGATGTCGAGTCACGTAATAAGTGGTGCGATATTCCTTGATGACACCGTCATTACCGAACGGTACATGAAGGTTTTGGAAGATTTTATCCCCATTATCCAAAGCGACCGCCGGCCGCGGTGGCCGAGCGGTTCTAGGCGCTTCAGTCCGGAACCGCGCGGCTGCTACGGTCGCAGGTTCGAATCCTGCGTCGGGCATGGATGTGTGTGATGTCCTTAGGTTAGTTACGTTTAAGTAGTTCTACGTTCTAGGGGACTGATGACCTCAGATGTTGAGTCCCATAGTGCTCAGAGCCATTTGAACCATTTGAACCAAAGCGACCCTGATTTCGACAAGATGTGCTTAAATGTTTGTTTTCCTGGAAGAGCGACTCCTTTTTTGCAGCTATATTAAAGCTGAGCTGATAACAGCCATTCAGGAAATCATTGACAGCATCGATCTTCCGACACTTAAGCCGGTCACGGAGAATTTTGCTATTCGTCTGCGCCACATCATCGCCAATGCTGGCAGGCAAATCAAACAACTCATAACCTAAATCCGAATATCTGTGCTGCCGTTTATATGTTGAGTACAGTGTGTTCACGCCGTAGTTTGTAACTAATTTACTTTCTCTTTTCATATAGCTCAGTAATTGTCAACTTGTAAATACGTATTAATAAAAACTACTACTGATGTATTTCATGTGTGCTTATTACGTCACAAGCTGTTACGTTCTAAATGAATATCTTCAAGTGACATAGACACGTCCACCAACAGTTTCCTTTGTGAGAGTTGGTTCCGTGAATTTTAGATTTAATCTCAGTACGTCCAGCTGGAACGTAACCAGTTGTGACTAATAAACACACCTCACACACAACTCTGGCAATTTTTACTAACATTTCCACCAACTTAAATCGAAGAATCACCCCCCCCCCCCCCCCCCTCCTGACACGATATTATTTTAAAAATTTGTATTTGTGGGAATCCACAGCCTCCAGATGTTTAATAAACATAAAAATGGTCCGTAGTAGGCTGTAATGCGATTTTTATTTAATCGTACGATTAGCTAATTTCGACTACACGTCAATGTCAAGCGCATTTCTAGCCTCTGTACTTCATACCACTTTCAAATTACTCTTATTTACAAGAAAAAATTGCCATATTCCGTCATTTTACGAAATGATCCACACTACAGTGATACATTTTAAGTTCGTATTCTGATCTTTGCTCTTACGTGCAACCACCTGTTATCTCAGCGATATTATATCATGTACAAACAGTTGACACTATAATAAGACACATTCGAATCACCTTTTAAGGCGCAGGTAACCAGCAAAACAAAATGGGTGGATGAACATGAAAGTTATCAGGCTCGTTCGCGACGTTTGTCACTCTGAGATTTATTCCACCTCACTGCGATCATGACTAAACCAAATGCAACAATATGATTTAAAATAATTTTCTTTCTTGTTGCTATGTATCGATGCCGTGGTTAGTCAAATGGCTCTGAGCACTATGGGACTCAACTGCTGAGGTCATTAGTCCCCTAGAACTTAGAACTAGTTAAACCTAACTAACCTAAGGACATCACAAACATCCATGCCCGAGGCAGGATTCGAACCAGCGTCCGTAGCGGTCTTGCGGTCGTGGTTAGTCACTTGAGAACAGGGCCGCCAAACAAATTACATTAATTATGGCCTGCAGCGGGCTAACGACCACCTAATGTTTGCTAAGTGTCGCAAGAACCACTGAAACACGTATGTAACATAGCAGCGATGGCGAGGCATTGCAGCGTCTCTGACCAGAGAGCATGCGCTTGACCGCGCGAGTGTTGCGAGCAGTTCGCTAGTTGTCGCTATGCAGAGCAGTACTCTGTCAGTAGTTGTTGTGAGCAGTAGCTCTGTTCAGTTGCGTCGAGTACGCTTGTAGTCGTCATGCAGAGCGGTCGGTCAGTGTTAGCAGCCCAGTGCGGTTGTGTGATGTAGTCTGTCGGCAACACTGGTCAAGATGCTGAATGAGGTATACTGTTAATTAAGATAATTGTCGGATAATGTAAAGTTTATTTATTGTAATTAATTTATAACAAGTGCCCCCAATAATAATTTTGATTTCAAAAGCAATTTTACATAAAATTTTTATTTAATTGAAGTAACTATATTGTTCCACTTCCCTTAAACAAAAGTTTCAGTTTTCAGTTAAATAATAAAAAAAAAGGAATATTATTATTTGCAATGCAGTTCCTCCGATCCGTGCGCAAGAATAAGAGCAGAAATTTGACTAGCAGTTACAATGAGGTAAGAATTTAATTCTGATTTTTGCACAGGGCCAAAGACTGATATTTCGGTTTAATTGCATTTTCTTATCACTGAATGGACTTTAATTTTTTGTGAGGAATTTATATTTGAGTCAGATTGCGGTTCTCATTTTTATTGTCATTAAATTTAATTGCTGGAGAGGTTACACTTAGCGCAATGTCCATTAGCATTTGTAAATAATATTGTCTTTCATTTTAAATTTTTGTGGGGAGGTTACACTTGGCGACACCCAGTCCAGGATCGTATTTAGTTGAGAGTCTTTTGAACAACAGTCAGATATCTGCCCTTATTTGCTTAGATATAATTAGGATTTGGCGCTACGCTTTTATTAACTTGTGACTTTCTTTCTACAGGTCAACGGCAATTCGTTGCTCTGTTGTATTTGTGTGTTGCTTTTGCATTGTGCTTATTTATTTTGTGAAAAATTGTGACTATTGTAAAAATGCCGCGAAAGACTGTGAATAGTGTATCGCGAGGTATTTTGAATGAAATTACCGACTTAAACAGCGTGACCGATAGTAATTGTGACACGCAGTGTAATGATGACAGTCCTGCGTTCACTGACAATCAATGCATTCCAACCACTAGTGATGACTTTTGTCTTAATGATGAACAAACGAACTCAATTGTCTCGTCTGTTAATTTGACGACAATTGATGACGCAGAACGCTCTATTGTAATGAGCGCTGCCCAGCTTAACATACCAGATTTGGAAAATTCAAGTGACGAACAGACAATTATTTCTAATGAAAATGGTCAGTGTAGTGAGAGTATGACGGATCCATTTAATTCCGAAATAATGTCTGACAGTGTACATCCGAGTGATAATCCTTTTTGTAAGTTGCAGAATGACCAAATGGTCACACAAAGCCTGACAATTGCATGTACTCCATCACAGAGTACTGAGAATGCAACAGCTACTTTAAGTTTGGATCAATTTATGACAATAATGCTACAGTTTAAGAACGATATTGGTCTAGATATCAAACAACAGAGTGAGAAAACAGACAACAATCTCAAACAACTTAGTGAACAGATCAGACAACAGAGTGAACAGATCAAACAAGATAACGAAAAACTCAAACAACAACTTGATGAAAGTTTCGACAACCATTTCAAACAACTTAGAGAAACAATTGATAAAAGTTTCGAACTCACAAACGAAAAACATGACGACCTTAAAGAACAGAACAAACAAATTAGTGAGCAGATTACAGCTGTTACCGTGCAATGTCAGGACATTAAAGAACAATTACGTGTGAATACTAAGACTTGTGCTAATAACAGTAATGAAAAAGTTGGCACTGTTGCACAAGAATTAAATAGTACACGTGTAAGCACAACAGAATTACATAAAGACGAAGTTAATGCAGTCACTGAACAATGTTCAGCAAACGCAACACAGATACACGAAATTAATGCAGTCACCGAACAATGCCCTAAAAACGCAGTACAGTTTCGCAACGAGGTTAATTTAGAGTCAGTGGAAGTTTCACACACTCCGAATACGGCAGTTGACGAGAAATTTGCACGACAGATCAACCAAATTGGCGAAAATATTAAAGTAACAGAATTAAAAACTATTTCAGTCACCAATACGTCACAGAATCCGCCACTTTGCGAGCATTTGTCAGACTCACGCGGTGTGAATAATGTGAGCAATTTACAGAGACTACGCGAATTAAAATCCGAAAAGCCACGCGACTTAAAATCTGAAAAGCTATGCAACTTGAAGTACGAAACGACACAGACAAACAGACTTTCACACAAACCTGAACGTGTTCTCAAATTCAGTGACGAGAGCGTTGATAATAAGCAATTTGTATTTGTAAGAAAATCTAAAGAATTTAATAATGACAGAACACAGGTACACGCTTTGAGCTGTATACGACAATTTCTTTTTGTGCTTTCACCGCTATTGCTTGTAATGCAGAAGCTAGCTTTGAAACAGATGCGACAATTTGCTATTGTATTTTCTTCAGCATTACGTATTATGCAGAAACTGGAATTAGCAAGAATACAGCGATTTACTTTTGAAATTTTACCGCCATTGCCTATAACACAAAAGCTAAAAATTATTTGCAGTGCGTAAATGACCTCAGGGGATTCATTACGCTTTAATGAATATGTGCCGTAGCGAGCATAGGGCCCCGAGCTGTAGTAGTGCTGTTTCATCTTTAGTTTTCTGCACTGCTGCCTTTTCTTCTACTATCCTTTATATCTATCAAAACTGCTCTTTAACTATTGCTCTATCTAGGATTAAGAATATGTAATGAAAACCCGATAAGACAAATTTTTACCGAATGTGACAATTTTCATTGGGCACTCCAGAATCACGAGAATTTTTAATAACGGATAAAATCGTAATCATCAGTATGTATAAAATTTTGAGCAATCGGAACCACATTTTTGTAACAATAGATGTTTTTCACCACAATAGCATGAAAGTCAGCCGCTTAGCATACGTAACCAACAATGCAGTCTACAAGGTCAACCAAACTTTAATGTTTCGCCGCGTGCACGTATAGTCCCAGCCCCAACAAATAGTAACGCATGGCAGCAAAGAAATAACTACGTACAGACAACACACTATTTCAACTCGCATCGCAATGCGCCGTATAGAAATTACTATCAGAACAGACGTAAAAAAAAAAAATAACGAGCACAATTTTCAGCGTACATTTAATAACAGTCGATCTTTTCAGCAGCAAGAACATCAGCAACAACACATTATCATGAATGATCCAAACAATAGGTGTCATCTATAGCGTAAGGTGTCATCTATAGCGTAACACGTCAGTAAGAAATAACAGAACAGTTCATATAGTGGATATGCCACAGCATCCTCCCGTAAAATAAATAACGGAACGTACGATAGATTTTAACCAGAGACAGCACAGATTGCATATTACAGTAACGCAAACATTACTTTTGACACGCAGAATTTTGCTCACGAGAATGTTATTTAAAACATGCTCTGTTGAATGCACCACTTTTATCGCACCCAGATCTTAGTGGAAATTTTTCCCTTGCCACTGACAGTTCCAACACCGCTTTAGGCGTACATATTTTCCAGGAAATTGAAGAAGATGGTTCAATAGTAATTAAAAACATCGCATTTGCAAGTCGCATTTTGTCACCTGCTGAACGAAATTACTCCGTTACAGAATTGGAAACATTATGTGTTGTATGGGCTTTCACGAGATTTAGGCACTTTCTTTATGGCAGACATACCACCGTTTACACAGACCACAGAGCGATACAATTTTTACTTTCGGCTAAATTTACTCACGACAGATTAAGTAGATGGAAACTTTATTCACAGGAATTTAATTTTACGATTGTTCACATTCCCGGCACACAAAATGTTATAGCAGACGCACTATCCCGTTCTCTCGGCAACAATCGGCAAGACGTAGCAACCAACTTCTGCAAAGCAAATTTCAGTGTCATGTACATTCAGCAAGTTGCATTTGAAAACTTTATTTCATCGTCATTACAGGACATAGCAAAGGAGCAAAATAAAGACAACGTGTGGAAAGAAATTAAACACATTTGGCAAGATAAGAATAATGTAACGATTAGGAACCACTACACTGTAAGCAATGACATTCTGTTTCGCCGCTCTCATCCTGACAGCAACAATTGGTTATTATGCATACCTGACGAACTGGTTAACAAACTAATCTGGTACACTCATTTAAGTTACGCACATTACGGAGCACGAAAATGTTTTCTTATACTGAGACAGAACTGTTATTTTACTAACATGGAAAAACGTATACGACGAGTTTTAGCGTCTTGTAAAATTTGCCAGAAAGCTAAATCAGACACCATTTCACATATTCCTCCATTATATCCTATTGTACCTGTTAAATTAAGACACATGGCCGCTGTAGATATTTTTGGTCCGATTCCGAGAACTAACGGAGGTTTTTGCTACATATTTGTCGCTGTTGAGCTCACTTCAAAATTTGTTACTTTCACTCCATTACGCAAGCTACTGCTAAAACTGTTTCGAAAGCATTTGTAAAACAATTTCTATTTCATGTAGGGCATGTGATGAAAGTAATTTCTGATAATGGATCACAATTTCGATGTAGCATATGGACACGCATGTTACGAGCTAGAAACATTTCTCCGATCTATATATCCAAGTACCATGCTTCTTCGAACCCCTGTGAACGGTTAATGAAAGAAATTGGTAAGCTGTGCCGGATATACTGCCACAAAAGACATATTGATTGGGATATACACATACTCTCATTCCAAGATGTAATTAATTCCATTCTAAATGAATCCACTATGCTATCTCCGTCTGTTATACTGAAAAACGTAGAACCACCAAACAAAATTAAAGAATTAGTCAACTTCCCCAAATGTCGTCGACTAAGACACCACGAAATAATTGACATTGCGCTGAACAACATCAAACGTGCCGCAGAGCGCCGGAGAAGACAGCAAAAAACAGGTTTGTACACGCCGCGACTTTCACGTTGGACAGAAAATATTAGTACGTACACACTATTTATCCAGCAAATTAAAAGGTAAGTGCAGTAAATTTGAACTTCTATACGCAGGTCCATATCGGATTCGCAGCATTCCTCATCCCAATGTTGTACACGTCGAAACTTTGAGAACCAGAAAATCGAAAGGCGACCACCATATCTCGAACATTAAACCGTTTATTGAATGAAGACACTTTATGATTCAACACACTATGATGTCATTTACTAATGGAATTATTTCACCTGACTAATTACTGATGATTATCGTATTTTTTCTTGGCAAGTGCCCGGCAAGGTAAGGTTAGCAGGTCGTTTTTTTCTTGTTGTTACACATCAGACCGTGCACATTTTCCACTTTTTTTGTGTATGATTATACTCCAGTTTTGTTTGTATGTATTGTGAAATAGTTGAGATATAACACACCAGTCGACTTTGACATTTTTTTTTTTTTGCCTTATGACATCTCAACATCGTGACTGTTTTACATTTTTGCTGCTGCATTGTGATATTCTCTGTACATTTTGGCTTTGAACACTGTCAATGTCTTTGACATATTACGTTTTCTGTCATGTTATGCTGTATGGTTAATTATGTCACCATAAACCAGTCATTATTTAGTGGATATATGATTTAAATGCAAGACGTTAATCTCTGTTCATCAATTTCAGAAAGAAATGATGCGTGTAAGAAATAAATTCAACAGAAATGGGAATTTCACCTACGGAATAAACGAAAGAAGATGCAATAACTTTATGGGGAAGAGCAAATGGATCAGGATTAACAAGCATTAACAAGAATATACTATACTCATCGTAGAATAGCAGTCTTAACTAATTTTTTCTTTCAGAATACAAGGTGATTGATGCAGGCTGTCAGAGAGAACTACACATCTTAGTTTTAGTGATGAAATATGCTAGAGATAAGGAATAGAAGTATAATGAGTAATGAAGTGATTTTTTGCAGATGATAATGAATACTGATGAATAATGATGAAGGATATGCTGTTATGAATAATGAAGTTTTTCTTTACAGGTGATGATAATTGTGAAGTTATGATAATATGGATAATGAAGTGATTGATAATGAAGTTTTTTCTTTACAGATGAGGATAATGTTAAAGTTATGTATTTATGCTACGTAGTTATTTAAGTATTTGTTGCAGTTTGCTTTGACAGCAGGTGTTACATTGCATAGTAGGATGACGGAAAGTTTTGGAAAGGACAGCTATGGAACACATTTTTTATACACATTTCACTACCTGTTAATTCGAAGTTCACTACTTTTCAGCATAGTGTGCGTTTCTTCTTTCAGGTCAATAATACATTTTGTATTTTTATCAAGAGAAGCTTTTCATGATACTTACTAAACCTGTTACTTATTATACCTGTTCTAGTACTTGCATTTTTGTTTTTTACCCATTTGTGTTTATCATTTATGAATGTGATCACATATACTGCCTTGTTGCATAACCTTGCTACAGCTGACTCATGACGAATGACGTTACCTATCCTCATTTGCAGCAATAGGTCAAAAGCAAGTAGTGTTATGCCTCAGCAATTAATTATCGATCCCAACGCAATGCATTGCTAACAAAAAAAATGTATTACCAGTCCCAAGTAGTGATACCAGTTTGAGAAAATTCTGAATAATACTGATTAGCTCTGAATAGTATGTCACTTGAGTAATGACCTTTTAATGAGACAAAAAAAAGTATATATTTAAAATAATGCTTTGTCACTAGCTAATAACTGCCACTGTTTATTGTAATGAGACTACTTGTAATGCCTGTGATTATTAATGCTTTGATTGTAATTAGCTGATTTTTAATAATGACTTCATAATGATCTGAATAATACTGAATGATGAACAATGTTTTATTCTATTCAATACTTGCTGGCCACTGAGTGCCAATAATTAATGTCACTCAATGAATTGTTATTAATTATGCCATTAATTAGCTCTTGTTTTCAATGTTGATACTTTGTAACTGGAAAGGAATGTGACTGTTTAATAATGCTTTGTAATTAGGAGAAAGCTAATGATTCTTACTATATTGAAATGACAAATGATTAATTAACTATGCCACACTTTGCAACCGGAAAGGAATGTGACTGTTTAATAATGCTTTGTAATTGGGAAAAGGCTAATGATTATTAATATTGAAATGACAAATAATTAATTAACTATTCCATACTTTATAATTGGAAATGAATGTGACTGTTTAATAATGCTTTGTAATTAGGA
This sequence comes from Schistocerca piceifrons, assembly GCF_021461385.2. Lineage (NCBI taxonomy): Eukaryota > Metazoa > Arthropoda > Insecta > Orthoptera > Acrididae > Schistocerca > Schistocerca piceifrons. The sequence goes on along the minus strand of NC_060145.1, from coordinate 83,739,765 downwards.
AAAGGCTAATGATTATTACTATTGGAATGACAAATGATTAATTAACTGACAAATAATTAATTAACTATGCCATACTTTGTAACTGAAGAAGAATGCGATTGTTTAATAATGCTTTGTAATTAGGAGAAGGCTAATGATTCTTACTGTATTGGAATGACAAATGATTAATTACCTATGCCATACTTTGTAATTGGGAAAGAATGTGACTGTTTAATAATGCTTTGTAATTAGGAGAAGGCTAATGATTATTACTATTGGAATGACAAATGATTAATTAATTATGCTATACTTTGTAACTGGAAAAGAATGCGATTATTTCATAATGCTTTGTAACTAGGAAACGAAGACTACTGATTCTATGTAAAACAATTAATGAACATTTTTCTGTAATACTACATACTTGGTACAGAAATGTTCAATAACTGGGCTATGAATGCCACAAACTACTAATGAAGACTGTAATTGTCAATATTATGTGACTTAATGTCCTTCTCCTCATAAGCTAACTACCCTGAATTACTGCAATGTCCATTTGTCCTGTTTATCCTAGTGATCATGGAGCACTATCTTTGGTTTTGCACTAATTCTACGTTGGTGTGCCTTGTAAGAGTGTGGTGTTGACACGACATGCTGTCCACCACCGTGAGCGATGAAGACGTTATTATGGTCCCACTGTTTGGTGTACCTAATGTACTGCCAAAATGAAAACATGGAATATTACTACGACAATTCAGTGTCTTGGCTACGCTGATAAATTCTGATGGGAAAAGAACTTCAAGTTGTGTCACTTGGTGTTGTACTTCTGTGGAAAGATATGGACTTTCAGAACAGCTGTGTGCAATCTAAAGTGCTACAACCATGATGCAATCCTTCCCTTTCCTATCCTAATTCTTGTCACGTAGTGATAATCATTTTTTGCTAACGTCATTTATGTTCATGGCTATACATTTTTTTCGATTCGCTGAACTCCAGTGCGAGTACATTTATGTCACTTGTCGATATGATTTTTTTGCTATTATGTTTATTTATTGCGAAAATGCAAAAGACATTTTTTTGCTTTGTTCTGAAGTACAGTATATGTACACTCTTGTCTTTTATATTGTATATACATTTCTTATTTTGATGATATGTTCTGAACTACAGTGCATGTGCACTTATGTTAGGTGTTAATATGTTTTCTATTGAACTTCAGTGCCCGTGCACTTTTCTCATTTTTCAATATGATTTGTACTCATTCTGTATGATCAATACTTCAGTGCGTATGCACTTATGTCATTTCTTACTCATTGTATGTTCTCAACTCCAGTGCATGTGCACTCATGTCACTTGTCATCAGCATTTTTTTTTGCCAGTCTGTTTATTTGTTCTGAATATGCTAAAGAATTTTTTCAGTGCGTGTGCACTTTGTTATCTGTCAAATAATTTGTATATACATTTTTCTGATTTGTTACTATGTTTTGTACTTACATTTTGTCTTTGTCTGATATATTTTGTACTTAGTGCGTGTGCACAACATTTAATTCATGTACTACATCTAAATATTCAGTAAATTGTAGAAGTTTGTTAATTAAAAAAAAAAAAAATTTGCCGCGCTTGGCAAGTCCAAATGACTCACCATCGCTGCCAAATTTTTGCCCCCCCAGTGGAGGGTTATGAAACACGTATGTAACATAGCAGCGATGGCGAGGCATTGCAGCGTCTCTGACCAGAGAGTACGCGCTTGACCGCGCGAGTGTTGCGAGCAGTTCGCTAGTTGTCGCTATGCAGAGCAGTACTCCGTCAGTAGTTGTTGCGAGCAGTAGCTCTGTTCAGTTGCGTCGAGTACGCTTGTAGTCGTCATGCAGAGCGGTCGGTCAGTGGTAGCAGCCCAGTGCGGTTGTGTGATGTAGTCTGTTGGCAATACTGGTCAAGATGCTGAATGAGGTATACTGTTAATTAAGATAATTGTCGGATAAAGTAAAGTTTATTTATTGTAATTAATTTTTAACAAGTGCCCCCAATAATAATTTTGATTTCAAAAGCAATTTTACATAAAATTTTTATTTAATTGAAGTAACTATTTCGTTCCACTTCCCTTAAACAAAAGTTTCAGTTTTCAGTTAAATAATAAAAAAAAAGGAATATTATTATTTGCAACGCAGTTCCTCCGATCCGTGCGCAAGAATAAGAGCAGAAATTTGACTAGCAGTTACAATGAGGTAAGAATTTATTTCTGATTTTTGCACAGGGCCAAAGACTGATATTTCGGTTTAATTGCATTTTCTTATCACTGAATGGACTTTAATTTTTTGTGAGGAATTTATATTTGAGTCAGATTGCGGTTCTCATTTTTATTGTCATTAAATTTAATTGCTGGAGAGGTTACACTTAGCGCAATGTCCATTAGCATTTCTAAATAATATTGACATTTCTTATAAATTTTTTGTGGGGAGGTTACACCACAGACCACAATGTTTATATTTCACGACGATATGCTGCCCTCGAAGATAGTCCTGCTCTTCCACTCTCGACATACACTTTATAATCTCTTGTGGGAAAAAGCAAATAAACAATTCTGGAAATGGAAAGGTTCGTTGTAAATAAAAAAACGGGTCTACCATGATAACTGAAATGTAATTGACAGGCGCATTGTCCTTACCGAAAGCACAAGTTACATCTTAAGAGATTGCTGTTACAGTAGTACTTGCCGCCTATTGTTAAATCTGACAGCACACAAATGACAGAGTATCAGGCTAACTTCTTCCCTTCTGCACCATATGATGACACATCCAGCAATCATATTCATATTACTCTTCACTATGCATCAGGCCCTACTACTTCTGCCGGCTGCAGTGGCTGAGCAGTTCTAGGCGCTTCAGTCTGGAACCGCGCAACCACTACGGTCGCAGGTTCGAATCCTGCCTCGGGCATGGATGTGTGTGATGTCCTTAGGTTAGTTAGGTTTAAGTAGTTCTAAGTTCTAGGGGACTGATGACCTCAGATGTTAAGTCCCACAGTGCTCAGGGCCATTTGAACCACTACTTCTATAAATTTGATATTCATTAGCCACTTCTAGAACAGAAAGTCCATACTAAAAATACGTAGAATTTGGATACCGGTTTCACTTGCAAGGGGATGTAACGCCGGAAATGCATATCCTCCTATTTCCGTCTATTGTACTATAAATTTTTTCCTTATTTTGTTACCTGAAGATACGATGTATAATTGGTTTGTTTTGTAAGTATTATTTGTATTTTTACGCTGGGTCTTGCCTAGGGAAAACTATGCTACCGAACGATCACATCGATAGGTCGTGTGGAGAACCAAAGTGCTAGGATCTTTGGTAGTGTTGGATGTGCCACGTGGAGCGCGGGCGGAGCAGAGACTGGCTGGAGTAGGGCGGTGGAGCAGGTGTGTTGAGTGACGCTCCTGCGATTTGCCGCGCTATCGGGGTCTGGCATAATGTAATTGCGCTCGACATGCTATGATAGTTTCTGGCGCGGACAGGAAACATTAGCTGGCACACATCAAGAGCCCGTTTCGCCTGGTGACCGTGTCGAGAACAAGGCGCGCCAACATCCAGCTTCTGCAACAGCGACGGCCGGCAATAAGTGACTGTCGCCACCTCCTCGATCGACGACTTCAAACCTTCAATCAACCAACAAGCAAGACTGAAAGTACGTTAAGTCTTAGAACTATATGGCAGATCTCAGCTTTTCGAACTGTTCCATTTGCATCACTAAAATACAGCAATTTAGCAGGAACCTTTGTTGCTCATTGCCCCAATTGCATTACCAAGCAGGGTCCCTTCCTTTTCCGAAATGAACCCGTGTGTCGTTGATATTCAAACGCCAGCATTAAAGTAATATCATTCCATTTCACTACTTTAATTTCAAAGTTCAGTTAAAGTATTCATAGCTGGCTACAATATTTAGATTACACAAGCACAAATTAAGAGTGCGAGTTTTGTTACCATATTTTAGCTTACCCGTGACTGCAGCTGAGCTTGGTACGTACTAAATTTTACTATTGTTAATTGTTCAAAATCATTTAATTCAAGTTCAAAGTTGAATCTATTATTTCTAAATTGCGTAGATTCATGTAGCTTTTGAGATGATTGTTGAGGTAGCCCAAGACTAACCTTATTTTATTTTATTTCATAGTGATTGAGAAGCAAAGTTCACTATTAATTTCAGTCACTAAATTAACTTTCAATTTTCCGGTTTTATTAAGTCTTTTGCTAAATTAAGTCAGAGTGTAGCGAAATTTATTACTTCTGACAAACATTCAGTTTTCACACAACACGTGTCAACCTTCAGTTGCCACGCTTTTAGTGCTAATTATATGTGCATTAACCTTTCTTTTTCAGTTATTATAAAGGTTGTCCATAGGACTGGCGACCGTAATTTTCCCTTATCTCAAATATCTAATTAACGCCAGTTAATTGTTAACGTAACGACCGCACATTTACCCTTTTTCAAAATTAATTTCACCAATTTCATTTGCATTTTTCCTTTCATTTAAATATAACCCTTTCCTCCCTCTTTACCGACAGATTAACTTCGGTGACGATTGCTTTTCCCAAATTTCCATTAAGTACACGCGGTTTAATTTTTCACTGTCATTAAGGTCGATAAGTGAGGGGGAGGTTACTGAGAGGTCACGACGCTGGGACAACAGGTTTACTTCAAACTTTGTGCGCCTTTAGCTGTCCATTAAAACAACATACTGTGCAAGTAGTACGGTGCACTACTCTGGAAATTCCGAGAAAATGACAAGATAAGTAATAACGTCTATTACGTCACTGATATATCTGTGTGTAAATACTGGTTACTAGAGGGAATGGTGGTCAAGTGGTTGGCGTTCGAGCTGCGTGACACGAACGTGTATGAGGCGACGGTTGCAGTCCAGCTCTAACTTAAAAATTAATCTATATTTTTTTCATCACTGGTCAAATTGTTTAATTTATATGACATTTCAAAGGTAATTATCCCAACGTCATGGCCTCCACTCGTCAGATAAATTGTAAATAGTTAATTTTGCAGTTATTCGGGTCTTTTAATAATGAAACTATAATTGCACTCTCTCACCTACACATTTTAACATGAAACAATGAATTGAGATTCTATTATACACCTCTACCAGTCGGCCATCTTACGGTCCAAACTTTTGAAGACATATCGGAACTTCACACCAGCGCCATGCCATGCGGGAAATCACTTAGACTTAAGGATGAGCCTGCATCTTGACTGCGGTACGCAGCTCTATAGTCGTTCTGAATTTTTTCACAGTTTAATGAAACTTTGTATCACACTTCCTTGCGCACACGTTTACTGGTGTGTATCAATAGCGGAATAACCTGGCGCTACACTTACTTAATGACCGCGTAAACTGAACATTTTAGTGGAGCGGTCAGATACGGATCTGACATCGTGACAGCCAAAAAGCGACTCTCTTGTTAGCGCCGCCAACCCCTAAACTGGCACCCCCTCCACCGTACATATACCTCCGCGCCGACGAGTAATCAGGCAGTCACTCAGTTTAGAAATTACATGAAAGAATATGTAATGTAAGAGCGGAAATCATTTTCTCAAGCAATGTTCTCAATTATCTTCTTTAGATAGTTATTAAATTATATTTTTCTTAGTCTGAGAGACTAAGAATAATTCGGACTGTTTTGTCTCGATGACGGTGACTCGCAATACTGCACATCAAAGTTATCCGGTGGTTCCCCGCAGAAATAGCAATCCCGCGTTCTTTCTTGCTGCCGGCAAGGTATCCCTTCGCTCGCTTATACTTCCGGCCAAGTGAACCAGTCCGCCTGCCCGCCCTGCCTTCTACACACATCGTTCTGACGTACGCCTGCCAAGTGTCATTGGAGTACTCTCGTTTATATTTGTTTAGGTAATAAAGCAAATAAAACAATTCACGTCGCCTGACGGCTGGCGTGAATTGTTTCAGTTGAATCGAAGGTGAAGCCCTTAAGCATTTACCACTATAAACACTATTCTTGAAGTTTTTAAATGAAACTGAAAGTCAAAAATAGCGGTTGCACAGCACTACGTAACGTAGTTCCCACGTTACAAACCGGAGAGTTGAGGAGCTAAGCGCAACCAAGACACAGTGAACACAGTCCTAACACCAGTTCCCTTCAGATCACCGAAGCTAAGCGTTTCGGGCTTAGCTAGCTAGCACTAGGATGGGTCTGCCGAGAGCTGTTGGCAAGCGGGGCGCCCTCAACCCTTGTGAGACTAATTGAGGTGCTACTTGGTTGAGAAGTATCGGCAGCGGTCGTGTGCTGACCACGTGCCCCTCCATATCCCCGTCAAGTAACGCCTATCGGTTGAGGACGACACGGCGGTCGGTCGGTGCCTTTGAGCCTTCAAGGCCTGTTCGGACAGAGGGCATACTGAAAAAGACTGTTACTCAGGTATAATCCAGTGCTGCTCGTAACGTTTTGTTTTTTCGTGAAGTTTGCAGGATTTTTTGAACTGTTCACATGTGATCTTACGTTTCTGCATGAGACAATATTTGATCTTAGAACAACTTACAACTTACGGTTTGCCTTCGGTGCAATTATTGTTCAAAACTAGCTGGCATTATCAGCAATGTTTTCATTTCTTTGGTTGCTTATTACAGCGAGCAAGGAAGTTGATCTTTGCCGAGCCTTTGTGGTGCTCCAGACTATGTTCGATGCGAGTATTATATTTGACGTTCTTTTGTGGTTTGACTTCGGGCCTACAAAGTGAGGTTTCACATTCGTATTGCATCTGGTGTACCTACAAGAGAGGTCACATTCACAGTTCATACCACGAAGTTACACAGTGTTATCGTATCTGCATTCATTCAAATATTCGTTCAAGTCCCCCCCCTTTTCTTTCCCGTTGCGCACCGAACGTATTTCCTACTTCTGATCTAGGCGCTTCAGTGTGGAACCGCGCGACCGCTCCGGTCGCAGGTTCGAATCCTGCCTTGGGCATGGATGTGTGTGATGTCCTTAGGTTAGTTAGGTTTAAGTATTTCTAAGTTCTAGGGCACTGATGACCTCAGATGTTAAGTCCCATAGTGCTCAGAGCCATTTTTGAACCTACTTCTGAATATCTCAAGTAAACAGTGAACAGCTTTAGCAATTATTCTTGGTTCAAAATTTTGTGTAAAAGGAGAATACTTCCGGGGCATTATACAAACCTTTCTTACAATTCAGAAGAGAATTTGGTGTCCTGCTTTGTTGCAACACGCTTCTATTTATTCCCGTACTTGCCTACTTGTTCATTCCTGATATTTTAATTTCTCTTCCTATCAATAACCAGGTGCAGCTCCCATAAAAATCATCTTCCCACTCTCCATCCTTCATAACAATGCAGAGGCTGTAACTACAGGGTTCAGTCAGGTGGCCGAACTAACACTGAAGGGGGGACGCACAAAAACAGTGTAGTCGTTGTCCTAATGCGGAAACGGAGTGATTTTACTGATGTCCGAAAGGGCATGAACTTGGTTTTCGAGGTATGGTTTGAACCATTTCCGAAATGGCTAAGCTTATATACCGGGAATGAACGACGGCTACGGAGATGTGTACTGGCTAATAGACATGTCACTGATGAGCAACGGACCGCCCACATGGGCCAAGGGGCTACCGACAGTACCTCCTTAACGACTGTTCGGCGAACTCCGCTGCGTATGGGCATTCACAGCAGGCGCCTTGCTCGTGCACCCATGCCCATTGCTGTTTAGCGGCAACGAAGGCTAGAATTTGTACAATATCGTAACTGAACGTGCACTGAATGGTGACAGACGGCCTTTTCAGACGAATCACGTTTTATGCTCCATCGGTGTGAAACGTCGAAAGTAAAAACCGTGAAACAATCCCTAAACACCCAGCAACAGTAGGCGCAAGGGTTCCGGCCGAAGATGGGAGAGTTTGGCTCGTTTCACACTGGGACAGTCGCCAGTGTCGGTCACCAGTAGTTGTGATGAAAACTCCTGGATCACCGGTGTCCGACACCGCGGCATTTGCCAACTGATTAGTTAGTGAAATGGACTCTAGCGAGGAGGAACTTTTATTGGTACTTCTAAGGAGGAGGAGGACGAGGAGGAGGATGAAGACAAAACGTTTATTACACGTACATCTACTGCTACATGATCAGCTGGAGAAAGGATTGTTTTATACTCTTTATGTCGTTTGAGGATACGTTAACTATTCAGGGATTGCAAGACATGTCACCTCGTTTATTATATGGCGCAAATATTGTGAACAGTATCAGAGATGACTCCGCAAACTACTACGTTAGCTCTGAAGGTGAAGTGGCTTGGCAGCAGCAAAAAAATGTAATTGCTAGAAATTTTAGGTGAACATTAATGTGGTTAGGCCTCATTGTTCATCTGGCATTGTATTTGTGATGTGCATTGTGGAATTATTACTATGTTAACTGTAAGAAGTCACTTTACTGTATTCACTGAACTGATTGGAACTTACAATTAAAATTTTAGTGTTTCAGGAATTTGTACCTCAATAATATTATAATAAATGAATAAAATTCATTATTGTAGTAGCCACATATGCTTAAATAATGGTAATTAAGAATAATGTTTTCATTCAATTTTTTGGACCATATGGCGGAACACCTTAAGACGCAGAAGAAAAGGGGCAGAGGGTTGCAAATGTACTTGAAGGTTACTACCCTCCTAGCCACCATTTTGTTGCTACAGTCATAGCTTTTGACATCCCAAATTGCGGGACGACTTTCTGCTTCCCTTAAAAAAATCTTCCGTGTTAATGAAATCTAAATTCATGGCTAGAATGTGTACAGTATAATATACCGGATGATCAAAAAGTCAGTATAAATTCGAAAACTTAATAAACCACGGAATAATGTAGATAGAGAGGTAAAAATTGACACACATGCTTGGAATGACATGGGGTTTTATTAGAACAAAAAAAAAAAAAAAAAAAACAATGAAGTTCACAAAATGTCCGCGCGTCGTTTGGTGATGATCGTGTGCTCAGCCGCCACTTTCGTTATGCTTGGCCTCCCAGGTCCCTAGACCTCAGTCGGTGCGATTATTGGCTTTGGGTTTACCTGAAGTCGCAAGCCTATTGTGATCGACCGACATCTCTAGGGATGCTGAAAGACAACATCCGACACCAATGCCTCCGGACATGCTTTACAGTGCTTTTCACAACATTATTCCTCAGCTATTGTTGAGGAATGATGATGGACATATTGAGCAGTTTTCCTGTAAAGAACATCATCTTTGTTTTGTCTTACTTTGTTATGCTAATTATTGCTATTCTGATCAGATGAAGCGCCATCTGTCAGACATCTTTTGAACTTTTGTATTCTTTTTTTTTTGGTTCTAATAAAACCCCATGTCATTCCAAGCATATGTGTCAATTTGTACCTCTCTATCTACATTATTCCGTGGTTTATTCAGTTTTCAAATTTATACTGACTTTTTGATCACCCGGTATAATGAATGTTTCGCGGCACTGTCTCAGAAATGACTGCCTGTCTGTTTGCAAATCTGCAGCGCTGTGTCTGTGGTCTGTGTCCCAGTGCGAACACTCCAATCCAAACTAAAGCATGTTTGGCGGTGACTGCTGTGAACACAGCGACCGCGTCCGTCCCATGTGGCGAGGGTCAGTCACTGCTGCATCACAGTGGCTTGGTGAGGCGGTGTAGTGTCCCGGTGTGAATGCTCCAGTTCAAACGAATTTATCTCTGTCGGTGACTGTCGCTGGTGACGGTCACCAGTGTCCCACTGTGAAACGGGCCTAATAGTCTGGGGAAAGTTTTCGTGGCATTCCCTGGGTCATCTCGTCATTTTGGAAGGCACAATGGATCAATACAACTATGCATCTATCGTCGGGGCCCGTGTCCATCGCTACATGCCGTTTATTTTTCCTCCGCACGATAACATCTACCAATGCGACGTATCCTCACAATCTACGTGCAGAGATTGAAGAGCACCAGGATGAGTTTGCCATACTCTCCTGGCCACCGGTCTCCCCGGATTTAAACCCAACCGAGAATGTGTGGCCCCATCCCTACCTGCCTGTTTGCGCCATGGATCCTTAGCCGAAGAACTCAGCTCAGCTGGCCAAGGCACTGGAGTGAGCGAGGTTCCACATCCCAGTCGGCACCTTCCAGAGCCTCACTCATCTCTTCATGCGCGTCTCGCAGCGGTCAGAGCCGTTAAAATAGGATTATTAGGGCTTTTTACAGGTTGTTACATTAATGTGACTGGACATCGTACATATTGCCAATGCAGTGGCTGCTGTACATTGGCACGCCACATCACACGCGTGTTCGAGCGGCAATGACAAGTTTCGTATCGTCTGAGGGCCACTGCCGCATGGGCTATCAAAGCGGACACGAGAAACAAACTACGCTCATTTATACAGGTTGACACACGGGAGACGGGCGGTTTTGAACTGCGTAGTACAGAGGGCGCGGCAGTGGTTCAAATGGCTCTGAGCACTATGGGACTTAACATCTGTGGTCATCAGTCCCCTAGAACTTAGAACTACTTAAACCTAACTAACCTAAGGACATCACACACATCCATGCCCGAGGCAGGATTCGAACCTGCGACCGCAGTGGTGGCGCGGTTCCAGACTGTAGCGCCTAGAACCGCTCGGCCACTCCGGCCGGCGCGCGGCGGTGGGAGGTGGTCGTGGTGGGGATAGTTCTGATCCACACAAGACGCCATTTCATTTACTCAGTCACCATGGAGCAGTGGGACTTGCAACGTGGTGTGTTTGTCTGTGACAGTTTGGTGAAAAGTGGTGAGTCTATTATTCCTACGCAGCGATTGTTTCGTGCGCGGTTTAATGTCGGTCGACATGGAGCTGTTCCGAGCCGTAACACAATCCCCAGATGGGTGGAAAACTTCAGATCAACTGGAAACATACTGGATAAGAAGCATCCTGGCCCGAGATGCAGAGTAACGACTTCAGAAAAATGTTGAAAGGGTAAGGCAAGCAGCAATCAGAAGCCCAGGACGGTCAGCTAGACGTCTTGCTACTGAGTTACGAATCAATCGTGAATCGGTTAGACTAATTTTGCATAAAGAATTAAAATTCCATCCCTACAAAATGCTCATTGTCCAACAACTTAAAGAAACTGATTTTGCTGTACGAGAAGACTTGGCTTACCGAACGCAAGTGATTTTCGGATCGAATGAAATTTTATTGATGAGTGATGAAGCTTATTTTCATTTAAACGGGGCCGTGAATAAGCAAAACCTACGTTACTGGGCTCCAGAGCATCCACACCTTATCCACCAGCGTCCTCTACACTCTGAAAAAGTAAAAGTCTGGTGTGCTCTTGGCTCTGTTGGCAATATTGGACCTTATTTTTTTTAAGAGAACGGGGCCACAGTTACTGTTAATTCGGTTCGTTACATTCGTATGCTTGAAACATTCTTGAAACCAGAACTAACAAGGGAACCTCCCCATCGCACCCCCCTCAGATTTAGTTATAGCTTGGCACAGTGGATAGGCCTTGATAAACCGAACACAGATCAATTGAGAAAACAGGAAGAAGTTGTGTGGAACTGTGAAAAAATAAGCAAAATATACAAACTGAGTAGTCCATGGGTCACATATGCAACATTACGGAGTTCGTGGGTTCAGGAGCGCCGTGGTCTCGTGGTAGCGTGAGCAGCTGCAAGTGATGAGATCAGAGGTCCTTGGTTCAAGTCTTCCCACAAGTGAAAATTTTACTTTCTCTATTTTTGCATAGTTATTATCTGTCCGTTCGTTCATTGACGTCTCTGTTCACTGTAGTAAGTTTAGTGTCTGTGTTTTGCGACCGCATCGCAAAACCGTGCGATTAGTAGACGAAAGGACGTGCCTCTCCAATGGGAACGGAAAACATTTGATCGCAAGGTCATAGGTCAACCGATTCCTCCACAGGGAAACACATCTGATATATTCTATACGACACTGGTGACGGTATGTGCGTCACATGACAGGAATATGTTGTCGACCGACCTAACTTGTACACTTGGCGAATGGGTAAAAAGACTCTTCTACCTTGCCCGATCTAGGTTTTCTTGTGGATGTGATAATTACTCCCAAAAAAGTGATGAAAACATAAGAGTTTGTCACATAAACTGTAAATAAAAAATTAAAATTTTCACTCGATTGAAGGTTTAAACCAAGAACCTTTTGTTCCGCAGCTGCTCACGTTACCACGAGACCACGGAACTCCTGCTGTCCCAGCGTCCTTAATGTTACATATCTTCCCATGAACTACTCAGTTTGTATATTTTGCTTATTTTTTCTCAGTTCCACACAACTTCTTCCTGTTTTCTCAATTGATCTGTGTCAGTTTTTCAAGGCCTATCCACTGTGCCAACTTATAACTAAATCTGAGGGGGGTGCGATGGGGAGGTTCCCTTGTACGAAGACGACGAATCTCTTTAAAACGCGTTTGGTTCCAGCAGGATGGGGCAACATCGCACACTGCAAACACTTCAATGACAGTTCTTAGACGCATGTTTCCTGGCCGGGTTATCTCACGTTTTGGCAATGTTCCTTGGCCTCCCAGGTCTCCCGACTTGTCAGTAGGTGACTATTTTCTTGTGGGGGTACCTTAAGAACTGTGTCTACAACCAGAAACCACGAAATTTGAACGAGTTGAAGAATGCAATCATTCAAGAAATTGCTGCCATCCCTGCAGAGATTTTAGTCCGTGTGATGGAGGATTTTGAGAAGAGACTTGAGTCCTGCATTCGAAATGATGGACATCTCCTTGACGACATTATTTTTCACAGATAACTTTGTTAACTAAAATGGCAAATAATGAGCTTCGATTTTGTGTAAATAAACATGCATTAATTTTAAAGTTGGTTGAGTATTATTTAATTAAAAACTGTCCGTCTCCCGTGTGTCACCCTGTACGACTGGAAATTGCTTTCTCTTAGCGTTATTTATACCACACCAGCTCGATGCGCAAAGTATGCTGTCCACCCTAATTACAGCGTCTCTAAAAAAACTTGTGAGACTGAAATTATTCCTGGCGTATAAGCGACCTCAGCGCTGTAGCTACAGTGGCAGCTTGAACTCACAAGAGTAAACAACAGTAGTGTGTTCTACCAGACAGTTGTTGAGCGAACCGTGTTAAGTAGTTGACGAGCGGCCGTAATGAGTCAGAAGTAGCGGTGGAGCAACACCTCTAAATCAAATGTTTAAGACATTATCAGGAATGTTTTGAAAAAGAGGAAAGTGTGTGCAAATTTTGTCCCGCACACCTTGAATCCCGAACAAAAACAAATGAGCGTTTACGCCTGCAGCGACCTGATTGAAACGCAAGACGCATACAATTCTGGAAAAATCATCGCGAGTGACTATACTTCGTGGTATCAATACGATCTTGCCGCGAAAACGACAAAGGGTAGGAATTTGGACGAAGGGTCAACGTTTTGACGACATAACCGACATTGTCAGGTGGGGGGGGGGGGGGGGGGGGGGCGCTGGCGTGGTACAGGCCGACTATGTAGAACACCTCAAGTATTAAAACAACCGCCTTCACATTTCTCTATTTTGTATGAGTCGAGTCTCGAAAGGCTTTGCGCTGATAGGGTATATTAACATGATGCCCATTCCGTTTAACACTGCTTCCTAACGTTGGAGCGGCAACTGGCATTAGCATATATCCCCTTTGTTCTTCTATTCGTCTTTCAATATTAACATTTACTATTCGCACTGATTCATAGATTACTACATTAATAACTGTGGTGATAAACTGCAACCTTGCCGTACACTCCTTTTACCCTGGACGTCTTTGCTGATATTCCACATGTGTTATTCATTCCTAAGTTGTGCAAATTTTTGTCCATTATTTGTCTGTCTCTCTACTTTAACCCCGCTCACAAATGTTTAATCTCGTATATTTGCAGGGAAATTTTTGAAATATTTCTCTTATCCATTATCTGGCTCACAAGCATCATAGGACCTAATATACTCGCATTGAGATACGCAGGGAATTAAAGAAACATTGTTACGAAGTCCACTGCACGAAGATGTGGATAAACAACATCTAGAAAGCAAAAGGATTGTTCACATTTTAGAATTAATTTTAAGACGAAGGATAATGTAAAATAATCTTCTACGTCCCTAAAAATTTTGATACAGTTAAAGACATCAAAGTGAAGGAATTGACTCCACAAAAACTGTCTCACAGGCTTCCTTGAACATGGGGCAATTGTTGCATGAAGGAGTATTTCATGTTACACGCGCTCTTTTGTCTACATCAACATGGATACTCTGCAAATCACATTTAAGTGCCTGACAAAGGGTTCATCGAACCACCTTCACAATAGCGCGCGGAACGAACGAACACCAATATCTTCCCGTGCGAGTTCTGATTTCCCTTATTTTATCGTGGTGATCGTTTCTCCCTATACAGTTCGGTGTCAACAAAATATTTTCACATTCGGAGGAGAAAGTTGGTGATTGGAATTTCATGAGAAGATTCCGTCGCAACGAAAAACATCTTTCTTTTAATGATGTCCAGCCCAAATCTCCGATACTTCGCGATAATACAAAAAGTGCTGCCTTTCTTTGAACTTTTCCGATGTACCCCCTCAGTCGTACCTGGTAAGGATACCACACCGCAAAGCAGTATTCTGAAAGAGGACGGACAAGCATAGTGTAGGCAGTCTCCTTAGTAGATCTGTTACATTTTATAAGTGTCCTGTCGATAAAACGCAGTCTTGGGTTAGCCTTCCCCACAACATTTTCTATGCGTTCCTTCCAATTTAAGTTGTTCGTAATTGTAATACCTAGGTATTTAGCTGAATTTACGGTTTTTAGATTAGACTGATTTATCGTGTAACCGAAGTTTAACGAATTCCTTTTAGCACCCATGTGGATGACCTCACACTTTTCGTTATTTAGGGTCAACTGCCAATTTTCGCACCTTTCAAATATCTTTTTAAGTGGTTTTGCAATTTGTTTTGATCTTCTGATGACTTTGTTAGTCGATAAACGACAGTGTCATCTACAAACAACTTAAGACGGCTGCTCAGATTGTCTTCCAAATCGTTTATACAAATAAGGAACAGCAAAGGGCCTATGACACTACCTTGGGGAACACCAGAAATCACTTCTGTTTTACTCGATGCATGTCTTCCGGTGCCATTTTCGGTTGTACATGCAGCAGTTTCTTATAACTAACACAACTTGAATGAAAAAGAGAAACAACTTCTGCAGAATCTTCATATGCAGATAACGAATTTATTTTCTGCTAACTGTATTTGTCACACGACGTACGAGGTACGAGCCTTCGCCTACCATCACCTTTTCGTATTTTCGTTGTTATGTCGGAACGCCCTTGTCGTCTTCTGTATTTTCCAGTCAGTAGGTGACACAAAAAACGTAAAAGGTCCCCGTGAGCGCAGGTTTGGAAGCGGCAGTATGAAAAACATGCGCGGTCACGTATACAGCGGCAGTGAAAGCAATGAAGCAAGAATACTTCTGAGCAAGGTGCGGCGGACGAAAACGAATATATATCGGATGGCGCCTGGCTGTTTCAGCGTTCACCAACGCGACGCAGTAAAATTTCCTCTCGCAAATAAACCACAACGTATTTCCGTGTAGCCGTGGCTGATGTGTTTTATGAGAATCGCACGTGACAGAGCTGCGCCATCTTGCGGCCGTAAAATCGGCGGGAGTCGGCTGGAGAAAGCCGATGGGGCCAAACCGTTTGCTCCGTGGCTGACACGGGCGTCTCACAAGTGAAAACACGGCAAGCGAGTAACAAAGTACGAAAATTTGACACGCAAAATAATGAGCACATGAAAAAAAAAGAATTATTTTCCCGAGATATTCCCTCGTACAGGTACACAGCACGAAGTCTCTCTTAAGAGTCGTAATGCGAATTTCCTCTGGTGTTTCGACAGATATTTGCAATTTCCACTTTACACAGAGTACGCGAAGGAACTTGCCCCCCTTCTTGCAGCCGTGTACCGTAAGTCTCTAGAAGAGCGTAGCGTTCCAATGGATTGGAATAGGGCACAGGTCATCCCCGTTTTCAAGAAGGGACGTAGAACAGATGTGATGAACTACAGACATCTCTAACGTCGATCAGTTGTAGAATTGTGGAACACGTATTATGTTCGAGTATAATGACTTTTCTGGAGACTAGAAATCTACTTGTAGGAATCAGCATGGGTTTCGAAAAAGATCGTGTGAAACCCAGCTCGCGCTTTTCGTCCACGAGACTCAGAGGGCCATAGACACGGGTTCCCTGGTACATGCCGTGTTTCTTGATTTCTGCAAGGCGTTTGAGACAGTTCCCCACAGTCGTTTAATGAACAAAGTAAGAGCATATGGACAGTCAGACCAATTGTGTGATTGGATTGAAAAGTTCCTAGATAATAGAACGCAGCATGTCATTCTCAATGGAGAGAAGTCTTCCGAAGTAAGAGTGATTTCAGGTGTGCCGCAGGGGAGTGTCGTAGGACCGTTGCTATTCACAATATACGTAAATGACCTTGTGGATGACATCGGAAGTTCACTGACCCTTTTTGCGGATGATGCTGTGGTATATCGAGAGGTTGTAACAATGGAAAATTGTACTGAAATGCAGGAGGATCTGCAGCTAATTGACGCACGGTGCAGGAAATGGCAACTGAATGTCAATGTAGACAAGTGTAATGTGCTGCGAATACATAGAAAGAAAGATCCCTTATCATTTAGCTACAGTATAGCAGGTCAGCAACTGGAAGCAGTTAATTCCATAAATTATTTGGGAGTACGCATTGGGAGTGATTTAAAATGGAATGATCATATAAAGTTGATCGTCGGTAAAGCAGATGCCAGACTGAGGTTCGTTGGAAGAATCCTAAGGAAAAGCAATCCGAAAACGAAGGAAGTAGGTTACAGTACGCTTGTTCGCCCACTGCTTGAATACTGCTCAGCAGTGTGGGATCCGTACCAGATAGGGTTAATAGAAGAGAGAGAGAAGATCCAACGGAGAGCGACGCACTTCGTTACAGGATCATTTAGTAATCGCGAAAGCGTTACGGAGATGATAGATAAACTCCAGTGGAAGACTCTGCAGGAGAGACGATCAGTAGCTCAGTACGGGCTTTTGTTGAAGTTTCGAGAACATACCTTCACCGAGGAGTCAAGCAGTATATTGCTTCCTTCTAAGTATATCTCGCGAAGAGACCATGAGGATTAAATCAGAGAAATTAGAGCCCATACAGAGGCATACCGACAATCCTTCTTTCCACGAACAATACGAGACTGGAATAGAAGGGAGAACCGATAGGGGTACTCAAGGTACCCTCCGCCACACACCGTCAGGTGGCTTCCGGAGTATGGATGTAGATGCGGATGTAACGTTCGGCTGGAGTAATACCAAACAAGTGGTGCTCATCGCGTATGTAAGTGCGACGCGTGGTGTAGACGGAAAGTATCGGTTTGTTTCCCGTTACAAACAAAATGATTTTGAAGCGGCAATTTCGCGCCCATTCGATACAGCGACTTCAGATTAGTGAAATTCAATCAGTCCAGCCGAGACCGAGTAGCGGTAGCAGACAGCATCAGCCACGGCGGTTCTGTCGCTGCTGCAGTACTGATTATTCCTCCTGTTGTACTAGGAGGATCGCAAAGAAATGTTATTTTGTACATGAAATTCGGACACAAAGTGCCAACATTTTTTTATAATATGCATTTTAACCATCAGGTGTTTATTTGTCCCATTAGCCATCTACTGGTTTCGGTTATTAATCATCCAAGATGTAGGATACAACAGATTAGTTAAAAGCTACCCATAATCCTTTGACGCTGAACAATGTCGAACTTATCCAGTGATATTGTGCAAATACCTAACAAAATTTGTCTTATAATACTGATAGTCATATCTCAGATCTTGATATAAATTGTCTTAGAGTACGGACAGTCTTATCTCAGATATTGATATATGTTAGTTGTTTGTATAGTTTCACTCGATAATTTTGATATTGTTCAGGTTCAAAGGAATACGGGTTGCTTTCAATTTATCTGTTGTACAGTACATCCTGGACGATTGTTAATAACCGGACGCAGTAGACGACTAATGGGACAAATAAATAGCTGATGCCTGAAATGTATTTTATAAAATACTCTATGGCTTTTGAACCTCACCCTATAGAAAAATTACAGACAATTTTTTTGATCATCCTCGTTATCAACAACGTTTTGGCATCTAGTGTACGAATTGCCTTTGCCGGATCGATAGAAATCAATTGGTTTTGAGCAAAATATGCGGGATGGCATTTTGGACACCATTCACATTTTCAAATTTTTTGCCACTTAAAAAGTATTGTAGCGATCGGAATTAATGGAAATACGATGGCGGTGGGAAAGTGCCTCGCACCTCAATTCATCAATTTTTTCTAGGGTTCGTCTTGCGCAGTGCAATCTTGTATTATGGCGTTACCGAAAAACGTCTTTTCTGTTGACAGTCGCTGAGCACGTTTCAATTAAAGACTGATTTACTCGATCCAGTTTTTCACAGAAAAGGCCTGAATTCATAGATTGCTCAGGTTTCAGCACTTCAAAATTAACCACTCCACGACTACTCCACCAAACACACAAAGAGGGTTTCTGGGGTATTGCTGTACTTCGTGGCGATTCTTTCGGGTTAATCACGTCCTTTTGAGTTTTGTTTTATCGTAGAGGACCATTTGTTGTCTCCATTGATCAAGCAATAAAAAAAAAGAAACGATTCTATTATGTGCCGCTGAAGCAATAAGTTGCATATGGTGCATCGGTAAGCTTTATTTGTCTTTATGTCTGCTCCAAGGGTTCTTGGCTGGTCGACAATGGTTGGTTAAGAGTTTTTGACAGTTCCTCGATTGTCCGACACGGATTTGCTTCCGTTTCTACGTTTAACATGTCGTTGTTGGTCTTCCAAACCGACTCGAGTCAGAAAGATCAAAATTATCGGGCATGAACTTCGTGTAGAAATATCTATTGCACTTGGATAAACATCGAAAATGCTTTTGGTAACAACGTCTGCGCTACTACACTTAAAAAACTCGTGACGAAGTTAAACGTTGCAGTTTCTGCTAGTAGCGCCGAGTGCGGATTACTTCAGCATTTCCCCTCACGCGTCTCCGCCCAAGGTAGAATCCAGTCTTGTCATTTAGATTTTTGTTCATCATTTTCAGCAACTGGTTTTGAAGAATACCGATGTAAAGAAATAGCATACTAGGAGCGTTAAAAATTTGCTAACGCAACAGGAGTGCAATTTGTCCCTATCCGTAATCTTGTCATTGTATTCACACCGCCAGCCCGCATTGTAATCTGACTACTTCTTTGTACCACCTATACTTGCTTAGCACAGTCAAAGAGAAAGACTGGATGTGACGAGGCCTCAAAAAGTAGTAAGATTCCTTGACACAGTGAAAGTACACGGAAGAGCGAAAGAAACTGGCAATTCTGCTTAATATCTTGTAGGGTCCCAGCGAGGATGCAGAAGTGCCGCAAAGCGACATGGCTGGGACTCGACTCTGAAAAGTACTGGAGGACACTGACACCATGAATCCTGCAGGGCTCTCCATAAATCCGTAAAAGTGCGAGGGCTTGGACACCTCTTCTGAACAGCACGTTGCAAGGCATCCCAGATATGCTCCATAATGTTCATGTCGGGGGGGGGGGGGGGGGGGGTTTGGTGACCAGCGGAAGTGTCTAAACTCAGAGGAGTGTTCCTGGAGCAACCCTGTAGCAAATTTGGACGTGTGGGGTGTCGCATTGTCCTGCTGGAATTGTCCAAGACCGTCGGAATGCACAGTGGACATGAATATATGTAGCAAATCAGGCAGGATGCGTACGTACGTGTCATGTGTCAGAGTCGTATCTAGATGTATCATGTGTACCACGTCTCTGCAACTGCACACACCATTGCAGAGCTCGCTCGGCTTCAACATTCCCTTGCTGACATGCACGGTCCATGGATTCATGAGGTTGTCTCCATACCCGAACACGTCCACCCGCTCGATGATCGTACGGGAAAACTCCACTTCATCGCTACCTCGGAGATGATGTGTTCCATTGCTGGTGCTCCGACTATAACACCACGTTCTAACTAACTGAAATCTTGATAACCTGCCATTGTAGCAGCAGTAACCCGTCTAACAACTGCACCAGACGCTTCTTGTCATATATAGGCGTTGTCGACAGCAGCGCCCTATTCTGCCTGTTTACGTATCTCTGTATTTGAATGCGCATGCCTATACTGGTTTCTTTGGCACTGCTAGGTCGCTGGTGTCTGCAGAAATGATAAAACAGTGAAGTCGACATGAAGCGTTCTGGACAAACCCAGTATGTGACGTAACCTAAGGACATACCCATCTGACACCTTTTACTATGCCACTTGCATGCAGTTACCATTGTTAGCAAAGTGGTTATCGCTAAGCGAGAACGTATATCGTTTTCCCTTCAATTATCGTTCTAACGTGGATAAGCAGGCTAGTGGCATGTTGATGTACAGAGTACCTAATAATAAATCAATACTTACTTACATATATTGCTCTATAGCGCCAGTATATTTACAATGTGCCGCCGATATTTTTATACTTCGATACTATGTCCGTCGATATAGCGATCAGGTTTTCGATCCAGCGAGCGCCGATAATGATATTTCTATAAATATCGGTGTATCGGACTCCCCATATTTTTAAAAATATCAACAGTCCTAAGAAGTATACCCTCACGTCCCCGTGCAGGCCAACTTCGGGCCACTGTTACACCCAAGTACCCCATAAATCCGGATACTGCACGATTCGACCTGTCGGCTAGATGGAGACCAATAATAAGACACCGTCAGGTGCTGATAAAGCTGTCTCACATGGCTACGCCGTATCTCCGTGTCCTTCACAGTGGCACTCAACGTCTGAAACTGCTCACGCACCTCGTACATTCCACCTGAAGTTTAACATGGATTCCGAACCAAGGTGCAGCTCGGCATTTTTCACATCAACAAACATTGCCAGTCATGAAATAACTGCGTATGATAAATATCCTCGGAATGATCTGTAATCGAACCCAAGACCTTCTGATCCATGGTCTTACATTTTACCTTCTTAAAACTAAAATACTTCTGCCGTTGTCCATTTCATTGCATGCTGGCGCGCACAGACTTCACTGGAGCGGATGGGATGTCGGTAGTGGTGATCAACGTCCATTCATAGCTGACTATACCCTAATCCCACAAGCCCACTTCTTCATAATGCA
The DNA here is from genome assembly GCF_021461385.2 of Schistocerca piceifrons. Taxonomy (NCBI): domain Eukaryota; kingdom Metazoa; phylum Arthropoda; class Insecta; order Orthoptera; family Acrididae; genus Schistocerca; species Schistocerca piceifrons. Next base: position 83,718,551 of record NC_060145.1, on the reverse strand, counting down.
TCTGCGGACATCTGAACTTCATAAGGCAACCTGTTGGGCGTTTTTCAAGTTGCCCACGGCTCGTGATGGCCAGCATTTAATGGCTGGATCATGCTGCAGAATAGCTTTAACGCCATATATAGACTGCGGCTTGCTAAAAGTGACTTTCTGGTTGTTTTAGTCGTTCTAGTGCTGGTTGCTAGTCATCAATTTAATTGTGCCCATGTGTTTGCGTACGTACGTGTAGCGAATATAACCCCTCTCAAGGTAAATCCTGTGAAACGCGTGATTACTGTTTCAATTTTTTCGTTTTCATTCTTTGCTAGGTGCCTAGCACTCACTTCGGTTCATGAGGGCAAGTGCAGTTAATACTCTGCAAAATCTTAATGCTGTTTCTTTTCTGGCTTTCGTCTTAAGATTTCCATAAATACTCCAGCTCTGCTCGAACTTTTCTTATTCATTTTCGAGATGGAGCAATTCTACAGGGTGAAAAGTATTTAAACCGACAAACTCTGGGAGGTTGTAGGGGACATCAAAATAAATATTTTTCCCTAATTTCATTTTTTCCTATGAGGATTATTTAAACCATTGGAGGTCATATTACGCACTTCAGTTGTTAGAGGGCGTATTACGCTCTTCAGTTGTAGGCAACTGTAGGCAACTGCTGTCCAACAGTGTAGTAGTGCATTGTCTCTGTTTACTAATGGAGTGATACACCTGGAGTGAGTACACTGTTATGGTTGGTGCGTACTACGTAGCGCACCACAACGGACGAGCTGCACAGCGGGTTTATCAACAACAATATCCTAATCGCGGTATCCCGCACCATACACTGTGTACCAACATCTGCGTCAGACCAGGGCATTTAGCAGATTACCTGGACAGGGACGCCGTCGCACGGTAAGAACGCTGCAATTTGAGCAAGCTGTCTTGCAGCATGTGGAGCGGGATCCTTCACTCAGCACTCGAGCAATTGCACGTAACATGGGGACGAAGCAGACGAATGTAAGAACAGTCCTTCGAGAGCAATTGTTACGTCCATTTCACTTACAGCGTGTCCACAACCTGGAACCAGTTGATCATCCACCCAGAGCACGGTTTTCGCAATGGTACCTGGAACAGTGTGGAATGCATCCTACATTTCCATCATATGTCCCCTGTGGACTTTTTTGTGTGGGGAGAAATGCGCAAGCTTGTTTACGCAACTCCTGTTGCATCAGAAGAGGATGTGGTTGCCCGGATAGTAGCAGCAGCACGAACAATTCAGGATACTCCTGGGGTTTTTGCCCGTGCCAGACAGAACATGATCCGACGGTGTAATCTTTGTTTACGAGTCAATGGTGGCATTTTTGAAAATCTACTGTAAATGAAATTGGGTTGTGATTATGTGTTGTCTCTTGGTCATAAAAAAATGGAAAAGTGTTTGTTGGTTTAATTAATTTGCCGCCAGAGAAATCTTCTTCTACCAATTTACATACTCCTCAAAGGAAAAAATGATATTAGGGAAAAATATTTGTTTTGATGTCCCCTTCAACCTCCCAGAGCTTGTCGGTTTAAATACTTTTCACCCTGTAGACTTAATAATGTAGGAGCCCAAATAATTAAAGAGTATTTAAGTGTTCTAATGTGTAATTTTTTGTGATTAACTTTGACCTAAGTGAACATGTGTCTTTGAAATCCACAGTTAATTTGAAGTAGTAGTTTGTGAAAATAATAGGCAGCTTGAGCAATCACTACAGTCTTACCTTAAAGATTCTGCCACTTCCCAGGTATGAGTTTAGAAAAAACGTTCGGACTGCTTACCTGAAACAAAAGAAAAGAAATGCGTTAGTTGGATATCGTACAGTTTTAAACATGGCTGTTAAACAGAAACCGTATAATAGTCTCAACATAGTCGTATGAATTACACAGCCAACCGGTTCCACGTAACTGGTAGGTGCGTTCCCCTAGGTTTCGACAACTAATAGGGGTGCCTTCATCAGAATGAAATTTTGATAAATCGTCAAATTACATTGCTAAAAAGCAATGGTCAAAAATTAGAGCAGCTATGCTCAAGTCAAAAGTGAAACGAAATGAAATCATGCACCTAGGTTAACGTACCTACCAGTTCCGTGCAACCGATGGCTGTAAAACCCTATGTTGAAGTTAGTTCGGATACAGCGAGACAAACATAATTAAATTAACGATCTCTGTTGGAATAAATGTAATACTTCTCCCTCATTTCACTCCCCCCTCCCCCTCCCCCCACCAACTCATATATATCGCATATCACTCTCCCTCTGTGAGAATGCTACCTCCTCTCGATAAACCCACGCAAGTTGCTTTATATGACAGTATATCTTAGAGGGACAGTAACAACAGTTTGTCATTTTTGTAGCGGATGATACACATTTCATTTATGAAATTCTGGAGATTTGAAATAGATGTTAAGTATGACTGGCAATGTTCCTTAGAAAAAATTTTGCCAAAAATGGAAAATTTTCTAAGTATTACAGATGAAAGGTTCATCCAAGACACGTAATCCGATGTTGAAGACAAACTGCGATGCATCACCAGCATTAGCTTTCTCAGTTGAAACATTTATGAGCTGTTACCATAAACATTAAAAGCTATTTTACTATAATGCCCATCTTTCAAAATAGCGCGAATGACGTTAATGCAAATACATGACAAGACATAGAATGTCTGTAGATAAATAAGTTGCCAGTAATAAACACACAGTATAATAATCCCTGCCCTGGATAAAATCACTTGTAAATAGTGAAAAATGAGGAATGTTCACTCATATGAGACGGCATTTAGGATACATACTAACGCAGGTGATTTACTAACGGGTAATATGTTATCCGAATGGACAAGTAAATTCTGCTCGGGTTTAATGATCGCTAACAGGTATTAGCAACAATAATTCGGTAGCGCCGATATCAACGACTAATATTTTTGGTAGGAAGCTTTTAGGTAAACAGTTAACAAATTAATACTTTCACAGCGTTTATATGCTGACCTCCAAGTTTTACCGTCTAATTAGTTACTACATAAGTTAAAATTTATGTGATCCTAAAAAGTATTGTAGTGTATTACTTCTTACTGTACTATAGCAGTCAGCGAGCAGAAATGCTTAATACGTCATGGATGGCAGGACATACAAACATGGACACCTTCGAGATATATGTGGCTATCGGAAATAATATTTACTTCTGTGGTTAAGAGATACAGGATAAATTCAGTACTACTTTTTAATCTGTTTTTACATATTGTCGATGGTTATAATTGGTAACGTTTCAAGTCACTGTTATAACCCATTCAGGAGTGATTTGACCAGAATACGGGTCAAGTTGATATCTGAAAGTGCTGAAGACGGCAACGCATCCTTCTTCCTGCTGTTCTGCACTGTTATACGTACGTCCAATCCAGTCGTACAATTAGCTGTCTTATGCCTCTGTCATTTCCTTACAATGAAATGAACACCCTTACTGCTTACAGGCGTTGACATACGTCAACGCCGGCCGAAGTGGCCGTGCGGTTAAAGGCGCTGCAGTCTGGAACCGCAAGACCGCTCCGGTCGCAGGTTCGAATCCTGCCTCGGGCATGGATGTTTGTGATGTCCTTAGGTTAGTTAGGTTTAACTAGTTCTAAGTTCTAGGTGACTAATGACCTCAGCAGTTGAGTCCCATAGTGCTCAGAGCCATTTGAACCATTTTTGAACATACGTCAACGGGGACAGATGAAAATGTGTGCCTCGACCGGGACTCGAACCCGGAATCTCCTGCTTACATGGCAGACACTCTATCTATCTGAGCCACCGAGGACACAGAGGATAGAGCGACTGCAGGGGTTTATCTCTGGCACGCCTCCCGCGAAACCCACATTCTCAACGTATTGTCCCGCACTACATTCGTAGTGCCCCCGCCCACTATACTCATTACTCGCGGCGCGTTGCCGATTCCCGTAAGAGTTCGGGCACTGTTTGTGCATTCGCGCAGAAGAAGAAGATGGTCAGGTGGCCGGTGAGCCTTAACTATATATATAGGGTGTTACAAAAAGGTACGGCCAAACTTTCAGGAAACATTCCTCACACACAAAGAAAGAAAATATGTTATGTGGACATGTGTCCGGAAACGCTTACTTTCCATGTTAGAGCTCATTTTATTACTTCTCTTCTAATCACATTAATCATGGAATGGAGACACAGCAACAGAAATTACCAGCGTGACTTCAAACACTTTGTTACAGGAAATGTTCAAAATGTCCTCCGTTAGCGAAGATACATGCATCCACCCTCCGTCGCATGGAGTCCCTGATGCGCTAATGCAGCCCTGGAGAATGGCGTATTGTATCACAGCCGTCCACAATACGAGCACGAAGAGTCTCTACATTTGGTACCGGGGTTGCGTAGACAAGGGCTTTCAAATGCCCCCATAAATGGAAGTCAACAGGGTTCAGGTCAGGAGAGTGTGGGGGCCATGGAATTGGTCCGCCTCTACCAATCCATCGGTCACCGAATCTGTTATTGAGAAGCGTACGAACACTTCAACTGAAGTGTGCAAGAGCTGCATCACGCATGAACCACATGTTGTGTCGTATTTGTAAAGGCACATGTTCTAGCAGCACAGGTAGAGTATCCCGTATGAAATCATGATAACGTGCTCCATTGAGCGTAGGTGGACGAAACTAAAATGAGCTCTAACATGGAAATTAAGCGTTTCCGGACAAATGCCCACATAACATCTTTTCTTTATTTGTGTGTGAGAAATGTTTGCTGAAAATTTGCACGTACCTTTTTGTAACACCCTGCATACTAAGATGGTATCTGCTCTTTCGGACATGTCCGAAAGAACAGATACCACCTTAGTATATATATCAGTCATTTCTGTTTGCAAAAAGAGGTAAGAAAGTTCCATGGTGGCTGTTCTAGGATACTTCATTGTTTGAACCTTCGATGCTTCTGCAAACTCCTGTTTGCGTTTCAGTTCAAATGGTTCTAGTGGCTCTGAGCACTATGGGACTCAACATCTGAGGTCATCAGTCCCCTAGAACCTAGAACTACTTAGACCTAACTATCTTAAGGACATCACACACAATCATGTCCGAGGCAGGATTCGATCCTGCGACCGTTGCGGTCGCGCTGTTCCAGACTGTAGCGCCTAGAACCGCTCGGCCACAGCAGCCGGCTGCGTTTCAGTACCGACGTAAATATTGTACATAATAAAATCAGTGATCCTACCTACAGTTGGCTTACATCTGCTTAGAAGAACGCACAGCAAGGTGAGTCGTACACGAGTGACACCCTCCGCGCTCAGCAATCGGTTCTACCCATCCTCTGTATGTGTCTGCCCAGTTGCTTGTATACTGGGTGACGTCGCCCCGTGAAAGGATGCGTAAGCAGCAGTGAACGGTGACGTAGGGGCGTGGTTGTCAAGAAGGAAGGAGTGATTTGCTGCCAGGATCGTGGAGAGCTGGATGTCCGGGTTTACCGAGGGCGCTGGGCAGAAAACAGCTAGAAGGTGGCGACCTACTAGTGGAGTGTTATTGGCGCCATCACTCGACTGTTAGGACGCGAGACTGCTCGGGGAACCGTTGCGTGCCCGAATTGACGACTATATGGTGGGGCCTTCCGTAACGGGCAGCACTTTGGTTCTTAACTAATGCCTGCTACGTTGCATCCCTGTCTCTTTCGGCTCGAGCAGGTATTTGTAGAACGAAGGTGCTCGTTTGCATTTTTCTGACAGTTTGTGTTCAGCTGATTTTTCTGGGCACGTGTTCGCGATTTGGGGTGAGCGTGGATTATTATTTGATTTTTGTTGTCTACTCGCCATGTTACTGAGCAGCCGTGGCTCTGTTATCTGCGTATGTAAGCCAGTGCTTTCTGTCAAATCTTTAAAGCTAACTGTAAAGCACTTCTCCGGCAAATTACCTATTTCGCACTTACCAAGCCTATTCTGCTCGTAGGCGGTTTGTATTTTATTAGAACACTGTGTAACGCTTTCACTGCTTGTCAAGCTTACATTGTACTAGAATAATGTTTAATTCAGCTTAGTGTCTATGCTACGAGACAGATTAGCCTTATTCAGTTCCTTATTTATTAAATTCATCGAGCGAAGTGTAGCAGTCGTTAGCACACTGGACTCGCATTGGAGGACGACAGTTCAAACCCACGTCCGGCCAATCCGATCTAGGTTTTCCATGCTTAGCCGGCCGATGTGGCTGAGCGGTTCTAGACGCTTCAGTCTGGAACCGCGCGACCGCTACGGTCGCAGGTTAGAATCCTGCCTCGGGCATGGATGTGTGGGATGTCCTTAGGTTAGTTAGGTTTAAGTAGTTCTAAGTCCTAGAGGACTGATGACCTCAGATGTTAAGTCCCATAGTGCTCAGAGCCATTTGAATTTTTCCGTGTTTTCCCTAAATCGCTTCATGCGAATGCCGGGATGGTTTCTTTGAAAGGATACGGCCGACTTCCTTCCCCATTCTTCCTTAATCCGATGGGACCAATGATCTCACTGTTTGGTACCCTCCCCCAAATCAAGTAAGAAACTATTTAATTCTGAGGAAAACCCGGAAAGTGGCCACACTGTATGCTTTGGTCGGTCTTGTGGCATTAACGAAATCATTTTCTAACGTAAATGCCTCAGCCATCTGATTCAAAGATGTCTATTTTGTATGACAGCTCGCCAGCTGATCTAGTAAATCCGCATTACTTGTTCTCCGACCTAGCCACCTGTGTAGTAATCATCTAGTGATTATATTGTAACAAATAAGCCCTCGGTCACAAATATTAAGTCAAAATTGACCTGGTTTCGACGCTACTATGAGCGTCGTCTTCAGAATTAGACTAACTGTACTAAAACATTAGGTATATAGTACATTAATAAAATTAAAGTTTGTACTGACTCGAAAAGATGCAGTACTTAGAAGTCACATATTAAAAAAGATCTAAGCCGGAAAGGCGACGTTATGAACACTTGTGAGACGGTGAGCCGCTAAGGGCTGCTCGTACTGTGAACAAGGGTTCCGGCTTAGATCTTTTTTAATATGTGACTTCTAAGTACTGCATCTTTTCGAGTCAGTACAAACTTTAATTTTATTAATGTACTATATACCTAATGTTTTAGTACAGTTAGTCTAATTCTGAAGACGACGCTCATAGTAGCGTGGAAACCACGTCAATTTTTACTTAATATTTGTGACCGATGGCTTTTTTGTTACAATATAATTCTGACACGGTCACTGAACCTTAGCAGCTATGTTCAAAGTTTTTTCTAGTGATTTGTTTGTTTGCCTTTTCTATCCGCCACTTCTATTAGTTGCCACTTCCTTGGGCTACTACCGATGTTTTCTTACCTGTAATTCTTGAGATTAACGTTTGCTTTACTTTGGTGCTCTATACTTGAATTGTAGATGGTGGTGGTAAGGAAACCTTTGTATTCATAATTAGTTTATATATACTAAGATGGTATGTGTTCTTTCGGACATGTCCGAAAGAACAGATACCATCTTAGTATATATATATATAGTTAAGGCTCACCGGCCACCTGACCATCTTCTTCTTCTGTGCGAACGCACAAACAGTGCCCGAACTCTTTACGGGAATCGGCAACGCGCCGCGAGTAATGAGTAAAATCGGCGGGAGCGCTACGAATGTAGTGAGGGACAATACGTTGAGAATGTGGGCTTCGCGGGAGGCGTGCCAGAGATAAATCCCTGCAGTCGCGCTATCCTCTGTGTCCTCGGTGGCTCAGATGGATAGAGTGTCTGTCATGTAAGCAAGAGATCCCGGGTTCGAGTCCCGGTCGGGGCACACACTTTCATCTGTCCCCGTTGACGTATGTCAACGCCTGTAAGCAGCTAAGGGTGTTCATTTCATTGTAATTTCATAATTAGTTTCCCTTATGATTCATTGTAACTGACTTCCCTTAAATTCCGCTCAAGTTAATCGAAGCACCAATATCCAGATCCAGCCTGTAGTACAAGTTCGTCCACGTGATTTGCACGACCATTGTGCCGTGAGGCTCACTGCGATTATAGGCCTGATAACCTGTCTGCCTGCGGAGGTGTGTTGAGACGTAAGCTTAAGATCCCTCTAAAAGATGCCAATGTATTTCTTGTATTTTAACGAAATTTCACTTAAATCCTAAACTACCTCTACCAACTATAAAGCTTGTTTGCCATGGCCGCAGGCCGTTAATTCAGTTCCCTTGTTTGTGTCTTAAATGCTACAAAGATTGCTTGTGGAGAAATTCTATTCACTTAAGATTGGTGAGCGTTGCCGTAAACTGGTCCTTATGGCCGAGGCAAAGATTTCCTTAACGAAATTTATATGTAAAATCTAATAAATTTAAATCACCTTGGCCTCACTGTAGTACGCATTTATCACTGGGCCGTAAGCCGTTCGTTCAGCTGTTAAGTGTAATTATTTGCTTAATCAATTGATGTTTCCTCCCGCCGGAGGTTCGAGTCCTCCCTCGGGCACGGGTGTGTGTGTTGTTCTTAGCATAGGTTAGTTTAAGTAGCGTGTAAGTATAGGGACCGATGACCTCTGTAGTTTGGCCCCTTAAGAACTCACACACATTTGAACATTTCAATTGATGTTCTTCACCTGCAATTGTCCGTTAACTAGCAATGGCGTATTTCAATTTCTTTTATCGTCTTACTCTCATGCATTTCAAGGAATGTGATTGTTGATGTGATGAGCCTTGACTTTAACTGCCTTTTTCACTTGTCATCAGTGCTTCCTTTATTAAATTGTGTATTTTCCCATTAAAGATTTAAATTGTTGCTGATAATAAATGGCTATTCTAGTATGCTTTATTGTGTGGTCACGCTACCTTACCACTTCCGAACCAAGTGTAGCATGTTCACGTGATTCAGTAAAACTTAAAAAGATTACGCATTATTATGGGAGGCGAAGTAACATCAATCAAATCCTGCACTACACTTTAAATGATGCAGATACGTGACATCATGTTTCAACACAGTCACCAAGTCTCTATAAGAAAGCAATCGTTCAATTTTTCTACGATACAAGTCCGCTGCTTGGTTCACAGAGCCATTTGAGGACGACTACATCGACGTCAGCGTAGTTGGAAAATCTGTTTCCCTCCGATGGCGTCTCAGCTTACTGAAAAGGTGGGAATCGCATGGTGCAAACTCTGGGCTTTTCGATCAGCATCAGCCATGTTTGTGTGACTTTGTTCAACTGGCTGCCATGACTTCATTGGGGCGTGACGCGACTTTGTGTACACATCAATAAAAGTATTGCATCACCTCTGTTCCCAGAACTCCTGAATATAGAAGCTGGGTGTGGCTATTGTATCACAGACGCAGACACAGACAGTTTGACTATTCAGAGATGTCAATAAACCAGCCCAAAGATAAAAACCACCATTCTTGGGCAATGCCTATTAGACGGAGGGGGTCCGGCAGCCGATCAGTTCCAGTCATTCCACTAGGAAGGAGGTACACGGCTCGTGTTGTCTGTAGTTGAACCATGCCTAGACGGTCAATACCGCGGTTCGATCGCGTCCGTATTGTTACTTTATTCCACGAAGGGCTCTCAACAAGGGAAGTGTCCAAGCGGCTCGGAGTGAACCAAAGTGGTGTTGTTCGGACGTGGCGGAGATATAGAGGGACAGAAACTGTCGATGACATGCCTCGTTCATGCCGCCAAGGGCTACTACTGCAGTGGATGACCGCTACCTATGGATTATGGCTCGGAGGAACCCTGACGGCAACGCCACCATGTTGCATAATGCTTTTTTTGCAGCCGCAGGACGTCGTGTTACGACTCAAACTGTGCGCAGTAGGCTGCATGGTTGCGCAACTTCACTCCCGACGTCCATGGCGAGGTCTATCTTTGCAACCACGACATCATGCAGCGCGGTACAGATGGGACCAACAACATGCCGAATGGACCGCTCAGGATTGGCATCAAGTTCTCTACACCGATGAGTGTCGCATATGCCTTCAACCAGACAATCGTCGGACATGTGTTTGGAGGCAACCCGGTCAGGCTGAATGCCTTAGACACACTGTCCAGGGAATGCAGCAAGTTGGAGGTTCCCTGCTGTTTTGGGGTGGCATTATGTGAGACCGACGTATGCCGCTGGTGGTCATGAAAGACGCTGTAACCGCTGTACGTTACGCCAATGGCATCCTCCGACCGATAGTGCAGCCATACCGACAGCATACTGGTGAGGTATTCGTCTTCATGGACGACATTTCGCGCCCCATCATGCACATCTTGTTAATGACTTCCTTCAGGATAACAACATCGCTACACTACAGTGGCCAGCGTGTTCTCCAGACATGAATCCTTCGAAGACGCCTGGGGTAGATTGCAAAGGGCTGTCTATGGACGACGTGAACCACCAACCACTCTGAGGGATCTACGCCGAATCGCTGTTGAGGAGTGGGACAAACTGGACCAACAATGCCTTGATGAACTTGTGGATAGTATTCCACGACGAATACAGGCATGCATCAATGCAAAAGGACGTGCTACTGGGTATTAGAGGTGTACACAGCAATCTGGACCACTACCCCGGAAGATCTCGTTGTATGGCGGTACAACATGCAGTGTGTGGTTTCCATAAGCAATAGAAAGGGTGGAAGTGATGTTTATGTTGACCTCTATTCCAGTTTTCTGTACAGGTTCCGGAACTCTCCGAACCGAGGTGATGCAAAACTTTTTTTGATGTGTATATTTGGGTAAAATATCGGCAAAATGTCATGGTTTATCTGTGTGCGATTCAGACGATTTGCCTACAAGAAACGTGAAGTCCCACAAACAGCTTTGAAGTACGTTTCCAATTGCCGTACCATTTCAGTTGCACTCTGTGATACTTATGGTACGTGTTATCCATAACGCTGCAGAACTGTGTCTGCAGGAAACCCGGAACACGTGCTTTTTCTGTCAATGCGCCAATGTCATTGCACAGTGCTCTTAGTGTGGGTCGACAAGTGTAACTTACTTTCTTAAGTCTGTATATATTACGGTGAATGAATATATGATAAACTAATTAAATTACGAACAGTAATGGTGGCAGGTGAAGAAATGATTTAAAAGTTATGCCATGAGCAGGACTTTAGTCTAGGTCTCCTTGCTTACTTGGCAAATATGCTAACCATTACACCACCACAGCACTATAGCGAACATTGCTGCGTGGACTATCGTTGTTCAACACCCTCCCTAACGCAAACTTCAGTTCTCATCTTCAGCTTATTTTCCCCTAAGTGGTGGTGTAATGGCTAACATATCTGCCTAGTAAGCAAGGAGACCCAGGTTCAAGTCCCGGCCATGGCACATACTTTAATTCATTTGTTCAGCTTCCATCATAGTCGTAGATAAGGATGACACTCAAATGTCCCGAGGAAAATGTAATTATATCAGGTCTATAGATGACCTACCCCTGTGGTACACGCAGGATTTCCCCATTACGTCCAATACTGCGGTACTATTCCAATACTGGAGAGCTCAGCAATAGTTACGATCTAAGAGTCGGAAAATAAGCTGAAGATGTGAATTGAAGTTTTTGTTAAAGAGGGCGTTGGACGCAGGTGGTCCATGCTGCTGTGGTGGTGTAGTAGATAGCGTACCTTACTAGCAACGAAGGAGGCCTGGGTTCAAGTCCTGACTATGACGTAAATTTCAATTCATTTCTTCAACTTCTGTCATTGTCATAGATAAAAATGAGACTCAGATTTGTTGAGGAAAATTTAATTATATAAATTACAAACATTCCCCAGTATCCCACATGTGACCACTGGTAACGACTTCATTTTACTTCCCAGTCTTGTGGAAATGTTCTCCACAAAAATTCACAAAATCTCTTTCAGTATTTACGACAGGAAACTGTAATTAGCCTACCGTCAGAGTCCCCGAGTATCCTAGGGATCAAAATGGTTTACAAAATTTTAATCCTGGATGTGTGGATAAAAAACTTACTAATGCAGATAAAGAAAAGTACAGATGCAGTGCAGGTAGCGTTTCTCTTACGCACAGAGTCCTCTTATAAGCCATACCACCACCTGTCTTGCAACTTCGCCCTCTGGAGGAGGGTCACTTATCTGATGGTAGGGCCCGAACAGTGGACTCAGGCGCTTTTGCTTAGCAGAATAGCAATTGTCCCAGAGTCGCACTGGGAACAACAGCCACCACAGCGAACATGGCTCGATATTCATTAAGTGGCTCTTGGAAAGCACAGGAAGCAAACAGCGCAGGCAAGGAGCCTACTGCTCTACCTCTGGCACTGTATTTACGCGCAATAAATCGGGCGCCGTCAGCACGCTTTCAGTGACGCTCCAAAACAGCCTCGCCGAATGCTGAGTTTCGCCTGTTTGCAAACCGTCTTCCATAAAAGGCTGTTAATATTGACACAACTTACGGGAATACAGCCGGGTGGCATCTTCATCAACCGCCGATATTTCAATACACATTTGGTTAGAACATCTGAAGTCAATCCTCCAGAATATTCGCTTTACGATGGAAGTGGCAAAGAATGGTTTGAGTCCATATAAATACGGTTACACGACAACCCAATCAACTGCGACAGTGGCTACCATCTCAGCACAGCCTGGGAGCCTGCAATTAGGAAAATAGGATAAGAACGTTCCGTTCCACCAAGGGCGGCGGACGGAGCAGATAGAGACTGACGCCGGGACTTAAACCCCGCACACGCGTCCCCCCCCCTCCCCCACCATCACCGGCCGATCCAGGCGCATCGAGCGATTCCGCGGGCGCGTGATTGGTCAGCCGCGGGAAGCGGAGAGCGGTCCAGCAGAGGTATAAGACCGCGACCGACGATATCCCGTCACTTCGCCTGAAGATGATGGAGAAACGTTGCTACGAGACAACGATGCTACTCGGCTGACAACCCGTGAAGACTTAATATATGAAATTCGCCGAGAAAGCCGGCACTCGCATATAAAGAATGGTTGCCTTCCATTTCTTGACGCGTTGGTCGGGAGGAAGGCTGATGGTATTTTAAGACACGCCGTTTATAGGAGGCCAACTCACAGTGACTTGACTGAACGAGGTGGCGCAGTGGTTAGCACACTGCACTCGCATTCGGGAGGACGAAGTTTCAAACCAACGTTCGGCCAACCTGATTTAAGTGTTCCGTGATTTGCATAAATCGCTTCAGGCAAATGCCGGGATGGTTCTTTTGAAAGGGCACGGCCGACGTCCTTCCCCATCCTTCCCTAAGCCGATGGGTCCGGTGACCTCGCTGTTTAGTTCAAAAATGGTTCAAATGGCTCTGAGCACTATGGGACTTAACATCTGAGGTCATCACTCCCCTAGAACTTAGAACTACTTAAACCTAACTAACCTAAGGACGACACACACATCCATGCCCGAGGCAGGATTCGAACCTGCTACCGCAGCAGTCGCGCGGTTCCATACTGTAGCGCCTAGAACCGCTCGACCACCCTGGCCGGCCGCTGTTTCGTCCCCTCACCCAAATCAACCAACCAACAATGACTTCTATCTTGAAGCTGATAGCTTTCACCATCCGGCTCACCGTGTAATTTCGCTCCGCAAGACACATCATCTCAGACCATGAAAAAAAATGTCTACGGCCTTTTTTGTCTCTCGCAGGCATCATTTACAACGGGATTGGTCGCGTTTTGCGGAAACATGATGTGTAATGTTGTTTTGGATCATCATGTAATACTTAAGGCTCTTTTAGGGTCCATAAAGGATAATCTTAGTTTGTGTAAGGCCGGTGTCTACCAAATCGTCTACTGAAGCGGCGCCTCATACATTGGTCAGACTATTAGGACCATGGAAAAACCGAGTATTGAACATAAGCGTCACACGTCGTTATAACAGACGCGAAAATCTGGTATATGAGAACATTGCCTTGACAACTTTGGAACGTAACAAAACGGTGTTCCTGGTATGCACTTCCAGCTACTGGGATAGTAATACAAGCAACTTTAAGGAGAGGGCAACCACAAAATTTATGAATAGCAATAACAAGTCTCAAAACTGATAACAATTCAAATTAGCATAAAAATTACAACCATCAAGTATTGATAACCGGCTAGTAATACACTCAAAGTGTAGGCTTACACTACATCAGCCAATTATCAATGCAGCGGAAATACGCACTTTACACGGGATTTTCAGTTTTACTTCATTGGTTTTATACAGTTAGTGTCTTTTTTTCTTCTTTATTTCTTTTGAGTCCTCAGTCTTCTTACTAGTCTGATGCGACCGGCCCCAAATTCCTCCCCTGTGCCAACCTCTTCATCTCAGAGTAGCACTTCCAACTTACGCCGACAGTTATTTGCTGTACGTATTCCAATCTTTGTCTTGCTCTACAGTTTTTGTTCTCTACAGTTTCCTCTAGTACCATGGAAGTCGTTCCCTCATGTCTTAACAGATGTCCTATCATCCTGTCCCTTCTCCAGGTACCTGTTTTCCACATATACCTTTTCTCTCCGATCTTGCACAGAACCTCCTCATATCTGACCTTATCAGTCGTCCTAATTTTCAACGTTCGTCTGTAACACCACATCTCAAATCCTTCAATTCTCTTCTTTTCCGGTTTTCCGACCGTCCATGTTTCACTACCATACAATGCTGTGCACCAAACGTACATTCTCAGAAAATTCTTCCCCAGCTTAAGGCCTATGTTTAATACTAGCAGACTTCGCTTGGGCAGGAATGCCCCTGTTGCCAGTGCTAGTCTGCTTTTGATGTCCTCCTTGCTCCCTCTGTCATCTGTCATTGGTTATTTTGCTGCCTAGGTAGCAGAAATGCTTAACTTCATCTGCTTCGTGACAACCTATCCCGATCTTAAGTTTCTCGCTGTTCTCATTTCTGGTACTTCTCATTAGTTTCGTCCATCGGATCTGATATCCTACGTGGTTTTATGTGTCCTGGCTCATTCAGCAGTCACGCTTTGTATATTTTTTGAATCTTGTTTGGGTATACTTAATTGTATTATGAAAACCCATCATTCTCATTTTACTTTTAACGTGGATAACTTCCCGAAAGCTGGGACTCCGTAACTGTTCATCTATATTATATAAATATTAACATTATACGCCTGAAGATGCGTCTATACTGACGTGAAATCAGTAGTTGTGAATGAAGCTCATTCATGAAACTTTGGGACTTTTTGAAGCACCTCATCACTTTTAACTTTTTAATTGTTGTAATTTTTATAATAGTTTTAATGGTTATTGGGTGTTGAGTGTTGTTATTACTCATAAGAGAGAAAGGAGTTTGAATCCTACATAAAATCCTGCCCCCTCATTTGTCAAACAACAGGGGAACATATACTAAGAATCACCATAGATAAATTCTGTCATCTTCGATTGTGTGGCGGCACTAGTGTTTACTGCGTGTATTGTCTTTCTGCATAAGCCCAGCATACTGAGGTTTTAAATTTCCTTGCAGAGCACTCTTTCGCTTCATTTGTGCCCTGAAAATGACAGGTTGTGCAGCTGTAGAAATATCGATGGTTGTCGAAGACGTTAGCCGTCGGCGATCCGTGCGTTGCTTGAAAATTTTATATGCCGGGAGAAATCAGAGTTTTGTATGACTATTAACAGTTAACATATTTTGGTATCAGGCTATTCACTGATAGACAAGCTCTTTGAGCTCCATATGCGAATGGAACCTCAATACGTGGTACAGTAGGTAGCACCCTCTATTACACAAGTCACAATAGTTTGTAAATTATACGTGGTGTGGCTATAAAATACTTGATTGATGCTGTCACAGAATAAGTACGACGTTTTCTTCCACTCTGGGTGATGGTTGTGGCCTAATTAAGTGGTACAAATGTGATGTAGGAGCTGTTACGTTTTAGAGTAGCGAGGTGTTCTGAATATCTGTTTTAAAGTTCCAGAATGTTTGGCCTGTGTGTACTGACTGGCAAGAGTAGCAGGCAAGTTCGTATATGCGCCATCGTTTGAATTTATCTGAGAGTGTTACCCGACTTTCCTAGTCTGTTCTGTATCCTATTTGTAGTCTTTTTTCTGTAAAATGAACTGACGATGGCTCAAAGGTGATGAAACATTTTTGAGCATTTATAAAACAGTTGTTTCCATGACACGCGGTTCTTAAATACAGCAGTTTTGTCTGACAGTGTCATAGCTTCAAAACCAAATGATGAATGATATACAGCCTATCCCAGGAGGAATGGTCAATAGACAGGGTTATGACAGGAACTATAATTCAGAGCAAAAAAGGCTAGTAAACATGGGCTCTAAAATATATAGATTAAAAGTTATGCAGGCTTCATCATCTTCGATACCGTGAAACAAATCCCTTCTATTTAAACCTCTTTGCTTTCCGTGTTTTGAGAGGTGTTGGTACGGACATATCTTCCACTGAACAAGCTCCTAAGGTATGCACTTCAGACGCCGTGTGTAACAGACCTTTTTGATTCAACTGGTCGTTCCTGAGTACTGACCATCCCTCCTGGGACACCCTCTAGGAGATGTGGCTATAAAATAATACGGCTACTGCTGTAAAACATTTTCTCGCAAAATCATACGTATGTAGTTATTGTCGCCATCAGTATAATCCTCTCTACCTCTATAACGCTCCAAGTGCGTTTTCCATTTATGGAAACAGTGCTGGAAGTCCAGCTCTGTGAGCTCCTTGATGACTTATGCCGCTTTTTCTTCTTTCACTGCTTCAACGGACTGAAATCTCGTTTATTTTAATGCAAATTTGACATTCGAGAATAGATAAAAGTCACAGGGTACTAGGTGAGGCACTTCAGTCTGGAACCGCGCGACCGCAGCGGTCGCAGGTTCGAATCCTGCCCCAGGCATGGATGTGTGTGATGTCCTTAGGTTAGTTAGGTTTAAGTAGTTCCAAGTCTCGGGAACTGATGACCTCAGATGTTAAGTCTCATAGTGCTCAGAGCCATTTTTGTTATCAAGACAACGCACCGGCTCATACAGCATAGCCTGTTAACAGGTTTATAGCGAAGTACAGCTCTTATTCTTAGATTGTTACTCGCCAGACTAGAAAACGTCCAACACACAGAAGACATTAGCAGAAGTGAAACTGCTTATAAACGCCTGCAGTACGCTGTGCAACGACACACTATTTAACGAATTAAAAGAGCTATAAAGAAAAGACGACCCAAGTAGGTAAACTTACACATTCGCGCAGAGGAAGAAAGAGAGTGAAATTTTACGTCTGACTGACAAGATGACAAGTGAACGTTAACAGCGACTGAACACACAGCAGCAACATAAACACTGCATCTTGTAAAATGAAAAACCGTAACTTGTGAGCGAAATTCATATTGTGTTTGTGTGTGGATCTGAGAACGGACACCATCTGTAAGTAATCGCAGAATACTGTCACGAACTATTTTCAGAATACGTATATAAGGTGTTTTATTAAGCAACCAACCAAACCCACACTAACATCGGTCAACTTCAGCTACAAATATACAGTAATGTGAAGAGGGTCCTAAATAAGTCGACAACGAACAAAATATATGATAAAAACACACAAAATCCGCTTTATGCTAAATTTCGTTATAATAGCTGTTACTTAAAACATGTTTGCATTTTAAAGAAGTAAATAACAGAACCCACTGACGATGGCACAAAGGCGCCGAAACATGTTTCGGTATTTGTACACAACAGCTGTTTGCGTAATAGTTTCGAAAACATACCTTCACCGAGGAGTCAAGCAGTATATTGCTCCCTCCTACGTATATCTCGCGAAGAGACCATGAGGATAAAATCAGAGAGATTAGAGCCCACACAGAGCCATACCGACAATCTTTCTTTCCTCGAACAATACGAGACTGGAATAGAGGGGAGAACCGATAGAGGTACTCAAGGTACCCTGCGCCACACACCGTCAGGTGGCTTGCGGAGTATAGATGTAGATGTAAATAGGTGGACCTGAAATCCAGGATATGTACACATATGCAGATGAAGCAAGGTAGAAAATTTCTACCTGTCTACGTGAGCAAGAAATTTTTGTTAGTTCATCCAATCATTTCGGCTGCCGATAGTCCGTAGCCGTACGTCACAATTCTTAGAAGGTATCGTTCAAGATAACAGACGTGGTCTGTAAGATAAGTGTTGTTACAATGGGAGAATGAGTTCTCGTGAGGGCGAGAAAACACCTCTTTTGTGACGCCAAAGCTGTTGCTTCATTTCTTCTGATACCTGTCAAAGGCATTACCGAAATAGATTTCGGTCTTCCTTCAGCCAACAGCTGCTTCCCCCCCCCCCCCCCCCCCATCCCCCTCGGCACTAATAGCAGCGTTCACATACCAACATAGAACCGCGGGAGCACGGAAATGCCTACTATATCCGCACGCACATGCAGGTGGTGCCTACAGAAGTGGGCCCTATCGATCAGACAAAAACAAAACAAAGAGTTGGAGGATAACAGGCTGGAACAAACCAAATAAAAAGACAGGTTATTTCATTGTTCCGACCGCTGGTTGCGCCTGAAAAAGCGTAAAACCTACTCTCTGTGTGGCCGGCATTCCGTTGTTCTTTTTTCCCAGTTAGTGGCCATCAGTGAGCGCGGCAGGAAGCTTTTGGCAGTAGACGGCTCAGTCACAGATAAACGACCAGTCAGATAGCACGCTGAGGGGGCGTGCCCACCCCTACCTCACCCCCACAGGCCCGGTGCTCTGCGCATATATAGTGTGTCCACCGTCACCCTAGAGACTTTCTATCAACTGTATCATCGCGCTGCAATCGCAGAATGCTAATTGTTCTAACCAGTTACGCTTACCATATTATGCTTTGTACTACTCGTTTCGAAGGAGCATCAGGTGGATTTATTTCTGTTTTGGATTAATTGTAGACACTGCGAGACGAAAAAAGTGGAGCACCTAGAAAGGGAGTAGGAAACGAAATGAAACGAATCTTTTAGGATAATGATGGAAGCTAAAGAAAAGAATTAAAATCTGTGCCATGGCGGGTATATGAACCCGGATCGCCTTCTTTACTAGGCAGGAACGCTAGCCACTACATAACCACAGTACAACAGCTAATATAGCTGTACAGGCTACCCAGTGCCCACCCCAACACAAACTTCAATTCACATCTTCATCTTATTTGCTCCTTCTTAGATTGTCATTATGTCTTGATGAAAATTTAATTCCGTCAGATATACGAATCATCTAGGGTCTGGAGTGCATGTGATGTAATCTCAGTGATTACAAAATCTAATCAAATTAGTAAAACAACTTTGCAATGTGAGTGCTCTTACCAGTACGACGTTGGATCACCTCTGACTGGGTCTATGTACTGATTCAGTTGGGAAGCGTTCTATCCTCTCCTGACGCAACCTAGCCCAAAACATTTCTCACGTCCTTGATATCCCTGAAGCTGCCACTGAGACAAAGATGACGTTAGAGCCGGTTCCACGTATGCTGTATCGGAGACAAATCTTGAGGATACTGCTGGAATACCTCAGGATCAAGCATACAGTTCATAGATACACTTGGCATGCATAGACGTATATCGTCCTGTTGAAAAATGGCGCCCCAATACTGTCGCAAGAGAGACAACACATGAGGACCCAAGATGTCCGTGACGTACCGGTGTGACGTCTCAGGTACCGCAAATCCAAACTCACCGACAATTTTCATCCGGGTAGTGCAGAACCGCGATTCATCGCTGAACATAATGCAACACCATTTATCAGCAGTCCAAGCATCCCGGCCACACAACCACTCCAGGCGCAGCCGTTTGTGTTGTGGTGTTAACGGCAGACGACAAGTTAGAGGAAAGACACTGAATGTTGCAGGGAGTCCATTACCTGTTCTCGGATGGCAGGCGGGTGTTTGAAGGTGTTCCATGTGCTTGATGTACGGTCTGGTCGCCAGACGTGGTCGGCGGGAAAGCTGACGAGTATGCCTGACCATGAGGTCCCATGCAGTTCCAACATAGTGTCACTGTCACATCCGAATGCCTCCAAAACTCTTGATATTGCACGAGTCGACCACCTGGCCAAATGGAGACCCACAGTCGGGCTCCGTCCAAACGGTAAGGCGCCGACAACTTTGTCTTGCACGAGTACACAGCGTATGGTACCATTACACAAGGAGAACACTAATGCAGTCTGGCGGCTGTTACACCTTTCACAAACAATTGCAAGTATTATCATTTATGTACCGTCAACAGTGTGTACGTGTATGTATACTGACATCCATATCCACATGCGTACTTTACGTTTTTGTCAGACTGTGTACTATACTCTCCTCTATGCATTTGGAAGCATTGTATTTCCATCGTCTGGCGGATTTATTTCCATTAATAAGGATGTATCTACTATATCTACGCCTTTTGGGTTATTTGTGGCACTGTTATTCAGTTGTCACGGGTTCCGCCTTGAGATGTATATGCATCGCTTACTATCTTACAGTCCATTTAACCACAATTGTCCTACGTGTAAGTTAAAATTAACCCGACGATTCATATATTCATTAAGAAGAAACTGTCTTGTGAAATCAGACGAATCTTTTAGAAATACTTTGTATTTGTGTACTTATTTAATCATGATATTCTCATAGGTCGCCTATAAGGCAGAGCGATTGTACGCCCAGTGGCTATTTTGCGTCGTTTCAGATCGCCCTACATTAACCTTTTCTCCTTGTTATTATTTCATTCCATAATTCCAGGGCAACGGTGATCTAGCAGTGCAACTGTACTCAGCTCTTCACCCAAATTTAAAAGTAGCAGAAATGAAATAAAGATTTTAAAAAAGGATGAACTACACTCCTGGAAATGGAAAAAAGAACACATTGACACCGGTGTGTCAGACCCACCATACTTGCTCCGGACACTGCGAGAGGGCTGTACAAGCAATGATCACAAGCACGGCACAGCGGACACACCAGGAACCGCGGTGTTGGCCGTCGAATGGCGCTAGCTGCGCAGCATTTGTGCACCGCCGCCGTCAGTGTCAGCCAGTTTGCCGTGGCATACGGAGCTCCATCGCAGTCTTTAACACTGGTAGCATGCCGCGACAGCGTGGACGTGAACCGTATGTGCAGTTGACGGACTTTGAGCGAGGGCGTATAGTGGGCATGCGGGAGGCCGGGTGGACGTACCGCCGAATTGCTCAACACGTGGGGCGTGAGGTCTCCACAGTACATCGATGTTGTCGCCAGTGGTCGGCGGAAGGTGCACGTGCCCGTCGACCTGGGACCGGACCGCAGCGACGCACGGATGCACGCCAAGACCGTAGGATCCTACGCAGTGCCGTAGGGGACCGCACCGCCACTTCCCAGCAAATTAGGGACACTGTTGCTCCTGGGGTATCGGCGAGGACCATTCGCAACCGTCTCCATGAAGCTGGGCTACGGTCCCGCACACCGTTAGGCCGCCTTCCGCTCACGCCCCAACATCGTGCAGCCCGCCTCCAGTGGTGTCGCGACAGGCGTGAATGGAGGGACGAATGGAGACGTGTCGTCTTCAGCGATGAGAGTCGCTTCTGCCTTGGTGCCAATGATGGTCTTATGCGTGTTTGGCGCCGTGCAGTTGAGCGCCACAATCAGGACTGCATACAACCGAGGCACACAGGGCCAACACCCGGCATCATAGTGTGGGGAGCGATCTCCTACACTGGCCGTACACCACTGGTGATCGTCGAGGGGACACTGAATAGTGCACGGTACATCCAAACCGTCATCGAACCCATCGTTCTACCATTCCTAGACCGGCAAGGGAATTTGCTGTTCCAACAGGACAATGCACGTCCGCATGTATCCCGTGCCACCCAACGTGCTCTAGAAGGTGTAAGTCAACTACCCTGGCCAGCAAGATCTCCGGATCTGTCCCCCATTGAGCATGTTTGGGACTGGATGAAGCGTCGTCTCACGCGGTGTGCACGTCCAGCACGAACGCTGGTCCAACTGAGGCGCCAGGTGGAAATGGCATGGCAAGCCGCTCCACAGGACTACATCCAGCATCTCTACGATCGTCTCCATGGGAGAATAGCAGCCTGCATTGCTGCGAAAGGTGGACATACACTGTACTAGTGCCGACATTGTGCATGCTCTGTTGCCTGTGTCTATGTGCCTGTGGTTCTGTCAGTGTGATCATGTGATGTATCTGACCCCAGGAATGTGTCAATAAAGTTTCCCCTTCCTGGGACAATGAATTCACGGTGTTCTTATTTCAATTTCCAGGAGTGTATTTATAGATGTTTTAAATACAAAAAAGACATTTTCATTTATGATATTTAAACATAGGAAGACGTTGGTTGATTAAAAAAAAAAAAACATATTTGCAAGTACATCAAAACAGATACTGCATTGTATTACACGCCACTACAACTCGATGGAAGCAACCTGCATTTAGGAGTAATGTGGAGAGGGAAGTTACGTTGGTCCTTTGGCGAAAGCTTCATAGATCAGATGGATTGGGGGTTGATGGTATGTACGGAAAACGTGCGAGGAAAATTTGGGATTCGAGACACATATAGCTAGCCCCCACTATGTACTTGTATAACTTCTCACTCGTTAACTCATGGAAAGCGTTTACTGGATACATTTGCATGTTTGATTTTCTTATTCTGTTGGTGTGACCCGCTGTTTTGCTTTCTCTTCTCTGGCTTTCAATGCCCTCCGCCAGTCACGGCGTTCTACCTGGCTTATTTTAAAGGACCATTGTTTCCGGTCAGCTATTTGTTGTGCCACTATTGTTCTTACCCGTCCCTCCCCACCCTCTGGTTCCGGTTACATTTCTGCCCATAAATAACGTAGGTACTAAGAGTCGGGTTGTTGTGCGGAATGCAACATGCGACCGCTGAAGTTGAACTTACTGGCACCACGTTTATCAGTTTCTTGACTCGATGTATCGCGATGTGCAAGACGAACTCTGGTGGTTGCGTTTCTTCGGTCAGTAACTGCCTATGGTGCAATCCGGCGCTGCACCAACAGAGGGTGTTGACTACTTAACGTCTGATCTTACGTTTTGTCCATTCGGCTCCTTTTCATTACTGTTTTGTCATTCTATTTGAAGTTGTTAACTAATTTAATCTATGCATATGTTATTACTGTTAGCTGAAGTTACCGCCATAGTTTCTCGGTATCACTTGTTGCCACTCACCCATTTTAATCATCTACATCAACATGGATACTCTGCAAATCACACTTGAGAGCCTCCTAGAGGGTTCATCGAACCACCTTCACAATAATTCTCTATTATTGCAATATCGACAAGCGTTCGGAAAAAACGAACACTTATATTTTTCCGTCCGAGCTGTTGTTTCCCTTACTTTATGATGATGATCGTTTCTCATTATGTAGGTCGGCATCAGTAAAATATTTTTGCATTCGGAGGAGAAAGTTGGTGATTGAAATATCGAGAGAAGATTCCGCGGCAACGAAAAATGCCTTTGTTTTAATGATGTCCACCACACATCTGCACCACGGAAGTGACACTTTCTTCCCTATTCCTCGATAGTATAAAACGTGCTCTTCTTCTTTAAACTTTATCGATGTCCTCCGCTAATGCTATCTGCTAAGGATCACATATCGCGAAGCAGTACTCTAAAAGAGGACGGTCAGTCGTGGTGTAGGCAATCTCTTTAGTAGAACTGTTGCATCTTCTAAGTGTTCTGCCAATAAAACGTTCAGTTTGCCTTCGGCGCAACATTTAAGTTATTCTTACTTGTAATTCCTAGGTATTTAGTTGAATCTACGGCCTTTACATTTGACTGATTTATAGTGAAACCGAAGTTTGACGGATTCCTTTTAGAAATCATGTGGATGATCCCACACTTTCCATTATTTAGGGTCAACTGCCAATTTTCGCACCATACAGATATCTTTCCTAAATTGTTTTGGAATTTGTTTTGATCTTCTGATGAATTTACTAGACGATAAACGACAGCATTAACTGCAAGTAGCCTAACACGGCTGCTCAGTTTGCTCCTAAATCATTTATATAGTTACAGAACAGCAGAGGTTCTATAACACTGCCTTAGGAGAACGCCAGAAAACTCTTCTGTTTTACTCGGAAACTTTCCGTCAATTACTCGCATAACTGAGACGATATTCTACAAGCACGCAATTTCACTACAAGCCACTAGTATGGTACAGTTTCTGGAAATATAGAAATACGCAATCAACTTGAAATTCCGTTACAATAGCACTCAACACTTCGTGTAAGTAAAGAGGTAGTTACGTTTCACAAGAACGATGTTTTGTATGTCCGTGTTGACTGAGTGTCAATTGACGGTTCTATTCGACGTAATTCGTAATGTTAGAAAATGATATATATTCCAAACTCCTGCTACATATCGACGTTAATGATATGGGCCAGTAATTTAGTGAAATACTGCTACTACTTCTCTTGAATATTTTGGAAAAAAATTAGTTTTACTTCATTGTCTGTTTTTACTTTATTGTACGTGTATATCAGTTAGATGTGTGTGCAGTAGTGACTGCAGCCAGATTTATGTCACAAACATGATTTTAGCGTCGCGACTGCACACCACTACACTTCTGAAGCCTCGCCGTTCACATTGTTTAGTCTCCTGCTCTGTGGCCTGGCCTGTACTGTATTAATATACCTCTTCGATGATGACAGGCTAACTTTGTTTACACCTCCTGAAGCCACTTCGGAATTTCATCACAGAAAAATGAAAAATGTCATAATACCGCCTTGAGTTGCCAGTAATGTTGCTTATTTACACAGTCAGTTCCGGTCGGCTGACCATCATCAGGTTCAGAAACATATCAACAGCTTCATGTTAGGCGAAACACAAAATCATTGTCGTCAAATGATACAACCATGCCATTGTCATCATTTCGTAAAATGCACTACATCCATAAAAACTGTGCAAGGTAGTGAACACTTTACAGGTACAACACTACCTAGCACATAGTTTTTATGGATTAACGTTCTAATTTACATTACGGTGTGACAACAGCGTCCATTTTATGATTTTATCATATCACGACAAAACTGTTTTACCAGCAGCTCAGGGCGGTAATAATGACATTTTCAAAATGTATACGAGCTCTAGGGGAACCACTCCCTGGAAATTTTCTCATGTTAGAGAAAAATAAGGCTTCTTCTGTTTCATTCAAGGGTGTTTCACCTTAACATTAAACTCATATATATATTTCCAATGTATAAAATTAGTACTTTTTCATTATTTTTGTAATTTATTGCACACCGGATGTACATTGTTAAGTACTTGTATTTGGTATCCCTTTTCCTGACATCTGAAGATGGTCATGACGGACCAAAGTGGACACTGTGACAACCATTTGTTCATAATCATTGAATGCAATTACAAAAAGAAACAAGATACTGAAGTGTTGGCAGAAGAGCCAGGTCTGGAACAAGGTAAAGTAATTATCCTATAAAGAAAGGAACGTAGTTCTTGGAATACTTAACTTTAATCCACAATTGGAGAACATCGGTCTGACGGTACATGTTATAACCTCAATATAAACTGGTAATGGCGCCTTGCTAGGTCGTAGCAAATGACGTAGCTGAAGGCTATGCTAACTATCGTCTCGGCAAATGAGAGCGTATTGGTCAGTGTAGCATCGCTAGCAAAGTCGTCTGTACAACTGGGGCGAGTGCTAGGAAGTCTCTCAAGACCTGCCGTGTGGTGGCGCTCGGTCTGCAATCACTGACAGTGGCGACACGCGGGTCCGACGTATACTAATGGACCGCGGCCGATTTAAAGGCTACCACCTAGCAAGTGTGGTGTCTGGCGGTGACACCACAGATACAGTCCACACTTCCTAATTTGTATCTCGACAGCTATAACTTTCCAATAAATCGTCCTGTTCCTTATAAGAAAACCTCGACAATACGAAGGAGTCATGTGTGTATTGGTACACTCCATATATCAAAGTGATAATCACGACAGACCGCTAGAAAACACTCTGTAGTTGAAAATTAACGGCTATCTAACACTGGATAGTTCGAGTTGGTTCGTCACTCGTTTCTGTGTTTGTTTCGCCATTCACCTATTCGCGACACTCCTATGTATACTCAACGGCGCATGGTGTACTACAGTGCATAAAACAGTTGTAAAAATATGACTTAAAAGGAGAAACAAGTGTTTGATTCTCGCAGAAAAGAAACAAATTGTGGAGTGAAAAGGAAAGAAGGCAGCAAAAACTTTCGGGCCTTCGCCGTCAAAGCAGTCAACAATCCTGAAGCGTAGAGATCAGACTGCTGAAAACGTATCATACGGAGGGAGGAAGATAAAGAACCAGGACCATCTGTGACTCCAAAACAGGCAAAGCCGTCATGAGAAATGATGCCCATGTACATCTATAGGACAGATGTAGACGACGATGTAAGTAAACTTTTTTGGGAGGTGGTGATGGAGTGAGGTAAGGGCTACCCTTATTTCGACTTTTTCTTGAGTCCTAGTTGATCAGTCGGACTTTCGTTAAATCGAACTCACAGTCGCTTGAACTTCAAATTATCGGGAGTCGGCTGTTATGTTTTCCGAAAGTTGTAGTGCATAAACAGAGCTGTATTGTAGCTTTCCGGTGCTCATCTTTTCTTACTGTAGAAGATGCTAGTCATACGGCAACACAGAGGTGAGCGTCGAAGCGCAGCGGATTGCAAGGACTGTGTCGCAGAACCAAGAGCGTCCTAGTGTCCGCTGAACACCACTCCCCTCCCTGCCTTGTGTGTGTGTGTGCGCGTGTGTGGTGTTGTGTAGTGCGGTGTCGCCGCTCTTTGATCTGCAGTAGTTCTCATTAGTTCTCTCAGGCCGAACGGTCAGCCTAGAGGGCACACAATGTAATGCGGAGGGCAATGTGATGTGACGTGATGTGTTGTGGGGGGCACGGACAGGCTGAGGTCGCCGATGGAGTTAGAGTAGGCTGGAACGAGCAGCTGTTGCTGTTGTTCCCCGAGTTCGCTCAGGAATCTGTGGACAGCGCCGCTAGCTGCTCCGGAATTAATTTCGCGTTTACCAGGAGGCGCGGTTGCGGCCGTCCCGGAATGAACTGAGTGCTGCCCAAATTACTCCCCGCTAGACTCACAACGAGCGAGAGAACCGTGGCGATACGGGCAAAGTGGCCGGCCAGAGGGAGGCTTGGAGAGTGGGGGTTGGGAAAGGAGGAAGAAGGAAGATTAGCGGTTAACGCACCGTCGAAGACGAGGTCATTACTTTAAAACCGGAGCATAATTTCGGATAGGGGAAAGAATGGAAGGAGAAATCGAAAATGTCCTTTGAAAGGAACCATCCCGGCATGTGCTTAAAGCGCGTAAGGGAAATCACTGAAAACCAAGTACTGGTTGACCAGTAGGGAAGTTGAACTTCCGTCGTTCCGAATGCAATTCAGGAGTTCTAATAATTCTCTACGTACTCGTACATACTCCGAAACTCTCTGTAAGGTGTACAGCGGAGATTTTCTCGTCACTGATAATCATTCCTCTTCCTGTTCCACTCATTAATAGAACAAGGGAAAAACCACTATACTTTCGTACGAGTCCTGATTCCTCTTTTCTTGTCTTCACTATAAGATTGTTCTGCAATCTTTCACAAATTCTAGTTCGCTAAACATTCCAAGCCGGCAAGTGTGGCCGAGCGGTTCTAGGGGCTTCAGCCTGGAACCGCGCGACCGCTACGGTCGCAGGTTCGAATCCTGCCTCGGGCGTGGATGCGTGTGATGTCCTTAGGTTAGTTAGGTTTAAGTCGTTCTAAGCTCTAGGGGACTGATGACCTCAGATGTTAAGTCCCATAGTGCTCAGAGCCAAACATTCAAAGCAGCGTCCTCTTCCCTCCACATTTTCCATTAGAGTTCATGTAGAATTTCCGTAATATTCGCGTGTTTATCAAACGTACCCGTAAGAAATCTGGAAGCAACACTATAAATTGCTTTGAGGTTTTTTTTTAATCGGACCAGGTGGGGAGCAGAGCTTAAGAATGCGTCGCGTTGCAAAAGTGTTATGTATAGATCTACTACGCTTTTCTAGAATTCTCCCATTAATCCGAAGTCGAACATTCACCTTCCCTACAACTAGTCTTACTTCGTCGTTTCATTCCATATTGCTTTTCAACTGTAGGTTTATATATTTCATCGACTTCACTGTGAGAAGTAGGACACCACTAGTGCTGCATTCGAATATTTTTTTCTCCTAATCATCTTCATTAATTTACATTTCCTCACATTTAGGGGAAGCTGCCATTCATCACACCATGAAATGTTTGTATGCAGATCAACATGTCTGCTCATACAGCCAGTCAGAGACGACGTAGTGTCATCAACAGCCGCAGATCTTTTATGTATAAAGGATGTTCCGGAAACACCGGGTGATCAAAAAGTCAGTCTAAATTTGAAAACTGAATAAATCACGGAATAATGTAGATAGAGAGGTACAAATTAACGCACATGCTTGGAATAACATGGGATTTTATTAGAACCAAAAAAATACAAAAGTTCAAAGAATGTCCGACACATGGCGCTTCATCTGATCAGAATACCAATTATTAACGTAACAAAGTAAGACAAAGCAAAGATGATGTTCTTACAGGAGATGCTCAATATGTCCACCATCATTCCTCAACAATAGCTGTAGTCGAGGAATAATGTTGTGAACAACACTGTAAAGCATGTCCGGAGTTATGGTGAGGCATTGGCGTCGGATATTGTCTTTCGGCATCCCTACAGATGTCGGTCGATCACGATATACTTGCGACTTCAAGTAACCCCAAAGCTATAAATCGCACGGAGTGAGGTCTGGAGACCTGGGAGGCCAAGCATAACGAAAGTGGCGGCTGAGCACACGATCATCACCAAACGACGCGCGTAAGAGATCTCTCACGCGTCTAGCAATATGGGGTGGAGCGCCACCCTGCATAAAACATCGTACGTTCCAGCAGGTGTTTATCAGCCAGGCTGGGGATGATGCGATTCTGTAACCTCTCACCCGTATGGCAGTTACGTTTTGCTGTCCAGCGCCATCTGTCGCACATTTTGTGAACTTTTTTCTTGCTCTAATAAAACCCCATGTCATTTCAAGAATGTGTGTCAATTTTTGCCTCGCTATCTACATTATTCCGTGGTTTATTAAGTTTTCAAATTTATACTGACTTTTTTATCACCCGGTATTCCGATTTCTACAGAAGGTAGAGAACATCAAAACGATTATGTGTAGTAATGGTGCAGATGGTCCCTGATGGCAATTTCTGGTGATAGGGACAAAGGGGAGACAGTTCAGCATCCTAATTACAGTAGTTACATTGACAGGAACTGCTCGAATGCGAAACCACTGGCCTGTGTGCTCGCAGTGCATAGTCGGACCATTGACTGTTGCGTCCATTCGAAGTCTCCTGGCACGTCCGCAATGGTACCAGCAGCGACGGCAATTCTAGCGGCGAGATGGTCTCGTGGCTGCACAACGGTTACACGCACAAGCTGCGTCATTTGCCCCGAGACGAAGAAATCCAGACTCGTGAGGTCAGATAACATGGTTGGCGAGGCCACAGGGCAACCTCGTTCGATCCATCGATTCCCGAGGGGTGCTCTCAGATGATTCCTAAAAGCAATATTGTCATGAGCTGGCGCCCCATCGCTCTGTAAGTACCGGGTGATCAAAAAGTCAGTATAAATTTGTAAACTTAATAAACCACGGAATAATGTAGATAGAGAGGAAAAACTTGGCACACATGCGTGGAATGACATGGGGTTTTATTAGAACCACCCCATATTCCTAGACGCGTGAAAGATCTCTTGCGCGCGTCATTTGGTGATGACCGTGTGCTCAGCCGCCACTTTCGTCATGCTTGGCCTCCCGTGTCCCCAGATTTCAGTCCGTGCGATTATTGGCTTTGGGGCTACCTGAAGTCGCAAGTGTATCGTGATCGACCGACATCTCTAGGGATGCTGAAAGACAACATCCGACGCCAATGCCTCACCATAACTCCGGACATGCTTTACAGTGCTGTTCACAACATTATTCCTCGACTACAGTTATTGTTGAGGAATAATTGTGGACATATTGAGCATTTCCAGTAAAGAACATCATATTTGCTTTCTCATACTTTGTTATGCTAATTGTTGCTATTCTGATCAGATGAAGCGCCATCTGTCGGACATTTTTTGAACTTTTGTATTTTTTTTTTTTTTTGTTCTAATAAAACCCCATGTCATTCCAAGCATATGTGTCAATTTGTACCTCTCTATCTACATTATTCCGTGATTTATTCAGTTTTCAAATTTATACTGACTTTTTGATCACCTGGTACATCCTTTTCCTCTGACATTCGGAGGTACATCCTGCAGCAGTTCTGGCAACATATGTTTCGCAGTTACTAAAGTCAGTACACATTCCCAGTAAGATACACCAACGCCACAGCTAACGTCAACACCCCTAACAAAATGTTCGCCAATATTACAAGCTGACTTTAGAGATCGTCCGTTATTTATCTAAATACGTTTGTTTTGATGTTATCTAGCTCCTGTATTAATTTGAACGTATAGTTCCTGAACACGCTGCGTTGAGAACAAGAGCACTCCCTATCACACTTCCCTGGGACACGCCTGACGTTACTTTTGACTGTGATGAACGCTCGCCGTGCAGAATATCACACTGTATTCATCTATTTAAAAATTCAAGCCACTTACATATCTGAGGGCCTACTCCGTGTAACATCCACGAGTTAAATTTTAGCTACAGTGCGACGAGAGGAAATTATGCCTGTAACAGTTATAAACAATTATCTATTCGACATATGAAAAAATAGTGAAAACGACGACAAATATTAATTATTTATATAATATTCAATGATGTAATTGGAAATATCGATGTGTATCATACAAAGACAATGATAATTGTAAATTCCTTTCATGATCTGCGTTTGTCTTCCTTTGTTTTTATCTTTTGTTGGTTGGCTTTTGTAGGTTGCGGACGCATATCGAACTGAGGTCTGTTAAGAAATTGTAATTATTTGTTAATTATTACTTGAAAATAGAGTTCATTATTATTATAAATATGAGTGAATAATTGTTTGTAACTTTAATTTCTCTCTCAATAAGCATTATCTGTGTTAATTATTTCTTTCCGCTGCAAGGAGCGCAGCCATTGATGATAGCGATTTGTATCGCGTTTTTGTCTGTGTTTTCCTTAGAAACAAATAAAATGTTTGCTTGATGAAGTCTAAATAGTGCACAATACGAAAGTAGATTTTATAGCGTTTAATAAGCATTTTAAATATTTACTTATTTGCTCTAACAATAGAAAGTCTCTATCAATTATCTGCCGCCATCTTAACAATTATCTCAGCGGCAAATTCAAATTTAAATTACGCAACTCTGCAGAATAAATGCCGAAGGTAATACAAATGTGTAAAAATAAATCTGCACCGGTGGTCCCGAACTCATTTTAATGAAAATGATTCGAATCAGATTGGTTCTTTAAAAACAGTGCTCATAGCACGATCCTTATAAGAAACTTTTCTAGCTGATGTATGGAGCCGAAATTAATTACGCACGAGTTGCGAAGAATATTGTTTCAGGTAACATACGTCAGTGTTGTGCGCGGCTGATATTCGGTGGTTTTAATGATCATTTTGCTGAAGATAACTGCTTCCATCTTAATCAATACTTGTATAGAATCTGTGGTATGAACTGTGATTTAGTGACACTTACACAACTTACAGACAACACTTTAACACGACGTTAACTTGGAGTTCGTTAGCAAATTGATCAAATCTTTAGCCGGGAGAAAAATTGTTTAGTAATTACTCAATGTAATGAAATAAGATTATCATTTTCATTCACAAATTAGTTAAATACCAAACCACTGAATAACACAGCAAACGCCACATCCGTATGTTCGGGCCTCTGTTGACAGTCTGCAGTTTGGCGCCTTGTCAAAAGCTTTCCTGAAATCTAAGATATGTAATACTCCTTTTGCCCTTCATACATGGTTCGCAGCATATCGTCCGATAAAAGGGCAACCGTGACGTAGCACAAGCGGTGCTTCATATATCCGTGCTAATTCTTAGACAGAAGCTATTCTCTCTCACGAAAGTTTAGCGTATTATAACGTAGAATTCTGCAGCAAACCCATGCAGATGATACCGGTATGTAATTTTCCGTGTCCATTCATTTAACTTTCTTGTATGTGAGAGTCACCTGCGCTTTTTTCAAGTCTCGAAGGACTTTCTGCTGGGTGACAGGTTCGCAATAAATGCAAGCTACCTCTTAGGGGAATGTCGAGGAGTAGCGCTGTAAAAACCGAATTGGAATTACATCTACGCTAACAGAAAAAAAACTGCATCTCAGAAAAGTAATTAATGTAGAGTAATGAAATTTCTGGAATACATTTGTCTCAGTAACGTATTTAAATGATTAACATTGCAAGATCATAGATTAATGTAAGCACGAGGCAAGCCATTGCAAATGCCAAATTCTGGTATATTAATAACTGCTGTAACCTCCAGAAAGTTGAATACAAGCATGCAAACGAGCATGAAATTTGTTGTTAAGGTGCCGCAGGTCAGCTTGTCGGATGCAGTCCCATGCCTGTTACACTGTTGTGGATGACGCTGGAGTTGTCCGATGATCTCCCATATGTCTTCGACTGTTGGCAGACGTGGCGATCGAGCAGATCAAGTCAACAAAATGGCTCTGAACACTATGGGACTTAACTTCTGTGGTTATCAGTCCCCTAGAACTTAGAACTACTTAAACCTAACTAACCTAAGGACATCACACACATCCATGCCCGAGGCAGGATTCGAACCTGCGACCGTAGCAGTCGCGCGGTTCCGGACTGAGCGCCTGAACCGCGAGACCACCGCGGCTGGCATCAAGCCAACATGTCGACACTCTGTAGAGCATGTTCTGTCAGAATAGCGGCATGTGGCTAACTTTATCCTATTGGAAACTCCCCTAAAATGCTGTTCATGAATGGCAGCACAACAGGCTGAATGACGAGACTGACGTACAAATCCGCAGTCAGGGTGCGTGGGATAACCACGAGAGTGCTCCTGCTGTTACACGATTCGCATCCCAGACCATAACTGCGGGTGTAGATCTAGTGCATTCTGCACTTAGACAGCTTGGCTGCACGCCCTCAAATGGCCTCTTCCTAATCAACACACGGCCATCACTGGCACCATGGGAGAACCAGCTTTCATCGGAAAACACAAGAAACATCAGCCCTGCCCACCAATGAGTTCGCGCTTGACACTCCTCTCAAACGGTGCTTGTTTATGGTCAGTTGAATGCGACCTACAGGGCGTCTGTCTCGCAGCTGTCCTTGAAGTAACGGTTTGTAACAGTTCGCTCAGTCATTGTGGTGCCAACCCTCCTCAAACTGCTCTGGAGATGCAGTACGATGCGCCAGAGCTACACACCTAACACGATGGTGTTCCCTTTTGATAGTGCGAAATGGCCATCCAGAATCTGGCCTTCTTGTGACCATACATTCTCGTGACCACCGCAGCCAGCAGTCACGTACAGTGGCTATGTTTCACCCTAGTCTTTCTGCAGTATCGCAAAAGGAAGATGCAGCTTTTCGTACCCCTATAACACGAACTCGTTCATACTCAGTGAGGTGTTGATAACGGGGTCTTTGTCGCCTTAAAGGCATTCTTCATTACCAGCGCCTCACGACGTCCAGTCTCAAAGGTACCAATTCTAACTACCGTTACAGTGTTCATTTTAAGCAATAGTGGCGTTGCTAGTATCTCTCTTATGAGAGTGGCAGGAAACTGGACGAGACAGTATCTGTCAGATGTAGAAGCACGCCTATCAACTTTATGTCGCAAAACTCCTTGGTGCTGCGATTTTTTTCCGTTTTTGGATATCTGACAACTTTTTTATTTTCAGCTTTTTCAGAGACTTTTGAAGGCTGGGATACGTGTTTCTATGTCCTCCGCACGGTAGTGTGTGTGTGTGTGTGTGTGTGTGTGTGTGTGTGACCAAGAGAGAGAGAGAGAGAGGTGTACGTACTGTAAAACCTTCAGTACACACACCATCAGATTATTTGACTTGTCGCTCTAACGAAGTAGGCGAATGTCAGCAATAAGTCTGGGGGTCTTATCGTGGCGTGTTTATCTTTTGCCGTTAGGTCAAACGACAGAAATGCCACTTGCACGCTTAGAGTAGCAGATTGACGGTGACCAACTTTAAACTGAACTTGATTAATATTCACACTCATTTATTAAAATAATAACAAGCATAAAAATTACTTAACTTGGTTCTGGATGCTATTTATAATTGACAATCTGAAGTTCCTTTGGTATTGGTACGTTAATCTTATTCTCACATATATCTCTGATACTTGACAAAAGTGTCTACAAATTTATCTTCATGGCTATGTACAGGAATATGGTAATCTTATTAGGCGCAGACTAAAACTTGACTATAGACTGGTACAGACAAATGTAGAGCTCGTACAGACTGGTACAGACTAATGCAGACTGGTACAGACAAATGCAGACTGACTAATCGGATGTCTGTACACTCGTTATAATACCTCGCGGGTTCATTTATCACTGCACGAGTGTGATCCACGAGGAGATAAGGTTCTATGTTAGCAGCAATCTCATTGGCTGCGTTACATATTAATACGCGGATCGGCGGAAGCAGAATTTGGTCCGTCTCTATGGCAGTGCCATCTCGTAGTGCGGAGACGGACGAGCGCTGCGCCTGCGCTGTTGTGCTTAGCGGGGCGCGCTCTAGTGGGAAAGTTGTGTACGCGCTGACTACGTGGAACTATGTACACAACAGAGAGAGAGAGAGAGAGAGAGAGAGAGAGAGAGAGAGAGAGAGGGAGAGAGAGAGAGGGAGAGAGAGAGAGAGAGAGGTACTTACGACCGGAAATTCCATTACTCATAAACAGCTCCCTCCCTCGTTATAGTCGCCTCAACCAGTCTACCAACGCGAAGTGAGATACCAGGCTCTGTATCATTTATCTGTAGAATTATAAGGAAATTGTAACATTTATAGCTCTTGTACTCATGATTACTTTATTGTCATCTAAATAAATCAAACAGGGAACTCATCTGACAGAACGGTATTGATCGGTGTTTGAAATGTGGGAAAGCTGCCACATTCATTTTGCACTCGCCACTGCAGTTTGGTGACGTGGAACGAAGGGGGCATGCCACGCTGTGACTGGCTGTTAGAGTGCAAACGTAGGTCCAAAACCTGTAACATCAGCACATTTAACAGTTAAACGTAAGGGAGGAATTTGGAAGGGGTTAAAAATAGCAAGTTGAAAATAGCATCTCTCATCTTGTAAAGCTGTGTTTAAAATACTTCTTTCACATAATACGTCACAGCTGTCAAACTATTCAAACAGTCTGAATTGTTTTGGATGATTAGCAAACAGATACCAAATGCTATTGGGAACTTGCAGCTAAATAATATGTACCTAAGTTCACATGATGACATAGCCGTAGTTTTTTTTTTTTAAGAAATAATTTTGAAGCATAGTCTGAATAATATACTTTGAAAAACAATATAATTTCTTTGTTTGTGAAGAACAATTAAACCGAATTATCTTCTTATCACCATTTTCGGGGATTTTTTTTAATGTAAAGTCCAAATACACGTTCTGGTATGCACTGCAGCAGATTAACCGAAAATGTAGTCACTCAAATACGTTATGTAATAACTCTTCCCTTATTCCGCCCGAAGAATACACTGTGTCATATACTTTTCAGTGATTTCTGCAGTGTAGAGTTAGATGTGTTAACTGACTGCCTCCATACAAGGCAGCAGTTCTCACACTACGCTAGGGCCACAACCAGCTTGCACAGTGACCTGTTGAAAACTTGGGTTCATGGCTTCATGGGGTCTCGAATACTACCATCAGCTCTTACCGACTGAAATCGGGACTAATCTGATCAGGTCACGGTTTTCCAGTTGTCTACGGTCGAACCGATATGGTCAGAAACGAGAACCCACCTATACTCACTTGCTCTAGTGACGGCTTACATAAGACTCGAGATGTGGGCCATTTTTGTCTCGACGGTCGTGTGAAAGAAATTTTCATCCTTAGTGACGGCACATCGGAGACCTTCCGATGTATGGCTATCGTGCCCCTTACTATTACGGTGTTACTGAATGATCGCTACCCGGCACAGAGAACGGTCCACGGAAAGGCTATAACAGCCCTTCACGGAGACACCGTGCGACTGTCGGCGGCTGGGGCCCAGGAAGGGTGATTTCACGTGTTCCGTGCCCTGTCCTGCTCTACTGTGCTGCTGCGCTGTGCTGTGTGGGTCCCCAGCAGCCCGGAGACTCGTTAGGCCGCCATTAAAGTCTGCCGCTCCACCGACGGCTCGTCTCCGGACGTGGGGCGGCCATGCCAGCAGACGAGGTCCCCCAGCGTCTGACGTCAGAACGGGGAAGAACCTGCAGGGCGGGCAGCGTACACGGTAGGGGCGCACCTGGTCTAGTGTACCAGACGCGCGACCCGGAACGTCACCCGATACCGACTATGTGCCCGTCACATACGGACGGGAAAGATATGCAAAAGAAGGCACAGTCTAGTGTCTACACCAAGCAGCAACGAGAAGATCGCACCAGCGGCAAGTGACATGCAGGCGCAATCGATTAGTTACAACCATGGCCGGCGGAGCATGACACATAGACGCATTGCTGTAGAGGCCTTCAGGAGGCAAGAACCCTTTCGTTCTACATCTTTAAGTAAACGCCCACGGCAGCCTGGATTTCTGTTCGCATACAGTACATAAAACATTCCATTCAACTGTAGGTTCCCATCGTGTCCTGTTCTGGGCATATTCCTTCATCTGTATGTCCGTCTTGTTCTAAGGTCGTCCATCATGAGGAGGTGTACAGTCTCGTACCACAGGAATCAAGGGAGAGGATGCTGTTTGGTGGCCAGAATCCTCTTTCTAGAACACAACTGCACCCATGTATTAACAGGGTTCTTTATTTACATATATTGAAAGCTACTTATCTTTAAGAGTGTCCATGTGCTGCGGTACATACTCTTCCATAATAGTCCTCTCGTAGGCAATATCGGTATTCTAGCTATTACTAACTTAAGTATCACTGTGGGTAAAGTACAAGTCGCGCTATGTACACTAATCTGGTCGGAATGTACTGACAGACGACAACTTGGAGTGCAAGTTAGTGCGCCAGTGGCTGAGCGGCCGAGCTATTGACTGAGACGGAGCGCTGCAGCTGGCGGCGGCGATCTAAATACTTGCAGTCGAGAGGGCGTTGGCGGCGTGTTGCTTGCCAGTCTGTCTTTGGTCTCTCTCCTGATATGTGCACATGATCCAGCGCCTACTATCGATGCTCTTGCTACACATTTGCTGATCAGTGTGCTGGCGACAGCTTACACCAACACAGGAGGTATTTAGTCAACATAGAGAAGCTAGCTATGCATTACAGCGCCCTGGGTGGCAACAGCAAGCAACACTGGCCGCCATATTTTGTAACGTCAGGCACGCCGAACGTCTCTGCTTGACAGGTGCAATAGATGTTGGAAAATATGTTTTTGTGCTAAAAATATAAATTAAGGGTATTTTTCTGATCATAAAACATGCCCAGTGTACCACACATACCGGTGTATTAATAGTAGTAATGATTCAGTATTGGAATGTTGATCTTTAGCTAAGTGCAAGTTTGTTTTCACATGTAACAATTCCTGTACGTCAAATTTCTACATTGTATTTTCTGTAACTTCATGCTCACTTGGACGGTCTGCTAGATGACTTCATTAAAGCACACCCACCTACTGCATTTAGTGTCTCTTAGTGTACTGACAATATGTCTGTTTGTCCAGAGTAAAATTACAAATTAAGCAATAACTGCAACAGTATGTGGGCTATGCACATACATAAACTCTAAGCTAATCTTCTTTTTTTGTATAGAATATCTTGAAAAACTAAGAAATAACACAACAATGGGTAACTAACATAAGGTGGAACAACTGGCAGCCTACACATTACAGTTATATACGCCCTTCTCATCTCAGGGCTTCTGGTGAGTGCTCTTTTCCAAGCAACAAAAGTCATAACGCAATATGAGATGAAACACGGCAGCCCGTCTCCTATTAGAACTGCTGAAAGCCACACGAAAAACATGACACTAGAAGAAAAAACACTAGCCCTCATATCTGGAATTTTCCTCAACAGCAACGACGATTAAGCCTTCGAATCCCGTATTAAAACTTTTATTTAGACTGCTCTCGCCTGCTTTCTCCATAAATACCAGAGACTTGTACCATTATATTTCTTTGATAGATACGTAGCACAGAACTTCCTAGCGTGAAACACACTAATCATCATCCAAGACAAAGGTGTAATAACTGGAAGTAGAGTTGTACAGAAATTCACCCATATCTGTAGAGTACGACAGGCTACATCCTTACTTACAGAAATCACCAAATAACGCAGCAGCTAGCACATCGCAAACATCACGCTCGAGAACACATAGTACATGAAAAAACACTTCATATTTGGAAATTATTTCCCAAACTGCGCCGTGCGGCCAGTAAATAAAGAAAAAATCCGACTGATAGTAGCAAATGTTGTCGTATAACAAAGAAAACCACATCGCTCAACATGAAGTTGCAACACGTCGTGGCAAAGTTTTTAATTAGCTTCAAATGTGGCAGCGCCTTAGCCAGTCTATGTTGTTTATATAGGCCGTTGCCCCATTATTCCAATTCTTTTCCTACTTTTCCCTCTCATTTCTCCTACATTTCTATAATTTATTTTAGCTGACAATTCCTATTCCGTATACGTCCCTGCCAAAACTTGTGCCTCTTCCTCATCACTTCCAAGAGTCTTCTTTTCTTCCCCTGTTGGCTTTTCATTACTTATTCATTCTTATGTCTGTCAATACACTTCACCTTAAGCATTTCTTTCCATAGCCACCATTCAAAACTTTCTAAATACCTCTCATGCCGTATAACACTAAACTCTAGAGTAACATTTAGCAAATATTTTCATCAGCCCCAATGTAACTGTTAGTAACTGTTTCATAATTCCCGTAGATATCCTACTCCTTATTTCTTCAGTACAGCTAGATCTCCATGTCGTTGAAGTTCTCAGTTTCAGAAAGTAATTTACTTGTTCTATCTTTCTTCCGTCTGAAAATGTCAGTTGGCACTTTCTTCTCCCTTATTATCATCAGTTTTGAGTTTTCCATATTTAAATTCTTGTCCTACTTCTCGCTCCTTCTTGCAATACTGTTCAACAATTCATGTACTTCATCTTTTTATACTTTCACCTCCAGTTATAATGCATCTTGAATCCTCTGTCATGTTACTGATTAGCTTTTCTTCGTATATGTTGAACAGCTTTGGTAACAGCGACCATCCTTGCCTTCCACACCTTCCTAATCTATTCCGTCTCCTCATTCTCGTCACTCTTTGCTATTAAACTTCTATGAATCACTCCTTTACGTAGCATTTTAGTGATGATTACCTCACTGTGAACTTGGATTTAGATTTGGGTACAACTGCGACACTCTGATATTGCTTACAACGTCTTGGTATCTGTTGTGGAACTTGTCGAGTTGCAGCTGTCCGAGTAAAGTCTCATGTCGCCGTCTCGCGGCTTGTATCATTTGGGAACGGCTTCCAACTTTACTGCGAGTACCGCGTGGCGAGACTCGCATATCGTGCTCGTAAAAGAACAATTTGTTTTTGTGTCTAGTAGGAAGATAGCAAGTACACTCTCTGTATGTAGAGACATTAGGGAGACATCACTGACAGAGGGAGAAGAAGAGAGCAAACATTGTGGGGGGGACAGAGATATTGGAATAAATCAAACAAAAAATCGAGCATTCCCTTGACTTTACATTCAGTAACTAAAACTGAAGGTCGGTTCTCAAGTGAGAGATTATGGTTTGATACCATAAGGAACCAAGCAGGAAATGGACATCACAAAGACAAAAAGTAAGCGAAAATAAAATAAGCTACATTCAATTAAACGAAAAGACATTTTACACTGTGTAACGCTCCTAAGTCACTTTAGAGTAAAAAATGCTCATCGACTGTTAAGATACACAATAGAAATAGATACAGATGCAGAAAGGAACAGATCCAGTCAGAAATGTAGATTTCGAGAATTTATCGAAGAGGAAATGTAGATTTCGAGAATTTTTTGAAGAGGACAGACGTACACCGCATAAACTAAGCAGATGTTTAAGTACTTTAGAAAACAAATCCTACACAGACTTAGACTGAAGGATCAATTACTTAATATTTTATGCAAACAGATAATGTAGCGGTATATGCGAAGAAGGCGACAGAAAAGATAAAGACTCGAAATGTTAAAGAGAAGGCACGAGATTCAAGAAAAAGATAATACAATCACAAGAGAATCATTAAATTAAACGAAACTATTGGGAAAATAATTCTAGAGGGCACAAGAAGCTACAATGGAAACAGACAAGAGGAACAATAAGAGTTTGACAGAATCAAACCACTACTTTAGTTTGATAACATATTAAATTTGTCACAGTTACATCAGCGAGAAAATTGTAAGGTCATTTCAGAACGCCTTTAAATGTTCATCTTGTTAAAGAAACAGTTAATAACGTAAACAGTGACCTTCCAAAAGAAGTGACCCAAACGACATGCAGAAAGCCAAGCGAGGTATGAATAGGGGAAAGGTGCGTGGACATGACATTTCAATGAGAATAGTAAACACATGGAAGCAAAGCAACATAAAACACAAAGGCTGGTCAGTCTTTGGCAGCCATTTTTTGACGTGGCGCTCGTCTCAGGATTATGGTCCGACATTCTTTTAGTGGTTCTGCCACTAACGATAGGGAATGAATATCTCACAGAGCCAGCCACAGGTGTTGATGAAACGACCCGAGACGAATATGCACTGTTTTCAGAAAGTATTAGGACTTTTCATTTTGTTAGAAATAATTTCATTTATTCACCTACATTGATGTTATGCCCTTCAAATTTATCCCATTTCATGTTATACACTAATACCAGCTCGTCTAGAAATCCCTGAAAAAATTCTGGAACCCGATCTTTGGGAAATCACTTGGTTCCTTCAGCGACGAACTTTCAATCAGAGCTTCTATATCGACGAGCCTTTAGAGTTCTCTTTATTTTCGAAAGCAGACATTACCTGGTGAGTATGACGGCTGCGGCATGATTATAGTGTTGTGTTTCGCCAAAAATTCACTAACAAGCAATGATGTGCGAGTAGGTGAATTGTCGAGGTACGAAAGCCGCAAATTGTTTTCGCCGCAAACCAGGGGGTTTTCTTCGGATTTTTTCTGTCATAGACAGCGTTGAACTTATGGGTAGTGCTCGTTACTAGCCGTTTGACTTCTGGCAAGAACCCATGATGTACTTTGCCGTTAAAATCGAAGAAAACAGTGAGCAGACTCTTTACATTCGAATGCACTTGCCATTTTTTCTTTTTTTCGCTCCTGGCACTCCAGACTGCCTCTACCGGGACGACTGAGGCTTAGCTTCGATTTTATTCCCAAACACCTATCTGTTTCGTCACTTGTTATGACACTTTTCAATGGCTCTTCATAGTTGTTGACTTCATTTAGCGACTCCTGAACAACCTTAATTCGTTGCTGTTTTTGCTCCAAATACAGCACCTTTGGCACAAATTTTGGTGTCATGCATTTCATACCCAAAATAATCGAAAATATTTCATGGCATGAGTCAAGTAATATGCCAACAGCATAGGAAACTTCTCTCATTGTGAATCGGTAAGCGTTCAAATCATTTCTGTCTCTTTTTCCATGTTTTCATCTATTGCTGAGGTGCTGGGAAGTCCAGAAAGTCCATCATCTTCAACTTCGCCACGGTCACCTTGGAAACGCTTAAACCACTCATAAATGCTGGTTGTACCCATATCAGATTCACCAAAAGCAATATTCATCATTTCTAGAGCTGCCGGCCGAGGTGGCCGAGCGGTTCTAGGCGCTGCAGTCTGGAACCGCGCGACCGCTACGGTCGCAGATTCGAATCCTGCCTCGGGCATGGATGTGTGTGATGTCCTTAGGTTACTTAGGTTTACGTAGTTCTAAGTTCTAGGGGACTGATGATCTCAGAAGTTGAGTCCCATAGTTCTCAGAGCCATTTGAAGCATTTCTAGAGCTTTGTTACATTTTATTCTTTTAGTATAGCAAAATTTAATACAAATTGTCTGATACCTTTAAAAACAAAAGAAACAATAATCGCCACACGTAAGCAAACATATGTAACCTTCTTGACTGACGCAAGACCTTTCATACAATATACAGATACGTTTCAGGCATGTTTACAAACAGAACAACAAAAAGTGGCATGAATCGGACTAATATAGCGTGTGAAATTAGAAAATTCCCCATACTACTGAACACATCTCGTATAACGTTTAGAAAGTTCCTCCGAAGGAAGACAGCTCCCAAACTGTAACAAAGCCTCCAGTGTTCTTACTCCGCAAGAAGGAGACACTTAAGACTTAGAAAACTACAGGCCTATCAGCCTCTTATCCGTAGTGTACAAGATGTTCACAAAAATTAACTCACAGCAAAATTTATCGATTTTATTGAATGGAAAAAACTCGTTTTAGAAGTGAATGTAGTACAACACACAATTAGCAAGTCGTAAACTAAACTTTAGAATGAACCACAAAGCAGTACTCAAGAATTAGTCTCACAAGTGGTCTGTACGAGGTCTCCTTTATAGCCGGCCGCGGTGGCCGTGCGGTTCTAGGCGCTGCAGTCCGGAACCGCGGGACTGATACGGCAGCAGGTTCGAATCCTGCCTCGGGCATGGATGTGTGTGATGTCCTTAGGTTAGTTAGGTTTAAGTAGTTCTAAGTTCTAGGGGACTGATGACCTCAGATGTTAAGTCCCATAGTGCTCAGAGCCATTTTTTGTCTCCTTTATAGGTGAGCTACCCTAGAATCCTCCCAATAAACCAAAGTGGACAATAAGCGTTCCCCGTAGCCCACTATACGAGCTCGTCCCATTTCGTGTATCCTCCTACAGTCACTAAACGACGACACTTTCCCCTTCACTACCGCCTCATCACCAAACAGTCGCAGACTGCTGCTCACCCTTCCCGTCAGATTGTTTATGTTGACAGAGAACAAGAGCGATCTTATCACACTTTCCTGCCTCACTATTGTCGACAGTTCAATCTTGAATAAACAGTCGCCGTCCAGGAGAGCGTACGGGACTCTTTCACGTAAAAAGTCTTCCAGACTACCTGAGAACCTACTCCGTATGTTCACACTTTTGTTAACAGACTGTAGTGCGCCACTGTGTCAAACGAGTTCCTGATATCCAGGCATACGGAATCTACGAGTTGCGCTTCACCAAAGGCTCGCAGTGCTTCGTGGAAAACAAGGGCAAGCTGAGTTTCGCACGAGCGAAGCTTTCTGAATCTGTGCTCTTCCTTCTCAAGAATATTTATCATATTCGAACGAAATATCCTCAATAACTCTGCAATAAAACTAAGTTGCGCAATTTCCCACAGAAGGTTAATCGAATTTTTTTTCTGCTAGAGACAAAAAGGCTCTGTAACCTCCACGAAAACAATTAACGATGCCTTTGATAAACGTGAAATCGTTTGAGCACGGAAAGACTCTTCCAGCTTGTAGAACTACAGTAACCACGAACTGGCCCGCCCGGTTGGCCGTGCGGTCTAACGCACGGCGTTCCGGGCGGGAAGGAGCGCCTGGTCCCCGGCACGAATCCGCCAGGCGGATTTGTGTCGAGATCCGGTGAGCCAGCCAGTCTGTGGATGTTTTTAGGCGGTTTTCCATCTGCCTCGGCAAATGCGGGCTGGTTCCCCTTATTCCGCTTCAGCTACACTATGTCGGCGATTGCTGCGCTAACAGGTTCTCCACGTACGCGTACACCACCATTACTCTACCACGCAAACATAGGGGTTACACTCGTCTGGTGTGAGACGTTCCCTGGAGGGGGTGGGGGGCGTCCACCGGGGGCCGAACCGCACAATAACTCTGGGTTCGGTGTGGGGCGGCGAAGGGGTGAAGTGGACTGCGGTAGTCGTCGTGGGGTTGTGGACCACTGCAGCTGCGGCGGGGACGTAGCCTCTCCGTCGTTTCTGGGCCCACGGTCAACGTAACATAACGTAACCACGAACTACAGCAGTGATTTCAAACACACTTTGCTCTGCAGCATCACCATGGCAGCACACTGAGTCGCTACTGGAGGCTGACTCTACGCCAACACACAGAAAACTGGAAATAGAGGGTCAGGTTTCGAATTTTAGTAAGAAGTCACTGCCTGCGTGCTACCCTGAAAGGGCTACCATAGTTTGGGTAAAACGTAGAATGGTTTTTGCTGGCGTCTTGAAGTAACCTTACACAAAAAGAGAATACTGGATTCTAGCGCAGTTTGACTCCAGCATGATCAAAGATAATGTTAAATGTTGTACACCCAATAGTGGAACACAGTATTTTAGCAGGACGATCACGAAAAAAAAGTTCAGTTAGACTGAGACAGTTTTATAAAGAGCTGTATAGCGATTTTTTACTATACTCGAGACGTGAGTCTACCGCCTCACGTGAGGAACGGAACTGTACCACAAGTAGCTCGCGGAAATTTGCGCTTTTCTAACAAAAATGCAGCCATTTTTCCCTACTGCCTCGAATAAAATCTTTGTGATTAAATGTCTCTTGAAGGGCAATGAAATAGTAGGTGACAACCGCGTAGATTCCTTTTAGCCAACTAGAGGA
This sequence comes from Schistocerca piceifrons, assembly GCF_021461385.2. Lineage (NCBI taxonomy): Eukaryota > Metazoa > Arthropoda > Insecta > Orthoptera > Acrididae > Schistocerca > Schistocerca piceifrons. The sequence continues at coordinate 83,673,943 of NC_060145.1, read as the reverse complement.
AGAAAGAAATATGTGGGAGAAGACTTGGAACAACATGAGAAGAGCTCGTTTTTCATCAGGAAAATAAATGTAATGGAAAAACCAATTCAGTGATGGAAAACAGAGAAAACAGAAATAAAAAGTGTTCAACCAGCCTTCTCCCAAAAATTAGGTTCGTGTGATAATTCAATATTCCTCCCTGAAAGAAATTTGTGGATGTAAACATTTTTGAGTTCTATTTACAGGGCACCTTCCATCCTTTCCAGTGTACATCATCCAGTCAGTGCCGGGTCGGCACTCCGATTTCGCGGAGAACCAATCACGTCCTTACAAAGGCAATCGCTACAATGGGGTTACCACTCCAAAAGGCATTTTAAAGCTACTGCCACTTCCCCACGGGAGAGGAATCAGTTCACCCCTTTTGTTTGCGTCTAGCGTAATCTTATGGTCAAATGTGACGTCGTTCCACAAAGCTCTTTCGCATCTTGTGTGTCAGGCAGGATGGGGGATGTAGCGAGGTACTGACCTCAATGGATGTGGAAAACCGCCTAAAAACCACATGCAGACCAGTCAATACACCTGCCTCTGTCGTTAATCTGTGAAGCATTAATCCGGTGTAAACACGCCTCCCAGTTTCGGGAAGCGAGCGTTTTATCGCGCTTATGTCGGTACGTCAAAGTCAATATTTCGGAAGGATTCAAGAGCTTCCTGAGATGATAAGAACTGGTCTTCATGAATTACTTGCCACAAGAGAAGAAAAAGAAATACTTAAGCTATAAATCAAGTGAATACCAGAAATGCGTTATTAATTCCATGTTTTTCTCCGCCAAAAAAATCTACAGGGTGATTGAGCTGCCCTACTTGTGTGTTTTATGCAACCCGCGGTGCCTTCAAGAACCACACGCGAGATTCTCTTATTCTCTCGCTCGCTATGTGCAGGCTATTGGTCGTACGGAAAATACACTCATGTAAAAACAGGATACTTCGAACAACTATAGATGCGACGTTCATATTCACAGGACATCTACCTTACCATGTTCTCGAGAAATGATTTGCTTTTCAGTCACCTCGGTTCAGCAAAAACAGCCTTGATCACAATTAATTTATTTATTACGGTGACCGGTTTCGACCGCTACTGTGGTCATCTTCAGACCAATGAATAAGTGATTTACCACCAGAAGGAGGTTCTTACTCATTGATCTGAAGATAACCACAGTAGTGGCCGAAACCGATCACCATAATGACTAAATTGAGATCAAGACTGTTTTTGATAGTAAATATTTGTAACACATTGATCACTGTTCACTCCCACAATGTATTCAAAAGTAATTTATCCTGTTGCATAGTAGACACAGGGTCTGTCATTGTTGTTGTTGTGGTCTTCAGTCCTGAGACTGGTTTGATGCAGCTCTCCATGCTACTCTATCCTGTGCAAGCTTTTTCATCTCCCAGTACCTACTGCAACCTACATCCTTCTGAATCTGCTTAGTGTATTCATCTCTTGGTCTCCCTCTACGATTTTTACCCTCCACGCTGCCCTCCAATACTAAATTGGTGATCCCTTGATGCCTCAGAACATGTCCTACCAACCGATCCCTTCTTCTGGTCAAGTTGTGCCACAAACTTCTCTTCTCGCCAATCCTATTCAATACTTCCTCATTAGTTATGTGATCTACCCATCTAATCTTCAGCATTCTTCTGTAGCACCACATTTCGAAAGCTTCTATTCTCTTCTTGTCCAAACTATTTATCGTCCATGTTTCACTTCCATTCATGGCTACACTCCATACAAATACTTTCAGAAATGACTTCCTGACACTTAAATCTATACTCGATGTTAACAAATTTCTCTTCTTCAGGAATGCTTTCCTTGCCATTGCCAGTCTACATTTTATATCCTCTCTACTTCGACCATCATCAGTTATTTTGCTCCCCAAATAGCAAAACACCTTTACTACTTTAAGTGTCTCATTTCCTAATCTAATTCCCTCAGCATCACCCGACTTAATTAGAGTACATTCCATTATCCTGGTTTTGCTTTTGTTGATGTTCATCTTATATCCTCCTTTCAAGACACTGTCCATTCCATTCAACTGCTCTTCCTAGTCCTTTGCTGTCTCTGACAGAATCACAATGTCATCGGCGAACCTCAAAGTTTTTATTTCTTCTCCATGGATTTTAATACCTACTCCGAATTTTTCATTTGTTCCTTCACTGCTTGCTCAATATACAGACTGAATAACATCGGCGATAGGCTACAACCCTGTCTCACTCCCTTCCCAACCACTGCTTCCCTTTCATGCCCCTCGACTCTTATAACTGCCATCTGGTTTCTGTACAAATCTGTTTAGAATTTGAAAGAGATTATTCCAGTCAACATTGTCAAAAGCTTTCTCTAGGTCTACAAATGCTAGAAACGTAGGTTTGCCTTTCCTTAATCTTTCTTCCAAGATAAGTCGTCATAGGCCATGGTAATTTGTTACATGCATGGTGGCATCCACGTGTATAAGGTGCGAATGGCGTCCTGGGGTATAGCCATCCATTCTGCATTCACGTGGTTGCAAAGTTCATGGGTGATGGTCGTCACTGGGTCAGAGTGCTGCACGTGTCATTTCACATACCTCACACGTTTTCAATTGGCGGGCAAGGGAAAAAGGCTGACATCCTATAACACCAGGAAAGCCCGTTTTCGTGCAGCAACATTTGGTCGTGCTTTGCAATGCCGAAAAATGGCGTCTGGGGTGTTGTGCAGAAAGGGTATGGTTACGGGTAGCAGGATTTCATTCACGTAGGTGCCCTGGACACGCGCCAACTGTGATTTGTGGTTGTACCCAATAGCACCTCGCACCATAAGGCCTTGACCTGTCACTGATGTCTTGTGCGAATGCAGACACTGTGATGCCGCTACCCCTCTCGGCGGCGAACCAAAATGCGGCCATCGTTTCAAAACAAACAGAACCTGGATTCGTCCGAAAACACTATCTGATGCCATTCCTGTCCCCCGTGTAGTATGTTTCTGCACATTCGTCAAACGTAGGCGCAGAAGTGGACGACGCGCACTAACACATGTACTAAGCGACGACGTGCCGTCACCCCTGATAATGTACGATGCGTTACGTTGCTCCACTGTTGCACCAGGGACGAGGAGGATGCACGTCTGTCCTGCAGTGCCATTAGTATGGGGTGTCGATCTCGGGGAGTGTTCTTGGTGGTGCGACCTGACCCGTCTCGTCGTGTTTTACGGATTTCGGTGAACCATTCTCCCCACACCCGTTGCGCTGCCGAAACACTTCGTCCCACACGAGCAGCAATTTCCCGGATGGATGCATCACATTTTCCCATGCCAACAGTGCATTTCTTCCAAACTCACTGATTTAACTGTACCTTTCGCGCATACGTCTGCAAGACGTTCTGCACGTCTGTCCAAATAACAGTGATTCATTGCCTTCGGTTTATAGCGACAACGAGAGCCGAAGGACATTTTGCCGGAAAGTGGTGTTGCGCTGTGATATCGATGTTGACCTTGAACCCGCACACCGACATGGTTCAAATGCTAATGACTTCTGAAGAACATGGCCTGTCAATATGAATGTTTTATCTGTAGTCGTTCAAGGTGTTCTGTTTTATCTGAACATGGGTGTATGAACAGGAACTTTCTGCATAAAATTTAATGCAGCTATTTTTATACTGAGATGCGTTTTCGCTGGAGGCCACAGTTTAAAGAGTTATTCAAGAAAACACACTTAAAGGTCACTTTTCTTACGTTTTACTTGGGTAATTCAAAAACTACAGCCTATAGCGAAAACGTATCACAGTTCAATATGTAACAACACTTAATTTCCTACAAAAAGGTCCATTTTTCCTATAAGACTAATTGTTTGCATGTGACGAGCGAGGGAATATAAAAATCTTTCATGTGGCATTTGAAGACATTGCGGGTTGCACAATATTGGCAGCTGAAACACCCTGTATTGTCAGACTTGTCTTGTGATGGCTGAAATCGTCGTGATAAAGAATGATGCGCAGTATTCCTTTGGTTTTCTTTGTCAAACAGTTTTATGTACCGTTCAACATTAACTTTTATGCCATCACCTAAAGAAATGAGTGTGACATTACAGTCGATCATTTTCTTCTAAGTGTTCACGAAGGAAACACTTGTATTGAGTTTGATTCGCTATGGAACACTCACACAGTTAGTAAGGGTATTTCAATTTCGTCTTCGCAACTACAAGAAAATACATGTTTTTGTTACCAGACACAGTCAGTGACCTGGAAAGAAAAACATGAACTAAAAACTGAGTTTTCCTTACGGTACTCACACAGTTGATTCCTGCTTAGTTGCCAGTTCGGAAAAATACAAAAAAGTGCAGCACCCGGAGACGGAGGAGGAAACTAAACGGAACATCCCAGGCTGAGAGGGTATGTGATGGTAGGCAGGTGTGGCCGAGCGGTTTTAGGCGCTTCAGTCTGGAACCGCGCAACCACTACGGTCGCAGGTTTGAATCCTGCCTCGGGCATGGATGTGTGTGATGTCCTTAGATTAGTTAGGTTTAAGTAGTTCTAAGTTCTAGGGGACTGATGACCTCAGAAGTTAAGTCGCATAGTGCTCAGAGCCATTTGAACCATTTGGCATGTGATATTTCAGTTATTACAAAACAGAATCAAAATTTACAAAGAAGTAGGCGATATGAGCCCACTTATCTATACAACAAATAAAATAATAAATGAGGAGATGTTCTGCACAGTCGGCGAGGATAAAAGTATGTGGGAAACATTGACAAGAAGAAGTGACAGGATGATAGATGATATGTTAAGGTATCAGCGGAAATCTTCCACGATACTAGAGGCAGCTACAGAGAGTAGAAAGTGTACGGATAGACCAAGATTGTAATAATCCAATAAATAAATAACTGAGGACGTTTTATGCAAGTGGAAGCATAATAAAAAAATGGTTCAAATGGCTCTGAGCACTATGGGACTTAACATCTGAGGTCATCAGTCCCCTAGAACTTAGAACTTCTTAAACCTAACTAACCTAAGGACATCACACACATCCATGCCCGAGGCAGGATTCGAACCTGCGACCGTATCAGTCGCGCGTATCCGGACTGAAGGGCCTACAACCGCTCGGCCGCCGTGGCTGATCGGAAGCATCCAGAGACGTGGTTACATGTCGATGTAAGTTTGTACGTATACACACCATCGGTCGGTAAGTGAATGATTGCAGTTACGATTCTCTGTGACAGATAGAGAGATCAGGCACCAGAATGCAATAGTATTGTTCGTGTTTAGTGTTGTTATTGTTCTGACGTAACCACAAGCGCAAACGAAGAGGACGAACGCAAGACCATAGAAATCGGTGAGGAAATGTCGGCCAATGGTGTGCGGAATTGCACCTCGCCGCACCAAGAGCGACACCTGGAAGAAGTGAATATACGCGCCGCTCCTGCCATCCCGGGCAGCTCAGATCGTCTCAGTGTACTGACAATAGTGGAACGTGTTTGCGGAGCGTGCTACAAGAACAACTAGTTGTGATCCTTATCAGTTACTTGTATGGACTTTGCCCATGGCAATGGCTATTACTGTTTACATGTTACTTGTGATGACGGTGTAACTCCAAAATTATGTTAGTTAATTGCTTTGTAGAAATACGACTACTAATGTTATTTGTTTGAATTTTTGTATAGCATTCCGAGAACGCAGCATCGCTTAGGCACCCTATAAGCGACGAGTGGGCAAGGTCTCGCAGTTATATATAAGGCCCTTGAACAGCGTCATGATGCTGAGTGAACGCTGTGGAAGACGTGGAGATGCCGTGTACTCTTGTGAGACGGTGTTACTGGCACCTGACAGGGTTTGAAAAGGTTTGCGTTATGAGCCTCTTTTCGGTCATCTGGTCGAAACTTGCAATAACCAGATTTGTGGGGCATTCGGAGGCGACAGTGGCCTGGTATTGGACTGGTAATCTCTGTATGTGATCATTTAGCGCGCACAACTTACGCCATTCAGTGGCGAAATGGCTAACTTTGAAGCAGATCTGCCGCCTCTACGTTAATACACCGCCTGTAGCGAAGTGCTGTGCTTGAAAGAGTCACGTTCGACATCGATACGGACGGATGGTACGAGGATGTTATCAACTGTGTGTTTTATGAACTATGGTCATGATGTGTGTGTAAGCGGAGTGCATTTTCTGGTTTGACTTCATGTAATGTAACTAGTTCCATAAGGTACTTGAAATGTTTGTATTTCTTATGATACGTGGAATTAGTTGTTGTCTCCCCCCCCCCCCCCCCCCGCTTATTATCTTCCTGTTCTCTCCATAGATCAGATGATGGCAGCATAAGTGTGTTGAAACTGGTCACCTTGGAACAAAGGAAATTTTTACTGCGATCACTGTGGAGGAAGTGTGTGCTTCATTTACAATTATTTGAATAAAAATAAATTTTTAATATAATAAGTTTTAAATCGGACTAAAAAGTTTAATATAGTGTCTCCTATCCCCGAACAGATTACTAACCCCATACCCATAAAAAAGGCACTCCGTCGTCAGGCCACGAGTGGCCTACCGGGACCATCCGACCGCCGTGTCATCCTCAGTGGAGGATGCGGATAGGAGTGGCGTGGGGTCAGCACACCGCTCTCCCAGTCGTTATTATGGTATTCTTGACCGAAGCTGCTACTATTCGGTCGAGTAGCTCCTCAATTGGCATCACGAGGCTGAGTGCACCCCAACCCCATACACACAGGCTTTAAAACTTGTGCTTCTGTATAGTTCTAAGATTTATGACGAAAAATGTGTGGCGCATGTAGTGCTTAATTAATGAGTAACTTCACCTAATAACTATTATCTATTATATGCACCTCTTGGTTTTCGTTATAAATCTTACATGTACTGTATGAAGCAAAATTCAGAAGCCAAATTTTCAAGATTATCTGTATGGAGTCAGGAACCTATGTGGGTCTAGGAGAATTCATATATTTTAGTCGAATTAAAAAACATGTTATGTAAAATATGTATTTTTAATTAATTATTTTCTCCTTTTTAGTTTTCCATGTCTGAAATTTCTCAATAGATTTTAAACATTTTGATTATATTGTATAGCTTTTTACCTACAGTTTTGTCCAAGTATGCTTGGGCGCAGTCCGCAGCTCGTGGTCGTGCGGTAGCGTTCTCGCTTTCCACGCCCGGGTTCCCGGGTTCGATTCCCGGCGGGGTCAGGGATTTTCTCTGCATCGTGATGACTGGGCGTTGTGTGATGTCCTTAGGTTCGTCAGGTTTAAGTAGTTCTAAGTTCTAGGGGACTGATGACCATAGATGTTAGGTCCCATAGTGCTCAGAGCCATTTGAACCATTTTTGAAGCTTGGGCGCATTTATTGGACACATCTCTTCCTCCCTCTCTTTCTGTTCATTTCCTCTCCCCTACTCTTCATGCTAAGCTCCACTCCCCTCACATACTGCCTGGAACGCATTCTGATAGTACCTGCACTACATGAGAAGTCTGCAGGATAGCCTAAAAGTCAGGTGTTACCAATCTTTTCCATCCTCACCCACACACCTACCGAACAGACAGCGAAGAACGCGAGTTAATACAGCGTTGTCATTCAGTTATGAGTTATGTTTAGAATTTCACGTCTCTAGATAATCAGGAAGTTAGTTTAAAATCAACTGAAAAATTTAGCCAGACAGACAGATGGACAAGAAAGCAGCCTATTAAAAACGAGTTAAAAATCTAATTTCAGTAGATCAGTCAATACATTGTACAATATACTTCACATCATTCAGTCTTACCTATAGACAGTCAATAACAATGCACAGTATTACAGTATGTGAACCGCTGTAAATGTGTTAGTAGCGGTTGCCTAACTGTCAGTGAGCAGTGCAGATGCAATCGTAACTCGCTTGTGCTCGCGACAGCTGCAGTTTGCACGGTTCTCGTCGGTCTACCTGTGACAACGCCCACGTAACTGAATTGGCTGCAGTCTGCAGACTAACCGAGTTTGGAGTTCAAGTACTGTGTGCCATAACAATGGCACACTGCGAGCGAGGCCCGCCGCAGCACAGAGCGCCGGTAACGAGCTGGAAATATTCCGAGCGAGTAGTGAGACCAAGCTGCTAACACTGCTCAGCACAAAACGGGAAGTGCACAAAACTACATTGATGGCAGATACCCAGTTCTTTTTTAATGCTGTTGATCTATGTTGGTTGATAAGATAAACACTTGGTGATACCAACATTATTTAGCAGATTCCACAATATCTGCCACATACTTCTCATTGTTGTAGCATCGAGTCGCAGGAAATTTGATTTATTGCTCATTTAGAGGCCTGTTGCCTTACATTTTATAACAGATCGTTCATTTTATAGCTTTTCATGTATATTACAAACAGTATCATGGTTTTCAGCAGTTAGAATAGAAGGAATAATACATTAAAATATATTCGAAATTAAAAGAAAAAAACACAAAAAATATTCAGATTTTAAGAAGATATGAAGATAGATGATAGGAAAGATTTGGATAGAAAGAGAGAGAGAAATGTTACCCTGTCTGAGCCAGCCTGATCTGAAAACCTCAGACCTACTGACACGCCCTGATAAACCCGCAGGACAGGACAGGTAGTTGGAATTATGGAAAGGGGCCAAAATGAGTAGCTGTCAGTTACACTCGAACACATATAACTTTATTTATTTGACCAAACATTACAGTACAAATTCTTGGACTTAGGTATCGGCTGAATACGCCACACTATCTTATGCCTTAAGGGTACAACCACTTTAATTTAAAAAAAAGCCTAAAAGCCATTAACTCAAAATTCAAACGTCAAAAAGAATATTTAGAAGGCAGAAGGCCTCACGTTAAGCAAGTTCTATAATTTGGCTGAAGGCCCAAAAATCTAACACTTGAAAAGCAATAACCTTAATTTAAAGATGGCTGAAGGCCGATGATTTAAGACTCAAGGTAAAATTAAATAAAAAAACACAAGGCAGAAGGTCTTATCATCAATCAGGCTGAAGGTCCCAAACAGTCTGATGCTCGAAAGACAAAGATCCTTAATTTAAAAACGGCATAAGGCCGTATGACTTAAAAGTCAAGGTAAAATAAATTTCAACAACAAAGCCTTATCTTAAATTAGGCTGAATGCCCCAAACTATCTAACACTTGACAAGCAAGGAATTTTGGTTTTAAAACGGCTGAAGGCCCATAACTTAAAACACCACTAAAAACAATTCAACTTTAATTCAAGACCATCGGCTATGAGCCATACAAATGCGCACAACAAAAAATAAGAAAAGACAGTGCAGCTAACAGCGCTCAGAAGTTTCAGGCGTCGGCCAGCACTTGAAATATTAACGTTCACTTAGGTGAGACAGGCATTCGGCCCAACCATTCTCGATCCAACGACAACTCAACCAACAGACAGCCAACAGACCCACCGACGAGATAACTTGCGGTTCACTCGACCAGCACGCAACTGGAAGTTCAATACAAACGTAAAAGGCATGGACGCCCAGAACCAAGCATACTGCCTAAATTTACGTCAGCGGGCAGGGCAGGTAAGTGGAAAGTTAACGGCCACAAGGTTGAAAAATTCCGCTGGTGCTCTTCAATTGCAAATAACCAAATACAGTTAGACTCCACCTGACAGTGGCTAAATCTTCGCCAACTCGAACACACACGTTGTTGCTTGCGGGAATTTCCCAACAGCCAACAACGAGAACCAAACGGCACAATGTGAACAGTCTTGACTTGCTGGTAAATTAAATCCAAACTCAACTTTAGCATCCAGGATCGGTGAGCCACGGACTTCGTAGCAATGTGAACAGACCCACACACTCCGACGCCGCGTAGAGATGGCCTACGGGACCGGACAAACTACGCCCCGCGGAGATTTCCTCGCCGCTCCACGCCAACTGACCGACTGCCAGACATCAGCACGGAGACAGCACTAAAATAACTGAGCAGTCGACATCACAAGCTGCACGCAGTTTCACAAACACTTGCACGAAAGACTAGACAATATTAACAACAGCGACTGTGCAAAAACAAGGACGAATCACGAGTCGGCACACGCAGGCAACACATAAGCGATCGCTGGCCAACATACACGTCGTCCGACAAGACGACCGACCGACGACCGACCGACGACCAACCAAGGTGGTTCGCAAGTGATATGTATCCGCAATTGTCGGGCGAGTCATGGCTATCCGGACCTCACTACAGCCGCGCCCCGACTGAACTTCTGCCGTATCCCAAGTCAAACACTGCCAGGTCCGAACTACACCGCTAGCGCCTCCCAACTCACTGGCAGATCTGAACTCACTCCGAACACACGACAGCCGGAAGGTAATAGCAGTCAGCAAAGATGATCGCCAGGGCTTATATCGATAAGCGCCGCTGCTGCCACTCACGGGTTGGCAAGGTGGCAACTCAGTGACACCAGTAATTGAAATTAACGTAACGAGGTGGTAGTACCGTAAAAACAGGATGTCAAATGAGATATGGCACGAACACGAGCCACGCACAGCTCACCTACTTCGAGCCTTGCAGTGCCGGTTTGCTACAATTTAATTTATGGTTTAATATATCTGAACATTATTAACAAAATCACAATAACTATTATGCCCATTGTGGAAGGTGCAGTGGTGAGTGTCTGCAAAGTACGTTGTTTCTTGGAGTAATTAATTAACCTTCAGTTCCTATATTATGTATCTTGAATTTTACCTACTATGTTGCTTATATGCTAAGTGTTCATCAACAACTGTTACATCCCAGTAGCGGTATAATGACCGCGGGATGGATATGTCTGTTGTTTATACTTAAATTAGAACAGGTTCACAGGGTTGACTGCATTACACTGTTAATTCTAATACAGTTTAATTACTCTAGACTTTGTGTAAGGTTGTCTGCAGCACGTGTTGGTGAAAGTATTCGCTGTTCGAATGAGTGTGTGTTTCGGTACTGCTGTCTGGGCTGGAACTGTTGTCTTACGTGCATCGCGTATGTTGCATTGTTCTGTTATACGGGCATGTGTGTGTGTGTATTCGTCATGTTTTATTTTATTTACTATCTCCCACTCGTCTTTGCCTCGTATTGCCAGTATCATGTCATTGTCGTACTACGTTGGCGTCTGGCGTGCTCCTTTGTATCGGTGACAGCCGAAAAGTCTGTGATCCGGGGATCCATTTTCTCCACATGTAGAAGCAGCGCTCTAGCTGCGGCCTGTGCTTTGTAAGCGCGCAGGGTAAGGGCCGTGACACGTCAGAAAGTGAAGCATACCCCGCCTGGGATTGATATGGCTCAGTCTCAGACGTTCCGTGATGCCCTGAAAGAAATGATGTACCCTACGCCCTTCTCGCTGAACTCCCATTCCCTTTGCCAGGTATCCACCTGCCATTTAACGAGTTGGCGCTTCTCGGTGATATGCCGTTCGGTTATCTCGATTACCTTATCCTGTCTCTCCCTCCTCAGCCTGCACATTGCAGCCCGAATGCGACACGGAAGGTTCCAAGCACCACGCAGAGTGATTCCATTGACGTGGTGTTGGAAGCTCCTGACATCCTTACCAGGGAACTTCTCTGTCCCACGAACTGGCTGCCAAACAGACCACAGACTCAAGTTCTCAGTGTGGTATCCTGAAGTGTGTTACGTTGAGTCTGGTCTGCTTGTGCATGGTCTTGGCAGCCTATCAGTCGCTGTTCAGATGTGTTCGCCAAAGGTAGTCGTTCGTCGAGTTGCGCACCTAGATATCTTGTTTTCTGTCGCCTGCGTGTGTTAATTTCGTGTAGTTTTATGGCTAGTTTACTTTTGAGTGTTCCTTTGAGCAGCATATAAACTGTTTTGTGTACAGCTATCTAAAGTTTATTATGTAGGCATCACTGGTTGATGCTTGTGAGTAGCTGTGTAGACCGGTGTTCCAGTTGCGCTCTTGAGTCCGCAGAGACCATCACCAGGATGTCATCTACGTATGCTGTCGCCCCGTTCGCACGGTTATCTCTATCCAGTTCATGTAGCAGGGGATCAAAGGTGATAGCCCAAAAGACGGGGCCACAGATTGATCCTTGCGGGCAACCTTTGGTGATTCTTTTAATCACTTCCTGACTTCCTGCGCGCCATTCAGCCACCCTTTTTCTACGATAGTCCGAGAGGCTGTCACATCTCTCTGAGTCTTACAAACATTACGGGCCACCAGAGATCATCAAAGACTCCCGAAATGTGTATAAGAACAGTAACTGCGTATTTTCCATGTTATTAATAGTGGTTAGTATCTTATTTAGTGCATAATCAACAGATTTTTCCGCCCTGAAACCGAATTGATGTGGACTGAGGCCAAGGAGCTCATGTGTGATTGCAAGCGATCGCACAGAAGCCGTTCCTGGACCTTGGCCAAGATGTTAAATAACATATAGACCCATATGTTTTTGAATCTGTGAGACCATTGTCCTTCGATCTTTTCATTTTGATGGAATTTGCTGTTTTCCACACTGCAGGTACCCGTCCGGCCGTAGCGCTTCGTTGAGTAGATTCGTCAGGTACGGAACAACCTGTGGAACAACAATTGTCTCGGAATGGATACCATGTGGCCCAGGGGTTTTTTTGTTCTTTAGTTTGGCAATCTCAAGCTCGACCTCCTCACATGCAAAGGGAATAATGATGGCACCATTTTCATAGCAAGAGTTCATTATGGTTCGCTGGCCAGTACGAACCTGTTCACCCCACTGTTGCTTGTCACCGGGAGGAGTTTATGTGTGTTCCAGTGTTCTTCTCGTAGGTTCTTTTTTTGACGTTGTTTTGCTCCCCTGAAATGTGTTGGTCTGACTTATCGCCCATTGCCGTTGTCGTCCAGTGATACCGTTTGTTTCTTGCTTCTATTCTTTATGCGACCTTTTTAGTCTTCTAGTCAACGGTATGTCTAGCGTTCATCCTGTGTCAGTGGTCAGAATTACAGCGTTATGTTGCTTTTTTTAAGTAAGTCAGTCAAAATATGTGCCTTATAATCCACTGATCCCTCAACTGCATGTAGGTGGAGGGCTTCAGTCATCTTAGTTTTGCCCAGTCCGCCTTATGATGTAACATTCACTCATGTCTCTCCTGTGTAGGTGTGTATATCTTGTGTCTATATTCATTGTGACAGCACTGTGGCCGCTGCGAGTAGCGCCATCCATGATCTCCCGCCCAGTTATAAGTGGCAGTGCATTTGCATTTGCAATTGTTATGTCAATCCTGCTGCTGGCTCCCGAAAGCGCTTTGTAGGTGAGTGGCTGATTCGGACTATTGACGATGTAAAGGTGGTGTTCATTTAGCATCTAATGGACTTTAATCGACTCACCATTTATGTCTGCGGCTATTAATAAGTTACTGTTATTCGTATATTAGACAACGTCTCTGATGTAACTGAGCAATGTTTCACTCTCGTGCAGTAATTCACCCTTGCCTTCGTGCACTATTTCCACTATTGCGAGGTGTTCGGTACGTACATGAGTTATCTGTGTAACTGTAAAGTTCCGATTTGTGACAACGATCGCATCCTTCGCGTTGGATGTACCTGTCACGATGATTTGTTTGTGGTCAAAACCTACTAGTTTTCCGTTCCTGATACAGGATTCCTGCAAGCACACCACGTCCGCCTGCACTGCATCCACTGTTTTAGGTAGGTCCATACAAACTAGCCGGCCGAAGTGGCCGTGCGGTTAAAGGCGCTGCAGTCTGGAACCGCACGACCGCTACGGTCGCAGGTTCGAATCCTGCCTCGGGCATGGATGTTTGTGATGTCTTTAGGTTAGTTAGGTTTAACTAGTTCTAAGTTCTAGGGGACTAATGACCTCAGCAGTTGAGTCACATAGTGCTCAGAGCCATTTGAACCATACAAACTAGTGTCTGGTTATTTACATTAGCTGCAAGAGTTCCATGGATGTCGGGCATCCTTCTTCATTGTGATCGAAGTACACTCGAGGTGGACCATGGCAAGGACTTTGTATACATTTTCTAGAATGAGCTATTCGCCCCTTCTGGTGCAGGTTTTGTGTAGTAGCGCAGTCAGTTCTTTAATGTCTGACGATATATTAGACGATTTCAGCGAGAGTCTGTCTGTCTGGTCGGTCGTTGAATAGCAGACTGCGGCACCTTTTGAGTTGCCAATTCCAGCCACAAGTCGCAATGCTGTTTGGAAGGTATCTCTGCTTTCTAGCCTCGAAAGGCGTATGTTTTCTTCCAGCTATGAAATGTCGTCTGTTCCCCAAGTTCTGTGTTCTTTGTCTGGGTGTAATACTTCTTTCGCTGTCTGCTCTGGCTGCGAGTGTGTTGTGGGTGTCTGTATTTCCTGTTTTGTGTTGTATTCTTGTTTACATTAGAGTTTATGTGGTTGAGGTAGTGTTGGGTTGTCTGTTTGTGTTCTTTTGGAATCCTCAAGTTTTCACTTTTTTTTTTCCCGTCCATGCTGTTCGTCACCAAGCATTGTGATATCGTGTGCTGCGTTATCGGTGTTTGTGTACCCTCCTGGGACGAACGTCACTGGGTTGACGTAGGTTTTGCACTTTTCGGCGTTGTATACCCTGTTGTGTTTCAGTGCGTCATATTTGTGTTGTGTCACGGTGCTTTTTCCTCTGTTCTTGTTTTGGGTGTATGCTTGGGTATCTGTGCAACTTTAGTGAGCTGTGTAGTTGTTGGTGCACATGTCATCGTTAATTTCGTGTTGGTCCTGTTAGTGATGTCTACGCTTTACACCATCACTACTAACTAATTCTATTTCAGATTCTTCTATTCTTAAAACAAGAATGTCTGCATGGTAGCCCAATGGTACATTTTACGTTTTAGGTGCCTGGCTACCTCATAGTCCATCCACAGTAGGTAGATATGTTTAGTTGTGTGTAAGTAATGACGCTGAACCGCGGTAGTGGCAACCAATGACGGGAGGATCTCAGTATCATCGAAAGTCTCCGGGAGGAAGCCCATTTGCTGCCGAAATGCAATTGTGCGGCGCCATGACCTCATCATGGTAGCTGGAGACTTGTGTTTCGGGCAGTGAATGTCTTCGTACTCGCTGTCGAAATGTGTAGAATGAAGGTCCCCTTGCCGGCCGCCGTGGTTCTAGGCGCTTCAGTCCGGAAGTGCGCTTCTGCTACGGTCGCAGGTTCGAATCCTGCCTTGGGCATGGATGTGTGTGATGTCATTAGGTTAGTTAAGTTTAATTAGTTCTAAGTCTAGGGGACTGATGACCTCAGATGTTAAGTCCCATAGTGCTTAGAGCCATTTTCTTTAAGGTCCCCTTGACATAACGTGATCTTAGTAGACACAGTTATGATAATTGTAGTCTGTGTTGGCGATCAGTTTTTCAAGTAACTGTTTGTATGCTGGGCATTCCGGACCGCTTGCTTTGTTGCAAGTACGGTTTCTGTACATACATGTTCTGCAACCAACCGCCTTTTGAGAATAATCGGTTTGGATGTGTCCCGGTTTGGCGCATTTGTAGCAGACTGCCATAACTGCGCCTACAGCGCATAACTTTGTGTCCTAAGTCATGACAAGTCTAGCATTTCTGCACCCTTAAGAAGATTTTTTTATTCTAAGTGCTTCGAGATCGGTGTATATCCGTTCTCTTTGCACAAGGGCATACCATATTTGAGGGATAATCTCAATATCGTTGTTCACCGTACTCTTGTTTTTCGGCCCTGTTTTAAACTTAAGCTTCAGTTCGTCGTCAAACATTTCTCTGGTGCCGTCCCCACTGAGATTAATCCTTGTCCGAAATGGACGTGGGAACATTGTATACGGTCATCAGTGGTCTGTTTTTTCGGGCCTCTTCGCATTTGATTTCCTTTAGCTGCGATGTTTTCTCTACGATTTTTATGGCATCCATCTTCGTCTCGGTTTCGATAAACACTGTGTTTGTTTTTGATCTGATCCCCTTAATTTTGATTTTGTCCTGACGTGGATTAATCGTTTTAGTCAATGTATCTCGTACCACGCTAGTATCCTGATTGTTTGTTGACTTAAAAAGCAGAACACTTGTTTTGTTTGCCTTTAATTTCTCAGTTGTAGTAACCATTTCGCTTTTGATCTTCGTTGATCCATTATGGACCGTGAGACGACGGCTGGCATGAACTTCTTGATGCAATAATTTACCAACAGCCGTATGTATTGTAGAAATTTATGTTATTTTATGAACTTCTATGTGCCAACAGTTTCGGCATTATATTGATGCCATCTTCAGGCCCCACTCGTCATAGTCGTAAAATCGCTATACACGGAAGGAGCCATGTAACTGGATCCGTGAATCAATCGTCCTGCAACAGCTCTTGGTGGCCAGGCGACACAGACTATTGCAGGACGATTGATTCACGGATCCAATTATATGGCTCCTTCCGTGTACAGCCATTTTACGGCTATGACGAGTGGGGCCTGAAGAGTGCATCAATATAATGCCGAAACTGGTAGCACATAAAAGTTCATAAAATAAAATGAATTTCTACAATACATACGGCTGTTGGTAAATTATTGCATCAAGAATTTCGTTTTTCGGTTTCGTTACACTAGGAGCATAAGCTACAGCAGCTTACGTTGGGACTCTGGCACTTCCGTTCGGAGTTAGTAATTGTCTTCGTCGAGTATGTTGATATCCGCTTCCAGTTCGACAATTCTGAATGACGCATCAGTTCCTTTCTTAGCCTTTCATTTTCACTCTTAACTCCTCGTTGTTACCTGTGAGTTTGGCCTGATCAGAGGCAAGTGACCAAATTTTTTATCTAACAGGTGCTGTGATTGTTAACGATACGCTTTTCTGTTTTAATTCAGCTTAGAAGTCTGCGAGAATATCATCAGCAATTGCTATTAGGTTTATTTCCATGTCTGATCGTCGCGGCATAGCCTACCCCTCCGGTCGGTGTGTTGTTCCCGAAGGCTGACGTTGTTGTTACGTTCACGCCCGGGAATGGACACGCTCCATCAGTAATCTGTAGCTGTTGTCACCTGCTTAAACCAAGTTAGTTTCTGGAGTGTCTGCGTATTAACTCGGACGTGGAGCTAAAAGAATTGGAGAGTCTAATGCTCGTGTCCCTAGTGCCTGAGCGTGTGACATAACGACAAGCACAACCACAGTATAACACTTTATAACATCCACGATATATATATTGTTTTATTACGAGTGGAAGATGAACGTGTGGAAAATTACCTAACTCAATAATATTCATTCAATTATGTAATTATTTCTTAAAAAGATGATAATTATGTAAAACAGAGACAATATTTGTCTCACGTTCTTTGTTAATCTATGTCATTCTTTTCTTTTGTTTCGAACCTTTTGTCGTCTTCTCTTGATGTACGTCGCCGACGCAAGACGCGAACCGATTTGAGGTGTGTTGAATGAAAAACATTTTATGTAAATTTATTGTACTTTTATGTTCATTTGCTGGTAAAAACAAAAAGAACCAAATGCGTTGAAACTATTTATGATTAATTATTGAAAATTCACTTCCTCTTTTAATCACAATTTTGTATTAATTGGTTTATCATAGCTGCAAGAAGCGCAGCCATTGTTAGTTGCGATTATATAGCAACTTCGTCTGTATTTATAGTTGAAAATATCATGGGTTTGTGTTAAACTAATTTGGAAAACAATTTAATATTTTTTTATTGGTAGCATCAATTTAAATGATTTATTGGGAAAAGGAAAATCTTAATTAAAAAAGAAATCCTCTATCTTTTGTTGGCCGCCATCTTAACTTATATCACAGCGGCAAATTTAAATTGCTTGAAACTGCAAATATTCCGATGTGTAAGAAATAAATGTGCACCGGTGGTACTGAACTCCATATATAAAAGAAAAAAATTAATCGAATCAGACTGCATTTTCTAAGAACAGTGCTGATGGTATTTATTGTTGAACAAGATTTCATTGCTGATGTATGAGGCCAAAATTAAACTACGCACGAATCACGGAGAATAATTAAATCCATCAAAGACAAAAATTATAAAAGCTCTGATGTACGATCTGTAATTTTAGTGACATGAACACAACTTACAGTCAACATTATTACACTACGTCAGGTGGAATTCTTGTGCAATTTGAACGAAATAATTATCCGGGAGAAGTTGTAGTATGAATAATGCATTATGCATGTGTATAATATTGTCAGTATCATTTACAAAATCAAATCAATGCAAAAAAAAACCACACAGAGTGAATTTAAACCGCAGAATACCATAGAGCAGGGCTTCCCAACCTTTTCAGCTGGCGGACCCCTTCTTCAGTCGAAAATCCATGGCGGACCCCTAGTCAGTCAAGAGCACAGTAACTTTAAATTTCAGAGCGAAAGCTATGGGAACTGAAAGCTTCTTAATGCAAGTGCCATGTTCCCAATGACCCCCCTCCCCTCATCCCCCCCCCCCCCCGAAGTATCAATAGCCTTTGGTTTAGAGATGAATGAAAAAAACAATTTGGTCAAAAATCGACTTATGAAATAGATAGTGCACTGACAAAGCAAGTTTAACATTTAATGATGTCTGGGGCCGCATACGAGCCAGCGAGTGCTGTGATTGGTCGACAAAGCTCGCTCCGCCCACGCGTAAAAGGTTTCAACGCATCTAGCGCCGTCAGCCGACGCACAAACGACCCCCGTATTGTTGCGAAACAGTCGATCAGAGAAGCCGCATTCTCCAGCACTGAACTGTATATGCGTTCTCCGTTAGGAACCGCAAAGGCTGCTTGGGAATACGGCCTGAAGTAAAAGTACACATTTTTCACACGAAAAAAAGTGATGAATTTGATTTTTACATTTTTATTCATAAATTTTACTCATTAGTTTACACTATTTGGTGAAAGGTGGCCGCGGACCCCCTAGAAAGAGCCGGCGGACACCTAAGGGGTCCCCGGACCACACGTTGCGAAGCCCTGCCATAGAGTATCATATCATCCACATTCATTGCATGTGTCTATGTTGATGATACACAATAACCGCCACAACTTGCTGCCGTAGTGCATAAACACAGTCTTTAAACAGTCGCTCGCTGAGTGAGAATAGCTGCATACAGCTTCCCGTATGCTACGCCTCCACATTGCGCTGTAAACGGCGTCTGCCAAGTAGCACGGCGATGTCAGCAACGGCTGGGCAGTCGGCATCCGGGAACGCCTGACGCAGCGCCGAAGTCGGCGTGCGGCGCCGCTCCCTCAGGACCGTCTAACGATGCGCGACGCGTGACGTAGCGCAAACTGGCTGGTGCCGAGCACCACGGGAGGCCGACGATCCCTCCACCCTGGCGTTACCGATCGCAGTTCAAAGCTTACACCGCTTTGAATGTCTAATTCGCACCTGATTTCCCTTTCTATTATCGCGCACCATGACGAATGTCTCTACTGGCACTAGTGAGAACAAACACCAGTTGTTGAAATCCACTCCGTCCCAAAACGGAGCCGACATCAAACCGCAACCGAGCCGGCGGCCATGTTGAAAAGTAAGGAAAACTTAACGTAGGAACATGCACCTGGTAACGCCTACCAAGAAAGCTAAAAATTTTAACTTCCTTGCTAATATTGCCGTTTTATGACTTAGACGGATTGATTACTAACACAGGCAACTGGATGCTTGACTGATCTGCCCTCCTAACATTACCGGTCATTGCATCTTCATGCAGTACTCAGCAGGACACAGAAAACAACCAATTTTTACAGTCAAATCCGAAATATTCTCTGGTTGGCTCTGAGCACTATGGGACTTAACTTCTGAGGTCATCAGTCCCCTAGAACGTAGAACTACTTAAACCTAACTAACCTAAGGACATCACACACATCCATGCCCGAGGCAGGATTCGAACCTGCGACCGTAGCGGTCGCGTGGCTCCAGACTGTAGCGCCTAGATCCGCTCGGCCACTCCGGCCGGCTGAAATCTTCTCTGGGACGATGATAATAATAATGTCGTGTGACGAGGCCCCCCCGTCGGGTAGACCGCTCGCCTGGTGCAAGTCTTTCGATTTGACGCCACTTCGGCGACTTGCACGTCGATGGGGATGAATTGATGATGATTACGACAACACAAGTCCCTGAGCGGAGAAAATCTCCAACCCAGCCGGGAATAGAACCCGGGGCCTGAGGATCGACAGTCTGTCGCGCTGACCACACAGCTACCGGGGGCGGACTCTGGGATGATGAAACGCCATGGAAAGCAAAATTGACCATGTACCACACCTATTTTGTACCAGTTCTGACATATTGCTTAGAAACATGTACCCTACTGAACAAAGACATCAGCAGAATTCAGGCAACAGAAATGTGATTCATTAGAACTATGAATCAAACAACTAGAAAGGACAAAATCACGAAAGAGGTGAACAGAAAATAGCTGGTACTGAGGTTCCTGCTGCCAGTGTCATAAAGAAACCCAGGCTTCAGTGATAAGGGCTCGTAATGAGAATGAACAGCCAAAGACCTGCCAGAAGCTATTTCAACCTGAGCCTCATAGGAAGAACACCACGAGAAAACCAAGAAAACTCGGGATAGAGACTGTAAGATCAGATACGGAGGAGAAAGGACACGAACGGGAAGCTGTCCTGGGACAGAAGATCTATGAAGACAGAACGAGATAGCGAGCACTTGCACACCACACCCGGGAAGCTGGAGATGGAAAACGATGATGACGATAACGCATCGTTGTGCTTCCACTGCAAATGTCTGAAATCGAGGGGAAATGCATCCGCTGTATTCCCAGGGAGTATGCAGCTCTGCTGTGTGGCCTCATGATGACGAAATGGTCTTGAGTGAAATATTCCGCAGGTAAAATCGTCCCTATTCGTATCTCCGGGTTGGGACTACTCAGGAGAACGTCGTCCTCAGGGAAAAAAAAGCAAGATGCTGGTGTTCCAAGAGCCTAGAGTGTGAAATATCACATCCCTTAATCGGCCGTGTAGATTACAGACCAAAAAAAATTGAAGCCAAGAGCGAAGGGTAGTTGGGGTACATCACAAGAACTGAAAACTGCACAGCAACCCATAGCCGCAAACGTCAGGGGTAAGGGTTAGCAGAGATCGAAGGTCGTAAAGGAAACAGAGTTCCATCTGAACCATTTATTGGACAGAATGAGTATGCGAGGGATACGGCATGAGTACAGTTCTAACGCTACGACAGATGCTCGAAATTTTCATAATCAGACGCCATGTATGTCTGATACCAACGGAGCATTGATTCCCGGATACGCTGGAACGGACCAGGAGTTTCTTTGATTATAGCAGCTGTGCAGGCGATTCCAGCGACGAGATCAGTTTCAGATTCCACAGGAACGTCATTAGAGGTAATTAATGGCTTCCCACACAAAGAAATCGAAGCTCGATAATCATGTGAGCGTGGGGAGGAGGGGGGCGGGTGGTACCGACCCACCGAGCCCCAAGTCCTGTCCATCAATGCGGGAACGATCTGTTCGTCGGCTTTTGAACAGGTCATCCCCAGATCGATGGACTGGGCGTTGTGGACCGTATTTCCAAAGCCCTGATTTCTTTCTGTGGAGAGCCATCAATCTCTCGTGTATCACGACCCTGTGGAGTCTGAAACGGATCTCGTCGCTAGAATCGTCTGCTCAGCTACTACGATCAAAGAAACACCCGGTCCGTTCCAGCGTATCTGGCAGATGGTGTCAGATATGCGTGGCGTCTGATGGTGCAAACTTCCAGCTTCTGTTGTAAGCAATGTGTACTCATTATGTCAAATAAAAGTTCAATGAAACAGTTTGTTTCCTTTTCGATCTTCGACCTCTGCTACAACTTACCTCTGACGTTTGCGGTCATGGGTTGCTAAGCAGTTCTCAAACCATATGATGTTCCCCACCTCCTTTAGAAGTTTGTCACGACATTTCTGGGAAGCTGTTTATACGTTTGGAGCACAGTATTGCATGGAACCAAAGCAGAGCCTCTGGGAAAACTTTAAGAAAAAAAGTGGCGTTGGAGAAGGAGGTTGAAAATTAGATGGACTGATAATACAGGAGGCGGTTCTTCGCAGAATCGATGATGGGAACGTCTGAAAAACAATGGTAAGGGAAGCGACAAGATGGTAGGACATCTGTTAATGTGTCAGGGAATAAGTTACGTAACTAGAGCTGTAGAAGCAAAAACTGTAGGATAAGACAGAAATTGCAATATATTCAACAAATAATTGAGGACGTTGTGCTTAAGTGCCACTCGACGTTGTGTTTAAGTGTTATTCTAAGTCGGAGAGGTTGGCACAGAAGAGGAATTCTTGGCGGGCTACATGAAAACTGTAAGACTGATGACACAAATAAAGTATTAAAGACACTGTTAAAATAAGTGGATAGATTAAAAGAAGACGTAGTAGGAACTAGCGAAGTATAGTGGCAGTAAGGACAGGATTTCTGCTCTCATGAACACAGCATTACCAACACAAAATTAAACAGGAATCATGCAGGAATAGATCTAATAATGAACATAAAATTAGCAATGCATGTAAACAACACCTGGGTTCGATTCCCGGCGGGGTCAGGGATTTTATCTGCCTCGTGATGACTGGGTGTTGTGTGCTGTCCTTAGGTTAGTTAGGTTTAAGTAGTTCTAAGTTCTAGGGGACTGATGACCATAGATGTTAAGTCCCATAGTGCTCAGAGCCATTTGAACAATTTCTTTGTAAACAACAGCAAACAGCACAGAGAGTGCAATATCGTTGCCAAGGTACACACAGATCCAAAAATCATCACAGTACTACATGTGTGTGCCTGAATGCCCGCCAGTTTCAGGACGATGAAAAGCTTGAAGAAATTGTACAATAATATGAAAGAAATTATTCAGTAAGTTAAAGAAGATCAAAATTTGATTATAATCTGCTAGGAGATGGGGAAACGAATGTAATGAGAAGTTCCCTTTTTGAAATTTTGCACTGATCAATTTTGTCACTGAAAACACTTCAAAATAATAAAAAGCGAGTGTGTGGTTTGAAAAGACAGAAGACATAAGAGACTATCACATATCTTACGTAAGTACATTTTCATATACACTACTGGCCATTAAAATTGCTACACCAAGAAGAAATGCAGATAATAAACGGGTATTCATTGGACAACTATATTATACTAGAACTGACATATGATTACATTTTCACGCAATTTGGGCGCATAGATGTCTCTGAGCCCTATGGGACTTAAACAGCTGTGGTCATCAGTCCCCTAGAACTTAGAACTACTTAAACCTAACTAACCTACGGCATCACACACATCCATACCCGAGGCAGGATTCGAACCTGCGACCGTAGCGGTCACGCAGTTCCAGACTGAAGCGCCTAGAACCGCACGGCCACACAGGCCGGCGGGTGTATAGATCCTGAGAAATCAGTACCCATAACAACCACTTCTGGCCGTAACAACGGCCTTGATATGCATGGGCATTGAGTCAAAGACACCTTGGATGGCGTGTACTGGTACAGCTGCCCACGCAGCTTCAACACGATACCACGAATCAGAAAGAGTAGTGACTGGCGTATTCTGACGAGCCAGTTGCTCGGCCACCATTGACCAGGCGTTTTCAATTGGTGAGAGATCTGGATAATGTGCTGGCCAGGGGAGCAGTCAAACATTTTCTGTATCCAGAAAGGCCCCTACAGGACGTGCAACATGTCGTTGTGCATTATCCTGCTGAAATATAGGGTTTCGCAGGGATCGAATGAAGGGTAGAGCCACGGGTCGTAACACATCTGAAATGTAACGTCCACTGTTCAAAGTGCCGTCAATGCGAACAAGAGGTGACCGTGACGTGTAACCAATGGCACCCCATACCATCACGCCAGGTGATACGCCAGTATGGCAATAACGAATACACGCTTCCAACCTGGACTCAACCGAAAAAATGACGTTTTGCCATTCGTGCACCCAGGTTCGTCGTTAAGTACACCATCGCAGGCTCTCCTTTATGTGGTGCAGCGTCAAGGGTAACCGCAGCCATGGTCTCCGAGCTGACAGTCCATGCTGCTGCGAATGTCGTCGAACTGTTCGTGCAGATGGTTGTTGTCTTGCAGACGTCCCCATCTGTTGACTCAGGGATGGAGACGTGGCTGCACGATCTGTTACAGCCATAGGGATAAGATGCTTGTCATCTCTACTGCTAGTGTTACGAGACCCTTGGGCTCCAGCACGGCCTTCCGTATTACACTCCTGAACCCATAGATTCCATATTCTGCTAACAGTCATTGGATCTCGACCAACGTGAGCAGCAATGTCGCGATACGATAAACCGCAATCGCGATAGGCTACAATTCGACGTTTATCAAAGCCGGAAACGTGATGGTACGCATTTCTCCTCCGTACACGAGGCATCACAACAACGTTTCACCAGGCAACGCCGGTCAACTGCTGTTTGTGTATGAGAAATCGGTTGGAATCTTTCCTCATGTCAGCATGTTGTAGGTGTCGCCACCGGCGCCATCCTTGTGTGAACGCCCTGAAAAGCTAATCACTTGCATATCACAGCATCTTCTTCCTGTCGGTTAAATTTCGCGTCTGTAGCACGTAATCTTCGTGGTGTAGCAACTTAACGGCCATTAGGTAAATACATCTATACTCCGCAAACCACCTTATGGTGTGTGGTAGAAGATACTTCTGATATCACTACTTTCACCCCCCCCCCCTCCCGCACACACTCTTTGTTCTGTTCGCGACTATCGCGTGGGAAGAATGATTGCCGGTAAACCGTATCACCCCCAATTTCACGCATTTTTCTCTTTGCAGTTACGTCGCGAGGCGTACACGAGAGGAAATACTACATTGTCCGACACTTCTTGGAAGGTGGACTGTCGAAATTGTAACAGAGTGCGTCTCAGGTAGAGACTGCCGCTCGGGTTTGCTGATAATTTCCATAACGCTCTCGTGCCAGCGATCTGGTGACGAAACGCACCGTTCTTCGTTGGATCTTGTCTGTCTGTTCTATTACTTCAACCTGATACGGGTTCCAGACTGACCAGTGGTACTCTAGAATCGATCAAAGAAGTGTTTGGCAGGCCACTTCTTTCGTAGATGAATTACATTTCCTAAAGATTCTTCCTATTACACTGTCTGATATCTGATTTTCCTACTAGACTATTTGTTTCACGTAGTCAGTTATTTAGTTAGCTAGTTAGTTAATAACGTGTTTCATTGATCAATCTCACGGCAACCGTGTTATGTGGAACGTGTCAAGTTCATAACAATTGCACACATGAATCAAGGTCTTTTCTTTAAGCTTAAAATTTTTATTAACTATCCCATTCCCTTGAATGGTACAAATGCACATACAGATTTATTTGTTCCTGTTCAAGAATTCATCTATAGTATAGCAGGAGTTGTCAAGGAGATATGATTTCAATTTATTTCATCTGGTAATTTGTCGAAAAGTTTTACAGCACCATATTGTACCCCTTTCTGGCTCAAAGATAGGTTCAGTAGATGGTAGTATAAGTCTTTCTTCTTTCTGGTAATATAATCATGAATGTCACTGTTGTTTTTAAACTGATCCATGTTTTTGAGAACAAAAGAAAATTTCATTACTGAGTAAATGTATTGTGAGGCTGTTGTAAGAATTCCTAACCTTTTAAACAGATGCCTACAAGATGAGCGACTATGAGCCCCACAAATTATTCTAACCACTTTATTTTGAGCAGTGAATACTTTTTGCCTAAGTGTTGAGTTACCACAAAATATTATTCCGTATAACATCAGAGAGTGAATGTATCCAACATATGTTAGCTTACTAGTTTCTATATCTTCAAAATTGGCAGTTATTCTGATTGCGAAAGTTGCTGAATCTAATCCCTTTAGGATACCCAAAATATGAATTTTACAGTTATGATTCTCGTCCATATGTACACCCAAAAACTTAGTATGCTCTGCCCTGGCTACTGCGTCTGTTGGTGTGTTATACTTATAGAAAGAACTGTACTCTTTGCAGCAGAAAATTGGATTTACTGTGTTTTTTCAAAGTTCAGAGCAAGCTCATTCGCAGAAAACCAAATAACAAATAACAACTTTTACAGAGACGTTATTTGCATCATTTTCTATTGGAGTTTCTTTTACTGGATTACTAATGATGTTTGTATCATCAGAAAACTGAGTCTCTTTAGCTTCTTATTTCAGATAAGAAGGGAGATCATTAACATATATCAAGAACAGAAGGGGGACCCATGATCGAACATTGTGGAACATCTAATGTAATTTCATTCCAGTTAGATGAAGTGGCAGACTTCCCTAAATTATTTGAACCATATAAAGAAACTTCTTGTTTCCTGTTCTATAGATATGACTTAAACCACCAATACGCTCTTCCATTTATACTACCCTTACGTCACTCCGGATGGCTATTCCTACGTACGTTATACGTGCCCCAGATTTACACTACTGGCCGTTAAAATTGCTACACCACGACGATGACGTGCTACAGACGCGAAATTTAACCGACAGGAAGAACATGCTGTTATATGCAAATGATTAGCTTTTCAGAGCATTCACACAAGGTTGGCGCCGGTGGTGACACCTACAACGTGCTGACATGAGGAAAGTTTCCAACCGATTTCTCATACATAAACACCGGTTGACCGGCGTTGCCTGGTGAAACGTTGTTGTAATGCCTCGTGTAAGGGGGAGAAATGCGTACCATCACATTTCCGACTTTGATAAACGTCGGATTGTAGCCTATCGCGATTAAGGTTCATCGTATCGCGACATTGCTGATTCCGTTGGTCGAGATCCAATGACTGTTAGCAGAATATGGAATCGGTAGGTTCAGGAGGATAATACGGAACGCCGTGCTATATCCTAGCGCTTCGTATCACTAGCAGTCGAGATGACAGGCATCCTATCCGCATGGCTGCAACGGATCGTGCAGCCACGTCTCGATCTCTGAGTCAATACATGGGGACGTTTGCAAGACAACAACCATCTGCACGAACAGTTCGGCGTCGTTTGCAACAGCAATGACTATCAACTCGGAGACCATGGCTACGGTTACCCTTGATGCAGCATCACAGACAGGAGCGCCTGCGATGGTGTACTCAACGACGAACCTGCGTGCACGAATGGCAAAACGTCATCATCCAGGTTCTGTTTACAGCATCATGATGGTCGCATCCGTGTTTGGCGACATAGCGGTGAACACACATTGGAAGCGTGTATTCGTCATCGCCATACTGGCGCATCATCTGGCGTGATGGTATGGGCTGCCATTGTTTACACGTGTCGGTCACCTCTTCTTCGCACTGACGGCACATTGAATAGTGTACGTTACATTTCAGATGTGTTACGACCCGTGGCTCTACCCTTCATTCGATCCCTGCGAAACCCTACATTTCAGCAGGATAATGCACGACTGCATGTTGCAGGTCCTGTACGGGCCTTTCTGGATACAGAAAATGTTCGACTGCCGCCCTGGCCAGCACATTCTCCAGATCTCTCACCAATTGAAAACACCTGGTCAATGGTGGCCGAGTAACTGGTTCGTCACAATACGCCAGTCACTACTCTTGCTGAACTGTGGTATCGTGTTGAAGACGCATGTGCAGCTGTACCTGTACACGCCATCCAAGCTCTGTCTGACTCAATGTCCAGGCGTATCAAGACCGTTATTACTGCCAGAGGTGGTTGTTCTGGGTACTGATTTCTCTGATCTCCGCAACGAAACTGCGTGGAAATGTAATCACATGTCAGTTCTAGTATAATATATTTGCCCAATGAATACCCGTTTATCATCTGCGTTTCTTCTTGGTGTAGCAATTTTAATGGCCAGTAGTGTATATTTGGATCAACACCTTGGTTCATGACATGACGCTGTTCAAGAGTTATAGTTCGTCATACATGTGATTTTGAAGTCACATTGTACCTGAGGATGGCCCGTTTATGACCTAAAGTGCTTTTGTTTAATGAACTGACAATGCAGCTGTTTGCAAACCGTAACTTTGCCAATGTATGTATACAAGTTATTTTCTAAAACCGTTTGGATGAAGAGCGGCGAATTGTAACCGCTGACAGCCCAACTCTAGCCCGTGCGAGACGAGGTGGATGAAATAAAACCGAGGTGTCTACATCAGCGCGACAGTTTGTGCTCCTCTGAACTCCCGCGCTTGCCGTGGACTCTGCCGCTACCCACCGCCACCGGACGCCGCCGCGCAGAAGCGCTGGAGGCACACCACAGGGAACTGCGGGCCTCTGGCTCGTGGCTGCCACCCCATTACGTCACGCTAATGGCAATCAATCACCGCCGAAATCAGCTTAGCCCATTGTCTGGGTCGCAAAACACGGCCGTGAATTGACGCAGCCTTTTAATTTATTCCGGTTTTGTCTTCCCGCCGCGGCCCGTACGCACGCGTCGGTAATCCACAGGCACACACGTGCTGTGATGGGGACGCATTTAGCCTGACCGCTGCTGTACAAAAGGTCTTCGTTTTCTGCACACCCTGCTCCCGATTACTGACTACTGCGTCAAGCATCACGTTGCGCAAGGGCGCAAAGCGGATCTGCAACGCGAACAAAATGTAGTGGAATGAAAGGGTGTTAAATGTCCAGCTGTAGGGAGTAGATCGAGTTGTATGCTCGTATACCTTTTAGGCACTGAGTTATTTACCGGTACCGAAATGTCATTTCATATGTAACTCAATGCCCTTGTAGAATTGCCGGGCGCATTCCAATACCACCTTTGGTGACAGGCGCGTTCTATCTATTTGTGTATTGGCAAATGTGTGAAATCTTGTGGGACTTAACTGCTAAGGTCATCAGTCCCTAAGCTTACACACTACATAACCTAAAGTATCCTAAGGACAAATACACACACACCCACGCCCGAGGGAGGACTCGAACCTCCACCGGGACCAGCCGCACAGTCCATGACTGCAGCCCCTGAGACCGTGCGGCTAATTCCGCGCGGCTATTGACAAGTCGCCGTTTGGTGTGTGGGGTTGGCGGAGGAAGCGCATAGCAGCAAAGTCATTACCTCCCGCTCCTAATCCATACTGCGATGTAAATGCGGGAGAAGGGTTGGCTGTAGCCCACTGTATTTTTTTCTGATTTTACTTCAAGAAATTCATGTTGCTACGGTTAGCTGCTTTCAGTGAATAAAGCTTTAGCGACGACTAGCTTTGCATCATTTTCAAGTATACAAAAATTTTTAAAAAAATTAACAAATAAATAAAATTTCTACAAAGAGGCACAATGCGCTATAGTTACAAAGCGTAGGAAGAAGCAGAAACCTTATCACAAAAAGATCTTTCGAATGGTCAAGATGAATGGATCACCCTATATACAGAAAACATCAGAGGTAACGGTAAATCAATCTCCTGCGACATCTCTATTAAATGAACGAGAACAGACTAACAAAACAAATATTGTAATATTTACACAGATAAGAAGGGAAGAATGATAGGGATTACACGAAAAGAACTAGAAAGAAATATCAAAGAACCGGAAATAACAACAAACTGTTTTAATACTCTATATAAACAAAAACGTAAATGTTCGTTTGTTCAGAATCTTAAATATCAGAAAGTTCTTCGCCGATTCCTTCGAAATTTTACACAACGTAGAATTCGGATCCTCGCGTGTTTTCATATCCCAATTTCTAATATGGGAAATATACAGGGTGAGTCCCTAACGGTTGTCACCAAGAATAACTCCGGAAGTATGATAGGAGCTGAAAAGTTTGTGGGACAGAAGTTGCATGGGACAACGGGGACCATAATATAACGTTGGTTTTTTGTTGCTAGGTGGGGTCGCTTCAGAGATATGAAGGTCAACTCTGTTTTTTTTTAATGAGTTGCTATAATTTGGTACTTATTTTCTGATAGCTGCTATCGACATGAAACCAATGATGTGTAACAGTAAGGTCTTGGAAGGTCAATGAAGGTCACAAAGGTGGCATGAACAAAAACAAAGTTGACCTTCTGAACTCTGACGTGACCCTACCTAGCAACAAAAAACCAACGTCATATTATGGCCCCCGTAGTCACATGCAACATTTGTCCCACAAACGTTTCAGCTACTATCACACTTCCGAAGCTATTGTAGGTGGCAATAGTTAGTGACTCACCCTGTATAAATAAATACGTAACATATAAATCTGAAAAAGTACTCGGCTGATTTACTTCTAAGTTTTACATATTAGAGTAATAAACATTTGGACGCACAGGAAAGTTGTATCTACAGGTTATCGGCTTATGACTAGAATACAGAATTTGCAATAAAAATAGACAAGGCTACAGGTCAGAGAGAAGGGGAAAGTAAGTAGGACAGAGCGGTGGGAGGAGATTTGCATGAAAGCGGAAAGAAGGAGCGGACAGACAGGGAAAGGAGAAAATATATAGGGTGGTCAGAAAATGTGTGAAATGCTTGTAGGGATGTTACAGGGCAGGTTGTACTGAGACATAAATGTTAAGAAAAAAATTCGATACGTTGCTCCGTTTCCGAGTTATTTAGAATGGAATTAAGCCAATCTGGGCGTCGTGCTCTCACACTCAAGCGGCCTCCCAGGGGCGGTGTTGCCCAACAAGTGCTTTGTCTCGCTAGCTGAAACTTGAATATACGCGCGCGACGATCTGATTGGCTAACTTCATTGCTAAATAGGCCGGAAACGTATCGCATTTTTTCTTAACATTTATGTGTCAGTACAATCTGCCCTACAACATCACGACAAGCGTTTCAGACATTTTCTGACCACCCTGTATATGAGGATATTAGGACGTATACGCAATTCACATTCATACAGGGTGACAATTATTGAACTATATGAATTAAAGTCCTCATAACTTCTGAACGGATAACGTTAGGACGTTCAAACTGCACGGTTGGCCCAGGGGCATGATGGGAATTAGTATGCGTTGCATGGTTTGGTTCAGCGAGGAAGCTCACTTTCATTTGGATAGTTGGTCAATAAGGAAAATTGGCGTATTTGGGGGACTGAGAATCCGCATTTCGCGATCGAGAAGTCTCTCCACCCTCGACGAGTGACTGTGTGGTGTGCAATGTCCAGCCAAAGAGCAATCGGTGCGATATTCCATGATGGCATAGTGATCACCGATCGATACGTGAAGGTTTTGGGATTTTATCCCCTTTAGCCAAAGTGACCCTGAATTCGACACGATGTGGTTCATGCAAGACGGAGCTCGACCCCATCGAAGCAGGAGAGTGTTTGATGCCCCGGAAGAGCACTTTGGGGACTGCCCTCTGGCTCTGGGGTACCCAGAGGTCACTGGCATGGGCCTCGATTCGGCACCACATTCTCGGCATCTGAACACATGCGACTCCTTTCTGTGGGGCTAAATTAAAGACAAGGTGTACAGCACCAACCCCAAAACCTCTGATGAGCTGAAAACAGCCATTCAGTATGTCATCGACAGCATAGATTTCCGACTCTTCAGTGGGTCATGCGGAATTTCGTTATTCATCTGCGCCACATCATCGTCACTGATGACAGGCATATGGAACATGTCATATCCTACATCCGAATGTCTGTAGTGACGTTTGCATGTTGAATAAAATGTGTGCACGCCGTAGTCTGTAACTAATTTACGTATTTTTCATGTAGTTCAATAATTGTCACCCTTATTACAAACATGTGCTTTCTCTTTTCTTTCTTTTCCATTCAACCACATTGAGCCACAGCGGTGTGTAGATGGGAACAGCTAGTAAAATAATAGATATAAAAAGCTTTGAAGTAAAGAGATATTGTTCCCAGCTAGGCATACGTGACAAGCCTGGAGCGTGTTTCATTCCTGACTTGAGCGTTGCTTCTCTAAATTCTGACCATTGCGTTCTCGCATTGTAATTTTACGGTGTCTCAAAATTTCCTTGTGATGAAGACGCCCTTGGTAGGTATCGAAACCTAGGTCAGTTGTACCAAACAGTTATTTGCAACCGCTAGGCTGTATAATTCCTACATTTGAAAACTGTACACGGTTGCTGAGAAACAGCCGTGTTCAAAGCTGCCATGAGAACAATAAATTGGAAAAACGGATGGACGGAAGGAAGAAAAAGGAAGCACTGGGAGAAGAGAACCGACTACTACAAAAATAGGAAGCAACAAAGAAATAAGCGGAGCAGAAATTGTTACGTGAACCGAGACGGTCAATATGAAAGGAGTGGCAGCGAACTGTTGAAATGCACTATGACAATATAGTTGGTGAATGAAGAATTATGGATACTAAAGTTAGGTTTATCTGTGTGAAATACAGCAGCAGATAACATTAATATCAAACTAATTTAGTTTAATTGTTTTCTGAATATAACTTTACATTCGGTCTTAGTTATGTCCACAAAATACCTCTAAGATTGGCAAGTTATAAACTTCAGTCACTACATAGAAGTTTTAAGTAGCGATTAAACAGACTGTTCTGGAATTAACAGCCTCGGTCGCAGCTGACAGACGAAATGCGTTCCCTAAACTGCGAGAGGCAGGAAACGCGGGCAGACGGCAGTCCGTCCCAGCTCCAGAGGCCTACACGCCCGCGTTTCCGCCCCTTCAGCACTTCGCGCCGAGCGCACTGCGTAATATTTCACACGCACTCGGCGCCACCTCATTTCCGATGCGTAACAACCTCTGGCAACGTGTTCGCCTGCCACGTGCAATGCGCACGTTTTCATCACACGCGTGTCAGCTCTCGAGTGCGTCTTCGCTGTGCTATTCAAGAGTAGGCGAAGGCTCAGCCCCCAAACCTCCCTTGAAATTTCAATAGTTTATGTCGTAACACTGAGCAGGGGACCGAGACGTGCTGCCAAGTAGTAGCACTCCACTTTTAACTCTCTCGCTCTCTTTCGTATGCTGGACATAGAGACAGTGTCAAGGCAACGAATCTGTATTGAAAGTTCATCCTCATCATCAGCTTCAACAATAACATAGTCTTCAAGGATTAGGCCTTTCGGCCTGTTCCGCCTCAGAATTGTTCACGCCAACTCTCTGAGGGACATCCAATGTTTCTTTTTCTTATTGGGTTAGAAGGTATTGCAGCCTTAGTTCTACATCTATATATCTACATACGAGATACTACGCAAGCCACTGTACGGTGCTCGGTGGAGGGTATCCTCTACTTGTCACTTCCTTTCCTGTTCCATTCGCAAATAGAGCTAGGGGAAACGACTGTTTATATGCTTCCGTATGAGCCTTAATTTCTCGTATCCTACCTCCGTGGTCCTTAGGCGCAATATATGTTGGCGGCAGTAGAACCGTTCGGCAGTCAGCTTCAAATGCCGGTTCTCCAAATTTCCTCAATAGCGTTTCTCGAAAAGAACGTCGCCTTCCATCCAGGGATTCCCATTTAAGTTCCCGAAGAATCTCCCTAACACTTACGTGTTGTTCGAACCTACTGGTAACAAATTTAACAGCCTGCCCCTGAATTGCTTCCATGTCTTCCCTCAATCCGACCTGGTGCATCTTCCAAAAACTTGAGCAGTACTCAAGAATAGGTCGCATCAGCATCCTACATGCTGACTCCTTTGGTGGTGAACCACTCTTCACTAAAATTCTCCCAATAAACCAAAGTTGGCCATTCGGCTTACCTATCACAGTTTTCACATCCTCGTTCCATCTCACACGGCTTTGCAACGTGACGCCCAGATATTTAAATGAATTGACTGTGTCCAGTAGGACACTGGTAACACTGTATCCGAACATTACAGGTTTGATCTGCCTACTCATCCGCATTAACTTAATTTTTTCCACATTTAGGGCTAGCTGCCATTCATCACACCAACTGGAAATTTTGTCTAAGTCGTCTTGTACCTTTCTACAGTGACCCAACCTCTACATCTTACCGGCATCATCAGCAAACAACCGCAGATTGCTAGCCAACCTGTGTGCCAAATCATTAATGCATGTAGAGAACAACAACGGTCCTATCACACCTCCCTAGGGCACTCCTGACAATACCCTACGATAGTTATCCTATTGTAAGACATACCTTGCGCATGATCATTCCAATTCAATCTGCATTTTTCAGTTATAAATGCGATGTTTTCTACATTTGACTCCCGTCTAGCATGGGTGTTTTCTTTATGGGTCAGTAATGAATATCTGACTACGAAGCGGAGCAAGTTCTGACGGTTCTAACTGTCATAACTGATATGATGTTAGGGTGCAACTTCTCTTCCATACAGCATCAAAGGCAAGGCTATTACTCTGTAATGTTTAATTAATGTTTCTTTCCGTATGTTACGTTTTAACCTGCGCTGTATGGTTCCACAGAAACAGTAGAGACGTAAGTATTTTAGCAAACACGTTTTCGCCGCTAGAGTGTGCGTCGTGCGCTTCCCTGCCTAGCCATCCCATCTTGGCTCACAGTGCAGTGACACGCGTCCATATATACACAGATGCATCAGGATTCAGCGCAGTGGCGGTAAGTACAGCACTGACAATACTGTTGTCGTCGGTCAAAAGTATTTTGGCACAGTGGTTTACTGTAGAAAAACAAACTCCTATGCCAGTATTACGTCGAATAGCTTTGGTTTACATTAGCCTTTGTTTTGTTTTTACGCTGTTTGCAACATGCCAAAGGTCAAAGAGTATTCAGCAGACCACAAAAATGCGGTAATCGATACCTTACAGCGAATCAAGTTTCAGACAGGTGTTGCTCAGGATTTTGGTTTGTCCAGAGGAAAACGATTAACAGGGCAGGGACCACAGATTATAAGCAAAGAACTCCCTGATCGAAGCATCTGATAAGGAGGATGTCAAAGGGCAACACAAGGAAGACTGCTGTTGACATAAACGAAAAGCTGCATGAATTTCCCAACGTGAAAATATCGAATAGTACCGTAAAACGGATCGTCAGAGAGTCTAATCTTCATGCCCAGCGTCCAAGCAAATAACCAGTTAATATCGGCAAGAATAGGAAACCCCAACTTGAGTTGCAGAGAGCATAAGGACTGGACACCTCAACAGCGCTTGCGTGTGCTCTGTAGCGGTAAAAGAAAGTTTAATTTGTTTTCTTCCGGTGGGATTCGTTATGTTCGAGGAGCGGTAAATGCAAAAAAACGATGTCCGGTAAGCATGGTGGTGGAACGCCGTGGCGTGCGGACTCTTCTCCCGTTCGGGCGTCGACCCTCTGGTGCCTATTGAAGGTATTGTCGATAGTTTCAAAATATTACGAAATCTTAAAAACGCACATGTTGCCCCAGTCCAAAGATAAAATGGAAAGAATCTGGGGATTTCTGCACGGCAGTGATCCCAAGCACACCTTTGCTCATGTCGCAGACTTTTTGTGAACCATACGAGTAAGGATGCTGAAGTGGCCTAGACAAAGCCCAGATCTCAGTCCGATTCAACACCTGTGGGAGAAACTCGATCGAAGGCTTAGGCGACGAAAATCCTACAGCCGCAACCAATTATTATTGCTATATCTGGTTAAAGAATGGCAGAAAATCCCCCTGCATCGTTTGGTTACCCTCGTTGACTCCACGACATCACGCTGTGGGGCTGTAATTAAGGCAACAGTTTATGCAACCATGTACTAATGGCTAAGTGCACTGATGCCAGTTCCACAAGTCTTTTTAAGCTGCAACACGACTTTTGTCAAACTACAGTAATTTCGTAAAAGTACTTGTGAAATTGCCACTTGTGGAACACTATGTTTCTTGTTTTGTGATATTAGCGCAATTAGCGTTGCTAATCTAGTGTCATTACACTGATAAATATTTTCCTTTGAAAAATGTTTTACTTATGAAACTGTTTGTCAAAAGGTTTATTGTCGCCACTGTATGTCTGAATACGGTTAATTTTACCTCTACATCATCTTGAAATTGCATTCTAGATTTTTAAACTCTATAACTTGTTCTGTTATTTGTCCACTTATAACTGCTTCGGAGCGGATGGATTCCAATACTTGAAAGCTATTACTGTTGTTTTATCTGTTGATACTCTAATTCTGAATCATCGGCAATTTGACTTAGCTTATGCACCGCAATTTGAACCTTTTCTGCAGATTTTCCTATCATAAGCTGGTCATCAGGAAATAGGGGGTCGTGAAATTAAAATTATCACTTCGTAATGTGCCGCTTAACAAAACCATTTACGAGTGATATCGTCAACAGCGCTGGAAAATTTGGGGGACTGCGGGCAGCTGCTAGAGTAATAAATTTGAAGTTATTCCCCTTAATTCCTGTCGGTGAATGCTGAAATATCTCCTCAGATGTAGAGATCTAGACTTTAGTGTGGCTGTCGAACACAATCAATATTCCCAAACCACTTTATAACAAAAATTTGTTGCTCCCGTTACTGACAAACTAATACGGTCCAAGAAGGGTTTTGCGTCAATATCTGCGAACGTGAGTGGTCTTAGATTCAGGAAGAGCTTTAAGTGAAAGGATAACCTTACGAAACTAAGACGGAGTTACTGTCAAATAAAATCAGAGCAGACACCAAATTAAAAGCACTCTCTTCCAAAGTGCATACATGTGAGGCTGTACATTTATAGTTATAGGGAACCTACTGCATATTATTTCCCTTATTGTTTTGTTTTATCCATTATCTTGAAGAATAAATGCCAAAACGTTCAAAAATTACAACAATTGAAACGTTTAAATATTTCTGTACATATCTTTGATATGAGAGAGCCTGTTTTCGACTATCAAAACAGAATAATCCAGTGCTGGCAGTTACGTGGAGAACGTCGATTGTTGACATGTATCATAGGAGCTGGTATGTTGGTGTGTAAAGACACGGATTAAACACTTCAGTCAATATGTGCTCCGTATCGTGCAGTCAGGAAACGATTACCGCATTCACACGCCCACACACACACACACACACACACACACACAAGGAAATATCACTACTGACGTTTTACATTATCTTCAGCAATAATTATGGAATACAGCAATGTTTAATTACAAATTGGAAGCAAATCCATAAGAAATATCTAAACTTCTAACACTGGTTATTTCATACAGTTACTCTGTAACAATTATGAAGTTACTGCTTCAAGGTTTAATATTGGCCTCCTGCACATACATTATTGAATGGTCTGCCGTTTGCTTTCCTTGCTCTGTATCGTGTTTCCCCTCGTTAAGTTCAAACTTGACAGCAGTTTCTTCGTAAATAATTTCATCATAATTTGTTGCCAAACTTCAAGAGACTTGTTTGCTAGTACCTGCTGGCATTTAGTAACACAGCTTCATTAAAGTATATTTATACAACGCGAAATCGATCTCTTCTCCGGTGGTCGAACAGGCCGTCTGCTTTGAGCTGGTGAAGAAGCGTTTCTCTGCGTGATGACTGTACGCCGAAAACACTGTTCTCTTTACACCGTTCTCCAGTTCCACCAAGCAATTACAGATAATGGCCGCCACTTACCACACGGTATAATCAAATTAATGGCTCCGAAATCGTGCAAGGGAAAAAAAGCGACGGGAGATACGCCAGCGTTTTTATAGAAAGAAAACGACCGAAAAAAGTGATTAAAATACCTGAATTACCGGTGAGCGGAATTTATATTACGCTTATAAAATACCGCAAAAGAAAAAGGTACACAAAAGAAGGCTGTTTGTTGCCTGTATGTAACTGCACAAAGCGTCCTAATGACAAAGAACCGATCACGCTCAAGAGAAACATCAAACCCACAGTGTCGACATCAGCGGAAATCTGCAGGAAATTTTTCCTGAGAAACGCGTCATTTTAAAGGATCGATCAGAGTAATTACAATCTAAGAAATGTTCTAAACTATTTATCAACCCATATTTTTACATTAC
Organism: Schistocerca piceifrons; assembly: GCF_021461385.2. Lineage (NCBI taxonomy): Eukaryota > Metazoa > Arthropoda > Insecta > Orthoptera > Acrididae > Schistocerca > Schistocerca piceifrons. Next base: position 83,636,299 of record NC_060145.1, on the reverse strand, counting down.
AATCGGTTGTGGTATATAGAACAGTACAAATACTGGGTGTACCAGGAGGAATGGTCAGTATTTAGGCACATGACAGGAACGATTATTCGTAGCAAAAAGTCTAGAAAACATGGGCTGTAAGTGCGTACTTTAAGAGCTATAAGTACTTGTTCAGTAGAAGAGAAGTATTTCACACTGCGGAGATGAAGAATTGCTCATAGCTCTTAAAGTACGCATTTTAGAGCCCATTTTTACTGTAGTTGTTTGCCTCGAATGACCGTTCCTGTCATATCCCTGATTATTAACCATTCCTTCTGGGACACCTTGTACGTTAATAAAACAAATAGCTTGCGAAATAAGGGTAACAGTCGATGAAGAGATTAAAGATTCTTCACTCTGGAGCGTATATCATCTCACGTGACATAATCATGCGTCATTTTTCACGACCGACACGAAATGTCACAAGAAGGTTTTCAGCAAGTAGTAACAACGAAGGGCCAACATTGCGTGGATAATACTCTTATGCTTTTTATCTAAAGAGAATCGCAGCAATATAAGGTGTTTTTAAATGAAACGACGTGTTTCTAACGTGAAGTTGCAGGCAGTGAGGACGGGTTCGGCTATACAACACATGACATACATGTTTACTCTACGGGTCAGCAGGCACTAATGCTACTCAGTTGTATGACAGATGTACATATTACTTTGCCGTTAGTCAGGCAACGTTCAGTTACATGTGAATACGTCCTTATTCACAGTAGTTATTGACTTCTGCTGGCAAGAGGAGGTGATAAGCCGCATACCGAAGCTATAACGCTACTGGAATATTTTACAACAGAGAGAGCTATCCGGCATTTTCAGTTACAAGGGGAAAACATCGAACAGAAAAACACTCATTAAAACTTGTGATTCGCGAACATCCAGGGCGTTCGCAAAATGTTTCAAGGGCTTCGCCAAACCTTTTCACCGTAATGGCGGATTGCAAGGTTAGGACTGCTAGTGTTTCCTTAGTTTCTACGGCATCATCGTAATAATAATAATTACTATTACTGTTATTATTATTATTGTTATTGTTTTAAAATTAAATTAACCTTATAATACCCCTTCTTACGTATCTGTAAGGAATTTATCACGTTATTTCCACAGTAAGTTAGTTTTTACTGTGAATAACGAATTTACAGTTATGTAACAACTTCAGGAAAGCATTTTATTTCGTGCCAGCCCTCTTTGTGTTCTAACAGTACTAACAACAGTACCGCGACCCCACTAAAAGGCCCATAGAGAGGTTTGGTTCAATGCTATTGACAAATATATACACATGTTTTAGCAGATTTGTGATGGGTGTGCACATAGATTTGATTTAACGCTAATACTTCCATTATTTTTAGGTTTAAACGGTATTATGATTACTTGTCACTTGTGAACTTTACTTGTATACCCTTATATAACTACATGTATGCTCCTTTATTATGCAGGGACCTGAAGATGGCAATATTGAGTTGCCGAAACTGGTAGCATTTGACATATAAAATAACCCAAAATATACGGCTGTTGGTAAAGTTTTTTGAATCGAGGAACCACTAAAGAACGGTCACGTGCGGTCACACCCCTGATTTTCGACAATATCCTGCTTCTTCTTTCCTTGTGGAAACTGCCGTAAGTTGTCAGCTCCGTATCAGAATCATTTCCGGTCACATTAAAATAGATAACTGGTTGAAAATTGGAAGTTGGAAAGGGAAACAAGGTTTAACAAAATCGCACGTCAGTGTTTTGTCAACAGGTCATTCAGCTTCCTATGATGTGTGTCAATCTGATAATAAGTGAACCGTGTGTAAAGAAAAGAAAGAATCTGTAGCAAACAGTGACAATGAGAATGCTCTTGAGGCGCCTTGACGCTTTAGCACAAAATTGATAAAATGCAAAACCTCATTCAGTAACTAAAGATTTAGTGCGGCCATTTACAAATTACGTACTGATGTGATGGAGAATCTTTCACAAGAAAGTCAATGTGATATCATTGTCCGACAATACAATCAACCGTCGTATTAAAGACACGTCAAATTACGTCGAAAATGAAATTCTGGAAAGAGTTTGTGCCAGTCCTTTTCTTTCGATCAGCTTGACGAATCGACTGATGTTGCCAAACTAGCCATTTTGTTACTTTTCGCCCGTTATATTAATGGGCAGTCCACAGAAGAGGAGCTACTGTTCTGTAGACCCTTAAAAGAGAGAACTACAGGAAAAGATATATGTAAGTTAACCGACGAATACTTTTGCAGTAGTTCAATAGATTGGACTCGCTGTATCCACATTTTTTCAGATGTTGCGAAATCTATGATTGTGTGTTATGCTGGGTTTGTTGCCAAAGTGAAATCGGTAGCGCCGAACGCTTTCTGGACACATTGTTGCATTCATATACAGAGTCTTGTTTCTAAACGCATGCCCGATGGATTGATAGCTGTGCTGAACGATGCAGAGAAAATAATGTTATTATGGCACGCCCCACAAATTCCCGATCTTTGCAGTGTTTTGTGAGGAAATGGGAAGCATTTACAGGTGTTTATTGTCTTACACTGATGTTCGGTGGCTACCTCGAGATAGAACTATTTCCATACTATACGAGTTTAAAGACTAAGTTTACGTTTATCTTACCAGATATGCCTTTCACAAAGCGAAGTGCATGGAAGATGAAGTCTGGCTTCAGACTTTAGCTTACCTGGCAGTCATTTTCTCAAAATTTAACAGTTTAAATTTATCTCTCCAGGGGTAAAATATAAACACTTTCATTGTGGAGGACCATATTGAATCATACATTTAAAAACACTTAATTTTGGGGAAGCGTGTTTCACTAGGAATCAAACCGAGTACTTTGATACCCCTCGCGACTTCGAGGTGGAAAATCATCTTTCTTCTGATGAAAATGTCACGAAAATGGCAACAGAACATTTGAAGGGACGTAGAAAAACCTTCAGAGAATATTTTCCTGCTGTGTGCAACAATACCAACTGCATTTGCAATCCCTACGTAGAGTCAACAGTTTAGAACCTACATCACGTGTAAATGAAAAAGAGCAGCTTCCTGAAATTTCCAAGGATTTTCAACTACAAGAAGTTAAAAATATTTGCCATTAACTGGTTTTTAGTTAACTTTAAACGAGCACCCAATGTTAGCGAATAAAGCCGAAACGGCTTTATTACCTCTTTCGTCCACATATTTGTGCGAAAAATCATTTCGTTTATGCTTAATTAAAAAATAAATACAGAAACAGACTTTGCGCTGAAGGTGGTTTTAGACTTTATTTAACTTCTTTGGTTCCTGACTTCAAAGCTGTGTCCCCTGGAAAGCAGGGACAACCTTCTCATTCAATTCCAAAGAAGAGACGAATAATTACGAGGGAAAACTTGTATTTATTATTGCAACTAGCCCTACACGTAGTGTAATTTCTAAGCCATAACAAGAGTAACTTTGGGTTTTACCCATTATGGCTTCAGTTAATTTAAGGTCATTAAACATGTTGTGTTTAATTTTTCATTGTCCTCTATTACCCCCTTTCGTTCGTAGTTACGATAGTAAAATACCCTATATGTTTGTCACTTCATCCGATACTGGTTTTTGTGAAGTTAATTATTTGTTGTTGTTGTGGTCTTCAGTCCTGAGACTGGTTTGATGCAGCTCTCCATGCTACTCTATCCTGTGCAAGCCTCTTCATCTCCCAGTACCTACTGCAACCTACATCCTTCTAAATCTGCTTAGTGTATTCATCTCTTGGTCTCCCTCTACGATTTTTACCCTCCACGCTGCCCTCCAATACTAAATTGGTGATCCCTTGATGCCTAAGAACATGTCCTACCAACCGATCCCTTCTTCTAGTCAAGTTGTGCCACAAACTTCTCTTCTCCCCAATCCTATTCAATACTTCCTCATTAGTTATGTGATCTACCCATCTAATCTTCAGCATTCTTCTGTAGCACCACATTTCGAAAGCTTCTATTCTCTTCTTGTCCAAACTATTTACCGTCCATGTTTCACTTCCATACATGGCTACACTCCATACGAATACTTTCAGAAATGACTTCCTGACACTTAAATCTATACTCGATGTTAACAAATTTCTCTTCTTCAAAAACGCTTTCCTTGCCATTGCCAGCCTACATTTTATATCCTCTCTACTTCGACCATCATCAGTTATTTTGCTCCCCAAATAGCAAAACTCCTTTACTACTTTAAGTGCCTCATTTCCTAATCTAATTCCCTCAGCATCACCCGACTTAATTAGACTACATTCCATTATCCTTGTTTTGCTTTTGTTGATGTTCATCTTATATCCTCCTTTCAAGACACTGTCCATTCCATTCAACTGCTCTTCCAAGTCCTTTGCTGTCTCTGACAGAATTACAATGTCGTCGGCGAACCTCAAAGTTTTTATTTCTTCTCCATGAATTTTAATACCTACTCCGAATTTTTCTTTTGTTTCCTTTACTGCTTGCTCAATATACAGATTGAACAACATCGGGGAGAGGCTACAACCCTGTCTTACTCCCTTCCCAACCACTGCTTCCCTTTCATGTCCCTCGACTCTTATAACTGTCATCTGGTTTCTGTACAAATTGTAAATAGCCTTTCGCTCCCTGTATTTTACCCCTGCCACCTTTAGAATTTAAAAGAGAGTATTCCAGTCAAAGTTAATTATTACTCTTTCTTATTTCTCCATTTTTTTAAAAATATCGATGTTGTCACTTACAATTTAACGTTTCAGTAACATTCGTAATGAATTTTGTAGTGTCACTGTCAGGTTACAAAAAGATTAATGTACAAGTAGTCTAAAACGTCTATGACATTATATTCATTTCTTAGATGAGTGTTAGTAAAACTTTCAACCCTCGGCTGATGCATTAGGTGTACTTAAACTGTGCAGAATGATAGATGATCGCTCTCTTTTGTATAAATTTAGCTTAAATTTCTTATTAAAATAAAGACGATGAATTTTTCTTACCTCAGAAAATGCTGCCTCATCTTATTTCCAAACATTTTCACCACCACTTCGTACACAAATACTCAATCTCTAATTCGATTACTTGCAACTTTTAAAAACTGAATGTTTCACTGCAAACAGCGTAGCCTAGGTGCTAAGTTTCAGCTTGCCTAGGTGCTAACTTTCAGCTTCTCACCACATTGCGACGGGGTTAATATTGCTTTCTCCTTTCTTCAGATATATCCACATCTCAGTGGTATTTCTTACACGTTTCTTCATTATGATGTGCAATCATTGTTGCAATTTGAGTACCCACAAGAGTGCGTTGCATCAGGTGGGGTACATTGCACGACGACACCGTATTCCGTGTGATCCTTAGACAGCAAATATATTCGATGCCATGAACAAGAAGGAGCTGCCAAAATTTCGGAAGGTGGCGTGATATCCTTTTTTTTTTCAGGTTAGCACGCACATCATTCAGTTTCGAAATAAGAAAAGAACGTTCACAAACACACATTTGCATTTCTGTAAGCAGTTGGAAAGGCTGGAATGGCAAGGTTGTAGCCTTTCACCTTTACTGTTAGATCTATATCGAAGAATCAGTGCTGGAAATAAAGGAAAGGGCCAAGAGTGGGATTAAAAATCAGGTTGAAAGGTTATTAGTTGTCTCTGATCAGCTGATGATATTGATATCATCTGTGAAAGTGATGCTCCATTGAATAGAACGAACAGTGTAACGGGTAGACACTACAGACTGAGCGTAAACCTAAGAAAGACCAAAGTAATGTGTAGTAGCAAAAAAGAAATGAACGATGAGCTTGACTGGGGATCACGAAGTAGACAAAGTAAAGCTACTGTGCTATCTTGGAAACGAAATAACACATGACGGACCAAGTAAGGAGGATGTAATAAGTTGACTGTCACAAACAAAGAAGGCATTTCCGGCCACAAGAAGTCTACCAATCTCAAACATTGGCCTTAATTTGAGGAAGAAATTTCTGAGAGTGTGCGTTTGGAGCACAAGATTGTAGTGTAGGATTCCTTGACTGTGGTAAATCGGGAGAAGAAGAGATTCGAAGCGTTTGAGATGTGATGTTGTATAAAGATGTTGAAAATAAGGTGGACTGATAAGGAATGAGGAGGTTCCCCACAGACTGGGCAAAAAAAGGGAGCTGTGTCAACATGTGTTAAGACATCACGGAAAACTTCCATGGTATTAAAGGTAGGTGTATAGGATAAAAACTAAAGGAGAAGACACAGGTTGGGATATATTCCACAAATAACAGAGGACGAGAATGATGGGTGCAAATGCTATACTGTGGGATGAAGAGGTTGACACAGGGGAGGAATTTGTTGCTGGCTGCCTGAAGTATTATGAATGCTGATACCACGAAAACAACAAAAATGGCAGTTATTTATCAATATATAAGGTGCGTCTGAAATTTTCAGTGAATCGTCTAAAAAGGAATCAAAATCTACAAACAAAGTGGCCTTACTGGCCACCAAAGTAATCACCATTAGCTGCAGTTCACTTCTCACATCTGTTGTAAGGCTGTTGGAAACAGTCAGCAAACGTCTCTTGTGGAATTGATCAAAGCACCGTGGTCACGTGGTATCCGTATCACTACAGGAGATGGGACCCGATATTACGAGCACGATCCGCATACCTAGCGACACGGTGTTCATCGACTTCTCCGCCGTCCTCGGGTAGAAATTCGTGATGGATCAAGCCCTTGCTGTCGTAAAAGGTGGTCTTGGATTTTGTCAACCGACTTTTTCTGGGACGCGGGGAAGACGATGAGCACCGTGCCATTGACCGTCGCTTGGTCTCCAGATCATATTGGTGGCTGTAGTGATGCGAATATCCAAAAACGCGTGATGAAGGTGCTTTCCCTGGCAGCTTCCAACAGCTTAACAAAAGATGTCAGAATGTACTGTAGCTACTGGTGATTACTTCTGAGGTCCAGAAAATCTATTTTGCTTGAAGCTCTTGTTTTCCTTATGTTCTGAAAATTTCACCGAATTTACCAGGCGCACGTTTTATTATTTTTCAAATCTCCCTCGAACAGGGTACATCAGTTTACAAGGCAAGTGTTTTTATTTTCCAAATAACTGCTGTTTATGACAAATGAACCTACTTAATCGCTTTACACCGGTAGAAATGCAAGACAAAACAAAAGATACAGTAACGATGAAATGAGAACGTTCTTGACAAAATCAGCAAGGAAAGGAATATGAGAAACAAAACGAATAGAAGAAGCGACAAGGAGATAAACGTGCTGTAAGACTTACGGAAATAATTTATGTGGTACGAGAGAAAGCCTTACAGGACAAAAAAGATTGAATAGGGAGACTGACATTGAAATGTACATGGCAAATAACACAGGACGCTGGGTGTGGGTGCTACTCTCAGAGGAGATGAAATCGAGGCAGGCCGCAGTAAATTAAGCATATGGTTTGTATCTTCAGTAGTACATGGTCATAGCACAGATAAGTGAAAATTTAAAGCGATTTTTTTACTGTTGCCGGTACTGTTATCCTCTATTGCGGCCAACAGGCTTTTATCCGTCTCAGTACCAAGAGAGAGAGAGAGAGGGGGGGGGGGGACTACGTCATGGGCAGTCTTTTGAAAATATTGTAATCTATGCAGTTCCTCAATATATTAAAATTCTGAAAATAATATTTATTGCTTTTAATTAATTCTCGTCCCATATTCCACAAATGTTATAAATGTTTTCAGTTAAACTTAAACAAGATATGTGAGTTCCAGTAGCAAGGGTCACTTTCCACAATTAATGACATATTAAATAATTTGACGTTCAGATGTTGATTACGCATCAATATCTCGTTAAAAGTGCTGCGAGTAAGAGTCAACAGCAAATAACAAAATTTGCTTTTATAAAATTTTATTTGTGGTCAATAACAATTAACGAATTTTGTTTTCTGTTGTGTCTTTTTTATGGTCGGCACAAAGTACCCTCCCTCCGTCCTTCCTTGGTTATGCGCGTTATGGAAAATGCGTTAGTATTGCTAGTACCAATGCATACAGTGCCAGGGAGCAGGCGCAGGGAGCAGGCGTAGGGAGAATTAAAGTACACTGGAACACCGCAAAATCTCGATGATAAGGTGAAAACATGAATTAGAATCATGAGAACAATGTGGTCCTATTGTTTTGAACGTACTACCAGTCGATGCAAGTTATCGAACCTATCAACGGCTCCTGCAAGGCCGCTGAGGGCGAAGAGAACCGGAACATGCTCGATCAGCGCATGACTTGATTGCATGCGCGTGGGAGGCTCTAACGAACCAATTTGCGCAGGTAAACAGCGCAGAAATAAATCATTCACACATACTCACACACACACACACACACACACACACATTCAGATTAGTAGAGCCTAGCCATTTGGTGGTTGTAATCACGAAGTGAGCCCAGTTTGGCTGTTACGTCGCCATTTGTCCATGCGCCGCCAGTTACGACAGTTAGCATCGGGAAAGGGGGCTGAGCGGTGTTCGGAGGTGGGGGGAGGGGGGGTCGTATCTGCGCAACTGCACAAACAAATATTGCCCTCGTTACTCGCCAAAGGACAGCCCTCGCGCTGCCATTCGCATAATCTGCCCATCCACGATTATCATCATTGCCATCATCATCACCACTCTCATCATTAGCATCGTCATCCTCATAATAAACAGCATAGTCACTGTCGTAAACATTATCATCGTCATTGTAAACATTCTCATCGATCACCACCACCACCACCACCACCACCACCAGCAGCATCCTACCACCATTGCCATCATCATCATCATCATCATCATCATCTAAATCGTTTAATGAACAAAGTAAGAGCATATGGAGTATCAGACAAATTGTGTGATTGGATTGAAGAGTTCCTAGGTAACAGAACGCAGCATGTCATTCTCCATTGGAGAGAAGTCTTCCGAAGTAAGAGTGGTTTCAGGTGTGCCGCAGGGGAGTGTCGTAGGACCGTTGCTATTCACAATATACATAAATGACCTTGTGGATAACATCGGAAGTTCACTGAGGCTTTTTGAAGATGATGCTGTAGTATATCGAGAGGTTGTAACAATGGAAAATTGTACTGAAATGCAGGGGGACCCGCAACGAATTGACGCTTGGTGCAGGGAATGGCAACTGAATCTCAATGTAGACAAGTGTAATGTGTTGCGAATACATAGAAAGAAAGATCCTTTATCATTTAGCTACAATATAGCAGATCAGCAAGTGGAAGCAGTTAATTCCATAAATTATATGGGAATAGGCATTAGGAGTAATTTAAAATGGAGTGATCATATAAAGTTGATCGTCGGTAAAGCAGATGCCAGACTGAGATTCATTGGAAGAATTCTAATGAAATGTAATCCGAAAACAAAGGAAGTAGGTTACAGCACGCTTCGTTACAGGATCATTTAATAATCGCGAAAGCGTGACGGAGATGATACATAAACTCCAGTGGAAGAGTCTGCAGGAGAGACGCTCAGTAGCTTGGTACGGGCTTTTGTTGAAGTTTCGAGAACATACCTTCACCGAGGAGTCAAGCAGTATATTGCTCCCTCCTGCGTATATCTCGCGAAGAGACCATGAGGATAAAATCAGAGAGATTAGAGCCCACACAGAGGCATACCGACTATCTTTCTTTCCACGAACAATACGAGACTGGAACAGAAGAGAGAACCGATAGAGGTACTCAAAGTACCCTCCGCCACACATCGTCAGGTGGCTTGCGGTGTATGGATGTAGATGTAGATCATCATCTTCATCATCCTCATCATAATCATCTTCACCATAATTATGACCATCGTCAGCCATTTGACATCTACCACTCGATAAATGGCTCCTGTGGACTATGTCATGTATTAACGCTTTCGGCAACACGCATACAAGTTGATTCACAACATTTTAACCATGCCTCTTCCATCTGGTCGTCCTCTCGGCGTTTTCTCTTCTCTTGGAACGCAGCAAAGAACAATCTTGGTCTGTATATCATCCGTCTCACATGGTACGAGGCTGTGTCAAAATTTGGCTAATGTCACACACCCACACAGTGACAAACAGGAACGCACTATGACATGAATTCCACTGAAATTATAACACAAAGTGCTGCTTCCTGTTATATAGGATGTTCTTATGTGCATGTGGCAAGCCTCTTTCGTCGCTGGCCGCGGTGGCCAAGCGGTTCTACGCGCTTCAGTCCGGAACCGCGCGACTGCTACGGTCGCAGGTTCGAATCCTGCCTTGGGCATGGATGTGTGTGATGTCCTTAGCTTGATTAGGTTTAAGTAGTTCTAAGTTCTAGGGGACTGATGACCACAGATGTTAAGTCCCATAGTGCTCAGAGCCATTTGAACCTCTTTCGTCTTCTCTGGCCTGATCTGTCTGTTCTTCTCCTTATATTTAAACAACTTCGGCGATAGTGAGCGTCCTTGTCTTACACCCCGTCTTATGCACGTCTCTTCACTCTCCTCATTTCCTGCTCTGTCACTTACTACTAGGAATGAGGAGAAAAAAAGAGATGAGCACTGGAAAGGATGTAAGGGAAGTATGTTCGTGGTCATCGAAGCTGTGCAACATATTTGGAGAAGAGCTGATAGGCAAGGCCATGGAGGAGGATAAAGACATTGCAGCTGGAGGAGATATGATGAAGACTATAAAATAGACGGATGATCAAGCAGTGTTTGTGAAATCAGAAAATGAGCTGCAACAAACGAAGAAGACTGTTGCAAGAATGAGCGAGGAGTATGGAGTAAAGTGGAGTAAAGGAGTATAAAGGGAAGACAAAAGTGGTGATAATAAGCAACAAGGAAGTGTGTGAAGCGCCAGTTAACACATTCTTAAAGGAAAAAAAGATAGAAATACTTTCTGTGCCTGGAAAGTGGAATGGCATGGAATGAAAACTACACAGAAGAAATAAGGAGAAGCAATGCATGAGAAAGAGAGCATTTGGAAAGATGAAACTGTTACCAACAACGTCAAGGATTCCAGTGGACCTGAGGAAAAGAATCCCTAATTGTTATGTCTAGAGTATGGTGTTATTCAGAAGTGACTCATGGACTGTTAAAAAAACATATTTTAGAATGTTTTGCAATGTGATTATGGACAAGAATGCTTAAGGCAAAATCGACTGACAAACTAAAGAATGAAGTAGTAATTAAGAAAAGAGGGAAAGAATGAAAACAAATGGAAGTGATCAGAAAGAGAAAAACACATTGGCTGGGACACATGCTGTGTAGGAACTGTCTGCATCAATTTACTGTAAGTGGGGAAAGTGGAAGGAATGAGAGGAAGGCGTAGGAACAGAATTGGAATGATGGATGATGTTGGAGGTGTACAAACATGCAGACGGGTGAAGGAAGATGCTGAGAACAAATGTTTCGTTACTGATAAGTCAGACATATGTACAGTATTTAACAATCACTTCTTACGATGTCGTAGTTTTGCAAACGACGAAGAATGTTGAAGACAACAATGCTGAACTGCTGCTGTTGTTGCTGCTGCTTGAGAACCACGAGTTGTCTCCAGAGCCAAGGATAATTATGGGACAGGCAGTAGTTACACATGTGATCAAAACTATCCGGACACCTGGCTGAAAGTGACTTACAAGTTCGAGGCGCCCTCCGTTGGTAACGCTGTAATTCAGTATGGTGTTGGCCCACCCTTAGCCTTGATGACTGTTCCACAGTTGCAGGCATACGTTCAGTCTCGTGCTGGAACGCTTCTTGGCGAATGGCAGCCCATTCTTCACGGAGTACTGCACTGAAGAGAGGTATCGATGCCGGTCGGTGAGGCCTGCGACGAAGTCGGTGTTCCGTAACATCCCAAAGGTTTTCTATAGGATTCAGGTCAGGACACTGTGCAGGCTAGTCCATTACGGAGATGTTATTGTCTTGTAACCGCTCTGCCACAGGCCGTGCGGTATGATCGTGTTGAAAGATGCAATAGCCATCACCGAACTGTTCTTCAACAGTGGGAAGCAAGAAGGTGCTTAAAACGTCAATGTAGGCCCGTGCTGTGATAGTGCCACGCAAAACAAGGGGGTAAGACACCTCCAGGAAAAACACGACCACACCATAACACCACGGCCTTCAATTTTTACTGTTGGCACTATACACGTTGGCAGATGACGTTCACCGGATATTCGCCGTACACACACCCTGCCATCGGATCTCCATATTGTGTAATGTGATTCTTCACCACACACAAAGTTTTTCTACTGTTCACTCGTCCAATGTTTACACTTCATACACCAAGCGAGGCGTCGATTGGCATTTACCGGCGTGATGTGTGGCTTCTGAGCAGCCGCTCGACCGTGAAATCCAAGTTTTCTGATCTCCCGCCTAAGTATCATAGTACTTGCAGTGGATCCTGATGCAGTTTGGAATTCCTGTGTGATGGTCTGGATAGATGTCTGCCTATTACACATTACGAAGCTCTTCAACTGTCGGCGGTCTCTACCAGTCAACAGACGAGGTCGGCCTGTATGCTTTTGTGCTGTACGTGTCGTTTCACGTTTCCACTTCACTATCACATGGGAAACAGTGAACCTAGGGATGTTTCGGAGTGTGGAAATCTCGCGCACAAACGTATGACACAAGTGATGTGAGTTTCGCGGAGTGCCTCATTGTGCCCTCTCACGATATCTAAGGACTACTGTGGTCGCTGATATGGAGTACCTGGCAGTAGGTGGCAGCACAGTGCACCTAATATGAAAAACGTATAGTCTGGGGGGTGTTCGGATAATTTTGATCAAGCAGTGTAGAACTTCAGCTTCCTCCGCCTGTTCACTGCTACCATGCTCTCAGTACTCGCGGGCTAACGAAGCAGGTGCGCCCATACTGGTGGAATCATAGCTGCACACCGCGTCTGCAGGAGCCCCAGCAAACACCTCCGCACTCTTTCATGACTCGGGCTGCTCTGCTTCCTCTCTGCTCGCAGCGCGACAGTGACCGTCCATACGCAAACATCAACAACGGCACAGCTACTGCCATTTTGTCGTCGCTATCGACGCATTTAAACAGAGTTCCTCTGCCATTTACCCAGCAATTACAATGGTTACATTAAAATTTCAATGAATTATATACATTCAGAAAAATAAATAAAAAGATCAAACATAGTTTCTGTAATAAAGGTTACAGTTTCAGAATTAGAAGGACAGTGCAAGTTATCTACGGATATTAAACGGCGAAAAATTTTGAGTGGTGCAGTAAGTACTTTACCTGAATTTTCGTTGTTAGAGGGTCTAGCAAAGTGTAATACAGCGATGGCTAAATGACTGAAAATGCAAGATGGTTGCTTTTGAACATCTTCTCTGAAGTGAAGATTTCTCGTACTTGTACTTACCGGCTCTGTGAAGATAAGTCTGGACATCAGACGCGTACAGAGTGGACTTATTGTGCGTAGCATAACGTGACTCTAGTGTAGCCCACCTACTGTGTTTTTTGTACCTCATTGGATGCAGACGATGGTACCGTCTCCACTATTATTTTCTGTCGGCTTTGTTTGTGTCATGGACACAAAGACGCTCTTGTTATGTATTAATCTTTAAACAAAGGTAACAGTAACAGAAAGAAATACACAAGATCCTGCACTATGGAGATGCAAACTGCATACAATTTGATGCTTTAACTGAAAAAGAAAATTGATGTCCGGGCTTATCTTCACTGAACCGGTACGTACACATACGAGCAACGTTCACTTCTGAGAAGATGTTCAAAGCGACCACCTTGCATTCGCATACACTTCGCCACTCGCTTGATCATATGCACATCGCTCCCCACGGGTTCGTCTCGTCTCATTGAGCTAATACGACATCTACGGCACAGCGCAGTGTTCATGCCACCTGCTCTTGGCCACGCTTCACGCAGTTATAGCGTTGCCAGAGCCTTATTTTTTAAACACAGTTTCTTTGAAGCCTATTGGCGAGACTAGTTTTGCTAGATACACTCTTATCTTGAAATCGGATGCCATTATTCGCGCACACCGGCTGTTCACAAATCAACGCTTGCCTCTAAAGCGTTCGGTGAGGGTTGGAAGAACGTTTGATACGCTTGAGATACTTGGACACTCAAAGGTGTTCTCAAGATGAGTTCCACGAACGCTCACAATAGAGCACAAGATTCGAAGAAATGCCACTTCATCTGAGCTTTAATAGCCGTTTTACGCCAATGGAGAGGCATTTCTGTCACGAATCGTTACAAGTGAATAAACCTGGCTGCATCATTTGGAGTTGGAAACAAAAAGGCAGTTACTGGACTAGCACCAGTCGCAGTCATCAAAAAAGAAGAAATTTAAGGCACTTCTCTGTGCTGGTAATGACGACGGTCTTTTAGGATAGTGATGATGTCATTCTTATGGAAATATTGCCAGAAGTGTTAGTCTCTTAATTGAAAGGCATGTGGGAAGATTCCGAACAAACCCAAGAACCGATTCTGATGTGTTTGATCTGAAAAGAATTAAAAAAGAACGTTTGCACTAAAAGACAACACATGCCCCCAAGTCTCGGAACTGGGGAAGACATTGAGACATTAGATCACTTACATATCACCACTTGGGACACACTTTAAAGGTGGTTCATATGGTTCAAATGGCTCTGAGCACTATGCGACTTAACTTCTGAGGTCATCAGTCGCCTAGAACTTAGAACTAATTAAACCTAACTAACCTAAGGACATCACACACATCCATGCCCGAGGCAGGATTCGAACCTGCGACCGTAGCTGTCCCGCGGTTCCGGACTGAGCGCCTAGAACCGCTAGACCACCGCGGCCGGCTCTTTAAAGATGACGAGAACTTAATACATGTAGTGGAAACATACCTATGATTACAGGACAACTGATTTTACCAGACGGGAATACATGCTATTACAAAAAGTTGACAGTAGGCCCTAGAACGTGACGGAGACTACAGAAAAATAGAACATGTAAAAGGAATGTTGACTGATACTGTCACCAATTCCTAGCTTGAAAAAGAATTATTTATTGAAAGACCCTCGTATAAGCTACAGTTTAAAATAGTTACTAGTCGCATAGGAATAAATATTTTAATAGGGCAACGAAACAAGCTAACTTTAAAACTGCATACAGTGTAATGCAACATTTTCAGGTTGTTTAAGAAATTTCTGAACGATATAGTGAGGACGAATTACCACTTTACCTGGGAGGCGTAGATCCTGAGAAAGCCTTTCAGTAATCAGGATCTGATTCGCTCAGTGTAGCATGCTGAAGTTCAGTTCTATGCTACAGTGTTTATCAGATTTCATAATGATGATGGTAATTTCATAACTGAATATGAAGTCAGATGAGAAGATTCCATATCACTGACACTATTTTCAGCACCTGTAGCTTAAGTTTTGAGATCTAGTAAATGACGGGTAGTATGTGGTGAGGAACTTATACAGGGTGGGCGAAATGAAATGCTGGCCCAGAAAAGTATTTAAAGTAGGCGAACCAACTTACACCATTGGCTACCAGGGCAGATGATGTAAGTTGGGTTGTATAAAATGTAACAGGCAACCAGCTATTGCACATAATTTAAAAAAAAACATATTAACCAGGTTTCGATAGTTCTAAGACTGTCTTCATCAAAATGGTAAAAGTCACATGAAATCACATAACAACTTTAAAAGTTTTGGCAACAGTGCTTTCGTCAAATGACATGTTTAGGTTCCATAAGTCAAGAATTAAAGTCATAATAAAAAAGACAGCAAAAAATGTTTAAAATATTAAGTTGGGTTGCCCAGTTTAAGGTGTGCCAAATATTTCCCAAGCGATGTTTATTTTGCCCACACTGTACAGATTTAGTGTAAAATATTGTATGAATCATATCGAAGAGAAAATAGTACAAATTATAAACGAAACCATAGAGGCAGTTGACGAATTATATTAGTTAGGGCAGATGAAAAAAGAAAAAAAAAGAATGAATACACAACAAAAGAAACAAACAAGAAGTAAATTGGCCTTGAGTGCAGGTGAAAAAGTAAACAAAAAGAATGTATCCACAAAACAAAAGAAAGAAAGAGTAAAATGGCCTAGAATGCTTGTGATCAACAGAGTATTGAAAACTAAGTATCTGAAGTACCTAAAAACAAAATATTACTCAGTGTGAATTAGCTAATCTCAATTACGGCACTGACTTTAAATGTGGGAACCATTTGCAAACTGTGGATTGGTCAGTGGCCGTTAAAAATATGCATCCTAGGAATTACCGAAAGATAGGAAAACAAACAAATTGATTAGGAACACACTGGGCTGGAGAAGGTAACTGTGCTAGCAATGAAAATGAAACAGAGGTGTGGTTGGAACATCTATTCAGACTAAACTTCTGATGTTTGCATATGAAACTTAGTCAAATAATCACTCCTTTGGTAGGTACGTGCATAGTCGGGATTTTTTAAGATGCGGAACTTGTTGCTTACTTTATTCGTAATTGAATGCTAGTAGTCTATATTTCTAATTTCTTCACTATTTCGTTTTAGATTTGTATTTACTTTTAATCTGCATATTGCAAAGAAATCATGATTTGCTTTGGAACCGTCACATCCCATACCCTTTCCTATTTATTTGATAAAAGGTTGTCAAATCTCATTTTAATTGAACTGATCCTCTTTAATTTGTTTTCATTTCTGAGAAGAAAGATGAAGGAAAACCACATTATTCTTCTTGGCAAAATCCAACGAAGATTAATTTACTGTGTACGCCTTCTGCTGTTTCTGATATCATATCCTAAGTTGTGTGCAGAAGAATCGTTCTTTATTTCCTATTTAACAATAAAATTTCCCATTGTCGCTATCACAATGCAGTATTGTGTACCAGCCATTCACAATATGCTGCTTAAAACTAATTCTGTCCTGAAGTGCGTAATGTTTTACCGGAACCAGTCACAATGGAAAGCGTGTTATGGCGATTGTGACAAAAACAGATAACATGAATTGCATACTAGAATGTATGACAGTTTTAGATGACCTGACCTCTGTAATAGAGGTGTAAGACATGGGCACAAATACAAAGGATTGTAAGCAGCTGCATGGAAAGGACAGAGACTTACAAATGTTTGCCATATGTTTCAAATCTTTTAGCTGGCACCCTCTTCCAACGTGACAAGAGAGGCCTAGGTACTTGATAGATACAAGGAGAACACGAAGTTATCTACAAGACAGCATCACAATTACGGAAAGACCTGTTATAGGACAGCCGGATGTGATGAATAATTCAGCAGTATTATCTCCACTCTGAAACTGAAAGAGGTACACGTCTTACGCGTCTGTTAACGTTGGGGTGAACCGGAAACCATCCCGCCTAGTCTGTAGGTGGTATTACTGGGGTGGCCAGTACATCAGTTCAGACGCTAACCTATTTTGCCTCCACAAAGGAAACAGAGAGGGGAGTTAGATGGTCAGGGGGGGGGGGGCAGATAGGGGGGCGAATAAGACGCCGCTCATTCAGGCCTGTCTGCCGCCAAGGGAAGTTTTCCTTTTCCCTCTCTTAACGACAGCGGGTGCGGACAACAGCCCTAGGCGATACCCGAGCACCAAGTCCCGCCGGCTTCGACCAATCGATAGCGGAGCGCCAGGTGTTATCGACCTTCGCAGTCGATAAGGCGAGGACCGCACCGTAGTGTACAAAGCCCAGCGCGCCGCCTCCAGAAATTAAAAGCACCTGCGACGCTAGTGGAGGCGGCTCCCGGCACTCTGAAATGTTCTGGCGGGCAGGTGAAAATTTTACACAAATAAAGCGGCCAAAAAGCAATGCAGAGTGACCACAGCACTGCCCAGCTCAAGCTGCGCTGTGTTTCCCGTTATACGGCGAAACCTCCTGAACCAAATACACGCGCCAGCGAATACTTACTTACACGATATGTTATTTTAAATTGCGCGCCGCAGCAGCCAAATTTCCACGCTTTGACTGAAAAGTCACGACCGGTTTAGCGTCGATTTAAGACGCATCCTCCGGTAATCTGTACAATTAATAAGGAAAAATTATTTTACAAAAAACCCCTAACAACTGTCTAAAGAATAAAGGGATGCTGAATAGGAGAATTACAGAGCTGCGCTTAAAGAGTGCTCACGAAGGTTCTTTTTAACAAGTCATCGCCAAAAGGTATCTGCATTAGAGCCATTAAACATCATTCATTCACTTAGTGCCGACTCTGAGCTGGAATCGTTGAGGAACTGTCTAAAGCGAGTTCCGAAGTTTCTTCTCGTCTGACCTGTAAATTTAGCATTAGGGTCATCTCAAGTGATAAGTGTATATAAACAATGACTTAAATTTATCCCGCATTGCAGCTCCCCTATGCCTGAATTTTTGGCCATTGTTCTATGGGTTGTAAAAAGCTGGAGTTATATGTTTTGTAGTCAAGCAAAATCGGCAGATGTTTGACGGCGAACGATATAATTCCGGTTTTTTACTACACATAGGATAACGGCCAAATTTCAGGCCTAGGGAGACTGGAACAAGGGATAAATTGATGTCACCAGTGATATATACACTATGTGATCAAAAGTAACTGGACAGCCACGAAAACATACGATTTTCACACTAGGTGCATTGTGCTGCCACCTGCTGCCAGGTACTCCGTATCAGCGACCTCTGAAGTCATTAGACATCGTGAGAGAGCAGAATGCGGGGCTCCGTGGAACTCACGGATTTCGGACGAGGTCAGGTGATTGGGTGTCACTTGTGTCATACGTTTGTACGCGAGATTTCCACACTGTTAAACATCCCTAGGTCCACCGTTTCCGACGTGATAGTGAAATGGAAACGTGAAGGGACACGTACAGCACAAAAGCGTACAGCTCGACTGACAGAGACCGCAGACAGTTGAAGAGGGTCGTAATGTGTAATAGGCAGACATATAACCAGATCATCACACAGGAATTCCAAACTGCGTCAGGATCCACTGCAAGTACTATGAGAGTTAGGCGGAAAGTGAGAAAAATGGATTTCATGTTCGAGAGGATGCTCATATGCCACACATTCTGCCGGTAAATGCCAAACGGCGCCTCGCTTGGTGTATGGAGCGTAAACACTGGACGATTGAACAGTGGAAAAATGTTGTGTGTAGTGACGAATCACAGTACACAATGTGGAGATCCGATGGCAGGGTGTGGCTATGGCGAATGCCCCGTGAACGTCGTGTGCCAACGTGTGTAGTGCCAACAATAAAATTCGAAGGCGGTGTTGTTATGGTGTGGTCGTGTTTTTCGTGGAGGGGTCTCACCCCTTTTTGTTTTGCGTGGCACTATCACAGGCCTACATTGATGTTTTAAGCACCTTCCTGCTTCCCACTGTTGAAGAGCAATTCGGGGATGACGATTGCATCTTTCAACACGATCGAGCACTGTTCATTGTGCACGGCCTGCGGCGAAGTGGTTACACGACAATAACATCCCAGTAATGGACTGGCCCGCGAAGAGTCTTCACCTGAGTCCTATACATCACGTTTGGGATGTTTTGGAATGCCGAGTGCGGCTGGTCCCGGCGGAGGTTCGAGTCCTCCCTCGGGCATGGGTGTGTGTGTTTATCCTTAGGATAATTTAGGTTAAGTAGTGTGTAAGCTTAGGGACCGATGACCTTAGCAGTTAAGTTCCATAAGAATTCACACACATTTGAACTTTTTTTTGGAATGCCGACTTCGTTCCAGACCTCACTGACCGACATCGATACCTTTCCTCAGTGCATCAGTCCGTGAAGAGTAGGCTACCATTCCGCAAGAAGCCTTCCAGCAACTGATAGAACGGCTGTGTGCGAGAGTGATTCAAAATGGCTCCAAGCACTATGGGACTTAACATCTTAGGTCATCAGTCCCCTAGACTTAGAACTACTTAAACCTGACTAACCTAAGGACATCACACACACACGCAACCATGCCCGGGGCAGGATTCGACCCTGCGACTGTAGCAACAGCGCGGTTTCGAACTGAAGCGCCTAGAACCACTTGGCCACAGCGGCCGGTGTGAGAGTGGAAGCTGCCATCAAGGATAAGGGTGAGTCAACTCCATATTGAATTACAGCATTACCGATGGAGGGCGCTACGAACTTGTAAGTCGTTTTAAGCCAGGTGTTTAGGTACTGTTGATCACATAGTATATGTTCCGCCAGATTACCCCGATTTTCATTGTCTGTGGCTTCCCTACTGTCCCAACAATTTCTTGCTAGGCTGCGAAACACGAAGAGACGAAGTCCGCCGCCTGGGGCAGAAGATTCTCAGGTGAGTGATCTGCTAGGGAACATTATCAGTCGGATCTCCATTGTTGGTCTCCTATAGCTACTTTCACCAAAAACCCAAACGCTACACGTTCAAGCAAAGCTCGCGTTCTGCGCGTTGTGTGGGTTACCGCATTCTTGTGCAGAAGAACAACTGTAATATTGCTGGATTTATCAGTCATCACCTGTAGCTCTAATATTCTCACCTCAGAGCAGTTGAGATGGCAGCATTAAGCAGATGACGTAAAAAGTAGTGCGAGTTACCAGTCGCAAATGGTATGACCTACCCTTTCGTGGGATGGACCGCCGGAATTTTAATCCATAACAGTGAGTGGCTACAATGTTCGGCAGCAGTGCGCCAAAATGCTATACTTCTGTCATTAATATTATGAATACAAGGCATTAAATTTCCTTGTCGTTCAAATATATGCATTTATAAATAGCAGACTATCGCTCACTTATTTCAAAAGCTATCATAATAAAACTAAGAACAAAAGTTAGACGGAAACGCAGGTGAAGTAGTTTAGGTATCTTCGGGTCCCGCCTAAACTGCGCTATACAAGTGAAGTGTTTTGCTCTGCCTGGTCACTTCGGAAAGAGCAGTCATGAGGCATAGATGCGTTGTCTAGTGCGATCGGTTGTACTTAAATTCCAAGAAGATAGGTTAAGCTGCGAACAGTGAAAAGAATAAGTCAGGTATGATTCATTACCGATGTTTAGAGAGAAAAACGTGTGAAATTATTATTTTAATGATGTAAAATTTTTTTAAAAAAGACAGTGTCGCAAAAGTGAATAATTACGGAGGGATGTCGCTGCTGGAGATAAGATGTAAAGCGTACACCTTTCTAATACTAAGTCGACTAAAGCCATTGCTCAGAGAGATTGTAGGCACATACCAGTGTGAATTTACCTCTGGACATGCAAAAACCGACCATTTCTTCACATTGAGACACATGATGGAGGCGTTTTATGAATTCCATAAGGACTACACCTTATATTCACTGACTTATTAATCGGACCGTCCTCTGGAAGATAATGCAGGAGCTCTGCTTAGCAATGAAGTACATTAGGCTGACGTTTTTTTTTTTTTACAGTGGCTCAAGCTGCCAAGTACGCTTTGCAAATCAATTGTCGACACCCATCATAGATGAGAATGGATTGAAACAGGGAGATCGTCTCTCACTAGTTCTGTTCAACATAGCGCTGGAGAAGGTAAGGCGTGCAGTTGGTCGTAATAGGGTGATGGATGTAGTGTCCTGCGGTCGGCAGAAAAGAACTAACGATCAAGTCTGAACACACTTTATTTAACTAAAACGCCTTCTTGGCGTGACTAATTTCCAAACGTAAGAACAACAAGAAATACAATTATCGTGATGGCAAAAGGCAGATAGGAGTACAAGGATATGAAACGAAATAATAGCCAAAATACTACGCTACAAAATTACAAAGGGCGTTACGCGTAGCAACGTTCAACTTTCTAGTGAAGACTACAGCGAGTGTCTACTACGCTGGAGCTGGCGTAGGTATCGGCCGGAAGTCTTCTAGCTGTAGGTGCACTCAGTCAGGCAGATAGTGCTGGCATGCTTACAACACCGATTCGGCGGAGTGCTACACGTTGCAATATTAGTTCCAATTGGTGGATCTCTGTCACATGGCTTCTCACGAAGTAGTGACGTGATTATGCGGAAAGTCTGTTGATGTTTACATCCACAGGCGATGTTTTGATCTGTGCTCTTGAAAGGAGGTCGGCAGTCTACATTGCTTGTCTGCTGTGCAGGCCCTCTAACTGGTGAGGGGCCGCTACGACACTGGAGATGTTGCAAGTGATATGATCCTTGCATTTGCAGACGATGTGGTGATTGTGGGCGAATCTCTGAATGAACCACCTACACATGTATCCCAGGAAATCAAGGTGTAGCTACATATCAATAGTACAACCAGTTGTATTTTGTGGTTGTGAGACATGTGCAAGCACACAGACGATGGAAGAGCTCATTCGCGCGTTTAAGAGGAAGATTTTAAGAAGAATTTATGGCCCAGTATACAATGAAGAAACTGCAATACGGGAAAGAAGACGCAATGAAGATCTGTATCGGCGGTTTAAGAAAGCTGGTATTGGGAGAGTGATTGCAGGAAGAAAGCAACAGTGGACAGGAAATGCTCTATGAGCAGAGGGCACTCTCACTAACACATTGTTTCTACACCAGCTAACTAGTAGACGTCCAAGAGTGTAATAGCATAAAGACAAGCGCCGGCAAGCCAGTCGGGAACAAGAGAGCAGACAGGGCTGTGAAGAAGACGTCAGCCAATCACGCGCTGACCGACCCCTCTCCAGGGCGATAGCGCTACAGCAGCGGCCTGTATCCGAAGAGAAGACAAGCGCCATGGCCTAGTTCTACGAGAAGCTTCAAGACCTGCGACCTGATCAGAAGTGTCGAGGCTCATTACTTTGCTCGTTCATTCTACGTAGCTCAAACTTAGATATGTTATACAGAAGAAACTTGCTTATTTTGTCTGTCGCCCTTTGCTTACGATCCATGAAACTCTCATATACTTTTCGTAATAAAACTAATTAATACGAATTGTTTGAACTGTTTGTCTAGAGATGCGAGAAAGCAGGTTTCCTAGACACCCCATATTCGACGACTAAGCGGCATTCAACAAAGATGTCGTCCACGAACGAGGTGGAGAGACAGGGCCTCAGTGACTCTGGAAGAAGCAGATTCAACGGCAAGCACTGAAGATGCCCGATACAAAAGTAAATGGGCATACAAACGTAATAAATGTCCGTGAAGTTTCTACTATTGTCATAATCCGTGGATCTGATGTGTTGATCATTTCATTGTGTTATAGTCATTTGGTGTATTTGTATAGTTTTGTCTTCTGCCATGGACCTAAATGGCCTGTGTATGTCTCATAAATGAGGATGATGTGAGTTGTTAAATAAACGGTGGTTAAAGACGGTGATTTGCAGTTGTCTGAGTTGGGCTACAGTAAATACGAGTAACATCCCAAAAAAATGGAAGAATTAGTCATTTAAGAGTTCCATGCAAACAGTTCATTACAGTCTCAATACGACGGACGTACGACCTACGTGTTGTTTTCTGCGCCATTTATGGAAGACAGCAGGTCGGTGAACTTTCTTAAAAACCCCAATGCATTTCACTCCGAACAGTGGAAGCGACTAGGCCGAATTACCTCGAAGAAAACGGTCTATTGACACACAGTCAACACGGGTTTAGAAAACATCGTTCTTGTGAAACACAACTAGCTCTTTATTCACATGAAGTGCTGAGTGCTACTGACAAGGGATTTCAGATCGATTCCATATTTCTGGATTTCCGGAAGGCTTTTGACACTGTACCACATAAGTGGCTCGTAGTGATATTGGGTGCTTATGGAATATCGTCTCAGTTATGTGACTGGATCTGTAATTTCCTGTCAGAGAGATCACAGTTCGTAGTAATTGACGGAAAGTCATCTAGTAAGACAGAAGTGATTTCTTGCGTTCCCCAAGGTAGTGTTACAGGCCCTTTGCTGTTCCTTACCTATATAAACGATTTGGGAGACAATCTGAGCAACCGTCTTCGGCTGTTTGCAGATGACGCTGTCATTTATCGACTAATAAAGTCATCAGAAGTTAAAAACAAACTGCAAAACGATTTAGAAAAAATATCGGAATGGTGCGAAAATTGGCAGTTGACCTTAAATAACGAAAAGTGTGAGGTCATCCACTTGAGTGCTAAAAGGAAGTCGTTAAACTTGTGTTACATGATAAATCAGTCTAATCTAAAAGCCGTAAATTCAACTAAATTCCTAGGTATTGCAATTACGAACAACTCAAATTGGAAGGAACACATAGAAAATGTTGTGCGGAAGACTAACCAAAGACTGCGTTTTATTGGCAGGACACTTAGAGAATGTAACAGACCTACTAAGGAGACTACCTACACTACGCTTGTCCGTCCTCTTTTAGAATACTGCTGCGCGGTGTGGGATCCTTACCAGATAGAACTGACGGAGTACATCGAAAAAAATTCAAAGAAAGGCAGCACGTTTTATATTATCGCGAAATATAGGAGAGAGTGTCACAGAAATGATACAGGATTTGGGCTGGACACCATTAGAAGAAAGGCGTTTTTCGTTGCGACGGAATCTTCTCTCGAAATTCCAATCGCTAACTTTCAACTCCGAATGCGAAAATATTTTGTTGACACCGACTTACATAGGGAAGAACGATCACGAAGATGAAATAAGGGAAATCAGAGCTCGTACGGAAAGATATAGATGTTCATTCTTTGAAGGTGGTTCGATGAACCCTCTGTCAGGCACTTAAATGTGATTTGCAGAGTATCCATTTAGATGTAGTAGGCACGTCACGTTTACTGCGTTCCCAGTACAAATGGGAATAATGACACGTAATCTGTGGTAACACACAGGAGGTAGATATTAGGAAAGACAAAGTCTTTCTCAAAACAAAATTCTTTTACGCCGAACAGCGCCTTTACTTAATTCTCCACTCCTGTTTCTCTTTATGGCCATAGACGTTGCGCCTTTGTGTGCAGGTGACAGTCAGGGTGGAACACAGTGTGAGCGAAACTACCGATACTGGAGACAGTCTCGGACGATTGAATGAGCGCTGCTTATTGAGATGCGGCTCTATTGAATAATGTCTGCTACAATCACTCTGTGATCGCTGCGAATCAGTTTCTCGATTGCTTGGTGACTGTCCTCTGTGCTCGATGTAGCTGGCCTTCTTTGCCGATCAGCATTGCCGACGTAAGTAATTGTCTAATGTGTCTTCCTGTGTATGATAGTATCAGGTTTGCCCGCATCTCGTGGTCGTGCGGAAGCGTTCTCGCTTCCCACGCCCGGGTTCCCGGGTTCGATTCCCGGCGGGTCAGGGATTTTCTCTGCCTCGTGATGGCTGGGTGTTGTGTGCTGTCCTTAGGTTAGTTAGGTTTAAGTAGTTCTAAGTTCTAGAGGACTGATGACCATAGCTGTTAAGTCCCATAGTGCTCAGAGCCATTTGAACCATTTGAGTATCAGGTTTGAGGTCTAGGACGCCATCTTTCTCTTTTCTTTGTTTCTTTATTTTTAATGAAGTATCACACATTTTAAAGATTATAGCACTGGTCGAAACTAGAAGAAAATCCCGATTGAGATACGGGCTATTCTCTCTTCTGATAACGACAATTAATGTTTGTTCGCTCTACAGGAGGCACTCATTTGTGGTTACTAATTGTTCATCAGTTTGCGCTGCTTCTGAATCAAAAACTAATGAAAGCTCACCTGCTTCACCTGAGGTTTGGCCACATACATAAAACACACGCTCCTGTAACGTGTGCACGTTGCTGATAACTCATATTTTTGTTTGGTGCATGGCGAAATAATTTTGAGTTTTCGTGGTAAATCGTTCTGGCTGCACTTGTTGCATTTCAGTATGTATTACATATGCCACCTTACTTCTAACTAAAACTCAATTAATGCATCTGTCTGTGTAGTGTAGTGTGCCGTAAGGCGAGTACATTTTATGAAGATAAATGATAAAATTTATAGTAGGAATTTTTAAAATGGAAATCCGTAGAATGTTTCTGATACAAATTCTCTCTCGCGCGAAACGTGCTCGATTCCAATAAAGATATTGTGGTGAACAAGCTGCAATTTTAGAAATTTAAATGTTTCAGTAAATACTGTATGCATGCGTAAATGAAGCGGGAACAGAAATTTCCAAAATTCAAACTAAAAATCTGATGACTTGAGTGAACGAAACTGAGGTTAGAATTACCGTCCAGTAACCAGACTGCCTTTTCAAAGGATTACCAACCGTGCCTTACGTGCCGACAAATGAAAAGTGGTACAGGTAACTGATAAGATAATTTCATTTCAATTTTTTTTCTTTTAATTACTCGCAAGGTAATATACAGAGTGAATATTAATAAACACGACAAATTGCAGAAACGGATTCCTGACTAGAAATGGAGGAGAAGAAGTCCCATGAACACGTGTCCGGAAATGCATCGTTGCCGCAGCAGATGGCGATGACGAATAAAAGTTTCTCTGACCACGTGCCATGTGTCGCTTGTATGTATCAGGCTGTGTGATTGACGCAACGTATCGTAAGCGGAGTCCATGAACCATGGACCTTGCCGTTGGTGGGGGGGCTTGCGTGCCTCAGCGATACAGATAGCCGTACCGTAGGTGCAACCACAACGGAGGGGTATCTGTTGAGAGGCCAGACAAACGTGTGGTTCCTGAAGAGGGGCAGCAGCCTTTTCAGTAGTTGCAAGGGCAACAGTCTGGATGATTGACTGATCTGGCCTTGTAACAATAACCAAAACGGCCTTGCTGTGCTGGTACTGCGAACGGCTGAAAGCAAGGGGAAACTACGGCCGTAATTTTTCCCGAGGGCATGCAGCTTTACTGTATGATTGAATGATGATGGCGTCCTCTTGGGTAAAATATTTCGGAGGTAAAGTAGTCCCCCATTCGGATCTCCGGGCGGGGACTACTTAAGAGGATGTCGTTATCAGGAGAAAGAAAACTGGCGTTCTACGGATCGGAGAGTGGAATGTCAGATCCCTTAATCGGGCGGGTAGGCTAGAAAATTTAAAAAGGGAAATGGATAGGTTAAAGTTAGATATAGTGGGAATCAGTGAAGTTCGGTGTCAGGAGGAACAAGACTTCTGGTCAGGTGACTACAGGGTTATAAACACAAAATCAAATAGGGGTAATGCAGGAGTAGGTTTAATAATGAATAGGAAAATAGGAATGCGGGTAAGCTACTACAAACAGCATAGTGAACGCATTATTGTGGCCAAGATAGATACGAAGACCACACCTACTACAGTAGTACAAGTTTATATGCCAACTAGCTCCGCAGATGTAAAGAAATTGAAGAAATGTATGATGAATAAAAGAGATTATTCAGATAGTGAAGGGAGACGAAAATTTAATAGTCATGGGTGACTGGAATTCGAGTGTAGGAAAAGGGGGAGAAGAAAACGTAGTAGGTGAATATGGATTGGGGCTAAGAAATGAAAGAGGAAGCCGCCTGGTAGAATTTTGCACAGAGCAGAACATAATCATAGCTAACACTTGGTTTAAGAATCATGAAAGAAGGTTGTATACATGGAAGAGCCCTGGAGATACTAAAAGGTGTCAGATAGATTATATAATGGTAAGACAGACACTTAGGAACCAGGTTTTAAATTGTAAGACATTTCCAGTGGCAGATGTGGACTCTGACCACAATCTATCTGCAAAAAGGTGGGAATTTAAGGAGATGGGACCTGGATAAACTGAAAGAACCAGAGGTTGTACAGAGTTTCAGGGAGAGCATAAGGGATCAATTGACAGGAATGGGGGAAAGAAATACAGTAGAAGAAGAATGGGTAGCTTTGAGGGATGAAGTAGTGAAGGCAGCAGAGGATCAAGTAGGTAAAAAGATGAGGACTTATAGAAATCCTTGGGTAACAGAAGAAATATTGAATTTAATTGATGAAAGGAGAAAATATAAAAATGCAGTAAATGAAGCAGGCAAAAAGGAATACAAACGTTTCAAAAAAGCAGGGATGGCTAGCGGACAAATGTAAGGATGTAGAGACTTATCTCACTAGGGGTAAGATAGATACCGCCTACAGGAAAATTAAAGAGACCTTTGGAGATAAGAGAACGACTTGTATGAAAATCAAGAGCTCAGATGGAAACCCAGTTATAGCAAAGAAGGGAAAGCAGAAAGGTGGAAGGAGTATACAGAGGGTCTATACAAGGGCGATGTACTTGAGGACAATATTATGGAAATGGAAGAGGATGTAGATGAAGATGAAATGGGAGATATGATACTGCGTGAAGAGTTTGACAGAGCTCTGAAAGACATGAGTCGAAACAAGGCCCCGGGAGTAGACAACATTCCACTGGAACTACCGACGGCCTTGGGAGAGCCAGTCCTGACAAAACTCTACCATCTGGTGAGCAAGATGTATGAAACAGGCGAAATACCCTCAGACTTCAAGAAGAATATAATAATTCCAATCCCAAAGAAAGCAGGTGTTGACAGATGTGAAAATTACCGAACTATCAGTTTAATAAGCCACAGCTGCAAAATACTAACACGAATTCTTTACAGACGAATGGAAAAACTAGTAGAAGCCGACCTCGGGGAAGATCAGTTTGGATTCCGTAGAAACACTAGAACACGTGAGGCAATACTGACCTTACGACTTATTTTAGAAGAAAGATTAAGGAGAGGCAAACCTACGTTTCTAGCATTTGTAGACTTACAGAAAGTTTTTGACAATGTTGACTGGAATACTCTCTTTCAAACTCTAAAGGTGGCAGGGGCAAAATACAGGGAGCGAAAGGCTATTTACAATTTGTACAGAAACCAGATGGCAGTTATAAGAGTCGAGGGACATGAAAGGGAAGCTGTGGTTGGGAAGGGAGTAAGACAGGGTTGTAGTCTCTCCCCGATGTTATTCAATCTGTATATTGAGCAAGCAGTAAAGGAAACAAAAGAAAAATTCGGAGTGGGTATTAAAATCCATGGAGAAGAAATAAAAACTTTGAGGTTCGCCGATGACATTGTAATTCTGTCAGAGACAGCAAAGGACTTGGAAGAGCAGCTGAATGGAATGGACAGTGTCTTGAAAGGAGGATATAAGACGAACATCTACAAAAGCAAAACTAGGATAATGGAATGTAGTCGAATTAAGTCGGGTGATGCTGAGGGAATTAGATTAGGAAATGAGACACTTAAAGTAGTAAAGGAGTTTTGCTATTTGGGGAGCAAAATAACTGATGATGGTCGAAGTAGAGAGGATATAAAATGTAGACTGGCAATGGCAAGGAAAGCGTTTCTCAAGAAGAGAAATTTGTTAACATCGAGTATAGATTTAAGTGTCAGGAAGTCATTTCTGAAAGTATTTGTATGGAGTGTAAACATGTATGGAAGCGAAACATGGACGATAAATAGTTTGGACAAGAAGAGAATAGAAGCTTTCGAAATGTGGTGCTACAGAAGAATGCTGAAGATTAGATGGGTAGACCACATAACTAATGAGGAAGTATTGAATAGGATTGGGGAGAAGAGAAGTTTGTGGCACAACTTGACCAGAAGAAGGGATCGGTTGGTAGGACATGTTCTGAGGCATCAAGGGATCACCAATTTAGTATTGGAGGGCAGCGTGGAGGGTAAAAATCGTAGAGGGAGACCAAGAGATGAATACACTAAGCAGATTCAGAAGGATGTAGGTTGCAGTAGGTACTGGGAGATGAAGAGGCTTGCACAGGATAGAGTAGCATGGAGAGCTGCATCAAGCCAGTCTCAGGACTGAAGACCACAACAACAACATCGTAAGCAGCAGAGTTATCCGGTATTCTCGCCGGAAACAAGGCGAGATAGTGTTTGTGTAGAGCCAAGCAATCAGATGGAAACAGTCGAGAGGCAGCACGCTTACACCAAAAGTAAGTACCCTCACAGCCGTCAACCATATCACACAACATTTCAAGCCCTTTTTTGGCGTTATTGTGATCATGGGTCTCTTCAGACAGAGAGATGTGCAGGGAGGCGGCGGACTGTGCGTACACCAGATTTGGAGGACCGGCTTCTACAGGATACTAAGACAAACCCTAGTACAAGCACCAGGCAAGTGGAGTGCTAAAGAGTGTGGTAGTACATGATGCGAATTGTGAACGCAAGCGTTGCATCCAATCGGGGGCACTTTCATAATCTGTTGTGACCTGCATGCGATGCATGTAATGTGTACCGGGACGATTTGTATGCTTACGGCCATAAACGCACACCGTCCATTTCCGGACACATTTTCATAGGACCTTTATCCTCTATTTCCAGTCAGGAATCCGTCCCTGCACTTAGTCGGTTTTATTGATGTTCGCCCTGTATATAACAAATTTGAATATTGCCCTTAACGAACACTGTGAAATTTTGATGGCTGCAATTCTGTGTATTGCTGTCGTTAGTACATGTCGTAGTTAATTTGGTACTGGAATGTCTCTAGACTCGGCAATCTGTTAAATAAATTTTAATATTATGGTGACACTGATAGTGCTGCAAAGTGGTTTCAGTCATATCTTACTAATAGAAAACAAAGGGTGTCATTACGTAATACTTCAACAGTAGGCAATCAGACATCATCTGACTGGGAAGAAATCACATGTGGTGTTCGCCAAGGTTCCATACTAGGTCTACTACTGTTTCGTGTGTATATTAGTGACCTGTCATCTGTGACATTACTAGATGCCAAGTTTGTCTTATTTACAGATGATACAAACATCGCCATAAATAGTAAATCAAATATAAATTTAGAAAAGGCAGCTAATCATATTTTTACGGGCATTAATAAGTGGTTCATAGCCAATTCACTGTCATTAATCTTTGAAAAGACCCACTATATGCAGTTCAGAAGTTCCAAGAGATTTCCTTCTGGTGTGTGTATAAAATATGATGACATGGAAATAGGAATTCTTGGGATTGCAACTTGATAATAAATTCAGTTGGGAGCAACATACTAACGAACTGCTAAAGCGCCTAAACAAGTCTGTGTTTGCAGTGCGAATGATGTCAGACATAGGTGAATAAATATAAAAAACTGGCATATTTTGCTTATTTTCACTCCATTATGTCATGTGGTATCATATTTTGGGGTAACTCCACAAACAGAGAAAAATTTTTTAGAGTACAGAAGCAGTGTAAATCCAAGAACATCTTGTCGAGACCTATTCAAAGAATTGGGCATATTAACTGCTTAGTACACAGTATCAATACTAGGAATAAGAACAATATACATATAAATTTAAAATCACTTGCTCTTGCCCAGAAAGGAGTCCAGTATTCAGCAAAGCCTATTTTCAGTAAGTTACCAGCAACCATTAAGAGTTCAGTTTCAGACAATGCACAATTTAAACATAATTTAAAAGAATTTTTGGTGGCCAACTCCTTCTATTCCATCCATGAGTTTCTCAACAAGTGCAGTAGACCATTTTAATGAAAATTTCTTATACTTTAATTTTTGACAATACTTGGTTGTAACAGCCAAGTAACTACCTACTGTGTTAATGATGGACGTATGGAATGCAGATATAAGTCTTAAGTCTGTAAGTAATGGAAGTTTAATTTTAAATCTTGTACATATTCTGACCGTTCTTAACTGAGGATCACTGAAATGAATAATTTACTATAATTTTTGACAGTACTTGGTTGTAATAGCCAAGAAACTAGCAAATGTCTGAATGATGGATTTAATGAAAGCAGATTTAAGTATTATACCTGTAAATATCAGATGTTCAAATTTAATTCATGTACATAATTTTACTGTTCATTGACTGAGGATCATTAAAATTAATGAAACTTAAGTTTCTATAATTACATTTTTGTAATGTGTTTATCTGACATGTTCCACACCCAGGAGGATTCCCTCTTAATGGGTCTATGGAATGAATAATTAATCTAATCTAATCTAATCCCAAAGTTTTCAGTAGTGGTAGTTACGAGGGAAAATGAAGGTATACCGTCGGCCGCGGTGGTCTAGGGGTTCTAGGCGCGCAGTCCGGAACCGCGCGACTGCTACGGTCGCAGGTTCGAATCCTGCCTCGGGCATGGATGTGTATGATGTCCTTAGGTTAGTTAGGTTTAAGTAGTTCTAAGTTCTAGGGGACTGATGACCACAGATGTTAAGTCCCATAGTGCTCAGAGCCATTTGAACCATTTTTTTGAAGGTATACCTTTGAAATATTCCATGTGCGCCAAAAGAATAAATACCTTTTTTATGGGAGAAATGTGCTACAGCTGTACTTCCCGAACTCGCATCTATCAGCAGCGCGTTTGTGAAAGTGTGTAGTTATAACGAAGGAGGACGGTGACCTTTTCAAACACTGCAGCAAATGCTCCAGCTCTCACACAACGTCTTGGATGTCCGAGTAGCAGCTGGCAGACAAGATGCACAAACAGAGGAAGTGGGGAGGGAGGGGGGGGGGGGCAGTCAAACCTCCTTCACTCTGAGATAGCGTCGGGTCTGGCCAATTAGCGAGTGCTCACCGCTCTGGGGAGACCATTAGCCGCTAGGAGTGCGTATGCGCCGCATGTTGACTACCCTGCAGGGGAAAGCGACTCCGCGCTAGGTGTAAACAAACACTGCGCACATGTCGGACTTCTTTGATCACCGCCTCTGCGCAGTTACGTTCCACAGGCCGTCTGTAGCTACCTGAGAAGGTTAAGTGGTGGACCAGGGTGTCTGCAATTAATTCAGGGCAACAACGTACAATATATCATAAAGGACTCACACTAATGTCCTTCGACTCTGATGTTCCACTCGGACAACATTGTAGGGAGGCTGTTAGGAAGCGACTACCTAGCGACGGGCAGAGAGTGGCAATTGTCATCTGCTGCTCCCTAAAAGCCTCCTCCACCAGGAAAAAAATTATAATTTTCCGTAGCAGAAACAGAATCTTGCCCGGCCATATGGTTGAATAAGTTCATTATCATTAATGGTGTGTGCTTTCGAGTGATTAGAGGGTAGATTGAATTTTGCTCATATTGTAAAGATATCACTATCGATATCCTTACTAAAATTGATACTGGCACCTCATTTCCGATGTCTGTGATATCGCTAATGTTCTGTAAGTCTGCGAAAACTACGCTGCAACGCTCGCGGGTTCCCAGATAGATTGCGCGTTTTCGAGACGTTGGAGCGACTCGGTCGGCGTCTGGTGGGCAAGGGTGGCGGTAGGATTGCGGTCCAGAACCGCCGGCAAAGGTTTCACACTAAAGAATTTGTCTGAAAGGGATAAGGAGCCGCTTTTGAGTCGTGTTTGTGCTTGAAAAATTCACGGAAAGGGATTTTTTGAGAACCAAAAGCGTGCAGAAGTGAGTTTTAAACAGTTCGAAGATCGTGTAACGTTAAATGATTGGTAGCTATTAGTAGCACATGTCGAACTAATTTTTTAGGTGACCGTGTACAAAACTTTAATATCGAAAGTAATCTGGAACTATTTCGGACGAAGTAACTATAGAAAGGAAATATTCATACAGTGAAACAGTTGAAATAAACCGAAGTATCTCACTCAACAGGATGTGCTATGTTGTATTGAAAGACATGAGCGACAGTAAACTTACCGCAAGTGAACAAATAAATTTTGGCTGGTAGCTTATTGGCAGATTTAAGCTGTGTGCTGTCACACGGTTTTAATATATCAAGAAGTATACATTCCGCTACAGAGTGAAACCACATTCAGGAAACTGGGGTTAATTTCAGAACAATCATTAAATATTGTTCCCTGCTCGTACATACAGGATGCAGTGCACAAGTTGAAATAAGCACATGGTTCAACTTAATAATCACCTGCGTATCTGATGTAACGAACCTCTTTCACTCGTTCGATTCCTGGAAAACATGAGCTACCATTTTAAGCTTAGAAAGAAGTAGATAAGAGGGAGGGGCTACACCTCTTCAGAGATCTGTAAGAAGCTACGGACAAACAAAAGTTTCGTAGCCTGTACCCGAGTGAAAATGTGCAGAATAAATTTGTGTTTGCTTTTACACGGGCTGTTTCAATGTGTAATGCAAACTTAACTGAAACAAACAGGTCCATTTTTCACTTTCGTGTTGTTTCTGTCCTCAAAAGACATGTCACAAGAACACTAAAGAAATCGAAATATGAAACTTGGAAATAAAATAGAACTAGATACACATCTGTTTGTCTAAATCTTGTTCCTCTTTGTTTAGCTTCTTCCATTTATGTACGTCGTGTCGGACCTTTCCATTTCCATCACAATTTCCATCAAAAAATTGTGAAAGTGAAGCTCTAACCATGTCAAAGAAGTCTGAAAGGCACAACAACGCACAGGAATTTACGAACTGAAGTTGACATCAATAATTAGGTAACTTAGATTTAGGGAGACTGAGGCATAGCAGTTAACTTCAAGAAAAGGCCGTCGATAATCATCGAAGTAATTCTTTATGTATGAGAAAGCTGCAACGTCCTTTGGTCCTTTGAGAAAGAGAAAGCATCCCAGCAGAATACACAACCAACAGACGCTTCAAGTCACAACACTAGAGAATGAGGAAAGCCTTGCAGAAGACTATAGGAAAATATTTGTCGGAGGAGAAATCTACACTGTTGCACTGAAAGTTTTAAGGAAAGTTTTTCACCGAACTCATGCCCATACTTTAAAGAGTCTTTAAGATCGCCAAATATGCATGTAATCTCCACTGTACTGTTTAAATGTAATCTACAGTATAGAAGCGTGTATTAGGCATGGCCATTTCCACATCATTTAGTGCACTAGCTACATTTCGTTTGAACAGAGGTTTTGATGAGGTAGCTCTAGCTGCCCTTTGGATAACTGTATTCGGTGAACTTCGATCCCACAGTGAACATACGTGGACGATTTAAAGTGAAAAACCTTTGATTCCACCCTTTAGTGGTTTGTCATAATAAAATTGATTAGTGCCACGCAAAACAACAAGGGGTGCAAGCCACCATAATGAAAAACACGACCATACCACAACACCACCGCCACCGAATTTTACTGTTGGCACTACCCACTCTGGAAGATGACGTTCACCGGGCATTCACCATACCCACACCCTACACATCGGATCGCCACATAGTGTACCGTGATTCGTCACTCCATACAACGTTTTTCCGGTGTTCAATCGCCCAATGTTTATGTTCATTACTATAAGCGAGGCGTCGTTTGGCATTTACTGGCGTGAAGCGTGGCTCACGAGCAGCCACTCGACCATGAAATCCAAATTTTCTCACCTCACGCCTAACTGTCACAGTACTGGCAGTGGATCCTGATGCAGTTTGGAATTCCTGTGTGATGGTGGTGGTGGTGTGTTGGGGCTTATGGGCGCTCAACATCGAGGTCATCAGCGCCCTGACACACATTAAAAGGAACGAATGTGGACAGACCTAAGAAAACTAAACCACACACTCAAAGAAAGCAGGAAAAGAAGGAAAATGCTACATAAGAAAGTAAAACCTAAGGAAAGGGGAAACATAGCAACAAGAATGTCACAGGAAATTGTTATTGGCTGGCCACTTACATAAAATATGGGCGAGCTTGTCACACAGTGAGCAAATTAAAATCCTCTCCCTAAAATCTTTGTAAAAACATTTGACAGGGCACAGAAATTTAAAACTTTAGCCACATTCGTCCGAGTGTTACCTAAAAGAGATGGCAGGTCCGCTGGCAAGTCAGCCGCGACCCGCTGGTCAGAAAATAAAACGCAATCCCATAAAACGTGGCGCACAGTGACCTGGACGCCAGAAGCGCCACACATTGGAGGGTCCTCTCGCCGGAGCAGGAAGCCGTGCGTCATAGGGCTGTGGCCTATTCGAAGCCGAGTGAGGAGAACCTCGTCCCGTCGATGGGGCTGAAAGGAAGTACACCACACACGCGTTGTGGGCTTGGCTATACGGAGCTTATTGTCAGTCACTTCCAGCCACTCATCCTCCCACCGACGCATGACCCGTGAGCTCAACAGCGAGGTGAGTGCGTGCAAGGGGATAGCACACTGAGATACTTGTGGGGCAAGACACGCCTCCTTGGCTGCGAGATCTGCCCTTTCATTCCCAGCAATGCCAACATGCCCCGGAACCCAGCAGAAAGCTACAACTTTCCCCAGTCGCTGTAGTCGGAGGAGGGCATCCTGGGTGGTCTGGACAATTTTCTCTGCCGGATACAAACGTTGCAATGAGTGAAGGGCACTGAGTGAATCGGAACAGACAAGAAATTTAGGAGAGGAAGAATGTCTTATGTGCTCCAGTGCCCACAAGATCGCAAACAATTCTGCATCAAAGACAGTAAAAGTCTGAGGCAGTCGGACCTTGAGGACACGATCCGGAAAAACAACTGAGCAACCAACAAAATCCCCTTGTTTCGACCCATCCGTAAAAACAGCTACATAGTCGTGGTGCTCAGATAAAATGGCAGAAAATGCTGCATTAAAAACGGTGGCAGGAGTGCAATCTCCCTTGTACTGCAATAAATCTAAATCACTCCGGGCCTCTTCAGTAACCAGGGTGGCAGGCGGTTAAAATCTTGGATTTGGGGTTGTACAGACTCCACACCGAGGGACTCTAGTACACGTTGCACACGGATCCCAAACGGCAATGTATCCCGGGGACGGCGGGAAAAAAGGCGGTCCAGAGGTGGATGGGCAACAAGACGGTGAGCAGGCGAGCTGGGAGCTGCAAGAAACTCACAAGCCTGGCGCACCAGCAGGAGCTGCCGCCGGATGGGAAGTGGCGGTTCGCCAGACTCAGCACAGAGGCTGGGTACGGGACTGGTCCGATAAGCACCCGTGGCCAGTCGAATCCCAGCATGGTGAACAGCGTCAAGGATCCGCAAATAAGATGGCCTCGCTGACTCATATACTGTGCACCCATAGTCCAGCCGTGAACGCACAAAAGCTCCATAAAACTGAAGGAGACGCGCCCTGTCCGCGCCCCAAGACCTGTGGCTGAGGCACTTGAGGATGTTCAGTGCCTTCAGCGTTCTGGCTTTCAAGTCACGTAGGTGTGGCAGCCATGACAACCTGGAGTCAAAAATTAGGCCCAGAAACCGCACTGTGTCTCTAAAACGTAGGACAGTATCCCCCACATGCAAGGCAGGCAAAGTAAAAAGACGACGAGAACGATTAAAATGAACACAAACACACTTATCGGCAGAAAACCGAAAACCCGTCTTTGCAGCCCACTCCTCTAACCGCCGCACTGTTTGCTGCAACTGACGGCTCACGGTTGCAACACTGGAGGAGGAACAGAAAACAGCAAAGTCGTCCACAAATAAGGAGCACTGTACTGGACTCCTCACTGTAGACGTTATACTGTTGATGGCTATGGCAAAGAGGGTAACGCTTAAAACACAGCCCTGGAGGACACCGTTCTCTTGCTCAAAGCTATCAGACAGTGTGTTACCAACGCGGGGCCGAAAAAACCGCTGAGACAGGAAAGACCGAATGAAAATGGGGAGACGGCCACGAAAGCCCCATTGATGCAGTTGTGCAAGAATACAGTGTCTCCAAGTAGTATCATATGCCTTACTGATATCAAAGAAGATACCGATACAGTGATGCTGACAGAAAAGCCTGCTGAATAGCCGCCTCTAGGAGGGTCAGGTTGTCGACCGTGGACCGAAATTTTTTGGAATCCACACTGAAAGCGGCTAAGGAGCTGTCTGGTCTCTAACAGCCAGACCAGACGCCGGTTAACCATCCGTTCCAGGGTCTTTCCAACACAGCTTGTCAAGGCGATACTACGATAACTACCGGGACATGGTCTCTAACAGCCAGACCAGACGCCGGTTAACCACCCGTTCCAGGGTCTTTCCGACACAGCTTGTCAAGGCGATGCTACGATAACTACCGGTACATGTGCGATCCTTTCCTGGTTTGAGGAGAGGGATGAGGATTGCCTCCCTCCACGAGGTGGGGAACACTCCTGTCTGCCATATGAGATTAAAACATTCGAGGAGGATTTCCTTTGACGCCGCTGGCAGATGTCGAAGCATGGAGTACCGGATGCGGTCGTAACCTGGTGCAGTGTCAGAAGTCTCAGTAAGTGCCGATTCAAGTTCCAACATGGAGAAAGGGGAATTGTAGGCCTCAGAACTGTTCGACCGAAAGTCCAAGGTCGTTCTTTCGACAGTCGCACGGTAGCGACGAAACGCTGGATCCTGATTTGCAGTGGCAGTACTTTGTGCAAAATGCTCTGCCAGCGTCTGAGCAATAGCTCTGGGTGTCGTTTGGAGGCATCCCTGGTTCAGGACAGCAGCTATTGGTAAACAGCTATGTTTACCGGAAATCCTCCGGATGGCTTCCCATACTTTTGTGGAACAACTGGAACGGTTGATGGAGTCCAGGAACTCCTGCCATGACCTTTTCTTTCTCTCTTTAATGACACGGCGTGCCCTGGCTCTCGCGATTCGAAAGGCGGTAAGATTGACCGCTGTTGGGCGGCATTTAAATCGGTGAAGAGCCGCACGCTTGTCCCGGATGGCTGAACGGCACTCTTCTGTCCACCAAGGCACAAGGCGCCGCTTAAGAGTGCCAGAAGACTGTGGTATGGACAGGTCAGCAGCATGATGGACCACAAGCGTGATGTGATCCATCCATTCCTGTACGTTATTGTGGCGGTCAAAGACAGCCAACCGAGTGAACAGTGGCCAGTTAGCCCTACCAATCATCCACGATGGTGGCCGCTGCTCCAGCAATACACCATCCAGGAGATGAATGCGGATAGCGAAGTGATCGCTGGAATGAAGGTCGTCAATGACCTCCCAGTGAACAGAGTCGGTAAGGGTTGGAGAGCAGAAAGATAGGTCAATGGCTGAGAATGACCCTGTAGCAGCAGAGAAATGAGTCGGAGTACCTGTGTTGAGGATGCACAACACTTGAGACGTTAGGAGGCTCTCCAAAATTCGACCTCGAGCGCAAAGAGGAGTGGAGCACCACAGGACATGATGGGCATTGAAGTCTCCCAGGAGGAGAAATGGGCGGGGGAGTTGGTCGATAAGATCTGTGAGAGCGTCTAAGGTCATTGCATCCAGAGGGGGTAAATAAAGGGAGCAAACGGTAAGCCTCCGAGGTGAATGAATTTCAACTGCAACTGCTTGCAGGTCAGTATCCAGGGGGAGAGCAGAGGAGTGGTGGTCATTATTGACAAACGCAGCGACTCCGCCTTTGGCCCTTTCTCCAGTCAGGTCATCATTGCGATATGACGTACAGCCGCTTAGTACAGGAGCATCAGATGGTTTTAAATGCGTTTCCTGTAAACACAAGCACAGGGGTCGTTGCCGTGCAAGGAGGTTCAGTTCCTCCACATGTGCCCGGAATCCATTCATGTTCCACTGTATAATGGGAGCCATCTATCAGGGTGGGAGTACCTTCATTCTCACTTTCTGTCGGGGAGGAGAGCCCACAACAGGTGGAGGCTTAGTTTTGGGGCGAGATGATTGCCCCAGTCTGACATCAACCTCCATCGCCTCAGAAGAGGAGTCGAGAGAGACGTCAGAGAGTATGACATCCACATCAGGAGACTGTATAACTGCAGTCTCCTTTAGTGGGCGAGTCTTCACCTTTGTCTTTGGCTTCGATGTTCTGGCCTGAGGTGGCATTGGAGCCAAAACCTCAGAAGCAGTAGGAGGTGTAGCAGCGCTGGGCGGTGCACAAGACTGGACCCGGGAAGGGGCAGGAAGTTCCATGACCACGGCCTGGTCAGAAGGCCGGGGGGGAGCAGCAGGCTTCACAGGAGCGGCAGCAGCACACGTACATTGACAAGCGTAGGTGCTAGTGCTGACAGTAGCAACCTCCGTTTGTGTAGCAGCATCGGTTTTCAAGACTGGTTGTTTGAGAACGGAATAAAAGGAAGCAGCGAACGTGGGCTTGTAAATTTTCTTCGCCTCACCATATGGGATGCGTTTTGTAGTTTTTAGTTCCTGGATCTTCCGTTCCTCAAGGAAAACTCTGCATTCCCTACTCCACACAGGGTGATCCCCAGAGCAGTTGACACACTTGGGAGGAGAGGAGCAACCAACTCCCTCATGGACGGCTTTACCACAATTCCCGCAAGTGGCTTCCCCTCTACAGCCGAGAGTAGTGTGTCCAAAGTGTTGGCATTTAAAACACCGCATGGGGTTGGGGTAATAAGGCCGTACACTGAGACGTAGGAAACCTGCCTTCATATGCTCTGGCAATTTGGTGCTGTTAAATGTAAGGATAAATGAGTTAGTCTTTATGAGAGCACCATCCACCCGTTTCATAATGTGTTGCACGTCGACAATTCCTTCCCGGGACCATTCAGCCTTCAGTTCGTCTTGGGGAATGTCAACGAGATCTCTGCAAGTCACAACACCCTTGCTGTAGTTCAAGGTGTTGTGAAATTCAGTCTCTATCGCAAACTTCCCAAGAAATTGTGACTTCTGAAGGTTCTGGACTTGCTGGAAGCTAGATGTTTCAACCAACAAGGTGCCATTTCGCAAGCGCTTTACAGATTTTAATGTGCCAGCAATACCTTCTAAGCCCTTCTGTATATAAAATGGCGAAACTTTTTCAAAACTCCCATCATTTCTTTTAATTATGAAAAACACATTCTGCGAAGCAGCATGCGTTCTGTTACTACTACCTGAATCAGGAGGACTGGCTACACGAGCCCTCTTGTTGGATTGGGTGTTACAACCCACCAGCGGTCCACCCTTTCCGCTGGCAGGAGAAGAATAAAAGTTCGAGGGTTCCATCTCGGTCCCACGAGCAGCTAGGAAACTACAAGTCCAAATTGCTCTGCGTGCCTAGGTAAGCCTTATACAACTGGGGCGCGGCAGGTGCCGCAGAAGTTGCCCGCTTGCGACTGTTCCACCCCAACAGCCATGCATCTTATAAGCGCGCAGCACACCGCAAGATTGAGGGGTTTTTATAGAGGTTTACCTTCCTCGCAATCCAGGCGGTCAAGCCAAGATTACCATTCCCCGCAGCATACAACATTCCAACGCCGCGCCATGCGGTGGTCGCTGAAGCATGCCCGGGGGTTACGGTGACAGGAGACTGGCGGCGCTGACCAGTCCCCAGCTCAGGACCCCGGGGTCGCCAAGCCCGTACTCAGCAAATGAATGCTGAGCCCCTGGGGCGTCTTGTGTGGTGGTCTGGATAGATATCTGCCTATTACACATTATGACCGTCTTCAACCGTCGGCGGTTTCTGCCAGTCAACAGGCGAGGTTGGTCTGTGCGCTTTTGTGCTGTACGTATCCCTTCACGTTTCCACTTTACTATCACATTGGAAACAATTGACCTAGGGATGTTTAGGAATGTGTAAATCTCGCGCACAGAAGTATGACGAAAGTGACACGCAACCACACGACCAGGTTCTAAGTCCGTCAGTTCACGATGTCTAATGACTTCAGAGGTCGCTGATATGGAGTACTTGGCAGTAAGTGGCAGCACAATGCACTTAATATGAAAAACGTATGTTTTGGAGGGTGTCCGGATACTTTTGACCACATAGTGTGTTTACAAGGGTGGCTCAATAAGTAACGCAACACTTTTTTCTCGGACAATTTCTGTCAAAAATCGCGAAATATGTTGTGGAACAGCGTGGAATATTTCCTTCAGCTCCTATAGTTTGAAGAAGTTCCGACAGGTGGCAGCGCTATATAATGTTGCCATCTGTAACGGATGTGCGTTACTAGCATAGAGCTGCCACTGAGTTTTATTTTTATTCGTTATTTACTTATTTATTTATTTTTTGCGGGAAACCTGAGCATCTCAGATATTTGTAAGCAGATATTCGTTTGCGGAATGTCTAAGGACACCTGGCAGTGGACAAAAGCACGCTGAGTCGTTGGGCGAGGTGTCTGTCATCAGCGTACAAGGTCGCGCAAACCTGTTCGATCTCCCGCGTGCCAATCAAACACACACAGCTGTGCTATCCTCAGGAAATCGAAGAAACGACTTCAGCGAGTTGGACGCCGAGAAAATGCAAACTAACTTCTGCTTCTCCACGACAACGTTGGCGTTCAAACAACTGTGCCCACGTGAGATGAGCTCACAAAACTTCATGGGACTGTTCTGACTCATCCACACTACAGTGCGGATCTCGCTCCTTCCGACTTCCATTTGTTTGGCCCTATAAAAGACGCACTGCGCGGGAAGCATACCTGTATGATGCGCAGATTACCAAAGGAGCTAGACGATGGGTCCAACGTTCACCAGTGTAGTAGTACGATGCGGGCGAGCAGGCCCTCCCAGTAAGTGGCATAAGGCCGTCCCATTGAACGGAGGTTATACACAAATATATGGGTTTTTAGCCAAAACAGTGGGGGAATAATTTATTGTATTGGAATCCTTAATAAAAAAAATACCTTTCAGAAAAAAAAAATTCTGCATTACTTACTGAACGCAGCTCTTATATGGAGAAACTCACCTTCGAGGACAACGTACTAGACCCTGGAATGAGATTTTCACTATGCATTGGAGTGTGCGCTAATATGAAACTTCCTGGCAGATTAAAACTGTGTGCCCGACCGAGACTCGAACTCGGGAACTTTGCCTATCCCGGGCAAGTCCTCTACCATCTGAGCTACCGAAGCACGACTCACGCCCGGTCCTCACAGCTTTAATTCCGCCAGTACCTCGTTTCCTACCTTCCAAACTTTACAGAAGCTCTCCTGCGAACCTTGCAGAATTAGCACTCCTGAAAGAAAGGGCACTGCGGAGACATGGCTTAGCCACAGCCTGGGGGATGTTTCCAGAATGAGATTTTCACTCTGCAGCGGAGTGTGCGCTGATATGAAACTTCATGGCAGACTAAAACTGTGTGCCCGACGGAGACTCGAACTCGGGACCTTTGCCTTTCGCGGGCAAGTGCTCTGAAGTTTCACTGCAGAGTGAAAATCTCATTCTGGAAACATCCCCCAGGCTGTGGCTAAGCCATGTCTCCGCAGTATCCTTTCTTTCAGGAGTGCTAGGTCTGCAAGGTTAGCAGGAGAGATTCTGTAAAGTTTAGAAAGTAAGACACGAGATACTGGCAGAAGTAAAGCTGTGAGGACTGGGCGTGAGTCGTGCTTCGGTAGCTCAGATAGTAGAGCATTTGCCCGCGAAAGGCAAAGGTCCCGAGTTCGAGTCTCGGTCGGGCACACAGTTTTAACCTGCCAGGAAGTTTCATACTAGACCCTATTACTTAAACAGTCTTCGAGGCACTCACGTCTACCGAGCGAGGTGGCGCAGTGGGTAGCACACTGGACTCGCATTTGGAAGGTCGACGGTTCAATCACACGTCTGGCCATCCTGATTTAGGTTTTCGATTCAGGCAAATGCCGGGATGGTTCCTTTGACAGGGCACGGCCGACTTCCTTCTCTAATCCAATGAGACCGATGACCTCGCTGTTTGGCCTCTTCCCTCAGATAAATCCAATCCAATCCACTCACGTCTCTGAGAACCTATTCCGTATGGTCGTGCATTTGTTAACAGTTTGCAGTGTGGCACAGCGTCAAGCTCTATCCGGAAACCTAGAAATATGGAATTCGTCTTGTTCTCTTCATGTATGTTTCGCAGGATATTATCTGAGAAAAGGGTAAGATAAGTTTCGCATATGCGTGCCTTTGGCGACAATTTACTAGTAGGGAAAATTGGAAAACAACTGTTTGTGTTGGGCATTAATTGCTGTTTGTATCACTATTACTACAGCCATATCTTCATTGATAACATCTTAATAGTGATTGAATGCGGCTGCCATCCCCTCATTTTTGTATCCTATAGCTACTATCGGACTTTCACCAATGATATCGGAAATAAGACCAATGCCTCGTCAGACTTAGTTCAACTACTGTTGATATGTTAGTTTCCACGGAAACCTGGGGCAGCGGTAGCTGTCGAGATGTTGGAGGTAAACGCCGGCCTTCGTTGGTCATTGATAGGCTGTTGCATTCTGGGAGCCGTAAGTACATGTCATGCTAAAGTACTACGGTATTGGGATACGCTAAAGCACGTTACGAATTTGATACCCTTACCAACGGAACGTTTCGCAGTATAGTCAAACGTTAGTATCAACTTTTTCTAAAGGGCTTCGTAAAGGTAGGTTCACACAAAAAAAACTAGAAAATATGACACATATAATAAAATCATTTCAGTATAGGAAATGAATGAAAACATACGCTGTGCTATTTCAGTAGTATTTACTCTTTCTGTTAACCAGTTTTCACCTCAAGGGGATTGCCAACAGCGGTTAAGGGTTGTGAACGTGATATCATGAAAACATATAATTTTGGAAGAATCCGTGAGTATCAAAAGATGTTTTGCAAAAAATTCTTGGAGTAAATGGTATCTTCAATTTTGGCGCCGTTAAGGCAAAGAAAAGAAATTAAGCAGTTAGTAATGGCGTGGGCTTGGAAACGGAATCTGTACGAAAGGGAAACTACCTTGTGTGTTACAAACCTGTTGGATTTACACAGAGATTTACACATACTGGTACTATATTTTTAAATAAAGGAAGGTAATTTACTTAACCCTTTGAGTACAAGTGGTTTCTGCTTGATACCACCATATCATTAATTTGTTTTCTCCAGTACCACTGCCTTGAGCATAGAACCGATGCTGTTGCAAGACAGAGACATCTAGTGGTACGCTGAGATATTTCTACGAATGTAGTGCGTTGTAGTAGTCATTTATGAGCGTTCAAAGCAACACTTGGCGACGAGATGGTCCTACGTGACTGTGGAAGAATGTGTTATCCGGCTTTTCTTATAGTGGCCAAATAGAGAGTAAAACTGACGCTGAAAGTAACTATACCTAAGGCTTTCCGGAGTGGGAAGGAGCGCCTGGTCCCCGGCACGAATCCGCCCGGCGGACTTGTGTCGAGGTCCGGTGAGCCGGCCAGGCTGTGGATGGTTTTTAGGCGGTTTTCCATCTGCCTCGGCGAGAGCGGGCTGGTTCCCCTTACTACGCCTCAGCTACACTATGTCGGCGATTGCTGAGCAAATAAGTTCTCCACGTACGCGTACACCACCATTACTCTACCACGCAAACATAGGGGTTACACTCGTCTGGTGTGAGACGTTCCCTGGGGAGAGGGGGGGGGGGGGTCAGTCGGGGGCCGAACCGCACAATAACCGT
The DNA here is from genome assembly GCF_021461385.2 of Schistocerca piceifrons. Taxonomy (NCBI): domain Eukaryota; kingdom Metazoa; phylum Arthropoda; class Insecta; order Orthoptera; family Acrididae; genus Schistocerca; species Schistocerca piceifrons. The sequence continues at coordinate 83,591,497 of NC_060145.1, read as the reverse complement.
AGGTTCGGTGTGGGGCGGCGGAGGGGTGAAGTGGACTGCGGTAGTCGTCAGGGGGTTGTGGACCACTGCGGCTGCGGCGGGAACGGAGCCTCTCCGTCGTTTCTAGGTCCCCGATTAACATACACTACAATACAATACAATACGATACAATACAGTACAACTATACCTAAAGTTATTGTAACGCAAGTTTGAGTTTGTACGAGTGCTTTTATGACTGGTTTCGAAACGAAACTACTAGGGCAGTATGCAGTTTTAATATAAAATTTATTAATTTTTAGGCACATTTGTGCTTGTTATTTCTCTATAATTGGTTTTAGGTACTATGAGTTCATGGGAGTTTCGACATGTGGGAATGTGTCTAGGAAAACTTTTAATCTGCGTTCAGGTATATTACAAGAAATTAAGGGTGGCTGAAAACTGTATGTCCTAGGGGCTCCAAAGTGAAACCGCCTCCTACCAACAAATGTTTGCATTTTACCAATTTCTTCCTGTATTCGTTGCTTACTATGATAATAGAGGTTACTTTTAGGAAAAATTTTAAAATTATACTTGTTCCTCGGTAGAGTTAAGGCGACACATTTCGTGTGTACATTTTAATCATTTAAGATGAAGTCAAGACTGTGTGACTTATTTTCATTTCTTTCATGCGCGTCGCGCGGGATTAGTCGAGCAGTCTCAGGCGCTACAGTCATGGACTGTGCGGCTGGTCCCGGCGGAGGTTCGAGTCCTCCCTCGGGCATGGGTGTGTGTGTTTGTCCTTGGGATAATTTAGGTTAAGTAGTGTGTAAGCTTAGGGACTGATGACCTTAGCAGTTAAGTCCCATAAGATTTCACAAACAACAATTCTTTCATGCGTTGTTTTTCACAATCTCTATTCATTCACTTCTCAGCAACCAAAATTATAGTACAGTTTAAATTACACTGACGGAAAAAAATCGAAAGACTAAAAACTAATTAACGTAGAGCAATAAGATTTCGGATAACATCTTTAAGCGATTAGCATCGCAAGATCACAGGTTAATGTGAGCGCTGGATAAGCCACTGCAAATATGGAAGGCTGATACATTAATAACTGGTGCACCCGCCAGAATGTTGAATGCAAGCAAGCAGACATGCAGGCATTGTGTTGTACATTCCATGTATGTTGCACTTGGTCGTTCAGGACAGGGACGGTTAATGTTGCCGGCTGGTCCCTGCGCAGGTTCGAGTCCTCCGTCGGGCATGGGTGTGTGATTTGTCCTTAGGATTATTTAGGTTAAGTAGTGTGTAAGCTTAGGGACTGATGGCCGTAGCAGTTAAGTCCCATAAGATTTCACACACATTTGAATATATATATATATATATATATATATATATGTATATATATATAGGTTAAGTAGTGTGTAAGCTTAGGGACTGATGACCTTAGCAGTTAAGTCCCATAAGATTTCACACAGATTTGAATATATATATATATATATATATATATATATATATATATATATATATATATATATATATATATATAAAGGTACGGCCAAACTTTCGGGAAACATTGCTCACATATAAAAAAGAAAAGATGTTATGTGGACATGTGTCCGGAAACGCTTAATTTCCATGTTAGAGCTCATTTCAGTTTCGTCAGCATGTTCTTCCACCTACGCTCAATGGAGCACGTTATCATGATTTCATACAGGATACTTTACCTGTGCTGCTAGAACATGTGCCTTTACAAGTACGACAAAACATGTGGTTCATGCACGATGGAGCTCCTGCACATTTCAGTCGAAGCGTTCGTACGCTTCTCAACAACAGATTCGGTGACCGATGGATTGGTAGAGGCGGACCAATTCCATGGCCCCCCACGCTCTCCTGACCTCAACCCTCTTGACTTTCATTTATGGGGACATTTGAAAGCTGTTGTCTACGCAACCTCGGTACCAAATGTAGAGACTCTTCGAGCTCGTATTGTGGACGGCTGTGATACAATACGCCATTCTCCAGGGCTGCATCAGCGCATCAGGGATTCCATGCGACGGAAGGTGGATGCATGTATCCTCGCTAACGGAGAACATTTTGAACATTTCCCGTAACAAAGTGTTTGAAGTCACGCTGGTACGTTCTGTTGCTGTGTGTTTGCATTCCATGAGTAATGTGATTTGAAGAGAAGTAATAAGATGAGCCCTAACATGGAAAGTAAGCGTTTCCGGACACATTTCCACATCACATATTTTCTTTCTTTGTGTGTGAGGAATGTTTCCTGAAAGTTTGGTCGTACCTTTTTGTAACACCCTATATATACAATGCTGCTTGCTGATGGCGCTGGAGCTGTCGTTTGACGTTGTCCCATGTGGGCCCGACTGGAGAGACAGCTCTGGTGATCGGACAGGCCAAGTCCTGTCGACACATTGTAGAACATGTTGGATTACAACGGCGGTATGTGGGCGAGCTTTGTCCTGTTGGGAAACTCCCTTGGAGTGCTATTCATTAACGACAGCACAACAAGTCCAACCACCAGACTGACGTCCAGATTTGCAGTAGGGGTGCGTGTGATAACCACGAGAGTGCTCCTACAGTCATACGATGTGTTTAGCATCCAGAGCCAGTCGCCGAACACAATATGATGATGATGCTTGGTTTGTGGGGCGATCTACTGCGCGGGCATGAGCGGCCGCATAAAGTCCCTATCTTTACACAGTCTGCTCTAGCCACTATCACGAATGATGATGAAATGGTGAGGACAAAACAAACACCTAGTCTCTGGGCAGAGAAAATCACAAGCCGGCCGGGAATCGAACGCGGGACCCCGTGATCCAGAGGCAGCAACGCTAGCCACTAGACCGCGTGCAGCGGAGCCGACCACGGCCCACGATATTCTTACCCCTCTGCAGTGCTACGTGGCAATCCGGGGCCCGGTCTTCTCACGACAGTACATTCTCGTACACGTGCAATCACGTACAGTGGCAGCATTCCTGCTAAGACTTCCCGCAATATCACAAAAGAAACATTTGGCTTCTCGTAGTCCTATTCAAATACAGTGAAGTGTTGATAATGCCTTAAAGACCAGAATGAGATTTTCACCGTGCAGCGGAGAGTGCGCTGATATGAAACTTCCTGGCAGATTAAAACTGTGTGCCGGACCGAGACTCGAACTTGGAACCTTTGCCTTTCGCGGGCAAGTACTCTACCATCTGAACTACCCGAGCACGACTCTCGCCCCGTCCTCACAGATTTACTTCTGCCAATACCTCGAGCACTTGCCCGCGAAAGGCAAAGCTCCCGAGTTCGATTCTCGGTCCGGCACACAGTTTTAATCTACCAGGAAGTTTCATACCTTAAAGGCAGCCGTGATTAACAAAAACGCACGACGTCCAATCCCAAAAGTAACTAACGCTCACGACTGTTACTGCATCTACACTACTGGCCATTAAAATTGCTACACCACGAAGATGACGTGCTACAGACGCGAAATTTAACCGACAGAAAGAAGATGTGATATGCAAATGATTAGCTTTCCAGAGCATTCACGCAACGTTGGCGCCGGTGGCGACACATACAACGTGCTGACATGAGGATAGTTTCCAACCGATTTCTCATACACAAACAGCAGTTGACCGGCGTTGCCCGTTGAAACGTTGTTGTGATGCCTCGTGTAAGGAGGAGAAATGCGTACCATCACGTTTCCGACTTTGATAAACGTCGGATTGTTGCCTATCACGATTGCGGTTTATCGTATCGCGACACTGCTGTTCGCGTTGGTCGAGATCTAATGACTGAATATGGAATCGGTCGGTTCAGGAGGGTAATACGCAACGCCGTGCTGTATCCGAAAGGCCTCGTATCACTAGCAGTCGAGATGACAGGCATCTTATCCGCATGGCTGTAACGGATCGTGCAGCCACGTCTCGATCCCTGAGTCAACAGATGGAGACGTTTGCGAGACAACAACCATCTGCACGAACAGTACGACGCCGTTTGCAGCAGCATGGACTATCAGCTCGGAGACCATGGCTGCGGTTACCCTTGACGCTGCATCAGTGATATGAGCGCCTGCGATGGTGTACTCAACTACGAACCTGTGTGCACGAATGGCAAAACGTCATTTTTTCGGATGAATCCAGGTTCTGTTTACAGCGTGATGATGGTCTCATCCCTGTTTGACGACATCGCGGTGAACGCACATTGGAAGCGTGTATTAGTCATCGCAGTACTGGTGTATCACCCGGCGTGATGGTATGGGGTGCCATTGGTTACACGTCTCGGTCACCTCTTGTTCGCATTGACGGCACTTTGAACAGTGGACGTTACATTTCAGATGTGTTACGACCCGTGGCTCTACCCTTCATTCGATCCCAGCGAAACCCTACATTTCAGCAGGATAATGCACGACCTCATGTTGCAGGTCCTGTACCGGCCTTTCTGGATACAGAAAATGTTCGACTGCTCCCCTGGCCAGCACTTTCTCCAGATCTCTCACCAATTGAAATCATCTGGTCAATGGTGGCCGAGCAACTGGCTCGTCACAATACGCCAGTCACTACTCTTGATGAACTGTGGTATCGTGTTGAAGCTGCATGGGCAGCTGTACACGCTATCTACGCTCTGTTTGACTCAATGCTCAGGCGTATCAAGGCCGTTATTACGGCCAGAGGTGGTTGTTCTGGGTACTGATGTCTCAGGATGTATGCACCGAAATTGCGTGAAAATGTAATCACAAGTCAGTTCTAGTATAATATATTTGTCCAATGAAGACCCGTTTATCATCTGCATTTCTTCTTGGTGTAGCAATTTTAATGGCCAGTAGTGCATTTGAAGGAAACCTGATTTTCATTCTCACGGTGGCACTAATAGCGCCATTCTTATGCGACTGGCATGAAATTGGAACAAACATCGCCTTTGTTTACGATTCCCCCCGGTGTAGTTGGCATCTGACATTAAATCTCCGGAATATGAGATTGGCCTGTGAAAAAAAAAAAGATTAATAGCAAAGTCCGTAGGGGGTATCGAGTGTCGGCTATAGACAACAGAGCGACGCCAACAATAATTCGCAGTCTGACTGAACCAAGGCAGCAAATACGCATAGCAACACAGCGGTCGATCGCCGGAATACTGTGCAGGAAATGGAAGAAATTTGTCGGCTGAACACCCTGTAGCATCGGCTGGACATCCTGTAGTATACGAGTAAAGAAACTGTAGTCTGACTGACACAAAGAATTACAAATCTCTGTCATTGTAACCCCATTTCATCTCAGTTGCAGGCAACGCGTAGTAATGTTTTTTTTTATCTTAATGTTGCTGAAACCATTTGAAATTAGCACTTCAGCATGTAAATAAAGATGAAGTAATGTTTTTATTTATCCTACAGGTGGATGATTTCATGAAAGCGTCTGCAAGGTTTCGAGACTGTTATTGCATGCCAATGTTAACTCAGGAGTACCTTGGTAAGTACACCTGATTGCCAGATTTTAAGAGCATAACATGATTGGAATTTATGTTTATAAGAAGGGAACGATTTTTAAACATTGAAGTTTATAAAGGCATGATGAGAAATTTGATTCAAAGTGTGTAATTAGTTTTCTTATCAAAACCTGCAAATATGACCCATCATTAGATACGTAGATTTAAAAACACCTGTCATCAGTAGAACATTTACATTTCTGCTTTTCTTTAAGGTTAAAAACAATTATTCCAAAACAACTTTCATCAAATGTTTTTTTTCATGATCATCTTCCACAGCAGCCGTTATAATCAGTTATTAGTGGTTTAGCCGTCTTAAGCTTTCAGCTGTTTAAGAGTCGCTTCTTTTACGTTAGTTAGGTAAAGTGAAAACAATACTTGTGCAGCAAAAGAAAATGTGGGTTCCACACTGGCGAAAAGTTGTCAAAGTGAATGTGCAACCAACTTTCTTTTGACTTCAAATTCTACTATCAACGTAGGAAAAAAAGTAGTTTGTAGAGTATGTGAACAAGAGACAAAAACACCATGAGTAAATTGTACGCTAATTTTGTAAGGATACGCTGTTCCCAATCTGCAACATGTAGAGACACATTATGTAGCGATATTTACAGAATGACCGCAGAAGATAAAAAAAAAACCTATGGTAACTGAAGTTTCATAAAATTCGACTATGTTACATCTCTAAAGTAAGGTTCAAACGTTGTTATCTCGAATAATGGGTCGTTATAATTAAGCTTTCCCTATTTAACAAGTTATAACACGAAAACCAGTTATTGTACGAGTACCAAACTCGGTAGGATTAATGTCAAGGGCATGGGGAAGAGAAAAAATGCGGAATAAATTCAATTGAAACACTTTTAATGTGCTGCTACTCTAAATCGTACCATTACATAGTGGTATCATTGCCGCTACAAAAGGGGCTCAATATGGCGCCCATAAGTATCCAGAAAAGTCTCAGAGCGCAGGACTGCATTCTGCACAGCAGAACGAAGCATGTCCTTAGTTATGCTGGCTACCTCTCTTAATATGCTGCACTTCAGATCAGCACATGTGTGGATATTTCCCTGCTAAATCCTGTCCTACAGGTAGCATCACAACCAGAAATCACAGGGAGTGAGATCAGGTGATCGTGCCGGCCAAACATTTTGAAACGATCGGCTAATAATTCGATCGTTTACAAGTGTGTTTAGGAGAAGCAGGTAAACTTTACGGGCGACATGCGGTGGGGCCCCATCTTCCATGAAAACTATTGAGTTCAATGCGTCCCTCTCCTGTAGAGCGGATATGACATGCTGGTAAAGCACACCGCAGTAGCTCTGACCAGTCACACTACAAGTCTTTGCTCCTTTGGCGCCAACCTGTTCAAAAAAGACTGGACCAATGATGAACGTATACAGGAAGCCACACCACATAGAGAGGAACTTCATGCACTGTGACTGGAGGTTAAGACCCCCACACTCTACAATTCTGTGTTTTCACCACACCCATCAGAGAAAAATGAGCTTCGTCAGTCCATAGGACGGTTCATGGCCAGCCCTCTTCAGCTTCGACCCTTGCGAGAAAGTGAAGAGCGAAGTCAACACTCGATGTGCGTCCTGTGGTGCAAGCTGCTGTGCAATATGGGTCTTGTGAGGATACCACTTGAGAATGGTTCGAAGCACCTTCTGTACAGTGGACCTCGGGATGTTCAACTGTTGTGACACAGCACCATCACTGCCTGACCATCGGGAATTGCGCGCAGCGTTGTCTGCCATAGAAATAGGGACTTCATCAACCACCTACGGTGCAGCCGGTCGTCGGCCTCTTCCCGGAGCGGCGCCCAGTTCATGCTCCGCACAGCTGGTGGAGAAAGAGAACCCTTCCACAATCCTTTCAGACGGCCATATTTTCCAAGTGCAGCTGCAGCATTTCTGTTATTTTGATAGTAGAGTTCCACCAATGATGCCCTGCTCCTTTTGTCCAAGCTCATGTTGACAGTTCAACAAGTGGACTGTGACTGGTCAGGTGTGAGACTTTGAATTACGAGGACTGATCACGGCAGCTGGTGGCCACAGTTGGAGCTGGACGGTGGCGCTGTGACGCATGGAAGTCATGCACCCCACACTCTGGACATTAATGCTATCAAGTTTGGCACTCGTACAGTAATTGGTTTTCGACTTATAACGTGTTACATAGAGAGTTGAATTATAACCACCTGGTATGACTGATCAGATGGTTGGAATACATTAATTAGTACAATAACTCATTGTTCGTCACCTACATTTCATCGTATAGGAATGTTTTAATTAGGGGCAGAGAATCCAATAGTCGTAAGCCATTTTAAAACCTCTTCACTCAAAAAGACGATGAATCACTCGTAATAAATTACCAAGATGTCTAATTATTGCTAGATTTTATTTATTCCATTTCAAGAAGAAAAATATTTAGACTACTAAAGGAATGCGACCTGAAAAAGGGCTGTCAACAGAACAAAATATATTTACTTTGGCAGATGACATACTAGAAGGAATAAACTATAAATTATTGCCATTGTAAATATTTCGTGATGTAGTTAATGCTTTTCGCAGTGTGAAACATAATATCGCAAGGAAAAAATTGTAATGCTAGAATAGTGGACATTACAGGTTCATTATTTTGAGCTTGTCTGCATGCCAAAATGCAAGATGTATCAATTCTATGTATAAATAAAACTACACAGTTGCAGACTTCAGAAACTTTACTGGTTTCATACACTTATGATTCTATGTATATACACACATCAAAAGAAGTTTTGCCTCCAGAGCTGTCACTAAACCCTTCTAAAGATGTAAACAACCACGCATGAGCAGCGCCTATTAGACGGAGGGGGTCCGACAGCCGATCAGATCCAGTCATTCCTCCAAGAAGGAGATGCACGGCTCCTGTTGTCTGTAGTCCAACCACGCCTAGATGGTCAGTACTGCGGTTCGATCGCGTCCGCATTGTTACTTTGTGCCAGGAAGAGCTCTCAACAAGGGAAGTGTCCAGGCGGCTCGGAGTGAACCAAGGCGATGTTGTCGGACATGGAGGCTATACGGAGAGAGACAAGAACTGTCGATGACATGCCTCGCTCAGGCCGCCCTAGGGCTACTACTGCAGTAGATGACCGCTACCTACGGATTACGGCGCGGGGGAACCCTGACAGCAACGCCACCATGTGGAATAATGCTTTTCGTGCAGCCACAGGACGTCTTGTTGCCACTTTAACAGTGCGCAATAGGTTGCATTATGCTCAACTTCACTCCCGACGTCCATGGCGAGGTCCATCTTTGCAACCACAACACCATGCAGCGCGGTACAGATGGGTCCAACAACATGCCGAATGAACCGCTCAGGTTTGGCATCACGTTCTTTTCACCGATGAGTGTCACACGATCATCGGAGACGTGTTTGGAGGCAACCCGGTCAGGATGAACTCCTTAGACACACTGTCCAGCGAGTGCAGCAAGGTGGAGGTTCCCCGATGTTTTTGGTGTGGCATTATGTAGGGCCGACGTACGCCGCTGGTGGTCTTGGAAGGCGCCGTAACGGCTGTACAATACGTGAATGCCATGTTCCCACCGATAGTGCAACCACATCAGCAGCATACTGGCGAGGCATTCGTCTTCATGTACGCCATTCGCGACCCCATCGTGCCCATCTTGTCAATGACTTCCTTCAGGGTAACGACATCGCTCGACTAGAATTTGTAAATTTGTTGTAAATATCTTATGGGACCAAATTGATTAAGTCGTCGGTCCGTAAGCTTACACACTGCTTCATCTAACTTAAACTACCTTACGCTATGGACAAAACACACACCCATGCCCGAGGGAGGACTCGAACCTCCGACGGGGGGAGCCGCGTATACCGTGACAAGATGTTTCAGACCGCGTGGCTACACCGCGCGGCCAGCTCGACTAGAGTGGCCAGCATGTTCTCCAGGCATGAACCCTATCGAACATGAAACTTCCTGGCAGATTAAAACTGTGTGCCCGACCGAGACTCGAACTCGGGACCTTTGCCTTTCGCGGGCAAGTGCTCTACCAACTGAGCTACCGAAGCACGACTCACGCCCGGTACTCACAGCTTTACTTCTGCCAGTACCTCGTCTCCTACCTTCCAAACTTTACAGAAGCTCTCCTGCGAACCTTGCAGAACTATACACTCCTGAAAGAAAGGATATTGCGGAGACATGGCTTAGCCACAGCCTGGGGGATGTTTCCAGAATGAGATTTTCACTCTGCAGCGGAGTGTGCGCTGATATGAAACTTCCTGGCAGATTAAAACTGTGTGCCCGACCGAGACTCGAACTCGGGACCTTTGCCTTTCGCGGGCAAGTGCTCTACCAACTGAGCTACCGAAGCACGACTCACGCCCGCTACTCACAGCTTTACTTCTGCCAGTACCTCGTCTCCTACCTTCCAAACTTTACAGAAGCTCTCCTGCGAACCTTGCAGAACTAGCACTCCTGAAAGAAAGGATATTGCGGAGACATGGCTTAGCCACAGCCTGGGGGATGTTTCCAGAATGAGATTTTCACTCTGCAGCGGAGTGTGCGCTGATATGAAACTTCCTGGCAGATTAAAACTGTGTGCCCGACCGAGACTCGAACTCGGGACCTTTGCCTTTCGCGGGCAAGTGCTCTACCAACTGAGCTACCGAAGCACGACTCACGCCCGGTACTCACAGCTTTACTTCTGCCAGTACCTCGTCTCCTACCTTCCAAACTTTACAGAAGCTCTCCTGCGAACCTTGCAGAACCAGCACTCCTGAAAGAAAGGATATTGCGGAGACATGGCTTAGCCACAGCCTGGGGGATGTTTCCAGAATGAGATTTTCACTCTGCAGCGGAGTGTGCGCTGATATGAAACTTCCTGGCAGATTAAAACTGTGTGCCCGACCGAGACTCGAACTCGGGACCTTTGCCTTTCGCGGGCAAGTGCTCTACCAACTGAGCTACCGAAGCACGACTCACGCCCGGTACTCACAGCTTTACTTCTGCCAGTACCTCGTCTCCTACCTTCCAAACTTTACAGAAGCTCTCCTGCGAACCTTGCAGAACTAGCACTCCTGAAAGAAAGGATATTGCGGAGACATGGCTTAGCCACAGCCTGGGGGATGTTTCCAGAATGAGATTTTCACTCTGCAGCGGAGTGTGCGCTGATATGAAACTTCCTGGCAGATTAAAACTGTGTGCCCGACCGAGACTCGAACTCGGGACCTTTGCCTTTCGCGGGCAAGTGCTCTACCAACTGAGCTACCGAAGCACGACTCACGCCCGGTACTCACAGCTTTACTTCTGCCAGTACCTCGTCTCCTACCTTCCAAACTTTACAGAAGCTCTCCTGCGAACCTTGCAGAACTAGCACTCCTGAAAGAAAGGATATTGCGGAGACATGGCTTAGCCACAGCCTGGGGGATGTTTCCAGAATGAGATTTTCACTCTGCAGCGGAGTGTGCGCTGATATGAAACTTCCTGGCAGATTAAAACTGTGTGCCCGACCGAGACTCGAACTCGGGACCTTTGCCTTTCGCGGGCAAGTGCTCTACCAACTGAGCTACCGAAGCACGACTCACGCCCGGTACTCACAGCTTTACTTCTGCCAGTACCTCGTCTCCTACCTTCCAAACTTTACAGAAGCTCTCCTGCGAACCTTGCAGAACCAGCACTCCTGAAAGAAAGGATATTGCGGAGACATGGCTTAGCCACAGCCTGGGGGATGTTTCCAGAATGAGATTTTCACTCTGCAGCGGAGTGTGCGCTGATATGAAACTTCCTGGCAGATTAAAACTGTGTGCCCGACCGAGACTCGAACTCGGGACCTTTGCCTTTCGCGGGCAAGTGCTCTACCAACTGAGCTACCGAAGCACGACTCACGCCCGGTACTCACAGCTTTACTTCTGCCAGTACCTCGTCTCCTACCTTCCAAACTTTACAGAAGCTCTCCTGCGAACCTTGCAGAACTAGCACTCCTGAAAGAAAGGATATTGCGGAGACATGGCTTAGCCACAGCCTGGGGGATGTTTCCAGAATGAGATTTTCACTCTGCAGCGGAGTGTGCGCTGATATGAAACTTCCTGGCAGATTAAAACTGTGTGCCCGACCGAGACTCGAACTCGGGACCTTTGCCTTTCGCGGGCAAGTGCTCTACCAACTGAGCTACCGAAGCACGACTCACGCCCGGTACTCACAGCTTTACTTCTGCCAGTACCTCGTCTCCTACCTTCCAAACTTTACAGAAGCTCTCCTGCGAACCTTGCAGAACTAGCACTCCTGAAAGAAAGGATATTGCGGAGACATGGCTTAGCCACAGCCTGGGGGATGTTTCCAGAATGAGATTTTCACTCTGCAGCGGAGTGTGCGCTGATATGAAACTTCCTGGCAGATTAAAACTGTGTGCCCGACCGAGACTCGAACTCGGGACCTTTGCCTTTCGCGGGCAAGTGCTCTACCAACTGAGCTACCGAAGCACGACTCACGCCCGGTACTCACAGCTTTACTTCTGCCAGTACCTCGTCTCCTACCTTCCAAACTTTACAGAAGCTCTCCTGCGAACCTTGCAGAACTAGCACTCCTGAAAGAAAGGATATTGCGGAGACATGGCTTAGCCACAGCCTGGGGGATGTTTCCAGAATGAGATTTTCACTCTGCAGCGGAGTGTGCGCTGATATGAAACTTCCTGGCAGATTAAAACTGTGTGCCCGACCGAGACTCGAACTCGGGACCTTTGCCTTTCGCGGGCAAGTGCTCTACCAACTGAGCTACCGAAGCACGACTCACGCCCGGTACTCACAGCTTTACTTCTGCCAGTACCTCGTCTCCTACCTTCATTCTGGAAACATCCCCCAGGCTGTGGCTAAGCCATGTCTCCGCAATATCCTTTCTTTCAGGAGTGCTAGTTCTGCAAGGTTCGCAGGAGAGCTTCTGTAAAGTTTGGAAGGTAGGAGACGAGGTACTGGCAGAAGTAAAGCTGTGAGTACCGGGCGTGAGTCGTGCTTCGGTAGCTCAGTTGGTAGAGCACTTGCCCGCGAAAGGCAAAGGTCCCGAGTTCGAGTCTCGGTCGGGCACACAGTTTTAATCTGCCAGGAAGTTTCATATCAGCGCACACTCCGCTGCAGAGTGAAAATCTCATTCTGGAAACATCCCCCAGGCTGTGGCTAAGCCATGTCTCCGCAATATCCTTTCTTTCAGGAGTGCTAGTTCTGCAAGGTTCGCAGGAGAGCTTCTGTAAAGTTTGGAAGGTAGGAGACGAGGTACTGGCAGAAGTAAAGCTGTGAGTACCGGGCGTGAGTCGTGCTTCGGTAGCTCAGTTGGTAGAGCACTTGCCCGCGAAAGGCAAAGGTCCCGAGTTCGAGTCTCGGTCGGGCACACAGTTTTAATCTGCCAGGAAGTTTCATATCAGCGCACACTCCGCTGCAGAGTGAAAATCTCATTCTGGAAACATCCCCCAGGCTGTGGCTAAGCCATGTCTCCGCAATATCCTTTCTTTCAGGAGTGCTAGTTCTGCAAGGTTCGCAGGAGAGCTTCTGTAAAGTTTGGAAGGTAGGAGACGAGGTACTGGCAGAAGTAAAGCTGTGAGTACCGGGCGTGAGTCGTGCTTCGGTAGCTCAGTTGGTAGAGCACTTGCCCGCGAAAGGCAAAGGTCCCGAGTTCGAGTCTCGGTCGGGCACACAGTTTTAATCTGCCAGGAAGTTTCATATCAGCGCACACTCCGCTGCAGAGTGAAAATCTCATTCTGGAAACATCCCCCAGGCTGTGGCTAAGCCATGTCTCCGCAATATCCTTTCTTTCAGGAGTGCTAGTTCTGCAAGGTTCGCAGGAGAGCTTCTGTAAAGTTTGGAAGGTAGGAGACGAGGTACTGGCAGAAGTAAAGCTGTGAGTACCGGGCGTGAGTCGTGCTTCGGTAGCTCAGTTGGTAGAGCACTTGCCCGCGAAAGGCAAAGGTCCCGAGTTCGAGTCTCGGTCGGGCACACAGTTTTAATCTGCCAGGAAGTTTCATATCAGCGCACACTCCGCTGCAGAGTGAAAATCTCATTCCTATCGAACATGCCTCGCTCAGGCCGCCCAAGGGCTACTACTGCAGTAGACGACCGCTACCTACGGATTACGGCGCGGAGGAACCCTGACAGCAACGCCACCATGTTTATGGACGACGTGACCCACCAACCACTCTGAGGGATCTACGCGAATCGCCTTTGAGGAGTGGGACAATCTGGACCAACAGTACTTTGATGGATTTGTGGATAGCATGCGACGACGAATACAGGCATGCATCAATGCAAGAGGACGTGCTACTGGATATTAGAGGTAGCGGTGTGTACTTCCGTCTGGGCCACCACCTCTGAAGGTCTCGCTGTATGGTGGTACAACATGCAGTGCGTGGTTTTCATGAGCAAAAAAAGGGCGGAAATGATGTTTATGTTGATCTCTATTCCAATTTTCTGTACAGGTTCCGGATCTCTCGAAGCCGAGGTGATGGAAAACTTTTTTTGATGTGTGTGGATTGAAGCAGCGAGAGAAAATTTATACTTAGTCGAGGAATCGAACCCGACTCTCCTACGTACTGGGCAGCTGCATTAGCCACTAACCCACCTTGTCACAGGTGTTAGCAAAGCTGCGCGGATTATCCTGGTACAAACTTTCACTCGCTGCTGCTGTCTATATACATAAAAAATGGTTCATATGGCTCTGAGCACTATGGGACTCAACTGCTGTGGTCATAAGTCCCCTAGAACTTAGAACTACTTAAACCTAACTAACCTAAGGACAGCACACAACATCCAGCCATCACGAGGCAGAGAAAATCCCTGACCCCGCCGGGAATCGAACCCGGGAGCCCGGGCGTGGGAAGCGAGAACGCTACCGCACGACCACGAGATGCGGGCACTCTATATACATAAAATCATTTCTATATGAGACTAGTAAAGTCTCTCAGATGGTGTCATTTCGTTCGTATAAGTACCTGCACCTGGGTCTCAGGGTGGATCCCCCTCATTTCCAATCCATAGTGATTTGCTATTACAGACCATGGAGGGCCTCGGTAGTTCGTTTGCGTGTAAGGGGCAATTTAAAGTAGACTGGGGCGCCACTGAGAAATTAGATCGAGGAGTGAGGCGTGCCAGGGTAATCAGTGCAGTTGTGTGAGCAGCTGTGACAAGGTGTCTTAGTGGGTAATGCACCTGCCCAGTAAGCAGGAGACCCGAGTTTGATTCCCGGCCTTGGTACAGAGTGTCACTCGCTGCTTCAGTCTATATACATACATCCCATGTATGGTAATAGGGGGAAAGAGTTTGAAGCAATCAGACTTAGTGTAGCACAGGATCAAAGTTCATCAACTTGCATTCGCAGAGAATGCAAATTATATCGTCCTCCTCACACACATTTTTCGCGCGGCCTGAGGCGCCTTGACACGGTCCGCGCGACTCCCCCAGTCGGAGATTCGAGTCCTCCCTCTGGCACTGGTGTGTGTGTTGCCCTTAGCGAAAGTTAGTTTAAGTTAGATTAAGTAGTGTGTAATCTTAGGCGACAGCAGTTTGGTCCCATAAGACCTTATCACAAATTTAAAAAAAAAATCCTTTTTGTAGTCATAAATGGACATTTATAAAAAGTTGTGGAATTAATCTCACTGAAAATGAATGCAATAACATAATGCCGTACATCAACGAATGGTTCATGGCAAAAACGTTTTCATAAAATTTTGACAAGAATCAGTAATTCAGTTCACTATCTCTCTAAGGACTCTGCAAGCTATGAAACATTAAGTTCAAACAAAGAATTAAATAGGGCTCGGTTCATAGAAGTATTGTTAATCACAACCTAGTATTATCTGTACGCCAAACTGAATATGATAGTATCAGAACGTGGAAGCATTTTGTAAGTATTATGTCTGGTTCTTATCTTTTGGTACAGATCTCTTAGACACACGCTATTTTGGCAATTGTTTGATGAGTTTATTAATGTCCTTTGTCATTACTGTTATTGATTTTGTCTCGAAAATGGTAGAAAACATGAATACAATATTATATTGAAAAACACCCTTTGCAGTTTTCAAGAGCTTAACATTGCGGCAACTGTCCCTACTCCACTGGAGAGTATTTCCGCAGAAATCCTTTACGTTATTGTTTGCGGTAATGAGAAAATTAATATTAGCTTCCTAATAAAGTAATCTTTCGCAAAGAAAAGCCATTTCCTTGTAATACACTTAAATGAAACCCATATGCTTGAGGCCTTCCCACGTCCCTGGAACTACTGTCTGCAAAATCTTAGGGACACAGCATGCTTCTCACACTGTGGGAACGGTTTATAATATCCCATTTTCTGTGTTGATGAAAAATATTTCGAAGGCAGAATGGTTCCTACATTACGAGAATTATTTATATTATCCGCTTTTGCATGCTTATGGTTCTGTCTACTGCAATGTGGTCAAAGAAATTCCAATAAAATGGTATGGCTTGCTCAAAGACCAATCGCAAACTCATTGAATATCTTTGGGATAATATATGAACCTGGTTCAAGGACTTCTTAGTTTAGTCATCATGCACAGCTGCTTTTTTAAAAGTATATCTAAATATTACGACGAATGTATCATTAATGTCATTATTCCTTTCTTCCAGCAAAGACTACGGCATATTCCGTGCTGGATCTGATTTCCTTCATCATGAATGTTACTGTCGCCGACATAGTTAGCATGGTAAGTGAATATAACCTGTCAAAGAGTAACTGCCTAGTTTCGAGGGTTGTCTATAAAGTAATACACCGCATTTTTTTCCTTCAACAATTCTTTATTGAACAGGATGTGAATTACACACACGAAAGAATGGTGTTTTATCTACACATCCTATTTTTCCACTTAATCTTTATCCCATTCTATGGAGCGTGTACGCTCTATCGGAACCAACCCTTGTCCTGTGGCGGAGCCAGTGCATCACTGTGTGGATCACCTCCTCATCGTCCTCAAAATGTCTTCCACGAACGGCATCATTTAATGGTCCAGACAAGTGGAAGTCCGGGTGGGCTAGGTCAGGTGTGTCAGGTGTAATGGTCTCCTCCACCGCTGCAAATCGTCGAGCTCCGCCGAACCGCCTTCTAAAAAATGAGCTCATCCTCCGTACCCAGCGACTAACTGTACTTCTGTCGTCAGCCGATGCTCCACAGACTTTGCACAAGAGTTTATGAATATTCTTTCTATGCAGTGAGAAATTCAATGACGGCACGTTGGATGTAACGTACATACCCTACAGAAGCCACTTTGAAACTGTCCTGCAGCTACGCTATCTGTCGGAAGCGACAGAAACTTGGCACGCTCACTCCGGAGACTTCAAAAACACATACGTATCGTTTCGCATTTGTAGCATTGTTTCCGGCTGAGAAGAAAAATGCGGTGCATTACTTTCTGGGCAACCCCCGTACTTTACTAAAAGGGACGATCAAAATGTTTCCTTTAGAGAGCTTTGCATATGGAACGTAGCACGACTCTGATGCGAGTGTATAAGCATCGATATTTAGGCAAGGGACTAGTGTGCCATTTATGACTTGCCGACGCACTTGCAATAAATGCGGAAAGGTGAACTATAGCGACGTTATTACCAAATGCAAACAGGACCAACGTGCTGTCATTTTTTTCTTAGCCGTCGAGGGACAAATACGGGTAGACGTCCGTCGAAGAATAAAAAAATGAGTATGGAGCAGCATGTATGTCGAACACCACCGTTGTGGAATGATGCGCCAATTTTCGTGATGGTCACAATTCGACACAAGAGGCCGGTCGATCTGGGAGGCCAGACTCATCCATTATGCCATTTTAAGTGGGAGACTCTCGATTAACCCTCCCCCACCCGCTCCCACTCATAGTCATGATGATCACTCCTCTGGTGCCTTACAAAAGGCCTTGCAGGGTCGACAATTCCTGTCAGACGAGCATACACAGCAGGCAATTAAGGACTACTTCACGCAGCAAGACACGGTGTTTACCAAACAAGTATCTTCAATCTACTGCGTCGGTGAGATGGTTGCCTCAGTGCTAACGTCCATTCCGCCACATTGGCATACCAGTTCTGAACTGCACGGCCTTCGAAGGGAACCTTTCCGATCGCTCGTCATACTTTTATATTAGTAATTTTTCAGGATACATTTCGACGAATTAAGGCTCATGGTACATACAAGTTTCTGTGTCTAGCCGTTGAAAAAGGCTCCTGTATTGAGCAGCTGAATTCACCTCAGTACGAAGATATTAATAGTTACTATTAGTATTATTATTATAACTATTATTACTTTTACTGCATTCTTCAATTAAAACAGCAAAATTTTTGTATGCATTCAACCAAAATATACAGATGAGCAATTGTGTACGTTACATGCACGTTTAACAGCCCACGAATGTCAGCACACACAATCCAGTGGAAGGCCTCGTCACCCATAGCTGTATACTAAAAACAAAGAAAGCGCAACTTATAAATGCTCAGCATATGGTCACATTTGCAAGTTCATTTGTGCAGTGAATGTAAAATGATTCGTTCCATATCATTTCACCCCTAATTTTAATCTCCATCGTGAATGTTTCTTTTATTTCCGTCATTGCTGCTTCCGTGTGTAGATCGAACAGCAGGGGCGAAAGGCTGCATCCCTGTCTTAACCCTTTTCAATCCGAGCACTTCCCGTCTTAGTGTCCTCTCTTGGCTCTTGTACATACTGTACATTACCCGTCTTCCACTGTAGCTTACTCCTACACAAGTGAAATGAATGCCGTGTCAGTACAGTTACGACGGTTTTCATTAATCATTAACAGTATCTGACGTGTCAGCTTTCCCACCGGTGAAACTGGTCACGACGCACAGACGGTGACCTTACGACTTCCATTTTAACCAGGTCTAACCAAACCAAGCAAGGTTACGTACTGTTAAGACACTGGACCAGCATTCGGGAGCACGACGGTTCAGATACCCAAGCATACTGGAATTTTCCATAGTTCCCATAACACAAGGCGAATGCCAGAACGGTCGCCTTGAAAACGACAAGGCTGGTTTTCTTCCTGATCCAGCCCCGAAACGAGCATCTACTCCGTCTGTAATGACGAGACGTCGTTCGCAGTCTTTCTTATGGACGTAATCTAGAGCGTCAAGAGATGCGCTGGTACGTTCTGTTAATTCGTGTGACTTACGTTTAACACTAAGATTAGATGACGACATTGTTACCCTCAGTGAATGCGAAGAAGAATTTCAGAATCTGTGCTGTGGAATGAACTGTGTTATGAGTACCTAAAATGGATTGAGGGTAGACCGGAAGCAGACAAACGTAATGCTAAGTAGTAGAAATCAGAATAGCGAGGAACTTAACATCCAAATTGGCGGTAACAAAGTGGAGGATGTTAAGGAATTCTGCTGCTTTGGAAGCAATTTACCCATGACGGACGAAGTAAGGACGACATAAAAAGCAGACCAGCGCAGGCGCCGGCCGCTGTGGATGAGCGGTTCTGGGCGCTTCAGTCTGGAACCGCGAGCCCGCTACGGTCGCAGGTTCGAATCCTGCCTCGGGCATGGATGTGTGTGATGTCCTTAGGTTAGCCGGCCGCGGCGGTCTAGCGGTTCTAGGCGCTCAGTCCGGAACCGCGCGGCTGTTACGGTCGCAGGTTCGAATCCTGCCTCGGGCATGGATGTATGTGATGTCCTTAGGTTAGTTAGGTTTAAGTAGTTCTAAGATCTAGGGGACTGATGACCACAGATGTTAAGTCCCATAGTGCTCAGAGCCATTTGAACCATTTTTTTCCTTAGGTTAGTTAGGTTTAAGTAGTTCTAAGTTATAGGGGACTGTTAACCTCAGATGTTAAGTCCAATAGTGCTCAGAACCATTTGAACTAGCGCAGGCAAATAGGGCATTCCCGGCCAACAGAAGTCTATTGGTATTAAACACAGGACTTAATTCGAGGAAGAAAATTCTGAAAATGTATGATTGGAGTATAGCATTGCATGTTAGTGAATCACGAACAGTGGGGAAACAAGAACAGAAGAGAATAGAATCATTTGAGATGTGGTGCTATAGAAGGACAATGAAAATTAGGTGGACTTATCTGAGAAGTAATGAGGAGATTCTCCGCACAATCGGCGAGGAGCACAGCATGTGGAAAATATTGAAAATAAGGAGGGAAAGAGTGGTAGGAAATATGTTAAGATATCAAGGAATAACAGCGTGGTAGTTAAAGGAGCTGCAGAAGGCAAAAACTGTAGGGAAAGGCAGAGACAGGAATGTATTGGGTATTCGTGCTATCCTCAAACGAAGAGGTTCGCACAGCTAAAAAATTCGTGGCGTGCAACGTTAAACCAGTCAGAAGACTGACGACAAATAAATAAAAAGATAAATAGTTCAATAAATTTAAAAAAAATAGAAATTTTCTCTGAGAGTTCCGCCATATCGTTTTGGGACACCCTCTATCTGCTTCTAAAGCCACAATACTGAGGAAGATACTTCACACCGGTGTTAGTCTCTGCCTATGGCATTCCATTCGCGTATGGAGTGGGAGAAAACAGACTACAATTCGATAAACATTCCAATGTCTCCCGAAGTCTATCGCGGTTCCTGCGCGAGATAAGGCATGGACGAACCTGCCTCAGATTACGTTACCAGAAATCACAGAGAATCCACTTATTTCGTTAGCACAAGACAAACTGTTTGTACAGAAAACACAAATTATTAAGGAAAAATGAATTGCTAACATTCAAACAAAACTCTTCGTACTTCTCATTTTCCTCGTGATATTGCAGGAGTTGTTTTCTCCAGTATTTCGGAGAAGACAGCACACACATGAACTCCCACTCTATAGGAGCGGGTCATTTCTCGGCAACTATACTCACAGATCCGGACGAGTGCGCGCTCTTCATAGGCATGCAGGCCATGGACTCACCTGGGAAGAAAAAAACAACATAATTATCGTACAAGTCTTAATTGATCAACTAAAATTTAACTTTCATAATCAGGTACAATGATCAGATTTAAACGGCTGGTCAACAGAGCGATATAATTAAATCGGTTTGTACAGTATGCAAAATGTTCGAAAATCCTATAGGAGCTTACATTAAGGATTAGATAGGAGTATAACAAAGATCGTCTGAGTGGTTTTTACTCTTAAGACCTGCACGTTGCCATGAGCAACGTAAATCGGCTGATCGTCGTTGCGCTCATAGCGCCTGCCCCATTGTCAACGCAGGGATGCCCCCGTTTTGGCGTTATAGATGTAGTACAACTCCACGCGGCGGGGAATGCGTGGTGATGTTCTGTCCCTAACATTTCACTGCCGTTATTGTCTGCTTACAATGCAGTGACGACTGTTCCCGCACATTGCACCTAAAACCAGAGGAAGGAAGTCGTCGCAGCCAACAATGAGACCTCTTCTCCCATACACCTTTTCTTTTCTTTCCTTTTGAGTCTTCAGCCTTCTCATTGGTTTGATGTGGGCCGCCACAAATTCCTCTCCTGTGCCAACCTATTCATCTGAGAGAAGCACTTCAAACTTACGTCTTCAATTACTTGCTAGATGTCTTCCTCTGTAGTTTCTATGCTCTACAGCTTCCTCTAATACCGTGGGAGTTATTCCCTGAAGTTTTAACAGAAGTCCTATCATCCTATTCCTTCTTCTTGTCGCCTATTCCTTCTTCTTGTATGTGTTTGCCACATACTGCGCAGAACCTCCTCATTTCTTATCAGTCCACCTAATTTTCAACATTCCTCTGTAGCATCACTTCCCAAAACTTTTGATTCTCTTCTGTTACGGTTTTCCCACAGTCCAAATTTCACTACCATACAATACTGTGCTACAAACGTACATTCTCAGGAATTTCTTCCTCAAATTAGGACTTATGTTTGATACTACTATACTTCTGTTGGCCAGGAATGCTCTTTGTGCCAGTTGTAGTCTGCTATTGATCTCCTCCTTGCTCCGTCGTTCTGCTGCCTAGGTAGCAGAAATCCTGAACTTCATCTACTTCGTGACCATCAATCCTGATCTTAAGTTTCTTGCTGTTCTCATTTCTGCTGCCTCTCATTACTTTGGCCTTTCTTCGATTTACTCTCAAGCCATATTCTTTATTCATTACATTGTTCATTCCTTTCAGCAGATCATGTAATTCTTCTTCACTTTTCACTCAGGATAGCAATGTCATCAGCGAATCGTATCATTGATATCCTTTCGCCTTGAATTTTAATGCCACTCTCGAACCTTTCTTTCACTTCCGTCATTGCTTCCTCAATGTACAGATTGAGCAGTCGAGGCGAAAGACTATACCCCGTCAAACATCCTTTTTAATTCGACTACTTCGTTCTTGGTCGTCCACTCTCATTATTCCCTCTTGGCTCTTATTCATATTGTATCTTACCCGTCTTTTCCCATAGCTTACCCCTATTTTCCCCAGAATTTCGAAAATCTTGCACCAGTTGACACTGTCGAACGATTTTTCCAGGTCGACGGATCCTATAAACGTGTCTTGATTTTCCTTTAGTCTTAGTTCCATTATCAACCGCAACTTCAGAATTGCCTCTCTGGTGCCTTTACCTTTCCTAAAGCCAAACTGATCGTCATCCCATTCATCTTCAATTTTCTTTTCCATTCTTCGGTATATTCTCCTTGACAGCACCTTGGATGCATGAGCGGTTAAACGGATTGAGCGATAATTCTCGCACTTGTCAGCTCTCGCAGTCTTCGGAATTGTGTGGATGATATTCTTCCGACAGTCAGATGGTGTGTCGCCAGACTTTTAAATTGTACACACCAACACGAATAGTCATTTAGTTGCCACTTCCCCAATGATTTTAAAAATCCTGTTGGAATGTTGTCCATTATTTCTGCCTTATTTGACCAAGTTTCGAAAGCTCTTTTAAATTATTATTGAAATACTGGATAACCTACCTCTTCTAAATCTAATCTTGCCTCTTTTTCTATCACATCAGACCAATCTTCCCCCTCAAAGAGATCTCCAATGCACTCTTTCACCTATCCGCTTTCTCTTCTGCATATAACAGTGGAATTCGCATTGCACTCCGAATGTTAGAAATCTGGCTTTTATTTTCACTTAAGGATGTTTTACCTTTTCTGCACGCTAAGTCACTCCTTCCGACAGCCATATCTTTATCGATTTCTTCACTTTTTCATGCAGCCATTTCACCGTAGCTTCCCTCCTCTTCCTACTTATTTCATTCCTCAATAACATGTATTTCTGTATTCCTGAATTTCAATCTACACTTCCATACTTCCTTCTTTTATCTGTCAACCGAAGTATTTCTTCTGTTGTATTGTATTGTATGGTATGAAACTGGGGACCTATAAACGACGGAGAGGCTTCGTCCCCGCTGTAGCCTTCGGTGGTTCACAACCCCACAACAGACTACAGCAGTCCATTCACCCCACCGCCGCCCCACACCGGCCCCAGGGTTATTGTGCGGTTCAGCACCCAGTGGACCCCCAGGAAACTCTCACACCAGATGAGTGTAACCCCAATGTTTGCGTGGTAGAGCAATTATGGTGTACGCGTACGTGGAGAAAGTGTTTGTGTAGCAACCGCCGACATGTGTAGCTGAGGCGGAATAAGGGGAACCAGTCCGCATTCGCCGAGGCAGATGGAAAACTACCTTAAAAACCATCCACAGACTGGCTGGCACACCGGACCTCGACACTAATCCGCGAGGCGGATTCGTGCCGGGGACCGGCCCGCCTTCCGGCCCGGAAAGCAGTGCGTTAGTCAGTTCGGCTAACCGGGCGGGCCATTTCTTCTGTTACTCATTGTCTCTTCGTAGTTGCCTTCTTTGTACCTATGTTTTTCCTTCAAACTTCTGTGATTGCCCTAGTTAGAGATGTCCATTCCTTTTCAACTATACTGCCTACTGAGCTATACCTTACTACGGTAGCTATAATCTTAGGAACCTTCAAGCGTATCTCGTCATTCCTTAGCACTTCCCTACCCCACTTCTTTCCGCATTGATTCTTCCTGACTAATCCCTTAAACTTCAGCCTACTCTTCATCACTACTACATTGTGATCTGAGTCTATTTCTGCTCGTGGATGCGCCTTACAACCCAGTATTGAATTTGCAAACCCCTGTCTAACTATGATGTAATCGGTCTAAAATCTTTCCGTAACTTCCAGCCTTTTCCAACTGCAACTCTTCCTCTTGTGTTTCTTGAACAGAGTATTCGCTATTAGTAACTGAAATTTATTACAGAACTCAATTAGTCTCTCTGCCTTCCCATTCCCGTTAAGAATCCTATTTCTCCCATAACACTTTCTTCTACTCCTTCCTCTGCAATCGCATTCCAACCGCCCATGACTATTACATTTTTTCCCATTACGTACTGAATTACACGTTCAGTATCGTCATACGCTCCCTCTGTCTCTTCATCTTCAGCTATCGACGTGGTCATGTGTAACTGAACCATCATGGTCAGTGTTGGTTTGCTGTCTATTCTACATCTGCATCTACATCTACATTATTACTCTGCAATTCACATTTAAGTGCTTGGAAGAGGGTTCATCGAACCACAATCATACTCTCTCTATCATTCCACTCCCGAACAGCGCGCGGGAAAAACGAACACCTAAACCTTTCTGTTCGAGCTCTGATTTCTCTTATTTTATTTTGATGAGCATTCCTACCTATGTAGGATGGGCTCAACAAAATATTTTTGCATTCGGAAGAGAAAGTTGGTGACTGAAATTTCGTAAATAGATCTCGCCGCGACGAAAAACGTCTTTGCTTTAATGACTTCCATCTCAACTCGCGTATCATATCTGCCACACACTCTCCTCTATTACGTGATAATACAAAACGAACTGCCCTTTTTTGCACCCTTTCGATGTCCTCCGTCAATCCCACCTGGTAAGGATCCCACACCGCGCAACAATATTTGAACAGAGGACGAACGAGTGTAGTGTAAGCTGTCTCTATAGTGGACTTGTTGCATCTTCTAAGTGTCCTGCCAATGAAACGTAACCTTTGGCTCGCCTTCCCCACAATATTATCTATGTGGTCTTTCCAACTGAAGTTGTTGGTAATTTTATCACTCAGGTACTTAGTTGAATTGACAGCCTTGAGAATTGTACTATTTATCGAGTAATCGAATTCCAACGGATTTCTTTTGAAACTCATGTGGGTCGCCTCACACTTTTCGTTATTTAGCGTCAACTGCCACCTGCCACACCATACAGCAATCTTTCTAAGTCACTTTGCAACTGATACTGGTCTTCGGATGACCTTACTAAACGGTAAATTACAGCATCATCTGCGAACAACCTAAGAGAACTGCTCAGGTTGTCACTCAGGTCATTTATATAGATCAGAAACAGCAGAGGTCCCAGGGCGCTTCCCTGGGGAACACCTGATGTCACTTCAGTTTTACTCGATGATTTGCCGTCTATTACTACGAACTGCGAACTTCCTGACAGGAAATCACGAATCCAGTAGCACAACTGAGACGATATCCCATAGGCCCGCAGCTTGATTAGAAGTCGCTTGTGAGGAACGGTGTCAAAATCTTTCCTTTGCCACCTGCCACACCATACAGCAATCTTCTGTCTATTCTTATAAGACCAGCCCTATTACTGAACTACTTACAGTAACAGACTCTCTGTCTTACCTTCTTGTTCATAATGGATCCTACTCCTGTTACACCATTTTCTGCTGCTGTTTATATTACCTTGTGCTCATCCTAGCAGAAATCGTTGTCTTCTTCCCATTTCAAACGGTTCAAATTGCTCTGCGCACTATGGGACTTAACTTCTGAGGTCATCAGTCCCCTAGAACTTAGAACTACTTAAACCTAACTAACCTAAGGACATCACACACATCCATGCCCGAGGCAGGATTCGAACCTGCGACCGTAGCGATCGCGCTGTTCCAGACTGTAGCCTTCCCATTTCATTTCACTGCCTCCACTGTATGTACATCAAGCCTTTGTATTTCCCTTTTCAGATTTTCTAGCCTACTTACGACGTTCAAGCTTCTGACATTCCACGCTCCGATTCGTAGAACGATATCCTTCCGTTGGTTATTCAATCTTTTTCTCATCGATACCTCCCCTTTGGCAGTCCCTCCGGGAGATCATAACGGGGGACTATTCCGGAATCTTTTGCCAATGGGGAGATCATCATCCCACAATTTCAGCTACAGGCCACAAGTCCTGTGGGTACACATTATGTGTCTTTAATTCACTGGTTTTCCATTGTCTTCTGCATCCTCACGCCGTTGATCATCGCGCATTCTTACGCCTTTAGGGACAATTTCCCACCTCAGGAGCCAGAGAGTGCCCTGATCCGCTGTCTGCTCCTTCGCCCTCTTTGAAGAGGCAGTTGGCAAAATGAGACTGACTTTTTATGCTGGATGTCTGCGGCCGCCAATGCTGACTTTTATTCAAAATTTAAGCGGTGGCGGTGACCGAACCCCGGACCAAGGACGTTTACATTATTATTCACAGACGCTACCCCTATTGTTTGTCGTATTTGGTCGTAGGGACGGCACATGACATCCCTTGAAGTTCGCTGTTGATCCCTTCACTCAGTTTTTTTATTACAGAGACCAGTCAGCTCTCTGACCGAACACTTTGAGCCACCGTACCAGCTCCCCTGGATCACACACTACAACTGCATAACGGCACTGAAACCACAAGTTACGCTCGAGCTCGGCAGAATCAATCACAGTCTCACTTGTAACCGTAAGTTTCTTTGATAGAAAGTGCCAAATGTGCAAATGTGACGTCGTCTGAAACACAGCTACAGCGATTACAGAGTTAGAATTTGTATCAGTCTTTGATAGCAACGATTTTTTTAAAACTGAGATTACTGCTTTCGATCTAGGAAAAACGAAAAGACGTTCATACAAAACTGTTTTACCATCTCGCATCGCACCCTCTTGTATTTATCCACATTCTTTTTGTATCTTGTAGCCTGATATATGAAGATGAACATAATCGATAAAATTATGAAATTTCTGCAGGTGAATGGTATTCATTATTACTGTACCGTAGACCAAGCATTTTCGGTCTCTCGGACAACAAGTTTAGCGTGCTGTTACTAGTTCATCGACAGAGGAAATTAGCTGACGGCATTGGGGAGTATTCAGCGGAAATTCTGTACGTCATGATCAGAACTCGCAAGTTGGGGCCGTTACGATGAACGCAGCGAGAAACTAAAGGCGATACGTGAGTAGATTTTCGGTTATACCATTAGACTCGGTAGTTTGCATACTAGGGCCTCTTACCTCAAATACATTCACCCTTCTCCATCATCACTGAAAGTTCGTAACGTCATCATGGAATCACCCTGTATAAAACTATTTCGCAACGTTCTACCTCCGAAACGTCAGAAAATAGCTTTTCATATCGACCACAACCTCTCAGCCAGTAAGATTTAATTGAAGGGAACACAGGCCGTTGAAAGCCTGCATTGTATGTGTAAGACCCTTCCTTATTCACTTCATGGTGTTGCGTAACATGTATAAGGTAGAATCTTTCACGACTGACAACGCATGATTGCTGGTTGCTTATCATTTCGGACTATACCAACTGGAGTATAAATTTTAAAATGCATAACAATGGATGACAAAAAGAGGCGGATTTTCATTAGATTTACGTTAGCATATATAGTAATGTGATGTAATAATTTGTGTTTCCCTTGTTTTACAGAAGTTGTTAATGCCATAAGATAGGCCAGAAGCATGTTGAGTTAAGTAAATCACACATTTTCGCCAGCTGGTGTGTAGTTATCTGCTTTCTCATGTCGTGGTACAGTTGTACAATGGCTCCGCAGCAATTAATGAATCACTGTCTACACAGGACGACATTCAGAACTTCTTACGTTAGCTAAATTACAAACACATCCATCAAAAGTTTTCGAACAACACTTTATTTTTAAATGCATGGTACAGAAAACAAATATTGGATCTGAGGCATGCGTGCATATTGACTTGCAATGTGTCCAGATCACCAAATAAAATCAAAAAAATTAGGAAGATCTGAAACGACAAGACCGTCTGTTTCCCAGGGTGGGTTTTTCACAGCACTCCTGAGCAACACCAACACGTGGTGGACCGTCCCCTTGCTCAAATGGCTCTGAGCAC
The DNA here is from genome assembly GCF_021461385.2 of Schistocerca piceifrons. Classification (NCBI taxonomy): domain Eukaryota; kingdom Metazoa; phylum Arthropoda; class Insecta; order Orthoptera; family Acrididae; genus Schistocerca; species Schistocerca piceifrons. The sequence continues at coordinate 83,563,972 of NC_060145.1, read as the reverse complement.
TATGGGACTCAACTGCTGTGGTCATAAGTCCCCTAGAACTTAGAACTACTTAAACCTAACTAACCTAAGGACATCACACACATCCATGCCCGATGCAGGATTCGAACCTGCGACCGTAGCGGTCGTGCGGTTCCAGACTGTAGCGCCTTTAACCACTCGGCCACTCCGGCCGGCCCCCTTGTTCAGATGCAAGCTTGAATCCGTCGTGCCGTCTATTAAACCAAAATGCCAGGGCTGCTCCAAAATGTCCCGCTCTTCAGTGGCGATTCTACGTAAGTCGCGCAGAGCACGTGTTCCTTGGCGACGTCCAAAATCAGATCGTTTCAGTTACATGTTAGATTGTGTTTATGTCCGGGAAGATACAGGCCGCATCATTCCAGTGACCCTTAGCATGCTACAAGAACGTGCTGACGAGTACAACGTGATGAGTATGAGGGTTATCATATACCAAGATGAACTTATCACCGAAATGTCGGTGATAAGGTCCCACTACTGGTTGCAGAATCTCATCCCTGTAGCGTAATGACATTGCTGCCAACAGCCACGAGAGACGTGCGGCAGCCCGATGTAATGCCACCCCACAACATCACTCCACCACCATCCTCTGGCACATTTGGGACACAATGATGAAGGCGTTCGATATTACCGAGTTGTCTTCACACACGTCGTCCGCGAGTATTACTGTGCTAATAGATCTGAGTTTCGCCTGTAAGAAACAACTGGCCCCATCTTGGGGCGACTACTCTGCATTATTTCTTTCCCGTCTGTGTTGTGGTGTACGACGTGCTGCTCACCGTGGTCGTCGGGAATGGAGATTCGCACATGCAAACGGTTCCTAACAGTTTGATGCGGTACATAACGTCCTCTAGCCTTTCCGAGCGCCGAATTTATTTCTAAAGCATTCAACCCACGGTTCCTTTGACTCTAAAACCGTAGACATCGATCATCCTGTGCACCTGTCGAACGTGGCCAGCCGAAGTGGCCGTGAGGTTCTAGGCGCTGCAGTCTGGAACAGCGAGACCGATGTGGTCGCAGGTTCGAATCCTGCCGCGGGCATGGATGTGTGTGATGTCCTTAGGTTAGTTAGGTTTAACTAGTTCTAAGTTATAGGGGACTAATGACCTCAGAAGTTGAGTCCCATAGTGCTCAGAGCCATTGGAACAATTTTTTGTCGAACGTGTACGGCCTGTGCTGTGTAAATTCTCAACATCACCTGTCAATTGGAATCTATTCCATGTCCTTCCTACTTCACTTTGATTATGCTGCACACGTCGATCAGCTTCTCTGAGGCATCTGTAATGTGTCCCTGCTGGTGACTTACTTTTAACCTAAATGCTGCAGTCCGTTCGAATACGGCATTCTACTGGTACGTACCGCTCATGGTAACTGTGTGTATACTACTGGCCATTAAAATTGCTACACCACGAAGATGACGTGCTACAGACGTGAAATTTAACCGACAGGAAGAAGATGATGTGATATGCAAATGATTAGCTTTTCAGAGCATTCACACAAGGTTGGCGCCGGTGGCGACACCTACAACTTGCTGACATGAGGAACGTTTCCAACCGATTTCTCATACACAAACAGCAGTTGACCGCCGTTGCCTCGTGAAACGTTGTTGTGATGCCTTGTTTAAGGAGGGGACATGCGTACCATCGCGTTTCCGACTTTGATAAAGGTCGGATGAAGCCTATCGCGATTGCGGTTTATCGCATCGCGACATTGCTGATCGCGCTGGTCGAGATCGAATGACTGTTAGCAGAATAAGGAATCGGTGGGTTCATGAGGGCAATACGGAACGCCGTGCTGGATCCCAACGGCCTCGTATCACTAGCAGTCGAGATGACAGGCATCTTATCCGCATGGCTGTAACGGATCGTGCAGCCACGTCTCGATCCCTGAGTCGACAGATGGGGACGTTTGCAAGACAACAACCATCTGCACCAACAGTTCGACGACGTTTACAGCAGCATGGACTATCAGCTCGGAGACCATTGTTGCGGTTACCCTTGACGCTGCATCAGAGACAGGAGCGCCTGCGATGGTGTACTCAACGACGAACCTGGGTGCACGAATGGCAAAACGTCATTTTTTTGGATGAATCCAGGTTCTGTTTACAGCATCATGATGGTCGTATGCGTGTTTGGCGACATCGCGGTGAACGCACACTGGAAGCGTGTATTCGTCATCGCCATAGTGGTGTATCACCCGGCGTGATGGTATGGGGTGCCATTGGTTACACGTCTCGGTCACCTCTTGTTCGCACTGATGGCACTTTGAACAGTGGACGTTACATTTCACATGTGTTACGACCTGTGGCTCTACCTTTCGTTCGGTCCCTGCGAAACCCTACATTTCAGCAGGATAATTCACGACCGAATGTTGCAGGTTCTGTACGGGCCTTTCTGGATACAGAAAATGTTCGATTGCTCCCCTGGCCAGCACATTCTCCAGATCTCTCACCAACTGAAAACATCTGGTCAAGGGTGGCCGAGGAACTGGGTCGTCAAAATACGCCAGTCACTACTATTGATGAACTGTGGTATCGTGTTGAAGCTGCATGGGCAGTACCTGTACACGCCATCCAAACTCTGTTTGACTCAATGCTCAGGCGTATCAAGGCCGTTATTACGGCCAGAGGTGGTTGTTCTGGGTACTGATTTCTCACGATCTATGCACCCAAATTGCGTGAAAATGAAATCACATGTCAGTTTTAGTATAATATATTTGTTCAATGAATACCCGTTTATCATCTGCATTTCTTCTTGGTGTAGCAATTTTAATGGCCAGTAGAGTATGTTCACAGCTAGCGCTACTAGCGGCCTCGTGATGAGTACAGGAACACACCTGCACGACTTGGGGGGGCGGGGGGGGGGGGGTGCAAAAAGTTTTGTTGATGTGTGTGGCATGATATTCACACTACGCAGTTTCACGGTCATTACAGTTTTTTTTGTTTTTTTTGTTTTTTTGCTTGCTTTCTATGATTTAACAGAGCGACTGGGACCCATTCTGCACGTCGGCCCCCTGGTACGTGGCCAACCACGTCTTACGGTCGGTGCCAATGCTACAGGCAGCCGTCTGGGAGGCACGGCAAGACGTCAGCCGCCTCCTCCAGTTCTGCTACTTGCTCACGCTGATCACGTTGAGTGAGTCCATAAAAGTCCAACTATGAAGAATAAAACGTGTCAAGTACTGCACACAGGATTAACTACATAACGAGTTTTCCATTTCTGTGCTACATTGCTGCCCGGTACGTTGAGAAATCTTTGACACCCATGAAACAGCGTTTCGCCTTTGTGGCACCGTGTGCACTGAACTGTGGCGGGACAACACCGATAGAAGCAGGACATAAAGGCCATTCAACACTGACAGGTGATTCAGACGTTTCAAACACTACTGAAAAAACGAAAGCTACAGCAACCGTGACACATATCAGTGAGGTTATTTTGTTCAAAACTGACATTTCGAGAGCGCAACTTCTTTATGCAAACATGAAAACAGCGACCAATCATTGTTAACAATCCTATGCATTCACACAAATAGCACTGCTACAGATTTCGAATTCACAGGCTGACCTGACGTCTGCCCACGTTTTTTGTAGTTTCCAGTAGGACTGTGGTTATTTTTAAAAAATATCGGGAATCCGATATAACGATATATAAAAAGATTCGTTATCAGCTCCCGACATACAGGAAAAAGTATCGGTACAGCGAAAAATCAACGGAAGAATTATCGACGTACCAGCCTATAAAAATACCGGCTGCACATTGTATATATACTTCCGGTTTTAGAGCTGTATACTTAAGTATTGATTCATTATTAGTTATTTTGTACATCAACAAGCTAGTAGCCTGCCTATTCCCCTTAAAGAAAAACGAAGCGCGTTCACGCTTGGCTGCAACCGCTTTACTAAAATTAGCGACTGCATGTACGTGGCAAAACCCGGTGGGTCTGTTGTTCGGTTTCGTCACATATCGGATTTGTCCGGAACGCTTCGTGACGACTTCCCTGTTTTTACATTTCTGCCAACGCCAGCGAGCAAGCAGTTGTAGTGTCAAAATGGCGTGTTACAGTTAAACGTTGCACCGAGAGCCGATTACGCCAGCATTTCCCCTCACATGTCTCTGTGTGAATAAATAGCACACTAGTTCCTATAAATATTTTTTTTCTTTTTCTTTTTTTTTAACGCAACTGATGTGCTATTTCTTCACATTGGAAATCATCTTATTCCACTCACACCGCCACCGCTCTGTGTATCGGAATATTTCTTTTGTACTACATATAATTGCTTCATACAGCTAAAGAGAAAGATTGGACGTGATGAAAGCTAAAAACGTAGTAAGACTCTTTCACACAAGTAAAATTATGTTGTACTACAATTTCAAAGGAACAACTTTAAATGTTTACTGAAAATTGTGGAAAACATATAGAATAAAAATATGGACAATGGATACTGCCCTTTTGATATCGAGTTATCGATATACCGGTGAAAAACCATCTCCGACGCATATCGTTATCTTAGGGAGAAAATTTTGTACATCGATACGTCAAACGCTCTAGTGGTGATGCCCTACAGGAATAAAAACAGCCTTTTTAACGGTAGCTTAAGTCGAATTTTGAAAACATTCTACACTTGGAGTAGTGAACAATTATTACAAAACGAATTACTGGACCGATCTTGCTTATGAATGCCTGTTTTCATTATCTCTGCGATGTTCGACTCTTTGATCAGACATCACTGTCAAATGCACAGCTATCCTGGCTGCGTGCAGATAAGTGCACAGACTTGTATACCCTCTGTCTTTCCTCCTGCCTCATCAACGAACAATGTTCCTTGTAACTCTCCTCGACCTTAACGCTCTAGCATGAACAACATGGCAGAAGCACCCGTTCCCATCAGAGAAAACTTCTTTCTGTCCAACTCTATCGTTCAGCCACTTTCTCTGGAAGTCCTTCTCAGCAGCAAGAACGCGACTCTGGAATAATACCCCACAGTGTATTAGAGAACTGAATAACGTCAGTAGCTTCAGAGGACAGTTAATGACATATCTACTAAGGACACAATAACGATTATCGTTGTCCTCGTACGCACTCAATACGCCAGTACATCCTTCTTTCCAACCACAACTTCTTTTTTTACCCCAGCATTCTCACCTGGTTCAATCTCATTTCCCCAGATCTCGCTATTTCAGAAAACCTACTACTTAAACCTCACTAACCTAAGGACATCACTCACATCCATGCCCGAGGCAGGTTTCGAACCTGCGACCGTAGCAGTCGCGCGGTTCCAGACTGTAGCGCCTAGAACAGCTCGGCCACCTCGGCCGGCGAACGTTTGGGAAGAACTCGCCAATCGACTCAATCGGTGACGAATGGTGCTCACATTGAACACTTGTAAGAAAAACTGCTTGGGTTGCTCTCTCACTCTATACATTATTTATAATTGTAAGATAACTGTAATAAACGCTACCAATCCTTAAAAGCGGTATATTTTTTATGTTTTTATTTCACACACTTAGTTTTGTAGGACCAAACTAAGGAGCAAATCTCCAAGGCCATGGAACGTATCAGTACATCAAATTACAAAATAAAAGTAATAACAGATAGATTAATACGAACCCTAAAAAGGACACGCCATAAGTTTATGTAAACGCAATCAACAACATAACAGAGAAATAGTTTAATTTTCCAAGGAACTCCTCTCCAGAATAGAAGGAGTGACCCATGAGGCAACTCTTCAGCTTCGAATTGAAAGCGCTTGGATAACTGCTAAGATTTTTGAATTATTGTGGTAGCTTATTGAAAATGGATGCAGCAGTATACTGCACGCCTTTCTACACAAGAGTCAAGGAAGTGCGATCCAAATGCAGGTAATATTTCTGCATACTATTAACCGAATGAAAGCGGCTAAATCTAGGGAAACCGCTGATACTGTTAACAAGAAACTACAGTAAAAAATGTATGAGAGGCCAGTGTCAGAATACCCAGAGTAGTGAACAGGGCTCGACAAAAAGCGAGCGAACTTACACCACTTTTTGCCCGAACTGCCCAGATATAATACTCTTCGACATAAGCCAATGAAAATAACAGAAGTAGACTACTTTTCATGTAGAATTATCACTTACTTCAGACACCGTTCTAATAGTACAAATGGCAGCATTATGTCTTTGAACAAAATCCTGAACGTGGGCTTGCCACGACAGTGTACTATCTACCTCAATTTCTACACTACTGGCCATTAAAATTGCTACACCAAGAAAAATGTAGATGATAAACGGGTATTCTTTGGACAAATATATTATACTAGAACTGACATGTGATTATATTTTCACGCAATTTGGGTGCATAGATCCTGAGAAATCAGTACCCAGAACAACCACCTCTGGCCGTGATAACGGCCTTGATACGCCTTGGCATTGAGTCAGAGCTTGGATGGCGTGTACAGGTACAGCTGCCCATGCAGCTACAACACGATACCACAGTTCATCAAGGATAGTGACTGGCGTATTGTGACGAGCCAGTTGCTCGGCCACCATTGACCAGATGTTTTCAATTGGCGAGAGATCTGGAGAATGTGCTGGCCAGGGCGGCTGTCGAACATTTTCTGTATCCAGAACGGCCCGTACAGGACCTGCAACATGCGGTCGTGCATTATCCTGCTGAAATGTAGGGTTCTGCAGGGATCGAATGAAGGGTAGAGCCACAGGTCGTAACACATCTGAAATGTAATGTCCGCTGTTCAAAGTGCCGTCCATGCGAATAAGAGGTGACCGTGACGTGTAACCAATGGCACCCCATACCATCACACCGGGTGATACGCCAGTATGGCGATTACGAATACACGCTCCCAATGTCCTTTCACCGCGATGTCGCCAAACACGGATGTGACCATCATGATGCTGTAAACAGAACCTGGATTCATCCCAAAAAATGTTTTACCATTCGTGCACTCAGGTTCGTCGTTGAGTACACCATCGCAGGCGCTCCAGTCTCTGATGCAGCGTCAAGGGTAGCCGCAGCCATGGTCCCCGAGCTGACAGTCCTTGGTACTGCAAACGTCGTCGAACTGTTCGCGCAAATGGTTGTTGACTCAGGGATCGAGACGTGGCTGCATGATCCGTTGCAGCCATGCGGATAAAATGCCTGTCATCTCGACTGTTAGTGATACGAGACCGTTGGGATCCAGCAGGGCGTTCCGTATTACCCTCCTGAACCCACCGATTCCATATTCTGCTAACAGTCATTGGATTTCGAGCAACTCGAACAGCAATGTCGCGATACGATAAACCGCAATCGCGATAGGCTACAATCCGATCTTTATCAAAGTCGGAAACGTGATGGTACGTATTTCTCCTCCTTACACGAGTCATCACAACAACGTTTCACCAGGCAACGCCGGTCAACTGGTGCTTCTGTATGAGAAATCGGTTGGAAACTTTCCTCATGTCAGCACGTTGTAGGTGTCGCCACCGGCGCCCACCTTGTGTGAATGCTCTGAAAAGCTCATCATTTGCATATCATATCACTTTCTTCCTGTCGGTTAAATTTCGCGTCTGTAGCACGTCATCTTCGTGGTGTAGCAATTTTAATGGCCAGTAGTGTAAAAATCTACACTGTTCACTTTCACTAATTATATACCCGTTCTGTGAAATTAAAACGTAAGGTTTTGTTGAATTGTGTGTTAAAAACTGTAAAAACTAAGTCTTACTGTGATTTAACGTTAGTTTAATTTCTGCAAAACATGAACTTATGCCATGAACTGCACTGTTTGAAACAGAGCCAATGTTGCACTCAACATCCTTTACCACCAAGCTAGTGTCATCAGAAAACATAAATATTTTAGAGTCACCTGTAATATAGAGGACATATCATTCATACAAGTTGTTAATAAGGAACAGGAGTGGCCCCAGCACTGATCCCTGGGGCACTCCCCATTTGACCGTGCCCCACTCAGGCCCCACATCACAACACTGTGAATAATGACCTTTCGCTGTCTGTTGTTAAAGTAAGAGGTGAACGAATTGTGAGCTACTTCCCATGTTCCATAATGGTCCACCTTCTGGAGCAATATCTTGTGATCAACACAAAGGCCTTAGTTAAATTTTAAAAAAGCGCACGGCTTTTAAACGACTCGCTTGCTTGCGGTGGATGTGAATCAGTGGAATATCTTAAAAAAAAAAAATACCTTGAATGAGGCGTTTGTGATGGAAAGGTCAGAACAGCGCTTGAGTCGTATGTGGAATATCCTGTACTCGCCATAAACCCACCGCCACTCAATATTCCTTTCCTATGTGGTGTCCACTGACTGCTCTCAATTTTATTTCAGGCGTGAAGCTGTTGTCCTGTCTGCTGACCTACGCTGTATGGATGAAGCTGCGGCAATCGTGGAGCAGATGTATCGACACGCGTTGGCCTGTGGAACTGCTGTTCACCCCAATGCTCTCCAGATATGTTGTCCTCAATAAATTGTTATGTTAACCGTTTTGCTGATTGTATGTCGAACGATATTGTATTCTTAAACAGTTCAAGACTTTATGTGTGTCACCATTATTCTGGACAATGAGCGAGAAATCACTTGAGAAAATATTACGCCGTTCCTTGAACATCAACGTGACTACTCTGCAATTCACACTAAAGCGTTTGGCAGAGAGTTCATGGAAATACTTTCAGAATACTTCCTACCATCCAATCATCGTGACGGTGAACACCTAAATCTTCCCGTGCGACCTCTGATTTCTCTTATTTTTTTTGCAATGGTCATTTAACTCAGGGAAAATTCAGCCAAATTCAGCTATTTCTAATACACTGGTGGCTCCATCTCTGGGAGGACATCGCTGAAGTGGGTCCAGAAATGACGCTTGGGTGCTTCTGTCTTCTCATTTATCACACCGACGCACTCGTTTCTTAAAACGAAAAAAATCTCCACATCTTCTTCAGAGCATAATAACAAAGTGAACGGCTCGTAGGCAGTGGCGTAAAACCGCACGAACGAGTAGAATTCGTTGGATAACATCAAAGACAGCACTTTGAGCATAATGGGTAATTTTTTTGTCAAGTTCAGAGGAAGTCAAGATTTTCGGAACTTGAAGAATGGAATGCCACAGCGTGCTGAACGAGAAGTGTCCAAGGGATATTTGTGGATGCACTTTAAGCCATGTCCTCCTTGAGAAGCAGCTACCAACTTATTCCAAATAGCGGCATTAGGTTTAATGCTCCCTGTTGATCACTCCATATGGATGCACACATTGTAACATAGGTATAGTATTGGTTTCTAGAGTGGACGCTACGCAGTAGCATTGTTAGAGTTTGTGACATACGTGTTGCGGGTAAATGCTACTTTTTGGTACGTGAAGGCAACGCTTTTAGTTTCCAACTGAGCCTTGAGAGCATCCAACATTGGATGCTGGAGGAATGGTCTTATGTTTGACAATGCAAGTTTGCTGCGGGCTTTTAGAAGCGGCGTTCAATAATCAATGCAACACTTTCTTTTCTCGGCTGATTTCGGTTGAAAAAAAATGCTGAATTTGCCGTGAGACATTGTGGAATATTCCCGCTTCAGCAGCCGTAGCTTCATGACGTCCAGATATGTGGCGACGCTATGCGTAGCACTCAAAATGGCTCCTGTAAAGGAGGCGCATTCCAAGTAGAGAGCTGTCACTGAGTCTCTTTTTGGCTGAAAAGCAGAGCACCGTAGGTATTCATCGACCCTTGTAGAATGTATACGGAGACCTGGCAGTGAACAAAAGCACGGTGAGACGTTGGGCAAGGCTTCTGTCAGTCACTAGGTGACGTAGACCTGTCCGATCTCCCACGTGCCGGCCAGCGCACAAAGCTGAGACTCCTGCAGTGTTGGAGCCTGCCGACACTCTAATTTGAGATAATCGATAAATCAAATCAAACACCTCGCTGCTCAGCGGGACGTCCCGGTGGTGGTGCTGACACACTCGTGGTACTCAAAGGTGTGTACCTACTTGGTTCCTAGCCGCATAACAGGAACGAAGGAGAAACTGTGCATAACTGCTTGCGTTTTACGAGGCTGATCGTGACAATTTGCGGTAATTTCCAACAATGATTGCCTATCGAAGTCGCGTGGTCCAAACGGCACATATCGAACGTGCGATTGTAAATCGATCATGCGACGGTCGTCGCGGGCGTTATGAGTATGTTTACGGTGGTCACTACAGCAACGACAAAAGAACAGCGTTAAAAAATACTTGTAATTACAAAGGAGACGACTTACCTTATTCAAATGGTTCTGAGCACTATGCAACTTAACATCTGAGGTCATCAGTCCCCTAGTACTTAGAACTAATTAAACCTAACTAACCTAAGGACATCACACACATCCATGCCCGAGGCAGGACTCGAACCTGCGACCGTAGCGGTCGCGTGGTTCCAGACTGAAGCGCCTAGAATCGCTCGGCCGCAACGGCCGGCTTACCTTATTCGTTGTCGGTGTTGTCGTCATGTGAAACTCAATGTGATATGTACGCTACAAGGACAAGTTGTAGGGGACTGATGACCTCAGAAGTTAAGTCCCATAGAGCTCAGAGCCATTTGAACCATTATTACCGAAAGCTGGAAAGGCGATCACTGTTATTTCAGTAACAACGCCGACGGTTAGTAAACAGCAATAAAAGCATGAGATAAGAATGGGTACAGCATTGCTGGGACAATTACGCACTTGTTGCCATATGGCGTGACCTACTAGACGGTAAGTGTGTGCACGCATTGTGCAACACTTGCCCCCACCTGGCCAGTTCGGTAGTTTTTCGCTGTCGTCCTCGAAGACCAGTTGTATTGCAAACTGACACCAATCGTAGTTTGGAATTACGAAGTGGGGCAGCAGTGAAATACAGTGCTCCATTTGCGTGAAAAAGATTAAAAACAGGGGAGGCACAACAAATTTGTGACATCATATGAGGAAAAAACATCCACAATGGTTCTTGGAGTATAAGGTACATTTGACTGATACACCTATAATTCTATTGACGTGTTGTAACCTTGGGATAACAACCGAACACTTAATTTTGCGGTTGCTCCAGGGGTGAAAAATTGCTACCTTCCAAACGTGACAATGCAGGGAAGTGATCAACTTGTGAGCGTTCACTGCCACCGTTGTCGTGGCCGTCTCCTGCACCTTCGCCGTCTTTGGTTCAAATGGCTCTGAGCACTACGGGGCTTGACTTCTAAGGTCATCAGTCCCCTAGAACTTAGAACTACTTAAACCTAACTAACCTAAGGACATCACACACATCCATGTCCGAGGTAGGATTCGAACCTGCGACCGTAGCGGTCGCGCGGTTCCAGACTCTAGCGCCTAGAACCGCTCGGCCACCCCGGCCGGCTCACCGTCTTTGCTGGAGACAGTGAGACCGATTTTCGCCACAGCCTCAACCCCCTATCGATCGGGATCTCATACTCCTTCATCTCCATCAAAATGTTTTAAAATCACTGTTCGAAGTCTACATTTATTGCAGTAAATATAGCAATAAAAAACCGGAAATTAATTATTCCAGAAACCGGTTATTTTGAGCGGTTTTAACGGTCAGATTAAAACGGCGACAAATAAAAAAATGGTGTATCGGAAAATCGGTTGTTTCAGCGATAACCGCCATCCCTTGTGTAGTTACCTGATTAGGAAGGAGCTACGGACCTGTTGGACGGTCGACAATGGTCTCTTCAGCTGCTGCTGGTTCGTTCGTTACCCCGGAAATTGCGCCAGTGACAGCAGGCAATATGGTTGAGCTCATCACCTTAGAGAAATATCTGTATTTTCTGCTATCTTTGGAATGCGTGAGTACTTTGCGTCATTCATTACTGAGTGCATGCACGTATGGCTTCTGTGAGTCGTCTTTTGTGGTAAGATAACCTAAGTTCCTAAAACAGTTGTGTTGTATGATGATTTGGGGTAATACAATTATACTAGGCGTAAAAAATTACATATACAGAATTTCAGTATGTTAGGGGACATAAGAAGAAACACTTTCTCATACTGTCACTGGTGCACCGTCTCGTGATACAGGCCCATGAAGTCCTGGTACTAGTGATGTTCGCAGACTGTGTTCAGACTGTAGTGTGATGAACACTGCTTTAGAGACCTTGCTGAAAATGCTGTGCGTTTAAGCACAACTGGTATCTGCGTGCTAATGAGTGTTTAATACGCTCAGACCAACCAGGTATTTCATGAAAAATGGCTGTACCTCGAGTCAAACTGGCAACCAGCTCTTCTTCGTGTATGTATCAGCTTATATCGGTATCTCGTACATTAAAACGTTCACCTACCTCCCAACAGAAATAAATCCGTAGGAGCTCGATCGGAAGAACGTGGCGGTGACAGTCCTGGCACACCGCTCTCAGTTCAGCAGTGGGAGAAACCATTATTTAAATGATCTGACATCAACGTTCGCAGAACCATACTCTTATAAAATGTAGGATGAGCCACTTCTCTCATCTTGCCTTTCAGTCATTGGCGGCTCATAAGTATACATTCTGGCGTCCACAAATTTTTAAATTCAAATAAATATGGGAGTGTGAAATAAATAGCATCTATGTATAACAGTTATGCTATCCACATATTTATACAACCTCAGCCTCTACCAGTGATAATAATAATAATAATAACACATAATAATAATAATAACACTAACAATAATATGCATATGATGTATGAAAAAAGGAAGAATTGCTTTTGTTGAATTTTTTTGTTGTGTACATAAGTGAGTACAGTTTATGGCAGGAACGAATATAATATCTAAGCTCTCCCTACTCTCCATTTCGCATTTTTGTGTAAGTGGGATTTACCGTGCACATTTTTCACGCAAATGTACAAGATCCCTAATAAATGTATTAGTTAACGAATTAACTTCCGGGCTGAAAATCAGACATTCTTACGTTGCAGCTACAACAACAACTTACGCTTATTATACACTTCTTTGTTAAATGTTCGCTTGTAGTCACCCTTATCTGATTTCACCGCTTAGACATCGGATCTCGTCTGGTCCTAGCTCCTTCGCGGCTAGCTTTCCCTCGTAATTTTCTTTTCTGTTAGCACTTAAAACAGATTCAACACAGTTAATGTTGACATTGCACAGAAAAGCCATTTCCTGCACAGTAAACAACCAACTCAAAACACAAGCTGCCGTTTGCAGAAATAATTGTATTCAAGTAATACTGTCTATCGAAAAGGTTACTTGACTAGAGTACAAATGAAGCTTTGAGAACCGTAAGGGCCAAAAGCACATCGTCTTCCACCCCACATTTAAGTGAATATCAGAGAAGCTAGCGAGACAGCTTTTCGTCAGTGTTCATACAGGGTGTTTCAAAAATGACCGGTATATTTGAAACGGCAATAAAAACTAAACGAGCAGCGATAGAAATACACCGTTTGTTGCAATATGCTTGGGACAACAGTACATTTTCAGGCGGACAAACTTTCGAAATTACAGTAGTTACAATTTTCAACAACAGATGGCGCTGCAAGTGATGTGAAAGATATAGAAGACAACGCAGTCTATGGGTGCGCCATTCTGTACGTCGTCTTTCTGCTGTAAGCGTGTGCTGTTCACAACGTACAAGTGTGCTGTAGACAACATGGTTTATTCCTTAGAACAGAGGATTTTTCTGGTGTTGGAATTCCACCGCTCAGAACACAGTGTTGTTGCAACAAGACGAAGTTTTCAACGGAGGTTTAATGTAACCAAAGGACCGAAAAGCGATACAATAAAGGATCTGTTTGAAAAATTTCAACGGACTGGGAACGTGACGGATGAACGTGCTGGAAAGGTAGGGCGACCGCGTACAGCAACCACAGAGGGCAACGCGCAGCTAGTGCAGCAGGTGATCCAACAGCGGCCTCGGGTTTCCGTTCGCCGTGTTGCAGCTGCGGTCCAAATGACGCCAACGTCCACGTATCGTCTCATGCGCCAGAGTTTACACCTCTATCCATACGAAATTCAAACACGGCAACCCCTCAGCGCCGCTACCATTGCTGCACGAGAGACATTCGCTAACGATATAGTGCACAGGATTGATGACGGCGATATGCATGTGGGCAGCATTTGGTTTACTGACGAAGCTTATTTTTACCTGGACGGCTTCGTCAATAAACAGAACTGGCGCATATGGGGAACCGAAAAGCCCCATGTTGCAGTCCCATCGTCCCTGTATCCTCCAAAAGTACTGGTCTGGGCCGCCATTTCTTCCAAAGGAATCATTGGCCCATTTTTCAGATCCGAAACGATTACTGCATCACGCTATCTGGACATTCTTCGTGAATTTGTGGCGGTACAAACTGCCTTAGACGACACTGCGAACACCTCGTGGTTTATGCAAGATGGTGCCCGGCCACATCGCACGGCCGACGTCTTTAATTTCCTGAATGAATATTTCGATGATCGTGTGATTGCTTTGGGCTATCCGAAACATACAGGAGGCGGCGTGGATTGGCCTCCCTATTTGCCAGACATGAACCCCTGTGACTTCTTTCTGTGGGGACACTTGAAAGACCAGGTGTACCGCCAGAATCCAGAAACAATTGAACAGCTGAAGCAGTACATCTCATCTGCATGTGAAGCCATTCCGACAGACACGTTGTCAAAGGTTTCGGGTAATTTCATTCAGAGACTACGCCATATTATTGCTACGCATGGTGGACATGTGGAAAATATCGTACTATAGAGTTTCCCAGACCGCAGCGCCATCTGTTGTTGAAAATTGTAACTACTGTAATTTCGAAAGTTTGTCTGCCTGAAAATGTACTGTTGTCCCAAGCATATTGCAACAAACGGTGTATTTCTATCGTTGCTCGTTTAGTTTTTATTGCCGTTTCAAATATACCGGTCATTTTTGAAACACCCTGTATATACATACAATGTGGCCGTAAAGTACAAATAAACCTGACCCACCATAAGATCAACAGATGCCAGAAGCATGAATAAATGCTACAGTCCCACAGTCGACGATGCTTTATGGTTCTCAGTGCCTCAAATGGATTGCTGTATGACAGAAAACTTAATTGCGTATATCATCAGAATCCCTTAAAATAAGGTTTCCTACCAGTGTAACTATAACATATAATGATGTCCCCCAATTTTAATATACAGTGAGAGAATTGGCATATCTGAGGAATGTGCTGCCGTCTAGAGAGATTTATCCTAAGCGAACGGGGATAAAAGTCTACGGCAGTGTGCAACCACCTGGTAGCACTGACGTAAGCCCGTAGTCGAGTGCTAAGGGCTAGCTGTGCACGCCGTGAACTGTGTACGTTGGTTATCAAATCCGCGTGTGTTTGGCCCGTAAGGCAATTACGTCACGCCAGTCGCGCATGCGCAAAAGCTCCTAGAAACATAGACATCTGAGGGTTAGCTCACGACCCTGCTGCCAAGGTTCACCGACATCACAGGAGCGATGTAGCAGAGCGCGGTAGATTCAGCGCCATGAATTTCAGATTACCGCATCTACGTTACGTTTACCAGCGTACACACACACACACACACACACACACACACACACACACACACACAAACAATAAATCTGCACGGTTTCAAAAGTTTGGGTGTTCACGCGCTCTTGTGCTCTTACACAACAGTCGCCACTGCCTTCAACTTCTGCCGAATTGCGTCACACATTTATTGAAATCAATGAAGCTTTTTCTTCACTTCGTCATCAAAGTTAAAATACAAGTCACAATAAAGATAAAGGAAGCTCCAAACTTATTACTGGTTGATCGTCTTGGCTGTAATTGCGTATTTTGCTCACTGCCATGCGATAAATTTTGTTTTAGCCAAAAAAGTTTTCAATGATTTCCGTGATTCGCTCAAGGCAAATGCCGGTATGGTTTCCCTGAAGGAGAACGACCTAGAAATGACTTTAATCTTCCCTCCTTCCATCCTGCCTTGGTTGGTCATTGAATTAAGGCATCGCTTTTCCAGTTTGCTTTGACCATTAGAGCAGTCTTGGAAATGAGGGGAGCGTCACTTGGTGTAGCGTGTACAATTTTCTGAGTACAGCCTGTCTACTTCGAATACAGTTTCATAGTTGATTCACTAGGTATGATCGACAGCGTACATCAGTTTGTTCATAAAGGCCGAAGTCGCAGAGGAAATAGCAGGTGAATAGTATGACCACGAAACAGGGCACACTCCTCCGATAAACTTTCGAGGAACGTCTGATGAAGAACATTGTGCAAACACATATGTGCAGTGAGATCCAGTGAAATATCTAAGAATGTCCCCCTTAACATTTTTACAAACGTCCAATGGGTGGCATTACTAAGATCTGATACTATCATTATTTCAAGATTGTAATTTCGTGTTCTTAAATCAATGGCAGCTCAGAAATTGGCCAAGTATCTTGTTTACAGAGCGCGTTTAAAGAGAAAATATTATGCAAGGAAATGAAAATCTCATTTCAAGGTTTATATTCGATTAGTTCTGTCTCTATTTTCATTTCTGTAAATGCGCGTCTTGGTGATAACTCCTCGAACCACTTCGTTCAACTTTTAGCAATCAACCAACTTTACAAAAGATCGTTTATTTCAAAGACTGTATCCATGTATACTAGTGGATGTATCTGCAAAATTAAATCTCTCTACGTCACATGGATCAGTAGATGTGACGTCGTAAACATTGAGATGCGTGAAAAACCATCTTTTGCTTAAAACAAAGTACAAAGTACCCAGACTATAGTTATCTAGTGACTGATAATACTGGCTACACTCATGTAGTGATTAGGACTTCCGGGAAAATTTAAACATAATCTCTAAACATTTTTAAACCTTTCCTCACTTACAAACTTAACGTTAAGTACTTAAAACATAACTCACTTAGAAAATAATGAAAAGTTTGAACCTGTTATATACTTGGGAGTTGGATCCTTTAAAGAACGGAGGGTTTATGATTGATACTAAAAGTTAAAAAGTGTTAATTCTCCACTTAAAGGCCAAAGACCAAATCTATTACATTTCGATTACACGCTAAATCACACAAATTTTACGTTTGTGGTTTCAGATAAATGTCTAGGGATTACAGAAACTAACAACTTAAACTGGAACCATCACATAAAACATATTTTGGGAAAGGGGAACCAAAGACTGTGTTTTATTCTTGAAACGTTTAGAAAAGGCACCAAATGTACTAAAGAGAGTGCATACACTATGTTTATCCGTCCTCTTTTTGGAGTATTGCTGCGAGCTATACGATCCTTACCACACAGAACTGACGGAAGACATCGATAAAGTTCAAGTAAGGGCAGCTCGTTGTGTATTACCGCGCAACTGGAGGGCGAAAGACACTGACATGATGAGAATTAGGGCGACAGTCATTAAAACAACGGAGTTTTTATTTGAGGTGAGATCTTTCCACGGAATTTCAGTCGCCTACTTTCTCCTTCAAAATCGAAAATATTTTATTTTCACATACATAATAAGGACACGTGAAGGTCTTAATAAAAGTCAGGTATTCCTTTCTCCTATTTGCTGTCCGAGAGTGGAACGGTAGAGAAAAGTTTCTGAAACACTGTAGTGTGAATTGCAGACTAGCCACGTAGATGTAGAGAAGAAAAATCAGCGACAATAAACTGCACGGGTGTGCCAGATTGAAAATTAACAAAAGACGTTCGTCCGCGAAGCTGTTCAAAAACAATTATGGCTGTTTCTTTTGTTATACTGTTGTCTTAGAGAATCGAAGAACCATTACTGATAAACGGTATGCAACAATGATTTTGTTACAAGTCACCGACATCTTCATCTTAAAAACAACGGAGAACGCCTCATCATTTTTCATCACGACAATGTCCGCTCACAGCACGTAGAAAAGGCTATAATTTTACAGAGAAAAACATCGAAATAATGTTCCGGCGGTCGTTTTAACCTATTGAAAGGATAACGTTTCTTCGTTCGTCGGTCGAACTTTCTTGAGTCGCAGTATACCATTAGGTCTGAGTCGCTAATAACTGGGAGACTAGCAATACGCTAGCAGTGGATAAGCTCACAACGGATAGATTATGTTTTTACGTGATTTTCATGCAGTATTTGTTTTGCCTTTAACTTACTATAATTTGTGCTAATTCATAAATTGCTGTAACGTGGAAAGATGTTAATCTAGGACATCGGGTGTCATTGTGAAGAGCTTGCTTAGCACTACTAGCATCCCAAATGAGACAATGAAAATATTCGCCGAATAAAATTGAAAACCGGTATTAAATTCAAAACTGCAATATAATGAAAGATGTCGTCTCATGTGGCTCTTAATTGTGTTCTGCATTACAGAAAAGGTAGTCAGCGGAAAGGTCGGGTAGAAAGTAATCCAAAGAGTCTAAAAAGTACGGTGCCGAGCGAATGCGTGTTGTACCGTGGCATCGGAAAGGAGCAAAGCGATTAAGTAGCTGGCCCATACGGGATTCAGCGGCCAGCGACAGTACAAACTTGAGAATTATCTTTTTTGTAACCATTATACTGCTCTGTGTCATAATAGCACTACACAGATTGATAATTAAGTTACATATTAACACGAAATACTCGTTACGATTTTATGCCGACGTTGTCACGAAATATTTACGGCGTCCGCCTGAACTGGACACACACAAATTGTTCTGTCGTCTGACTTCTAATTTTTGTTTCTTTAAGTGAATAAAAATTGTGCGGGTAGTGATTCCATTACTCCAAGGTGCCTAAAACCTTTCAAAACCACGTTTACGAGGTACCAACATTAACAGAGGAAAAAATATTTCAAGAATTAATTTGAATCCTTACGCAAGTGTAAAAATTTTAAGAATACTATGAGAAATAATAAAATGATAATGCGTTTCTCTGTTAGTTTTTGTAAAAACTTACGACCCTTTCGTGTAACGTAAGTCACATGATATTTATGAGAGACATTAGAAATTAACCAAGATATCGTGTCTTCTATCTGAGAGACATAAAACGACGGAAGATTAAAAAACACAAAAGAAGGAAGGAAAAAACAATCTCTCAGGAAAGCCTCAGCGTCGTTGCTGTGTAAGTCTTTCATCATGGAGACGTCAGATTAATAGACTAGGAACAGAAGTGTGTCGCTGTCTCTTCGCGAATCTGAAGATAGTACGGAATATTTCGGTGAAGACTTCTAACAACCCTGTCCCCGCAGACTAACAATCACGATTATAGAAGAATCTCAATTGAAGTTTTTATAACACTTCTGTCTGCAGTCACAGGCGTAGAAACTAATGGTGAGAAACGTGATTGTAGATTGACAGCGCCTATGTTCACTGTAGCGATAAAAGAATAATCTCGCACAATAATCAGGTTCAGCTCACTTTCGTAATAATGGACTTTTAAATTAAACGCTTTTTGTTAACTTTCCCAATGTATCGTCGAAACCACATTGTTACAATGCAGGCAAGTCCCTGACTAGCCTCCCCCATGTCAGTTCTGTACGAAACATTCTCAAAGACTCCCTCACTCCAACATTTTCCAGAACAAACGAAGATAACAAAGATGTTGCATTTCGATAGTACAAAGAGTTTCATGCATGTCAATGCAGTCAGACTGCGATAACTTTGATGTACTCGTCTTCAGGCCACGAATGGCCTACCGGGATCATCCAACCGCCGTGTCATCCTCGGTGGAGGATACGGATAGGAGGGGCGTGGGGTCAGCACACCGCTCTGCCGGTCGTTAGGACGGTATTCTTGACCGAAGCCGCTACTATTTGGTCGAGTAGCTCCTCAATAGGCATCACGAGGCTGAGTGCACCCCGAAAAATGGCAACAGCGCATGGCGGCCTGGATGGTCACCCATCCAAGTGCCGACTACGCCTGACAGCGCTTAACTTCGGTGATCTCACGGGAACCGGTGTATCCACTGCGGCAAGGCCTTTGCCTGCAACTTTGATGTAGACAACATTATTCGAAACACAAAAATGTTTTGTGAGGAATGGTATGATTTCATAGTAATAAATGCAATTTCTATAACGGTTTTTTAGTAATTTTTGTAAAACCAAAAATAAGTCTGGTTGCCGATAACTCACAAAAGCAACAAATCTTATTTCATAGAATAATTAGCGTTTTCAGAGGTAAAACAGAAATATGTGCAAACATGTTTTCAAAATATATTGGAAAAAATATAATATGATCAATTACATTTCGATCGATAGTCGCCAAATATCACAACAGTTCTGAAAACTTCCTTTAGAACATAAGGTATCCAAATTTCAAAGAAACAAAATTGGTGGAAGAACTTACGATTATACCACAGCCATCTACGTATCGTTCCCATAGACAGGCATAAACAAATGACAGTGCGCACGGAGGCATTTAACAACCATTCTAATATTTCATTTAGTTGTACCGAACATTTCCAGTAGCTCTGAAACTAAAAACATACTTTCCAAGTCGCTGTGCAGTGTATAGCGGAAGGCACTTCTCACTGCACCGCATTTATTATTTCTTCCCGCTCCAGAGCTATTGGAAATGTTCGGTACAGCTGAAACGTCCCCTTAGAAAAATTATACATGACTGTGCTTAAACTGACACACAATATTTTTTAGCGTTACGCAATCTGACTTTCAATAACCCCCAACAAAAGAATGGCCCTGACTAACATTAACCTATACCTTTCACAAATCACTTACCTCACAAAAATCTTCGTTACTCGAACTACTGCAATACAGCGAGCGCCACTACTGCCAGCTAAATAAAAGATTCAAACTACTGAAGGTACTAACTACTGATAGGCATAGTTAGCAAATGAAAGATTTTGATAGAGAACAAACAATGTATTTACCTCAATAGTGTTCAAAAGTCATAATGTATATAGCAGTTCATGACATCCAGTCTTACAAATTTCAAAACTCCGCCATCTCTCTCCCCACATCCACCACTGCTGGCGGCTCACCTCCAACTGCGCAACGCTACGCGCTGTTCACATCCATCTGCCCAACACTACAATGGCAGACAACAATGCAAACTAGCCACAGACTGCACACAGCACAGCCAGTGATTTTTCATACAGAGCGCTACGTGGCGTTACTAATAAGAAAACCTAAACAGCCTACTTACAGAGCTAAATGAAATGTTATGCTTACTGTATGATGTTTTATAATGTCATCAACCACTAAATTCAATGGAGAACAATTGTATATGCAGGGCATTTGCAGCTGCTAAAGGTCATGATGAATGAAAAAGTAGCTGGTAAAACTTGGCTATAATTGAACACGCTACCGGATTCACGGCTTACAGCCTCATCTTCAACTGCAACAAAAATTATTACAGTAATCCATCATAGGTGAACTTTAAGTTTTTAATCAAGGCATTTCCATTCAGAGAATATTGTCAACATTTTAAAAAAAGCTAGACGAACGAAGGCAGCTTCAGAAGGTGGTACATGTAGTACTCCCTAGTAATGTTGCAGGGTAGGTCAAACTGATATTTTGCCCGTTCGTTGTAGGTAGAAGTATAATCGCAAACTAATAGTTTATCTGAGCATTAAATGTTTCTTGGTGGCCGGTGAAAGCAGGGCCTACTCTTTCAAGCTGCGCCTTCCGCGTCTGGCTTGGTTTGGGATGTTACTTGAACATACAGTGAACGGATAGAATGTCGATTTAATCTACTCAGCAACATTAGTAGAGGATCATAGCATGTAAGCTTTCACGGCCGGCGTCTTCATTAATTAATGATTAGTAGAGGATATTACATGAAGCACCTTCCCCTTCGTTCGTAAAAAAAGATTTACTGTATTCTCTGAATGGCATTACCTTGAGTAAGAACGGGGGTTCACCTATGATGGATTAGTGTAACAAGTTTTGTTGCACCTGAAGATGCTGCTGTAAGTCGTAAAAACGGTAGTACAGTCGATTAAAACCAAGTTTTACCAGCTGTCAGCTGCCTTTTGATTTATCGCGAATTCAGTGGGAGGATGAGGGTCGTTCCAAGTCAAAAATGGCTCAAATGGCTCTGAGCATTATGAGACTTAGCATCTGAGGTCATCAGTCCCCTAGAACTTAAAACTACTTAAAACTACTTAAACCTAACTAACCCAAGGACATTACACACATTCATGCTCGAGGCAGGATTCGAACCGGCGACCGTAGCGGTCGCGCGGTTCCAGACTTAAGCGCCTAGAACCGCTCGGTCACACCGGCCGGCGTTCCGAGTAAAAGAGATATACTATTTAGATGCCAATGTAACTGTGATGTAAACAGAAAAATAATTCTTAATTTACAATGACTTGCATAAAACAATGCATCCATTGTTCTAATAAACTCCTGCTTGTTAACTTCGTGAATATATTGTTTCCAGGAGGGTTTGAAAGCAAAGGAATAGCTGCAGCAAAGTAGCTCCACTCAGGGCCACAACAATGGGACTTCCTTTTCCCTCAGTTTTTCTGAGGTTATTAAAAATGTGGCGTTGTGCCACACGTCACGGCGTAGAAGAAGGCAATATCAGTGTCCAGCAACAGTCCCCTTGTGAGAACGCAGTCTCTCGCGTCGACAATTTTGGATAAACGCATAGCGGATTCCCCGGCGCATCGAATTTGTGTGTAGTCTCAAAATGGCCACCTGCATAAAGCACCACACATCGTACAGAATAGTACTGACAATGACGGCAGAGGGAGCCGTCGATAGTTTGAGAATACATACAAAACTGCCGCGACAAGAAGTCAATGAAGTTTTTATCCAACAGTCCGCTTAAAAACTGACAGTCCATTACGAGAAGAACCCTAAGTACATGTCACACAGTAGCCCTGTTACGCGGCGAGCTCTGTTATCGATAAAGCCTATAGATTCATCAGCGTCTCATTTCTCGATTGCAGGCGGAAGACGCCTACAGAATCGGGCGGAGGCTGGTCGACACGCAGCGACTCACGTCGCTGTCTCCGGATGACTTCGGTAAGTATCGTATTCTCCACTGTGCGCTGTCGACCTCGGCTTATCGTGCAAGGCAATCCTTTTCCGAAGCTGAACTCAGTCTTACAGCACAAATCACCGAATTCCATATTCCGAAACGTCTCAACAGGAACAGATTGCACCTGAGTTGTTCATTACCATCGGCGCACGAACGTAGATATGACAGATACTGGGATAAGTGATTTCGACACTGAAAAACAACTCTTACTACAGACTGGATGTCAGCCGATGGAGTTTTTACCTGTCAGACTCTGTGTTGGCTACGTATGTAGATTAACTTGTTGCTCTTCTTAGCAGTAACGTAACTACGGAATCCAAACCGCAGTAGTTGAGAAGCGAGTAAGACGGGTTCTACAGATGTTAACAAATCTATATAGTGAGCAAGCAGTAAAGGAATATTTCGTCCATAAAGGACGTCATCATGGGAACTGCGACTGTTAATTAATACATTTAAAACAATTTTCTGCTTCAGTCACTTTCTTATGTTGACACTACGCTTTGCAATGCTTTGCATATCATCTTCAATGATGATGCTAACCAGCAAAACGCGTAGTGGCAAAATAAATGACTGACGCAGAAAACTGTTTTATTTGTAAACAGTAAAGGAAACCAAGAAGGAATTTGGAAACGGGGTGAAAGACGAGGGTGAAGAAGTAAGAAGTGTGAGGTTTGCCGATTACATTTCAATTCTCCCCCTCAGTTGTCTAATGACAGGCAATGGCAGTTGAACGGACTGGACATTGTCTTGAAAACGGGTTGTAAAATGAAAACCAACAGAAGTACAGTCAGTTCTACAAGAAAGTGTACGCCATAATTTTAAATGTAACGTAGTAATTTAAATCTGTTGGTGGTCTCGAATATGTAACCAATGCTCTTTTGAGCCGTGTATTGATAAACAGAGTGATAGTTGAATGCTTCGTTTTGTCAGTTGCAGTTTAAAATCAGTGCAAAATATCTGAAGCTTCACTTACTTATATTTATATTTTTATCAAAAACACCTTCTGAGGTATGTTGATGATTTTCACTTATGGACCGTCTGACAGCAACTGAATAAAACACAATTTTAGTGCCATACGCGTTTCGCCTTTATTTTCTGCAAGGCATCATCAGTGGCCTGTAATATGTACATATGTTAGCTATTTTATTTACATTTTTGTCACTGTGGCTATAGGTTATAAACAGTTCTGGTGGTTGGTATTTCCTATTAAGTAGTAATGTTTTGAACTGTACTTACAGGTTGCGTAGACAGTTTCTTACATATTACGCTCCTGTTGCATTTTTGGTCTTGTTCTTCTTCCTATGAGCGCCAATTTGCTGTTTTTTCTGCATTCCACAGCACTATGCACTGAACGCTTGTTTTAATGCAATGTTTTGGTTTCTGTTGCCGACTGTCAAATGTTTTTGCCAAAGATCGAATATTACTGCCAAACTTATGAGTGTAACTGTCGAAGTATCTGTGGTCTGTTCGTGTATGCATTTGTGTGTGCGCTTGTGTATGTGTGTGCGCTTGTGTATGTGTGTGTGTGTGTGTGTGTGTGTGTGTGTGTGTGTGTGTGTGTGTGAGTGTTTCTTGGTGTCATATTAATTTAATTTAATTTTATTGTATTTAATTATTTATTTTTGTTTATGTCCTGTGTATGTGTGTGTTTTGATATATATATATATATATATATATATATATATATATATATATATATATTTGGAGGGGGGGCTGTGTGTGTGTGTGTGTGTGTGTGTGTGTGTGTGTGTGTGTGTATTTTGGTGTTGTATACTTTTTTTATGTTATCATTTCCTTTATTAAGTGTAGTAAGGAGCCTGTGCTGATGTGTGTTTGTTCATTTATCACATGTTTGTTTTCTGCTATGGCTTTCTGGATGTGGAAGTTTTCTTGCATTTGTATAAGATGTTTGTCATGGTTGCTTATTCTCATTATTTTCATTTCTTGTTCCATGTTTGTAAGATGATGGTTGTAGTGTTTTAAATGCTCTGCAAATGTGGAATGGTTTGTTTCATACTTCCAACATCTGATATGTTCTTTGTATCTTGTTTCAAAATTCCTGCATGTCATGCCTATGTATACTGCATCACAACTTTGACATTCAAGTTTATATATTCCTGATTGTTGGAATTTGTCCCTCTTGGTAGCTGGCTGGCTTAGGTGTGATTGAAGGGTTTGCCCAGGCTTATATGCTATTTTGAAGCCCTGTCTCTTTAGGATGTTTGCAACTCTGTGTGTTAGTTTATGTGTGTAGGTCATGGTGTACCATCTGGTTCTTTTCTGTGTGGTGTTGTCATTGTGTGTGTTTGTTGAGTGTGTTTGTAAGTATTCAGCTTGTGAGTTCTTTTGTATTGTGGAAATGTTGTGTTTGTTTTTTATTTGTGTTTTTATTTTTTGATTGAGCCTGTGTACTACATGTGTGTCATACCCGTTGTTCCTAGCTATTTGTATGATCGTGTTCATTTCTTGTTCATAGTTTCTCTTACTGAGTGGGATTCTGTTTAATCTATGTAACATGTGTCTTAGTGCTGCAAATTTCTGGCTTTGGGGGTGGTTGGATGTGGAATGTATTATTGTGTCCGTGGCTGTTGGTTTTCTAAAGATGTTAAATGTATGTTTTCCATTTTCTTTTTTAATTGTAATGTCAAGAAAATGTATTTGATTTTCTTTTTCTTTTTCAAGTGTGAATTTTATGTTCTTATGAGCTTTGTTTATTTCTGAATGGAGTTCATCTATTTTTTTCACTTGGCTCGTCTACCAAACAAATAATGTCATCCACGTATCTGTACCAATATATGATTTTGAAACTTTCATTTGTGGTTATCTTATCAAATATCTGATTTTCAAGGTGACTGATGAAAATGTTTGCTAGTGTTCCTGATATTGGGGATCCCATGGGCAGTCCATCAGTTTGTAGATAATATTCTTCCTCAAACTGAAAGTAGTTTTGTTCAGTTGTCAGTCTGAGCATATCTGTTATTTCTTTTATTGCGTCTGTGGTGAGGTTGCTGTGGGATGAGAGATTTTGTTCTATGATTTCTATTGTTTCTGTGACAGGGATGGAGGTATACATATTTTCTATATCGAATGAAATCAGTGATGCTGTGTGTGGTACCTGTATGTTCTGTATATTTTCTATTAGGTTTCCTGTGTTTATCACTGTTCTGTTGTTTTCTACTTTATAGTGTTTTGTAACTAACTTTTGGAGGTGTTTAGCTATGCGGTACGTTGGGGCTTTCTTGAAGTTGATAACAGGTCTCATTGGCATTCCGTCTTTATGTACTTTCGGTTGACTGCGGAGTGTTGGTGCTTGTGGGTTTTTCTGTGTTAAGTAGTATTTTTGTTTGTCTGTGAGCGTGTGTTCAATTTTTTTCAGTGTTCGTTTCACATTTGCCTGGAATCGTGTAGTTGGATCTGACTTCAGTTTTGTATTGCGTTGGTGTTTATGTATTCCTTGGTTTTTGTGATGTATTGCTCTTTATCCATGAGTACTGTTACATTTCCCTTGTCTGTTCTTGTTATTAATACGTTGTTGTTTGTTAACTTTTGTTTTAACCTTTTCATAGTATCTGCTTCTGTTTGGTTGTTCTTATTGTGCGTCTGCTGTGTTTGTTTTATTATGCCTTTTAATTCTTCTTTTACTAGTTCTCTTGTCAGTCCTATGTTTATTTCACAATTATTTTGTTGTTCTTCACGTGTGAGGATGTGTTCGGTTTCTACTATGAGATTTTCTATGTATTGATTGTTCACCTTGCTATTGGTGCAGTGTTTCAAACCTTTTTCCAAGAGCATTTTTTCGTTTTCGTGTAGTTCTGTCTCTGTTAGGTTAACTAAGCGTGGATGGAATGAGTGTTGGTGTTCATGTGGTTTCACATTTAAAATGTAAATGTATTTTTGCGTCTTTTTTACTGTTAGTTTCATTATCTTGTGTTTATGTTTGTTTTGTAAATGTTTCATTGCTATGTATGTGTTGTGCTCAGTTTTTTCTACTAGTGCCATGAAAACTGCGGCGTTTCCTACGTTTTTTGCCAATTTTAGATGAGTCTCATAGAGCATCATGTTTAGGTGCTGTTTTTTCGAATAGAGCATCTTAATTTCATGTAGTAACCAATATCGTTCTGCAAGGTTAAAACAAAAGTTAACAAACAACAACGTATTAATAACAAGAGCAGACAAGGGAAATGTAACAGTACTCATGGATAAAGAGCAATACCTCACAAAAACCAAGGAATACAATAAACACCAACGCAATACAAAAACTGAAGTCAGATCCAACTACACGATTCCAGGCAAATGTGAAACGAACACTGAAAAACATTGAACACACACTCACAGACAAACAAAAATACTACTTAACACAGAAAAACCCACAAGCACCAACACTCCGCAGTCAACCGAAAGTACATAAAGACGGAATGCCAATGAGACCTGTTATCAACTTCAAGAAAGCCCCAACATACTGCATAGCTAAACACCTCCAAAAGTTAGTTACAAAACACTATAAAGTAGAAAACAACAGAACAGTGATAAACACAGGAAACCTAATAGAAAATATACAGAACATACAGGTACCACACAAAGCATCACTGATTTCATTCGATATAGAAAATATGTATACCTCCATCCCTATCACAGAAACAATAGAAATCATAGAACAAAATCTCTCATCCCACAGCAACCTCACCACAGACGCAATAAAAGAAATAACAGATATGCTCAGACTGACAACTGAACAAAACTACTTTCAGTTTGAGGAAGAATATTATCTACAAACCGATGGACTGCCCATGGGATCCCCAATATCAGGAACACTAGCAAACATTTTCATCAGTCACCTTGAAAATCAGATATTTGATAAGATAACCACAAATGAAAGTTTCAAAATCATATATTGGTACAGATACGTGGATGACATTATTTGTTTGGTAGACGAGCCAAGTGAAAAAATAGATGAACTCCATTCAGAAATAAACAAAGCTCATAAGAACATAAAATTCACACTTGAAAAAGAAAAAGAAAATCAAATACATTTTCTTGACATTACAATTAAAAAAGAAAATGGAAAACATACATTTAACATCTTTAGAAAACCAACAGCCACGGACACAATAATACATTCCACACCCAACCACCCCCAAAGCCAGAAATTTGCAGCACTAAGACACATGTTACATAGATTAAACAGAATCCCACTCAGTAAGAGAAACTATGAACAAGAAATGAACACGATCATACAAATAGCTAGGAACAACGGGTATGACACACATGTGGTACACAGGCTCAATCAAAAAATAAAAACACAAATAAAAAACAAACACAACATTTCCACAATACAAAAGAACACACAAGCTGAAAACTTACAAACACACTCAACAAACACACACAATGACAACACCACACAGAAAAGAACCAGATGGTACACCATGACCTACACACATAAACTAACACACAGAGTTGCAAACATCCTAAAGAGACAGGGCTTCAAAATAGCATATAAGCCTGGGCAAACCCTTCAATCACACCTAAGCCAGCCAGCTACCAAGAGGGACAAATTCCAACAATCGGGAATATATAAACTTGAATGTCAAAGTTGTGATGCAGTATACATAGGCATGACATGCAGGAATTTTGAAACAATATACAAAGAACATATCAGATGTTGGAAGTATGAAACAAACCATTCCACATTTGCAGAGCATTTAAAACACTACAACCATCATCCTACAAACATGGAACAAGAAATGAAAATAATGAGAATAAGCAACCATGACAAACATCTTATACAAATGCAAGAAAACTTTCACATCCAGAAAGCCATAGCAGAAAACAAACATGTGATAAATGAACAAACACACATCAGCACAGGCTCCTAACTACACTTAATAAAGGAAATGATAACATAAAAAAAGTATACAACACCAAAATACACACCCACACACACACACACACACACACACACAGCCCCCCCTCCAAATATATATATATATATATATATATATATATATATATATATATATATATATATATCACACCAAAACACATACACACACACATACACAGGACATAAACAAAAATAAATAATTAAATACAATAAAATTAAATTAAATTAATATGACACCAAAAAACACTCACACACACACACACACACACACACACACACACACACATACACAAGCGCACACACATGCACAAGCGCACACACAAATGCATACACGAACAGACCACAGATACTTCGATAGTTACACTCATAAGTTTGGCAGTAATATTCGTTCTTTGGCAAAAACATTTGACAGTCGGCAACAGAAACCAAAACATTGCATTAAAACAAGCGTTCAGTGCATAGTGCTGTGGAATGCAGAAAAAACAGCAAATTGGCGCTCATAGAAGAAGAACAAGACCAAAAATGCAACAGGAGCGTAATATGTAAGAAACTGTCTACGCAACCTGTAAGTACAGTTCAAAACATTACTACTTAATAGGAAATACCAACCACCAGAACTGTTTATAACCTATAGGCACAGTGACAAAAATGTAAATAAAATAGCTAACATATGTACATATTACAGGCCACTGATGATGCCTTGCAGAAAATAAAGGCGAAACGCGTATGGCACTAAAATTGTGTTTTATTCAGTTGCTGTCAGACGGTCCATAAGTGAAAATCATCAACATACCGTAGTATTACGCGCAACTGAGGAGGACAGGACCAAAAAATTGAAAATGTCAACACCTTCTGAGGTCTTGGTGCTTCAAGAAGAAAATGATCCGAAAGATCGCAGCCGTCTCCGTGCGGCGTGGAAACAAGATAATGGACTGTCCACGACTGTTTGGCCTAAAATGTCTCCGGATGCAAACCCGATAGCAAATGTTTGGTAATACGTTAAGATGAAGCTTAGAAGAAAGCCAATATATACTTTGAAGCAGCTGTCGTATCAGATCAGGACGATGTGGAGATCGTCACCGAGAGAATATACAGAAAATCTCGTAAAAAGCATGCCAAAAAGGTGCCAAGCAACGATCGATAATAGTGGCGATTGAAGTGACTATTACGTAATGGTGCAATTTGTAATAACATGTATTTTTATGTAAACATATGTTTATAATAGCGTCTTTTATTTCAAACAGATAACGGTGTACACTTTATTGTGGAACTGACTGTAACACAAGTGTAACGGGACGTAGTCAAATTAAATCAGGCGATGCTGAGGGAATTAAATTACGAAATGACACAATAGAAGTACGAAATAGCAGTGCCAGTCTCATTAAGAAGTACATGCAACGTTTATTTAGCCATATATGCATGTCCGAAACATTATCAATGGCTCTGAGCACTATGCGACTTAACTTCTGAGGTCATCAGTCCCCTATAACTTAGAACTACTTAAACCTAACTAACCTAATGACAACACACACATCCATGCCCGAGGCAGGATTCGAACCTGCGACCGTAGCGGTCGCTCGGCTCCAGACTGTAGCGCCTAGAACAGCACGGCCACTCAGGCCGGCCCGAAACATTATCGCTTCGTACTTCTTAACAAACAGCCAATGCTATTTCATATTTTTTCCCCAGTACCGGGAACCCAGTTCGTGAGAGATCAGTGACGACATACGGAAGCTGAGGTCCGGCCGTGATTCGCGCACAGACAGCCGAAGCTGTTACGGCGACCGCTCGGTTAAAATGGGAAATCTGGGTTCGAGTTCCGTTCGCGGCACTAATTTTCATTGTCATAATTCTAATACACACCCGATGATGGTTCATATTCACAATTTGGAACACATTCTCTGTAGCCTAAAAGTAGTATATACTTTTTGCTATTTGCGTAGAAAAATAACGACTGAAGGCCGAGGTAGAGATATATAAAACCGAAACTGGCTATAGCTAGAAAAGCATTTCTGAAGAAGAGGTATTTGCTGTACGTCTGGAGTATAGCCGTGTATAATGGACAACGTGCAGCTGAGACAAGAAGAGAATTTGGTGCTACAGAAGAATGCTGAAGGTGAGGTGGGCAGAAGAAATTTATATACCACCGTTAAACAACGACGTGACATTCACCACAACTTCCCGCCAAGTCGGTATACAATGAAGAACACACCTTCTGTACTAAACAAAGAACTTACATCTTTGTCAGTGACAATCGCTGGTACATATTTAGCAACCTTCAATAAAACTCAGTTTACAAAATTGTATGATACATTCCTGCATTCCTTTACAATATGGAATATAAATTTTTAGGCGCAAAATAATCAGTTTTTATCACTATGTTTTTTACACCACCTTCTCTTCTTCTAAACGAAGATATTGATACCTGGATTCCTAATGTATCATTGGCTTTATTGCGTTACACTATTTGATCTTGTTACCCACTTTTGGATTTCGAGAGCTGTTGGGCGCTTGTTGTCCCTGGTGAATTCCAGTTTTACAGCATTCATCCGTGGCTAGGTTTCCACTGTTCTTTAAAATTTTTCACACACCTAGGAAATTGTTTACGCAAGAGAATCGTACAGACCTACCCTTCTTTTGACCATCTAACAGGCTCCCGCACGGACGACATAGCAAGAAGCATCCCTGGCGTAGAGAAACGACTGAAAGATATGAACGCAAATAAATCACCAGGTCCGGATGGAATCGTAATTCGGTTTTACAAAGACTACTCTACGGCATTAGACCCTTATCTAGCTTTCATTTATCGTGAATCTCTCACACAGCGCAAAGACCCATGCGACTGCAAAAAAGCGCAGGTGACCCTGGTATGTAAGAAGGGTTAAAGAACGGACGCAAGAAATTAAAAATTACAGACCACTTTCCCTAACTATGGTTTGCTGCAGAATCCTTCAGCATATTTTCAGTTCGAATATAACAGGCTTTCTCGAGACTGAGTAGCTTTTCTCCACGAATCAGCACGGTTCTAGAAAGCACCGCTCGTGAGAAATTGAACTTGCCCTTTTCTCACGGGATACTCTGGGAACTGTGGATGAAGGGCAACAGGCAGATAGCGTTCTTATAGGTTTCCGGAAAGCATTTGATACGGTATCTCATTTCACGCTGTTAACGAAGGTACGAGCATATGGAACAAATTCACATATAAATGAGTGGCTCGAACACTTCTTAAGTAATAGAACCCAGTATGTTCTCCTCGACGGCGGGCGATCATCAGAGACAAGGGTATCGTCAGGTGTGCCCCAGGGAAGTGTGATAGGACTGCTGTTGCTCTCTATACAGGGTGTCACAAAAAGGTACGGCCAAACTTTCAGGAAACATTCCTCACACACAAAGAAAGAAAATATGTTATGTGGACATGTGTCCGGAAACGCTTACTTTCCATGTTAGAGCTCATCTTATTACTTATCTTCAAATCACATTAATCATGGAATGGAAACACACAGCAGCAGAACGTACCAGCGTGACTTCAAACACTTTGTTACATTAAATGTTCAAAATGTCCTCCGTCAGCGAGGATACATGCATCCACCCTCCGTCGTATGAAATCCCTGATGCGCTGATGCAGCCCTGGAGAATGGCGTATTGTATCACAGCCGTCCATAATATGATCACGAAGAGTCTCTACATTTGGCACCGGGGTTGCGTAGACAAGAGCTTTCAAATGCCGCCATAAATGAAAGTCAAGAGGGTTGAGGTCAGGAGAACGTGGAGGCCATGGAATTGGTCCGCCTCTACCAATCCATCGGTCACCGAATCTGTTGTTGAGAAGCGTACCAACACTTCGACTGAAATGTGCAGGAGCTCCATCGTGCATGAACCACATGTTGTGTCGTACCTGTAAAGGCACATGTTCTAGCAGCACAGTTAGTGTATCCCGTATGAAATCATGGCGGTGAATCGAGGAAGTACAGTACATACTGACGAAACTAAAATGAGCTCTAACATGGAAATTAAGCGTTTCCGGACACATATCCACATAACATCTTTTCTTTATTTGTGTGTGAGGAATGTTTCCTGAAAGTTTGGCCCTACCTTTTTGCAACACCCTGTATACACAAATGACTGTGCGGACGGTGTGGACAGCAATCTGCGGTAGTTTGCTGATGATGGCGTGGTGTCGTAGGTGATACAAGACTACATAGTCAAAATTTCGAGTTTGTGTGATCAATAAATGTATAAAAGTGTAAGTTAATGCGGATGAGTAGAAAGAAGAAACCTGTAATGTTCAAATACAGTATTCGTAGTGTCCTGCGCGACAAAGTCCAGTCGTTTAAATATCTGGGCGTAACGTTGCAAAGCGATATGAAACGCAACGATCATACGGGAACCGCTGTAGGGAAAGCGAATGGTAGACTTCGGTTTACTGGGAAAATTTTGGGAGACCGCATATAGGACGCTGGTGCGACTCACTCTTGAGTACTGTTCGAGAGTTTGTGATCCGTACCAGATCAGACTGAAGGATGACATCGAAGCAATTCAGAACCGTGCTGTTAGTTTTGCTACCGGTAATTTCGAACAATGCGTGACTGTTACGGGTACACCACGGGAACTGAAGTGGGAATCCCTGGAGCGAAGGCAACGTTCCTTTCGAGAAACACTATTGATAAAATTGAGAGAACCGGCATCTGAAGTTCACTGCCGAACGATTCTACTGCCGCCAACATACATTACGCATAAGGACCACGGAGATCACGTGCGAGAAATTAGGATTCATACGGAGGCATATACATTAATGGCCGTTAAAATTGCTACACCACGAAGACGACGTGCTACACGCGAAATTTAACCGACAGGAAGTAGATGCTGTGATATGCAAATGATTAGTTTTTCAGAGCATTCACACAAGCTTGGCGCCGGTGGCGACACCCACAACGTGCTGACGTGAGGAAAATATCCAACCGATTTCTCATACACAAACAGCAATCGATCGGCGTTGCCTGGTGAAACGTTGCTGTGATGCTTCGTGTAAGCAGGAGAAATGCGTACTACACGCTTCCGTCTTTGATAAAGGTCGGATTGTAGCCTATCGCGATTGCGGTTTATCGTATCGCCACATTGCTGCTCACGTTGGTCGAGATCCAATGACTGTTACCAGAATATAGAATCGGTGGATTCAGGAGGGTAATACGGAACGCCGTGCTGGATCCCAACGGCCTCGTATCACTAGCAGTCGAGATGACAGTCATCCTATCGGCATGGTTGTAACGGATCGTGCAGCCACGTCTCGATCCCTGAGTCAACAGATGGGGACGTTTGCAAGACAACAACCATCTGCACGAACAGTTCGACGACGTTTGCAGCAGCATGGACTATCAGGTCGGAGACCATGGCTGCGGTTACCCTTGACGCTGCATCACAGACAGGAGCGCCTGCGATGGTGTACTCAACGACGAACCTGAGTGCACGAATGGCGAAACGTCATTTTCTCGGATGAATCCAGGTTCTGTTTACAGCATCATGATGGTCGTATGCGTGTTTGGCTACTTCGCAGTGAACGCACATTGGAAGCGTGTATTCGTCATCGTCATACTGGCGTCGGCGTGATGGTATGGGGTGCCATTCGTTACACGTCTCGGTCACCTCTTTTTCGCACTGACGGCACTTTGAACAGTGGACGTTACATTTCAGATGTGTTACGACCCGTGTCTCTACCCTTCATTCGATCCCTGCGAAACCCTACATTTCAGCAGGATAATGCACGACCGCATGTTGCAGGTCCTGTGCGGGCCTTTCTGGATACAGAAAATGTTCGACTGCTGCCCTGGCCAGCACATTCTCCAGATCTCCCACCAACTGAAAACGTCTGGTCAATCGTGGCCGAGCAACTTGCTCGTCACAATACGCCAGTCACTACTCTCGATGAATTGTGGTATTGTGTTGAAGCTGCATGGGCAGCTGTACCTGTACACGCCAACCAAGCTCAGTTTGACTCAATGCCCAGGCGTATCAAGGCCGTTATTACGGCCAGAGGTGGTTGTTCGGGGTACTGATTTCTCAGGATCCATGCACCCAAATTGCGTGAAAATGCAATCACATGTCAGTTCTAGTATAATATATTTGTCCGATTAATACCTGTTTATCACCTACATTTCTTCTTGGTGTAGCAATTTTAATGGCCAGTAGTATAGACAATCGTTTTCCCCTCGATCTATTTGGAAGTGGAACAGAAAATAAAATGACAGGTAGTGGTAGAGGGTACCCTCCGCCACGCAGCGTACGGTGGATTGCGGAATATCAATGTAGATGTAGGCATACATGTGGAGTGTAATAACTATCTTTTTCTGCGATACGCAGCTGTATAACTGATTACCAGATCGTAAATTCTGTTTACAACATTTTGTCAATTGTGATTATTCTCAAGAAAGACAGGTTCTGTAGGATCGTCGTTATATTGTTGTACAGCTGCCCACCCACTTATTGTGAGTTTGGTTGGCGAAGTCACAGACCACTTTATCTGTAAGAGCAGTTTTGTTGCGTACTGTAGAACTGAACGAAGGTACATATTGATGGTGGCTCAGAGGCGCTGAAACATTAACAGAATAGTGTTTTCGTATGACAGGCGAACCATGCTGTACGACATACGTATATCACTGTATGGACGTGATGTTTTTAATCTGAGTCACTCTCACGGAATTGAACTACATTCTGCACCTCGCGCGGACTTTTCGTGTTCTTTCCGTCGGTAGAGTATCAAAAGTGTTGGACTTCTGCAGTTTCAGTTTTTGGAAAGAAACGCGATCAGAGTTCGAGATGTTTGATGCCGGCGAAATGAGTGCAATTTGCTACAGAGTTGGTGCAGTGTGTCGTAATAGAATGGTCAAGACTTGTTCCATTAACTTTATGAAAAAACACGACGTCAGTGGTACAGGTCAGAAGTCTTTGTAATCTGCCCTGCGACTCTGCCTGAAAAGTAAATCGCCTTATGGCGTTTCCCAGGAGCACGCGGCGGCAACTCGTTCAGAAGCTGTTGTTGTTAAGAATGCGTTGATGCAGCTTCCCACGCTAGACTGTTATGTGCAAGCCTCTTCGTCTCCAACGAACGACTGCAGCCTGCGTCGTTGCTCGCCATATGTTGTTTTTACCTTCCACACTCCCTTTCAGTACCAAACTGACTATTCCTTGATGCCTCAGAATGTCTCCTAAGGATTAGACTAGATTAAATTAGGCTCAATTTTCATTCCACAAAACCAAAAATGAGATGATTTTCGTGGGCGTAGAACATGTCAGAAAGTGTAACATCAAAAAAACATAGAACATCTGAATATAATACTTACTACCATGATTATTTGTCAGGTAACTGTCAAAATATTTCACTACATTACAATAAACTGGAGCTTTTAATATTTACAGGGGTAATACGCTGTCACAATGAAATATAGTTATGCACTTTCAACAGATTTCTCATACACAAAATATCTGATGTGACCGCTGTGACCAAGAGCTGTCAAAACTGAAATCTAACAGACATTTTTACTTAAGTTGATCTATCAGTCCCTGTTAAGACATTCAACTATACAGTAGAAAGAGTTGTCCATCAAAAAGACTTTCAGACTCCGATTAAACCGTGCTTTATCTGAAACCAAGTTTTTAATGGTTGCTGACAATTTATTGAAAATGTGTGTTCCAGAATACTGGATCCCTTTTTGGACCAAGGTAGGTTATTGTAGGTCTTCATGTAGGTTGTTCTTATTCCTAGAATTGATACTATATATTGAGCTATTTGTTGGAAACAGAGATGTATTACATGAACAAATTTCATTAAGGAGTAAATACACTGAGAAGCAGTGGTTAGAATACGAAGTTCCTTTAACAGGATTCTAAATGAGGTTCTTGAATTTACACCACAACTGATTCTTATTACACGCTTTTGCACGGTAAAAACTTTTGTTCGATTTGATGAGTTACCCCAGAATATGATCCCGTATGACATAATAGAATGAAAGTAAGCAAAGTAGGTAAGCCTTTTTATATTTATACGTCCTCTGACATTATTCTCGCTGCAAATACAGACTTGTTTACACTCCTCGACAACTCTATGGAATGCCCGTCCCAGCTGAATTTATTGTCTACTTGCAATCCCAGAAATTCAACACTGTTAACCTTTACGATCTGAGTGTCTCCATATGCTATTGACAATCTGAAAGGAAATCTCTTACATGTTCTGAACTGCGTATAGTGGGTGTTTTCAAAGTTTATTGGCAGTGAGTTAGGTTTAAACCATTTAGTAATGTCAGTGTCTGATTAGCTGCTATTTCTAAATCTGTATGTGACTTTCCAATTATTGCAATGTGTGTATCATCTGCAAACAAAACAAACTTATCATCTGGCAATGTAACAGACGAGATGTCATTAATGTACACAAGAAAAAGCAACGGACCCAAGATGCAACCTTGAGGAACACCACATGTACTGAATTCCCAGTCAGATGAAGACTGACTGCATACTGCACAGATATTTCGCAACGACACTCTTTGTTTCATGTTAGTTCGATAAG
The DNA here is from genome assembly GCF_021461385.2 of Schistocerca piceifrons. NCBI lineage: Eukaryota > Metazoa > Arthropoda > Insecta > Orthoptera > Acrididae > Schistocerca > Schistocerca piceifrons. The sequence goes on along the minus strand of NC_060145.1, from coordinate 83,526,653 downwards.
ACTCAAACCATTTCACAGTACCACCAGTGTCACCATGATATTCAAATTTAAGAGAATGCTGTGATTCACACAGGCAAACTCTTTTGACAGATCACAGAAAATGCTAGTCGTCCTTCTTTTGCTATTTCTATGCTTTGGAAGTGCTTTAAGAATAAAATAACTATTGTATTTAGGTCCTTCTAACTTTCACGTGTACAACTACTTACGATTCAGTTCCTATATAGCCTCTCGTTGCATAAACTTTTACGCGCATGCACACATTTTGGTCTTCGGCACTGGCCTCGGTTCAGCTCGCTTCTAGTCTTGGCGTTCATAACGTGCCTCATGTCGTCAGGACGATGCTACGCCTTTGATAAGTCCGTATAATGTCTTAACTTTCTCGTTTCCGCAGCCCTCATTTTATTTAGATGACGGTCTATTTTGTAAGCAGCTCTTTATCTAGACCTGACCTTTGTTACCTAACGTATAATTATACAGGCTCTACTTTCTCAGATTTTTTGTTACTTTACCAGTTGAATAGGTTTCATCACCTGCGCATATCATTGTTTTATAGTCTTTCATCCATCTGGTTTACAGCTATATTCTTATTCTAGATTCCCTATATAGGGATGATGTTTCCCTGAATTCTACCGTATTTTAACTAGAACAACCACATTCTTGTCGGTTGAACGTTTTTATTACAATTGACGGGAAATGTTAGGTCATGTACTGGTTATACCTTCAACGAAATTATTTCCTGAAGATGTCACCCTAAACTCGTTCGACCACAAATAAATATTTAACATACAGCTGAGGCGGTCTTCTCCTTCATGATATAATAAAATGGTGTCTTTCGTAACACGGAATTTTTCTCCTGCTTTTCTTAGCAAGCACGGAAAATAGGAGCAGTTGCAGCATCCGAAAGATGACGCACTTGTGGTACGTGGTGCAATTCCTGTAAGTTGTTCCTTTTCCATCGTCAACAAATTGAATTATACAAACGTTCTAGAAACAAGATTGCTATATAAGACTACAATTTTGCTCCTGACACGAGAAATGATATATACGGTAATGGAATCATATATAATGTCCGCTCCCGGTAGCTGAGTGGTCTGAGCGATAGAATGTTAATCGTAAGGGCCCGTGTTCGATTCCCGACTGAGTCGGAGATTTTCTCCGCTCAGGGACTGGGTGTTGTGTTTTCCTCGTCATCGTCGTTTCATCCCCATCCACGCGCAAGTCGCCGAAGCGGCGTCAAATCGGAAGACTTGCACGCGGCGGACGGTCTACCCGACGGGAGACCCTAGTCATACGACATTCACATTTATTTACATCAGATAAAATTGTTTTTTGAAAATTTGCGATGCGCTGGTTCATGAAGGAACAGAAAAATATGAGATGAAATATCAGCTTACGATGGATGCGATACTCTAAGCCAAAGTCTCTTGGAAGTATTCATTGTCTCTCTTTCCGGTAAGTATGTGGCGTAATTGTGTAATTTTGTGCTCGAAAATTTCTGAATGTGGCAGGACACCACGTTTTCGAATTTATTAATCTTTTTTTTCTTTTTTGAGCATGCAAAATGGTTAGAATATATTCAATATTGTCAAATGTGTGTACAATTTGAAGTAGATCGAAGCGACGGCTACACCATTTCATTATCGAAGGCGAAAGGTTTCAAGATGCTCGTTAAACGTCACTATAAAATTCCTGTGGCTTTGAACTATGTAGACATATGTTTTGTGTTATAAATAACAATAATAACACGATGGATGAAAGCCAAAAGCGGATAGTGCAACACCCAACATGTGAACTGATCGTAGGAGTATCTCGTGACCGGTTGTGGCCGTAGCATATAGTTACATGAAGTGTTAGTGAGCAGCCTTAATACAGCTAAAGACTGTGGATGATTTAACGCACTTTCATTCTTTCCAGCGATAGGTACCGGGTTCCTCCTCGCGAGCGTAGTTTCCTTGGTGATGAGTGCTTACGTCGCCTACGCCTATCACTGGGTGAGTAAGCTGAACAAACCAAAGGATGAAGCACTGGCAAGGGGACCGCGCTTACTAGTCACCACACATTCCGTCCAAATTTATGGTGTGTTCCGGTCCTCGGCAGAAATGAAGTGACAAAAGGGGGAGTTACAGAAGGCCAAGTGTTTAGAGAAAATACTACGTTCGATGCTCGTTATCATAATTGCGAAGAAGCGGCAAGTTTCAGTTTTCTGGTAGTTGTTGTTGTTGTGGTCTTCAGTCCAGAGACTGGTTTGATGATTCAGCTCTCCATGCTACCCCATCCTCTGCAGGCTTCTACATCTCCGAGTAACTACTGCGACCTACATCCTTCTGAATCTGTTTAGTGTATTCATACTTTGGTCTCCCTTTACGATTTTTACTCACCACGCTTCCCTCCAATACTAAATTGAAGATCCCTTGATGCCTCAGAACGTGTCCTACCAACCGATCCCTTCTTCTAGTCAAGTTGTGTCACAAATTCCTCTTTTCCCCAATTTAATTCAGTACCTCCTCGTTAGTTACGTTATTTTCCCATCTAATCTTTTTTGTTACACTGCAAATAAACTGAAACAATGGTGAATGTATTTTATTCATTAATGTTTTTAAAAAGGCATAAAAGGGAAAGGTAAAGGCCAGTTTTGGATCGAAAATAAATTTCCAAGAACGTACCGCACTGCAAATTAACTTTCCCAAAAGAGACTGTAATTAAAACCTACAGGATTTCGTATATTCCGTTAGCTCTCATCAGCTGTAAGGTAAAAATTGGTTCATCATGCAGGTAAAATCTACCCATCGAGAGAGAAAAGGAAATCGCCTCCCGAGGACACTGCATCAAAATACTTTCCATTGTACATAACCAGCTAACCTCCCAAATTTCGACGAAATGAGACGTTATGGTTTGGTGTTATGCAGTGCGATATGAGAGAATCGTTTATGAACGTAAACAGAGTATGTTTTAATACAGAGGCTAATAAAAACTATGAAATTGTAAAAGTGCGTTGTCTGTAAGGTGTGCAAAACGCCGGAATACCTGCAATTTCTCCATTTTTTTTTACGATGAGTATCACCACAGCGCTTGCAAATCACCAAACGTAAAATAATAAAAGTATCTATATGTATATACGAAGTTCTTGTGTAAGCCTTACAATACCTCCCTGGAAATTTATTTGCAGTGCCTGATTATCGTTTGCCTTTTTCTACGCCTTTTACGAAAATATTAAAAAATAAAATATAACGGTCGTTAATTCGGTCCATTTACGGTGTACGTAACGTAAAAATGTAAAATTACTTGTCTACACTGTACCAGTTGCTATGTGGTAACTAGGATAGCACGCGATGCCCGACCAGCATCGAAAGAGCTATTTTACGAGGGCCGTTCAATAAGTAATACAACGCCGTTTATTTCTGAAAGTAGACTGCATTTATGCAGGATCCCAGTCCACCATATTATTCCCCACTCTTTTGGCAGCAAACGTTATTCTTCAAAATAATATCCGTTGAATGCGACGTCCTCTCGCAGTCTTACTGGGAGGCCCTGAATGTGCGCATGGTATCCTTCTTCTGGGCGACGCCTGAGCCAACATCTTGCTGCATCAGTAACCTCCTGCTTAATCCACGTACTGCTTCCCGCGGAGTGCATCCATCGGTGGGCCAAAAAGATGGAAGTCGGAAGGTTCGAGATCCGGGCTGCAGGGTGGCCGAGAGAGAACAGTCCAATGAAGTTTTGCAGTCACCTCTTTGGTGCGTAGACTTGTGAACGGCGTTGCGTTGTCATTGAGAAGGTGAAGTTAGTTTGTATTTCCTAATTTCCTGAGGGTAGCACAGAACACTTCAGAGTTAATCGTTACACCATGAGGTAGGACACTGAACAAAATAACCCCTTCACATTCTCAGAACACCAAATCGGTAATGACAAGTAGGCCCAGTCCCCTTGTATGTTGCCTTAGTGATTATATCACAGCTACCAGTATTTTTGTTTCAAACAGCAACTAACTAGTACCAACAATTACATCCTATCTTGTAGTAATATTTGCAACAAACCATGTCTTTCAATTTTTTATATGTAATATATTTTAATTTTTCAGCCAGTTCATAGTCCAAAGCGACATAATTCACGAAACGATAAAACAAATATTTTCAGAATCTCGAAAGAAGATTATATAATGTCAGTTTGAAAGCATACACATAAAGACGTATAATATCTGCTGATCCATCTACTTCTACACTCTGAAAGACGGTGATGGAACCAGAGGGGGTGGGGTGAGCGAGAACAGTGTCATGACCCAGAAGGGCATCATCATCCCACCCACCCCCCCATCCCCAGCCCCCGATATAAAAGATACATCACTTCGCTGACCACTGATGCAGACAGCTTCTTATGATTATATTAAAACATTTTAAATACTTTATGCATTTTCTTATTTAACTCCCATGCATCTGAGGTACGTTAAATGTTGGTGGGTGGGAGAGATAGTAATGTACTTTGCCTGCCCTTCCCCTCCTCACCACCCCAGAACAAACTCTTGGATACTATGCAGCTGGCAGAAGCCATCTTTTGGTTTGTGGCACTCACTTCTGAAAAGAATTCAACATGAGTTTCCAAGCAACAAGCTGCATCTTGACGTCAATGCAAGAGACGTTTCATACTCCGACTGCTTACAGTGCCATATTTTCATCTGGTCCCAGAAAGTGGAACTATTATTTTCTTTTTGCGTACTCCCCGAGCACACGTATTATTGAATATACTTATGATGTTTCAGCAACCTGTGATGTATACAGGTCGCAGTGCAGATAACTACCTGGTAGAACACACTGAGTGTGCAAAAGAAGCAGTTCCAATAGCACTTACGTTTACCCTTATTCACTATGTAGCTGGCCGCGGTGCCCGACCGGTTCTAGGCGCTTGAGTCGGGAACTGCACGACTGGTACGATCGCAGGTTCGAATCCTGCCTCGGGCATGGATATGTGTGATGTCCTTAGGTTAGTTATGTTTAAGTAGTTCTAAGTTCTAGGGGACTGATGACCTCAGATGTTAAGTCTCATAGTGTTCAGAGACATTTGAACCATTTTTCACTATGTAAATACGTTATACGAAATATCCTCTGTCATTCAAAATTTGTATAATTATGTAACCCTTTCCCTGTAATTAATTATTCACGAAAAATACAGTGTCTATTTTTCTCAAGTTTCTCTTATTGCCAGTGCATCCACTTGTGCACAGTACGCCCCATGTGTAGAAGTGTTTAGTTGGCATCGTGAGCTAGTACCGATGCCTATAAAGGGTACTAGGGGTGTAAGTGCAGATTTTTTAATTGCTGACTGACGACAGTGAGTGAACTGAACGACGTTATATCAATATTTACTTCAGCTGCAGACTAACAATTATAGCTATTAGCAATGGTATGTTTTCAGGTTGGTTAGTAGCTCCAAGCTCACGTGTGAGGATCCAGCCATTAATGCTTATTTTTCCTTGGGCAGCAGGTCAGGTGTTGAAGTGCGGATGTGTGGACGCAAAACGGATACTCCATACTAATAGGGATAGTCCACTTAGAGGTGCAGTTACGACCATTCAGAAAATATCAGGTAGTAACGACCATTCAGAAAATATCAGGTAGTAAATTATCTGACGTTTTTGTGGAATCACTGTTACATGCACAAAAAAAGAACAACCAACACACTGAAATGGGAACATTTTAAGCTATCAATGATCACAGTATATCCACTTACATCCCTAAAACCCTGTATAACCCAACTGATGAGCCATAACATTACATGACTGCCTTCTTTGTAGCGTGTTAGTCCTACGCAGCATGGAGCCAACAGGTCCTTCATAGGTTTCTGGAGGTATATGTCACCAAATTCTGCGCATAGGTCGCGCCGTTTCCATAGATTGTGAGCCTATTGTACACTACTGGCCATTAAATTGCTACATCAACAAAAAATGCAGATGATAAACGGTATTCATCGGACAAATATATTATACTAGAACTGCTATGTGATTACATTTTCACGCAATTTGGGTGCATAGATCCTAAGAAATCGGTACCCAGAACAACCACCTCAGGCCGTAATAACGGCCTTGATACGCCTGGGCATTGAGTCAAACAGAGCTGGGATGGCGTGTACAGGTACAGCTGCCCATGCAGCTTCAACACGATACCACAGTTCATCGAGAGTAGTGACTGGCGTATTGTGACGAGCCAGTTGCTCGGCCACCATTGACCAGACGTTTGAGCGGCGTTTGCGTAGAGTTTTCAATGCTAATAGGTCAGTACAGCCGATGAAATAACCTCAGAAATCAATGTGTGATGGACGACGAACGTATTCGTTATGACAATGCGGCGTAATCTTGTGTTAATAGACTGACTATAACAGCAGACGACCGACGGGATAGCTTTTCATAACAGCACGACATCGCCTGCCGCGCCTCTCTTGGACTCGTGACCGTATCGGCTGAACCATAAACGACTCGAAAATTCTCTCCTGTCAGATGAGTCCCGATTTCAGTTGGTAAGATCTGATGGTAGGGTTCGGGTGCGGCGCAGACCCCCACGAAGCTATGGACCTAGGTTGTCAACACGGCACTGTGCAAGCTGCGGGTAGCTCCATAATGCTGTGGGCCGCGTTTACATGGAATGGGTTGGTTCTCTGGTCCATCTGAACCGATCATTGAGTGGAGATGGACCGGTTTTATCTACTGGGAGACCATTTGCAGCCATTCATGGACTTCGCGTCCCCAAACAATGATGTAATTCCTACAGATGACAATGCACCATGCTACTGGTTCACAATGAATCACTATTGGTGTGGAGAACATTCTGACGATTCTAGCGCATGATTTGGCCACCCAGACTGCCGACGTGAATCCCATCGAACATTTACGGGACATAATCGACAGTTCAGTTCATGTACAAAATGCTACATCGGCAACTCTTTCGCTATTTATGGACAGCTGTAGAGGCAGCATGACTAAATATTTCTGCAGGGGCCTCCAATGACGTGTTCAGTCCATGCCAAATCGCGTTGTTGAGATACGCCTGGCAAAAGGAGGTCCAATACGATGTAAGGAGGCCTTCTGTCACCTCAGTGAGTGTCAGTAGACACAGCACTACGGTCTTCCGTCTCTGCTTTGTTTATACAGGGTGATGCCATGATAATGTTACAAACTTTGAGGGATGGTGGAGAAGGTTTAATGCATCAACTGGAGGTAAGAAACCCTCGTCCTTAAACGACCGAGTCGCTAATTATAAGCGACAATTATTCTTACACGTTTTGGGAGTGGAGCACATGTACTGTTATTGTTGTTGGTAACAGTGAAGGATATTCAACATCAGCAGGTGATAGTGTGGATCAAAACAAGAGAAAGATTCCTAGCGAACATAGGCTCTAAAATGCATACCTTAAGAGCTATGAGCACTGTTTCACCTTCGATACTGTGAAACGCATCTTATTTGAATGAATGCCCATAGCTCTTAAAATGTGCATTTACCAGCCCATGTTCAAATGTGTGTGAATTACTAAGGGACCAAACTACTGAGGTCATCGGTCCATAGGCTTATACACTACTTAAACTAACTTAAACTGACTTATGCTAAAAACAACTGTAAGGTGTCAGGCAAATCTAACATCTTCCATGAAAACCCTGACATGATAAGCAAATCCAGCAGTATGTCAAATAGCTCCGAATAAATCGTGACATTAAATTAACCAAAGTAATACGATTAACGAGTGAGCAAATGGAATACCACAGATTAACACAAGAATGCCTAAATGCATGTCATACATTCCCACCGTGAAACAGACACAGTTCCGAGGGGAGAAACGAGAACAGAAGCCGAGAGCAGAACCGTGTTAAGCTGGAAGGCCCTACGATAAGGGACGGACACCCATGTCTCCAGCCAACCGCCAGGACCACCCCCCAGCCCATGTTAAAAGATAGAGCCCTCCAGAAGAACAGTATAGATCTTACGATAATACTAAAAGGGCCACACCAGCTGCAAGTTTTAGCGTGAGACTTTTTCGCGTCTCTGTTACGCTGCAAACGTTAAAAACATTGCCCCACCACGAAAACTATAACGTTTCTCATTGGATAGGCAGAATTTTTGTAGGCGGAGCTTAAGGTTAACATTGAGACCCTGATTGGTCAGATGAAAACACAGCCAGATAGTTTTTTTAAACCAACTTCGGTAAATTGTACTAAGGGGAAGTTAGGAGAGAGTTGCTTCCGAGACGGCGCCCCCTGACGCTGCCTAACAAACGACAAGGTAATGAACGCACGCGATGCCGCATAACAGCGCATAAAGCTTCACTCAGAACTGCAGAAGTCTCATCTGTTACACCCCCTTCTTACATAATACTAGTGTCGATCGTCAATTAAATCTCATGGTGTTCACATTTGCTACTTGAAGTAAAAAACTGAAACGCGATGATTTTTCTGTTATATAATTATTGAGAAGCCACATCAGCCACTGTAATTTACGACAAGTTAGATAAGTAATTAAAGACAATGGAGGGTCACTGTAGACCATTTTGATAGTTTTCTCTTTTGTGAAACTTAATTTATACCTAGATTATAGATGTGATATAGCATAGGTCATCCTTCGATCCATTGTAGAACTTGGAAACCCATTCAGGAATATTCGTACACATTTTTGTTGAACGCAGTTGGTTTTTATCAGCCTGTATTAAAACATTTCCTTTTATCAATAGTGCAATTTTTAATCAATGTTTTGTGAGTAGAATAAAATTTCCAACGGTAAACTTAACTGCTTTTTCGACGTTATTTTACCAGCTAACTAAAAATAGGAAAGCCTCGAATCCCTTCCACTAAATTTAGTTAGTATTAAGATTCTTTTACAGGGAGTGCAGTGGAGCTGACGCTGAAATCATTAAGTATTTGGTTATATCACCGCTAGTCTCACTGAACTCTTCTGAACTCTACATGTCATGTGTGGTCTGACGTCTCCTTACCAGCAACAGGTCCCAGGTTCAAACTAGTCAATTCCCTAACAAAACACGCTCAGAGCGTCGTTGCGCGAAAGTGGTAGGGAGACACGATATAGAACAAACAGACACCACGCAGAATGTTAGACAACACACACACAAACACACACACACACACACAAACACACACACACACACACACACCCATACCCCAGGGATCGAACCTCCGGCGCGAGGGCACATCCCATGATCACTAGACTTTTTTTTTTCTTCTTTTGGTCACTGGAAGTTGGGTGTCCTATAGTCTTAGCAAAAACAGTAAACATACATGTATTCCACAGCCAGAGGTGTAGGACCGGTTTTCACTTATCACTTTCGACTCAGTCCTTTCTGGACCTGGGTCCGTTACTTGAAATTAATACATTTACCCTACTCCACCACACCTGAAAGTGTGCAACATCATCACAGAATCCCGATGTATACATTCCTTAGCGCGTCCCGTAACCAGACTGCATTCACTCTCGTCGAGGTAAGTTGATCGTAACGTTTCGGCTCAGCAGTCTATTCAGAGCACTCCAAACGAAACCGGCCCAGTGGTAGCTTCGGTGAGCAACAATAACAGTCCTGACATGCTGTACGCCAAGTGGGGATATTAGACAATACAGATTTTGAGGTTTCATTTCGTGTTTTCACAGGCCTATTGGGATGTGCTGCACATGGTGGCGCGCTGGTACCTCGCCTCGCAGGGCATACAGCTACTGGAACCGATCCGAGATATGGTCGTAAAAGGGCAACAAGACGTCAGCTGTTTAGATGTCTTCCACGCGATATTCTCCTTATGTAAGTCTGCGCGCCTCTAGTGTACGACTGTCTACACTGACGCAAAAAATAATCCCAATACCAACAATGAGTTTTCGACGTAAACGAAAATTGGTAGGCATGTTTCTACAGGGTGTTACAAAAAGGCACGGCCAAACTTTCAGGAAACATTCCTCACACACAAATAGAGAAAAGATGTTATGTGGACATGTATTCGAAAACGCTTAATTTCGATGTTAGAGCTCGTTTAGTTTCGTCAGTATGTACTGTACTACCTCGATTCACCGCCAGTTGGCCCAATTGAAGGAAGGTAATGTTGACTTCGGTGCTTGTGTTAACATGTGACTCATTGATGTACAGTACTAGCATCAAGCACATCAGTACGTAGCATCAACAGGTAAGTGTTCATCACGAACGTGGTTTTGCAGTCAGTGCAATGTTTACAAATGTGGAGTTGGCAGATGCCCATTTGATGTATGGATTGGCACGGGGCAATAGCCGTGGCGCGGTACGTTTGTATCGAGACAGATTACCACACCGTAGGTGTCCCGACAGGAAGACGTTCGAAGCAATTAAACGGCGTCTTAGGCTGCACGGAACATTCCAGCCTATGACTCGCGATTGGGGAGGACCTAGAACGACGAGGACACCTGCAATGGACGACGCAATTCTTCGTGCAGCTGACGATAACCCTAATGTCAGTGTCAGAGAAGTTGCTGCTGTACAAGGTAACGTTGACCACGTCACTGTATGGAGAGTGCTACGGGAGAACCAGTTGTTTCCGTACCATGTACAGCGTGTGCAGGCACTATTAGCAGCTGATTGGCCTTAACGGGTACACTTCTGCGAATGGTTCATCCAACAATGTGTCAATCCTCATTTCAGTGCAAATGTTCTCTTTACGGATGAGGCTTCATTCCAACGTGATCAAATTGTAAATTTTCACAATCAACATGTGTGGGCTGACGAGAATCCGCACGCAATTGCGCTCTCACGTCATCAACACAGATTTTCTGTGAACGTTTGGGCAGGCATTGTTGATGATGTCTTGATTGGGCCCCATGTTCTTCCACCTACGCTCAATGGAGCACGTTATCATGATTTCATACGGGATACTCTACCTGTGCTGCTAGAACATGTGCCTTTACAAGTACGACACAACATGTGGTTCATGCACGGTGGAGCTCCTGCACATTTCAGTCGAAGTGTTCGTACGCTTCTGAACAACAGATTCGGTGACCGATGGATTGGTAGAGGCGGACCAATTCCATGGCCTCCACGCTCTCGTGACCTCAACCCTCTTGACTTTCATTTATGGCGGCATTTGAAAGCTCTTGTCTACGCAACCCCGGTACCAAATGTAGAGACTCTTCGTGCTCGTATTGTGGACGGCTGTGATACAATACGCCATTCTCCAGGGCTGCATCAGCGCATCAGGGATTCCATGCGACGGAGGGTGGATGCATGTATCCTCGCTAACGGAGGACATTTTGAACATTTCCTGTAACAAAGTGTTTGAAGTCACGCTGGTACGTTCTGTTGCTGTGTGTTTCCATTCCATGATTAATGTGATTTGAAAAGAAGTAATAAAATGAGCTCTAACATTGAAAGTACGCGTTTCCGGACACATGTCCACATAACATATTTTCTTTCTTTGTGTGTGAGGAATGTTTCCTGAAAGTTTGGCCGTACCTTTTTGTAACACCCTGCATATCTGAATGACGGTGTTTTGCGTATTGCTCTAGCGCATCATACTGCATCTGCAGCAGCAATCTGAGCAGCAGTTGGCACCACAGTGACACAACGAACTGTTACAGATCGGTTACATCAAGGACAGTTCCGAGCCAGACGCTCTGTAGCGTGCATTTCATTGACCCCGAACCACGACCGCTTGCGACTGCAATGGTATCAAGCGAGGGGTGGTTCAAGGGCACGGTGGATGTCTGTTGCATTTTCTTGGCGAAACGTGGTTCGGCCTTGGTGCCGGTGATGGTTGAGTGTTAGTTAGAAGAAGACCTGCAGCCAACCTGGTGTGGGTGCTACACACACTGGGCCGACACCTCGAGTGATCGTCTGCAGTGCGATTTCGTATGACACCAGGAACACTCTGTATTTGTACCACACACCCTGACTGCAAATCTGTTCGTCAGTCTGTTGGTTCGACCTGTTGTGCTGCCATTCATACCAACTGGATAACGCTCGCCCATATACCGCTGTTGTAACCCAACGTGCTCCAACGAGTGTCGAGATGTCGTCTTGGCCTGCTGTATCACCAGATCTGTCTGCAGTAAGATATCGACATATGGGAAATCATTTGATGATAACTGCAGCGTCATCCACAAACAGCATTATTCATCCATGTACTGCCCGGTCAGTTGTGACAGACATGGAACGCCATCCCACAAACAGATATCCGGCACTTACAGAACACAGTGAATGCACGTTTGTATGTTTGAAGTCAACATTCTGGTGGTCACATATGTTATTAACTTACCAGCAATTCACTTTTTCAGTAACTTGTGATACTGCAGTGATAATCACTCAATTATATCACCTAAACAAATGTATTTCCGAAATTTAGTTACTGTGAAATAATTATTTTTTGGTGTTGCGATTTTTCACCACCAATGCATCAGCTGTACGGTACCCACAATAAAAATTAAATCACCCCCAAAAGACATCACGCAGATACCATGTAACACTGTCTCTACCCCAAGCGACCAGAAAAAGCACTGCTCATTCCCGATTTCAAGGATCTCAAGGATCTCAGGACAGATGTACGTAATTACGGGCCTATACCGTTGACGTCAGTCTGTTCTGTAATTATACAACATGCTTTAGCTCAAGGATTATCACGTTTTCGGAGAACAAAAATCTCCTCCATTAAAATGAACATGGATTTCGCAGACGGAGATACTGCGAAACTCAGTTCGCACTGTTCCTCCATCACATCCACAGTGCTGTAGTTGACAGTAATCAGATTTCTTTGACATTAGGAAGGCATTTGACCCCGTGTCGCACTGTCATTTAGTGAAAAAAACAAGACCAGATTTGATCCTGGATTCAGGACTTCCTTGCAGGTAAAGCTCAACACGTCGCTCTTAACGGATCAAAATCGACAGATGTAAATGTCGTTTACGGAGTACCCGAAGGAAGTGTGATGGGATGGCTAATGTTAACGATGTACACTCATGCTCATAAATTAAGGATAATTCTGACACATGGTGAAACAACGCTCTGGTGTGCGGTTTGCGGGTTTAAATCACATCGGGGTATGACCGTGTGGTGCATCTGACCAGCGGTCGTCGCGCGGTGGCGCAAGAAGCAGCCCACATACACAGAGGTGTGTTGGTGCATGTCAGAGTACGGTGCAGCGAGTAAGTGTGCAGACGTTTTCTGACGTGCTAATGGTGACTGTGTGTTTAAAATGGCTCAAACAACACATATTGATGACGTCATGAGGGGAAGAATACTAGGGCGACTGGAGGCTGGTCAAACACAGCAGGTCGTAGCACGGGCCCTCCAATTTCTATTGTAGGAATTATTATATTCATTGTAATTTTATGAGAAAGAATGATTACAAACTGAGCAATTATATTCAGAGCTAATATAAGATCAGCTACAATGTGTTATCTCAAGGTTATGGCAACGATTCCAGCAGACAGGTAACGTGTCCAGGTGCTACAGTACGGGACGTCCACACTGTACAACACCACAAGGAGACCGATATCTCACCATCACTGCCCGCAGACGGCCACAGAGTATTGCAGATAGCCTTGCTCGGGACCTTACCGCAGCCACTGGAACAGTTGTCTCCAGACACACAGTGTGCAGATGACTGAACAGACATGGGTTTTTCGCCCTGAGACTTGCAAGGTGCATTCCACTGTACCCTGGTCACAGGAGAGCCCGTAAGGCCTGATGTCAAGAACACAGTACATGGTTATTGGAACAGCGGTCACACGTTATGTTCACGGACGAGTCCAGGTATAGTCTGAACTTTGATTCTCGCCGGATTTTCATCTGACGTGGACCAGAAACCAGATATCAACCCCTTAATATACTTGAAAGGGGCCTGTATGAAGGTCGTGGTTTGATGATGTTGGGTGGGATTATGACTGGTGCACGCAAACCCCTGCATGTCTTTGACAGAGGAACTGTAATGTAACAGGTTAGGTGTATCGTGACGTCATTTTGCACCATTATGTCCTCCTTTTCAGGGGTGCAGTGGGTCCCACCTTCCTCCTGGTGAATGATAACGCACGGCCCCACCGAGCTGCCATCGTGGAGGAGTACCTTCAAACAGAAGATATCAGGCGAATGGAGTGGCCTGCCTGTTCTCCAGACCTAAATCTCATCGAGCATGTGCTGGATGCTATCGTTCGACGTATCGCTGCACGTCTTCAAACCCCTAGGACACTTCAGGAGCTCCGACAGGCACTGGTACAAGAATGGGAGGCTATACCCGCAGCAGCTGCTCGACAACCTAATCCAGAGCATGCCATCCTGTTGTGCGGCCTGTGTACGTGTGCATGGTGATCATATCGCATATTGATGTAGGGTTCCTGCGCAGGAAACCGTGGCGTTTTTCTAGCACATTTGTTTCGGGACGGTTTTCTCAACTTATTACAAATACCGTGAACTTACAGATCTGTGTCGTGTGTGTGTGTTCCCTATGTGCCTATACTATGAGCGCCAGTTTTGTGTAGTGCCACGTTGTGTGTCACCACATTCTGCAATTATCCTTAATTTATGGGCATGAGTGTATATACAGGACGTAGTAGAGAGCGGCGGATGCTCTTTTAGACTATTCGTAGATGATGACGTTCTCTATAAGGAAGTATTAACGCTAGAAGACAGCATCAATTTGCTGAATGACCTGCAGAGTATTGATGAATGGTACAGTCTCTCTCAGTTGACCCTGAACATAAATAAATGTAACATTATTGCACATACATAGGAAAAGAAATTCACTACTTCACAACCACATTATTGATGACAAATTGCTGGACACAGTATTTACCCTCAAATATCTAGGAGCAACTATGCAAACCAACCTTCAATGAAACGATCAACTAAAGCAAATAGTAGGAGAAGTGAACGCAGTCAGAGATTCATAGGATGGATCTTAAGGAAATGTAACTCAGCCACGGAGCAACTGGATTATAAGGCGATTGTTCGAACGGTTCCTGGGTACTGATCATCACTATGGCATTCTTACGAGGTAGAGCTAATGTAAGAGATACAGAAGATTCAACGAAGAGCAGTGCGTTTCGTCACGGGATGGTTTGGTCAGCGCGAGAGCATTACAGAGATCTCAACAAACTCAAGCGTCAGACACGCTACACGACAGGCGTTGTCCATCACAGAGAGGTTTACTACTGAAATTTCGGGAGAGAAATTTCCGCGAAGAATCGGACAACGTATTTCTTCCGCCCTCACACATCTCGCGAAACGACCGCGACGAGAAAGGTTTACCAACAATCATTCTTCCCAAACGCCATTCACGAATGGAACAGGGGAGAGGGCAATCAGTTAGTGGCACGGGAAGAACCCTCCAGCACCCTCCGTTGGGTGGCTTGCGGAGTATTGATACAGATTTAGATGTAAATGAAACCTTAATAATGGTTTCAGTTCTCCGTAGAGAGCGTTCACAAGTTTGTTTCGGCCTGCCATATCCGTCTGAAGCCACTCATTGATGATCAGATTCAGATTACGTAGAGCTGCCAAAGTGCGGAGATGTCGATTGCTAGAGTTCACCAGCTTTCTCATCAGTCCCTTTTTTTTCTTTTTTTTTCCTTTTGGACGTGTGATTAAAATCAGCTGATTTAGCGGACCAGTCAAGGCGCGGTACAGTGTCCCAGTGCTCAACAAGCCCTGTATGTGCAGCTCATGCTCCTCTCATGTTCGAAGACTGGTTGGCCCGTAACATACGCGTCGTGATGATTACGTAGACGAAAGGGCAACAGGTGTCCATCGAAAATACTGAAATAAATAGCCTGGTTCATGTTCACGGCAATGCAAATGAGTGGGCCCAAGTCGCAATACGGAAAACACCCCCAAAAAGATCGCAGTGCCACATGTGGCCTCAACTACATTCCCCACACACGGCAGGTTGAATGTTTCGTTCGTCCATCGGAGCACTCTGTGCATTGTATCATGGGTAAAAGAGGCAAAGGCGCGGCTCGTGGGACTGCACTACACTCTTCTAGCCCGCTACTGTCCAGTTTTTTGCCACACTGAAGACGTGCAGCTTCATCTGCCGCTGTGTACAACGTCAGTTTGCGACGTACCCTCCACCGAGTGTCCATTAAATGCAGTTCCCTTCGCAATGTTCGATCAGAAATTGGTTGAGAACTACCCGCATACAGTGGCGAGAAAAATTCGTTTCGGGGTTGGACGCGGACTGTCGACGACAAGGCATTTCCTGTACACACGATGGACAGTCGGCGTTCATATTCCAACAAATTTGGTTACTTCAGTCAAAGTAAGGCCACAGGCAGGTGGAAATACGAAATATGTATTTCACAAAAATTGTTAAGTGTGCCCATTTTTTTGCTCTTGTCATTATTGTACTGGACTTTTCCTGAGTTGCACTGAATTTTATTTGCCTGTGAAACGTCTTTGTGTATAAAACACAAAGGACAATAATCGGCAAATCAAAGACATGAATAGACCCATTTGACACAGCTACGCTACTATCGTTTGACATCACATAAGTGTAGAACCACATACGAACTGAAGCAGCAATCAGAATAATTAGCAACAACTAATATAGACTAATATTATACCAGGTAAACAGTCGCAAGAAGTCTCAACCATTCTGTAATCACACGGCAGAATTACTTGAAGTTTAAACATGATCTCTACTTCCAACAGGAATTACTACTATTAGGATCAGCGAAAAGTGGCTATTGGCCTATATCTTCCTCAGTGACCTACAAAACAAAATCTTTGAAGAAATACTAACGCCTAAACAGTAGAAAATAGTATACTGCTACAGCTAAGTTGATGACGTAATACGCTTGATATATGAACCACATGACTGGGTAATACAGTTACACAGAGACATCAATACTAGCCGTCCGTAGCTCGTGGTCTAGCGACTAGCGTTGCTGCCTCTGGATCACGGGGTCCCGGGTTCGATTCTCGGCCGGGTTGGGGATTTTCTCTGCCAGAACTGGGTGTCTGTGTTGTCCTCACCATACCATCATCATCAGTTGCGACAGTAGGTAGACTGAACTGTGCAAAAATTGGGACTTTGTACGGGGGCTGTAGACCACGCAGTTCATCGCCCCACAAACCAATCATCATCATCAATGCAACCTACCCAAACATCCATTTCACCCTTGAAACTGAAGACCACAATAAAAAATAAAATAACATTCCATGACATCACAATTGAGAACAAGAACCACAAACACCGGTTATGATCATGCAGAAAAGCTACATCTACCTCTACAGCAACACATAACACAGCAAACCACCGCACAGTGCAAAACCAAGCAAGACTCAGATACCTGCTGCACCGACTGAAAGCGAACAGATTCCCAATGGATACAGGTAGCTACACACAAGAACACTGGGCGTACTGTTTGTTCGACGTAAGAATGGCCACACTCCCAACCTAATGTTGTACACCCCAAGTGTTCCGAGACCTGTTGCGGCTTTAAGTGGTCTCGTTAAGTAATGGATTTTTGTTGAGAGCCTGAATATCGGTTTGAGCTTGTGTATTTTCAGCAGGCGGCTTACCTTGCCCGAGACAGACAGAGATAGAGAGATTAAGCTCTCTGTCAAGAGTCACCGCACGACGGCTTCTTGCACACCTTAGAAATCTACAGCTGACACGGAAGGAGGGGAGGTGTGTTGGGGGCGGAGGACAGCATCGTAGCTGCTAGTAATTAGTGTGGCGTTCCCCGCAAAACATGCTGAACCTGTGCTAGGGAGGGCGGTTATAGGTGAAACAACCAGTCATTAGTTTTTTTCAATGCCTGTTTAGCCTGACTGTTAAAACCGTTCAAAATAACCTGTTTCCGAAATAACCGATTTTCGGTTTTCTATTCCCATTATTTACTATACTAAACGTACAAACCGAGCAATGATTGAAAAATATTGACTCACTCACTTCAAGATATACAGGAACAAAATATTAAATTAAACAACCGAATAAAAGGGGAACTTAGTACGTCCACCATTCCGTGCTCTTCTCGATACGTGATAAGTGGTTGAATGCTGCAAAAAACTGCAGTATTTTCCTATTGATTCGTATATTTTCTAAACTCTCCTCAAAATCATGGAATCAGGGATCGTTCCAACATTTGGCCATTATGAACAGTCACTGCTAAAGGATGAAAACTGAGGTTGAAAAACTTTACGTTTCTTGTTAATTTATCCGCTTTCAAGCAGATTAAGAGTTATTATGTAGACACAGGCAGCAGATCATCTAGTTGCCATTTATACCATAAACTATGAATGAATTATTGTTAAATTTTTAATTTACTGCTGTTACCGTAAGCTCCTTCCTCTTTTATAGAAATGACAGACGAACTTTTAGTCTTTTAAAGCAAATTAAGCTTTGCGCTTCATTCCTACGTCACTTTGTAAAATATTCACATACTAGGGTTGGCGCCATTCTAATACACAACGGATGTCCGGCGACGAAAGTACGAAACTGCGGTACAGACCAGAAGGGGCACGTCTTGAACAGTGAACGTACGCGCGAACCACTAATAGGCCACAACGCACGGTAAGAGGGACCACTATCGTCTCAGCAATGCTGTACCAATTCTTAGGCCGTATGTTTGTTGCTAGTTCCGTCAGCATTGTCCTTAAAAAAGGAGTGATGGCTTTTCCCAATTTCTGTAAAAACGCAGTGTTTAAAAGCAATGCTAATTTTTTGAATAAAATTTGCTTGTTTGTTAAAAAGATTTATTTAAAATCGCTACTATGGCTGCCTGATATTTCCTTTTTTTACCAGGTTGTTGTTGTTGTAGTTTTGGTCTTCATTCCAGAGACTGGTTTGATTCAACTCTCAATGCTACTCGATCCTGTGCAAGCTTCTTCATCTCCAAGTAACTACTGCAACCTACATCCTTCTGAATCTGTTTACTGTATTTATCTCTTGATGTCCCTCTACTATTTTTACCCGACATGCTTCTCAACGTACTAAATCGGTGATCCCCTGATGCCTCAGAATGTGTCCTACCAACCGATCCCTTCTTCTAGTCAAGTTGTACCACAATCTCCTCCTCTTCTCCCCAATTCTATTCAATACCTCCTCATTAGTTATGTGATCTACCCATCTAATCTTCAGCGTTCTTCTCTAGCACCACATTTCGAAAGCTTCTATTCTCTTCTTGTCCAAACTATTGATCGTCCATATTTCACTTCCGTACTTGGCTACACTCCATACAAATACTTCCAGAAACGACTTCCTGACATTTAAATCTATACTTGATGTTAACAAATTTCTCTTCTTCAGAAACGCTTTCCTTGCCATTGCCAGTCTACATTTTATATCCTCTCTACTTCGACCATCATCAGTTATTTTGCTCGCAAATAGCCAAATTCATTTACTACTTTAAGCGTCTCATTTCCTAATCTAATTCCCTCAGCATCACCCGTCTTAATTCGACTACATTCCATTATCCTCGTTTTGCTTTTCTTGACGTTCATCTTATATCCTCCTTTCAAGACACTATCCATTCCGTTCAACTGCTGTTCCAAGTCCTTTGCAGTATCTGACAGAATTACAATGTCATCGGCGAACCTCAAAGTTTTTATTTCTTCTCCATGGATTTCATTACCTACTCCGTATTTTTCTTTTGTTTCCTTTACTGCTTGCTCAATATACAGATTGAATAACATCGGGGAGAAGCCACAACCCCGTCTCACTCGCTTCCAAAGCACTGATTCCCTTTCATGTCCTTCGCCTCTTATAACTGCCATCTGGTTTCTGTACAAATTGTAAATAGCCTTTCGCTCCCTGTATTTTATACCTGCCACCTTCAGAATTTGAAAGAGAGTATTCCAGTTAACATTGTCAAAAGCTTTCTCTAAGTCTACAAATGCTAGAAACGTAGGTTTGTCTTTCCTTAATCTATCTTCTAAGATAAGTCGGTAGGTTCAGTATTGCCTCACGTGTTCCAACATTTCTACGGAATCCACACTGCTCTTCCCCGAGGTCGGCTTCTACCACTTTTTCCATTCGTCTGTAAAGAATTCTTGTTAGTTTGTATAGCCGTGAGTTATTAAACTGATAGTCCGGTAATTTTCACCCCTGTCAACACCTGCTTTCTTTGGGATTGGAATTATTATATTCTTCTTGAAATCTGAGGGTATTTCGCCTGTCTCATACATCTTGCTCACCAGATGGTAGAGTTTTATCAGGACTGGATCTCCCAACGCTGTCAGTAGTTCTAATGGAATGTGTCTATTCCCGGGGCCTTGTTTCGAATTAGGTCTTTCAGTGCTTTGTCAAACTCTTGACGCAGTATCATGTCTCCCATTTCATCTTCATCTATATCCTCTTCCATTTTCATAATATTGCCATCAGGTACATCGCCCATGTATAGACCCTCTACATATTCCTTCACCCTTTCTGCCTTCCCTTCTTTGCATAGAACGCGTTTTCCATCTGAGCTCTTGATATTCATGCAAGTGGTTCTCTTTTCTCCGAAGGTCTCTTTAATTTTCCTGCAGGCAGTATCTGTCTTAACGGTTATTAGAAAAAAAAATAAAAATAAAAAAACACCTATTATAACTGACACCTAATAAATACCGAAAAATAGCGGTTATCCAGAATTAAAATACCATTATCGGTTTGAACCGGTCCTTTTTCTCCATCCCTAAGCTGTACTCAAAACGCGCTTGTACCGCATGCGTTCTCAAACAACTTGGCAGCTTCCAGTCGGTGCACTCTCCCTGTTCGCAGGCTCCAGGGTGGCGACCATCGCCGCCACGTTCCTCGCCTGGAAGCAGCTGCCAGTGTGACGTGGCTCCAGCGGCGAGGACCCGAGCCAGCTACAGCTGCTTACGTCATCTCCACAGCTCCCGCCCTCGCATTGTCGCAGATTCTCAGTGCACCAGCTCTAATACTAATCCTCGTCAAAATTACGCTGCTAATCAAGAATCATTTTCGTCATTTCGTTTCTGTCCGCCATTCCGCTGATGCAAAAGTCGTTTCGTCTGTATTATGTAATCTTCCAAGTTCATGTTTGCAATATAGAACTGGATACAAAAAATGCTCGGATGTAGGATCCAAGCATATCATAAAAATCGATGTACATATGAATGTATGTATGTACACTGGAGAGCCAAAGAAACTGTTATACCTAGCTAGCATCGTGTAGGGCCCCCCGCGAACACGCAGAAGTGCCACAACACGTCGTGACATAGACTCGACTAATGTCTGATGTAGTACTGGAGAGGGAACTGACACCATGAATCCTGCAGAGCTGTCCATAAAGCCGTAAGAGAGCGAGGAGGTGGAGGTCTCTTCTGAACGGCACGTTGCAAGGTATCCCAGATAAGCTTAATCATGTAAATTTCTGGGGAGTCTGGTAGACAGCGGAAGTGTTTTAAACTCAGAAGAGTGTTCCTGGAGCGACTCCGTAGCAATTATGGACGTGTGGGGTGTCAGATTGTCCTGCTGGAATTGCTCAAGGCCGTCGAAATACGCAATGGATATGAATGGATGCAGGCGATCAACAGGATGCTTACGAACGTGTCACCTGTCAAGAGTCGTATGTAGACGTACCAGGCGTCCCATGCCACCCTAACTGCACACGCCGTATACCATTATAGAGTCTCCACCAGCTTGAAGAGTCCCCTGATGGCATGCAGGGTCCATGGAATCGTCAGGTTGTCTCTATGCCCGTACACGTCCATCCGTTCGATAAAATTTGAAACGAGGCTCATCAGACGAGGCAACATGTCTCCAGTCATCAACAGTCCAATGTCGGTGTTGACGGGCCCAGGCGAGGCGTAGAGCTTTGTGTCGTGCAGTTGCCAAGGGTACACGAGTGGGCCTTCGGCTCCGGAAACCCCATACGATGATTTTTCTTTGAACGATTCGCATGCTAACACTTGTTCTTGGCCCACCATTGTAGCAATTTGCGGAAGGGTTGCATTTCTCTCACGTTGAAGGATTGTCTTCAGTCGTCATTGGACCCGATCTGTATGGATCTTTTTCGGCCGCAGCGATGTCAGAGATTTGATGTTTTACCGGTTTCCTGATATTCACGGTACACTCGTGAAATGATCGTACCGAAAAATCACCACTTCACTTATACCTCGGAGATGCTGTGTTGCATCGCGCCGACTATAGCAGCACGTTCAAACTCACTTCAATCTTGTAGCAGCAGTAACCGATCTAACAACTGCGACAGGCACTTGTGTTATATAAGCGCCGCCGACCCCAGCGCCGTATTCTGCCTGTTTACATATCTCTGCATTTGGTTACGCATGTCTGTAACAGTTTCTTTGGCGCTTCAGTGTATGTATGAATATACGTATGTTTCACATCTGCTCCTAAATTTCAACCAGACTTGGTACATATATCACTTACTGTCTGGAAGGAATCGCTCTGCAGGTAGAGCTTGCTATCTCTCAAAGAGGCGGTGGCGGGGTTGAAATAACGTTGTAGCCCACAACATGGCAGTACCCCTACTTTATTCAGGCGGTATTCGAGAACGAGAGCACTTAGTTACTTGCGATTAAATTTACACATAACTTCAAACCTCTTCGAAACCTCTTTTTTTTTTTTTTTTTTTTTACTGACGGTCCCCACAAATCGATAAAAGGAAGAAAGATAATTTGCTTACTGTACTTTCGTCATTCATGCAGTAAAACTAGATATGATAAGATATGCCGATGATATAGCTGTCCTGGCTGAAAGTGAAGAACACCTTGTGGTCCTACTGAATAGAATGGATAAAGTTATGGGGAAGAATATAATATGAGAATTAATAAAGCAAAAACAAAAGTAATGGCATGCGACAAAGAAGATCAAGTGAAAGTCCAAGTTCATGTAGGCAATGAACTGCTTGAACAAGTTGATAAATTTACTTATCTGGGCAGTAATATTATCAGGGATGGAAGGAGCAAGGCAGAAGTGAGAAGTAGAATAGCTCAAGCAAAGGCTGCTTTTAACAAGAAGAAAAACATATTAACATCTAAGAGCATCAGCTTTGACATCAGGAAAAGATTTTTGAAATCATATGTGTGGAGTGTGGCATGCTATGGGTGTGAAACATGGACTCTCGGGACAGAGGAAGACCAGAAGCTAAATTCTTTTGAAATGTGGTGCTATAGACGCATGCTCAAAAAAAATGGGTCGACAAGGTCACAAACGAAGTGGTTCTGGAAAGAGCAGGTGAGAAGAGAAGCTTCTGGAGTTTCATTGTTAAAAGAAGAGTGCAATTTACAGGCCATCTATTTAGACATAAAAGACTCCTGAACACGATCATAGAGGGATATGTCGAGGGAAAAAGAACAAGTGGAAGACCACGACTGAGGCACATGGATCAAATCGTGAAAGATGTGGGATGTAACACCTATAAAGAAATGAAGAGAAAAGCTGAAAGACGCACAGAATGGAGACAAGCTGCCATTGCAGCCGTTGCAAACCAATCCCTGGATTGACCACTACAGAAGAAGAAGAAGCAGTAAAACTGCCGTATTGCTCCTCTTCCGCTAACGCTACTCGCAACCGATTTTGCTGGTCTTGATCACATATATTACTCGATGAACCAGAAAATTGTATCAATGTGCGACACATAGTTCTGGGTGTGTGACGTAATTAACATTGCGCTACGTGAAAAAACTGCAGAGAGAAATTAGCTAGAAATACAGGTGAAATACGTGACATGTATGTACGTGGGCAAATCGAAGGGTAAAAATCTCTTCCTAACTTCTGGAGCGATGTCACTCAAATTTGGTACACATGTTAGTTACGACCTGGAAAGAATTACTGTGGTGCCAAGATCTACCAACCTCCTGGTAGGAAGGTGTGGTAACTGGGAGAGAGAAGGGGAAAGGAGGAGATGGACAAATATAGGGAAGAGGAGATGGACGGAAAAAACGGCGAGGAGGAGATGCCGGTGGAAGGAAACAGGAAGACATAACATACAAAGACAGGTGGGAGTAAGGGATGGGCAGTGTGAATGGGGAGCAGGAGATGGACACAGAGAGGGGGAGGAGGATTTGAATGACAAGAGATGAGAGGATTAGATGGATAGAGAGTGGGATTGGAGGCGACGGGGGGGGGGGGGGGAGGTAAAGATGGCAGAGTGAGTGAGAAGGAGGAGATGCACCCAGAGAGGGGGAGGAGGATATGAACGGCATGAGAGGAGAGGAAGAGATGGACAAAGAGAGGGCGCGGAGGAGATGAACAGTCGGGGAGAGGGGGGAGGGAGAGGAGGTAGAGATGGACAAAGAGAGGACGTGAGAAAGTGATGGAATTAGAAGGGGGAAGAGCACATGGACAGAGGAGAAAGGAGCAGGTGGCCATAGTGTAGGATGGAGTAGATGGGCACGGAGAGTGGTAGTAAGAGATGGACAGGGAGAGCAGCTGAAGGATATGCACATAAACAGAGGGTGGGTGAGGTGGACAGAAAGGGGGTGTAGGAGACGGAAATAGAGTGGGGGTGGGGAGGGGGCGTGGTAGGGAAAGTATCGATAACAGCGACATAAAAAAACAAGTAATCAATATATAAACAATTAAAATGAAGGAGTAATAGGAGAAATCTAACGCTGATGTTGTCTACATAGGCTTATATAAAATTCTAACCAGAAGTTTACTTCAGTAGGTATATGTGAGCGAGAACACGCGTGCGCGCGCGCGCGTTTGCGTGTGTGTGTGTGTGTGTGTGTGTGTGTGTGTGTGTGTGTGTGTGTGTGTGCGTGCGTGTGTCAACGATGACGTCACATTAAATGTGGTAACTCAGCTTGATCACCACTACGCGGCTTAAAATGAAGACTCAGTCACGGAGCCTCCAACATGAAAAACCAATACTTCTGATGTAAACGATGTGGCCACCGCCTCTCTGCTGCGGATTAACAGTGTCACAGGTTTTATTGATTTTGTTCATCTCGTAAAGGTGATCATGCTATTGAGGCGTTCCAGAAGCTATAGCACGATGTGTCGTCCAGTCTTTAATTACAGCTTGTCGAACAATATTGTGACATTTCTGTGTCGCCCGTTTCTGCCACCCGCTTTCCTAAGACGTTCTTTCGACAGCTTCCTCAACCTTGGTGTTAGAGCCACAACCTTCCTCGTCTCAGAACGATTTGTCGGGCCTGGTTTCCAGAAGAACTGGCGTGAGTGGGCTCGTATGAGCTTTCAGTGTCTGCACAGTAAATTGGTCCGTCATGTACCTGTGCCCACTGGACAATTTCCGGACACGGCCGTGCGCTCTGCACCTGTCCATATTGATGTTATGGCACCTCTTGATTCTTCCAGTGTAATGTTATCTGGTCAATCCTTCTGAGCGTTTTACTCGCTGGCCGTAAGGCGTACCAGTTGGCAAGATATCACTAGAAACGGTAGCCTTTGCTTTCATATCAAATTGAGTTTCTCGCATCGCTTGTTTGCTGCCCATTACTATAGATCACGGACACAATACGATTAGAATTTACTTAACCAGCTTAGCAATTTCTGTGGCTCTCTTCATCTCCAGACAGCCAGTCATCAACTGGTGAGCAGTCGCATGATTAAAAAATGTCACCGTTCTTTTCTGGCTCCATTAACGTGTCATGCCGTCAGTTGGACAACTGCATCATCTATGGTCCTACTTGGCCACCGCACTGTTTACAAAACGTACTTACAAGGAAACCCTTGCATACGAGACCAATGATCCTTACGGTATTCGGACGCCCCACATGTTGTCTACCATGCAACCACAAATTAGTTGCTAATGGAACAGGGGGTGGGAATGGAGGTATCCAATGGTGAAAACAGCCTGAGGTTACGGAGCGCAGTTGGACTGCTTAGTAGACGAGTAACTCAAAGCAGTGCTACAGTGCTAGTGATGTTAACACAATGCAGAACAACTGGAAATACTCTCTTTCAAATTCTGAAGGTCGCAGGAGTAAAATACAGGTAGCGAAAGGCTATTTACAATTTGCACAGAAACCAGATGGCAGTTATAAGAGTCGAGGAGCACGAAAGGGAAGCAGTGGTTGGGAAGCGAACGAGACAGGGTTGTAGCCTCTCCCCGATATTATTCAATCTGTATATACAGCAAGCAGTAAAGGAAACAAAAGAAAAATTCGGAGTAGGTATTAAAATCCATGGAGAAAAAATTAAAACTTTGCGATTCGCCGATGATATTGTAATTCTGTCAGAGACAGCAAAGGACTTGGAAGAGCAGTTGAACGGATTGGACAGTCTTGAAAGGAGGGTATAAGATGAACATCAACAAAAGCAAAACGAGGATAATGGAATTTAATCGAATTAAGTCGCGTGATGCTGAGGGAATTAGATTAGGAAATGAGAGACTTAAAGTAGTAAAGGAGTTTTGCTATTTGGGGAGAAAAAAAACTGATGATGGTCGAAGTGCAGAGGATATAAAATGTAGACTGGCAATGGCAAGGAAAGCGTTTCTGAAGAAGAAAAATTTGTTAACATCGAGTATTGATTTACGTTTGTGAAAGTATTTGTGTGGAGTGTAGCCATGTATGGAAGTGAAACATGGACGATAAATAGTTTAGACAAGAAGAGAATAGATGCTTTCGAAATGCGGTGCTACAGAAGAATGCTGAAGATTAGATGGGTAGATCACATAACTAATGAGGAGGTATTGAATAGAATTGGGGAGAAGAGGAGTTTGTGGCACAACTTGATTAGAAGAAGGGATCGGTTGGTAGGACATGTTCTGAGGCATCAGGGGATCACCAATTTAGCAATGGAGGGTAAAAATCGTAGAGGGAGACCAAGAAATGAATACACTAAGCAGATTCAGAAGGATGTAGGCTGCAGTAGGTACTGGGAGATGAAGAAGCTTGCACAGGATAGAGTAGCATGGAGAGCTGCATCAAACCAGTCTGAGGACTGAAGAGAACAACAACAACATCTGCAACAACAGTTGCCGAAGTTAACATTTCGTCAGAAAGGAACACAAGGAATTTCGCAGACTGACAAAGGAGTGGCAGATGAAATATTAGCGTTTCTGCAAGACGGGTCTGTCGAACGTGTAGTGCCGCGTACTCTCGACTGTGCGAACAACGAAAACGAGGAGTACACCGGTGACGATGTGTGCTGAAAAAGAGAACATAATTCTGAAACAGGTGTCAAGCGATGTAGATCATTATCCTTGTCGGACATGGAGCCACAAATCCCGTCTGAAGTGAAACGTAGTAGAGGACAGTGGTTGTACAAGCAGCAGGTTCAGAAACATAATTACGTGCAAGTACAATCATCCACAGCATAGAAAAAAACTATTGTGAACACATTTCGGTTAAGTCGTAGCAATATGATCGTGTAACGCATAAGGAATACTTCAGACATTGAAAGGCGGACCAAGCGCACTTGCAACAAAAAGTTGTGATGCCGTGTTTCAAGGATGCTCTGTAAAATTTACAGTGATTTCAAGGGATGCAGTGGGTGGTTGCACAACTTCAAATAGCGCTGCAGAATTGCAAGACATAAGATAACGAAATTTCAAACAAAGCAAGAATTTAACGATGCACAGAAAACTGAGGAATCGGACCGAAAATTTATAGACGAGATAAAGGAACTTATTCCATCGTTCTGTACGGAATTTAATATCAGCTCCAACTAATCAGGATTTGAAGAAGAAATGCATACGAAAGGAGCCCTGGGAATTGGAGTTACCAAGAGAGTTGCATCAAAATCATCCAACATCAATGCCTTAATTCATTTATATTCAATTATTCCGAATGCTAATCTGGATGGTAAAGTGGCTGGGAAGCTATTTATCGTGATGCGAGAAGCTGAAGGTGCTCTCCTCCCTACGATTCTTCCTCGTGTGCGTGATCTTGTAATGGCAGTAGGGAATATTTACGTCACAGCAAGCAAGAGCAGGAACGTGGGTGAAAGACAATTGCGACTATGGTCAATAGTTGGTCTAAAAACCTTCTTTTGCTTGGTTCCTGGTCTGCGTATAGAAATCATACTCCTCTATAGGAAACCACCCCTCTTAAGAAGTGTCACACTGAAGTTAACACCAGCCGTGACCACTGGACAAATTTCTCCTCTGGATGTTGTTTTTTACGTGCCTACAAAACATATCATCACGCTATCTGCAGCTACGCGAAAAAGGGTAGCCAGTTTCACGATACGTTCCATCAAAACGTGTTTCGCATTCGGTTGCATGCCATCGGATTCCTTCACTTCTCCTCACCTTGTTACACCAATATGACTCCATACGTATTCTTTAAGTGTGGATGCCTATCTGATCGTCCTGCACAGTTCGAAGCTCCCAAGGAATTCGCCTTCGCTCTTGATCGTGCGAACCTTTGTAATCAGTGTCGTACGTCACTGTTCACTCGGCTTTTTCATGTTGCAGCTCAATTGTTTACTTTGAACATTTCCGGAATGTCAACGATGTCCATTGTGTGAAGTGTATTATACAGGGTGTTATAAAAAGGTACGACCAAACTTACAGGAAACATTCCTCACAAACAAATAAAGAAAAGATGTTATGTGGACATGTGTCCGGAAACGCTTAATTTCCATGTTAGAGCTCATTTTAGTTTCGTCAGTAAGTACTGTACATCCCCGATTCACCGTCAGTTGGCCCAATTGAAGGAAGGTAATGTTGACTTCGGTGCTTGTGTTGACATGCGACTCATTGCTGTACAGTACTAGCATAAAGCACATCAGTACGTAGCATCAACAGGTTAGTGTTCATCACGAACGTGGTTTTGCAGTCAGTGCAATGTTTACAAATGCGGAGTTGGCAGTTGCTTATTTGATGTATGGATTAGCACGGGGCAATAGCCGTAGCGCGGTACGTTTGTATCGAGACAGATTACCAGACCGTAGGTGTCCCGACAGGAAGACGTTCGAAGCAATTAATCGGCGTCTTAGGCAGCACGGAACATTCCAGCCTATGACTCGCGACTAGGGAAGACCTAGAACGAAGAGGACACCTGCAATGGACGACGCAATTCTTCGTGCAGTTGACGATAACTCTAATTTCAGCGTCAGAGAAGTTGCTGCTGTACAAGGTAACGTTTGCCACGTCACTGTATGGAGAGTGCTACGGGAGAACCAGTTGTTTCCGTACCATGTACAGCGTGTGCAGGCACTATCAGCAGCTGATTGGCCTCAACGGGTACACTTCTGCGAATGGTTCATCCAACAATGCGTCAACCCTCATTTCAGTGCAAATGTTCTCTTTACGGATGAGGTTTCATTCCAACGTGATCAAATTGTAAATTTTCACAATCAACATGTGTGGGCTGACGAGAATCCGCATGCAATTGTGCAATCACGTCATCAACACAGATTTTCTGTAAACGTTTGGGCAGGCATTGTTGATGATGTCTTGATTGGGCCCCATGTTCTTCCACCTACGCTCACTGGAGCACGTTTTCAAGATTTCATACGGGATACTCTACCCGTGCTGGTAGAACATGTGCCTTTACAAGTACGACACAACATGTGGTTCATGCACGATGGAGCTCCTGCACATTTTAGTTGAAGTGTTCGTACGCTTCTGAACAACAGATTCGGTGACCGATGGATTGGTAGAGGCGGACCAATTCCATGGCCTCCACGCTCTCGTGACCTCAACCCTCTTGACTTTCATTTATGGGGGCATTTGAAAGCTCTTGTCTACGCAACCCCGGTACCAAATGTAGAGACTCTTTGTGCTCGTATTGTGGACGGCTGTGATACAATACGCCATTCTCCAGGGCTGCATCAGCGCATCAGGGATTCCATGCGACGGAGGGTGGATACATGTTTCCTCGCTAACGGAGAACATTTTGAACATTTCCTGTAACAAAATGTTTGAAGTCACGCTGGTACGTTCTGTTGCTGTGTTTTTCCATTCCATGATTAATGTGATTTGAAGAGAAGTAATAAAATGAGGTCTAACATGGAAAGTAAGCGTTTCCGGACACATGTCCACGTAACATATTTTCTTTCTTTGTGTGCGAGGAATGTTTCCTGAAAGTTTGGCAGTACCTTTCTGTAACACTCTGTATACGCTGATTCCAAGGACGAGCTCTGCATCTCCCTGATAGTAATCTGCCTTCGCCCTGCTGATGGACGTGGTCATTAGCAGCTACTATTTTTCCTGTCATAGTTGTCAACACAACACTTTCAAACAAGTCTTACTGAAGATTGAACTTGCGACCTCGTACTCAAGCAATTGCTTGTTAAGACTCAGCGTCAGTGGAGTTTGTGCATGACGTAAGACTTCGACTGCTCGACGAATTTACCAATCGAATAAGTGCAGAGCTACCAGACCGTGACCAATCAGATTTCTTATGTCACGTGAGGAACCGTATCGCGTGCATTCAGCCACAGAAAGCCGCCAGACACGAGGCAGCTCCCACCTTCATGCATCGCAGTCCGCAAACACACACACACACACACACACACACACACACACACACACACACACACACACACACACGTTGTGTTGCTTACTGACGGCGTCAGACCAGCTCCACACAGAGGCTCGCATCGAGTGACCAAACAAGGAGATCGAAAACTGGATATTTTACTAAACGGTAAAATTACTACTGCTTCAATCGACAGGGCGAAACTGGCGTAATTATTTCCAGGAATGCCCGCTACATTTGTGCCTCAAAACCAGCCTAAGCCTCAAATGCAAATACCAGTACTAACATCGAAAATAGGCGGACAAGCTGACTGAAACACTCTCCGGATTTGTGGCAAAACATCTGGATGACTCTCCGTTTCTCCATAGAGGGATGATGTAGCGAAGAAAACAGTTGTCCACTTTGTTTCGTAGCTGTCAAAGATTTCGCAAACCACCCGAGTATGCGCTCCTCGTGCGACATGAGTAGTTGGTTTGTTTGTCGACGTAGCATGGGATCAGACGGTGGCAACTTGTTTGCTAATAGAGGCGCCTAACGTTAATTTGTTCCAATGGAAATGGTTGAATGTCTTACTTATGAAAAACATATATCTGTCAATAAATCTTTGTTGTTATACGAGCGATAACAAGCTGATTTGCTTGATCACACTCTAAGTAGTTGGGACGGTTATTAGCATAGGTTCTCCGAGATGATAGCCTGCGGGGATCTTCTGAACCAAACTGGAGACAAAAGTAATTAGTGGCACTACTTTATGAAAGGAGGGGATCAGTTAATCAGAAACACACTAGCGTATCAAGGAGTTTTATGTATGGTGGCGGAGATAAGCCCTTCTGCACCCTGCAGCAATGCCTCGTGTGTCCCTAAGAATCTCCAGACCCCAAATCGGTCTTCCTCGATGTTGTGTTCTCTCATATTTTTGATTCTTCTATAAATAATTCGCGTCAGTACTACGCAAGCATGAACTGAACTAGTAATCGCAGTTGCACTTCGTCTGCTGATGTCTGAATTTGGGACGGCGTGGCAACAAAGGCCTCTTCAGCTGCTGGTGGCGCGTGAGTTTCCCTGGAAACTGTTTACAGTAGCATCTGGCAACATGGCGGAGCTCAGTATCTTGATGCGTATTCTGGTTGTCGCAACGGCTTGTTTGCAGATCGTGAGTACTTCATGCTCTTAATTAGTAGAGGCAAGCACTTGTGGTTTCGGTGATGGTTTTTCCTGTGTGTACATTTTGTAGAATGCTAAATTTAGGCCAACAGCACATCTCAATTTTTACTGGAGAATAATTCAGTTACATACCAGGGTCTGTGGAAACTGCTCCGCCATCAAGGATACTTGTGACTCAAGTTTGAGTAACAGCAGGGTTGGGGAGGGAGGAAGGCAAGAGGGAACGTCTGCCCTCTTTCCCTCCTCTCTTGGAATCTGGAGTACACACCTTTTATATGGCAGAGAATCAACTTAACAGGCAGGCAAAACAAATGCGACGGTATATCCTCGTGGAATACTTCCATGACGACCTAGTCATTTCGGCAGTTACATCATCAACGCCTTCAGGTTAAATAGTCCACTGTCTTTTCAGAATGGTACAGGTGATGATGGTTGACGTTGGTGGCTACTTATTCTCCGGAAAGGTGAGTGATGCCAAAACCGCGGGCTACATAGCGAGCGTAATGTGAAGGACTGAAAAATAAGAACTCAGCTGAGTGGAACCCACAACAAACAGGACTAATAGAGGATATCGAACGTATACTCGTACAAAGAAAGGTCAGCACGATTGCTCACAGGTTTCTTTGACTCACCGTGAAAGCGTAATTTACAACCAGATGAAATATTGCACTCAAAGTATGAATTTCTTTATGTCGTGTAACCATCAAATTCAACAGGTAAATGAGTGCTGCTCCATGTCATGTATTTTTACGAGCCAAAAATGAGATTCAATATGAACAGAAAATGGTTCTCGATTAAACGCAACTCGTGTAAAATCATGTAACTCTTTTGGAATGAAGGCTTCCATTGCGAATTTCGATGATGTCGTTCTGCATCAACGTTTCCTACTCATCATCTTCAGGCGAATTATAGGGTTCATATCTACACTCCTGGAAATTGAAATAAGAACACCGTGAATTCATTGTCCCAGGAAGGGAAAACTTTATTGACACATTCCTGGGGTCGGATACATCACATGATCACACTGACAGAACCACAGGCACATAGACACAGGCAACAGAGCATGCACAATGTCGGCACTAGTACAGTGTATATCCACCTTTCGCAGCAATGCAGGCTGCTATTCTCCCATGGAGACGATCGTAGAGATGCTGGATGTAGTCCTGTGGAACGGCTTGCCATGCCATTTCCACCTGGCGCCTCAGTTGGACCAGCGTTCGTGCTGGACGTGCAGACCGCGTGAGACGACGCTTCATCCAGTCCCAAACATGCTCAATGGGGGACAGATCCGGAGATCTTGCTGGCCAGGGTAGTTGACTTACACCTTCTAGAGCACGTTGGGTGGCACGGGATACATGCGGACGTGCATTGTCCTGTTGGAACAGCAAGTTCCCTTGCCGGTCTACGAATGGTAGAACGATGGGTTCGATGACGGTTTGGATGTACCGTGCACTATTCAGTGTCCCCTCGACGATCACCAGTGGTGTACGGCCAGTGTAGGAGATCGCTCCCCACACCATGATGCCGGGTGTTGGCCCTGTGTGCCTCGGTCGTATGCAGTCCTGATTGTGGCGCTCACCTGCACGGCGCCAAACACGCATACGACCATCATTGGCACCAAGGCAGAAGCGACTCTCATCGCTGAAGACGACACGTCTCCATTCGTCCCTCCATTCACGCCTGTCGTGACACCACTGGAGGCGGGCTGCACGATGTTGGGGCGTGAGCGGAAGACGGCCTAACGGTGTGCGGGACCGTAGCCCAGCTTCATGGAGACGGTTGCGAATGGTCCTCGCCGATACCCCAGGAGCAACAGTGTCCCTAATTTGCTGGGAAGTGGCGGTGCGGTCCCCTACGGCACTGCGTAGGATCCTACGGTCTTGGCGTGCATCCGTGCGTCGCTGCGGTCCGGTCCCAGGTCGACGGGCACGTGCACCTTCCGCCGACCACTGGCGACAACATCGATGTACTGTGGAGACCTCACGCCCCATGTGTTGAGCAATTCGGCGGTACGTCCACCCGGCCTCCCGCATGCCCACTATACGCCCTCGCTCAAAGTCCGTCAACTGCACATACGGTTCACTTCCACGCTGTCGCGGCATGCTACCAGTGTTAAAGACTGCGATGGAGCTCCGTATGCCACGGCAAACTGGCTGACACTGACGGCGGCGGTGCACAAATGCTGCGCAGCTAGCGCCATTCGACGGCCAACACCGCGGTTCCTGGTGTGTCCGCTGTGCCGTGCGTGTGATCATTGCTTGTACAGCCCTCTCGCAGTGTCCAGAGCCAGTATGGTGGGTCTGACACACCGGTGTCAATGTGTTCTTTTTTCCATTTCCAGCAGTGTAGTTCGTATTTCAAGAGACGCTGGGCCTCTGGCTCCTCCGCCTCGTCTGCAGCGGCTGGGACACAACGCGTTTCCGGAAGGGGTGTTGTGGACATTGGAAGGGCGTGTGGCGGGGGGGGGGGGGGGGAGAGGGGGAATCGCCAACGGCAGTGAGGGGGGGGGGGACACCCAGCGTGTTGGAAGGTCCTGGCGTAGCGTCCGGATGGCACAGACAGACATCACCAGTCCGCGACAACAGGCGCGCGTTGCCGAGCCGCTGCAGACGAGGTGAAGGCCGGTTCCCACTGGGGCTGCCGCGCGTCAAAGCCGCACGGCACCGGCGTGGTTGCCATAGAAAGGCAGTGGCGCGGCAGAGCGCCCTCTGCGTCGCAGTTCGCCCATGTCGAACCGCTTCCGCTGCGCTTGCCGCGCTCCACGATAGCTATCACCGTTCTCGAGATATTTAATGATATGTCGGCGGACGGGCCGCGCGCGGTCGCTCTCGATGCAACCAACACTTGGCTCTGCTCGTCGCAAACCATGTGGTCGTATCAGCTCCAAATTTCGTAAACGGTTCAAGAAATCGAAACGTGGTATTTCTGCAAATGGTAGTTCTTAAGGAGTCATGTATTTAGTTGCATAGTAAGTATATAAAACCTATTTATCTACTGACATGTGAAAGTAACTGCAGTTTTTTGGAATGGATCAATGAATATTTTTGAACGGCATTTAATAGCATGTGAAATGAGAATTACAGTGACGTGGAACACATTATCATTTACACCATTCTGTATAGACCGACAGAAGTTAAACCGAAACTACACTACTGGCCATTAAAATTGCTACACCAAGAAGAAATGCAGATGATAAACGGGTATTCATTGTACAAATATATTATACTAGAACTGACATGTGACTACATTTTCAGGCAATTTCGGTGCATAGATCCTGATATATCAGTACTAAGAACAACCACATCTGGCCGTAATAACGGCCTTGATACGCCTGGGCATTCAGTCAAACAGAGCTTGGATGGCGTGTACAGGTACACCTGCCCATGCAGCTTCAACACGATACCATAGTTCATCAAGAGTAATGACTGGCGTATTGTGATGAGCCAGTTGCTCGGCCACCACTGACAATACGTTTTCAATTGGTGAGAGATCTGTAGAATTTGCTGGCCAGGGCAACAGTCGAACATTTTCTGTATCCAGAAAGGCCCGTACAGAACCTGCAGCATGCGATCGTGCATTATCCTGCTGAAATGTAGGGTTTCGCAGGAGTAGAATTAAGGGTAGAGCCACGTGTCGTAACACATCTGAAATGTAACATCCACTGTTCAAAGTGCCGTCATTGCGAAAAAGAGGTGACTGAGACGTGTGACCAATGGCACCCCATACCATCACGCCGGGTGATACGCCAGAATGGCGACGACGAATACAAATGGTTCAAATGGCTCTGAGCACTATGAGACTTAATATCTGAGGTCATCAGTCCCCTAGAACTTAGAACTACTTAAACCTAGCTAACCTATGGACATCACACACATCCATGCCCGAGGATGGATTCGAACCTCCGCCGTAGCAGGCGATCGGTTCCAGACAGAAGCGCCTAGAACCGCTTGGCCACTCAGGCCGCCACGACGAATACAAGCTTCCAATGTGCGTTCACCGCGATGTAGCCAAACAGGGATGCGACCATCATGATGCTGTAAACAGAACCTGGATTCATCCGAAAAAATGACGTTTTGCCATTCGTGCACCCAGGTTCGTCGTTGAGTACACCATCGCAGGCGCTCCTGTCTGTGATGCAGCGTCAAGGGTAACCGTAGCCATGGTCTCCGAGCTGATAGTCCATGCTGACGCAAACGTCGTCGAACTGTCCGTGCAGATGGTTGTTGCCTTGCAAACTGCCCCATCCGTTGCCTCAGGGATCGAGAAGTGGCTGCACGATCCGTTACAGCCATGCGGATAAGATGCCTGTAATCTCGACTGCTAGTGATACGAGGCCGTTGGCATCTAGCACGGCGTTCCGTATTACCCTCCTGAACCCACCGATTCCGTATTCTGCTAACAGTTATTGGATCTCGACCAACGCGAGCAGCAATGTCGCGATACGATAAACCGCAATCACTATAGGCTCCAATCAGACGTTTATCAAAGGCGGAAACGTGATGGTACGCATTTCTCCTCCTTACACGAGGCATCACAACAACGTTTCACCAGGCAACGCCGATCGATTGCTGTTTGTGTATGAGAAATCGGTTGGAAACTTTCCTCATCTCAGCACGTTGTAGGTGTCGCCACCGGCGCCAACCTTGTGTGAATGCTCTGAAGAGCTAATCATTTTCACATCACAGCATCTTCTTCCTGTCGATCAAATTTCGCATCTGTAGCACGTCATCTTCGTGGTGTAGCAATTTTAATGACCAGTAGTGTAATTTACTGGTATGTCACAAGATGTAATTTGCTAATTATCTACAGCTCTTGGTTATTTCGTTTTGTAAGCAACAAACGCTTTTTTCTTGCTGCAGTGTACTCTATTTCGTCAAGACGCGTTTCATCTTTCACTTTAAGGCATCTTCGGTGGAATCTAGAATGATTCAATTTTGTTTTGATATGTGATATTTGTAGATTATAAAACAGTTCACATCGTTTTTTACGTAAATAAGTGTTTTCTAACAGTTAATCGAGCTTTTGGCGTTTCCTCTCACCTGGTCACATGCTGCAGGTTGCAGTAAAACTTAGATTATGGAACATAAGCACATTTTTATGTTCGCTTTTTTTTTCCTCCGTCACTAGCTGTAGACATTTTACCGAAAACTCCGATTTAAAGTCTTAACTACAGTGTGTTCACCTCATGTCTCTTGCTGTTTGGTTTGGTTATGTACCTTTTGCCAATCTAAAGAATTATATACTGAAAACTAACGTTTATTTATTTCTGTTCTCCTTATATAGGTATGTGTGTGTGGCTAGCCGGTGATAGTTATAGGAAGTTAAAGTGAATGCAGAAGTTGTCAGACAGTGGTTGAAAGGTATGGTGTTCAGCTGATTTCAGTTTTGGTTTAAATGTTTTGTGGAAGAGTTCATGTGAGAGTAAACTCACAGCTTACATTAATAGGTAAAATAGTAGAATGACATTTCAACAGATGATTATTATTAGAATACTAGCACCCAACCCCTTTGTTCTCACTATTACAAGAACTCCTCCACAAGATATTTAAATCAAAACTCGAATCAGCTGAACACGAAACTTTCAACTACGCTCTGGCATATATTACATCCACATTCAATTTCTTCAACTCAGCCTGACTAACCTCACGCACACATAAGCAGATATAAAGAAAACAGAATGAACAGACTTTAGTTTTCAGCATATGCTTCTTTAGGTTGGCAATGTGTACATAAACAAACCAAATAAGAAGAGACATAAATTGAACATACAGAAGCTACGACTCTAAATCAGTTTTTGATAAAATATTCGCAGCTATTGACAGAAGAATAATTGTGCTCCACACCAAGTAGCGCATAGAACACAAAAATTATTAAGGAAAACAGTTTGTAACGTCCCGTAAGTGATTTTATAGTTCGATCTACAGCCTGCAACCAAATGAGAGGAAACGCAGATGCTAGCCAAAAATTCTATCAACTTTGAGTAATCACTAATTCACGAAAAAAAAAGACCTGAACGGTTTGATAATCTACAAATATCACAAACATTCCACTAGAAGTGCCTTAAAGTAGAAGGTGAAGAGCGTATAGAACAAATAAAATACGTTACAGGAAGAAAATGGCGTTTGTTATTTACAAAATGAATATTTCTGTGCTTGCTGCAGGTGATGGCCACGTAAACAAATTTATTATTTATTATTTCGTTTCTCCTTAAGAAATTTAGTTTATTTGCAACGTTTAGAATACTTTATAATTACAAGTTAACACCTGATTGTCAATTACTGTTTCCAGCATCGCTAAAACAGTCTTTACAGTCAAGATGTATAGTCTTTGATAAGTCGATTTCTTTTGCCGAAAGATTTTACATCCCTGATCGAATCTTTGTCTCAAACACCTTAGCATAAAGTACCAAATATAATAATATGTGAATCGTTTTCAATATCCATAAAGCCTCACTGATCACAGTCTTGCTTTCACACCTACCACTTTAGGCGTTATAATCCATATTTGGCTACCAAAATACAGTATTTATTTTTTGATTAACCTGCTTTCTCCGACAAAAACGGTAATTAAAAATAGTTTCATACGACGTTCGTGCACCCTTTAATATGCCTCAGAATGGTCACACGATATCTGAAGTCAGCGTAAAAGCATCCACTGCACTAAAAACGTATGGCAGTATATGTAAACGTGCATTACGGTACATTTGCCGCACAGTTTGAGTACTGCCTGTGCATACGAAAGTCATGGATAATACATAACCAGTCACTGGTTGTTGTTTTGTAAAGGAAAACACGGTTTATGAAAAATGCTGCAAATGGCAGAATTGCCATAACAATAATTAAACTTTATCATTTGCTGACAGACGCCATAAGAAAACTGCATTCAAGTTTCTCTAACATAAGGTTGTTTGCAGAGACTAATAGAGATGTATACACAAATACATCACAAATATATGTGCTAGAGGCTGCATTAAAGAAGTATTCTGGCAATAAATACGCAACTGACCTATTGCTGCTGTTGGGCTGAATAAACAAGAAATACAATTCGTCTCTGTGTTGGTACAGTGTTCCACAGTAGTCAGTCCTCTGCATTCATCTTTATCTCTCCATAACTACTGCATCCTACATCCATTCTAATCTGCTTACCGTTGGCAAGTCTTGGTCTCACTCTACCATTTAGCTTCCATTATCAAACTGACGATACTTTGATGCCGCATATTATGTCCTATCAAGTAACCCCTCTCGTAGTCAAGTTGTGCCTCTACTTTATTTACACGATCTTCGTATCTAATCTTCAGCATTCTTATTTATCACCACGTTTTGAAAGCGTCTATTGTCTTCTTGGCGAAACTGTTCATCGTCCACGTTTCACTTACACTCAAGGCTACACTCAACACAAATACCTTTGTAAAATAGTACCCAACCATTACAATTTATTTTCCATGTGAACAAATTTTCTTTTTCTGAAACGCTTTTCTTGCTATTGGCAGTTTTCATTTTATATCCTCTCTACTTCTGCCTTCTTAACTACTGCTTCCCTTTCAAGTCGCGGAATTCTTAGAAATGCAGTTTGGTTTCTGTACAAGTTGTAGATAATCTTGTGTCCCTGTGTCTTATCGATGATACCTCCAGAGCTTCAAAGAATGTTTTTCAATTAACATTGTCAAAACCTTTCTCTAAACAGGCAAATGCTATAAACAGCGTTTTGCAGTTCTTCAGTCTGTCTACTTAGTTAAGCGGTAGGATCAGTATTGCCTCGTGTGTTCAGACATTTCACAGGGATCTAACATTGTGCTCGTGTTAGTTTGTATAACCCCTCCCCCTCTTCTCTCTACATATTCCTTCCACTTTATAGCCTTGTCTCATTTGCTTAGTTGTGGCTTGCCAAATGATTTCCTGACAGTTGCTTCTCCTCTGAGTAAGGTTTTCTTTCTTCTTTCTCATTTTCATTCTCCTATGTTTTCAAACGCGATTTTGGACTCTCTGTCGACGTCATTTTTAGGTATTTCTATTTCCCATGGGCTACTTTATTTGTTGATTTTTTATATTTTTCCCTCTTGTCAATTAAATTTAATATATCACGTTTCATCGAACGATTTCCACTGTACCTCTTTCCCATTCACATCCTCTGCAGCATTCACTACTTCTTCTCTCAAAGATATCCATCCGTATTGTAGTGGATTCCTTACTCTGTTTCAGTCAGACGTTGCCTTACGGTACTTTTAAGATTATCGAAAAACTGTGGGTCTTGACTTATTCGAGTTCCATCTCCTTAATTTGCTACCGTTTACTGCCTCTTTAGTTGTAAACTGCAGCTCGTAACCAATAAATTATTGTCGGTTTGCGTATGTACCGAGAATTGTCTTACAATTTAAAATCTGGTTTCGAAAACTCTGTTCCAAATATATATTATTCTTTCATGATTCTTAAGCAAGGTGTTGGCGATGATTACATTATGATCTCTACTAAATTCTATCAGGTGGCTTCCCCTTTCATCCCTTTCCCCAAGCCTTTGTCATCTTACTGTTTTCTCTTCCTGTACTTGCTACCGTATCACATTTTAAATTCTTGTCTCTCTTAACTGTCTGAATAATCTATTTTATCGTACATTGTTCCAATGTGTTATGAGACAGTGAACATTCATGAACGGCAGGCATGAAATCTGTTTTTGGCGAAATGAGAGAAAATGAATATGAAATATGTGAAAGAGCAGATTGTAAAGAAAATGAAAAATTGGTATGTCTTCACTCAGCTTTGTCTTTCCTTCATGGAGGTGCACGATATAGTTAATCAAACGCACCGGGTTTTCAGTGGGTCCCGCCTCGTACCTCAGTGGCTGTCCGTCATTGGCTACCGCTAGCGTCTGCACTTCCAGATCAGATGGGAACGCCAATTCCGCGAGCCGCCGCGCCAAAGCGGAAAACACTTGCCGCTGCCGCGCTCTAGTGGGAACCGGCCTTTAAAGAACCTGTGGTCCAGCGTCTATAAAAATACGGACTGAACTGGACCCGACACGTTGCCGGATGATGACAAATAGGAATCTTCTCGAAAGGCGCGGTAGAACCACGACTTGACTCGATTGATAACCTGAAAAGACTTCACATGTTTCCATTGCTCTAATAAACATCTGCTTTTTCACTTCGTTAATATAACATTCCCGCGGGGATTTGAAAGCAAAAGCGAACCAGTAGAAGTAGATCCACTCAGGGCTGTAACATTGCTACTTCCGTTGTCTTTAATTTCACCAAGGTGACTAAAGATTTGGCGATGTGCCAACATCACTGTACAGAGGAAGGGGCTATCCAATATCTTAACGTACGAGAAGGTAATTTTTCGCCCTTGAGTGGACCAACTACGTAAAATACCACACGTTCCACATAAAACTACTTATAATTATGGCACAGGAATTTTTCGAAAGCTTTAGATTC
Source organism: Schistocerca piceifrons (assembly GCF_021461385.2). Lineage (NCBI taxonomy): Eukaryota > Metazoa > Arthropoda > Insecta > Orthoptera > Acrididae > Schistocerca > Schistocerca piceifrons. Next base: position 83,485,765 of record NC_060145.1, on the reverse strand, counting down.
CCTACACATCAGCCGCGTTACAAAATATCAGTGAAGTTTTTATCCAACTATTTGCTTACAAACCACTAAGTATGGCGCATAAGAGCCTTGTAATGTTGTAACTTCTGTCATCTATAAGGCGTATAGTATTAACATTGTGTCTTTTCTTGACTGCAGGTAGACGCAGGAATGTTTGTCTTCATGACGCTGGCGTCCTTCCTTTCAGGCACACCGCCGCCGCCCGGTATTGGAAGCCTATCCACCAGTAAGTATTCGCCACTGTCTGTTGTGGGTCTTTGGTAGCCGAGTGAAACGATCGTTTTCCGAAGCCGAAGTCAGTGGGTAAGCAAAAAATACCATGCTCTCTGTTTCAAAGTAGCTTCACAGAAACTAATGGCACTTGGCTTGCCCATTACCATCGTCTCATCAACGTAAATTTAACATGTATATTGAGATATGTGAATTGGAAAGAGAAGAACAATTTAAGTCTTATGATAAAGACAAGCTCCGATGATGACGTCATTTACGTCATAGACTTTACACCAATGATTCCCGACATTGATCTTATTACCCCATGAGTGGTGAAATGAGGGATAGAAACAGAAGGGCACAACTGTGTTTCGGTCACGCAAATAAACTGTTTTTGAAGAATCATTTCTTCTTAAGTCTGTAACATCAGGTAATTAAGTTACAAATAATTGCAATTTCTGTTTTTAACACTAATATTAACGCATGAGACAATATGGTTGAGGTTACAGCTTGTGAAAGTGACGTATGAACATCCTCCTCACACAGTCCACCCACTACACAGATAGTTTGTGCGGTGTACCTATGCCGGTAAACCTGATACACCGACTGAGGTCATGAGATACCTTCTAATATCCTGGCGGACCCCCTCTTGCTAACCTAACCCAACCCAGGCGTAGTGTAGCAGCATCTCGACGTGGCGTGGACTCAACAAGTCGTTGGAAGTTCGCTGCAAAAATATTGAACCATGCTGGCTCTATAGCTGTCGACAAATGCGAAAGTGTGGACGGTGCAAGATTTTGTGTACGAACTGACTCTCGATTATGTCTCGTGAATGATCCATGGGATGCATGTCACTCGTATTGTCCAGAATGTTTTCTAAACACGCCTCGGTCAATTATGGAACGGTGAGATGGGGTATAACCATCCAGAAAAAATTCCACGAATAGCTGAAAATGGTCTTCAAGTAGCCGAATATAACCATTCCCAGTTAAAGATCAGATCACTTGGACCAGAGGAAACAGTCCTTGCCATACGCCGTACTCTTCACCTACCATCGACACTTATCTACTGAAATCTGGACTGATCTGACCAGACCACGGTTTTTGAATTCTCTAGGGTGGACCAATGGCCACAAGCTTAGGAGAGACGCTGCAGGCGATTTCGTGCTGCCAATAAAGACACTCCAGTCGGTCGTCTGCTGCCATAGCCCACTAATGCCAAATTTCCCCACACTGTGTTAACGCGCATTGTCATCGTACGTCCCCCATCGATACTACCGAAATCTGCATACGTGCATGTCGCTATCCAATGACTTGCCTTACCTCAGTGTTTATGAATCATATGCTTATATCTTATGAAAAAACCTTCCACGAGCTGTAGGTAGCTCCGACAAGAGACCACATATCCTTTTATTATTCACTGCCCGACAGTATACGAACTACGTGATAGCATAATACCACATAACTATGTAATTCTTTTATTATTCACTGCCCCACAGTATACGAACTGCGTGATAGCATAATACCACATAACTATGTAACGGCTACTACACAAGTGTACTGCAAACACAGTATTATTATTATTATTTATTTCCTTTCTCAGACGTTATATCTGGTTAAAAATGGAAAGTGACGCCGACCTTGAACAAGCGTGACTTCCTTTTAACTGTACGGTATATGTTACATTGTATTTAGGAACTTTTGGGTAATTGAACATGTATCAATAATTACAGATTTCTGTAGTTGTATATATACGTTTGGATGTAGCCGTATTTCGTTGATGTACTGGTGGATATTGTGTGGTATGACTCCTGTAGTTGATAGTACAATTGGTATAATGTCAACTTTATCCTGATGCCACATGTCCTTGACTTCCTCAGCCAGTTGGATGTATTTTTCAATTTTTTTTCCTGTTTTCTTCTGTATATTTGTTGTATTGGGTATGGATATTTCGATTAGTTGTGTTAATTTCTTCTTTTTATTGGTGAGTATGATGTCAGGTTTGTTATGTGGTGTTGTTTTATCTGTTATAATGGTTCTGTTCCAGTATAATTTGTATTCATCATTCTCCAGTAAATTTTGTGGTGCATACTTGTATGTGAGAACATGTTGTTTTAATAGTTTATGCTGTATGGCAAGTTGTTGATGTATTATTTTTGCTACATTGTCATGTCTTCTGGTGTATTCTGTATTTGCTAGTATTGTGCATCCGCATGTGATGTGATCTACTGTTTCTATTTGTTGATTGCAAAGTCTGCATTTATCTGTTGTGGTATTGGGATCTTTAATAATATGCTTGCTGTAATATCTGGTGTTTATTGTTTGATCCTGTATTGCAATCATGAATCCTTCCGTTTCACTGTATATATTGCCTTTTCTTAGCCATGTGTTGGATGCGTCTTGATCGATGTGTGGCTGTGTTAGATGATACGTCTACCTGTCATAATGTATGTTTTTTATGTCGATAAATCCCCTTCCTCCCTCCTTTCTGCTTAATGTGAATCTTTCTGTTGCTGAATGTATGTGATGTATTCTATATTTGTGGCATTGTGATCGTGTAAGTGTATTGAGCGCTTCTAGGTCTGTGTTACTCCATTTCACTACTCCAAATGAGTAGGTCAATATTGGTATAGCATAAGTATTTATAGCTTTTGTCTTGTTTCTTGGTGTCAATTCTGTTTTCAGTATTTTTGTTAGTCTTTGCCTATATTTTTCTTTTAGTTCTTCTTTAATATTTGTATTATCTATTCCTATTTTTTGTCTGTATCCTAGATATTTATAGGCATCTGTTTTTTCCATCGCTTCTATGCAGTCGCTGTGGTTATCCAATATGTAATCTTCTTGTTTAGTGTGTTTTCCCGTGACTATGCTATTTTTCTTACATTTGTCTGTTCCAAAAGCCATATTTATATCTTTGCTGAATACTTCTGTTATCTTTAGTAATTGGTTGAGTTATTGATTTGTTGCTGCCAGCAGTTTTAGATCATCCATGTATAGCAAATGTGTGATTTTGTGTTGGTATATTCCAGTAATATTGTATCCATAATTTGTATTATTTAGCATGTTGGATAGTGGGTTCAGAGCAAGGCAGAACCAGAAAGGACGTAATGAGTCTCCTTGGTATATTCCACACTTAATCTGTATTGGCTGTGATGTGATATTATTTGAATTTGTTTGGATATTAAGTGTAGTTTTCCAAGTTTTCATTACTATGTTTAGGAACTGTATCAATTTAGGATCTACTTTGTATATTTCCAATATTTGTAGTAACCATGAGTGGGGTACACTATCAAAAGCTTTTTGGTAATCAATGTATGCGTAGTGTAACGATCTTAGTTTAGTTTTAGCTTGATATGTCACCTCTGCATCTATTATCAGTTGCTCTTTACATCCTCGTGCTCCTTTGCAGCAGCCTTTTTGTTCTTCACATATAATTTTGTTCTGTGTCGTATGTGTCATTAATTTCTGTGTAATGACTGAAGTTAATATTTTGTATATTGTTGGTAGGCATGTTATGGGGCGTTATTTTGATGGGTTTGCTGTGTCTGCTTGATCTTTAGGTTTCAGATAAGTTATTCCATGTGTAAGTGTATCACGGACTGTGTATGGGTCTGTAATGTAACGATTAAATAATTTAGTTGGATGTGAATGTGTTGAGGTGTACTTCTTTAGCCAAAAATTCGCTATTTTATCTTTTCCAGGGGCTTTCCAATTGTGCGTAGTATTAATTGCTCGGGTGACTTCATGTTGCAAAATTATCACTTCAGGAATTTGTGGTATCATCTTGTTTGTGTCTGTTTCTGCTTGTATCCACCGTGCATGTCTGTTATGTTGTACCGGATTTGACCATATGTTGCTCCAGAAGTGTTCCATGTCCGTTATGTTTGGTGGATTGTCTATTTAAATGTGTGTGTTATCTATTGTCTGGTAAAATTTCTTTTGATTTGTGTTGAATGTTAGGTTTTGTTTCCTTCTATTATTATTATTATTATTATTATTATTATTGGTGCCATTTTCAGACACAAAGAAATGTAAGCCTGAATTTTTCTAATCCCTCCCATTTCAGAAGTGAAGAGTCCAGCAATCAAGTTAAAGTTTTATAAGAAAAAGTCACCCATAATTTAGACCGTATGCTTTGTTTTCTCAGGAGGACCTGTAGGTAACAGCCATGATCGACTGCGAATTGGGAATTGGTTCATGATCTTATATTTGAAAAGAAAGGTTGTTAGAAGAAAGCAGTGCTAATTGTCTCGTTGACTCACTAATTTGTGATTTAATAAAACACTTACAAAAACTAGATATCATTTATCTTTCATAATTTTAAAAACAAAAGCCTTCGCAGAAAATTCTTTTTCATTCAAAGTTGTTCTTATTGTAAAGGTCAGTTAGACTCTAATGTTGATTAGGAGAAGGGTGTTACGTCATGTCTGATTTAACACAGGTGAATTGCCTCAGAATTGATTTCAGCCACTGCTATACAGTGTATCGTAGGACAGAAACGATCTATCAGAAACAAAAAGGCTACTAAACACGGCGTCTGCACTGCGTACCTTTGGAGCTATGAGCATTTGTTCATCTTCGCTACTGTGAAACACATGCCCTTTAAGGCTCATGTTCACCAGACGTTTTTGTCTTGTTTTGGTATACAATCTCATCTCTCAAAATATTGAAAGCAAGTGAGGTTGCAGTAGAAGACGAAGAAATGCTCACAAGTCTTCATTCTGCGTCGGACAGTGATTCTGTATGGATAAGTGTTGGAAATAACATCTATGTTGAAAAGCTGCCAGAGTGAGGTTACAACTTGTAATGTGATATATTTTGGGTGGCAAGTGACTACACGAACAATTTCATTTTTCTCCGTACTTCCGATCTAAATGCGGTTTACAATCTGTGAGCCAGTCGAAATTTCAAAATGCCGCGTATGTTAGGCATCGGGAAGCTTTGAACTTTGATTTATTTCGCCTGAATTTTTAAATTGTTACTGATTAGCCCGCAGAAAACTACTGCTCATTATGTGAGTTTTGATACGTTGATCGCCATAGTGAACTTTATTTATTGGTGCGCTGGCGAATAATTTGTGAATAGTTTAACGAAATGGGAGTCTGTTTCTTGCAAACCAGTTATGTTTAATTTGTATCTAAGGAATATGCTACCACTTTAAATACGCAGTCAACGAATCTTTACTCCATTGTTTATTATTATTAATTTATTCCATGATTAAATGCATATTTGCAGAACTACAATGTTAATGTTATTTTTGTGTTTTAACTTATTTAATAAATCAAATTTCATTCGATATAAATCCTTTGGAGTTGCCTACATCAATTACTCTAAAGAATACGAACCTTTATTCACTTGCTTTCGTTGATCTAAGTGCAGCAGATGACATGGTTTGGATGCATGGGCTGCTTTATATATTATTACAAATTGTCCCAGACAAACGTAAAACAAAACTAATCGACAACATCTTATCTGGAAGGACTACAGAAACTACAGAAAAATACACTATCTGTAGGAAAAAAACTGAATAACAGCTTATCTCGAAGATCCGTCGTTATGCCTCTCTCGTTTAATATATATATCCCCAACACCGTCCAGGAAGTTTGGCTAGGCAGACGGCTGGGGAATAGCTACCCAAAGTGAAACGTTTACCAACATACAAACTTAAAAAAAGCATAACTTTTGATGTAAAGATCTTAAGCTACAATTTCCGCAAATGGAGTTTACAGCCAAACTCAAATAAAAAAGAAATTCCATGTTTTCTTCTGTCCAACAGACTGGCACAGAACCCTCGATAACTATTTTGAAAAAGACAAACTTCATCGTAATATACATCCAAAATACCTTGGTATCTCGTTACATTGATCACTTTCTTTTAAGGAGCACTTGACACGAACATCTGCTAAGCTGAAAACTAGAAACAAAATTCCCCGTAAACTGTGTGGCTCTTGTTAGGGATCATCAGCAGACATTCTCCGGCTATCAGGTCCCGGATTTCTTGGTATACTCATGAGCAGAGTACTCCGCGCCTGTCTGGCTTAGTAGTCCACACGCACAAAATATAGACGTACGACTTAACGAGGCCATGCGCATTGTTAGTGGACCAATGCGATCTACTACACGTGCTGGCTACCTACGTTGAGCCACGTTCTACCTCCTGACATCAGATAGAAGAGCGCGCTATTGCGTGAGTACCAGAAGTTTGCTAATAACACCGACCTTCCAGTAATGGATGACGTTTTCCCTAAACGACTAAGATGAAGACATTCCACTCTTGTCACAGCCAGGACCCTAATGGAAACTCTGCTGGCAGCAAAACTGTCCTCCACAATGTCTGAAGCTGCCTTGCATACAGAAGAAACCCCCTGGATTCCACCAGCCTCGGTCAGTTTGGACTCCGTTGACCGCATCCGAACGGGCCATGGATGATCTGCAGACAGTCTCCACAAGTGGGGCAAATCATCATCACTATCGTGTGACTGTGGTACGGACTGACAGACAGTTGCTCATTTTGTATCGACATGTACCGCATGTGCCTCCAACGATCCTTTCGAAGATTTCCTGCCAGCGACGAGTGACTTTATAAAATACTTAGAAGCCTTGATATACATATATAGATGTTATCATTCGTATTATTTTGATCTGGAGAGCTCTTCTTAAATTGTGACACGTACTAGTTTTGTAACCTTTGTATAATATGCATTGCCATACGATAACCAAAAAATAAATTCGTTTTTAATAATATTTTCTGTTATTTCAACTTGTATTTGTATTTAAATTCGCATAACTTGCCGATGCTTAGACAATTTAGACTAAAGGATCACGTTAACATGAAAGAAGACTGTACGCAGCTCGATTCTATGATGGTATCGAGCCTGTATTTTAAACAGAGCTGTCCATTGCCCAGCTGTGTGTATGTGTGTGTGTGTGTGTGTGTATGTGTCATTGTTCTTGTACGCTGCAACTTGTTTGGTGCTCTATGTAATTATGGTGATGCAAGGCAATAGCACAAACCTCTAAGATCACAAACGTTAATCTCGTCAGCAATTTAGGAAATATTTAGTGCCAGTTTAGGCGCATGTGTTAACACTTAAGAATAATAAAGCACCAGACAGTGGACGGGAACCCAAAGCAAATAGTGCAACACCCAAATTACGTATACAAACATGTGAATTAGTTGGGTAATGTTCTGTAGACACCATGTTATACAATTCACCAGTGAATAGACTACACGTTTAAGCAATGTGGATGATTTTATTCTCTTTCCTTCCCTCCAGCTGATGATATCTTCGCGTTAATAGCCTACTCATTGTACCAGACGGTGAACGTCTGTTGCATCTTTGCAGCTACTGCGGTAAGTGAACTGAAAAAAAAAGCCTAAAATGCAAGATATCTTACAGTAGAGATTATAGCCTGAAGTGGTTTTCATTGATGTCTTAGACTAATTTGATAGTGCCTACAATCACTTCCTATCTTCTTGCAGTATTTGACACATCTCATATTTATTTTTACTTTTTCACATTAATAAATTTTAATTTTTCTTTCATTTCGTGACCCAAAGCCATACAGTACTAAAAAGATAACATACAAGTTTTAAGAAGCACAAAAGAACAATACATCGCTTTGAAAATTTACACACAAAAAGAGTTGTAGTATATATCTGAACATACGAATGAGGAATATCTGAAGTTTCTATTGTTTGCTGATGACGTCGTTATTATTCAAAAGAATGAAGATGACCTCCAAAGATCAGTATACCAGTTGAACGAAACTGGCAAGAAGTACACCTTTAAAATTTCTAGTAATAAAAGAAAATAATGGCATACCGACGAAAATAATGAGTGATATCGAAAACTATTTTGGACAGTTCAGTTTTAGAACAAAAGTCTCAAGACTGTTATTTAGGCTACGCTATGTTTTGATTTTGACTCTGATATTGAAAAACAAAGCAGAAAAAAATACACAAATTCCAAGCAGTCTGTGGTAGCGTTAGTAGAACACTGGGTCATGAAATTTAAAAAGAGACCATTATGAAATGCAATAAGGTAATGGGCATTCCTGTATTACTCTATGGAAGCGAAAGCTGTGTTAACACACACACACACACACACACACACACACACACACAAAAAAAAAAAAACAGTAGACATGAGGTTCCCAAGGAATCCAAACGGGTGCACAAGAAGAGATGTGATTAGATATGGAGATGCTAGTACGGAATTAACATCAAAGAAAAAATTCAAACCTGTCATGAAGATTGGAGACAACATCTCATCAGAATGCCAGGTCACAGAATTTCCCAAAAGATCCTAAACTACAAGTCGAACAGGGAAAGGCATTTTGAAAGATCTCGAAAAAGATGGAAACAATTTTGATTGTAATTTCGGAACAGGTAACAGCCTAACCTTTGGAAGAAAGATGTTCATGATGTTGACACCCATACGTCAAAAGCAAGCCACTTACTCAGAAGGGGGGGGGGGGGGCAAAAACCATGCTAATTAGGCAGATTATATTGATACATTTCATGAAGGTGGTTCGATGAATCCTCTACAGGTACTTAACTGTGAATTGCAGAGTTGCCAGGTAAATAAAGATATTTTTAATTGTGCAATAGATGGAGGATGTTACAAGGCTTCACCTTTTATTAATATCTTTCATATGTACTTAGTCCAGTTCTCATCCAGGTAGGGTATTAATGTTTTGTAATATGATGACTCGTTATGTTTGTCACCATATACATTAAATGTCATATCAAAGAATAATAAGAAATTTAACCCAATTCATGTAAGTTTTCTTATCTCTGAAATGATAGTCATGGGTCAAATACTCTTATGTGAAGACAAAATAGTTCTTGTCTTTCAGATACTTAAACACACTGTCCCTGTTCCTTTTGGACTATGGCTATGGTTCAAATGGTTCTGAGCACTGTGGGACTTAACTACTGTGGTCATCAGTCCCCTAGACCTTAGAACTACTTAAACCTAACTAACCTAAGGACATCACACACATCCATGCCCGAGGCAGGATTCGAACCTGTGACCGTAGCGGTCACGCGGTTCCAGACTGTAGCGCCTATAACCGCACGGCCAGACTATGGCTATGAAAAATAAACGTCATCGATTATGTTCACAAAGTCACTATAGCATATTGCAACCCCATCAGCAACTGTGATAGACTAATACTTTGAGAATCAGCCTCAGTTGCGCAAACTTTCTGGTCTTTACCAGGTTTTGGCTAAATTAATCTAGCCTTCTTCAGAAGCATAAAATTACGATAACATGTAGAGTAAGGCACAATCAACATTAAAATTAAAACCTATAGTACCGTGGTGCCAAGTCGAATTAAAACTACTTAACTGAAGTCCAGCCCCGGTATCTCTTCACCACGCGGTCAGTTGGCAGTGGCAACTACGTTGCCTTACTCTGGCATGTTATAATAATTATATGCTTCTGTAGAAGGCTAGATTAATTTAGCGAAACCTGGTAACGACCAGAAAATTTGCTCAACTAAGGCTGATTCTTCAAAATATCACTGTAGTTATTCAAAATAATCTCACCCTGAAACAGTATATAGCTGAAATCGTTATAAAAGTATTTTGAAACTGGCACTGCAGTCGTTTTATAGATCTATAGTGTCGATTAGACCTGCTAATAAGGCGAGTATACCACTCGTTTATTACATATTTTTACGAGCTTCAAACAGGAGTAACTTCAGTAATGGATAGGAGATGTCAATTCTGTGTACAGATGCGAGCTCAGTAGTTGACCCTTAGTTCATAACTCCAGACAGTCTTGGCTTCCATCACACAGGCAGGGAGCATCACTGTATGGGGTCGGACGCGAGGATGCGAGGGACTTCGAGCACGTCCCACATGTCCCACGATCGGTCCACTGCTGTGGCCGCTCCGGGTACTGCCTTCACTGAGGTTGACCCCTCGCCCATGGTCAAGTGGGAGATCATTCCAAAGTTTGGCAGGCAGCGAAAAACTTTCCCAGGGGCCGATCGTAGAGCCTTCCCAGTTCGTTTGACGGAACAGGTTTGGGGCGTTATCTGTGGCTGAGCAAGTCTCTCAGCCGGATGCTCTCGTCCACTCTGTTCCAGAGGAAGCTTCTCGGCCCGCAAGGTCTGGGTATACACAGAGGGTGGGTTTGCTGGTGGTTGGGAGCTCCAACGTTATGCGCGTAATGCGGCCCCTTAGGAACATGGCTACCAAGGAGAGGAAGGAAACCATTGTACACTCTGTGTGCATACCGGATGCCATGAAGAGTACAGGGTGCAGCCAACTTCAGGTGGCCCATGTCGGTACCAATGACGAGTGTCGCTTTGGATCAGAGGAGATTCTCTCTCATTTCAAGCGGCTAGTGAAAATGGTAAAGACTGCCAGACTTGCTTCCGAGATTGAGGTGGAGTTCACCATCTGCAACATCGTCCACAGAACCTATTGTGGTCCTTTGGTGCAGAGCCGAGTGGAAAGTCTGAATCAGAGGCTCAGATGGTTCTGTGACCGTTTAGGCTGCAGATTCCTTTATTTGCTCCATCGGGTGTTGGGTTTCCGGGTTCCGCTTAATAGGTCAGGAGTCCACTACACACAGGAAGCAGCCAAAAGGGGAGCATGGGCTGTGTGGAAGGAACTGGGTGATTTTTTTAGGTTAGAGGGTCTAAGCAAACCATAGAATTATACTTTAAAGCCAGCGGCAGGCAAAAAATCTCATACGAAATTGTACTGAATGCTTTCTCAGAAAATTATTTTGAACAGTTAGTTCATGAGCCCACTCGAAGCGTAAATAGTTGCGAAAGCATACTTGACCTCTTAGCAACAAATACTCCTGGGCAAATATGGATTATCATGATGAATACTGGGATTGGCGACTACAAGGCAATAGCTGCTAGGTTGAATACCGTAAAACCCACAACCATCAAAAAGAAACCCAAAGTACATTTATTTAAAAAAGCTGATAAAAATGCTATTAACGCTTTGTTAAGAGACAGTCTCCACTTCTTCCGATCTGGAGACGTAAGCGTAGAAAAGATATGGAATGATTTAAAAGAGGTAGTATCGACGGCAATTGTGAGATATATATCATATAAATTAATAAGTGATGGTACTGATCCCACATTGTACACAAAACGGGTCAGATCGCTGGTGCAGAAGCAACGAAAAATGCATGCCAAATTTAAAATAACGCAAAATCCCCAAGATTGTCGAAGTTTTGCAGACGTTCAAAATGTAGCGCCTACTTCAATGCGAGATGCTTTTAATAATTTCCACAACGAACCTCTGGCACGGAATCTGGCAGATAATCCAAACAGATTCTGGTCACACATAAAGCACGCCAGTCACAAGACGCAATCGATAGCTTCACTGCACTATAACAACGGTGAAGTCACTGATGACAATGCTACTAAACAGAGTTATTGAACACGGTTTTCCGAAACTCCTTCACCGAAGAAGAAAAAGTAAGTATTCCTGAATTCCAGTCAAGAACAACTGCCAAGATGAGAAACATAGAAATAGATATCCTCGGTGTAGCAAAGCAGCTTCAATCACTTAATAACGGCAAGGCATCCGGTTCAGATTCTATTTCAGTCATGTTCCTTTCAGAGTATTCTTCTATAATAGCTCTATATTTAGCAATTATATGCAACCGCTCGCTCACAGAAAGATCCGTACCTAAAGACTAGAAAATTGTTCAAGTCACACCAACACCTAAAAAGGGAAATAGGAGTAATCCGCTGAATTAAAGGCCCATATCACTAATCGATTTGCAGTAGGGTTTTGGAACTTATGGTGTCTTCGGAAATTATGAATTATCTCGAAGAAAACGATTTATTGGCACATCGTCAGCACGGATTCAGAAAATATCGTTCTTCTGAAACACAACTAGCTCCTTATACTCATGAAGTAGTAAGTGCTATCGACAGGGGTTGTCAAATTGATTCCATATATTTCGATTTCAGAAGGCTTTCGACACCGCTCCTCACAAGCGTATTCTAACCGAACTGCGTGCCTCCGGAATATCGCCTCAGTTGTGCGACTGGATTCATGATTTCCCGTCAGAAAGGTCACATTCGTAGTAATACAAGGAAAGTCATCAGGTAAAACAGAAATAATATCCGTCGTTCCCCAAAGACGTGTTACAGGCTCTCCATTGTTCCTGGTTTATATTAACGACATATGAGACAATCTGAGTAGCCCTATTAGATTGTTTGTACATGGTGCTGTCATTTGAGATCTTGTAACGTCATCAGATGACTAAAACGAATGGCAAAATGATTTACATACGATATCTGTGTGCTGCGAAAAGTGGCAATTGACCCTGAATAAGAAAAGTGTGAAGTTACGTAAGCACTAAAAGAAATCCGCTGACTTTCGATTACGTGATAAGTCACACAAATCTCAAAGCTGTAAACTCAAGTACATACTTAGGGATTAGAATTACAAATAACCCACATTGGAACGATCAAATAGATGGTATTATGGGTAGAGCTAACAAAATACGGCGATTCACTGGCAGAAAACTTAGAAGGTTCAACAGGTCTACTAAAGGGACTGCTTACACCACGCTTGTCCGCCATATTCTGAAGTATTGCCGGGGATCGGCATGATGTGGGACTGACGGATGACATCGAAAAAGTACAATGAAGGGCGGGTCGTTCCGTATTATCGCGAAATACAGGGTGTTACAAAAAGGTACGGCCAAATTTTCAGGAAACATTCCTCACACACAAATAAAGAAAAGATGTTATGTGGACATGTGTCCGGAAACGCTTAATTTCCATGTTAGAGCTCATTTTAGTTTCGTCAGTATGTACTGTACTTCCTCGATTCACCGCCAGTTGGCCCAATTGAAGGAAGGTAATGTTGACTTCAGTGTTTGTGTTGACATGCGACTCATTGCTCTACAGTACTAGCATCAAGCACATCAGTACGTAGCATCAACAGGTTAGTTTTCATCACGAACGTGGTTTTGCAGTCAGTGCAATGTTTACAAATGCGGAGTTGGCAGATGCCCGTTTGATGTATGGATTAGCACGGGGCAATAGCCGTGGCGTGGTACGTTTGTATCGAGACAGATTTCCAGAACGTAGGTGTCCCGACAGGAAGACGTTCGAAGCAATTGATCGGTGTCTTAGGGAGCACGGAACATTCCAGCCTATGACTCGCGACTGGGGAAGACCTAGAACGACGAGGATACCTGCAATGGACGACGCAATTCTTTGTGCAGTTGACGATAACCCTAATGTCAGCGTCAGAGAAATTGCTGCTGTACAAGGTAACGTTGACCACGTCACTGTATGGAGAGTGCTACAGGAGAACCAGTTGTACCGTACCATGCACAGCATGTGCAGGCACTATCAGCAGCTGACTGGTCTTCACCGGTACGCTTCTGCGAATGGTTCATCCAACAATGTGTCAACCCTCATTTCAGTACAAATGTTCTCTTTACGGATGAGGCTCCATTCGAAAGTGATCAAATTGTAAATTTTCGCAATCAACATGTGTGGGCTGACGAGAATCCGCACGCAATTGTGCAATCGTGTCATCAACACAGATTTTCTGTGAACGTTTGGGCAGGCAATGTTGGTGAAGTCTTGATTGGGACCCATGTTCTTCCACCTACGCTCAATGGAGCACGTTATCATGATTTCATACGAAATACTCTACCTGTGCTGCTAGAACATGTGCCTTTACAAGTACGACACAACATGTGGTTCATACACGATGGAGCTCCTGCACATTTCAGTCGAAGTGTTCGTACGCTTCACAACAACAGATTCGGTGACCGATGGATTGGTAGAGGCGGACCAATTCCATGGCCTCCACGCTCTCCTGACCTCAAGCCTCTTGACTTTCATTTATGGGGGCATTTGAAAGCTCTTGTCTACGCAACCCCGGTACCTACTGTAGGGACTCTTTGTGCTCGTATTGTGGACAGCTGTGGTACAATACGCCATTCTCCAGGGCTGCATCAGCGCATCAGGGATTCCATGCGACGGAGGGTGGATGCATGTGTCCTCGCTAGCGGAGGACATAGTGAACATTTCCTGTAACAAAGTGTTTGAAGTCACGCTGGTACGTTTTGTTGATGTGTGTTTCCGTTCCATGATTAATGTGATTTGAAGAGAAGTAATAAAATGAGGTCTAACATGGAAAGTAAGCGTTTCCGGACACATGTCCACATAATATCTTTTCTTTCTTTGTGTGTGAGGAATGTTTCCTGAAAGTTTGGCCGCACCTTTTTGTAACACCCTGTAGAGGCGATAGTGCCACAGACATGATACGTGAATTGGAGTGGCAATCATTAAAACATAGGCGTTTTTCTTTGCGACGGGATCTTCTCATGAAATTTCAGGAAGAAATGATGATCACGATAAAATAACAGAAATCAGGGCTCGCACAGATAACTTTAAGTGCTCGATTATCCCGCGCGCCGTTCGAGAGTGGACCGGCGAGAGACATCTTGAAGGTGGTTTACTGAACCCTCTGCCAGGCATTTTATTGTGAACAGCAGAGTGGTCAGCGCGACATACTGTCAATTCTAAGGGCCTGGGTTCGATTCCCGGCTGGGTCGGAGATTTTCTCCGCTCGGGGACTGGGTGTTGTGTTGTCCTGATCATCATCATTTCATCCCCATCGACGCGCAAGTCGCCGAAGTGGCGTCAAATCGAAAGACTTGCACCCGGTGAACGGTCTACCCGACGGGAGGCCCTCGTCACACGCCATTATTATTATTATTAGCAGAGTAAACACGTAGATGTAGGCGTAGATGTATTTATTACTGGAGTACAGTTCTCTTGAATATCCTTAATTGCGTGGAAACTGTTCCTTTTGAATGCCACCTTCAGTTTGGGACACGAACAAAAGTCGGATGGGGCGAAATCCGGCGGGCTATCCAGAACTGTAATCCGTTTGCTGGCCAAGCACTCGCGCACGGTCTTCTCTTTGGCGGCTGGGGCGATCAATAACCTCCGTTTCTTTATTTCGGTCGAACTCGATGGAGAACTCGGGGATCATATTAAGAATTAAGGATTTGCCCTTCGGGTCAAACGCCTTGGGAATGATTCCCCTGAAATGAAATAAAACTGTTAGCACTGTCTCCAGACAACCCTCCTGAAAACATACCAGTACGTTCTTTGATTTCTCCTTCTGTTAGCTCAACCACGCTGCAGCCTCCCGCATTGTAAGAGGTTGGTAATTTTGTAACCCTATGTCTCGTCGCCAGATGCAGTCGACTACGTGAAATCAGTAACTCTCTGGGCTGCCTGTACTATACTTTGCAGTATGAAATTTTCACTTTGAGCGTGGAGTGCGCCGATATGAACTCTCCTGGCAGATAAAAACTGAGATGAGGTACTGGCAGGATTGAAGCTGTGAGGACCGGTCGTCGGGGATAGCTCAACCGCGGCCGAAGATGGAGCCGTGTTGTTCTACGAACCTATCGCCGTGTACCATCTGCGCACCCTCATACTTGAGGAGGGGGTTACGCGAATGGAATCTTTCACCTTCGAGGAGCTCACTACCACTATCTTCAGGTGCGCGCTGTGCAAGTCGCCAGGCGTCGACGGACTCTCTACTGAATTTTATCGTACGTTTTCTGGTCTCATGTCTACACGATGGACAAAGACATACAATAAACTGATCACGTGTGGAACGGAGATTCCGCCAGCCTTTGTCGAGGGCATTGTTGTTCCCGCTCATAAACCGATGCCTGGATTTGCTAGGCGCCACTACCGCCCTATCACCTTGTTAAGTATTGATTACAAGGTTTTTGCGTGGTTGTTGACGGCGCGCTGCATACCCCTTTCACCACAAGTCCTCTCCACCACACAAACTACGCCAGGTGGCACAGTTAACGTCCAGACACCAACTGGCGACTAGCATAACTGGTGCTTGCAGACAGCATTTATTTATAGGGTGTAAACTATAATAAAAAAATATGGGCTTCAACTGAAAACAACAAATACTAAGGACGTTCAATAAGTAAGTTAAAATTTTATTTCTCGTCGAATTTTGGTTCAAAAAATGCTCCATTTGTTGTGAGATATCGTGGAATATTCCCGCTTCAGTCTCTGTAATGTCATGAAGTTTCGACAGGTGGCGGCGCTATGCGTATCGTTAAAAATGGCGTCTTAATGGAGATAGAGGCGTATATCATTAGGGATAAGATAGATCTGCCTAAAGGAAAATTAAAAGAGACCTTTGGAGAAAAGGGAACAACTTGAATGAATATCAAGAGCTCAGATGGAAACCTAGTTCTAAACAAAGAAGGGAAAGCAGAAAGGTGCAAGGCGTATATAGAGGGTCCATACAAGGCTGATGTTCTTGAGGACAATATAATGGAAGAGGATGTAGATGAAGATGAAATGGGAGATACGATACTGTGTAAAGAGTTTGACAGAGCACTGAAAGACCTACCTCGAAACAAACCCCGGGAGTAGACATTCCATTAGAACTACTGATACCCTTGGGAGAACCAGCCCTGACAAAACTCTACCATCTGGTGAGCAAGATGTATGAAACAGGCGAAATACAAATGGTTCAAATGCCTCTGAGCACTATGGGAATTAACATCTGAGGTCATCAGTCCCCTAGAACTTAGAACTACTTAAACCTAACTAACCTAAGGACATCACACACACATTCATGCCCGCGGCAGGATTCGAACCTGCGACCGCAGTGGTCGCGCGGTTCCAGACTGTAGCGCCTAGAACCGCTCGGACACACTGCGGTTAAAGGCGCTGCAGTCTGGAACCGCAAGACCGCTACGGTAACAGGTTCGAATCCTGCCTCGGGCATCGATGTTTGTGATGTCCTTAGGTTAGTTAGGTTTAACTAGTTCTAAGTTCTAGGGGACTAATGACCGCAGCAGTTGAGTCCCATAGTGCTCAGAGCCATTTGAACCATTTGAAGACTACAACAACAACAATGGAGGTACATTCCAAGCAGAGAGCTGGCGTTGGGTTTAGTTTGGCAGAAAACCAAAGCACCATAGATATTCACAGGCGCTTACAGAATGTCTACGGAAACCTAGGAGTGAACAAAAGCACGGCGAGTGGTTGGGCATGGCGTCTGTCATCATCGGAAGGAAACCGCGCAAACCAGTCACGTCTCCCGCATCCTGGCCGAGCGCGCACACAACTGTGACATTTGCGGTGTTGGAACTTGCAGACACACTGATTTGAGCTCATCGACGAATCACAATAATACAGCTCACTGAACACTTGGACGTTGTAATCTGCTCCCTCCTTCCTATCTGCCGCTGCTGTCCACATTAGTCTTCTATGAAGATTTCAGAGGAACGAAGGTTCCAATAAACTTTATGGTTTACTTAACTTTTCATGTGGATTTGGGTCCAGTTCTTCTTATCTAGGTGTCCGATACTTGAAGATGAAATTCTCACATTTTTAGATCATTGTGGTTGAAATTTTGAACTAAATAAATTTGAAGATTGTTATTGCATTATTTTTGTTGTTGCGTTACTATATTTTGTCACAATTTAGTATATCATACAGTCTTTTGATTTTTCACATTAACAAAGTCGAAATTTCATAGTTCGCACAAAATACAAAAATACGTCCCATCACATCAGAAGCATGCTGAGTACCGTCTCACTCAGAAGAAGTAAAAATGTTTGCAATAGTTTTGCAGTTTTTCTTAACAAATGAATTTATATTTGTTTCGATTATTATTTCATAAATGAAACCAGACATAAGCATAGTAGTCCGTACCAGTTTGAGTAATTAATAGTAGAAATTTTAAGTGTGGCAAATAATTCGTAGCCGGCCGCTGTGGCCTAGCGGTTCTACGCGCTTCAGTCTGTAACCGCGCTGCTGCAACGGTCGCAGGTTCTTGATAACAAAAATGGCTCTGAGCACTATGGGACTTAACATCTGTGGTCATCAGTCCCCTAGAACTTAGAACTACTTAAACCTAACTAACCTAAGGACATCACACACATCCATGCCCGAGGCAGGATTCGAACCTGCGATCGTAGCGCGAACCGTGCACTTCGCTGCTGTGGCTTGAGTGATAAAAGGGACTGCAAGTGTGCATGGCCGTATTCCCACTGCCGGCCGGTGTGGCCGAGCGGTTCTAGGCGCTTCAGTCTGGAACCACGCTACCGCTACGGTCACAGGTTCGAATCCTGCCTTGGGCATGGATGTGTGTGATGTCCTTAGGTTAGTTAGGTTTAAGTATTTCCAAGTCTAGGGAACTGATGATCTTAGATATTAAGTCCCATAGTGCTTGGACACATTATTAAAATAATTCGTAATATCAAATGTCTCTAAAAAAATTATTTCAACTGCACATTCAGAACTAGTGCTTATCTATTATAACATCCAAAACAAATTAATTACTTTTCATCAATTTTAGCTTGAAATATAACATAGTGTGTATAAAATTATATGAAAATTTTCAGAAAGCAGCAGAGATAATGTTGACATGTAGAAAATTCGAAAAATTACATTGGTATCGACAATTACTGTTGATGAAAAGTAATGCTAGAGGAGGATGACATAGTCTTGATTTGTGGGGCGGCGGGTGGAATAATAGAATAAATGTTTTTTTATTTATGCTGTTTGCCTTTCTCAACACTGGGTCTCTAACTACAATATTGGCAACCAGAAAGTGATTAGCAAAAACGTGAAGCCTGTAATTAGAATTCCTAGTGCCCACTTCATCTGAGAAATACATTTATAGCTACAGCTTATAGCTCTGAGGAATTAGGAGATTGTCTGGGATTCATAATCAAAAACCATTCTCTCTAAAATGTTCACTATATTCTGAAAGTCACAGACCAAAAAGAATCCACACAATCCAACTACCAGAGCAGTTCAGAGTCTAATGCACTGATGCCACTATAACTGTTCAAATTAAATGTTTAAGTGAATGCTCGCCATAATTTGATGATAATGTTCATGAAACGCCACGCTAAATAATTGTAGAATGTCTGTCCTGCGGCGGCACGTGAAAATACGACATACGCAAACTGAAGATAGATCACTAAAGTCATCTCAGAATTAACACTTCACTCGAAAACGATTTCATGGTTACGCGTATCCCGAGTAACTTATTACGGCATCCGAGGCTGTTTATATCAACGATACCGACGCGACGCGACTCCTGGCACAGGTGGTGCGCTAATCAGCGTCTGGAGAGAACTGGGGCCTTCCTTTTTTCGCGCAGCGTTCTTACATATAAAGCCGCGGTGCTGACTGCTAAGGGAACGCCTGATCAAATCTGCTCCCATGACTGGCCACTGGGCTAGTAATGCACCTCTTTAAGTTATCGAATAAATCATTGCTTCATTTGCTGATGGCCGATGAAGCTTTCAATTTAATTGTGCAATCAGCACACAAGTAAGTAATCATAATAAAAGTCTGACGTGGTTCAGTCAAATATTTTGGGGGAGAGAATTAATTTAATTACACTACACACACTAGACGAGCTCTAACTTGCTCTTTGGAGATACGCTATAGCTATAGTTTTATAGTACACTCCTGGAAATTGAAATAAGAACACCGTGAATTCATTGTCCCAGGAAGGGGAAACTTTATTGACACATTCCTGGGGTCAGATACTTCACATGATCACACTGACAGAACCACAGGCACGTAGACACAGGCAACAGAGCATGCACAATGTCGGCACTAGTACAGTGTATATCCACCTTTCGCAGCAATGCAGGCTGCTATTCTCCCATGGAGACGATCGTAGAGATGCTGGATGTAGTCCTGTGGAACGGCTTGCCATGCCATTTCCACCTGGCGCCTCAGTTGGACCAGCGTTCGTGCTGGACGTGCAGACCGCGTGAGACGACGCTTCATCCAGTCCCAAACATGCTCAATGGGGGACAGATCCGGAGATCTTGCTGGCCAGGGTAGTTGACGTACACCTTCTAGAGCACGTTGGGTGGCACGGGATACATGCGGACGTGCATTGTCCTGTTGGAACAGCAAGTTCCCTTGCCGGTCTAGGAATGGTAGAACGATGGGTTCGATGACGGTTTCGATGTACCGTGCACTATTCAGTGTCCCCTCGACGATCACCAGTGGTGTACGGCCAGTGTAGGAGATCGCTCCCCACACCATGATGCCGGGTGTTGGCCCTGTGTGCCTCGGTCGTATGCAGTCCTGATTGTGGCGCTCACCTGCACGGCGCCAAACACGCATACGACCATCATAGGCACCATGGCAGAAGCGACTCTCATCGCTGAAGACGACACGTCTCCATTCGTCCCTCCATTCACGCCTGTCGCGACACCACTGGAGGCGGGCTGCACGATGTTGGGGCGTGAGCGGAAGACGGCCTAACGGTGTGCGGGACCGTAGCCCAGCTTCATGGAGACGGTTGCGAATGGTCCTCGCAGATACCCCAGGAGCAACAGTGTCCCTAATTTGCTGGGAAGTGGCGGTGCGGTCCCCTACGGCACTGCGTAGGATCCTACGGTCTTGGTGTGCATCCGTGCGTCGCTGCGGTCCGGTCCCAGGTCGACGGGCACGTGCACCTTCCGCCGACCACTGGCGACAACATCGATGTACTGTGGAGACCTCACGCCCCACGTGTTGAGCAATTCGGCGGTACGTCCACCCGGCCTCCCGCATGCCCACTATACGCCCTCGCTCAAAGTCCGTCAACTGCACATACGGTTCACGTCCACGCTGTCGCGGCATGCTACCAGTGTTAAAGACTGCGATGGAGCTCCGTATGCCACGGCAAACTGGCTGACACTGACGGCGGCGGTGCACAAATGCTGCGCAGCTAGCGCCATTCGACGGCCAACACCGCGGTTCCTGGTGTGTCCGCTGTGCCGTGCGTGTGATCATTGCTTGTACAGCCCTCTCGCAGTGTCCGGAGCAAGTATGGTGGGTCTGACACACCGGTGTCAATGTGTTCTTTTTTCCATTTCCAGGAGTGTAGTTCTGTTGAAACTTCTCACATTTTTATGATTATAGCGGATCTCCCTTCTACTTAAATTTAAAGATCCTAGCTTTATTTTTTCGCCTACTTAATCTATCTTGATTCCTTAATTTCTAAGACAAAAACGAGAAAATCGTGAATTTCCACTAAAATTTTAATTTGTGAGATCCAGAATACTGTTTCTACTAAATTATTATGCAAAAGGAATCTAAATATAAATTTTTAAGTTTCTAGCTCTTTTCTGTTGCGCCAATGATTTTTACAGAAAAACATCCAAATTTCGAAAATGGTTAAAGTTGTTGAACTGATATCCAACACATATTGATTATGTATTACTTCTGACATGCTAGAAACGTTTCAGGTTATTTACTTCATTTTAAAGTATTGCGCAATATTTATGACGACAGAGCTAGTTACAGCGGACTAGGCTGACACACAATGGAAAGACTGATGTGAATTTTATAAGGCGTGAGTATGCTGCTTCCCTACAGATTGCTGGGGGCAAGCCGTTGGGTAGCCTCTTTCACATCTAGTTACTTCTCACGGAACAGATTGATAGTCAGCGTTCCCTGTCTAGTGAACAAAGTTTCACAGAACAGGCCACAAGATGCCAAGTGGTGCAGTATTAGTTTCAAAATGCGAATTTCATGCGTTACAGCACCGCAATAATAATCACTGATAAGTTTTCCTGTGATCAAATAATACCTGCCAAGTCATCACTCACAGATGCTAGGTCGCGTCCCATACTATATTTAGAACATTGCATTTTCAGAGTTCAGTACCACCACACTTCATTAAGTTATACAGTCCCAATGTGTTTTAAAACGTTACGTCTTGATAGTTTCACGGTCGTTGGAGTCTAAATCACCCTCATAATTAGAACATTACACCTAAACGTCACATATTTAGAAGCATAAAAGTAAGTGATGCAGAACTTTAGTTTCCATTTCGTGTTTTCACAGGGTGTTTGGAAACTGCTGACCGACCTTTCGTTGACCTTGCTAATCGATCAGGTGTTCCTGACTCTCTTTGTGCCTATTTACGCCTACCACATAATTCACGGTGATGAGGTGGAGAGGAGACGAAAGATATACGTGGTAATTTCCTCATGTAAGTCTACGTGCCTTTATTTATTTATTTATTCCCAAAGTAGTTTCAGCGACTAATATTTCCAGCATCAATGGATTCTTTTATTCTAAAACATGAAGATATAGCACACTTGTAAAACATTGTCAAACGTTATTACTTGTGTAGTGTGTGGATCCAAATATTGTTTTCTGCGTATAATTTCACAATAACTTATTTATTGTATGTCACAGCATGGTTTAACGATTGTTGCCGCTGCTTCTGGTATATTTTCTAAGTTTTTAGTTGCTTTTTTTCTTGGTATACACCATGTCATCTGCAGCTATATGTGTGGCTGTTGGTGACCAAGTATAAAAACGTGAACAAATATATGCACGCGTTATGCAGTTGCGATAGTGTTGTGGATACAGTTATGGTGTGTACTAGGTTGTTGCGTAGTTTCTCATGTACTCATGTTCGTTGAAACTTTCTCACATGGTTCGCACTTCAAAGCACAACCCCATCTTGCTGTTCGCTTGTGTCTCTGCAAATTTATTTCCCTGTGCGAGAAGATTACGAAAATTGTACCTTGAGTTCTGACGACTTCTGTTCCTTACTTACGTCTCTGTGTGAGATGGGTCAGTGGTGTGTGTGTGTGTGTGTGTGTGTGTGTGTGTGTGTGTGTTTACCTGATCCGTGTCCTGCCTTAGTTCCCTTACAGCGCTAAAGGTTTTTCCTCTTTGCGTCTTGTGTCAGTTCTCTCAGAGCGGTAAAGGGTGTGTTGTAGCAAAGTTTTACGTCATTTCCTACAACTACAGCCTTTTGCATGTAATAATATTTTTCTATGGATAGTTTTGGGTATAGACAGTTGCTTCATTTCAGGATGTGTATATCGCTTTCTATATTATTGACGTTGTGTCTTTTTTTTCAGACTACAACTCGAAATAAATAAATAAATATCTCCGTAACTCTAGATAGGACGCTCATCACTATTAGTCTTGGCTCCTTGCCTGAGGGCACTCTCAGAGAGTGTAAAGTTTCTGAATCCTGTCGCTGCTGTGGTGTTCATTACTTTTCTGAAACGTTGATTGGGTTTAGTTTACATTTGCTGCTGGAGGTAGGGATGTTACGGCTCGTATTTTTTATTTTCCTCACTTTACAGAGCAGTTTAATACAGACGAGAAGAATTTAGGATTATTTCCGATGTCCTATAACTGGTTGTCTTTCAATTTCTGATGTCCTACAACTGCTGGTCTGCAGATGCTCTACGGCTAGAAGATCGGCTGGGGGGGGGGGGGGGGGGGGACAGGATCCCACCTGTCTAAACAAGAGGGTGCAGGTCTGACTAAACTTGTCTATGAACACTCGAACAGAGAAGACATCACGACGAGACTCTCAGATGTCACACAACTTCCCGAAGATACCTTTTTTTTTTTCTTTTAGCCCCTGGCTTGTTGGAACTTCTCTGTAGACACTACTATGTCCCCCACAACAGATGTATTGTGACTTTCTGAGGCCCTGAAACTCCCTGTGAATGGAGCATCCTGATTGGTTCTTACTACATTTGCCTAACGAGTTGCTGCTCCTGTTGTGGGAACACTGTCCTCCACTTTCTACACGCAGACGAATTACTAGAATATCAGTGGAAAATTATTTCCTACAGATCGAGAAACATACAGCAGTCATTCGGCTGTGACAGTTAAACCCTGCAAAAAAAAGGGTCCAAAGAACATCACATACGAAAACTATCGCCAAAGACACTTAGTCAGTTACACTGCTCTGCTACTGTCGAGGAAAGCTCGAATTTTTTGGTCGTGAAACTGTTGTCAAACCGGGCTATATCTCCGCAAACAATTGTACCACCATACGATATCGTTGTAGAAAACACACAATTCGTATTCCGCATCAGACAAAATCATCACTTCTGCGTCCTGCATATAGCTATCGACCTCCAGACATTCATACGTTTACCGTAAAGACACACAGATCAAAAAAACATAAGCACATGCACCGTATGTAGCCGCAGCACTAGTTATTCCCCACGCGGTCGGACGGTGATCCACCGTGGATGCCGCGAGGCAACTGTCCCCAATACACTCTGGGCGGATGCGCAATCAGAGCGCCCTCTAAGGACAGCGGACACCCTCTGAACTGGCGTACAAAGACTGGGCTCGTTCCCCCAGAACAAATGTAGCCGCTAATGGTTATGTTTCTGGTCTGGCCTGCTTGCTGCCGTGGTTCCTGCCAACGAGTTGCAACCATCTTCAGACCATGGCATTAAAAGAACATTTACTTTATGAGCTCTGTCAATGAGACATGCTAGTTTAGTTGCTAAATAATTTACCAATCTCGAAACCAATACCAGCTGCATTATCCCATCTTATATGCCAAAAAAGAGGACGTATTTGTGACACTTTTATGGCTGAAATCATTGAGTAGCATATGCAAATGTACATAACGTCATGTATTTTCACGTGGCTTGAATAAATATCATACAATTTACGCGACTGTTTTAGTTATCAACCACATAGCAGAATGCTACCAATCGCAGTATACTTCGGAAGGTAAAGAGAGGAAATTATATCTCTACGAAGCAGAAACTTTAAAGTCTCTTCCACCTGTGTTTCACCATCTAGATGCAATTAACACATAACAATCTACCTTCTTTCAACTAAATAAAAACAGGAAACATGTAGAATGTCAGTACTAACAGTTAACCAGTTAATTTACATGGGTGGGAAATAACTGGCCAGCAGAAACATTCTTCGTATTGAATCTTCTCATACTTCCACATAAAAATCGGAGAATATCCGCAACACACGCGATCACGAAAACTGTCCAACACGTACTGAGTATTAGCATCAGTACATGCTCCTGCACACCCAATTTTATTGATGTCAGTCAGCACTCATTTCATGGTATTTTTCTCCATTTTTGTGTATTCTCCGACAATTTCTAGAACTATGCTAAGCTTTCACAATTTTACATATCTCATCATATTTCTCTCAGTTTTGCGTATTTCACATCAATTTGTCATTCTACTTATTTCACGTCTTTATTTCTTTGAGAGAGTATAGATCTTGATGCGTTGTTTGCATCGAGATAGTCAAACACCGCTCCAAGAGGCATTTGCTGGTTCTCTGGACATGAGAAACAAAAATGATTGTGACTAATAAGAACTTAGTTGACTTTGTAAAGTACAAGAATGATCTGGAATGTATTATATCATTGACACTGGCACTCATTTAAAAATATGAGTGGAAATACAGGTTTGCTCTATTTCCCAGTTTTCACGTAAAAATATTCACAGATGATATAAGTTTCTAGATAATGAACGGTTTGCAGCACATCCCACCTAATGAGAACAGTGGCGTAAATGTAGTGATATTCTGGCAAGCCAGGGCAAAATACATGAAATTATTGACATTTTCAGCTGCTACTCGATGATTTCAACCTAAATGTGTCACAAATATATCGTTTTTTTCTTTTTCCAGCGTGTATCACAGGATATTAGTATATTAATTCGCAACTGCACTAGCATTTCTCAATTACAGAGTTCTGAGGGTGATTGTTCTTGTAATCCCATAGTCTCGAGATGGTTGCATCGTGCTGCAGATTCCACAACAGCAACGAGGCCAGACTCGGAACCATAGTGTTCACAGATGCCTATGTGCCGGAGTAACTTGCTAAGTCTTTGTACACCAGCTTGGAAGGTGGCCAATGTCCGTCGAGGACACTGATCGTACATCAAGGCAGCGTATGAGGGGGATGACCGACCGAACTCGTGGGAAATATATAGTACTGCGACTATATACAGTGCATGTGCTTATGTTTTTTTGATGTATGTGTTGTTGCGGTATGTCTATGAGTGTCTGTTGGTCGATAGCCATATGTGGCATGAAAAAAGTTATGATTTTGTCTAATGTAGGATAGGAATTGGGCGTTTACTACGATATCGTAAGGTAGTACAACTGTTTGCGGTGATATACAGTGGCCTAGCGGCTCTAGGCGCTTCAGTCTGGAACCACGCGACCACTACGGTCGCAGGTTCGAATCCTGCCTCGGGTATGGGTGTGTGTGTGATGTACTTAGGTTAGTTAGGTTTAAGTAGTTCTAAGTTCTAGGGGACTGATGACCTCAGATGTCAAATCCCATAGAGCTCAGAGGCATTTGAACCATTTTGCGGTGATATAGCCTGGTTGGACAACAATTTCACGACCAAACATTCGAACTTTCCTCGACAGTAGCAAATCAAATGACGTAGTGTCAGGAAGTCGTTTCTGAAAGTATTTGTATGGAGTGCGGCCATGTATGGAAGTGAAACATGGACGATAAATAGTTTGGACAAGAAGAGAATTGAATCTTTCGAAATATGGGGCTACATAAGAATGCTGAAGATTAGACGGGTAGATCACATAACTAATGAGGAGGTATTGAATAGAATTGGGGAGAAGAGTAGTTTGTGGCACAACTTGACTAGAAGAAGGGATCGGTTGGTAGGGCATATTCTGAGGCATCAAGGGATCACCAATTTAGTATTGGAGTGCAGCCTGGAGGGTAAAAATCGTAGAGGGAGACCAAGAGATGAATACACTAAGCAGATTCAGAAGGATGTAGGCTGCGGTAGGTACTGGGAGACGAAGACGCTTGCACAGGATAGAGTAGCATGGAGAGCTGCATCAAACCAGTCTCAGGACTGAAGACCACAACAACAGCAGAATGACTGCTGTATGTTTCTCGATCTATAAAAAGTAGTTTTCCGTTATAATTCTAGTAATTTGTCCGTCTGTAAAAAGTGGAAGACAGTGCTCTCACACCAGCAGCAGCAATTTGGTAGGTAAATGCTCCATTCACAGGAAGTTTGATGACGTCAGAGAGTCACAATACATCTTTCCGGGGGGACATAGGAGTGTCTACAGACTAGTTCCAATAAGCCACGGGCTGAATAAGGTATCTTCGGAAATTTGTGTGACAGCTGAGAATGAAGTGATGTCTTCTCTGTTCGAGTGTTCATAGATAACTCCAGGCAGACCAGTCTCCTGTGGTTCAGACAGGTGGGATCCTGTTCCCCCCACCCGCTATTGTGGCCTTAGAGCATCTCCAGACCAGCAGTTGTAGGAGATCAGAAGTTCACTGAAAAAGGGGTTTCCTATAGGGACGGGGGAACGGACATCAGGGGGGCTGCATATAATCAACCGATCAATTTAATTACTTTCCATAGTTAATCTGCTATCAGCTTTATATGAAAAATGTCCGTATAACCCTGTTAACCTACTACTCGCCACTCTTTACGTGGTGGTAAGTAAACGTACTATTCATCTTTTGGAACCCCCGAATCGTTGAATCGTATGAAACGAGGCAAAAGCGCGACCCGTCAAACCACACTATGCTACTGCAGTCCGCTGCTGCAAAGTATCTGTATCGTTTGGCAGAGTGAAGTTGTTTTTATGACAATCGTGGCACAAGTCGTGTGATTGCTGCTAATATCGTTGTCGGAACTCCTTTTGACAGGGGCAGTGCAGCACCTCGACGTGCATGGACTCAACACGTCGATGGAAGCCCCTCCAGAAATACTGACACATGCTGTTTCTACAGCCGACAACAACTGCGAAAGTGTTGCCGGTGCAGTGGTTTGGGCACGAAATCACCTCTCAATTATATCCTATAAATGTTCGACGGGAACTCATGCCGGACGATCTGGTTGGCCAAATCATTAACCAGAAATGTCCAGAATGTTCTTAAAACCAATCTCAAACAATTATGCCCAGTCATGTGGAGCTCTCTCATTCATTAAAATTCCATCGTGGTTAGGGAACATGAAGTTTGTAAGTGGCTGAGACTAGTCTCAAAGTAGACGAAGAAGATAACCGTTCCCAGTCAATGGTCGATTCAACTGGACCAGAGAACCCAGTCCATTCCCACCAGATAAGTTCGTCGTATATCCCAGATTGATTTCTGCGGTTATCTCATGCAGTGTTGCGTGTCTGTTAGCACTGACAGCTCTACCCAAACGCCGCTGACCCCGGTCATTAAATGAAGACGCTGGCCACAGCGTTGTCCATGGTAAAAAGATATGCCTGAAATTTGGTATTCGTGGCACATTCTTGATAGTGTGTATCGTGGAATAGTGAATTCCCTAACGATTTCCGAAGTGGAATGTCCAATGCATCTAGTTCCAAGTACCATTCCTCGTTCTCAAAGTGTGTTAATTCCCATGGTGCGGCTCTAATCGTGTAGTATTCGTTTCCACGTGAATCATCTGAGCACGAATGACAGCCCCGCCAATGCACTGTCCTTTTGTACCTTGTGTACCCGATACTGCAGCCGCCTGTATGTGTGAAAATCGCTATCCCACGACTTTTGTCACCTCTGTATACGTCATCTCCGGCATACATTCTTACTGCAGTAGAATGGAGCACCTTTTCAACCACTGTCTGATGCAACTGCATGCCATGAACATTCGGGGGTCGCCTCATCATTTTTAACGGTCCCGATGAAGACGTAAGTATACTCACGGAGGAACTTTGTGGCTTCCATCTTCAACTGCCTTTTACACAAGAAATAATGACGCTCAGTAAATCACTGAACTAGTTGGATTTAAAGCTGCTGTCAGCAGAAGGACTCATTATGTATGATGTTTTCCGTAAACCTGCAAAGAGTGATGCTGTCATTCATGCATCCTCATATCACCCTGTATCCCATAAATACTGTTTGTTTTTGTGTATGATTGATCGAGCGATCAGTATTCCACGAAGTCACGAATCTTTAAAACATGCGATGGATAATCTCTGTGTACAAAAGGCTGTGTCCTGATTGACAGATCCAGTCACCAACTCATCATTGCCCAGCCCAAACCACTAAGGATAGAAACTTGAAATTTACAGAGGGTGCTGATTTTATACTGTACGAATCGTTTAAGAAGGAATATTTTGATATTCTGCCCCTACTGGAGTAAAACATGGGATGAACTCTTTTTTAATATGTCGCTCTAAATGTAATTTTGAAGCTAGAGCTACGAAAATTGCTATTTGGTTTCTTGGTCAAAAATGAAGAAATATGTGTAGAGCGTTTCTGGAAATTTAACCCCTACGTGGATGTAATAGTTAGTAAACCTTTTTTGAAAACATATTTTTAAACACCTATTAAAGTATTTTTTGGAGCTAATCCTATGAAAATTGGTACTTGACTTCTCGGTTAGAAATAAAAAATACGTCTTTTAGTGTTTTGGGTAATAGGGGCAGAACGTTTTTGTGGAAATACGCTGAAGAGCCAAAAAAACTGGAACAGCTGCCTAACATCGTGTAGGGGTCCCGCGAGACGCAGAAGTATCGCAACACGACATGGCATGGACTCGACTAATGTCTAAAGTAGTGGTGGAGGGAATTGACACCATAAATACTGCAGGGCTGCCCATAAATCCTTAAGTGTACGAGGGGGTGGAGGTCTCTTCCGAACAGCGCGTTGCAAGGCATCCCAGATATGCTCAATAATGTTCATGTCGGGGGAATTTGGTGGCCAGCAGAAGTGTTCAAACTCAGAAGAGTTTTCCTGTAGCGATTCTACACGTGCGCTGTGTCGCATTCTCCTGCTGGAATTGCCCATGGACATGAACGGATGCAGGTGATCAGACAGTGTGCTTACGTCCGTGTCATCTGTCAGAGTCGTATCTAGACGTATCACGAGTCCAACATCACTCCCAACTCCACACGCCCCTTACCCTTACAGAGCCTCCAGCAGCTTGAACAGTCCTCTACTGACATTCAGGGTCCATGGATTCATGAGGTTGTCTCCATAACAATAAGCGTCCATCCACTCGACATAATTTGAAACAAGATTCGTCCGACCAGAAATATGTCTCCAGTCTTCAACAATCCAATGTTGACGGGCCCGGGCGAGGTGCAAAGGTTTGTGTTGTGCAGACATCACGGGCACACGAGTGGGCCTTGCGTCCCAAAAGCCCATGTTAATGATGTTTGACTCAATGGTTCGCACACTGACACTTGTTGATGGCCCAGCACTGAAATCTGCAGCAGTTTGCTGAACGGTTGCACTTCTGTAACGTTGAACGATTCTCTACAATCGTCGTTTGTCCCGTTCTTGCAGTATGTTTTTCCGGCCGCAGCGATGTCGGAGATTTAATGTTTTACTGGATCCCTTATATTTACGGCACATTCGTGAAATGGTCGTACGGGAAAATCCCCTCTTCACCGCTACCTCGGAGATGTTGTGTCCCATGGCTCGTGCGCCGACTATAAACACCACTTTCAAACTCACTCAAATCTTGACCACCTGCCATTATAGCAGCAGTAACCGATCTAACACCTGCTCGCAGACACTTGTCTTATATAGGCGTTGCCGACCGCAGCGCCGTATTCTGCCTGTTTGCATATCTCTGTATTTGAATAGCATATCCATACCAGTTCCTTTGGCCCTTCAGAGTACCTTATAATGGAAGCATTTTGGAAGTTATATGTATGAAATTTTGTGTTTGGCTTCTCGGTTAGAGGTTAAATATAATGTGTCTCAGTGTTTTTAGAAATTCAACCCCTAAGGGGACAAAATAGGACCTGACTGGTTCATAGGCTCATCATAGCCCGGACCAAACCACTAAGAACAGAAACTTGAAATTTGCAGAGGGTGTGGATCTTATACTGTAGCCGTCACTTGGTAAGGGATTTTTCGAAATTCCATCCCTAAAGAGGTGGGTAGGGACTTGAAGGTTTTTCAGAATGTGACACTATAAAGAAATTTTGAAGCTAGAACACTACAAAAGTTGGTATTGTAATTCCCTGTCAGAAACTGAAGTACGTGGGTCAGCATGTTTGGAAATTCAGCCTCTAATGAGAACAATAGAGGGAGACAGCTTTTTTGAACATAAATCTTTACTACTGTCCTAATAAAGCATTTTTACACCTACATCTATGGGAATTGATAATTGAGACCTCGGTTAGTAATAAAAAAATACTAGTTTCAGTGTTGTTTCTTTTTTTTAAATTCAGCAGCTAAAGCGATCAAATAGGGGATGAAAATTGTTAAGAAAATATTTATTTTCGTTAAACATTTTTAAAAATAAATCTATGAGAACCTGTATTTTACATCTAAGTAAGTAAATGTTAGGAGATGAAAATTTCTATGGGAAAATCAGCTCAAAAGGCAGGATTAACAAGGATCTCCGACTCTAGCTGCCAGAATCTCTTTTTGATCTGAAGTAAGCTTGTATGGGGTTAAGTAGTGAGCAAAGTTTAGAAGACGTTGCAGTTTGTGAACAACAAAGGAAAGCAAAGAAATCCCTGCAGACCACAGCCATAGTCAAGGCGAGCAAAGAAGCGGGTGCTAAGCTAAATTGAGGTATATCGCATTTCCTATTGGCTATAGACCCAGTCTTGTAGATAGGATGCACCGCTCGAAATCAGCCAATATGAATAATTTGTTCCATAATTCTTATAAGATATCTGAGAGTATTTGCGTCACTTTCTCATCTGTGGGTAACATATCATAAAAGCTTGCAGGTCTCCTTAAGCAGAGTGCTGCTACAATTTCTTATTCCATTCTGGATCGGATTCGGTATCAGCTTATCCATAACGAAATACCCAGTAGAGATCGCTTTGCCCATTCCATGGAGCGTACCATCCGACAGGAGGGACGTAAGGCTAGGAAGCGTTTTCGTGAACGCTTACTTACTAGAAGCGGGCTGTGAAGAACAACTCTTCGATGGTGGAGCCTCTGAAGGTCATCAGGAATGGCAAACCAAAAATAGAGTCTTCGTTAAACCTTCACGCTGCGGCTAAGTGTAAGAAGTTAACTCTACTACAGGATTGTAAATAGTAGAAACTTTGAATCGTTCGCAAGATGCGACTCTGAATGAGCAACTTATCGCTACAAATAAAATTTTTTAGGACAGTATGATGACACTTTTAGAAACATTTCTCTAGGCGTTTCCTCCATGGCTAAGTAACCACCAGCAGGATTACCTTCTGTCACCGGCCACGGTGAACTCAAGTTCACTCTGTTGATTGTCGGCTTCATGTTTGTTTTTATAACTTCTAAGGCCTTATTTGATAACCATTAAAGTTTTTAAACCATGTACTTCTGGCACTGCCCCATGCCAATGTTTTTACTTGTCCTTTAATGTGCAGATGATGGCCACATACCATGCATGACTAGCGCCGTCGCTCTGGACTTACAGTCAGCTGTTCACGCATGTTAGATCAGTGCTCGGCTCGCCGTTGCAGCTAACGTGCTGCATGACGCAGTTGTCATTTGTTATTGTGCCATACGCCTGTTGAGTGCAGGCCTATCGACGCACGGTTTTTCCAATGGTTTGGCACGAATGTGACTAATTACTCCTGGTTGGTTCTTCGTGCCCATAAATACAGAAAATCTGTTCTAGTAGATACCTGTGCTTTAGGAGAACTTTTTACAAAATTTTATTATCCTTTTCAGGCTTTTGGTTTTACATTTGACTATTGCGGTTACGCTACGCTCAGTATTTACTTTTTTACTAGTGCGGTTTAAGCTAAGGCAAGTTATTTTTATGAATCACTGAAGTCAACAATTACTTATCAGGGGTCGGACTGGCTCGTGATCAGAAATTTGTATAATACATATGTTATTGTTATGTTCAGAAATTCTCAAGATGCGCCGCTAGCGGGTAATATGTCAACTTTAAAATAAATACCTTCGAAAAACAATGACTTTGTGTTTGAAAATTGGATTACTCTTGCTGAACGAGGTCGTAAGTGAGACGGAGAAACATTTTGATTTCGACGCTCTTACTGATTTCAAATACGAAAAAGTCATGTTTTCAGTTATTTCGATTGGCAAAATTTAGGTTTGTTTCTTGATGCTCACGCTCGCTGCCTTCGTGTGTCGACGAGACTTTTGACTTAGCTTAATTGGGAGTCGAAGCTCTCTTGCATTTCGTGGTAACTTCCTTTAACGGTTACTTAAACACAGTGTGTCTTTCCCATCCCTCACAGGCTCTCTCGGCACATATTGGCCCAATCCGTAAAATGCTTGTAAGGTTTGCTCATTTTTACTCATCATCTTCATCCTCAGAACTGAACGATGATGACTGATCTGATATCTTTCTACTTTTGTTACACTTCTGATACCTGTAATCACTGATGCTGCAACAGCCTAACGTTCACCAATGTTCTCTACATTCTCTGACCTGAAAAGTCGAGTCTGTTAGTTACTAGGAGGTCTAAGAGATTGCCGTCACGAATCTGTTCTCTACCTGCTCGAAGTAACAATCAGATAAGACATTCGAGACAGCCTCACACGAATCCCAGTCTCTGAAACCTATTCACACTGTCATGATTGGGAAACTTACACGTACTGAGTGAGGCATTCCCTAAATCGATTCAAGCAAATGCCGGGACGGTTCATTTGAATGGGCAGGGTCGATTTCATTCCCCATCCTGTACTAATCCAATGGGACCGATGACCTCGCTGTTTGCTCTCTTTGCTCAAGTCAACCTACCAAACTTACATATGATATTCTCCGACTTTGCTCGGAAGCACGGTCTGGTATGGTTCCCAGGGAAGGTGCTGCACAAAAGCGTCCTATTACCATGTTTGAGCAACCTATTATGCTTATCTTCAGGTATATTATTTCAAATCTGGATTCTCTTATAAATTCGGGAGACACAGGGTGAGTAAGGAGGGAAGGTGCATAGTTTGAGGGATGGCAGCAGCATCAGTGATTCTGAACGAAAAGGCAGTGTTAATATATGTCCTGTTCTTAACAAAATGGTTCAAATGGTTCTGAGCACTATGGGACTTAACATCTATGGTCATCAGTCCCCTAGAACTTAGAACTACTGAAACCTAGCTAACCTAAGGACAGCACACAACACCCAGCCATCTCGAGGCAGAGAAAATCCCTGACCCCGCCGGGAATTGAACCCGGGAACCCGGGCGTGGGAATCGAGAACGCTACCGCACGACCACGAGATGCGGGCCCTGTTCTTAACTGTTCCTGAGGAAACTAATGAGTACAATGGGGAACAAGACAGTTTCAGCTGATAGTAAATGAATCATTGTAATCTAATGTTTTGTTGAAGTGTGTATATTTCCTCGCTAAAGGATGTTCAGAAACTCCACCATCAAATGCAATCCATTTTGTAGCTCTTATAGACACCTGCTAATCCGAGTACATTTCTGCGGTCCTTAACATCTGTGTAAAATTCAAGCTCCTACTTTGTGCCCACTTTGCACTTCAAGACTTCGCTCCCACAAACATTAATCTAATGGAGTATCACCGGTGGCCAAGAAAACATTCGGCGGCATCTAGAATGCGCTTCAGTGGGATTACTGATTGTGTGGTTCACTTAAAAGCAAGGTGCAAAAGCGCAGAGTGGAGACAAAGGAGGATCTTCTCTCTAGTATTGTATAAACGTGTGCTCAAGTAAAGGACTGTACGAATGGGCTCTGATCAACAACACAGCAGCTCTCTATAAGAGCTCAAAATCCATTGCAAGTGATGATGGACTCTTTGAATACCTCTTGTCAGGAAATGTACACAATTAAACAATACATTGCACCACAATCATTCATCTACTATCACCTGCATTTTCCCTGTTCACCAATGCTTTTACTGGTTTCTTCAGAAACTGTTACGAACAGTGCTATCGATTTCTTTAGAGCAACAGATAGGCTGTCACAGGTGGCTTTTATCGTGCTTGACGATATACAGGCTCTAAGAGGTGTAAATTCAGATATTTTTATATGTGTTACTTTAATATGTACACACATCAGAATGTTGATTCTCTTTTCTCCGCCTCGAACAGTCTTCACACAAACACGCCACAAACTTTATGACCTGATGTTTTCTGCACGGTCATACTGCACCAGTAAGTGGACTAAACTTGTCACTATAGATTGACCATCTTGCTTCCATCCCTCCACACTTCAATATCTGACATGCTGCCCATGGCAACAAAAGCATTGATGGCTTGCTGTTGCCACACGTACTTGAAGGTACTCCCAATGGCTACAGTTATTAGTCTACAGATGACATGCATCCTGACGTAATGTTGTTCAGTACGCCATCCTCAGTCCGCACTTATACCTGTTGCATCCTGTATGTTCCAGTTTCAATAAAGTATTCCACTACCATTCATTTCTAATATCAACCACTTCTTTGGTCCTAGTACTGTGTTGGCGTTATTACCTTTAATGTGGGAAACTAATTCTCGGATTCTGACTCTCCTAAAGTTTACTAATACACTACTGGTCATTAAAAATGCTTCACCAAGAAGAAATGCAAGTGATAAACGGGTATTCATTGGACAATTATATTATACTAGAACAGACATGTGATTACATTTTCACGCAATTTGGGTGCATAGATCCTGAGAATTCAGTACCCAGAGCAACCACCTCTGGCAGTAATAACGGCCTTGATACGCCTGGACATGGAGTCAAACAGAGCTTGGATGGCGTGTACAGGTGCAGCTGCCCATGCAGTTTCAACACGGTACCACAGTTCATCAAGAGTAGTGACTGGTGTATTGTGACGAGCCAGCTGCTCGGCCACCATTGACCAGACGTTTTCAATTCGTGAGAGATCTGGAGAATGTGTTGGCCAGGGAAGCAGTCGAACATTTTGTGCATCCAGAAAGGCCCGCAGAGGACTTGCAACATGCGGTCGTGCATTATCCTGCTGAAATGTAGGGTCTCGCAGGGAACGAAACAAGGGTAGGGCCACGGGTCGTAACACATCTGAAATGTAACGTCCACTCTTCAAAGTGCCGTCAATGCGAACAAGAGGTGACCGAGACGTGTAACCAATGGCATCCCATACCATCACGCCGGGTGATAAGCCAGTATGGCGATGACGAATACACGCTTCCAATGTGCGTTCACCGCGAAGTCGCCGAACACGGATCCAACCGTCATAATGCTGTAAACAGAACCTGGATTCATCCGAAAAAATGACGTTTTGCTATTCGTGCACCCAGGTTCGTCGTTGAGTACACCATCGCAGGCGCTCCTGTCTGTGATGCAGCGTCAGGGGTAACCGCAGCCATGGTCACTGAGCTGATAGTCCGTGCTGCTGCAAACAGCCGTCGAACTGTTCGTGCAGATGGTTGCTGTCTTGCAAACGTCCCCATCTGTTGACTCAGGGATCGAGACGTGGCTGCACGATCCGTTACAGCCATGCGGATAAGATGCCTGTCATCTCGACTGCTAGTGATACGAGGCCGTTGGGATCCAGCACAGCGTTCCGTATTACCCTCCTGAACCCACCGATTTCATATTCTGCTAACAGTCATTGGATCTCGACCAATGCGAGCAGCAATGTCGCGATACGATAAACCGCAATCGCGATAGGCTACAATCCGAGCTTTATCAAAATCGTGATGGTACGCATGTCTCCTCCTTTCACGAGGCATCAGAACAAAAACGTTTCACCAGGCAACGCCGGTCAACTGCTGTTTGTGTATGAGAAATCGGTTGGAAACTTTCCTCATGTCAGCACGTTGTAGGTATCGCCAACGGCGCCAACTTGTTGTCAATGCTCTGAAAAGCTAATAATTTGCATATCACAGCATCTTCTTCCTGGCAGTTAAATTTCGCGTCTGTAGCACGTCATCTTCGTGGTGTAGCAATTTTAATGGCCAGTAGTGTATCATGTTAATATTTTCTCTTTCTAATCCTCAAGGACGTAAGTTCTCCTTTAGGAGTTAGGTTAGGTTAGGTGAGGTTTGGTTTGGTTTGGTTTGGTTTCCCAAAAAAAGTTTTCGCAAGATATGTTATCTATAACCACAGTGAGTAATTTTTTGTGAATTGCCTGCCTGATCTATTCAGGGTAACACTAAAAATTTCCACCAGACAGCGGAGGTCCAGAGACGTGGCCGATAAGTACCGTGTATTTCCTCCACTACATGCTACACCTATACTCAAACTCAACCTGTTTTGTATGCATTCTCTAACTACTTTACGATAACCAGTCGATGTTAACGAAACGCACTTTCCACCGCCGGTAATCTGTTCGCAGGCTTAAGACTGGTAGCCATCTGTGTGTTGGGCGTCGCGTGGTACCAGCTGGAATGGCGAGAAGGATGAAACGACGGAAAGAGCGAATCGCTGCATATCGGTACAGCATCTACTGAGCTCCCGCCCAGAACAAATTGTTACATTTTCTCGATGTACCAACTCTGATGGTCATCTTCATCAAAATTACACTGTCATTCGACAACTATTTTCTGCATTTCATTTCGTGAGTCTACTGATACGAAAGAAATTTCTACTATTGTATCATGCCATTAAACGTAATCTTCATGCTCACGTTTGCACAACTGAACTGAATGCAAAAAAATTATTAGATACCGAATTACGTTTTCACACCAACAAATGTTTCAGTCTATATGACTGACTTCAGGTTTTATTGTGACGCATGTACCTAACGTTCCGATGTTAGTGGAAACAATGCATCTCATCTGAATTGTAACGCTAAGCTATAGAAAACAGACAGTTACAACCTGGTCGCTATCGCACCAGTGTTTGGTACCATGTACAACAACGATCGAAATTTAAAGAGAGGAATATATTAAAATCTCCCTGTAGTTAGACGTAACTTTGAATGCCAGACCATAGTTGAAATTGATTTAGATTTCAGAATAAGACAGCCGCCAACTCCAAAAGGGGTGTAAATTTAAATTCAACAAATGATTTAATGACTTTGGAAACACGCGAATATGTTGTGATGAAGGCAAAGCAACAACATGACAATATACACAAGCGCTAGTTTAATGTGACAGACAAGAGTGATACGAACACAAAAGACGTTAATTTGGAATGCAATGATGCTAGTTACTATAATAATCACCAGAAATAACCAACGACTAGCAATGTTATGGAAACTGTACTATGTTAGGTAACTGACGATAAGGTTGTCAGTCTGTATATGTGCTTAGTCGTGACAAAACTGATTGCTGTTCTTTACATATAACACTGCAACTGATCCACTTTGGAATAGATACATGAGTAATTCAATAGTTGGAAAAGTCATGAGTTTGTTGTATTACAACCCGTTCAAGTCACCATAGCTTAGAATTAATATTTTTTTACCATGTGCTCACAGTCAAACTGTGCACAGTAGCAGTTCTCGAAAATGCCTTCTATTTGCCATCGTCAACAATGTTACAGAAAATTTCAATGCACACAGTGTTTCTTTCAATCTACAGTTTTGTAGTGTGCCTAGCAGTTACTTTTATACTGAACAATACGTCGGAAAATGTCGGCTTCAGCCTTACCCGAGAAAAAACATCGTTTGTCGATTATTATTCTCGCATTAACACTAGTGTTTATTGCATGGTTTCAAAATATGGTTCAAATGGCTCTGAGCACTATGGGGCTTAACATCTGAGGTCATCAGTCCCCTACAACTTAGAACTACTTAAACCTAACTAACCTAAGGACATCACACACATCCATGCCCGGGGCAGGATTCGAGCCTGCGACCGTAGCGGTCGCGCAGTTCCAGACTGAAGCGCCTGGAACCGCTCGGCCACTCCGGCCGGCTGCATGGTTTCCACACAGGGCGGTCTACCTATATTGAGTGCTTATAGAGGGGGTTCGTAAATGCACGTTATAAACTTCTATGAACTGTAGAGAAGAATAAATACATCATATTTTGAACAGCAAGCCATGTCCGGAAACGTCATCCAGTGACGTTACGGAGCGTTAAAATTGTAGGCGTCGGCGCCTGTAATGAGTGTATATACAGGGCGATTCCGTGGCCATGTTACAGACTTTCAGAGGTCATGGAGATGATTAAATGTATCAACGTGAAGTAAAGGTCCCTGGATCGGAAACGAACGAGCCGAAATATACGAGTGAAAATCATTCTCACGCCTCTGGCAGTTGGATACATGTGCTGGTATTGTTGTTGCTAAGACTTTAAAATGCATACCTCAGGAGGTATCAGCACTTGTTCACCTTCGCTAGTGTCAAATACATGTCTTCTACTGAACATAAGTTCATAGCTCTTAAGTAAGCATTTCAGAGCCCATATTTACGTTCCATTTTTTTCTTGTTTTTGGTCCATACTACCACCTCTGAAAGTTTTCTACCCTACGATCAAAGCAGTACGTGCATTCCACTGTCAGATGTATTAGAACAGTTTTCACATAGAACTTTCGACTCGTTCGTTTCCGGTATAGCGATCTTTACCTGAAATTGATACATTTATCGTTCGCCATTGTCGTAGAAAGTTTGTAACATCGTCATGGAATAATCCTCTATGTACATTCATTCATTCATTCACAGTCGCAGACGACTATAACTCTGACGCTCTGAAATGGCGCTGTATGACGTTTCCAGATATGGGTTCCTATTCAGAATATTATATATTCACTTCCGTCTACAAGTCTTAGAAATCTATGCCGGGACATTTGATGAGTATTGCTTAGATAGTTCCCACACATGGCAGACTACTTACATTTTGCTCTTACATAGCCCGATCATCTGATGATTTGTGTTCCTTAAATTGTTTCTACACACGTCAGACAACCTATATGGAATTGCCACGTTGCTCTCATTCCTCGCAATCAGAGTTAAAGACGTTAAATGTTTTACAAAAGTGAGACGGCAGTTTGCAAGTGGTGAAAGATAGTACCATGCAACATCCGCGACATGGAGCTACCCTTAGCGAGGATGGATAATTTTACTATGATGCACTCATGCATACAATAAGGTGCCTCACATGAAAGATCTCTGGTTTCATACAATTTACGTTATAGAAGACCACTCTCTTGTTTTTTATGTATAGATGATGTTTTCACCCCCTCCTCCTTTCTTCTAGCTATTGTCCACGCTGAACAATGACCAGTCCAAGTAATTAATAAGCAAAGCGTTTACGAAGATTTTGAGAGGAAAGGAAATTACAGTAAACTTTCAAGTATACATAGCTTGCTTGCGATGTTGAGATGGCAACAGTTCTTCTTCTCTAGGGGTCTGATTCTTGAGCTCAAAACCTCACATCAGGTCTTCACGGTTGGTCTGAACTAAATAAAACTGAAGATGGTTGTTTCAGAATTTTTTTACGTAAATATATTTTCTCACGTTTTAGTATATCACACATTCCTTCGATTTTTCAGATTAGCATGGCCGAAATTACATTGTTCGCACCTATTATACAAAAATACTTCCAATCACATCAGAGGCAAGTTTACGACTCCCACTCACTCCAGATAAGACAATATTCCAAAGGGTTTACAATTTTTCTTAACAAATGAATCCCTACTAGCTTCCGTTTCATTATTAATTTCGATTAGTATTTCATAAATGAATCCAGAAAAAAAAAACATAGTAAACAGTACAGGATTGCGTAATTAGAAATAGAAATGTTAAGTGTGCAAGTATTTCGTAATTTCAAATGTTTCTGGAAAGATTTATTTTAACTGTAGATTCAGAACCAGTACTTAACGATTGTAACATCGAAACTAAAATATTTTAAAAAATAATTCCTTTTCATAAACTTTAGCTTGATATACAACGTACTCTGTATAAAATTATGTGAAAGTTTTCACAAAGGCAGTTGAGATAATACTGAACTGTCCAAAATTCGAGAAATAATACTGGTATCGACAACTACTGTAGAGGAAAAGTAATTCTAGAGGAGGATGTCCCGTCACAATGTGCACGGTATTAGGCCACTGAGTACGCTGGCAGACGTCATTGTTCGAACACGGAAATCGTTCGGACACGTGGAATTTTGATTCCAAAATATTGCATATAGCCGAGAAATGATCGGATAAAGTATCTCAATGAGGTTTGGGCACCTAATTGGATAGTAATTAGCGCCAGGACACCGGTTGTGTCCTATCGTTCGTGTCCGAACAATCCGCCGCCAACCTCGCCTCTTATTTCCGGGAACATACGTAAATTACAACGTAAATTGCATCAGTGGTAAGGTGACATTGTAGTGACGTAGACTAATGGCAGAACTGACAAA
Source organism: Schistocerca piceifrons (assembly GCF_021461385.2). Taxonomy (NCBI): domain Eukaryota; kingdom Metazoa; phylum Arthropoda; class Insecta; order Orthoptera; family Acrididae; genus Schistocerca; species Schistocerca piceifrons. Next base: position 83,444,583 of record NC_060145.1, on the reverse strand, counting down.
AAATGGATATTAATAACGTTTATATCCAGCAAACAGTGACTACTTACGCACCATAGGTCTATGTGGCTTAAGAGGTCCCGAACAGGAGAGAGATGGTTTTACAGGAAGAAAATAAAAGAGCAGGGCCCTTCCTTCATTCTCAGCGGCATTGCATTCACCACCATTATAAGTTCTGGAAGTTTTGTTTCATTAAACGCTATCCCTGATTATTTAGCAAATACGTTTATTGTAAAACTGGTTTTTTACAAACGATTCATTGTTTTCTTATTACGTATGGTAACCTTATGCATTATGAGGCCGGCCGCGGTGGCCGTGCGGTTCTAGGCGCTCCAGTCCGGAGCCGCGCTGCTGCTACGGTCACAGGTTCGAATCCTGCCTCGGGCATGGGTGTGTGTGATGTCCTTAGGTTAGTTAGGTTTAAGTAGTTCTAAGTTCTAGGGGACTGATGACCACAGCAGTTGAGTCCCATAGTGCTCAGAGCCATTTTGCATTATGAGAGTAAAGATTGGACCAAAGAAAATATAAAATGCTGTAGAGTGGCTGCACAGTACAATCGCTAATGATTAATGTTTTGCTGCGCTAGTATTAGTCTTAGTCGTAGAAAAGGGGAATTTTGTAAAAATTCAATTAAGGCGCGCTTGGGCGACGAAGTCTGGGGCCGCTGGCAGTGTGTTGTAATAATCGGCAGCCAGTAGGTCAGACAGGGTAAACATGGCGCGGAGCTGTAGCGGCGTATTGCACGTACGATTTGTTTGGAATGAAGCAAGAGTGAGGCAGTGAACTGCAGCGTTGCTTTAAGTTATTGCGATGTATGAGACGAGGCAGTTGGTCAGAGCCAGGAGGACGATGTGTAAGTGGCTGACGTACGGGGATTTACCCCTGCCGTATTTTCTGTCTCTCCCTCTGACGCTACGTCAGAAGCGAGGGGAAAAGCAGTATAAATAGTCAGGCACTTTTAGCTTGAGGTGTGTGCCAGGTCAGTTGAGAGTTGGGACAGACCTGTGCTGGTCTACGCTTATAGGTGTCAGTCTGGCAGTGATGTTGTAAATATTCTATGTAAACCTGTACTTTGTTTCCATGTACTTGTTCGGGCTGTATTCCGCCTCTGGTGACTCAACAACGTGGCAGGACAGAACGGCAGCTGGGTACTCGGAAACTGCACGGTCTGCATGAAGGAGGGCAGTGACGGTGGTCTGCAGCGGGTCCACGATGGACCACGTTCGCTTCCCACCTAGCGTACCGGGGTCCAGGCGAGGCATATGATGTGGGGAGTGCGACAGCGCTGCAGTGGCACCACAGACGCCGGCAGATGTTGCCATCCGGCAAGCACCACTAGCAGCAAGTTGTGACACAGTATCCAGGATGGCGCGGGTTTGAGTCCAGTCCTGTACTGAAAATGGCTCTGAGCACTATGGGACTCAACATCTGAGGTCATCAGTCTCCTAGAACCTAGAACTACTTCAACCTAACTAACCTAAGGACATCACACACATCCATGCCCGAGGCAGGATTCGAACATGCGACCGTTGCGGTCGCGCGGTTCCAGACTGAAGCGCCTAGAACCGCTCGGCCACAACGGCCGGCTCCTGTACTGAGAGCAGTGGCGGCCCGAGAGCCATGGGTGACCATGGTTGGACAGAGCAGGCCAGACGGGGCAGAGGATGGCAGGGACCACGGACTGTAACAGTCTCCGGGATCACGGGCAGCTATGCGGCACAAGACGTGACGCATCGAAGGCGGCGACAGGGCAGAGTGCGGCCAACTTCCAGCTGAACGGTCTTGATGACGCAGCAGTGGCATCGGCATACCAGGAAGTTGCTGAGCCGGCTAAACTCGTGGAACAGCGCTGTGGGCGGCACGCTGACCCTGAGCTGCACCCATCATAGTACAGTAAATTTTGTGAATAAGGCAATGCTACCAAATTTGTTAACATCGAGTGTAGATTTAAGTGTCAGGAAGTCGTTTCTGAAAGTATTTGTATGGAGTGTAGCCATGTATCGAAGTGAAACGTGGACGATAACTAGTTTGGACAAGAAGAGAATAGAAGCTTTCGAAATGTGGTGCTACAGAAGAATGCTGAAGATTAGATGGGTAGACCACATAACTAATGAGGAGGTATTGAATAGAATTGGGGAGAAGAGAAGTTTGTGGCACAACTTGACTAGAAGAAGGGATCGGTTGGTAGGACATGTTCTCAGACATCGAGGGATCACCAATTTAGTATTGGAGGGCAGCGTGGAGGGTAAAAATCGTAGAGGGAGACCAAGAGATGAATACACTAAGCAGATTCAGAAGGATGTAGGCTGCAGTAGGTACTGGGAGATGAAGAAGCTTGCACACGATAGAGTAGCATGGAGAGCTGCATCAAACCAGTGTCAGGACTGAAGACCACAACAACAACAATACCAAATATCACTGTATCACTCTGCACTGCCCCTTGGCGCTATTGAAATTACTCTGCCTCATGGTGGTATGTGGCGAGGTGGGTCCTGGCTTCAGGTCGGCCATATGGAGTCCCGGATTCGACCATCGACACCCCGCAACAGTTTTTTTAGACACTTCCATATATTGTAGACAATCTGTATTGAGTGCTTACATAGTACGAATACCTAATGATTATTGCTTCAAACGTGATTAGCATTCTGGCGTGTCGTAGAAGTTCTCAAGAGCCGACGCCACAGGGCAACACACCGCCATCGGGTTGGTTGCCTGTTCAGCCCCTGCTACTACAAGACGTTCCGACTCCATCATTTGCAGTGCCCTGCATGGGGCGCTTATATCAGCAATAGCAGCCAATCATACCCTGAACCTTTTGCAGCAATCACTAATGTCACAGACAGTCAATCATGAAGAAGTGTACATCCGCCGTGGAGGTATTTTGGACAGCGCCCACGACGATCACGGCGACAACGATCATAGTTTACGTTAACGACGTACCTCTGTTACCCAACATAGTATTGGCTCAATTTGCAGACAACAATGCCTTACTTGCAAATAGTAGTGAAATGACCGCAGCGATAAGGAGGACGCAAAGACAGCTACACACCGTAGAAGAAGGGGCACGTGAAAACCATGTCAAATTAAATGCAGAAATAACACAAGCAATAATGTTTACTAAGAAGAGGCCACAACTACACTAAATATTACTAATAAATGGAACACACACAAATTGGACAAATCAGATCAAATATCTTGGAGTACTGTTGGACAATAAGTTGACCTTTAAAACACATGTCGTGAAAAGAAAGATAAAATGATAAAACTACGAGTAGTTCACACACTATTCAAACTTCTGGCCAGGACGGACATGGGAATCAGAACAAAATTAATACTGTATAAAACAACAACATTACCAGCTGTATTATATGGTTGTCCAACTTGGAGGACCACTTGCAACGCGAAACAGCAAGTGCTGCAAAGAGTCCGAAACCGATGTTTCAGAATTTTGTTCAAAGTCCCAAGGTAGACTAGAATAAACGACTTATGTAATGAACTGAATATGCCAACAGTCACACAAGATATACAGGATGAAACTCTGAAACTGTTGGAAAAATTGGACCGATTAAGAAATACAACTGTACACCTAGGATATGCCGGAACAGTTGAACCTCGAGAGTTCCCAGAGCCATCACAAGGAATTAATTGACTAAATGAAAGACAGTAGCAATCACCATAAGCGGTTTAAGGGGCCAAATTAGCCCAGATGTCGCAACAAAGAGCAAAGAAACAAAACTATGTTAAAATCTATAAATTCCCATAGTGCTCAGAGCCATTTGAACCATTTTTTTTTTTTTTTTTTTTAAAGCAGAGAACGAATTCTGACTGTGAAAGCCTTCATTTTGTTGTTTCAAGTACTTGCGTTTAGTTTTCCCTGTCAAAAAAGAGTTACAAAGTTAGTTAGTTGTTCCTTTGACAGTCAAAAAGACCATTTGTCTTGAATTAATTGTGTTCTTAAATATGGAGGTGAACTACATACTTGTGTATTTCTTGTAGATGTGTTCGAAGTTACGGATACCTCAGTTCATTACATATTGCTTATATTCATTGCTAATGTAGTGCCCCTGAACAGTATTTAAAGAAATTCGTAAGGGAACTGCCGCAAGGAGTTGCAGTAGCAAACATACACTGGTAAGTGCGGTGTGGTGACATATGAATCCGAATACCACATACCCCCAAGAGGATTGCGAGATGGGCCAGCTGGGTGCGTGGTGAAACCGCAACGAACAGTGATACTCGCTGGAGAGGGGAGGGTGGTGTCACCATACCAGGGCAAGACTCTTGATGGTGGCTACCTGTAGGGTTTCAGTGTAACCAATGTGCCTCCCACCGTAAGCAGGCGAGAAGCGCCATGCAGATTCACTCACAGGTCAGCAAAATCACCACGGTGCCAGATGAGAAGACTATCGGTGACCGCCCGCTGCTGCCACGGATTCGCGAAACGGTCGGGCCAGCAGCCCCGTGAACTCTCTCTCCCCACTGGACTTGGCGTCTCAGCGACACTGATCTGCCGTAGACACCTGCTATCCCCCGACTCAGGCAGAGGGTCATGTCCAGTGCGTGGCTGTCTCCAGTCGGCAGCGCGTCGTGTCCCATGCACAAAGTTTTCGTATATCCTCACTATTTGGTAACTATTAGTCCTACTTCCCCCCAAGAACCATGGACCTTGCCGTTGGTGGGGAGGCTTGCGTGCCTCAACGGTACAGATTGCCGTACCGTAGGTGCAACCACAACGGAGGGGTATCTGTTGAGAGGCCAGACAAACGTGTGGTTCCTGAAGAGGGGCAGCAGCCTTTTCAATAGATGCAGGGGCAACAGTCGGGATGGTTGTCTGTTCTGGCGTTGAATTCTAACCAAAACGGCCTTGCTGTGCTGGTACTGCGAACGGCTGAAAGCAAGGGTAAACTACAGCCGTAATTTTTCCCGAGGGCATGCAGCTTTACTGTATGTTTAAATGATGATGGCGTCCTCTTGGGTAAAATATTCCGGAGGTAAAATAGTCCCCCATTCGGATCTCCGAGCGGGGACTACTCAAGAGGACGTCGTTATCAACCTTTGGAGAAAAGAGAACCACTTCCATGAATATCAAGAGCTCAGATGGAAACCCAGTTCTAAGCAAAGAAGATAAAGCAGAAAGCTGGTACGAGTATATAGAGGGTCTATTCAGGGGCGATGTTCTTGAAGACAATATTATGGATGATGAAGATGAAATGGGAGATATGATACTGTGTGAAGAGTTTGACAGAGCACTGAAAGACCGAAATCGAAACAAGGCCCCGGGAGTAGACAACATTCCATTAGAACTACTGACAGCCTTGGGAGAGCCAGTCTGACAAAACTTTACCATCTGGTGAGCAAGATGTATGAGACAGGCGAAATTCCCTCAGACTTCAAGAACAATACAGTAATTCCAATCCCAAAGAAAGCAGGTGTTGACAGATGTGAAAATTACCGAACTATGAGTTTAATAAATCACAGCTGCAAAATACTAACGCGAATTCTTTACAGACGAATGGAAAAACTGGTAGAAGCTGACCTCGGGGAAAATCAGTTTGGATTCCGCAGAAATGTTGGAACACATGAGGCAATACTGACCCTACGACCTATCTTAGAAGAAAGATTAAGGAAAGGCAAACCTACGTTTCTAGCATTTGTAGAATTAGAGAAAGCTTTTGACAATGTTGACTGGAATACTATCTTTCAAATTCTGAAGGTGGCAGGGGTAAAACACAGGGAGCGAAAGGCTCTTTACAATTTGTACAGAAACCAGATGGCAGTTATAAGAGTCGAGGGACATGAAAGGAAAGCAGTGGTTGGGAAGGGTGTGAGACAGGGTTGTAGCCTATCCCTGATGCTATTCAATCTGTATATTGAGAAAGCAGTAATGGAAACAAAAGAAAAGAGAAGAAGAAGAAAAGTAACTCTGTCAGAGACAGCAAAGGACTTGAAAGAGCAGTTGAACGGAATGCACAGTGTCTTGAAAGGAGGGTATAAGATGAACATCAACAAAAGCAAGACAAGGATAATGGAATGTAGTCGAATTAAGTCGGGTGATGCTGGGGGCATTAGATTAGGAAATGAGACACTTAAAGTAGTCAAGGAGTTTTGCTACTTGGGGAGCAAAATAACTGATGATGGTCGAAGTAGAGAGGATATACAAAGTAGACTGGCAATGGCAAGGAAAGCGTTTCTGAAGAAGAGAAATTTGTTAACATCGAGAATTGAGTTAAGTGCCAGGAAGTCGTCTCTGAAAGTATTCGTATGGAGTGTAGCCATGTATGGAAGTGAAACATGGACGATAAATAGTTTAGACAAGAAGAGAATAGAAGCTTTCGAAATGTGGTGCTACAGAAGAATGCTGGAGATTAGATGGGTAGATCACATAACTAATGAGGAGGTATTGAACAGAATTGGGGAGAAGAGGATTTTGTGGCACAACTTGACTAGAAGGAGGGATCGGTTCGTAGGACATGTTCTGAGGCATCAAGGGATCTCCAATTTGGTACTGGAGCGCAGCGTGGAGGGTAAAAATCGTAGAGGGAGACCAAGAGATGAATACACTAAGCAGATTCAGAAGGATGTAGGCTGCAGTAGGTACTGGGAGATGAAGAAGCTTGCACAGGATAGATTAGCATGGGGAACTGCATCAAACCAGTCTCAGGACTGAAGACCAGAACAACAACAGTCCTACAGAAAACATGGACAGGACCTTTTTGTAGGAAATTTAATGTAGTTAAATTTTTACTGACATATTTCTTCGCTGGAGGCCACAGTTGCCGAGTTGTTTTAAGAGAGACGTGTTTGAAGGTCACTGTTGTATGTTTTTCTTGAATGATTCGAAAACTACAGCCTCTAGCGACAGGCAATGTCAGTAGAAAATTGAAGTACATTAAATATCGTACAAAAACGAACCTGTTCTTTTTTTATGTGGGATCAATAGTTTCCACATAGTGACCAAGTATATATGCAGATTGTGAGTGTGGCATTTGAAGGCATTGCAAGTTGCGTAAAATGCGGCCGTAGGGGCGGCTGAATCACCCTACATTTAACCAGAAGCTCAGCACATATGCCATACCATAGGCTCTGAAATTGCAACCCTCGCACCCTAGAGACAATACGATGCCACTTGGTAGGCCACATACATGATCAGTGCCACGAGAAGACCAGCCTTGCAGTGTGTGCAGCTAGCTACCTTTATGTGGCTACGAGTAAGAGGTCCAGCTGTAGCCTGAATGGGCAGCTATCAAGATAATGTTCTGTTATCTCTGAGCCTCTGGGGCCCAACAGTACAGCCACTGCCCTTGTGCTACCAGTGTGGGACCAACCCTCATAATCCAGTCACCCACCACTGGACTGAGTACTGGGTCAGTCGGACTGTAGTTATGAGGCAGGTGGTTCCCTCTTGACACAGTTCTAAGCCGAACAACACACAGCCAGGTCGCCACTGTATTGTACTGAGGGAAGTGTTGGCTTTGGAACACAATTACTTCCCCATCCTGGCGTAGGCGCACTGACCGACTGCCAGTGCCGACCTCTTGTGGGTGTTGGGTCTACTCCTGTCGAACCAAGAGATAGATAAATTACACTGGGCAACGGAATTAAAGGATCACTTTCTCGAAACCCCAAACTGTCCCCCATTCCAACGCATAAGTCTGAAACCTGGCTCAAAAGTGCCTACAGCCTTCCTCTGTAATGGTGCAAATGCGTGGCACCCTGCGACGTCTCTCTCAGACTGGACACGCTTCAGACAGCAAGGTGTCGACACTCGTGAAAAAAAAAGATGCTGAGAAGTTCATTCGACGTGTGAGACGGGTTAACGATCTCACATTGACATAAAATTTCATCACAATTGTGCCCAACACAATCGTGAGGATGTCACTCGCCTGGAATGTCGTCCCACCCCCTGTTACCCACTTTTCACCTCTTCTTGTGACACCTTTATGATGGTCAGAACCGCGACAGCCAGCATTGGAATCGCACAGTTTTCTTATGGGTGGCCGAGGACAAACTCTGAGGCAACGAAGCACCCCTTCCATTGGGAAGGTTCATTCTCACATGTTTCGCAGTGAAAACGACAGTAGCAGTACGGTGACCAACACGAAGACGATCTTGACAACGTCTGACACTGCTGGCAGCCTCGGGCGTTTCAACACTTCCCTATTGACATTGTGGGTCCCTGTTCCCCTTCGAACGTGATCGTACCTCTTTGAGTGCAGTGGGAGCACAATTTTTGCTCCCAGGTATAAGACGCAACCACTAGGAACCGTTCAATATCATTCAAGAAATTTGAACATGATCCAAAGCAGCAAAGGGTCTTGTGCTTTTACAGTGTCCTTGTTTCAAGCCCTCCTCTGGCGTGACCAGAGAAGGGTGCAACATTGAGACACGTGTGAGAGAAACAGCATACGCTCCCTCTACTACCTCGCCCCCTCCACTGTTTGGCATAGCCCTCGATAGCACCCACCCACATTACTGAGAATTCCAAAAATTTACCTTTAAGCAGAAAACCTTCCAAACCTCGGAAGTAACCCAAGGCGCCGGCAAATAGCCAAACTCGTGACATACCTCAAAGGCCAGTTGCCCACATGGAGGTACCTAGCAGTATTTCGCAGGTTACCTCTGTAAAAGTATATTTTAAAATTACGCAATAAATGTGGTCGGTTGCCACCAAGGGTTTTGCCAAACTGGGGGTGGTAAGCCTCAGAGGCACCTGTTGCCGTTTTATTTTCACGGTGTAAGTAGGCCTGTTTAGGTTTTTATGTTGGTAACGCCACGTAGCGCTCTGTATGAAAATCACAGACTGTGCTGTGTGAAGTCTGTGGCTGGTTTGCATTGTTGGAATATTGCTATTGTAGTGTTGGGCAGTTGGCTGTTAACAGCGCGTAGCGTTGCGCAGTTGGAGGTGAGCCGCCAGCAGTGGTAGATGTGGGGAGAGAAATGGCGGAGTTTTGAGAGCGGATGATCTGGACATGTGTCCATCAGAGACAGTAAATTTGTAAGACTGTATGCCATGAACTGCTATATGTATTATGACTTTTGAACTCTATTAATACATTGTTTGTTCTCTATCAAAATCTTTCATTTGCTAACTATTCCTATCAGTAGTTAGTGCCTTCAGTAGTTAGAATCTTTTATTTAGCTGGCAGTAGTGGCGCTCGCTGTATTGCAGTAGTTCGAGTAACGAAGATTTTTGTGAGGTAAGTGATTTGTGAAAGGTGTAGGTTAATGTTAGTCAGGGCCATTCTTTTGTAGGGATTATTGAAAGTCAGATTGCGTTGCGCTAAAAATATTGTGTGTCAGTTTAGTGTTGATCAGGATAGATAAAGAGCGAAATGTCAGAGTACGTTCAGTTTTGCTCAGCTGTTTGAAAATCAAATAGCGTAAGAGTTTTATTAGCACAGTAATTCATAAATTTTTCTAAGTGGACGTTTCATATGTCGACCCTTAGGCGAGGATACCTCACTGGAATCTTCTGATTTTTTCTTGTAGTTTCTGTAATTAATGTAGCTATTGTTTATTGCTAGCGCGTAATTATAGAGAGAATTTCCTTTGTAGTTGTAGTTTTTGATTGTTGTACAGTAAAAGAGTTGTAGCATGCATGTAGATTTGCACCAAGTATTTCGCAGCTGCGCTTGCAATTAACTAGATATTATTTTCAGTGCTATGTTAATGTGTTTTCTTATTTTCGCTCTTCAAATTGTGCTTTTCTTGTTACCGTGTGAAATACGTGATAATTATGGCTTGTGAAAAAAGTAACACTAGGCTCCAAAGTAAACTGAGAAATGACAGTGAAGACGAAAGCAGTGAGTTAGCGCCACCGTGTAATGAATTAACTAATGTTCACAGTAGTAATTTGGTAATTGCGGCCGGCCGCGGTGGCCGTGCGGTTCTAGGCGCTCCAGTCCGGAGCTGCGCTGTTGCTACGGTCGCAGGTACGAATCCTGCCTCGGGCATGGGTGTATGTGATGTCCTTAGGTTAGTTAGGTTTAAGTAGTTCTAAGTTCTAGCGGACTGATGACCACAGCAGTTGAGTCCTATAGTGCTCAGAGCCATTTTTTTTGTAATTGTGCATATGGAAATGGAGCGGGCTGCAAATAATGGTGTAGACAGTGGAACAATTAGTGAACTGGGAAGCATTATCGATCGATTGGTCGGCTACAGCTCGCCTCAGGAATCCGAAATGACGGGACACAATCTTGCAAATATTGTAGATTCAAGTTTTACGTCCTCACCGTTTTCTCAAATAAGTCAAAACACATTTTCTGCTTTTCAAAATGCGAATATTGGCGGTTCAAATGCACTGCCGAATAGCACTGAGGAACATACTTCAGACACCAGTGCATTGCTATTAGAGTTAATCCAACAACTGGGACAAAGGCTACAAAAGATAGACACAACGTTTGAATAAAATCAGAAACAAATGGGGCAAAATCTTCAAAAGTTAGACACAATGGAACAAAATCTTCAAAAGTTAGACACAATGGAACAACACCAGAGACAAACAGAGCACAGAACTGTCGTTTTCGACCGAGAAATGTGTGGAAATCAACGTCCTAAGAAAACGCACGGTTCCATTGACGCCCTTTATGCGCCCTCCATGAGGGCAATTCTGTGAGGCTGCGTGTCTGCCAGTGTGTTCATCGTCCGCTCACAAGGAAATCGCGTAGTTTCAATGCCGGGGATTGCAGTTCTGTCCTCCATCATAGAGGCGTCAAATGAAGAGGTCAAATGTGCATAAGGGTGGTTGTGATGATCTTCCTATTGTATGACACGTCCACAGTGGAATTGGGTACAATTGTGGCGTAATTTAGTTCCAATGTGACAACATTAACACACTTTACACGTCATCCTCGTCCGCTCACAAGGAAATCGCGTAGTTTGAATGTCGGGGATTGCAGTTCTGTCCTCCATCATAGAGGCGTCAAATGAAGAGGTCAAATGTGCGTAAGGGTGGTTGTGATGACCTTCCTATTGTGTGACACGTCCACAGTGGAGTTGGGTACAATTGTGGTGTAATTTAGTTCCAATGTGACAACATTAACACCCTTTGCAGATCACGTGAACTTCTTAGCTCTGGCTTTTTTCCCCCCCTAAGTTTCGACACCTAGATGTGGGATGCGTGATGGTGCCCGAGAGCGACAGCGCAGGACGCCACGTCTTTGCACTGTTACAGAGGAAGGCTGTAGGCACCTTCCAGTCAAATCTCAAACTTGTATGTTGGAATGGGAGATAGTTACTGGGTTTCGAAGAAGTGACCCGTTAATTCTGCTGCGCAGTGTATTTCGCACCACTGGCTGCCTGCATCGGATGCAGATATTCTCCACTTCGAACAGAGGATCACTTGCCCACATCCAATCCACACCCCTTGCAAGTGGTGTCACAAATGACCGCATTACCCTCCACACTTTTGCAAGTGGCGTCACAAGATCTGTTGGAGGTCGGAATGGGACGACGACGACGACAAGGGTGGCTTTGCAGCAGTGGCATTCAACGCAAATATGCAAGTAAACATGTGTTTCATTTATGTGACATATTTAGTCAGTTACGATTCGCACGACATATAGCGAGTTTGGCGAAGTATCATTCGGAACTAAAAGATGTCCGCAATTTGTGTTGTATTACCAGTCAAGGTGGAATGCAATCAGACATTCAGCTTGTACGAGCCTTTTGGAAATCCCTGATTCCTGGGACAGGAAAGGAGCTACAGTCCTGTCATCGGATAGATACTTTTTACAGGAAATCTGCGCCAAAATTTGCAGAAGTAGCAAGAACCCTGACAGATTTATTAAAGAAGACAGTGAACCTATTGTCGTCTCTGGAATGCGAAGAAGTCTTTGTGTGATTAAAGGTTTAACGACCATTGGTCCTTTTCTTGCTTTCCCAGACTATCAGAAAATTTACGAGGAAATGCTGAAAAGTAATGCTTCCGATTTTATTTTGTGAAAACACTTAAGGCTTGTTAAATAAAAAAATGTGATTAAAATACTCCTTCGTTATTCTTCATGTCTACATAGTTCCAGTTCTCTGCCGCTTGAGGGCTTCGAATTGTAGCTTGTAACACGATACGCGGTACAAAATATTAAATCGTGCGACGACAAGTCGAACAAAAAAGAAATTAAAATGACAATTGTAAAACTCTGAAAATGCACGTGTGATTAGCTGTCAGAACGCTAATTTGTAATGAAACTATATGATAACGAAGCAAAATAATCTATAAGATAACTGTGTAGAATCTATGTAGCAATTGAAACACCCCCAATTAAAATTCCTTATTGGGTTTCGTGTAATTTATCGAAGCCGCCAAACAGTTAATTATTATGATTATATGACCGTGTGCTTAATGGATGAAAGGCTATCGGTTTTTCTGCTATGGTTTCGGGAGTATTTCAACCGAATGCGGCTGTTCTGACACTGAATAATGGAATGATTGAAAGTTTGTCTATTATTAAGGACCACAAAGGTTGCGATGTACAAACTGCGATATATATATTTCCTACTAACACACAAATGCTGAGGCAGTTGCTACCTTCGCCTTACACGTCTAATTGCGGTTATCTCTTTTTATTGATTGCTGATTTTCAGTACTTCGTCACACGCAATGCTGATGGTTGATATTCATAACAATCCTCACTGCAATCCATGGTTGTTGCTGGCCGACGCGGTTGACGCGAAACACGTAATTCGGCACTTGTCACTTTCTGGTTTCATACCACTCGCGAATCGGTATCGATGAGGGTCCACCCCACGACGACCAGGGGGACGCGCTCACTCGTCATACTCCGGCGAATTTACTCGACCGCCATTCTTGCCCGTCGCCCCCGCACTACAGCTCACTCGACGCTCTCTAGTACTACTCCTCACACAACACTAGTCTCACTGCCTCCTGCTTCTCTCGACAATCGACTCCGGTCTACTATCGACCTGGGCGTCGGATACTAGCATCTATGTTCGTGGGATCATGGATACCTTACACAATGCAATTGTTCTTTTACTCGCTGGTGCAAGAAACCAAAAAGACCAGCGTCACTTCTCACTCTCTGTTATAGCCATCAAGATGGCGCACGCTACGGCGGCCATGTCGCATTGTAAGTTGTAAATTTTAAATAACATACTATAAATAAGTGTCCAATGAATAGAAAGGCAACTGGAATCACTCAACAGAGGAAAGTCCACTGGACCTGACGGGATACCAATTCGATTCTACACAGAGTAGGCAAAGAACTTGTCCTCCTTCTAACAGCCGTGTACCGCAAGTCTCTAGAGGAACGGAAGGTTCCAAATGATTGGAAAAGAGCACAGGTAGTCCCAGTCTTCAAGAAGGGTCGTCGAGCAGATGCGCAAAGCTATAGACCTATATCTCTGACGTCGATCTGTTGTAGAATTTTAGAACATGTTTTTTGCTCGAGTATCATGTCGTTTTTGGAAACCCAGAATCTACTCTGTAGGAATCAACATGGATTCCGGAAACAGCGACCGTGTGAGACCCAACTCGCTTTATTTGTTCATGAGACCCAGAAAATATTAGATACAGGCTCCCAGGTAGATGCCATTTTCCTTGACTTCCGGAAGGCGTTCAATACAGTTCCGCACTGTCGCCTGATGAACGAAGTAAGAGCCAACGGAATATCAGACCAGCTGTGTGGCTGGATTGAAGAGTTTTTAGCAAACAGAACACAGCATGTTGTTATCAATGGAGAGACGTCTACAGACGTTAAAGTAACCTCTGGCATGCCACAGGAGAGTGTTATGGGACCATTGCTTTTCACAATATATATAAATGACCTAGTAGATAGTGTCGGAAGTTCCATGCGGCTTTTCGCGGATGATGCTGTAGTATACAGAGAAGTTGCAGCATTAGAAAATTGTAGCAAAATGCAGGAAGATCTGCAGCATATAGGCACTTGGTGCAGGGAGTAGCAACTGACCCTTAACATAGATAAATGTAATGTATTGCGAATACATAGAAAGAAGCATCCATTATTGTATGATTATATGATAGCGTAACAAACACTGGTAGCAGTTACTTCTGTAAAATATCTGGGAGTATGCGTGCGGAACGATTTGAAGTGGAATGATCATATAAAATTAATTGTCGGTAAGTCGGGTACCAGATTGAGATTCATTGGGAGAGTCCTTAGAAACTGTAGTCCATCAACAAAGGAGGTGGCTTACAAAACACTCGTTCGACCTATACTTGAGTATTGCTCATCAGTGGGGGATCCGTACCAGATCGGGTTGACGGAGGAGATAGAGAAGATCCAAAGAAGAGCGGCACGTTTCGTGATAGTGTTACGGAGATGTTTAGCAAACTCAAGTGGCAGACTCTGAAAGAGAGGCGCTCTGCATTGCGGTGTAGCTTGCTGTCCAGGTTTCGAGAGGGTGCGTTCTGGATGAGGTATCGAATATATTGCATCCCCCTACTTATACCTCCCGAGGAGATCACGAATGTAAAATTAGAGAGATTCGAGCGCGCACGGAGGCTTTCAGACAGTCGTTCTTCCCGCGAACCATACGCGACTGGAACAGAAAAGGGAGGTAATGACAGTGGCACGTAAAGTGCCCTCCGCCAAACACCGTTGGATGGCTTGCGGGGTATAAATGTAGGTGTAGATAATTTATACTAATCATGAATTTTTCTTTCACGTTTATATTGACCTTCATGCGGAAGTAAAAGTAAGGTTCATTTTCAAAATTTTCATTACACTGGATAAACAACAAGAACGGCCGAACAATCGACCATTGTTGGCAGACATATTGCGTCATCAACGGACGCTTCAAAAGACTCTCATCATAATTATTAAAGAAAAGAAAGTGAATACATAAATTTATTTCGTATTAAATAAAAAACTTAGAACATCCAGTTCAGTACAGACATTGGCCGCTTCTCGGCAAAACAAAGATTATTCCGTTTAAAACAGGAAATACTTTCTTTAGTTCAAAGCTTTCTTTCAATTAAATTTCACTACGATAAAGGTATCCCGCAGTGATATTTTAATGTGATAACATGAAATATAATTCATGCGAATACGTTTCGATTTTTTTTACCACTATAAACGCTCCACGTAGACATCAGTTCAACAAATTCTAAAAGCCCCTCACGCAATCCTAGATTGTTAAATAATCAGAGCTCAGAGAAATATTTTACGAAAGAATAGATTCCGGTCCCCCATTTTATCATCATTTTTTCTTGTGTCCACTCCGCCAAATACCCTACAGGCCATTACAATTGCTACACCACGAAGATGACATGCTACAGATGCGAAATTGAACCGAAAGGAAGAAGATGCTGTGATATGCAAATGATTAGCTTTTCAGAGAATTCATACAAGGTTGGCGCCGATGGCGACACCTACAACGTGCTGACATGAGGAAAATTTCCAGCCGATTTCTCATACACAAACAGCAGTTGACCGGCGTTGCCTGGTGAAACGTTGTTGTGATGCCTCGTGTAAGGAGGAGAAATGCGTACCATTACGTTTCCGACTTTAAGGTCAGATTGCAGCCTATCGCGATTGCGGTTTATCGTATCGCGACATTGCTGCTCGCGTTAGTCGAGATCCAATGACGATTAGCAGAATATGGAATCGGTGGGTTCAGGAGGGTAATACGGAACGCCGTGCTGGATCCCAACCACCTCGTATCACTAGCAGTCGAGATGACAGGCATCTTATCCGCATGGCTGTAACGGATCGTGCAGCCACGTCTCGATCCCTGAGTTAACAGGTGGGGAGGTTTGCAAGACAACAACCATCTGCGCGAACAGTTCGACGGCGTTTGCAGCAGCACGGAGTATCAGCTCGGATACCACGGCTGCGGTTACCCTTGACGCTGCATCACAGACAGAAACGCCTGAGATGGTGTACTCAACGACGAACCTAGGTGCACGAATGGCACTTCGAGGGCATTCAAATTGGCAATGAAAACATTACATATCTGGCCTATGCAGATGACATTTCACTATTAGCATTCACACAAGAACATCTAAAAAGAAGTAATCAGACCTTGGCGTTATTGGCAGCTAGGATCGGTCTACAAATTACACTCCTGGAAATTGAAATAAGAACACCGTGAATTCATTGTCCCAGGAAGGGGAAACTTTATTGGCACATTCCTGGGGTCAGATACATCACATGATCACACTGACAGAACCACAGGCACATAGACACAGGCAACAGAGCATGCACAATGTCGGCACTAGTACAGTGTATATCAACCTTTCGCAGCAATGCAGGCTGCTATTCTCCCATGGAGACGATCGTAGAGATGCTGGATGTAGTCCTGTGGAACGGCTTGCCATGCCACTTCCACCTGGCGCCTCAGTTGGACCAGCGTTCGTGCTGGACGTGCAGACCGCGTGAGACGACGCTTCATCCAGTCCCAAACATGCTCAATGGGGGACAGATCCGGAGATCTTGCTGGCCAGGGTAGTTGACTTACACCTTCTAGAGCACGTTGGGTGGCACGGGATACATGCGGACGTGCATTGTCCTGTTGGAACAGCAAGTTCCCTTGCCGGTGTAGGAATGGTAGAACGATGGGTTCGATGACGGTTTGGATGTACCGTGCACTATTCAGTGTCGCCTCGACGATCACCAGTGGTGTACGGCCAGTGTAGGAGATCGCTCCCCACACCATGATGCCGGGTGTTGGCCCTGTGTGCCTCGGTCGTATGCAGTCCTGATTGTGGCGCTCACCTGCACGGCGCCAAACACGCATACGACCATCATTGGCACCAAGGCAGAAGCGACTCTCATCGCTGAAGACGACACGTCTCCATTCGTCCCTCCATTCACGCCTGTCGCGACACCACTGGAGGCGGGCTGCACGATGTTGGGGCGTGAGCGGAAGACGGCCTAACGGTGTGCGGGACCGTAGCCCAGCTTCATGGAGACTGTTGCGAATGGTCCTCGCCGATACCCCAGGAGCAACAGTGTCCCTAATTTGCTGGGAAGTGGCGGTGCGGTCCCCTACGGCTCTGCGTAGGATCCTACGGTCTTGGCGTGCATCCGTGCGTCGCTGCGGTCCGGTCCCAGGTCGACGGGCACGTGCACCTTCCGCCGACCACTGGCGACAACATCGATGTACTGTGGAGACCTCACGCCCCACGTGTTGAGCAATTCGGCGGTACGTCCACCCGGCCTCCCGCATGCCCACTATACGCCCTCGCTCAAAGTCCGTCAACTGCACATACGGTTCACGTCCACGCTGTCGCGGCATGCTACCAGTGTTAAAGACTGCGATGGAGCTCCGTATGCCACGGCAAACTGGCTGACACTGACGGCGGCGGTGCACAAATGCTGCGCAGCTAGCGCCATTCGACGGCCAACACCGCGGTTCCTGGTGTGTCCGCTGTGCCGTGCGTGTGATCATTGCTTGTACAGCCCTCTCGCAGTGTCCGGAGCAAGTATGGTGGGTCTGACACACCAGTGTCAATGTGTTCTTTTTTCCATTTCCAGGAGTGTAGTTCTGAAAAGACTGAGTATATGACCATAGGAAGAAAGATCCAAAACTCTCACGATTTAATTGTGAACCACACCAAGTATAAACATGTGAAAGAGTTCAAATAACTTGGATCAGAAGTAACATCAACTGAAGCAGAGATAAAAGCACGACTGCAGGCGGGAAACATATGCCATCACTCACTAGACCCTATATTAAAATGTAGAAGTGTCTGTTCAAAAATGTTCAAATGTGTGTGAAATCTTATGAGACTTAACTGCTAAGGTCATCAGTCTTTAAGCTTACACAGTACTTAATCTAAATTATCCTAAGGATGGTCACACACACCCATGCCCGAGGAAGGACTCGAACCTCCACCGGGACCAGCCGCACAGTCCATGACTGCAGCGTCCTAGACCGCTCGGCTAATCCCGCGCGGAGTAGAAGTGCCTCTCAACAACTAAAGCTACGTTTGTATAAGACATTAATAGTGTCAGTAGTATTTTATGGTTCTCAAACTTGGAGCGCTCGAAAACAAGACCTTAACGAACTGTTTACGTTTGAAAGAAAGGTCCTCAGGAAAATATTTGGACCAGTCCGAGGCCAGACCACTGGAGAATGAAGAATACGCCATAACACAGATTTAGAACGCCTGTACAAGGAGCCTAACGTCTTGAGAGTGATGAGAAGCAAAAGACTGCAATGGGCTGGATATCGAGTTAGAATGGAGGCAACAATGCAATGGACTGGATCCCAGCAGACCAGTGGGAAGACCTAGAGAGAGGTGGATCGATGGAGTGAGAGAAGACTTGTTGCAGCTGGGAGTCACGGAAAACTGGAGACAGATAGCAGAAGACAGAGACAGATGGAGAGCTCTAACTGTGTTGGCGTGCGTTCCATTGGGCCTGATCGCGTGAATGAATGAATGAGCCTAAACAGCTGGCCGATGGCTTAGCAGTGACTGATTCTACATACGAAGACACTAAGTGTATTCTTCACGCAAGATATGGAGATCGCAACCGCGTAATTCTATTTAGAAGAAATGCGAGCCATTTGAGAACTCAATAAACGCATCCACGCTCTGATCTCTTCGGCTGCAGATGTGGATGCTTATGGCAAGTTTCTCACGCCAAGAGCTTTGCGCGCTTTTCCCACAAACATTTGCCGGTGTTGGATAATTCGCCTCAAGAGGGAGAAACTATTCGTAAGAGGCCTACTACATTTAATGGACGTTTTAGGGGAAAAAATCGGCGGAGCACTCACTGCGCAAAAGATACGTAAGGACACTCTACTCACGAGCACATCTGATCCTTCGGGCATGTTATCTGCTACCGCAGCCACCCTCAACGTTTGTATGAAACAGAGAATGGGGAAAGAAGTGAGAGGAATGTGTCGAAATCCGTGACTTGCAGCCGCACAGGGCATTGTGATGGCGGAATGGTGAAAGATGACAGTCTATGCCCGTCCGGGACTCGAGCTCGGATTTACCGCTTCTCATGAGCGGTGGCTTCAGCCGACTCGGTCATTAGGACACCGTCCCTGACCGACCCAGATTCCCAGCGCATCGCACGCTGCAATGTAGCAGTATTCCCAAATAACTGACTCCTTTTAAGTGTTTCCAGCTGTGTAAAATTTATTATGTTAGGCCGTATATCTGGTACAACTATTTGGTTTGTGCATTTCAGAATTCCACCACATAAGAACGTATCGCACGCGTATGTGTGGCCACTTATGAAAAATGGCACCTGCAACATTTTTCAACTTAACTCCAAAAACACTCCGATCGCCAGTAAACAACTTAAGTTGCGTTTTCCATTACCCACCGGTCTTAAATAAAGGGCAAATCATATGCTATCAGCCTTAGTCAGAACATAATTTCTAAAAAGTGAAAATTCGCAGAAAGGCACTTTTTCAAAACTTCATAATTTCGTCGAGCCCAGCAGCCACATGCATATTATCGCTGACAGCCAGTGACTGCATACTAAAGCTAGTTTTACTGACACGTGAGATTCGTGTACGCACGATCGAAAAGTAAATACACTACTGGCCATTAAAATTGCCACACCAAGAAGAAATGCAGATGATAAACGGTTATTCATTCGACAAATATATTATACTAGAACTGACATGTGATTACATTTTCACGCAATTTGGGTGCATAGATCCTGAGAAATCAGTACCCAGTACAACCACCTCTGGCTACAATAACGGCCTTGATACGCCTGGGCATCGAGTCAAACAGAGCTTGGATGGCGTGTACAGGTACAGCTGCCAATGCAGCTTCAACACGATACCACAGTTCATCAAGAGTAGTGACTGGCGTATTGTGACGAGCCAGTTGCTCGGCCACCATTGACTAGACGTTTTCAGTTGGTGAGAGATCTGGAGAATGTGCTGGCCAGAGAAGCAGTCGAACATTTTCTGTATCCAGAAAGGCCCGTACAGGACCTGCAGCATGCGATCATGCATTATCCTGCTGAAATGTAGGGTTTCGCAGGGATCGAATGAAGGGTAGAGTCAGGTGTCGTAACACATCTGAAATGTAACGTCCACTGTTCAAAGTGCCGTCAATGCGAACAAGAGGTGACCGAGACGTGTAACCAATGGCACCCCATACCATCACGCCGGGTGATACGCCAGTATGGCGATGACGAATACAAGCTTCCAATGTGCGTTCACCGCGATGTCGCCAAGCACTGATGCGACCATTATGGTGCTGTAAACAGAACCTGGATTCATCCGAAAAAATGACGTTTTGCCTTTCGTGCACCCAGGTTCGTCGTTGAGTACACCATCGCAGGCGCTCCTGTCTTTTGATGCAGCGACGAGGGTAACCGCAGCCATGGTATCCGAGCTGATAGTCCGTGCTGCTGCAAACGTAGTCGAACTGTTCGTGCAGATGGTTGTTGTCTTGTAAACGTCTCCATCTGTTTAGTCATGGATCGAGACGTGGCTGCACGATCCGTTACAGCCATGCGGATAAGATGCCTGTCATCTCGACCGCTAGTGATACGAGGCCGTTGGGATCCAGCACGGCGTTCCGTATTACCCTCCTGAACCCACCGATTCCATATTCTGCTAATCGTCATTGGATCTCGACTAACGCGAGCAGCAATGTCGCGATACGATAAACCGCAATCGCGATAGGCTGCAATGCGACCTTAAAGTCGGAAACGTAATGGTACGCATTTCTCCCCCTTACACGAGGCATCACAACAACGTTTCACCAGGCAACACCGGTCAACTGCTGTTTGTGTATGAGAAATCGGTTGGAAACTTTCCTCATGTCAGCACGTTGTAGGTGTCGCCACCGGCGCCAACCTCGTTTGAGTGCTCTGGAAAGCTAATCATTTGCATATCGCAGCATCTTCTTCCTGTTGGTTAAATTTCGCGTCGGTAGCACGTCATCTTCGTGATGCAGGAATTTTAATGGCCAGTAGTGTACTTAACGCTTCATGCTTCCACCACTCGAGAACGTCTTAATTATATAAACGTGTTTATAAATACTTAGATCAAGAAAATTACAGATAGAAAGTGGGGAATTATAAGCATGTCCCAAAAAAATGGTTCAAATGGCTCTAAGCACTATGGGACTCAACATCTGAGGTCATCAGTGCCCTAAAGCTTAGAACTACTTAAACTTAACCAATCTTAGGACATCACACACACTCATTTCCGAGGCAGGATTCGAACCTGCGACCGCAGCAGCCGAGTGGTTCCAGACTGAAGCGCCTAGAACAGCTCGGTCACAACGGTCGGCAAGCATGTCCCGCTAACAGGGTGTCACCTCCACAACAGGGCACTGGGACCTCTAATTCATCGCTTTCCACAACAATGGCAGGATTTTGTAGTGGCAAACGGAACAAACGGTGAGAAGAATAAGTGATTGGGAACCTCAAACAGATCCCTCTCCACAGCACTGGCATAATTTTGACGTACCACATTGAACAAACGGTGAGAATCACTGAAGAGGTGCTACTGCGACTCATCCTCGGACAAGATACTAATTCACTGTCCCTGGGCATACACAGAGCGGCCAGACAACGTATTAGCCAAAACAGGCGGCCCTACGCGTAACGAGTTTGCATCTGTTGGGGTGCCGTTGATACAGAGCGAAGTCTCGCAGACACGCGGCAACATCTCCGCCCACGGCAGCCGATGTGCCGGTTGGTTGTATGTGGACACTTCACACAAGACAGAGATACTGGTGCTGATTTTAACATGAGGTTTATCTAGCCCATAATTTCGTTGACTGTTTCCTGCCTCCAAGAATATGTTCCATGGCCACTAAAAGGTCTCCCCGGTGATGAACGGTCAGTAGCCATCTCGTGGTACATCCTGGCAAACACGCCCGAAGACCGCGGCAGAAGCCGGCTACATCAGGCAGACCTGTCTTCTAGACTTTTCTTTCCAAGACTGTACATGCATGATATACCAGCGTTAACGTCTTCAGCAACATACTGAGGACAAATAGGGTGAAGACCGAAAGAAACTGTTACACCTGCCTAATATCACAAGTAGAAGTGCAGCAACACAAATTGGCATGGACTCGACAAATGTCTGAATAGTGGAGGAGGGAGTTGACACCATGAATCCTGTATGGCCCTCCAAAAATCCGTGAGAGTACGACGGGGTGGAGATCTCTTCTGAACAGCGTGTTGCAAGACATCCCAGATATGATCAATAATGTTCACGTCTGTGGAGTCTGGTGGCCAGCGGAAGTGTTCAAACTCAGAAGAGTATTCTTGGAGTAAATCTGTAGTAATTCTGGACGTATGGGGTGTCGCATGGTCCTGTTGGAATTCCCAAGTCTGTCGGAATGCAGAATGGACATGAATGGATGCAAGCGATCAACAGGATGCTTACGTACGTGTCAACTGTCAGAGTCGTATCTAGACATATCAGGGGTCCCTTATCACTCCAGCTGCACACGCTCCACATCATTACAGAACTCCCACCAGCTTGAACAGTCCTCTGCTGACATGCAGGGTCCATGTATTCATGAGGTTGTCTCTATACCGTACACGTTCATCCGCTCAATATAATCTGAAACAAGATTCGACCGACCAGCAACATGGTTCCCGTCTTCAACAATATAATGTCGGTGTTGACGGGCACGGGCGAGGCGCAAAGCTTTCTGTTCTGCAGATATCAATGGTACACGAGTGGGCCTTGGGCTCCGAAAGCTCATACTGATGATGTTTGACTCAATGGTTCGCACGCTGACACTTGTTGATGGCCCAGCATTGAAATCTACAGCGGTCTGCGGAAGGGTTGCACTTCTGTCACCTTGAACTACTCTCTTCAGTCGTCGTTGGTCCCATTTTTGAAGGATCTTTTTCCGGCAGCAGCTATGTCTGAGATTTTTTGTTTTACCAGATTCCTGATATTCACGACACATTCGTGAAATAGTAGTACGGAAAAATCAGCACTTCATCGATACCTCGGAGAGGTTGTGTCCCATCGCTTGTGCGCCGACTATTGCATCACGTTCAAACTCACTTAAATCTTGAAAACCTGCCGTTGTAGCAGCAGTAATCGATCTAACAACTGCGACAGGCAGCGCCGTATTCTGCCTGTTTACATATCTCTGTATTTGAAATACGCGTGCCTATGCCAGTTTCTTAGCCGCTTCAGTGTAAATCTATAATAAAAGTAAAAAATTTGAGAATCGTTTTCTGAAAGCTTAGCCACACATTTCTGTAGTACCAAGCATTTATTTCTGAACCCATACCAGTGTGGTGCATATTTTGTGCCACTGTTAGTGTCAAGTCATTACATTCTTCTATGGAGTGGGAGAAAACTGACTGTACATTTCCGTACAGTCTCTAAAGTCTCTTAACATTTCCATGTAGTCGCTGCATAGCATACGCCACCGACGAACCCGAATCAACCTCGACTGCCAGAGGACATAGGGCGAATACCAAATTAGTTAGTACAGGAGAAGCTATACGTATAGTAAAACATGGGCTATTCAGCAAATATCAAATGCGGGTACTGAAACAAAACTCTTAGTACTTCTCCAGTGTTCGGGATGAGTACCGTCCCTGTAGAAGTGACTCATTGATCAGCAACTGTACTCACAGATCCATACCACTGCGCCTTCGTCGTAGATATTCACGCCATGAACTCACCTGGAACAAAGAAACAATGTAATTATCGCAAAAGCCTCAATGTATAAACTAAAATTTAAGTGACACAATATTCACAAGTAGACAAAATGATTGACGTTAGCCGGCCAGTGTGGCCGAGCGGTTCTAGGCGCTTCAGTCTGGAACCGTGCGACCGCTACGGTCGCAGGTTCGAATCCTGCCTCGGGCATGGATGTGCGTGATGTCCTTAGGTTAGTTAGGTCTAAGTAGTTCTAAGTTGGATGGCACTGATGTATCGTACAGCCGTCATGGCGCCTTCCATGACCACCAGCGGCGTACGCCGGCCCATATAATGACACCTCAAAACATCAGGAAACCTCCACCTTGCTGTTCTCCCTGGACGGTGTGTCTAAGGCGTTCAGCCTGACCGGGTTGCCTCCAAACACGTCTCCAACGATTGTCTGGTTGAAGGCATATGCGACACTCATCGGTGAAGAGAACCTGTTGTCAGTCCTCAGCGGACCATTCGGCATGTTGTTGGGTCCATCTGTACCGTGCTGCATGGTGTTGGGGTTGCAAAGATGGACCTCGCCATGGACGTCTGGAGTGAAGTTGCGCATCATGCAGACTATTGCGCACAGTTTGAGTCGTAACACGACGTCTTGTGGCTGCACGAAAAGCATTATTCAACATGATGGCGTTGCTGTCACGGTTCCTCCGAGTCATAATCCGTAGGTAGCTGTCATCCACTGCATTAGTAGCTCTTGGGCGGCCTGAGCGAGGCATGTCATCGACAGTTCCTGTCTCTCTGTGTCTCCTCCATGTCCGAACATCATCGCTTGACACACCCCATGGCGCCTGGACACATCTCTTACTGAGAGCCCTTCCTGGCGCAAAGTAACAATGCAGACGCGATAGAATCACGGTACTGACCGTCTAGACACGGTCGAACTACAGACAACACGAGCTGTGTACCTCCTTCCTGATGGAATGACTGGAACTGATCGGCTGTCGGACCCCCTCCGTCTAATAGGCGCTGCTCATGCATGGTTTTTACGTCTTTGGGCGGGTTTAGTGGCATCTCTGAACAACGAAATGGACTGTATCTGTGATACAATATCCACAATCAACGTCTGTCTTCAGGAGCTCGAGCCTACTCATCAGGCTCTACGAGAAGCTGGTAACTGTCTAGGAAGGAGGCCCTTGGTTCTTGGGATCACGGCAGTCAGGAATGATGATGATAATGATGAAGATTTTGATGATGATGATGAATTGCAATTATCTTCAGGTCGGACTAGGAGCTATAGAAAGCGTTTCCATTAATGTAATAAGTGGTAACAGTGCAAGATGGTAAATCTTTTCATTTCTTCTTCATTGAAATAACGAATCAATTATTTTGAAAACTGGTTGCTATGAAAGTCATCAAAATTGTGACACTGCATCACCGTACCTTTTAATAAGATGGAGGTGCATGTGAGCAACGAAGATCTAGCATGTTCTACAAAATAGGTGTATAGCTCTAAGGGTAATTGAGATTGATGTTGCAAACTTCGAACATGACCTGTGGCTTCAATGATACCGTTTAGACGTGTGTCAGAGAGGGGATAGCGCTCCAGTGTCATTGCATTATTGGTAAAAGCTTACAGTAAGTTCTGGGCAATAGTAGCAATGACGTGTTAGGGACAGGATATAACTATCCGCATCCTGACCCTTGTAATTGTACTAAATCTATTAAGCTCAAGTCTACGACACATGGAGGATATCCCTGTGTTGGCAATGGAGCAGACAGATTGAACGGAGCGGCAACCATCTGATTTTACGTTGTTCATGGTGACTTGCAGATCTCGCGCCTAGTTTATCCCTAATGTAAGCACTCCTCAGAATATACGAGTATTTTAGTGACTGTCCAATCCGAAGCAGTTCTCGTGCTCTCTTGACCACGCTATTTAACGTTAATCAAATGGTTCAAATGGCTCTGAGCACAATGGGACTCAACAACTGCGGTCATTAGTCCCCTATAACTTAGAATTACTTAATCCTAACTAACCTAAGGACATCACACACATCCATGCCCGAGGCAGGATTCGAACCTGCGACCGTAGTAGTCGGGCGGTTCCGGACTGAAGCGCCTAGAACCGCTCGGCCACCACGGCCGGCGATGAAATCTCAGTGGAGTTTCCTGTGCAAGGGGGAACTGAGAGATCGTCGTGTCGAAAGAGTATCAAGAAGGACCTGCATCGGCATCCTTACATATTTAATGCTGTGCACGAACTAAAGCGTCCATACGAACGTTCACATGTGGAGTCCCGTCAGTACTTTCTTAGTGAAGAGGAATCAGGATGTATGGGTCCGCAGTATTTCATTTCTTCAGATGAGGCCTGGTTCTTCTGTCAAGGAATGTGAACTCACCGGACATCCGCTATTATGCTTGGGAAAATTCCTATCAGTAATTTGAACAGCTGCTGGATAATCCCAAAATTGGTATTCAGTGCCTAATGCCTGATGTCCAAATCGTAACACTATAATTTCACCTAATTGTTGATGTCGATAATAATAATCAATCCGTATGTGGATAAACTCACAGAAGACGGAGCAACAGCAGACATCGCCATGACAACCTTGACAGAAGTGCATGAGGTGTTCGGAATGGAGAGGACAATCAGCAGACGCAGTGAAATTTCCTTGGCCTCGTCGATCGCATGATCTGTCTCATTGTGATTTGTACCAATTGGCGAGATTGGAGGCTCAAGTGTACTCAAATAATCCTCATAGAATGGGTGACCTGCAACGGAACAGTGAAGCCAAGTTTAATTATAACCGACCAAAGGAGAATTTATATTAGTAAACAGAATATAGTACACGAGGATCTATGATCCATAGGGCGTAAATCGTTGTTTGTCATCTCAGCTGATGTGTGGCCAGCTATCGTGGAGTGTAAAGCCAAGTACTGGCTAATGAGGTATAGTCCAGAAGTCTTGGTATGGATTCAAACGCTTGTGTGGGAAGTGGAACTATTGGAGACACAACTAAAGTGCTGCTTTGGGCCGTATCGTTTCCTTCGTCACTTGATGGGCATCATATACATAGTTGACGTTTATGACCCTAAATCAAGGAGACAAAAGCGCAGAGACATCGTTACTGTCCTCCACGTTAAGCCCCACTAGGGTCTTGGGGTGCAGATCGACGATGTGGGCTTCTCCTTCAAGGAAACTGAAGACTCGCTCGACGATCACGAAGCTTCCACCGGAGGGGCTACGTGTGATGCTCATCATTGTGCTGAGAACGCGAAAACGCGACCAGAACATTAGGTTCCGCCAGGGCTGTCATACAGATGACCACTGACCAGATCTAGGTCCAGTGAGAACATCTGAAACCGAGGGTCACTGTTGCTCCAGGAAAGCGAGCGGTGTTACGAGTTGTGGTGCATGAAATGTGACGTAGCGGTAAGTGTCGCTGGTTTGTATGTTGGGAGTCACCAGTTCGGACCGTACTACCAGTAATTATTTGTTATTTAGCATTCGTCACTGCCGGAAGCTTCTAGAAAAGTTTTGTGTTTGTAATGTTGGTATGTTCTGGAATATTCTTTTCCTGTATAACGAGCAGCACTCGCTATCCGGGACTTCAGTTTTGTTCTAACTATACGTTGATGTTAGCAATAAAAGTGCTTTCAGTGCTAAGAGTTGCACTCCGTTGGCAACTCACCTTCGGATTTGGACTTCACTCTGGTTACGACTTGACAATATTTTTGCATTAGGATGCAAAAGTTAGTGATAAACCGCGTGTAAAGACCTAGCCGCAACGAGAAACTCCTATGTTTTAATAATTGCCCAAACACCTCTTTTATCATATCCATAATACTCACTACCCTGCGTTATAATACAAAACGAGCTGCCCTTCTTTGAACTTGTCAATTTCCCCCGTCAGTCCTATCTGGTAAGGACCAATATCACGTAGCACCACCCAAGATGAGAACGGTGTGGATGTGCAGTCGAATTAAATCAGACAGTGCAGTGGGGATTGCTTTAGTATACTAGATACTAATAGCAATAGATGATTTTTACTGTGTGGGCAGTAAAGTAAGTGATGATGGCCGAAGCAAAGGGGAGATATCATGTTCTAAAAAGAGGAATTTATTACCATCTCATAAATTTCAGTGTTACGTCTTAGTCGAAGGTATTTATCTGGAGTGTAGATTTGTATAGAATTGAAATGTGGAGACAAACAGTTCGATTCTAGGCGCTGCAGTCCGGAACCGCGCTGCTGCTACGTTCGCAGGTTCGAATCCTGCCTCGGGCATGGATGTGTGTGATGTCTTTAGGTTAGTCAGGTTTAAGTAGTTCTAAGTCTAGGCGACTAATGACCTCAGATGTAAAGTCCCATAGTGCTTAGAGCCATTTGAACCAAACAGTTCGGATACAAGAAAGGAAATTTCTGAAATGTGGAGCTACTGAATACTGCTGAGGATTCGGTGGATACATCGGATTACTAATGAGGAGGTACTGAACCAAATTGCGGGGAAAAGAAATTAATGGCATAATTTTACCTAACGAAATTGATCGATTGATAAGAAACGCACTGTAGCACAAGGAACTGTACGTTCGGAAGCCGAGATAAGTTTTTTTTTCAGTACATCATCTAAGACGCGTGGTAGAATAGACAGTCTTGCCTCGCGCGTTCCTACCCTTCTCCGGAGCCAAGTCGTATTCCTCGACGATGGGTTATACTAGATTTCTCATTCTCCCGTAAATAATTCGTGTCAGTATCAGGCGGCCACGGTTCAACCTTGCAGTCGTGGTTGCACATCTTCTACTGACGTCAGGAAGTATGGAACGGCGAGGCAACAATGATTGTCGCCTCAGCTGCTGCTGGTGGCTCAGTTTCCTTGGAGGACGCGTGCGGTGGCAGCTGCCAAAATGGCGGAGCTCCTGTGTGTTCATTTAGATTTAAATGGCAAATTTAAAAAGAAAGATAACTTGTTCCCCTGTCGGGTTATATGAATACCAGAGCTACTACTCAATCTTTTCTGTAGTAATTACTATTTAAACTCAAGTCTCATCTGTCGATTGAGATTTTGCATCAGTAACACCAAAATATCTGTAATTAAAGTAGAAAGTCCAATGAACCTAAAATGTTTTGAAATTCCAACTACATATTTGTGAACAAGAGTTAGAACTACCAAAAAAGACACAATTTTTAGCCAGTCCACAGGTAATGACACGTACGTACAAGAACAGCACCGAAATAGTTAATTATAGTTCAATTCTTTTATCTTGGCGGTTCGCGCACGTCCGCCCAGACGCGGGAGATTGCTGCGTTGCCAGTTGCACGCGCCAAGAGAAGCAGCGCCATAGTATAGTATAGTTCGCAAACTTCCGTTTAGGGGGGAGCGTGCAGTTTATGAAGTAAAGCCACCACGGCCGCATTAACCCTTTCGCTGCTTACAGAGACGTGCTCCCCGCATTCCGCGCTGTGCGCGATTTTGTCATCACTGCACTGCTCGGCTGTGCAGACACATGGTGTTCCGACTGCTTTGACACACTTATCATTCGATTTCACAAAAACTATTTGGCCCAAAAATTTGATTTTTACACATCTTCTTGACTGATACCTTCCCCCCGTAAATGACTTAATTTTGTTTCGATGTTCAACGCAGTTATTGTGCAGCATGAAATGTAGTAAACCATTGCATGAAATTTTGAAGAGTTTGCAGAGGTAAAAGTCTATAGCGTATACTTTCCGTATGGTCGATTTCAGTTGCCACTAGAAATTTCAGAAAATTGCATTCAAACGAATAAAATTCATGAAGTAAGACACTTCGATATTGTTTTTTAAATAAAGAACAGGGTTTGAACTGTGAACCTTTCGCTTGGCAGCCAAACCCTTTAACCATTACGCTATCGCAGCTCATCACTCAGTAGACTTCCTGGAGGACTTCAAAAGATCACGCAAACTACCGACAAACACTGTTGGTATGACTGTGAATTACTCATGTTTCGTCGAAGTACAATAGGAAATAAACAATTACTGCTGTTCTTTATTGCGAAAAAGCGGTTAGTGAGAATGATACAAACACCTTTCCTTGCTATCACCTGAAGTAGGAGGGTTATTGCTTGTTTGGTTTAATTAATTAATAGAATATGAAGTAATTGGTACAAAGAATGCTTTTTCCAAACTTTCTATAAAAAAAATTCTGCTATCAAGACATTGCTTTTGTTGAATTACTTTATTTATGACTGAACGTTCCTAAAACTGAAGACACTCGTCCGTGCTCTGCACTGCAGTCGACCTCTGGCAACGTCGTTCTCTGTTCATTGGCTGACTGTGTTTTGTGATATCAGATGCGCAGAACGATCCTAAACTCGGCCGCCGTTGTGAATGACGCGCTGTAAAGACGCGTGGTTTCGGTGATTCTTTTTTGTGTGTCCTTATTTTGTACCAAGACAATC
Organism: Schistocerca piceifrons; assembly: GCF_021461385.2. Classification (NCBI taxonomy): domain Eukaryota; kingdom Metazoa; phylum Arthropoda; class Insecta; order Orthoptera; family Acrididae; genus Schistocerca; species Schistocerca piceifrons. Next base: position 83,414,609 of record NC_060145.1, on the reverse strand, counting down.
AAGGTTTCGCAAAGAGTTCTTTTTTAAGTTAACTGCAGAGTAATTCAGTTATATACTAATTTTTGTTAGAAACTGCGTCTCCAACGTGGATAATTGTGATTGAAACTTGAGTGGCCACATAATGAGATGAGAGAGGGAGACAAGCAGGGGAAAGTAACCCGCCCACCTGATTAATCATACGTTTAGGAAATTACAGTACAACGAGGCTGATGACAGCGAGAAATGTTGTGGTTTAACGGTCGCTGTATAACCTAATGTTGTTGTCACACCGCTCACGGGAAATTCAAATTCTTTCGGAGCAGCTGCTGTGTGTGCTGGCTAGAAGACAAGACAGCGCCAAACTTTTGCTGAAATTTTCTGAAATAGATTCTCCCTCCGATATTACGTCAGTCCCCAGTAACAAACACGGTGCTTGGATACTGTTCATTTTCCCGCTGTGGATTGTTGGACTAGCACCGGAATTAAGTGTTTGTCTTGCTTCAGCTGTAACCATGTCTTTGTCTAAAGAAAGGGTGATACATATACATTAACACAGAAGTTTTTATCCAACTCATAGTACAAAATATTCACAACATCCAATTTTTCCAAGTGTTAAAACAAAAATGACATTTAAAATTCCTTGTAAATAATCATATTTTCTGTGTGTTCCTCTCTATTTCCAAGTCCATAGTGAGTTTTCTTTCGCTTTATGTGACTATTTATACAAGCCGATGAGAGCTAGGATTTTTCCAGGGATAGGTTCAATCATGTCCCATGACTTGACTAAGGAAAGTACTCTGTACCATCGTCAGTCTTTCTTTGAATGACTGTAAGTAGTCTGTAACAGTAGTTCTAACAAAGAGGCTCTCTGTTTAATTACACAGTGGGTCATATGAGAATAACAGTAGTGTAAGCCCACTAAAAGAATCCTGAACGTGCTCAGTAACCTGTAATTGCGACTGGGAAACAAAGGAAGACGACATATTTTCCTGGAAGACTTGCTCACATTCGATTTGCTGCGAGTTGAGACCCACATGTTACTACAATAATGTCAGAGAGGTCGAGAATTGTTGCAATGAGATTCTATTCAGTGCCGGCTTGTATCTTCACCATAAAACTTTAAGCTTGGTGCTATACTCTAAGAAGTCAAGTGAGAAGTTAAGTTGTGGCGGACTGTGTGAACAAGCTGACAACAGATTTGACCTCCGCCCAGCCACCATTTAGGGTGCATTTGAAGTGTACAGTGTGAGCAGGTGGAGCCTTCAAGCTGGAATCTCATAGAGCGCTAAGGTCTAGTTCGCTAGGTACCAACAACACGGCGAATAGGACGACTGGTTTAGAACATAACTGAACATTTTAAATTACGCGCCATTGGAGATTTTTATTGATACGTGATTTACAGCAGTGCCCTGTGCATTATCTCCTTCATAACCACCTGTTTTTGGACTGTTTGTATATCGGTTTTGTTTTTATGATATTCTTATTTGAGTGCAACGTCTTTAAGCATTAGCAGCGATTTTTAAATTGTGCGATATTCTGGTACAACGATGCAACGTAAAATTTTGCATGGAGCTGGGTAAAACATTCACAGAGACGTTTCAAATTTTCAACGAACTTATGCAGATGATGGTCTGGGTGGCAGGCAAAGTTAGATATGTTTTCACGATTTGAAAGTGCCCGTCACTCAACTGAAGGCCATGCTCGATCAGGAAGGAATAACTGGCACGTTTGGAAAATCAACGATCTGGTGCTTGCTAATCGACGATTGGCTGTCAGAGAAGAGTCCGGCATCTCAACTGGGTGATGCTATGATATTTTGACTGAAAAACTTAACATTCGCCGAGTTGCAGCAAAATTTGTTCCTCGTTTGATGACCGAACAAGAGCAAGAAAATCGAGGGGATGTTTGTCGGGGAGTTCTTGAACACGCCACGACTACGAGACATTGATGTAAATTATGGAAAACGAATGCTGGGCCTTCGGCAACGAAATTGAGACAAATGTTCGTTTATCACAGTGGATAGGCAAATGTAACCCACGCCCCAAGAAAGCACGTCACTCTCTGTCCAATGTCAAAGTGATGCTCACTGTGTTTTTTTCAGACTTTAATGGAAGTACGCGTTTAGGATTCTTGCCTCAAGTTGGAACAATGAACCGCATGTACTATAAATGTATTTTGCAATGATTATTTGAAGAAACTCGCAAAAAGTTTCCAGATTTGTGGCGAAACAACTCACTATTCTTGCACCACGACACTGAGACCGCACACTCAATTTGGTCAGTTCGTCAATTCGTCAGAATTGTGTCAAAAATCTGTTAATTGTCCTACCGCAGCATCGCTACTCGATAGATCTGGCTCCTTGACATTATTTATTATTTCCGAAATTAAAAATCATTGTGAAACGATGCCGTTTTGAGAGTACTGATGACATCAAAGCCTATGCCTAACTTACCGGAAGGGCCTCCTCAAATGAAGCTATACAGGAGCACATAGCGAACTAGAAACTCCGCTCGGAGAAGTATGTGAATAGGGGAGGGAATTACTTTGAAGGGAAGAATGACCAATAATCAGTAAAATTAATAATAAAACTTAACAAAATAGAGTTTGGTTAGTTTCTGAACAGACCTCGTATGTACCACAGGAAGATAAGCTACACTATTGTAGGTATCCGGCAGGGAAAGCAGAGAAGGACACTTTGGCCAGTTAACAATGGTCTGTTTAACTACTTCTGGTACGTTAGTTTTCCTGGAAACTGACGGCAGAGGCAGCTAGTAACATGGATGTTCCAAATCGCCATAAAAACGTTCCAAAGGTGCTACAATATTTTGTTCGATATACTTGTTGAAAGAATTCTTTTTCCTGTTACGAAACTAAAGAGGTCACGATTACGCCGCAACTTGAGTGCAAAACTCTCTGAAATCTCTGTGTCTATCCGAATGCCGACCGTTTCTACCAGATAAAAATTATATTATGCCTTCAGGGCGCCAAAATTAATTAATTAGTACTGAAAGCTTGGTTTCTTTGTGATCTATTTTGATGAGAAATATGAAATATACAGCAAAGTCGCTTGCAGCGCGACTTCATTGTCATTTAAATGCGTCACGTTGACTGTTTTCGCCTCTTCCTCATCCTCGCGCTCAGACACTGTGGCTATCTTGTCCAGGCATGGACCACGATCTGAAATCTCGGCCACCCCTGCTATAGTGGGTACCTTCTCATTCACATACTGATTTCCCATGGGCCCTGCACGAAGTTGAGGGTTCGCGAAGTATAGCGAGCAAGCCGACTAGAGTGACGTCATAACTTCGTTGCAGGGCCCGCATTGTCTGCAAAGACGTTTCAGTTGAAGAGCTACCCAGATGCTGATAAACAAAAGGCGGATAACTGCAACTGCACACAGCCTGCTACGCCAGATTAAGACAGAATAGGTTTTAATTTACTGCATATAGATGTGTTTCGTATATTTATCGAATATAATTTCACCAAGTGTTGGAATTCCCTTCCTTTTAGAATCTTAGGTTCAGGAGACTGCTCCATCACTAGGTTTTCCAAGATTCGCAAGAGCCTTTTCTTCATCACCTCATGAGATAGGAACACTTGCGGAACATAATAATAATAATAATAATAATAATAATAATAATACCATGCGGATCGATGACTTGGTGCACGTCTTTTAATTGGACACATTTCAGCGACTTCGATATCGTAATCTACTCCAGTTCTCCACAGTTTGACGTGGAATCTGAACCAAATTTCGTGTCTGGCCACTCCTCACATCGATGAGTGGTGGAGGCTAGGTCAAAATACAGACCGAAATAACCGCGGTCCGACCGGTATTCGATGCCGTGACCTGTCGGATTCCGGCCGCACTATCAACGCTGCACCCTGAATTGAGGGAGATTATGTTACTGTACAAATAAAACAACCGTATATAAAGAAAAAAGCTACAATTTTATTGAGTAGCTACACGTTGATATGATTCTTTTTCCATGATGAAATTCCTCTAAATTGATTGGTTGGCATGTTTGGTTTTCAGTGCACATGTGTCGACAACAAATCGAAGTATGAAAACACTGAAGAAACTAAACCAGTATATTTTTAATATTACTACGAGAAATATACGTCATAATGAAAAGTGATTCAGATTACCTTTAGAACATTTTTCTTGTGCGTTTGTTTTTGAAGGAACAGAGGAAAACGAGATGAAACTAGAGCTCAAGGTGGGTGGTATGTTTTAAGCGAAAATTTCTTCAATGTAATCCTCGCCTGTCTTGTCGCTGAGTATGAGGCGTGCTTCCGCGATTTTGTGTCTAAGGTTGCTAAATGTTCTAGGATGGTCAGCTCTTGGCTCCGCATTCGAACGTGTACGAGCTTTAGGGTGTATTCAGTAGAGTGAGCTGTGTGTCCAATTTGAATATGATGGGTAGCTACTGCTAATTTCTTTGGCTGTTGAAGATGAGAAGCTGCCAGGTGCTTATTAAACCTCACTCTAAAATTCCTGCCACTTTGATCCACGGAAGATGTTCACAGTTTCTGGCACTTATTCTTATATACCCTGGAGTATCCCAGATGTGTTTCGTGTTAAAAGTACGAATACAATGGTACCAGGCAACGGGCGAAAGCACAAAGTAGATAGTCCAATACCCAGACGAGCAGTAAGAATATTCGAATTAGTAGTATCAAGCGGCTGATTGCGGCCATAATAGATTACTACATGACGTATCGTTGAACTGACTTAACACATCTAAATATTGTGGACAATTTTGTGCACTTGTCTTCCTTTCAGTCTTGGCTATCGCGATCATGTGCACGAGCGAACTTTCCCGGGTGATGAACGCCAATATCATCTACGCAGTTGCTATGGTAAGTGAACTGAATTAAAGAAAGGTTAAAATATAGATTTTCTCGTCAGTAAAGATTATGCCTTCTAAAATGTTTTCTTTGCCATTTTCAGAATCAGATAAATTTGATAGTGCTCACAATCACTTTCTGTCTTGTAGCATGACTTGCTATTTTCCATATTTATTTTGAACCAATGACGCTGACAGATTATTATGACTGTGTGCAAACATTTTACATATTTTTTTGTTTACTAATTACTCAAATCCAATGCCTCTGTGTTAAGACACAGTGCCCTCAGTCCTTTTGTAGCCAATTGAGGAGTAATTTGATTGAGGAGTCCGATCACGGAAACTGACAACGGCTGGTAGAGCGGTGTGCTGACAACATGTCCCTCCACACATCCACATCCAGTGACGCCTATTGGCTAAGGATGATAGGCCGGCCGTTGTGGCCGAGCGGTTCTAGACGCTTCAGTCTGGAACGGAGCGACCGCTGCGGTCGCAGGTTCGAATCCTGCCTCGGGCATGGATGTGTCTGATGTCCTCAGGTTAGTTAGGTTTAAGTAGTTCTAAGCTCTAGGGCACTGATGACCTCAGATGTTAAGTCCCATAGTGCTCAGAGTCACTTGAACCATTTGAGGACGATAGGGCGGTCGGTCGATACCGTTGGGGCTTCCGAGGCCTGTTCGGAGGGGCTGTAGACCCGCTCCCCGGAAACAAAATCTGGATCTGCAGTTGCCCAAACCCACATTACGGTTTATGGCAGAGGGTACTTCTGGCACCGTACCTTTTGCCCACTTCCCTGTTCCAGTCACGAATGGCACGTGAGAGCAATTGCCGAGAAAACTTCATATGTCTACATTTGACCAAAATGGCTCTGAACACTAAGGGACTTAACATCTGAGGTCATCAGTCCCCTAGAACTTAGAACTACTTAAACCTAACTAACCTAAGACATCACACACATCCATGCCCGAGGCAGGATTCGAACCTGCGACCGTAGCGGTCGTGCGGTTCCAAACTGTAGCGCCTAGAACAGCACGGCCACTCCGGCCGGCCTACATTTGAACACCTCCAGGCGGCAAAGTAAAAGTTTATATGAAGACCAGATGGGACACCTCCGCTTTATGGAGTTACTGTAAGTGACTTTCTAAGTGAAATCATGGACGAATGCATTGACAGACGAGATACCACTGAATGGGCTCCACGATCCCCATACAGCATTCCCAAGCATTATTCAGTGGCATTAGAACGAACGAATCCAGCCAGAATGTGAAATCCTACACCGACGGAGGTTTTGCTAGAAAATTTGTAAATCAGTGCTGTAAAGACGCAATCTTTGCTTGGAACGTCATGGAAACATCTTTGAAAATCTTTTGTACATTCATTGAAATCTATATGTATTTCCGTGATGACAGTAAATTCGTATTTTTCATTTGTTTAGTATTAGGGCTTATTGCTACAAATATCTTCTGATGACTAATTTATGGGCCACCCTAAATTGTATTTCAATTACTATATTGAAAATATTGAGAGAATTTCAAATTGTGAAGATAGCAGAAACGAAAGGTTATGTACAACTTCAAAAGACGATTCAGAAGCAGAAACGTTGCGGCACTGTCAGGTCAATCCTGTGCAGTCTCTATCCCCCTAATCGCCAAGGACGCGTGCTGAGTATATAGTTATGACCGCAACACAAAGGGGTAAGCGCATAGTAGGAACATACTGACTCATCACCTGACGAAATCTCAAGACGAAGCGTCGCATTAAGCTGCCTTGAAGTGTGTTTTTGCCCTTCGACAGTGCCTAGCTCACTCTACACAGAACATAGTCACACATCCCATTTCGTTCTCTCAGATTTTATCGGCGTGATGTGCTGCCGGTTGTTCAGCCGAGTTGCTGTTTCCACGTTACGCTCAGTGCTACCGGAGTATTGGGTGTTCACATCCTCCATCCCCTCCCCCTCCCTCCCACTCTATTCCCACATCCCACTCTTGTCATATCATCCTGCCCCTACTTGCTCATCTTTTGCCTCTCCTCTCGCCATCTGTCCATCAACTCCATCCCCTGCTCTCTCCAAGTTGTCACTTGTAACCCAACAGGGGGTTGTTTCTTAGCCTCACAGTTATTCTTTCCAGACTGTAACTAATACCAGTGTCAAATCTCGTTGAAATCGTTCCAGGAGTTTAGAATGATCTTTCAATCCTCGGCTTTGCCTATGTACGTATATGTCAAAAATATTCCGCATACATTCAACATATTTCACACGTCTTTATACACTTATATTACCTGTATCTCTAGGGAATTTCGCTCTCTGCTTTTATTTTCACGCAACTCAAAGTTATAATCTCCTGAACAACGTGCTATAAAATGATATAATTTTGTAGGTACATCCGGTGACATATATACGTATCTGTCCGCAAAATGTGTTCTGAGTAGAATTATTTGTAGACAGGCAACAAATTATAAATTAGTGCATGATGTGGCAGTTTTTCATGCATCTGAAAGTTTATGACGTAGCATCTCCTGCTCTATGTGCCGAACAAGGACGTAGTTTATTTGGGACATTCAATATTCAGAATTTGGTTGGTTCAAATGGCTCTGAGCACTATGCGACTTAACTTCTGAGGTCATCAGTCGCCTAGAACTTAGAACTAATTAAACCTAACTAACGTAAGGACATCACCCACATCCATGCCCGAGGCAGGATTCGAACCTGCGACCGGAGCGGTCGCTCGGCTCCAGACTGTAGCGCCTAGGACCGCACGGCCACTCCGGACGGCTTCAGAATTTGAATCCATGTTCCAAACATACTGTTTCCGTGCTACATCTTCTTGAAAACATGTTTGCTAGATAGGTACACATCAGTGTAGTCATAGTTTGGGGCGCTTACGTCGTATCGGTTGCTGTCATTCGACGTCTATCCTAACTCTCTGGTCTAGTTCGAGCCTCATTCACGTGTCTGTGGGTGTTAGGGCAACACGGTAGAGTATACGTTTACAGAATACTCTGACATGATCCTCATCACGGTAATGGAAGTGCTGCTGGTCGTTTATATCGAGATCGTTATCCGCAAAGTCCGACTCCACCGCGTTGGACTTTTTCCTGTAGGGCGAAGAGACAGATTAAGATCTGTGGCACGACTTGTGGTCGCTGCTGGACACACTGCAGAGACATCAGGTGTGACTGAGCGTGTCTACCACAACATCATTCGTAGGTACAATGTGTGCACAGAGCTTGCAGAATGAAGGAATACTGTTGGTCCACAATATCTTCACGTAGTCCGTGTCAGTCATGGAGTATCAGTTACTAATTCCACGGAACCTCATGGGAATGTGTACCATAGCATATAACAGCCATGTTACAGTGTGTGTTTCAAGCAGCCGTTTCCCTGAATGACAACGTATCTTGACACCACCATCCCCGATCTGGGCTGACCAGGTAACACGTTTCCATTGATCAATGGTTCAGTCTCAGTGATCCCATGCCCACTGCAATAATGATTGACGTACTGAGCGAGATGACACTGTGCTCAAGACAATGGACTTGCATTCAGCAAGACCACCGTTCAAGTCCCTCAACCATATATAGGCTTCCCGTTCTTCGTAATTGATGATGTAGTTGTCTCAACATAGGAAAACTTGGCGTAATTCTTGAGATTTCCTTAGCGATATGTTGACAGATTGACTTGTTGTGTATTGTCCCGAATATCAGCGACGTACTTTCACGGTATGTCGCGAACTGACACCATGTCGTCAACTGCTGCCTGAGGCTCCTCTTCCAGGTAGGTTTCATCTTTTCTTTTTTTTTTCGCTTTTTAGCGTCGAAGGGCAGGCCGAACGAGAGTTAGACTCCTTGCTGCCATTGTTCTTAATTTGTTCCCATTTGACAGCGCTTATTATGAGATGGGCGATTGGACTGGGGAGGGAGGGAGGGGGGGGGTAATGACATGACATGACACCTAATTATAGATTTGAAGAGGACATTTTGGGGTCAATGGCCAGAGATGCTAGTGTTGACACCCGAAGTATTATGCCGGCCGGGTCTGACTGTATTGTAGTTCTAGCGGTAATACACTTCCTTACAGTTAAATTCTTCCAGCTCTTGAAGGCTCAGCAGGACACTCGACTTACAGAACACCTCACAGTGGACCATTAAAAAAACTAGCTCGTCGAGTGGAACGGGTCGAGTGTTTCTTGCTACACTCTTCCCCTCCATCTTTTGTTCCACGTGTTCCGTCTGTGGATCGGTCCCATTAGCAGCATGGATGTCTAAGGGCGCTGCCACTGGGAGTGGAGTGCTGACAGAATGCCTGGAACCAGCGAAGGAGGGGGAAGAGCATAGCTATAAATACTCGACCCATTCCACTCGGCGAGCAGTCTCAGGTGGCACCTGATGGAGCCACATTGTCTAAATAATGTGCAAGAACGACACTGATATCCGGCAACATAGGCGACAGCTCAATATGACATCAGAAACTGTAGTTACCGTATGCTGTAGAAACCCATGTTCAGTAAGTCTCTCACAATCACCATGGAGCGCCACTTACCCTACAAGCCTCCAGCCTCCATGATATGCGATGCACATCCAACGCCGTGCTGTCTACTCGTAGTTTCATCGTCCTTCAACAAAAATTTCGATAGATGCTCACGACCGAGACAACCAAACAGGCAAGCAGTTTGGCTGTGTGCATGATTGTTGTTCCCAAGCATTGTGCCATACGAAACTGTTCTTCGCCAACGTTGCCTACATCAGTGGGTGTCCCCATTTTCGACTCATATCGTCGCTAGAATGAATCCCTCTTCGTTCACTGGTCCACTTATGTACTTTCCTTACTACATCATGTACCTACAGCATTACCAGACAGCATTCAATCTCACGGTGAGGAGTGCTCATAATGTTTTGGCTGATTAATTTACGCAGACTGCTACAAATGAAACGGGTCAGATGGTAGCTTTAATGTGCAACAATAACTTCTCTTGCATTCTGAGTATTTACGTTCGCCAAGCGGCGATGCCCAACATTAAAACACCTGTATTTCCATTTGGTGCTTTCGCAGGGCAGTTGGGATTCCCTGCGTGCAGTGGTGATCTACTACATGGTCTCGCAGGTCCTACAGCTAGCGGCTCCGATCCGATACATCGTCCAAAATAGGAAAGAAGACATCGAAAACCTCAAGACGGCATATCGCCTCCACGCGACAGTCTCCATATGTAAGTCTACACTCCTCTACTGTCCGTATATCTACAAAATGTACGATATTTTAAGTACCCCAGACCACAAGTGAAATTATACCCAATAGAAAACATGCGGATTCCGTGTAACACAGCCACTGTTTTATGTAATGAAGACGGAAGAGGCGAGTGAAAATTTGTACCAAAGCTGGGAATCGAACCCAGGTCTCCTACTCACTAGGCAGGTACGTTAGCCATTAAGCCAGCCTGGCACAGCGGTTCACGAAACTGCACGGATTACACTGGCATGCCTCTCTGCTCGATGCAAATTCTCACTCACTCCCCAGTCTACTTTAAATACCCCCTTATGCACGAACAGAGACCAGTAAAGTCTCTGAAATTGTGTCGTTACATTCGTACCACAGCCTATATCCTTGATAATGACCCCAGTTCACCTAGGAATAGTGTCCACAAGTTTCGTTTGGTACACCACCCGCATATGAGCCAAGTTACCTACAATTAGATGAAACAGAGCTACCAAACTCTAGGGATGTTGACTGCTAGGTTTTACACGCTGTTCCTAACAGTCCCAGACATTTTTTGGTGTCACATTAAGATAGGGTGGTTTAACGGACCACTGTAGGTGCGGTAGTGCGTCCCAGGTTCCATAATACTACAAGTGCAACTGTTTCCCAACATCACAGCGCACTTTCTGAGCTGGAGGAAGAGGAACAAGGAGAAACTGCGAACGTAAAATATTAATATGACTATCCAATCCACGCTCACTGGATATGACTTGGTTGAATAGTTTACTTTTCTCAACAACACAGATCACAAAGAAAACAGATGTTCACTGTCGTTCAGTTATTTTTGCAGCGATAAAGGCACAGTTTTTATCCAGTGCAAACTGTCGACATGCTGGCCGATGGAGACTATTTCACAGAGTTGCCTCTTGTTGCATCTGTCTGTCTCGTCTATTAATCCCACTTGGTAATTATCCCAGAGTGATCAGCGATGCTCAAGATTCCGGTGTTTCGTAAGTAGCATGTTTCGAGAGTGAATTACATTTACTTAAGATTATTTCCTCGAGTATCTTTCAGGCATCGGATTTTCCTACAATGCTGTTGGGTTTATGTCGTTCACTTCCTCCGCATTGTAACGCCTATTTATTTCACGGTAGTTAGCTGTATCCACCAATCTGTTTGCAACACTAAAGTTCTGCAGAAATGTTTTTTTTCTCCCGTGCATGCGCAGTGTGTTTCATTTATTTACATTCGTAATCAGCTGTCAGTATTTTTAGCGATTCGTCGGTCTTCTGCAGGTCTTACTGTAGTTCGCAACAGCCGTTTGATGTTGCTACCCTCTTCTACACAACATCAGCTGCAAAAAACCACATGGCGTTTCCGACATCATCCACTGCATCATATATATAGCTTAAAATGATCGATCCTATTGCACTTCTTTGGGGTACACCCGAAATAACCTCTACATATCTCAACATCGTTCCGTTAAGAGCGACATGCTGAGATCTAGACACATCAAAAAAAGTTTTTCATCACGCAGGTTCCCAGTACTCCTGAAGACAGACGTTGACTGTGGATATTGTGTCACAGACACAGTCCCTTTGATTGTTCAGAGATGTGACTAAACCCGCCCAAAGATGTAAATAACCATGCACGAGCAGCGCCCATTAGACGGAGTTGTCCGACAGCCGATCAGTTCCAGTCATTCCACCAAGAAGTATTATCTGTAGTTCAACCATGCCTAGACGGTCAGTACCGTGGTTCGATCGCGTCCTCATTGTTACTTTGCGCCAGGAAGGGCTCTCAATGTTAAGTCCCATAGTGCTCAGAGCCATTTGAAGGGCTCTCAACAAGTGAAGTGTCCAGGCGTCCCGGAGTGAACTAAAGCGATGTTGTTCGGACACGGAGGAGATACAGGCAGACAGAAACTGTCGATGACATGCCTCGCTCAAGCCGCCCAAGGGCTACTACTGCGGTGGATGACCGCTACCTACGGATTATGGCTCGGAGGAACCCTGACAGCAACGCCATCATGTTGAATAATGCTTTTCGTGCAGCCACAGGACGTCGTGTTACGACTCAAACTGTTCGCAATAGGCTGCATAATGCTCAACTTTACTCGCGACGTCTATGGCGAGGTCTACCTTTGCAACCACGATTCCGTGTAGGGCGGTACAGATGGTCCCAACAACATGCCGAATGGGCCGCATAGGATTGACACCACATTCTCTTCACCGATGAGTGTCGCATATTGCCTTCAACGAAACAATAGTCGGAGACGTTTTTGGAGTCAACCTGGCCAGGCTGACGCCATAGAAACACTGTCCAGCGAGAGAAGCAAGATGGAGGTTCCCTGCAGTGTTGGGGTGGCATTATGTGGGGCCGACGTACGCCGCTGGTGGTTATGGAAGGCGCCGTAACGGCTGTACGATACGTGAATGCAATCCTCCGACCGATAGTGCAACCATATCGGCAGCATACTGATGAGGCATTCGTCTTCATGGACGACAATTCGCAGCCCCATCGTGCACATCGCTCGACTACAGTGGCCAGCATTTTCAACAAACATGAACGCTATCGCACTTGCCTAGGATAGATTGAAAAGGGCTGTTTATGGACTACGTCATTCAACAGTTATCTGTGTCATCAGCAACATTCTTGAATTCTGTACCACAGAATGAGAGCTATAATGTATACTGACACATTATGAAGCAGTGATTTCCATTTTTAAGAAATGGCATTAAATGTCACATATTTTCGGACTTCAGTACAAATGATAGAGTAGTCTGACCGATGGTCTTAGCTATCAGTAATTTAGTGATGGTAGCACGAGGCTATAGGTCTGTTCGTCTCTGTAAATCATTTTGCACTCTGTCGTAATTGTTATGTTCTTTAACCTGTTCCAATAATGTCTTTGGAAAAGAATACGTTTCCCCTTGGATTCTGAACCACTGCGCAAGACTTCCTCCACGACGAAGAATGTGCTTCTACATCTACATCTACATGATTACTCTGCAATCCACATTTAAGTGCTTGGCAGAGGTTTCATCGAACCACAATCATACTCTCTCTCTATCATTCCATTCCCGAACAGCGCGCGGGAAAAACGAACACCTAAACCTTTCTGTTCGAGCTCTGATTTCTCTTATTTTATTTTGATGATCATTCCTACCTATCTAGGTTGGACTCAACAAAATATTTTCGCATTCGGAAGAGAAAGTTGGTGACTGAAATTTCGTAAATAGATCTCGCCGCGACGAAAAACGTCTTTGCTTTAATGACTTCCATCCCAACTCGCGTATCATATCTGCCACACTCACTCCCCTATTACGCGATAATACAAAACGAGCTGCCCTTTTTTGCACCCTTTCGATGTCCTCCGTCAATCCCACCTGGTAAGGATCCCACACCGCGCAGCAACATTCTAACAGAGGACGAACGAGTGTAGTGTAATCTGTCTCTTTAGTGGACTTGTTGCATCTTCTAAGTGTCCTGCCAATGAAACGCAACCTTTGGCTCGCCTTACCCACAATATTATCTATGTGGTCTTTCCAACTGAAATTGTTCGTAATTTTTACACCCAGGTACTTAGTTGAATTGACATCCTTGAGAATTGTACTATTTATCGAGTAATCGAATTCCAACGGATTTCTTTTGGAACTCATGTGGATCACTTCACACTTTTCGTTATTTAGCGTCAACTGCCACCTGCCACACCATACAGCAATCTTTTCTACATCGCTTGGCAACTGATACTGGTCTTCGGACGACCTTACTGGACGGTAAATTACAGCATCATCTGCGAACAACCTAAGAGAACTGCACAGATTGTCACCCATGTCATTTATATAGATGAGGAACAGCAGAGGTCCCAGGACGCTTCCCTGGGAAACACCTGATATCACTTCGATTTTACTCGATGATTTGCCGTCTATTGCTGCTTCTGTGAATTTTTAAATTTTCCTGCAGAGAATCAGTGAGCACTATTGAATATTTTGAATTTCCCCTCACTTTTCAAAATGGGTTGAAAGATGTGAGTGCTGCTTGCATTTTCAAATTTCCCAACTGTTATAATTCATATCACAAAGGCAGTGGCTGTAGTGCCATCACGAACAACATACTGGTGATGGAAATCGGAACTATGTTCTGCACTTGGAATTAGGGTAGTGAATCGGCAACGAGTGTGTTGTGGTTCCCTAGCGGATCTCTTCAACTGCCAGTGTCAGTGCAGCAGTCTTCCAGGGAGTGGGGCTCTGAGTGCCACAGCATCGTCTTGGACGCTCCTGTTGCGATGCCAATAGTAAAGACACAAGCAATACACTCCTATACATGATACTGACAAGCGTTTGACAGCCACACATGAGAGATGTAGTCTCAGAGTTAGGATATGTCATCTCCCCACTTAGGGTGACAGTTGATTGAACTGCAATTTCGGATAAGTGGGTGTAGGAGAAAGTTTAAACATAGCACAAATGGACTTCAAATGTGAAAGTTAACTATAACGTGATAGGTATGAGGAAAGCCAGTGATTTTTGAATTTATAACCATTTTGAACTTAGAAGATGTGTGCGCCAGCCATGCAGCCTGGAACAATATCCCAGGGTCCATCATCATGGATTAAAGTGACGTGACTACCATGCAGGTTGGACCAGTGCGCTATGATCGTCATCTTGGGTTGTGATGTGATACAGGCTGAAAAATCCTGACAAATAGTACGAAAAGCAGACACCGGACTGATATTCTTAGGAAGAACCTTGGGGAAATGTAAATCATCCGTGAAAGAAGTTACATACAAGCCATTCGTTCAACCGATTCTTGAGTGTTGTTCGTTAACGTAGGACCATTACCAAGTCGGACAGATAGAAGAGAGGGAGAATAATCAACAAAGAGAAGAGCTTTTCGTTATGGGTTCGTTTGGTTGGCGCGAGGGCATTACTGAGATACTCAACAATCTCCATTGACAGGTGCTACAAGAGAGTCTCTGGAATCAGGGAGAGGATTACTACTGAAATTTCGAGAGAGTATTTTCCGGGAAGATTCGGGAAATATATTAGTTCCTTACACACACAACTCAAGAAATGACAACAAAGAAGACATCTGATAAATTAGATTTAATACAGAGGCTTACCAGTAATCATTCTTCAGATATGGCATTTGTGAGTGGAACAGGGAAGGTGGGGAATCAGCGATACCAAAAGCAACCCTCAGGTAGGTTGTGGGTTATTCATGTAGGATGCAGACAACCATGCAGAGTGGCCAGTATCCCCACATCTATCACCTTTGATCACGATCTTGATTTCTGAGGTCCTAGGGCAGGGCCATTATCCATATTCAGCCATCTTGGTTCACCATCTTGAATTATGACACCATGCAGCTGGACCAGTTGCATATGTTACCCACCTAGGATCGCTGTCTTGAATTCTGACATCACACAGGCTGTCCATCAGTTTCATACCACCTAGGATTTCCCGACAGTTTATACTTAAGAAGATAGCTCTACCACCTCTTTAACGATGGATGGGGTGAGGGAAATACCTGTAGCTCAACTGGGCCATTTTGAATTTCACGTCATTGTATGCAATGAGTATTTGACTATGTCAGAGGTAGGAATCATCAACAATGCACGACGTTATCATTGGCATCATACATGAGTAGAAGATCTGGCAACAATGCAGCTTGAGCTATATCCTGCATAGCTGTACTACTCTTGACGTTTTTCCACGAATGATTAAGAACGAAAATAGTCCTCAGTTACCCTCTCCTGAATTGAAAAGGCGATTTCCACAACACCGCACTGCAATAAAACGTATATGGCACTGATACGTAAGTAGCTGACGAATACAGAATTAATCAGACATAGACATAGACACTTGCCTGTCATGCTTGCTATGTGAGTGTCTTTCATAAATAATGATGGTAGCAGTTTCATGATGGGTTCAGTTCTATGTTGTACTGTTGCTATTTTAGACCTAAAATAGGAAAAACGTCCAAGAACTTCGGAGAATATTCTTACAGAAATAATTCGATAACCGTAAAAGATGAGACGTAGGTGACTGAAAATATTTGGATAAATAGAAAAAAAATGCATTGTATATTGCAAAGGGCAGAGGTTAAAACCACAAAGTTACAAATTTCTTTCACCATGTAACTGCTGAGCCAATAGTGGAAGTACATGTACTTGGAGACATTCATTTAGTAGGCTTATAGTCGGACGTAACAGCTCTAAAGAAAAACAAAGAACAAACATCCAACTCTTAAAATCAGTTACTCTTCCAAGGAATAAAAAATGCACTTCACTGGTCGGTCTCTTGTTCCCACACAGATTCCCCCCCCTAAAGTGCGTAGCACTGGGGATCTACATCTACATCTATATGCGCGCGGAAGGAACGAACACCTATATCGTTCCGTATGAGCTCTGATTTCCATTATTTTATCGTGGTGATCGTTTTTCCCAACGTAGGTCGCCGTCAACAAAATATTTTCGCGTTTTCGCATTCGAAGGAGAAAGTTGGTGATTGTAATTTCGTGACGAGATTGCTCCGCAACGAAAAACGCCTTTGTTTTAATGATGTCCACCCCAAATCCTGTATCATTTCAGTGACTCTCACTCGCCTATTTCACAATAATACAAAACCTGCTGCTCTTCTTTGAACTTTTTCGACGTACTCCGTTAGTTCTATCTGGTAAGGATGCCACATCGCGCAGCAGTTTTCCAAAAGAGGACGGACAAGCCGTAGTGTAGGCAGTCTCCTTAGATCTGTTACACTTTCTATGTGTCCTGCCAATAAAACGCAGACTTTCGTTAGCCTTCCCCACAACATTTTCTATGTGTTTTTCCAATTCAAGTTGTTCGTAATTGTAATTCTTAGGTGTTTAATTGAATTTACGGCCTTTAGATTTGAATTATTTATCATGTAATCGATGTTTAACGAATTCCTTTTAGCGCTTATTTGGATGACCTCACACTTTTTGTTATTTAAGGTCAATTGCCAATTTTTGCACCATACATATATCTCTTCTAAATCGTTTCGCAATTTGCTTTGATCTTCTGATGACTTTATTAGTCTATAAACGACAGCGTCATTTGCAAACAATCTAAGACGGCTGTTCAGATTGTGTCTCAACCGTTTCTATAGATAAGGAACAGCAAAGGGCCTATAACACTACCTTGGGGACCGCCAGAAATCACTTCCATTTCACTCGATGGTTTTCCGTTAGTTACTAAGAACTGTGACTTCTCTGACAGGAAATCATAAATCCAGTCACATAACTGAGACGATATTCCATAAGCACGCAGATTCACTTCAAGCCACTTGTGTGGTACAGTGTCAAAAGCCTTCTGTAAATCCAGAAATACGGAGTCGATCTGAAATCCCTTGTCAATAGCACTCAACACTTCATGCGAATAAGGAGCTAGTTGTGTTTCACAAGAATGACTTTTTCCAAACCCATGTTGACTGTGTGTCAATAGACCGTTTTCTTCGAGGTAATTCATAATGTTCGAACACAATATATGTTCCAGAATCCTGCTGCATATCGACGTTAATGATATGGGTCTGTAATTAAGTGAATTACTCCTACCACCTTTCTTGAATATTGGTGTGACCTGTGCAACTTTCCAGTCTTTGGGTACGGATCTTTTGTCGAGCGAACGGTTGAAAACGATTGTTAAGTATGGAGCTAATGCATCAGTATACTCTGAAAGTAACCTAATTGGTATACAGTCTGGACCAGAAGACTTGCTTTTATTAAGTGATTGAAGTTGCTTCACTACTCCGAGGATATCTCAAATGGCTCTGAGCACTATGGGACTTAACATCTGAAGTCATCAGTCCCCTGGAACTTAGAACTACTTAAACGTAACTAACAAAGGACATCACACACATCCATGCCCGAGGCAGGATTCGAACCAGCGACCGTAGCGGTCACGCGGTTCCAGACTGTAGCGCCTAGAACCGCTCGGCCACCTCGGTCGACCGAGGATATCTACTTCTACGTTACTCGTGTTGGCAGCTGTTCTCCATTCGAATTCTGGAATATTTACTTCGTCTTCTTTTGTGAAGGTATTTCGGAAGGCTGTGTTTAGTAACTCTGCTTTGGCAGCACTGTCTTCGATAGTATCTCCATTGCTATCACGCAGAGAAGGAACTGATTGTGTCTTGCCGCTAGCATACTTTACATATAACCCGAATCTCTTTTTATTTCTTCCAGGTTCCGAGACAAAGGTTGGTTGTGGAAACTCTCGCATTCAAGTACGCCCTAAATTTCGAGCTTCTGTAACAAATCGCCAATCTTGGGAGATTTTGTATACTTGAATTCGATATGTCGTCCAGCTCTTGTACGGACGACCAGTTGTTGTGTTGGTGTGAGCACAGGTGAGCCTGGTTGTTCTGTAGTCCTCTGGCATCTTGGCACTGTCTCTTCAGCTCGACTAGATTAGGCTCGCCTGACAGTCTGTCATCCTGGACTGGAGGCGTGCAGTGCTTTCGTGCATCGGCGATCGTAAGATCCAAGCTGGTTTCACTCTTTCAGTGGACACCCTGACAGTTTTTTTTCCATTTTGCGAGATGTCTATTGTATGGGCATCAAGTCCCAGTAGTTGGTGGGACCCAGTATAAGGAGGTTGTAGGGGAGACCGTACGGCGTCCGTGCACATCACGACGTGCGAGTACTCGGCCAACTGTTGGTGCACGCAGACCGGATGTTCACCATGGCGGGATGCTGGTGGCCCTCTCATCCTTGCCACATGGTCACGAATGCGTTTGTGGTGATAGTGGTGCCGTTGGGAGATAGTCTGCTGGAATTCTCAACGGTTTTCCGTAAACCACCTCCGCCACTGATACGCCAATATCTGTCTCATAAACAGTCCGTAAACCTAGAGGTACTATTGGTAGGCACTCTGTCCAACTCTCTCGAGGACACATGACGGCCGCCTTCAGTGTCCTGTGCCACCTTTGCACCATTCCGTTGTTCGCCAGGTGATAACTGGTTGTTTTCTGACACTCGAATGCACACAATCTAGCCAGTTCACTGAACAGATTAGATTCGAATTGTCGCCCCTGATTTGTTGTACTTTGTAAGGGGCATCCGAATCGTGCTATCCAGTGTGCAACAAACGCCTTTGCTATTTCTCAGCTGCTACATCTCTCAAAATTTCCGACCTCTGCATGAGCATGTCGCCCTACTTTAAAACGCTGGAATTGAAGGCACGAACTACTCCAATTCCTGGAAACCTTTTTAATCGATGGCCAAAGAAGCCGCTCAGATAGCAACTTGATAGTGGTGTTTGCCTCTGAGTGTGCTAAGTTGTGGACGCTGTCAAAAGACACTTTGCGGAATCGCTGCGTAATGTAGGGCCGTGGCCTCTGTAGTGATACATCGCACCATAGTTTGATCTTGTTTCCTGGCACCTCGATTTGTTCCAGTCGCAATGCTGTACGCCGATCTATTAGTAAGTCTTGAAACTCTTGATCCATCTCTCGTGCTGTAGCGAGGTCGTCGTAATTTAAGATACTGACTGCGCAGCATACTCGCGAAAAATAATGGCTGACTATGTTCTCTGCACCGCTAATATGTCCCCAGTCGGTAGTGAACTGGCTGACGAACTGTGTGTGTCAGAATTGCAGTGCAAACATTCGTTGCTGATGTAGTGGAAGGCTGACATACAGGTTTATGACCCGCGAAAATTGTCACTGGTCTGGCTCCAATGTAGGGCGAAAATTGTCTCACACTCTCATATATCACCAGTAACTCCCTATCCTAACAATTCAATATTGTCTGTCTGTGCCGTAGCTTCTTTAAAAAAAACTGAAAGGCTGTCACTGTCCATTCACTTCTTGGTGTTGTGCTGCTCCAATCGCGACATCGCTGCCGTCTACCACAGTATTCAATGGTGCACCGGGGACAGGATGGACAAGCAACACTGCCTCTTCAAGTCTGGCTTGTAATTGGCTCAGAGCGTTACTAATTTCTGTTGTCCAATGTAATATTCACTTGCCCTTGGCATTGTTCCCCACAAGCGCGTCCGGTAGTAGTAGTTGGGTGGCAGCTGTTACTTTCAAATGACGGCGGTAAAATTTTACAGTTGGGCATCGGCTCCTCCGATAACTGCGATGCGTGTCTGTCACCTTCTGTTGTAACGATATTTGTCGCTGCTACGCATTTCACAGTAGCTGGCCCCAATGTGGTATATGCTCTATCAGTTACTTCCAGTAATTCATGCAACGGTTGTCATTTATACGCTAAAAACGTCAAATGTACTTGAGACGGGAGTTGTATTTGCCAGCTGTGTAGCAGCGGCTCCTTAGATATTACGCTACAGTACATTATCACTCGCAAGTGCCTCCAAATGTCCTACAGGTTCCTGTCCCCACGTTCGTCCTGGTAAAGCACTTGTGCAAGCCTGTGATCAGGTAATTTCGTGCAGCGACTGATCAACGAAGCCCTTAGCACGAGGTATACTTGTTGATGAGGTGGGAATAGAATCACTTGGGAAACTATTGTCGTCGCTCTCTGGTCCAAATTACTAATTGCGAGCGTAAACTGTTCGCGGTCGTCTTTGATCCGTTGTTGTGAGAAAGTTTTTTCCAAGATCGCGAACCATATGTTCGGTCGTGTCGGCGTAAATGCAGGTGCCCGCAACTATAAAAAATGGTTCAAATGGCTCTGAGCGCTATGGGACTTAACATCTGACGTCATCAGTCACCTAGAACTTAGAACTACTTAAACCTAATTAACCTAAGGACATCACACACATCCATGCACGAGGCAGGATTCGAACCTGTGACCGTAGCGGTCGCGCGGTTCCAGACTGAAGCGCCTAGAACCGCTCGGTCACTACGGCCGGCTCCAAATGAATACTGTGTACTTCTCCCACAACACAATCACCTATAATCGAATTTGCTTGTAACGCATGAGTTGTCACTGTAGTAGGTAATTACCGTTCGATGCTAATTCGAGAATCACTCACTGTCGATACTCCGTTTGCAGGCCTTAGATTGGTGACCATCACCCTGGCATTTATGGCATGATGGCGCTGGCATCGTAATACGGATCGAACGCCGAGTACAGTAACCAACTATAGCAGCAACTCACGTCATCCCCGGACATCCTGCCAACGGTAAATTGTTACAGTTCCTCTGTGCACAAATTCTGATATAAATTTTTATCAAAATTATGGAGCAATTCGGCAAATAATTTTCTGTATTTCGTTTCTTCTGTGTTCAGCCAATATGAAAGAAATTTCAACTAATGTAATAGGTCACTATAAGTAACCTTCATTCTGGATAGAAAACATTGACAGGTATCGAATAACTGTCAGAAAGCACCATGCAATTTTAGGCATATGCTGCCTTCATCTAAATCTTATTTCTTGTTTTTAGTATCTGTTTGGCCCTCAGTTGCAGTTATCGAAATCGGTTTAGACCCTATATCGACATTACTGAAACAAAAAAAAAAACATTCTATGTCCCTGATAATATCACCATCCTCCGTTTCAATCGCCTATATCTTCTCTGTCAGATCTTTTACTTTTCAATAACCCATACAGCAGATTTGGTTCCCTTTTTATCCTGCTCTAGTTTCCCAGTGAATATTTCCCAACTCTTCTCATTTTCTTCTCTCACTACTATCTTTGCTTGGAGTTTCTTTTGTCGGTATTCCTTCTCCAGTGTTGTCACCTTGTGTTCATCTTTTGCCACCAGCCCCTGGTTCTGATTCCTTTTGTCAAACTCCATGTTTTTCTTTGCCATATTAGGTTTTTTAATTACTTCTTTTACTCTGTCCTTCCACCAACTCGTTTCTTTAGCTTTCACTTTACGCATTCTTTTGTCGCCTATCTGCACAGCACAGGTAACCATTGATGTTTTAAATAGGTTCCACTCTTCCTCTACACTACCCCTTTCAGTTTCTGGCAATTCTTTTGCTACTAGATTTTGGAAACTTTTCTTATTTTCATCTTCTTTTAACTTCCACTCCTTAACTTTTGGCGTTCTTGGAACAGCATTCAAACTTTTCATCTTCTGATTTAGATCAGCTACAAGCAACCTGTGGTCACTATCCAAATGGTCACTTGGTATGACTTTAGTGTCCCTCACATTTCCTCCAATTAATTTGTCTGTTAATATATAGTCTATAACTATCTTAGATTTGCCATCCCAGCCATATCTAGTAATCTTATGGATATCTTCTTTCTTGAAGAACGTATTCTTCACTAAAAGATGATTGCTTATGCACAGATTTAGAATTTCTTCACCCTCAGCATTTCATCTTCTGTATCCAAAAGGGCCCATCACCTCCTCATATCTATTTCAATCAGTACCGATCTGAGCATTCAGATCACAGAGTATCATAATGTTTCTTTGGATCAAAACAGATTATCAATAAGGAACCTGCTCCATAAGGTCAAATGGGAGTGCAGACGACTACGTGGTTGATTTAAATTCTTTATGGGGGACGTTTCTTTGTCTCCAATACGAACACCGGAACCAAGGAGCATAATGGTATTTGTTGCATCACAATGCAACAGAGCACAGGAAGATCATAGGTGATTTCTTGGCTCAAAAATATATCGTCTGACTTGCCCCCCAAGCAATTTCCGTTCAATTCCAAGACCGAATATGAGAATGAAAGGAAAGCGTTTCGACACGATTTCAGGTATCTAGGAGGCTACTATCAAGGTTTAGCAGACAATTTGTGAGACTGATTATCAGGTCTGTTTCGTACAATTTTTCCAACGATTCCAGCTATGTACTGACTCAAAAGCAGCCAATTTTGAATCAAAATTCACATAAACTAAAAATAAACAAGGTCTTGTATTTTATTTCACATCAGTCATATTTCTTGCGGAACTGACTGTGGATTTTTCCGAACTTTTTAAATATATTTATTGCTTCAGAATATAAAAGAAATACGCAGATGTCAGAAAGTAACCCCAACCGAAGTAGTTTTTTGAGAATTATGGGAAGCAGATATTTGAGGAAGATTCGGATTACACGGTTTCGCAGATTGTGTTGTTATGAAGGATTTTTCCTAGTGGTATCTGTCCATGTTCCTATTTGTATCGCACTGTACTCCACTATGAACGCTAAATTTCGATTTATTCTACTGTTTTGTACTACTCAATTTTTTTCTGTAGTAATTACTATTAAATTGAAGTCTAATCTGTGGATTGAAATTTTACATTTGCAACACCAACATATCTGTCATTGAAGTAGGAAGTTCAATAAACGTAAAATGTTTAGAAATGCAAACTACATATTTGTGCACAAGATTTCTAACTTCCAAAAAAGACACACGGTTTAGCCAGTCCACAGGTAATGACAGATACTTGCAAGACCAGCGCCGTAGGTAGTAATTAGTAGATGTAAACGCTTGTGATTTCGGAGATTCTTTTTTCTATGTCCATATTTTGTACCAAGATAATCAACATTTCGCAAACAGTATTTTTTTTACGTCAACTGCAGGCTAATTCAGTTATATACTAATTTCTGAATAAAAAATTGCGTCGCCACCGTAGATAATTGTGACTCAAACTTGAGCGAGCACATAGTGAGAGCAGAGAGGGATACAAGCAGGGAAAAGTAACCCGCCAACCTTCCTCCCCCCCTTCACACTGATGGCATTGTTGGACTGTGGAGTACAGATTTTTTGTATTCATTATTGAGTTCCCCTATTCCAGCATAACGTGGCGGATCACAAAGAGATATTTTGTGGTTTAGCAGACGCAATACAACTTAAGGTATCATTTAGAGTCCACCACTCACGGGAAATTCAAATTCTTTCGGCGCAACTGCAGTGTGCGCTGGCTACAAGGGAAGACATCGCCGAACCTTTGCTGAAAGTTTCTGAAGTACATTCTCCCTCCGTTATTCTGTCGTTCCCTAGTAACCACTACCGTTGGATACAGACACGGCGCTTGCATATTATTAATGTTCCCGCGGTAGATCGTTGTACTAGCACCGGAATTAAACGTTTGTCTTGCTTCAGCTGTAACCATGCCTCTGTGCAAATTCATCTGTCCTCTGAAAGGGTAATACATATTTTCTGGCATAAACACAAAAGCTTTTATCCAGGTCACAGTACAAAATATTCACAACATTCAGTTTTTCCAAGTGTTCAGAAATATCTGACATTTAATATTGGCTGTCAACAACTGCATTTCTTGTATGTTCCTCACGATTTCCAAGTCCGCGTTCAATATTTTTTCGCTTTATGTGGCTATCTGTATATGCCGAAGAGAGCTATAATATGTCTAGGGATAGGTTCAACCATGCCCCATGACTTGACTAAAGAAAGTATTGTATCATCGTCAGTCTTTCTTTCAAGGGACGTAAGTGACCTTCAACACTACTTTCAACAAATAACATCTGTTTTATTACACAGTGGGTCATTCGAGAATAACAGTGGTGTAAGTCCAGTCCAAGAATAATGGACGATCTCCATAACTTGTAATCAAGAGAGGGAAACCAAGAAAGGCGAGGTATTTTCCTGGAACACATGCCCACATTCGATTTGGTGTGAGTTCCGAGCCAGACGTTCCTATAATAATGTCAGAGAGATCGAGAATTATTGCAATGAGATTCTATTCAGTGTCGGCTTGAGTCTTCAACATATGAATTCCCGCATGGCACCATAAGAAGTTGAGTGAGAAGCTATGTTGTAACGGACTGGGTGAACAAGCTAGCCACAGATTTGACCTCTGCCCAGCCACCATTTAGGGTGCATTTGAAGTGTACAGGGTGAGTAAGTGGAACATTCAAACTGGAATCTCATACGTGCGCTAAAATCTAGTTCGCTAGCTACCAACAACACGGCGAGTACAACGACTGCTTAGAACATAACTGAACATTTTAAATTACGCTGCAGTGGAGGTTTTTTTTTTATCCATCGTGATCTACGTGTGTGAGCAATAGTAGCGATTTTTGAATGTGTGATTTTCTGGTGTAACGATGTAACGTAAAATTTTGCATATAACTGGGTAAAAACTTTCACGGACAAGTTTCATATTTTTTAACAAGCTTACATAGATTATGCTCTGGATCACACGCAATGTTAGATATGGTGCTTGTCAGTCAACTGAAGGACTTCCGCTGCACTAACGGCTGCGAGGCTGAGACAGATGTCCAATCATCACAGTGGATAGGCAAATGAACCCCAAGTCCCAACTAAGTACGTCTGTCACTATTCAATGTCAAAGTGATGCTCGCTGCTTTTTCCCGACATTAATGGAAGTGTGCATTTCAATTTCTTGCCTCAAGGTGAAACAGTGACTTGCGTGTAATATAAAGGTATTTAGCAACGATTATATGAAGAAATCCGAAAACAGGGACAAGATTTGTGGCAAAACAACTCACCATTCTTGCACCACGACAATAAGCCCGCGCACTCATCTTTCTCAGTTCGTCAGTTTTGTGGCAAAAATCTAGTAACTGTCCTAACCATCTCAAATGAAGCTATCCAGAACCGCATAGCGAAATAGAAACATAGCTCGCGAAAGTGTGTCAATAGGGGAGGAAATTACTTTGAATCTTAACAAAATAGAGTTCAGTTAGTTTCTGAACAGACCGCGTATATCCCACAGGAAGAGAAGGTACACTGTTGTAGTTATCCGGCAGGGAACGCAGAGAAAGACACTCTGACCAGTTAACAATGGTCTATTTAACTGCTTCTGGTACGTTAGTTTCCCTGGAAACTGATAGCAGAGCCAGGCAGTAACATGGCGGAGCTCGGCTCAGTTGTGCGTTATGTGATGGTCACATTGGCGTTTTTAGAAACTGTAAGTTCTTTACGCCCTTAATTAGTAGATGTAAAAAAAGTAATAACCTAAAGTTTGTCAAAACCTTCATCGGCCTCATCGATACTTGTGACTTAATACGATAACCGTCCCTCCCGTTCCTCCCACCCGCGTTCCCTCCCCACCCCACAAAGCAGACACACCGGCGTTTGGCGTTTCCACGGCTTCCATAACCTGCTCTGAACCTGCAGCGCTGGCTCCTTATTCCACACAGCATTCTCATACATCTACATACTTACACCACAGGCCACTGTACAGTGCGTGGTGGAGGGTACCCTGTACCACTACTAAATATTTCCTTTGCTACTCCACTCGCAAACACAGCGAGGGAGAAACGACTGTCTGAAAGCCTACTTATAAGCACTAATTTCTGGTATCTTACCCTCGGGGTTCCTTTCCGCAATAATGCCTCGAGAAAAGAGATTCTAGGCTTAAAAATGTATCTTCTAATTTGCCTCCGAGTGACTTCTGATCAATTCCGACACCGAATATGGAAATGAAAGGAAAGCGTTTCGACACTATATCAGATATCCAGAAGGCTAGTAGCACGCTTCTCCAGACAATTTGAAGGAATGACTATCAAGTCTGTTCCGAACAATTTCTCCAGCGCTTCCAATTATGTATTGACTCAAAAGCAGCGTATTTTGAACAAAAATTCACCTAAACTAAAAATAAACGTCTTGTATTTTATTTCACACCAATCACGGTTCCTGCGGGACGGACTGTGTGTCATTGCTAGCTTCTTTAACATAATTATTGCTCTAAAATATAAAAGCAAAAACGGCAAATGTCAGAAAGTAAGCCCAACCGGAGTGACAACATTTTGATTTTGTTTACGTTCAACAGCTCTGAGATTATCGCAGATTTGACGTTTGAGAAAGGGTGTATTGAAGTTTTCTAATAGATTCCCAATTGCAGATTTACGCGGCATAGTAACTGTGTAAATGATTCAAGGATTTCTTACCACGTCGGATTTAAAGAAGGATTTCGTGAGGATAGTGAAAGGTTTCAGGCATGAAGGAAATAAAAAACGAGCGAGTGTAAAATTAAAAAGGAAAATATTTCTGATAGCCCAACAGTTTATACAGGTCTCAGTACTGTTGTTGCTAAAATTCTAGGCTAGGCAACTTTCAGGTGTCGTTTTACGACCAAAAGAAGGAAGTATTATCTAGCAAACATGCGCCTCAAATTGCATACCTTAAAAGATATGAGCACTTATTCACCATAAATGCTGTGAAACACATCTCTTAAATTGCAACCTCTTTGTGTTCCATACTTTTGGAGGTGGCGTATGGGCCAAAAAACAACGAAAAGAGTCCCCTAAAGAAGGGCTCTCTGGTGCATATCTTAAAAGCTATGAAAACTTGTTCATCTTCGCTACTGTGGAACATCTCATTTCATTTGAAGAACTGCCCGCAGTTCTTAAGGTAAGAATTTCGGAGCCCGTATTTGGGCATCTTGGAGCCCATGTTTTTTTTTTTCCTTGTTTTGGTGTTTTGGCGCGTACTGCATCCTCTGAAAGTTTCCTAACCTACGGTCTTAGCAGCAACAGTACCGGTACATATTTTCCGCTTTCAGAAGTATTAGAACGATTTCCGCTTGCAAAATTTGACCTAGTCGTTTCCAGACCAGAGTCCGTTACCTCAAATTAATGCGGTCACCCTTCTCCATCATCCATGAAAGTTTGAAACATTTTCACGGACTCCCCACGTATATGTAAACTCAAGCAGCTAACTAAATAGAGTACCACACGGCCTACAGAAAACTACAGACGATGACGTCAGAGTAAGCCGAGAAAAACTTGATATTACATACAAATCCGATGCCGCAAATACTCTGGAAGTATTTATTCAACAGTTTTTTGTAAGTAAAAAACCTCATAATCAGTAACATAGTAGCCCAATAAAGTGTTTAGATCTGTTATCGACAAAGCGTATAGACTCGGCAGTGTCTTCTTTCCTGATTCCAGGGTGACGATGCATATCCACTTCTCATGTTGATGGCAGACGCAGACGGTCCCTGGATTATTGAGGGGGATTACTACGGTAAGTATTCGCTACTATCTGCTGTGGCCTTCTTATTATCATTTGACTCAATCCTTTTCCAAGTCCTACATCGATGATTAAGCCACAAGTACCATATTCCGTCGTCAAATATTTCTTTGCGGAATCCGTTCACAGATGGTCACACACAATTCGGACTTCCACGCCAGAATTCCCCTTCCCAACTCGTATTTTTCTGAGCTTAACGTTTCGTCTCCTACTGCTGGAGACATCTTCAGGTATTATAAAGTTAACAGAGCTTACCAAAGCCGAGCTGTTTCTACACTGCTGTCCGTCCAAAATGCAACACCAAGAAGGATCGGAGATACTACAGCCAAACTGATTTGTGAGATAACACGTTGTACAAAGATCACCTGTGTGAAAAATACAGCTCAATGTGAAGTGTGA